>NC_081826.1:222087079-223337079 GCF_030867095.1 Alligator mississippiensis | reverse complement strand
TAGTTTTTAACACTTTTTATAAAGGGACATAAAATATTGAAACATCCTTTGAAACTGCAAGATTATTGCTAGGAAACAGTGTATCTGGAGGAGTGTCATGCACATTTTAGAAGAGATATGAAAACTGTGTATAAAAGAAAGACAGAAAGAGAGAGAGAGAAAGAAAGAGAGATTGAGTACTTTTAATGCTCCCATTTCCTGGGTTTTATCTTTGGAGACAAAGACATATAATATGGTAGTTACCCATTCAACCTTCTCTGCACTCTAGCAACAATAATAGAGACAGCAGCTTCATCATGTTATAGTATTTGCACTAGTTAATGAAGCATCATGGCAAACTATCAACCAAGTGACAAAGCTGGCTCTACTATGGCAGGAATCCTCTTATTTCATTTTATTCTTGCTCTGTGAGCTTTGTAAAATTATGTTATTTGTGTATGATATCCAGTTTGCTGCCCTACAATTTTTCCATTCAGGCAGAAATTCTGCAATCTTTGCTTATGCTGACTAGCTTTCACAGTGTACACAGTGTCCCTTGTATACAGTGGAACTACTATTATAAGTAAGGATTGCAGTATTAGGCCTTTAATATAACTAAGAGATGCAGGACTTTCACTACTCATCCTGTGGATTTATGTTGTGCTCAGCAGAGCTCTCAAATTTCCCAAATAAGGTATGTTGCCTCAAGGAAAAGATACTGCTTGCATGTTTGGTTCCCCGAGGACAACTAGCAGCGATGCAGCTTGTGCCACCGCTAGGTGTCCTTGGGGTACGTCTGTGTCACTCGCACTCTGGTGTACAGCAAATTACCCTGGGTGGGTTGGGGAAGGCTGGGGCCAGCACTGAACTAGCCCTAACAGACTTACCTGGTGTCCTGGGGGCCTCCTGGGGCTGCATCCATGTCACTCCTGCTGCACAGAGCCTGGCCAGCAGCAAAGCATGGCTCCCGCCAGCCAGGCTTCAGATTTGGGCAGTGTGCACTGCTGCCATGTGCGCCACTCCAGGTTTTTGGGGGGTTTTTTGGTGGGTTTGTTTTTTTTACCCCTAGATATCCAGGGGTCAAAAAAACCCTCCATACTGCTCCGTATTGCTCCCTTGCAGCACGGATAACAACAGAATGTGCACCATGTGGTGCCACAGATGTGTCTGTAGCACCACATACCACATGGCCACACTCACCTAGATGTGGCCATTGAAACACCAACAGGAAATCTACCCCGTGTTGTGTCTCATTTTTTGAGTTGCTGAATACCAACTAAATTGCTCTCAGTACCCTCCATTGCTGTCAAAAATTGTTCAAGACTCATTAAGATTGACTAAAGATGAAACTTAGATGACAAGAATACACATATATCAAGAAAATGGGAACTTGACATACCATTTCCTAAATCTTACAGTACATTGAATTCTGCTTTTGGGGCCCTACCCATAGTCAACCTGAATCCATAATAGTAAAGTATGTAGAACTTAAAGCTTCAGAAAGGCAGTTAGCAAGATTTTCAACAGTACCCAAAATACCTATTGAAATAAATTAAAATAAGGTAGTTTCAGTAAAATTGGAATAAAATATTTAATTTCAAATCAGTTTGTGCCTGTCTGCACCAAAACAGTACCTTATGGGAGCTGTAACTTTGGTGTCTTGCACCCTCATTCTCCAGCATGGGCTGCTCTTACTATCTAGACTACAACTGCCAGGAGGTATGCCAAGAGTTCAGGGGGACACAGCTGATTCATGCCAAATGGATATGACTTAATTTTTCAATTTGCAAACAAGCCTTAATGAAATGCATGAATTTGGGAGTTTCAGAATATTTTATTACTATTGAAAAGGCCACAGTGACATTTTCCAGAAAATTTTGTTCTGTGCGAATTTTTTATACCCTTTTTGTCTTTTTCAGGATTAAAAAATGAAGTTGATATTCCAGGTTTCCCATAGACCAAAACTCTAATTTTCAGGCAGCTGTTCCCAAAATCTACCTATTCTGAACATTTTCCTATAACCAAATACTTGCACACATCTCACTGCCAAATACACACTGCTTCCTTCCTGAGACTGCCTCAAATTCCATCTTCTGATTGCTTAATACCTAATTTGATCCCATTCTTTGTCCACTAAGTTTGAAATCTATAATTAATATCACAGCTGTAGACTAGTGATTCTCCATCAGGGTGCCTCAAGAGTTACGTTGTAGCAAGAAACCTTTTTCCTGCCCCCCCTCCCCCCAAATGTGAAGCTCCTCCATATGGCAAAAGCCCCTTTTGCAGTAGTTGCCCCCCTTAGGAGATGCTTTCTCTTTTCTACCTTTTCTTCCTTCCTCTCTCTTTTTCTTTTATTAGATTATTATTATTTTTATATAAGGTGTACTTGTAGTGAAAATAGAGCTTGTAGATGCTTTTACAAATGTACTTTAAGTTTAAAAGTAAGTTGTACCATGTAACAATGTTAGCAAAAACTAGAATTCCATGATGATCCTGTGAGTTGGTCCTTTGTAGCCAACAGTGTGTGTAAACATGATTCACAAGAAAAGAACAAAAGAATTGCCATTTACTGGGTCAAACTATAAGTCCATCTTGTCCAGTATCCTGTATCACACAGGGTGTGTCTACACAAGATGGCACTGTGCAGTGGTTACTGAGCATTTATTTAATACTTGTAAAATCAAGTACTAAATAAATGCACAGCAAGCAGAGGTACTGTGCAGTAACACCAGCGAATGCCTTTTAAATGATGCTAGGGTGCAGTAGCTTAATAATATTGTGCAGTAATGTATTAGCACTGTTGGTGTGTGACATGCTATTGCACAGTATTATTCAGCGACTGCGCAGTCAGTGTCTCATGTAGACATGACCACAGTAGCAGAGTGGGTGCTGAAAAGGAGAGTGAACTGGGTATGACCAGAGTTTTTTCCCACTGCCCCTTTCTCACTTGTAGCCTCTAGCATTTAAGGTATAGGAAGGCTGTATCCCTAACCCCAATGCTCAATAGCTACTGATGCCTCTTTCCTCCAAGATAAATCCAAAAGCACAAACAGTAGTGGCACACATTTGTGCCCCATTCTATGCCTAGCCACATAGGGAGCAACATGTGGGCTGCCTGCTCCCCCATCTCCTCATGCTGTGAAGCTCCCATGCTAATACACCCTGCACCCTGGCCAGATGGGGAGGAACTGCTGGGATACAGTGTACCTCAAGATTGGTGCTCCATGTGCCTCAGCATGGGGGCTCCACAGCGGTGCCCTCACACTGAAGCACACAGAGACAGGGAAGCAGCTAGCCCAGGGCTTCCTGCTCTCCCATCTTGGGGCACTCTGCACACCAGTCATCCAGGGAGCAGCTGGTTGGATGGAGGCTGCCTCAGCACAGGGGCTCCACAGCTCACAAAGGTTCTGGAGCAGGTAGGCAAGGACAGCTCAGGGCTGCCTGCTCTCCCATCTATGCATTTGTCCCAGCACACCATACTTTGACATGATTTGCACCACTTTATTTTTTTCAGGGTTTTTTTTTGCTATCAGGAAATCCTGGTAGCAATTTTTTCTCTAGTGCTACAAATTAGCAGTGCCATGCATAGTTAGTATGCTACATGTGAGGTTTGTGGCACCTGTTGTGACCTGCTGTGGTCTTTCTAAGTCCTTTTTGACAGAAGAATTGTTCTATTATTATTCTGTAGTCAAAAATCAAGTAAAAAATAAGATCTGAGGGGTGTCTTGTGTCTATCAAAGGATGCCTTGAGTCTGAAATGGTTGGGAATCACCGGTCTAGATTTCCACCACTGAACTACATACTCTTGCAGATGATTCCTGACCCAAAGTCAGGGTGGTGAGTACATCCTCAGTGACGCCATGGCTGGCAGCTGGGCAGGGTGTAGGAGAGGTGGAGCCCCAAATCATCAACCTGCTGTGCCATGAGTAGCCCCAGAAGGGGGAACCCATAATTGCATCATTGAACCCTCCTCTTTTTCATTAACACCAGAGGCATGGCAGGAGAGTCAAAAGGAATTATCTCAGGGTGCTGACAAATAACCCCATCCAGTGTGTAGGTTCTACCAGTAGCTACTTCAGTGGAGATCTCCAGCTCCACTGTGCACTCCTCTGTGTAGGACTGACAAGGTTGCACATGCACACTGCTCTCTTCCCCTTACTGCAGCCTCAAACTTCTTCCTTTTTCCATTGCCCTCAGGCCCTGGGTGTTTTGGGAAGTTGTCATGCAAATTAACAATCAGCACAACTCTGCAAACTGCCCCCTAGTTCCTTCTGCTGTTACATGCATTACAGTCACATTACAGTATCACATTGAGCCACTTAGATAGATTTTTAGATCCTGCTTCCATCCTGCACAAGTCACTAGGTCCTTCTGAGCATATTGCTATCTCCAGGCAGTTCAGTCTAAGTGAAAGTATATACCTGAAAACCCTTCCTCCCAAATACTATTGTCAAATATTTAATATAAGGTTCTGTGGAGGCTCTGTAAGCACTAAACAAGCTTTCCTACCTTTTACAAATGCATAGAGCTACACACAGTAACTCATGTGATAGCAAAAATCCTTCTTTTCTCTATCACAGAATACTGAAGTTTGTATGTGGGGCCTCCTTCATAGTCAGTTTCAGAAAGATGATGATGCATTAGGCATATAAATCTGATGCCTTCAATTTGTTGAAGAAGGCATGTATGGAAGAAGTTTGTTCCTGTGACAGGCTCAAAACCCACTTACCACAGTGCTGGCATCCACACAGCCAGTCTGCAGGTGAGTCAGTTGGCACCCTGCAACTGGAAGGCGCTCTACCACTTGGTCCAATGCCAGAGGGCTTCAGGCTGAAAAGAAGCCCAAAAGTGGAGCTGGGGGAGAGAAAAAGGGGAGCACTGGCAGCAGAGTTGGATGCTCTCCCCATGGCCAGAAGGGACCCTGCATGTCCGTGTGGGACTAGCACACCTGGAGGGACAATGTATGCCCAGAGCCACATGCTGCATAGTCGGCAGGGAGCTGGCAGCTCTCTGCAGGGCTAAAGTCCCTGAAGACATTACAGGAAAGCCAGACTGCCTGGGAAGCACTGAGAACTCCAGCAGATGCCAGCTAGATTGTGGCAGCTGGAAGGCTGAGCAGCCCTGACCCAATACTGCTCCCCAGCACCCATGATAACCCCTGCAGCAACACACAGGTCAGGAGGGGCTGGGAGAGAATGTCCCAGTGGGCACTGCTGAAGCTTCCCAAGGAGAAGACCCAGCACAGGGCCCCACTGGCACCACACATCCCCATCACATACCCAGAGCACTCTGGCAATGGACTGGCAGGACCGTGAACATCATATGGGTGCAGAGGGATGCACCTTGAAGCATTAGAGTACCTGGCCAGGCAGAACTTGGTCCAGAAAGCATGCCCAGCAAAGGGGCATCCTTAACTTAAGAATCCATGGGGAAAGGGTGCACCAGGCACCAACATACACCAGACACCAACATACTCCACACACTTGGTGCAGGGGCATCATTGCCCTTCCCTGACACAATTCAAGCTATATTAGTTGAATTATTGTTACATTGTAATTTTTACAAGCATACAGAACCACTGCCATACCTCCTGCAGATATCCTGGTCACAAGCCATCAATGCAGGAGGAGAGAGCCCCATCACCACATCTGAGCATCATTGAGGCTGATTCTAAACACCAAGCAGAAAGGGATGAGATGTAGGGGAGGAGGAGCCCCGTAGAAGACATGCCAGCAGAGTCACCTGGGGTTCCATGGGAACCACTGAACACCATCTCTAGAGATAAAACCCATCTTAACAACAAGCTGTGGCAGGAAAACACACCCCAGTGTCACATAAGCCAGGAGGCAGGGCATGCCACTAGCTGATACAGTGGTCAAGAGCCTGTCACAACCCCCAAAAAAGGATGTACCTGTCACTGTATCTCCAGTTCTTGAATGGAGCAATGACACTGCAACAGATTTTGACTCAAAAGGCACATTGACTCCTAAACATTTACATTATTTATATTTTTCAAGTTATTTTTGACATGCTAGTAGAATTATATTCTTTTTTCTCAACCAGGATCCTATTGAAAGAGTTGCCTCTCGTATCAGGAGTGAGGATATGTGAAAAATTCATTTTCAATTACCATAGCAAAGCAAATTTAAAGAAAAAGAAGAGAAGAAAATTGGTTCTGTCCAAACCAAAATGAAAATTGTTTGATTTTTCTCACTAAAATGAAGACCTGGAACACTTTCATTTGGGATCAAATTAAACGTTTTGGGGGTTGTTTTTAATTTTCTTTTTTTTACCCCAAACAAAAGATTTTTTTTTCCATTTCAAGTACTTTTAACAACAACAAAACATTGGTAAGGAAGAGCTACATTCAGGTTCCATTCATAAGATGAGGTGTTAGAGAAGGAGTAGCATCCTACTTTTGACTATGTATGGGGCACTCACACAGGTTGTGGAAGGCTAATTTAATTCCATCTTCTGCCTGAGAAGACCTGAATCCACAGCTACAGGGATTTTGGCTGTAGGTTACTTTCAGGGTTTTTTTTCTAATGTCACTCTTTCATTATGTATGAAAAACTTCAGTATTCATTGGGGCTGGACTGAAACCCAGGCAGGTGTCACAAATATCCTAACTATCTGGCTATTGAGATATTTTGCACTCACTTTCTCTCTCTCAATTAAAAAATACAAATTTTATGCAAAGTGGAACAGCATGAACAAGATTTAAAAACACCCACTCCAGAATGTCCTGTAGCTCAGTGAAATGGTTATTTTGTCTGAATTAGGACAGACTTTAGCTATGATACCTGCTCTGAAGCAAGCAGTACTTGGTCCTTCCCCTTCCCAGTTTATTGTCCTAATCACCAAACTACAGGAAATGCTGAGGTAGGGCTCCCTCAATCTCACCTGTGGGTCACATTACCAGTTTTGTGAACCGAGCTAGAAATGTATATTATCCAAACCTGTTTGCTAAATTTGTGTTAAATTCATAAATAGTTTGCGGATATCTAAACTGCCAAGGTCTAATAATTGATACTGGGTTTATGGCACATAATTTATTCAACTCCTGAATTCTTTCCATGCAAGGAAGATGAGATTGACCCTTCTCCCTTTTGCTAGGCCTTGATCTGCCAGTAAGCAGGTGTTTTTCTTCTGCTAATTGTGTGTCTGCTACCCCTGAGAATTTCTCTCAGCCCCTTCCCTCTGCTGTGTTTCACTGTGCTGTGCATGGCTTCCTGTTATCAGAGACCTGAGGAAGAATGTCTTGCATTCAAAAAGCTTGTCTAACTCTGTCCCGGGTACATAGTTGGTCCAACAAAAGATATCATCCTAAGAAACCCTTGCCTCTTACATAATTTCTGGACCATTGTGGCTACAGCATTAGTCTTACACTACCATTTTTTATTAATGTGTAACATTTCCTGGAAAAAAATCCATCCAATTTTAAGCCACAATGAAGAGATTCTCTTACCCAGTTGTATTTTCTGAGACAAATGAAAACCTTTCATGCATTTCTCCACTGCTAATCATAACAAGCCAAACTATGTAAGTGGCCCATTGTCAGTTAAATAACAATAAAATGCATGTACCCAGATTTCTAGAAAACCTTTTATGAGGCAGGCTCTGGCCGTATCTTCTTGTGAAAAAAATTAAAGCATGTCAATGGCTAAATCTTACAACTTCATTTCCTCAAAAATTCTTTAGCACAAATGTAAATCTCCCAACGACAGCATATTCTCAACACACCAGTACAGGTTAGTTCTTTGATAATATAGGTCCCTGAACAAGATTTTAAAAGTCTATTAAGAGCTATAATATTGTTTTTAAAGAAATACTAACAGGTATAAAGCAATGCGTCATCAAAAGAAAATGAGTAACTAGGTTTAATTTGTTTTCTTGGAAAGCAAACCCACTCCTATAACTGAACTTAAAACTATTCTGCTGGATCATACTGTTCCATTTTGGGGACTTAATTTATTATTTAACAGTTGAAGAGGCACTTAAAACATTATAGCAAAGTATTACATGTTTCTTGAAACATTAAAACAGTTTCCCTAAGACAATTTCTGAGTAACTCAGAAAAGCTTCACATGCAAAATACAATACATTTCCTGAATGCATCATTGATCTACTGATAAAATCTCAACTTTTTACTAGAAATCAATTATGTCACTATACAATCAGACAATCTGGACTAATATGTTTACTCTAATTCAGTGCCCTAGCAAAATTTTATACCAAATAATTTTTGTTTTCATTTACATATACTTTAGTGAGTAAATTGAACACAAGAAAAAGAAAACACTACATGAAGAATATTTGATGCGGTCCAAAATTAGCATATGCTTCAACTATAAATCATATCAATCTTGTGAATAATTTGTTACTGATTAATTATTAACTGTGCAATTATTTTGCATAGTGCAAAAACACCATGCTGAAACTAACCTTAGATAACTTGTAAAATGTCCAATTATTTTTTCTCTGAAAGCAGTTACTAGATTTTTAATGTATTTAGAGATAAACACATCACTGATTCTGTTTGCTCATTACACAATGAAAGCTAATTAGGTAAGAAAAGAGGGATAAGTATCCAAAGCCTCACAGTTGAATTCAAGAAGAATTTTTCAGATATACTGTTTCTTATTCCAGTTGAAACAAGAACACTAACTAGTTCTATTGTCTACTCTAATGCTTCTATATAAGTTATAAAAGGAGAGTGTCTGGGGGAGATGGCAGTGTTTATAGGAACAGCTTATCCATATTTGAAGGGTATATAGGAGGATTTGCCAAGTAAGAATTAAAGTAAGATAATGGGAACACTAAAGTAAGATAATAGGAACACTAACAGAAGGCCAAACTTGTTTGTGCATAAATGCAAGTAGGAATGGAGATTCTGTTTTCTTTCCTTCTTCTAAGGTTCTCCTCAATCCTTCCAGTCAAGGGGAAGGGCCTGGGTAGGAGCAGATGCATCCTGCAGATCTATGCATAACTGCACAGATGATGTCACCAGCAAGGCTTTGGCTTCTTTGATCACGGGATGTTGTTCCAGGAAGAAGGATTGCTGAGAAGAGATGTGATCCACCTGACAAAGAGAGGGAAGAGCGTCTTCACAGACAGGCTCACTAACCTAGTGAGGAGGGCTTTAAACTAGGTTTGCCAGGGGGTGAAGACCAAAGCCCTGACATAAATGCAGAAGCAGGCAACCTGAAAGAAACACAAGTGGGGGGACAACAGGGGAGGACTTCTTATTTTTCCTGAGAAAGTAGGGCAATCAGCTAGTTACCTCAGGTGTCTGTACACAAATGCGCTGAGCCTGGGAAACAAGCAGGAAGAATTGGAAGTCCTCACATAGTCATGGAACCATGATGTGATTAGAATAGCAGAGACTTGGTGGGATAGCTCACATGACTGAAGCATTGTCATGGATAGAGAAGAGGAGGAGGAGTTGTACTTTATGTAAAAGAGCTGTATGAATTTTCAGAGCTCAGTATGGAGACAGGCCTGTTGGAAGTCTCTGGGTTAGGGTCAGAGGGAAGAGCAAGAAGGGTGATGTCATGGTGGGTGTCTGCTATAGACCACCAGACCAGGAGGATGAGGTGGATGAGGCTTTCTTCAAACAGCTTGCAGAAGTTTCCTGATCACAGGCCTTGGTTCTCATGGTTTCAATCACCCTGATATCTACTTGGAAGGCAATACAGCAGGGCACAGGCAATCTAGGAAGTTTTATAGGGTGTTCGGGACAACTTCCTGGTACAAGTGTTGGAAAAGCCAACACTGTGCTTTTTTTGGCCTGATGCTCACAAACAGGGAAGAGTTGGTGGGGAATGTAGTAGTGGATGGCAACTTGGGCAGCAGTGACCATGAGATTATTGAGTTCAGGATCCTGAGGAAAGGAAGGAAAAAGAGCAGCAGCTTAAGGACCCTGGACATCAGGAAAGCAGACTTTGCCTCACTCAGGAAACTGACGGGCAGGTTCCCCTGGGAGGCCAGTCTTGGGGGGAAAGGAGGCCAGGAGAACTGGCTGTATCTTAAAGAAATTTTACTGAACGCATAGGAATGAAACATCCCAATGCACAGAAGACTAGCAAGGGTGACAAAACAGCTTGGCTTAGCAGGAAACTGTTCAGTAAGATAAAATACAAAAATGAAGCTTATAAGAAGTGGAAACTTGGACAAACAACTAGGGACTGGTATAAGAATATTGCTCAGGCATGCAGGGATGAAATCAAGAAGACCAAAGTGCAACTGGAGTTGCAGCTAGCAAGGGATGTGAAGGCTAACAATATGGGTTTCTACAAGTCTTTCAGCTGTAAGAGGAAGGACAGGAAAAGTGTGGGTCCGTTACTAAATGGAGGAGGCTACCTAGTGACAGATGATGCAGAAAAGGCTGAAGTACTCAATGCCTTTTTCACCTCAGTCTTCACACACAAGGTCAGCTCTCAGACTACTGCACCTGGCTGAACAGTTTGGGGAGGAGGTGAGCAACCAAAAGTGGCAAAAGACCAGATTAGGAACTATTTTAGAAAAACTGGATGTGTACAAGTCTATAGGGCTGGACATAATGGATCCAAGGGTGCTGAGGAAATTGGCTGATGTGATTGCAGAGCTGCTGACCATTATCTTTGAAAAATCATGGTGACTGAGAGAGGTCCTGGATGACTGGGAAAAGGCAAATATAGTGCCCATCTATAAGAAAGGGAAGGAGGAGGATCCAGGGAACTGTAGACCAGTCAGCCTCACCTCAGTCCCTGGAAAAATCATGGAGCAGGTCCTCAAGGAATTTGTAACTAAGCACTTGGAGGAGAACAAGGTGATTAGGAACAGTCAGCATGGATTTACCAAGGGAAAGTCTTGCCTGGCCAATCTGATTGCCTTCTATGATGAGATGACTGGCTCTGTGGATGTGGGGAGAGCAGTGGGCATGTATACCTTGACTTTAGCAAGGTTTTTGATATGGTCTTCCAAAATATTCTCACAAGCAAGCTAAGGAAGTATGGGCTGGATGAATGGACTGTAAGGTAGATAGAAAACTGGCCAGTTTATCAGGATCAAAGGGTAGTAATCAATGACTTGATGCCTAGTTGGCAGTGTCATGTGGAGTGCCCTTGGGACTGGTTTTGTTCAATATCTTCATCAACGATATGCAAGATGGGATGGAGTGCACCCTCAGCAAGTTTGCAGATGACACTAAGCTGGAGGAAGCAGCGGTCTGATTTCTAGCCCTATCCTCTAGTCTGAAAGACCTCAACAAATTGGAGGACTGAACCAAAGAAATCTCATGAGATTCAGTAAGAAATGCAAAGTCCTGCACTTAGGACAGAACAATCCTATGCACCAGTACAGGCTGGGGACCAACTACCTAAGCAGCAGCTCTGCAGAAAAGGACCTGGGGGTTACAGTGGACAGTAAGCTGAATAAGCCAACAATGTGCCCTTGTTGCAAAGAAGGCTAACAGCATACTGGGCTGTGTTAGGAGTAGTGTTGCCAGCAGATCAAGGGAAGCGATTATTTTTCTTTATGTGAGACCACATCTGGAGTACTGTGTTCAGTACTGTGCCCCGCATGACAGAAAGGATGTGTACAAATTGGAGAGAGTCCAGGGGAGGGCAACAAAAATGGTTAGGTAGTTGGGGAACATGACTTATAAGGAGAGGCTGAGGGAACTGGGCTTATTTAGTTTGGAGAAGAGAAGACTGAGTGGGGATTTAATAGCAGCTTTCAACTACCTGAAGGGTGGTTCCAAAGAAGATGAGCTAGACTGTTCTCAGTTGTGGCAGATGACAGAACAAGGAGCAATGGTCCCAAGATTGCAGCAAGGGAAGTATAGGTTAAATATTAGTAAAAACTTTCTCATGAGGAGAGTAGTAAAGGACTGGAACATGTTACCCAGAGAGGTTATAGAATCTCCTTCCTCATAGTTTTTTAAGATCAGGATAGACAAAGCCTTGACTGGGATTATATAACTGGGGCTGATCCTGCTTTGAGCAAGGGGTTGGACTAGATGACCTCCTGAGGTCCCTTCCAACCCTAATTTTCTATGATTCTATCATTATGAAGGAAGGGGCAAGAAGCAGGTGAAGCTTTGGCAGAACCCATCATCAATATTCCCTGTGGCACAGTTATATTGTCAAGTTGGGCGTGGCGCAGAGTACAGCTCAGTGATAGGTTTGTTGCAGTTCACTTTCACCTGGAGCCAATACATAAACCCTGGAATTCCAGAGCATCGGAACAGACTCGGTTAATTGAGTCTGCTGGAGTGTGGCAATTGCCTCCTACATCTTGTGTATCAGCTTCCTTGTGCTTAAAAATGGTAGTAGGGATGCTTGAACTAAAGCTCATCGAACAAGCTTTAGTTCAAGCACTCCTGCCACCATTTTTAAGCATGGGGATGCTGATAGAGGAGTGCTTTAATACAGATTAAATACAGTGGTGCTTTAATTAGAATGGTTCTCAGAGCTGCTCTAATTAAAGTGCCTCTCCCCCACCTCGCCCTTGGAGCACATGTAAAAGTGCCCGGAGGGACTAACGTGGGGGCTGTGACTTGAAGAGCACTAACAACACTGTTTTATGGTGTCTATGAGTCAGTCATCCTCTACCTCAGGTAAACCCAATGGAAAAGATTCTGGAAGAGTGAAATAATTATGAAATGTGTGTTGTACCAATTGTTCCAGGTGAGATACATAGTCCCAGTAGAGAAGCTGCATTTGTTGTTTTAGGCCCCAAAAATTGTACTAAGTCTCATTTTTCTGGTTACTAGAAACTCCCAACTTCCTAGATCACTATTATGCCATGGCTCCATGGAAAATACAGTACAGTTTGACAATATTTGGCCTGTGGATGTGATAGATGAGCCATTGTGGTACTTTTGTTGTATGATTTGCCTCTCAAAATTCAAGGTTATGCTAACCTTTGTTCACTCTGTTTCCCCAAGAAAGGTGGAATGCAGTAGTTTACCTGTATTATAGATCCTTTCAACATTTCATTTCATTTTTATGATGTTGCATTAGGTTTAATTCTTTTTCATAGTGTCATATGCACTTTGGCCAAGAACATAACACATAAGATAAATTGTTATTATTTCCCAGGTCATCATGTCAACCAGACAATATTTTTGCCGTATTCAATTTAGTAACTGTACACTTCCCCACATTTACCTTTTGTCTTTGTAAATAAATAAGGACAATCTATCTCACAGCTCATTGACATGCCTATGGGTAAAGAGTACATTATCCTAACTAATACTGGGGAACAAAAAATTAGATGCATTAGCCTTAATCATTCCAATACTTCTTAAAAGATAAGAAGTGCCAACAGGTCTTTTATTTCCCACCTATGATACATAAAATGACATTCAAACTCATTTAAATGTTATTTCACATCAAAAGTTTGTGCTATCAGAAGCGATGGACATAACTTTGTTAAATGGACTTATAAATCACACCAAACAATCAGTTGCTTCCTGGTCTGAAGGAGGTGTTCTTAGAAAGAGATGAATAACTTTGTGCCTGCTCATATAAATGTGCCATATCCATGTTTAGAAACCTACCAACCTCCACAGGAGAAAGTGTGGCCCAGTGTATAGGACCCTGGGCTGGAATATAAGAGAACTGGTTTCTATTCCTGGTTCTGCCTCTGTTTGAACACGTTATTTACCTTAATTCCTCTTCTGGTTTGGTCTGTATTGTGAGGTCTTTCCACTTTATGTTTGTGCAAGACTTAGGTGCCCATGGCCAGTGTGGATGCTTAATTCTACAAGATCCTCAAGACCCCAGTTCAGCTTCTGCCTAATCTCGATGCACTGGAAGTGTTAGGTGCCTAAATTTCTGCCAGTAAAGTTCTCTAGAAGCCTACATGTCTCCATAAATCCTGACTGCACAGAGTAATTAAGTGCCCAGCTCAAGTCAGGACGCATATGCTAGGTGTGACCCAACCTATCTAGCCTGAAGGATCTAATCTTGTAGGTGTGCTCTGAACATACTTACAGGATAGGGTCCAAAAGGGAACTCAAATCACAGCATATATGTGATTTGAGTTCCCTTTCCTCCTCTGCTTGGGGAGCTTAGCTTTTCCAAATGCATACCTTAAACGACTAGAATATTATGGAGTGAAGCTATCCCAGTTTCTCCTATTGAATCTGTTCCAGTTTGTATAGACTACTTAAATATTCACAGAGCCAGAGAGATTTACGAGGTGGGGCTTCACCATCTCTTAGCCACCACTCTTTTCAGGATTTCCTACTAGCTAGTTAAGGCAGCCTTCTGTCCAGCATTTAGCCTATTCTGGAACATATTCTTAGGGCCTTGTTATGTGTTAAATTTTAGGCAGATTCTGGAGCACTTAACCCCTGGATTATCTACACTTTAACATGTGAAACTAGTTTTAAGAACTCTTTAGGCAGCTTCAAGCTACAGGTTTATCTCTGATCTGTTACCCCTCTTCTGTTACACTAGTGTGAAACCACTCTAGACTACACGTTACTGTAAACACCCCACCACCACCCATTCCCCACTGGCCCAGATCAGGCCCACTCCCTCCAATTCCCCACCACAGGATTGGGTCCTCCACTCCTGTCCCACACTAGTCCAGAACAGCCCATTGTCCTCCTGATTACCCCAATTAGGCCCACCAATGCACACCCCCTCAGCACCCCAGATCCTCATTCAACCCACCTGTTCCCCTGGCTTACTTTTGGCTGTTGGCACTGTCCCTGGGGAGCAGGCAGGGAAGTGGAAATCATCTGCCCAGCCCTTGCCACTGCCACCACTCTCTAAGCTAGACTCAGTCCAGAGAAGAGCAGCAGTGGCAGTAAGTCAGGGCTGGGCAAGTTTCCCTTCCCTGCCTGGTACCCTGGGACAGTGACAGCACCTAAAAGTAAGCCAGGAAGCAAGACAAGTACTACTATCCTATGACAGTGTTTATTGGTTTACTGCAGCCTAATAGGACTGCACATGTAGATGCTAAGACTTTACTGTGGAGCTAATTAGTTATCTCAGCAATAAATGTTTCGTGTAGGTGCGCCCACGGCAGTGTTGTTTAGTATGCAACAATGCACATGTAGATGCTGACCTAGCTGGCTGAGGCATGAGGGTGCTTTAGTGAGGGAGCTGCCTACTGGCTAGCCCCATATTGCAAAACCCTCATGCCCCATCCACCCCTCCGCAGCACATTGATCCAGGCTGGAGCAGCCTTGTGCTGCTCTGCCCTGGATCAACATGCTGCAGTCCCAGGCACACATATAAACACAGTGCCCAAGATCAGTAATCTCCAGCTCAAACTGCACTCAAGTTTATTGCATCACTCTAATAGCACGTGTAGATGCACCCACTAGGTAGCAGTCTACTCCAAGAACTGTGCCTAATGGGTCGCTTCACAGAGTGCATCTACATGAGATATTTACTGTGCAGTTGACCAACTAACTGTTCAGTAAACATCTCAGCATCTACATGTGCGCTCCTATTACGCTGGAGTAGGTTAATTTACTCTTTAGCACGATAGTACTTATAAATACTAAGCCATGTATGTGCAAGGCCTTGTAAACACAAATACTATCCTGGTGTGGAGTTAAAAAAAAACTCAGCAACAGTGCATGTGTAGATGCTGGATGGACTGGCTAGGGCATGAAGGTGCTTCAGTGCAAGGGTTGCCTGCCAGCTAGCCCCACACTGAAACTCCCTTGTGCCCCAATCAGCCCTTCCACAGCATGTTGAACTGGAGGGAGCAGCCCCAGGTTGGCAGGCTGACCCCCAGCACCCACCAACAGCCCAGGCTGTTCTGAGCTGGCTCTATATCTTATGCCTGAATAAACCATGGCAAGTTAATTGCTCCCAGGCACACATTCAACTGGTATGCCCAGGAGCAATAAACTGTGGAGCAGAAAGCTCTACAGTTTATTCAGGTGCTGTAACTGCACGTATAGACACACCCACACTGTCTTCAATTCTGTGACCACTATTCTTCTAAATAAAGCAGTGGTGTTAGTAAATAGCACCTTTGGTTCAAGTGTCTCTCTTTCTATTCTACCAAATGATCATTAAGAGACCAAAAGCTGCTAGAGAGCAAGAGGAAACAATTAAAGTAGAAGGGGAAGAAAGAGGGGAATGAAGCTTTTTCTTTGTTTATCTTTAAGTTTGGCAGACCAATCTAGGCACAAATATTTTAGAAACGCCAACCAAAAGCGAACTTATCTAAATATGAGCAATTGTGCATTGTGAAAATATTATTTTTATACTTGACACAATTCTAAGTAGTACACACTGTATTCTCATTTGCTGTTTGGCAATGGATTATATACACTACTTTTGAAAGGAAGGAACAAGGTACTTAGTAAAGGACTGGAAAATTGCATAAAGTGCTTTATTGGATCCCTGTCATCCTCTGAACAGGAGCCAGTAATGAACTGTATTCTTGCGTGAATGAGGGCACTTTTATACAAGTAGCAGTTACTGACTTACCTAATCAATTATGTAAGTAACCTCATTTTCATTTCTTCTTTAGATAGGATAGCAAAGATGTACTTTTCCATTCACTGTGATGCAAAATGACACCACTGTTAAATAATTACATGCATGTCTGCTAGACATAGCATAGGTAATGCAGTGGTTAGCAATATATACATGATAGAATTATTAACACTAGGTCTTACACTGGAACTTTATGCACTTAAGGTTGCATAGCAAACAACCAAGCTTTGCTCTTAAGCACAGATGGTTGAAAAATTCGGTGGAGGCAATTGGTTTATTTACTTTAACCTTTCTTTCTGTGACTTATCATGACTTTCCTGTATTGGGACTTTACAAACACAAAACATTTGTGTTCATGGCCTCTTCAAAAAAACAATACATCAAACACACTAGTGTTTTCATTATTCAGAATATAGAGTATATGGACACAAGTCACCTGATAGACTGTTTGTTTCCTAATTGACTGACCTAACATTATTGTTAAACTGGAAGCTATTATTGACTGCCATCAATCACAACTCCAGTTAAAGCTTATGGATGTACTAAGCAACCTTCTATTAAATGGAAGCGACAATTAAATATCCTGAGTAATAGTTGCAATGATAGAAACCATTGCCCAAGGCATGGATAGTACCTAAGCCTAGTACCTCTAGGGTGCAAAGGCTTCCCTAGAGATCTATTAAAATGCAAGGATAAGTGGGTAGATTGACTGATAGCAGCTGTTTGTATCTGTGTATGCATAAGAGCCAGACAGCCAGGAGAAAGCCAGATAAACATTGCTGGTCCTAGGAGTTAGCCAAGAAATTGAATTACTTTCAGTCAAGGAAAAACAGACTAGGATTTCTGAACAAGGAAAACTGTTCTCCAGTCCACTTTTGGTTTTGCCGCTGAGCACACTGGAGAGTCCCCTGTGCTCCTGTGGGATGCTCCATGTGCCCCAGCACCTCAGTGTTCACAAGCTGAGCTGCTACCTCAAGGTATGCAGAAAAAATCTTTTAAGCTGTGCCTGTGTCTGAATCGCTGATTCGCTGAATCAGCATCAAATCTTCAGATTCAGATTCAGTCAGATTGAATCAGGGACAGGGATCCAAATCAACTGATCGAATCAGTGTCCCTGATTCAGGCCGAATCCGAATCAAATAGGGCCCATTTCACACCACCCTACTGCATTCCACCATCAATTCCTCTTCCTAACAGAAACAAAGCAGCAAGAACCTGAATTTGGTGTACTATTTGGATCAAACAGAGGCAACATTATAAAGTGCCTCAAAATATTAGTAGTCTTTCATTTTAGCAAGACTTTGCAAATGACATGTGCCTCATAAATAACTCAGATAAAGATATGTGGTGAAAGACAGATGGTCATGTTAATTCTGCCCAGCAAATAGGTCTTTATTAATAATAAATCAAAGACAGCAGTTATGAAAATTTATTTATATTATGATATTTTATTTACTTGTCTTACCATTTTTTAATAAATTCACTTACATGGGTAGCATCATAGCATATATGATTGTATGTTGGATATAAATTTCAGGTAAAGAGGTAAAACAAGTGCTGTTTTAGGAAGATCAAGAAAATATGGAAGTCCAATGTAATTAACAAGAACACCAGAAAAATGAGATTTTTAGAATCAGCATCTGAAGCATCAACATACATGGGTCAGGCGTGGAAAAAAATTAATCTATCCAAAGTGTACAGCTTTCAGTATGTGTAGCTCTATAAAACATTCTAAGTAAAATGCAGTAATTAGAAAATGAGTAAGAAATCCTAACATGGTCACGGATGCATACAGCAGTACAAGTTATACAGAAGTAGAAATGGAGAAAACCAGTACATCTAGTCACTGACTGAAGCAGTGCTTTAGAGAGATAGCATTGAACAGATATATCTAGAGGGATCTCTCTTCCCCTGTTCATTACCCTCTTTGGCATCCATCTTTATTGGCTGAGAGATGTCAGAGAAAATATTTTTTCAACTGTTCCACTGAATAGCTATCAATATGTCATCATGAATTTATCTAGTCTCTTTTTTAATCTAGCTATGCTATCTGCCTCTACCAATTCCTGTGGTAATGAGTTCCACAAGTTAACTACACATTGTGTAAAAAAAGTACTTTCTCTTGTTAGTTTTAAATCTGTTGCCTACTAATTTCAGTGGGTGCCTGTAGGTCTAGTATTCTGGGATCTGATGAATAATAGGTCCCTATTTACTTTGACCACACCTTTGATGATTTTATAAATTTTCCTCTATCATATCCGCTCTCAACCTTCTCCTTTCCAAACTGAGGAGTCCTAGCCTTTTTAGTCTTTCTTGGTATGGCAACTGTTCCATCTCTGTTGACCACCTCTGTACCTTTTCTAATTCTACTACATCCTTTTTGAGATGTGGAGACCAGAACTGCACACAGTATTCAAACTGTGAGCATACCATAGATTTATACAGTGGCATGATGATGTTCTCTGTTTGTTTTCACTTCTATTCTTAATGAAGCTCAATATTTTATTGGCTTTTTTGGTCACTGCTCAGCATTGAACTGATGGTTTTAGAGACTATCTACAATTACTTCACGGTCTTTTCTTTTGAGTCATAACAGCTAATTCAGAACTCAGTATTGTGTACATATAACTGAGGTTATTTTTTCCCACATGCATTGCATTGTAATTTTTCAAAATTTAAGTTCATCTACCATTTTTTGCTACTCACTTAGCTTGATGAGGTCTTTCTGCTGCTTGTCTCCATCATCTTGGGATTTCACTACCCAAAATAATTTAATAACATCTGCAAATTGGCCATTTCATTTAAGACTCTTTTTAAGAATGCCAAATAATAGGCTACCTATATAAATACATCTTTGACCACCCCACTTCAAATGTAACCAGAACTTTAGGGTTTCTGTCTTTGGATTAGAGAGTTATTGGAAGATGCTGATTAGGATGTTTCAGAGAGTGGATGAGAAACATTTTAGGAAAAGAGACATAAGATTTACAGAACTGAGGGACATGTTAAATTTAAATTAATTTCCTGCCCTGATTGTATATTAAAAAAAAAGAACATTATACTTGCCTGGTAGGACTGTGCGAAGTTTCAGGTGGTGATTAGATTTGGAGAAGATTTGGCTTAATTCGGTGGCCAAATCTCCAAATGCGAATCAAATCAGGGGACCAATTTAAAGGTCCAAATTGATTCAAATCTCTCTGAATCTTTGTAAAAGCTTTGATGATTCGGGCAGTCCCCAGTGGCTGCAGCTCTGAGCTGGTAAGTACTAGTGGTGGGGGAGGGGAGACTGGGGGAAGGGACCATGGGGGGACCCCTTCTATCCCCCTAAAACCCCACCTGATCCCCTAGCCCCCCCATGGCTGCCCCCACTTGCCTCAGGTCCTGGTACTTTAAAAAATAGCCCCCACTTACTGGGTGCCGCTGGGTGGAGGAGTGATCCCCACTGCCCCCCACTGCATGGAGGGCTCTGCACAAGCCCCCTGCCCCACCTCCCCCAGCCCTCCCACAAGTGCCCCGCCTGGGCCAGCTCTGGCCCTTTAAGAAAAAAAACACCAAGAAAAGCCCTGTGACTCACCACTCCTGTGGTGGCCTATGGGCTTCAGGAGCCCATGCAGAGCCCCCAACATGGTGCAGGGCAATGGGGATCACCCTCCCCCCCTGCCAGCAGGCATGGTGAGTCTGGGGGTGTTCTCGGGGGTGGTTCTTAAAGGGCCAGAGCTGGCCCGGGCAGAGCACCCATGGGCAGGACTAGGGGAGTGGGGGGGGGGGTCGGGGGCTTGTACAGAGCCCCCCCATGCAGCATGGGGCAGTAGGGGGCAACAGGGATTGCTCCCCACCTGGCAGCACCCATTGAGTCAGGGCTTTTTTTTAACAAGAGCTGAGAGCTGGGGTGGGTGGAATAGCCATCGCCCGGCTGGGAGAGTGGCAGGGGATATGCCTGGCTGATTTGAGGATTTGGCAGCAGCTGAATCTCCAAATCAAATTTGGCCAAATCAAATCAGGACAGAGATTCGAATCACTGAATTGAATCACTGTCCCCTGAATTGATTGAATCCGAATCCAAAGTGAATACTAGCCACTTTGCACAGGCTGATTGCCTGGCTGTTATGAGCCCAGGTTAAGCATAACTAGTAGGGCTGTGTGAAGCTTTGGTCACTGATTCAATTTGGAGAGATTTGGAGAGATTTGACTATTTGGCCATAGACACAGTTTTATATGTTTTTTCTACATACCTCGAAGTACCAAGTGCGGTTCATGAATTCTGAGATGGTGGGGCAGATGGAGCATCCCAAGGGAGCACAGAGATGTCCCACGCATGCTTGGTGGTGGATCCGGAAGTGGACCAGAAGTACTTCCAGTCCACTGCAGAGCATGCAGGGAGCCCTCCCTCACCCCCCAGCATGGCAACTGGTGCCTCCTGCATCTGGGGGGGGGGGGGCACCCGGAGTCCCCCCATGGCTGATCACCCCACCATCTCAGCATTCACAAGCTGCACCTGGTACCTTGAGGTATGTAGAAAAAACATACAAAGTCATGTCTATGGCCCAATCACTGATTCTCTGAATCAGAATCGAAAGCTTCAGATTCAGATTCAGCCATATCAAATTGGGACAGTGATCTGAATCAGCTAATCGAATCACTGTCCCCCAAATCAGGCCAAAACCGAATCTGAATCAAATACTGCCTGCTTTGCACATCCCTAATAACTAGGTTCTTTCTTGACTGAGGGCAAGAGGAAGGTAAGACAGATTTTTTGGCAGTCTAACATATTTTACAATTCTATTTTCTCTCACTAAATTTTCACATTGTATTTGGATGTATAGCATGAATGTCCTTGTTTATATACAAATATACTTTTTGCGTGAAAACACTTGCATCCATTCAAGCATCAGATCTTTACCAAACATTTATGCAAGCAAAAACCAGTTGCTCAAATTGCTGTGAAAAAGCATACCTAAAAGTAAATCATAGTTGGATCAAATTACAAAGCTGATTGAACAATCATATTCTCAATTATATATTTTTTCCCATTTGCCCAGTTCTTCTCTTAAAAATACAACATATTGCATCTTTACATAGAAATATGCTGTCCTAGAGACTTTCATTCAATAATTCACAAAACTGGTACAACAGAGACAAGAAGAGCATGAAGGCAAAATTCCTTTATAGGTCCCCACTCGTATACATTTACTACGGTCTCCAGGGGTTAGAGGTTGAAAGGAAGTTCATTTCTCATAGACTTTCAATCCCTACCAGAGACCTTGAACAAGCAGTTTTGATGGCTGCCTTTTTAATGTTTGTACGTGATTAGTGTTATTTCTATGGCAGTGGTGTCCAGTTATGGCTCTATTTAATTTTAAATCCATCATTATTTTTACAGTGTTAATCAATCCCCAGAGCTCAATCTCCAGAACTCTAGTGTGTTTATTTAATACCAATATCTGAGTTAATTATCCATATGTTCACACACAGAGTTTCTATAGAGTGTTGGGCAATAGCTATAAAAATGTCAGCTCATTCCTTTGATGGGTTGCTCCTCAGAACAAATCCATAACAAAGCAACATGTAGCTCGTCCCCAAGCCACCTTAAAAGAAAACCCAGAAAGCTATTACTACAATATTAAATAACATCGTACTGCAGTTCATCTTATCTTGTAATTTTCAGTCTTACTAGATTTTTGTGACACTGGGTACATGTACACATGCCTCTTTTAAGCAGGCTTAGCCTAAAATCACCATTTTTCAGGCACATTACTCTACATGTGCATGCCCTTAACAAGTTTTAAAAATAGCGATTTAAGGCTATATGAGCCTAAATTTGATACCTGCATAAAGCAGGTATCAAATTTAGGTGCAAATAGCTAAGAGGCATTAGCATACTTGCAGACATAATGGATACACACCACATTAATGTGCATTAGTGTATCTGCACATGCACTAATGCAACTTAACTAATTGCACCTAAATTTAATGCACTTTAATGTGCATTAGTGCGACCATGTGTAGACATGCCTAAATCGCCTTAATGCACCTTAAGTAAAGGTTCATTAAGTTTAGGAGTGCATAAATACAAGTGTAGACATGCCCACTGAGAGCCTGATCCAGCTGAAGTGATGAAATCCTACTGAGTTCTAAAAGATCAGCCCCAAATGTCCTTCAATTGCCATATTTCCTAAAGATTTTTCGCCTGTAAAGTGACTTGCTTCTTTCTGGTACGTTGATTTCTGCCTTATGGCCTGCCATATTAATTGTTTTTATTTATTATATTGATTGCTCCATTTTTACCCACCAGAATGGTTGTCTTTTATCTTCCATATTGACTATTGCCTTATTACTTTTCATGCTATTATCTGCCATATTGTTTACAGCTGCCTTTTCACAGGATTATTTGTCAGTTTCCTAGCTCTCATATTGATCAGCTGCCACCTGGCTCTACTTCACTATTTTTTCACCCTTGCCCCCATGTCTCATGTCTCTCTACTCCTTTGTTCTCCCATGCCATTATCCAGATTTTCTAGAGTCCTACAACATGCTTTCTGCTTGAATGCTTCTTTGGATCTGTGCATCTCCCCACCTGAAATGTCCCCTGCATAATTTTCTCCTTTTTCTTTGCTGTGTCCTCTCTTCTTATTTCCTTCTTCTCTTTACCTGTTGACTCGTACCCCTCCACTCTTCACATCTATCCTCAAATCCTGCTTTCTCAAAAACAAAAACCTTTCCTTTTTCTTGAAGATCCTTTTTTCATTTCCGCCTTTTTCTGTGTCCTCTACTTTTCCTCTAGCAATATCAGCCCAAACAATGTCTACCTTTCATGCCCACAATCAACATCTTCCACATACACTCTATAAGATCTACCTTATATAGATCCTAGTCAAACTGCCTATACTTTAACCTTTCATTTTCTGTCATTTATTCTTGCTAGTATTTAAAAAAATAAATAAAAACACAGAGCAGGCACTTAATATACTTAATGAAAAAGAATAAAAATTAAAATGCTGGGAAAGCAACTTTTATCATCATGGTTTAGTTATTCAAAGAAGAAAAATATAAAATGGCAGATGCCTCACCTACATTACAGCAATTAAGGGTGAAACCCATGAAGATTTGGAAATTCCATTCCACAGGAAATTCCAACATTAAAAAAAGTTCTGATTTTAAATAATATCCAAGCATTTTGGAAATTTTCTAAAGGAAGATTTCTCTACTGTGAATCTGTGAAACTTGACTCTGAGTATCTGGTATAGCTGGGTTTCTCAGGGACACTATGTCCTCATCATCATGGCTAAGATCCTAAAAGTTATAAGAGATACTAAGGTCTCCAGTCTCCCAAAACCTCAGTAGAGAATTTGGAAGCATTAGGGTCAGAGCAGAGCAAACCACAAGGCCAGTCTAATCTAATCTAGAGAAGGGAAGATTTGGAGGATGCATAATAACTGTCTTAAAATCTGTAAAAGGGATCATACGATCATAGGATTATAAGAAAGTAGGGCTTCAAAAGATTATCTAGTCCAGTCCCCTACTCAAGGCAGGAACATCCCTGATTAAACCATCCTAGTCAAATGGGATTAACCTCTAATTTGCTCTTAAAACCAAGGATGAAGATTCCATAACCTGTTCCATGCTTAACTTTTCTCATAGTCATAAAGTTCATCCTCATCTACAACTTAAATTTAGTCCGCTTTTAGCATATCTCCTAATTCTGTCCCCTGTGGCCACAAAGAAAATTCTATTTCCATTGAATTTATAATCATTCCTTAAGTTTTAAAGACTATTATCAAATCCACCCTCAGTCCTCTCTTCTCCACACTAAACAATCCTAGTTCTTGCAGCCTTTCCTCATAGGTACTGCTTCCCAGGCCTCTAATCATTTTTGTCACTCTCTGCTGGACTCTTTCCAATCTGTCCACATCTGTCTTGAAGTGTAAGCCCAAAAGTGGACACAGTATCTGAGGTGAGGCCCTGCCAATGCCAATATAAGGATACAAGGGTAGCAGTAAAAGTAGCACTTTTGTGCAGGAGTCAGACAAACCCTGAGGATAGACTCCTGTCACTGGTCTCCTTTGTTACCCCCCAACTCTCACCTATAACTCCAAGTAGTTGCTTGTGAATGACAAGAGCCACATATTAGGCAGCTGCCTTGGTTCCCAGGTAAATTATGTAGATAGTAAGAATCCTCAGGTGAGGACAGGACACTCATCTCTTGCCCTAGTATTATGGACCACTATGGCAGATTAGATGGATTCATTATGTCAGATTCTTTGACTAGAAGGCAGTATAGCAGATCTTAGTAAATAGATTAAGTCACTGGTATGCATGCATTAGGTAATCAACAGTAGGTTGGCCAACCTTTTAGCATGTGTACCACACATGTCCTATGTGTGGCACACAGAAGATCAGGAAGGGGGCAGGAAGCACTGCAGCAGGTAGGGCAGGAAACAGAAAATGGAGCACCAGATTGGGTAGGGAGCACTGGGTAGAACAGCAGGGCCAGGGAAGGGGATCAGAAGAGCAGGCCCCTCAGGGTGTGGATTTCTCTTCACTGGAACAGAGCATCAGTGGGGGTCATCATTCCCTGTATGTTTGAGCAGCCCTTTTTAGTATTGCTCTGGTCACCTTCAGAACTTGAGGCAGAGGTTGGAAAAAATGCCTCTTCAACTTTACTCTGGTCAACCTCCTGTAGCTGAAAGTCATCCCATTTTAAACAGCAAAATAATAAGAAAACTGAATTTATCTTGTTGAGCATAGCAACCTGGAACATAGAAATGCTTATGGATAATAATATTTATGATTAACCAGAATGAAGAACTTCAATGATTGAATTTAATGGATACAAAACTAACATTGCAGCACTAAGTGAAACTCTTCCTGCAGAGGAAGAGCTGCTTAAGGGGTCTGAAATTTGTTACATATTCTTTTGGAGTGGTCAGTCCAAAGAAGGTCACCAAGAAGTTTGAGTTAATTTTGTTATTAAGACTACTATTATCCATAACCCAGAATGCCTGCAGTGACATAAATTACTTATATGTGAATATAAGATTACCACAGTCTGGAAGCTAAGCCCACTCCCACCACAAGTTTAAAACCAGTGCAGCAGACAGTAATATACAATTAGTCTCCTGGCAAGCCTCTACACCTTTCTGATTTCAGTACTCTGCTGTGATTTTTCTCCCTGCTTTTCTCCCTGGTCTTGTGGTCTTGTTCTACAGGCCTGATTATGAATGCTTCTGACTACAATTCTGGGTTCTTGACCTCTGGACTATTCCTGACTCTGGCTTCTGATTCATGCCTCTCTCAATTGCTTACCATGCTTTCTGAAGCCATCCTGTTCCTCAGCTCCTAATTCTGGTTTCTGCCCTTGCCTAGTCTCCCAGCTCCTGGTTCTGTTTCCAGTCCAGTCCATAGAGTAAGTTTGACCAACCACATCAAGGTTGTTGATACTGTAAGATGCAAGGATAAAGGCTCTGAAGAAGTTAAATTTCAAAAGATTGAAGACTGATATTTTAAAACAAATGTTACATAAAGAAGTAGAAAGGCAACTAAATACAATTTCTAGAGACACTGAAGCTGACTTGAAGCTGATCTAAACATCTGCTTTGTATACCCTTGGCCCAACCATTCAGAAATATCACAATTGGTTGCATGAGAACTATAATATTCTAAGAATATGAAGAGATAGTTTGCTGAGAAGCATCACATAAATTTATCTTAGATGACTGATGAAAATCGGCGCTTAACAAAACTGCTTTTACGGTCTGAGCAACAATCTTCAATCTAAGCAGAGAGGTATGAAAGATTCTTGGTGAGCTACAGTCCCATTCTGATCAAAATGGAAGAGGTCTATTTACAACTTAAAGATCATCATAGAACCTCCTCAGATCAAGTGTTTAACTAGTATCAGTTTAAATTGAACTACATCTCTGGAAACAAAGTTTAGCAAAGTGGGCGGATCACTTTAAAAATGAGGACTCCAGTGTTAGTGATAAGGCAATTGACCTTAGTGTGCCATCAATGACATTGTCACCAAACTTGCCACCCTAGAGATTAGAGAGACAGTCACATAACTGAAATGGTGCTACTATAATGATATTCCAACATGGCTGTTAGGGACCACGTACTCTAGCATACATAACTGCTCCAGCTGGTATAATGGAGTGGTCCCATAGAAATAGAAATATGTCTTTTTGCCCATAAGGATGAAAACAAAGGCTGCCATAAAGAGAGGGAAAACACCTTTTCTCTCTTGCTGCAAAGAGAAAGACACAAACAAGTGGCTTGAAGTTGCAGCCAAGTAGGTTTAGATTGGATATCTGGAAAAACTTCTTTACTGTTATAACAGTGAAGCAATGGAACCGGCTGCCTATAGACTCTGTGGACTCTCCATTACTGAAGTGCTCAAGAAGATGTTGGATAGCCACTGGTCAGGGATGACCTAGGCAGAGCTGTGCCTATGTTCTACTATGGGCTTTGCCAGTTGCTGCACAGGGCTGGAGGAATTACACACTCCCCCCACCCTCCCCCTTGCTGCTACATGTGTCAGAAGGTTTTTTAACCCTTCCTCAGAGGCTGGGGATTTTGACTGGGATGACTGGGATGTGCCAGTGCTCCTGTTGGGACTAAATAATGGAGGTACATGGTTAGAGGATCTTGCCCCTCCATTTCAGGATCAGATCAATTGCCATGTTCGGGGTTAAGAAAGAATTTTACCCCATGGTCAGATGGGTATTGCATTCCCCAGTAATGGAGGACATGGGTCTCTTCCTGAGGTCTCCTGAGTCTATATTAACAATATTTACAGAAGCAGGATATTGGTTGCCATGGTTGACTGTGTAGTTTTTCTAAGAGGTTAGACATCACATCAACAGGATGGTTTGGATAGTGATGATCCTGCCTCAGGCAGGGGGTTGGACTAGATGACCTACCAAGGTCCCTTCCAGCCCATGATTTCAATGAAAATGTTTAGGGGGCTAGGGCATATGACTTATGAGGAGAGGCTGAGGTAACTGGGCTTATTTAGTGTGGAGAAAAGAAGACTGAGTGGGGATTTGAAAGCAGCCTTTAACTGCCTGAAGAGGGGATCCAAAGAGGATGGAGCTGGACTGTTCTCAGTGGTGACAGATGACAGAACAAGGAGCAACAGTCTCAAGTTGCAGCAAGGGAGGCTTAGGTAGGATATTAAAAAAAAATTACTTTCTCACTGTGAGGATGGTGAAGCACTGGAATGGGTTACCTAGAGAAGTTGTGGAAACTCCATCCTTGGAGGCTTTTAAGCCTGGCTCAACAAACCCCTGACTGGAACGATCTAGCTGGGGATGGTCCTGCTTTGATCAGGCGACTCAACTAGATGACCTCCTGAGCTCCCTTCCAACCCTAATTTTCTATGATTCCATAGTTCATACAAAGCAAGCATCAGGGAAACTCTACTAGTCATTGCTGGCAGGAATCATACTCAGCCACTTTACCTACCATATAGATGAGAAACATTTGCCCAGTATCAGTTTGGTTTCAGAGAAGGAAGGAAGACAACAGACATAACCTTTGCTGCATAGAAAATACAAGAAAAATGCAGAAAGCAGAATACTGAACTCTACTATGTCTGTGTTGCTCTGCAAAAAACCTTTGATATTGTCCCCCCCAAAACTCTTATAGGACTTTCTATCTAAAATTGCCTGCCCTGACAAATTCATTATAATGGTTAGACAACTTCATGGTGAAATGGTGGCAAAAGTGAAAGAAGAATACCTTCAAAAGCTATACAAAATTCAGTTATTAAACTACTCTTCTTTTCCTGTTGCTTTACAGCTGCCATGTCTGTCTTTGCCGCTAATGGGTTCCTTTCATATTCAGTTTCAAGTTCACATTCTTAGTCTTATTATAAGTCCCTATTCTTATTTTTTTTAACTTATCTGATATGTGCAAGTCAAATATGCCTTTTCTTCTTTCTCTTTAGGAAAGAATTGTGTTGTTATCTTTAGGGCAAGATCGGTGTTTGTGTACAGCACCCAATATATAAATAATACTCAGTAGCTATTAATAATGATAATAGCAGACAGTACAAGCTAGATTCAGATAATCTTTGTGAGCACTTAAATGAGGTTTGGACAGAAATTTAGATGTCTAAATCTTAAGGAACAATTCCAAATGCCCTGATACCAACACACTCATACAGAAGAAAAACTCTAGTTTTTCACCACAGTCATTTAAGAAGTGTCTTTTAAACACTTAGGAATAACAACCACTTTAGAAGTGTGTCTCAGTCAACCAAAAAAATAGCCACATGGATGTTTCATTTCTAATGTCATGAGCAATCTAGCTTCAGACAGGGCTTGAACAAATCAAACGTTGCTGTTCATTTATGCCGTTTCTTTGCTCAATACACAAATCCAATTTCAAAGACATGATTTAGAATGATATAACATTTTATGTTTTCAGATTATTTGATCTCCTCACCAGCAATTAAGCATAATTTAAGATG
Source organism: Alligator mississippiensis (assembly GCF_030867095.1). NCBI lineage: Eukaryota > Metazoa > Chordata > Crocodylia > Alligatoridae > Alligator > Alligator mississippiensis. The sequence continues at coordinate 223,308,168 of NC_081826.1, read as the reverse complement.
TAAGCAAGTCATTAATCTCAAATAATATAATCACCATGGACCTGGATTTTCAGTTTCCCATGAAAAAACAGAAAAAAAATGCAGATTTCCCCTGTTAACTGAGAAAAACACAGATTTTTCATTTTAATGTAAAACAAGTGGATTTTCCATTTTTGCAATGAGCTTTCTACAGGCTGGCAGAGTTCCAGCCTACGAGAGTTTGTGGGGATGGGAGAAGGGTGGTCAGGCAGGGGGCACCATGCACACGTGCATGCTCATGCGTGCACATGGCCACCAGGCAGTCTGGTGAGCAGCTCCTGCATGTAAATCTGGTGGGGAAGAGGGGGGATTGAGACCCCCCCCCACAGCAAGGCTGCTGCCAAGCTGGAGCAGTGCATGGGGCTTGGGTTCCAAAGCCAAAATGCGTGGCCACAGGGCTTGGGTGGGGAGCAGGACAGACCCACAGGTAGCTCGTTCAGGGGGCAGGAGAGGTGGGGTTTGTTTTCCACCACTGCACACACTTCTGGGGGGACATGTTCCTCAGATCTGTGCACAGTGTGGGAGCAGGATGCCCACTGTGGGCTCAGGCCCTGCTGCCCTCCCCTGGGGTTTCTCCAGCTCAGCAGGTGGAACCCAGCATGGCCAAGCAGGGCTGGGCGAGGACGATCCTTGTCACTGGAAGCCCCATGCCACCCTAGCGAAGTGTTCCCTGCCCACCAGGCAGTAGTGAGGTAAGATAGGGAAGAGTTATGGCCCCTGCTGCTGCTGCTGGGCAGGTAGGGGGCACCTCACTATGGTGACATGGAGCTCCCAGCAGTGGCACTGAGATGCCCCACTCTGCTCTGCCATGCTGGGTCCTGCTTGCTGGGCTAAGGAGGCCCATGGCCAGCATGGCAGCCCACCCCCACCCCCCTATCAGCTCCGTTCTGGCTGTGCCACCCACGGGGAAGAGGAAGTCGGGGTCCACCCCAGCAGCTGCTGACTCCCACAGACAACAGCCAGGGCTCAAGTGGTGCTGTGGGGGTCAGGGGACTGCAGACATGGGTTCCTGGCCCCATAGCTCTGGCAGGTGGAAATCCTCTCTAGCAGGGCTGGAGGGCTTGAGGGGCTGTGAGAGGCAAGTGAGGGGCACTAGCAAGGCCAGAGGGTTGTGGTTGAGGAGTGAGGGGCACCAGCAGGGCTTAGAAACTGTGGCTTGGGACTGAGGGACCTGGACCTGAATCCTGGGGTGCTTGTACATGTGACAAAAATTGCCCATTTTTGCAGTTTAATTGCATCACACTGTACACATGGGGTTTTTTATTATATAAATAACTTTGTTACATTGTAAACAAAACCACATCTGCATGTAGTTTTGTTTGCAACTTAGTTATTTGTAACACTGCAGCATTTTGACAGCTCTCCCCCCCGCCCATGGGGGAGGCAGCCTGAAGACAGAAGTAACTTGGGGGGGGGAGGGGAGCGGGGCAAGCTGCTAGCGGGATAAGCAGACCCTGAGCAATGGGAGGCCCCAGTCCTTCCCTCTGTGGCAGCAGCACCCCTCAGGACTGTGTGGTTGAGGTGCTAGGAGGCTGGGGGCTGTCTCTGAGCTAGGGCAACCCTCAGACCATGAGCAACCCACCCAGACAGCCCTGGGATGGTGCTGCCACTGCAGAGGGAAGGACTGGGGCCCCTCACAGCTCAGGGGCTGCATGGTCTGTTGGCAGTGAATGTGAGCAGACTGCCAGAAAAAAAGGAAAAGGGGTGAGGAGCCTGATTTTTTTTTCATGAAGCCTGCCCACCTCTCCCACAGCCAGGGGACAAGCTGCTGGTGGGTTCTGAGCTGTAGGGGGGGCCTGGTCCTTCCTTCCATGGTCGTGGTGCCCCCCCCAGAGTCACCTGGGTGGCCTGCCACAGCTCAGAGGCAGCACCCAGCCCAATTCAACTGTTCCCTGAGCCCAACCTGAGACAGCATCTGGCCTGCTAGCAGCCCACCCAGGTGGCCCCAGGGGCACTGCCACTGCAGAAGAAAGGATCAGGGCCACCTGCAGCTCAGGGGCTACTCAGGCCACCAGCAGCTCGCCCCCTGGCTGTGAGAGACACGGGCAAGTTCCACAAAAAAAAAGAAAAAAGAAAAGGATCAGGCCCCTCACCACAACAGTGATGGAAGCCCCTAAATTGAAATAGTGGGGTTTTAATCATTTCAATTAAAAACTCACCATTTCAATTTAGGGGACTAAACCCTTGTCATGTGTACAAGTGTTCCTGGTGAGCAAAGGGGGCAGGGGGAGATCTGATTTTCCATAATAAAAAATGAAAAATCAAATGCCAAAATTTATCAATACTTAGAATTTATTTTATTATAGTGATTGAGGCATGGGTAGGCTTCCAAATTGCTTTAAAATTGTAAATATATCAATAAAATATTGTGTTCAGTTGATACCTATATATATAGCAGCATTTTATTTTAATTGCAGATTTGGAGGGTTTTAATCAGAGAATTAGCAGGTTTTATCAGAGAATTTGTGATTTTTAAACAGAGAAAACCAGGATCACTAATAATCACAGACATTAAGAAGAAATTGCTATCACTTGTAATAAGAGCTATGGTACATCTAGTCTTGATAATACTGCATTTTTCATGCATGTCATTTGTTTGCCTATGTAAACTTTCTCAAGGTAAGTAAATGCTTTATTTTGTCATGATTTACAAAATTTTAGAATTTCTATAAAATAAAAATTAGGTAACAACCCAATGTCCTTTTCCTTGATACATACCAGCAACAGCAAAGGCATCGTCTAAAAGAATCAGTCTTAGGATCAGGAAATACTCGGATTTTTATCCCAGCTCTTTTGCATTGCTTTTGTATGCAAGACACTAAGCCTCTACAATTCAGTTTTCCTTTCTTTAAACCTTGCTTACTGACCTGGCATGAGCAGTTTCAACTGCCCTTTCACTTCCATAGTATTGTTCTCGTGATGATTAATTAGTCAATGTTTCTAAATGGTTTTAAACATGTAATGTTTTATGCATTATATTTTAGTATTGAATTTTAAGTAACACGCTGTAGCTCTTACAATGTAAAGCAAAACAAATGATGCCTCATGCTGTTACGGCTCCTTGGCTTTTAATGTTTTAAAATATGGGTGTTTGTTGCCATATACTGCTCTGATATTATTTTTATTGCCTGGTAGTTTCATGTTTCATCTACAGCAATGCTTACAGAAAGACTGATTAGGAAACGTACTTGCAGTTTTGAATATAAATCCATTCAGAGTCTCATGCTCCCTTAGTCACATGACCTACAATGTATGTTTAGCTGTAGTCAAAGAGCAAGAGCAGCAAGTGAGTAGTTCTGTTTCCTAGTTACTGATGGAAGTGTATACACACACACACACACACACACACACACACAAAAGATATGCTGATGTAAGGCACAGGGAGCTTATCATGCTTGTAGAATAAAATATTTATTATAATGGAAACAAGAAAAAGCCCGTAACCAGTTTCACCTGCACCTTTGCTCTGAAACTATTGATACCACTGTCATGGCAGGCTAATTGACAGCCTGAGCTCAGGAGGATCAAGAAATGCCATTTAATGCGGCAGGCAACAGACAGACAATTGCACTCAAGTAATCAACCATGGAGAAACTTTATTGGTCTAAACTTCCTTCACCAGGAACATCCTAAAGGACATGAACTCATTAAAATAAATTTGGATTTAGGAGAAGGCAGTATGCAAATGCACACAAAGGGTATGTGTTCTCTTAGTTCATTCTCAGGCTGGCACAGTCAAAGACTTCCAAAGCTTAGCTTGAGCCTTAATCCCTTTTAGCTGAAAGCTCCTTTAGCTGGAGGCTCATCTGCCAGCACTCTGTCAGTCCAGCTATTTCTCATGTCAGCTGGTGATGAGCAATTACTGACACATTAATCCTGTATCACTCCCTCACAGGATTGACCTTTGGCTGAGTTTCAGAAAAATCAGATGAGATATATCCACCACTTTGGACTACCTGAAAAAAAATGTTGAAAACATTAAAAAGGAGGTTGGTCTGTTTGATCATGATTTGGCAAGATCAAAAGAGACATAAGCATCAACACATTCTATGGTTTATATTTAAAAGATGGTGCTTCCTTCTGAAAATAAAAAGGAGTGAATGCCTAGTTTTAAAAAGATAGACAAGGTTCCTTGGGTAAATCTGATATCTTTGATTCGACCAACTCAAATAGTTGGAAAAATCCTTCTTAGAAAGCTTTTGGGCACAAACACCCTTCATCAGCCTGAGAAAGTGTCAAAAGAAATTTTTAAATGCATGCTATTAAGTTGCAGGAAACACCAGAATCACTTTCAATGATAGTAACTGCACAACTTCCATTTGCAACATCCCTACTATTTTATCTCAGCTTTCCAATTTTTTTTAAGCTATACAACTTGCGATGTCCAGATAGATAACATTTTAACTTGAGGTTCACATAATCAGATACATATGCGGGCCCTGGAGTGAATTTCTAACTATCTACTTCTTAAACAACTTTAGCAAAGAAATGGAAACAAGGTACATCATCCAAGGTGAACCTCATAAAACTGTCATCTAAAAACTATAAGAGGAACATATCAACTTTGTACCATTTTCTATTACACTAAAACAGTTAACCCATGAGATCAGATTAATGTTGTGTTAGACATGAAAATGAGATATCAAAAATTATAGTGCCACATATATTTTATAAAGTATAATGCAGAATACTGCTTTGACCTTTTCAATATTCTGAAATGTGATTGGTTTTCCATTCCTCCACTGCCAGTGAGGAAGAAGCAGAATGGCTGAGCAATTAACATGCATAGCAATGATAAAAGTCAGGTAACAACAAATTGCATGGGTCTAGCTATAAAATAATAGGATCCTATAGGTTTGCAATTTTTTTCTCAGTCCTATCACCACTCACTTGCAACAATTAATAATGATGGAGCCCATTAGAATTTCAGCTGTATGAAATCTACAGGACTGATGTATTATGTTGCAGAACTGAAGTACATGGTTTAAAGTTTAGGACCTGATCTTCAGTTGTCATAAGTGAGTGTAGTCCCACTGAAATTAAAGAGCTATACTGATTTACACTGATTAAAGATCTGACCTTGTTACTTTATTCAATGTGATACCTTAATAAAAGGCCTTTTATTGTGTGGTTCCTAACTTTTTTTCAGTGATAATTACTGCTACAGATAATTTTGCCTGTCCCAAATTTAAAAGTCCTCCTCGAACCCACAAAAACAAAGTCATGTGCAAATAATTTTCCTAATCATATCTGGATAATGTATAAACAAATTTTACAATCATATGACATGGTAATAGTAATTGTTTTCACATATGCAATTAAAAGACCATTTATCCAGTGCTAAAAATCATTTGCTTATTCCCTAGAAAAGCCTTGTATATGCAATGTCCATTTGTTGAGAAAATCTATTTCTGGTTCAGTGTTAGTGCAGAGAAAATTGCTATAATGTTCCAATAGATGCATCTTTAACAAATGTCAACAATTGAAGATTGCTTAAAAGACTTCTGCCTCAGTCCTGCACCAACTCACATGAGAATAACTTTAAATAGATAAACAGTTCATCTCTGACTACTCACAGTTTTAAGTTGTAGACATGGTCAGTTACTAACAGACCATGCTGACAGATGCAGGCTATGAACTTAGCAAAAGCCTAAATTATGAATAATATGCACTTAAGCTGGTATACAATCAATAATCAATAAGCTTGTTTTTAAATCATAACTAGCAGCTTGGGAAAGTAGAACAAGAATCTATTTATTAAGGCCACCAATATTAGGCTAGGCCAAAAATGAATAACTGCTTTCAGAAAAGAGCTTAATAACAGCTAAAGGTAACAACTGATGTTCTGCCTTTTGATAGTGCTAGGAACTGAGTTAGCTGTAGTTTGCTAGAATCCTATTGAAATAATAATGTGTCTTTATTAACTTCTTGTCAGCCTTGGCCATTTACAAGGAACTTATACTAAGAGGTATGGCCAAAGCAGAAGGCCCTAAAGCTGTTTCACAGTGAACCTTTCAAATGTTCCTGCCTAGTCAGAAAAGTAAAAGGAATGGAATATGGTAAGTAGCATTCCAGATAGAGATAGAAAAAGATAAGAAGTCCTCTCTCACAAAATTGAACTAGTCACGAGAATATAGACCCTAGTTAATTGGTATCTTTCATGTCCACAAAAAATGGTTTAGCCTAATTCTCCAAGTCTCAGTGAAACAAAGAATTTGAATACCAATCAGAATTTATTAAAGTGAGTCAAAATATTGGGTGGAAATGAGATGGGGGTGGGGAGAAGGGTTTGGGAGGGGGCGTGGAAAAACTTCATCAAATTCAAAACAACTTGCTGCCAGCCTGTATGCCATCTTTCTCCTCCATCCTGCTTCTTCAGCAACTAGCATAGGTGAGCATCTGTATTGTGCTGTTGCAGGTAGCTTAGATAGGCATAGAGACAAATGCTCATTCTTGTGCTTTGGGGTTTAATCAGTAAAAGGTTAGCTTATAGACCTGCCTCTTGCTTCTTTACCTGACTTGGGTGGTAGAAAAATCTTACTAGAGAAGAGGAAATGGAGGATCACTGCGAAATGTAATGATCGGTGCACAAAACAGGTAACCATTAAGGAATTTGTAACTGTCCCTTAAATTTGTATCTAAGATTGCAAAGAGGTCCTGATCATAGACAGGCTGTAGTCTTGTGTCTCTGAAGACCAAACAAACTGGGTTTTGGGTAACACTGGATTAACATTAAACATATATGCAGGTTCTTGCAGGATAAGAACCTTATTTATCCAGAAAGCTCAATAGGATAGTATATCAATTTGATTCTTTAAAAGGATATAGTGAAAAAATAGGTGGATTATATTAATTTTACTTCAAAGAGACTTTTATACTGCAAAAAATATTCAATGATATGATTTCTGAACATTTAAGGAGTTCACTAGTAAGATTTGTTTTTAAAATCTTCCGTGCCAGTTTATATTATTAATAGCAATTCTGGGGGTTGTTTTTATTAGTTTACAAATGGCTCTCCCTCACATCATCATGCTGATATAGCATAATGTTGATCTTTGGAAAAAATCCACAAAGGAATTTAGAAGTATATATGGTAAAAGACAGGGTGAGATGAAGAACCTAAGTTCAAACCTGTAATTTTCACATATGAAAAGATTTGAAAAGATTTCCACTGTTTGACTTGATTGTTCCTTAACTTCCCAGGTTTTTACATCTGTATATGCACAGAAGATATCCAGAGTTAGTAGCTAGGCTCCTATATCCCCCCTCTTATTATACAAAAACTGAGCATTACTCCACCTAAGTTCCCTGAGGGGCCCAGTTTGGTAGGCATTCTCAGAGCACACCTTAGTATACCAACAGGATTATCTCCTTACAAACTGGGATGAGAATACCCTACTATTATCATAGCCCAGTGGTTAGAACCCTTGGCCCAGAAAAGGGGGTCCTGACTACAGTACCATTCCTGGCCTGAGGAGGTCAAACCAAGATTCCCCACCTCCCAAAAGAGTGCCCTAATCACCAGGATGTAGGCTACTCTGGTGGGTACTTGTACACGTGATGGTTGTCACAATCTACACGTGACAAAAATGTAGTTTCTGTGGCTTTATGGTGTCACACATTGCAGGTGTGCCAGTTTGGGAGGTTTCAAATGACTTTGCATCATTGCAAACTAAACTACATCTGGATGTAGTTGACTTTGCAATGTTGCAAAGTGCAATGATGCAGCTGTCAGCTCAACCCCTGACTGTGGGAGAGGTGGGCAGACTCCACAGAAAAAAAAAAGGATCAGGCCCCTCACTGCTTCTGCTGCAGGCAGTTTTAACTAAAAAGCCTAACCCCCACATTGTAGTAACTAGGATGGTCTCACTGAATGTAGAAAACCTGAATTATTATCCATCTCCAAATTTGGCAAAATGGCTTTTCCACTGTCAAAGTGAGTGCCCTTATTGGGGTTATATTATATAACACTACACTTTCCCACTGTCCCTAAAAGTCTCATCTCTGGCTGCCTTTCATAGTATTATAGTACTTAGGGTTGGAAGGGACCTAAACAGATCATCAGGTCTGACCCCCTGTCCCAGGCAGGAATGGGTGCCTGGATCATATCACCCCAGCCAAATATCTGTCCAGCCTCCTCTTGAAGACCCCCAAGGTAGGAGAGAGTACCACCTCACTTGGGAGCCCATTCCAGATTCTGGGAGACCTAACTGTAAAGTAATGTCTCCTGATGTCCAACCTGAACCTTCTCTCTAACAATTTGCGGCCGATATTCCTAATAACCCTGGGTGGTGTCTGGAACAGAGCCTCCTCCGATTCCTGCTGGGCTCCCCTGGTAAGTTTGTAAATGGCCAAAAGATCCTCCTCTCAGCCTTCTCTTATGGAGGCTGTATAAGTTCAGGCCCTTTAGCCTCTCTTCATAGGGCCTGCCCCGCTGCCCCTTGACCATGCAAGTGGCCCTCCTCTGGACCCTCTCAATGCTAGCCACATCCCTCTTGAAGTGTGGTGCCCAGAACTGGATGCAATACTCCAACTGTGGCCTGATTAATGCTGCATAGTGGGGGAGGATCACCTCCCTGGACCTGCTTGTGATGCATCTGTAGATTCATGACAAGGTGCGGTTAGCCTTACTGACAGCTTCCTCACATTTGTGGCTCATGTTCATCCTGGAGTCAACAATGACTCCAAGATCCCTTTCTGCCACCATGTTGACAAGAAGGGTGTTCCCCAGCCTGTAGGTGTGTTGCTGGTTCCTTCTCCCTAGATGCAGTACCTTGCACTTGTATGCATTAAATTCCATCCTATTCTCATCTGTCCACCTCTGTAATTTGTCTAGATCTAGCTGGATTCTGTCCCTCCCCTCCAGTGTGCCCACCTCGCCCCACAACTTGGTGTCATCAATTAATTTGGACAGCGTGCATTCCACACCCATATCCAGATTGCTGATAAAGATGTTGAACAGTACAGGCCCCAGGATCAAGCCCTTGGGGGACTCCACTGCCCACATCCCTCCACGTTGAAAACAACCCATCCACAACCACTCACTGGGTGTGACCATCTAGCCAATTTGTCACCCATCTGACTGTGTAGGCATTAATGCCACAGTCACCAAATTTTTTTAAGAGTATGTGGTGGGAAACTTTGTCAAAGGCCTTCTTAAAGTCCAGGAAGATGACATCTACCCTGACACCCTCATCCAGGGACTTTGTGACCGAATCGTAAAAAGAAGCCAGGTTAGTCAGGCAGGACCTGCCCTCAAGGAACCCATGTTGGTTCCCCTGAATATTACCTCCCCTGCTGGGCCCTTGCAGATGTGCTCCTTGATAATTTTCTCAAAGGTTTTCCCAAGGACTGAGGTAAGACTGGCTGGCCTATAATTTCCAGGGTCCTCCTTTCTCTCTTTCTTGTAAATGGAGACCACATTGGCCCTTTTCCAATCCTCTGGTACCAGGCTAGTGCCCCACAAGTGCTCATAGAACTGTGCCAGGGGCCTTGCTATGACCCCCGTCAATTTCCTCAGCACCCTTGGGTGAAGAGTATCTGTACCTACTGATTTAAACACATCCAGCCCCTCCAAAAGTTCCCTAACTATGTCGTCCCTGACCCTAGCCATGGTGCTGCCTCCTCTGGGTCTGTCTGCAATTCTAGTGGGGGAGATGTCCTGGTCCCTGTTCAGGAATATGGAGGCAAATAATTCATTAAAGAGGTCAGCTTTTTCATTTGCCGCAATCACCAGATTGCCAAGCCTATCCTGTAGGGACCCCATGTTACCTGGTGCCTTCTTCTTACTTCCTATGTATTTGAAAAAATACTTTTTATTATCCTTAATTCTGGTCGCTAGTTCTAGCTCCATCTCTGCCTTGGCCTTCCTAACAGCCTCCCTGCAGTCCTGAGCAACGGAGATGTAATCCTCCTTGGTGATAACCCCTTGCTTCCACTGTTTGTACACCTCCTTTTTTGCCCTCAGGCATCCCTGGATGCCTTTGCTGAGACATAGGGGCTTCTTAGCACTCCTGCCCCCCTTGGTGCACATTGGGACTGACTCCCTTTGAGCTCAGAGGGTCGTCTCCTTGAGGAACAACCACCCGTCTTGGACTCCTATTTCATTGAAGCTCCAGGACCCCAGTGCCTCTCCTATTAACCTTCTTAGCTCACAGAAGTGAGCCCTCCTGAAGTCGAGGACCTCTGCCTTGCTGCTTGCTTTCACCACCCTGTGCTGGATAGTAAATTGCAGCAGGCAAAGATCCTTTGATCAAGGTACTATCCAATAGGCATTCTCAGAGCATACCTCTCATATCATGCCCTGCAGGTGAGATAGGCAGGTGATGCCTGGCTTGAAAATCTTACAGGAGTTTATATATAAGTTAATGATCCCCAGCACCTTAGCAGTGTTGGGGCTTAGGTGGTTTGGCACATCACAGGTGAGGCAGCTGAGCAGAGTATTTTTAGAATCCTATGGAGGCTAAAAAAAAATCGACTTAGATATTTGAAGTAACATTTAAACACCTCTAAATCTATTGATTTAGTGCTCTGCAACAGCATGACAATTTGCATATTAATAAATAATAATGTCAGAAGCACAGGATTGTATTTTCACTACAGGTTCAAGGTGGAGAAGATGAGTAACAAGATTCACAATTTATGATCTGTGTCTCTAACAATTAAAATGATAACACTGAAAATGCCAGTCAAAGGAAATTATTATTTATAAAACATTCTCTTTTTAAATTTTCCAAAGTGCAAATGTATTCAGAAAGTAAATACATTTGTAGGCTTCCTATTGCTTTTCTTTTCTGAGAAAATATGCATCTCTTAACATAGGACACTTCTGGGGCATTAAATGAAGTATACTCTGTTTTCAAAATTCACATGAAATAAGTACTTTTGTGTTCATTAATTTTTATTTATCTAATTTTTACGTCTACTAAAAGAGAAAAATTGTAAGCCCATGTTATTCTTGTACCCTAACCCACAGTTATTTTGTTTTAATACTACAGGACAATGTAGGTTGAAACACTGTAACAGACTGCTAAACATGTATGCTAGGGCAGTTTATCATATTGACTACTGGCGTAGTTTAATCATGCACCAACTGAGAAGTGTGAAATGGCAAAAGAAGCAGAATCAGTGAATATAAATAAAGGTAATGATAATAATAAAAGATGTGTTTTCTGCTCAGTGATCAAGTTATTTTTACATAGAAAGAAGTATGTAAAAAATCAGGCATATATGCATGCGCGTGCGTATGTGTGTGTATGTATGCATGCATGCATGCATGTGTACAGAAAGTAAATCTAGGGTTTGCAAACTCTTTGTAAAGCAGGATTAAAAATTCAAAGGGATCTTGATAAATTGGAGAACTGGGCTAGAGATGACAAAATGAAATTCCACAAAGACAAATGTAAGGTGCTGTTCACAGGAAAGAAAATAAATAAATGCAGAATGGGAGAAAACTGGCTTGCTAAGGGCCTGAGATTATCTTAGTGGATCACAAACTCACTGCAAGTCAGCCATATGATGCTGCTGTGGAAAAAAACCCCTAAAACAAATGTATTTTTGGTTCTATTAACAGAAGCAACAGAAGGTGATACTCAAAGCCAGCCTACTCATTCTACTCAAAGCCAGCTTTAGGGAAAGTGGCACCCTGAGCAAACTTGTGTTTTGCCCCCTCCCCCTGCCCAAATCAGTGGCACTGTTGCGGGCAGAGGCAGGCAGACAGGGGTGCAGGATGCAGGCCAGGGGGGAGGCAGGGTGGCATGGTGCACCAGACAGTCACTGCTGTTGCTGTGCAGGAGCAAGGCAGGTGGACTGCAGCAGGCACCACCCCACCTGTATATGCCCAGCCCAGCTCAGCCTAAGCAGCAGCTGGAGGTGGGGGGTGGGCTGGGCACTGCTCCTCCTGTCTGGGGTGGGGATCATCTGGGGTGGGGTGGTGGAAAAGCACTGCTGAGAGTGCAGGCTGCTCACACGTATTTGTGCATGTGTGAGTATGTGTGTGTTTAGCATCCCCACCCCTGACCATCGTGCCCTAGGTGGTTGCCTATGTTGCCTACCCCTAAGACCGGCTCTGTAGTGAGTAATGGTTATGGCCCAGCTAGAGCAGCAGTTGCATTACAAGAAGGATGTAGATAAATTAGAGAGCAACTAAAAGTAGAAGATGATATAGGAGTTAGAACATAAGATGTCTGAGGAAAGTTTGAAGGAGGAACTAGGTGTGTTTAATTTGGAGGAAAGGAAATAAAGGGCAGACCTGCTAGCAGTCTCCAAATATTTGAAAGACTGCCTAACAAAAGTTGGAGAAATAATATGCTCCCTTGCCATAGAAGGCAGGATATGCAGCAATAGGTTTAACCTGCAACAAAGCAGATTTAGAGTAAAAGTCAGTGAAAACTTCCTAACTGTTAGAACCTTAGAACAATATGACAGGATGTTCAGGTAAGATATAGAATTTCCTTTCTTGGATGTGCTCAGGATGAAATTGATCCCAAAAGTATCTATTTAAGTATCAAATAACCCTAGATCCTGCACTGTCCCAGGGATTGGATGAGATGTCCCTCAAAGTCATTCTCCCTCAATATTTTATGACGGACCTTACAATTGGTCAGCCAGCTATTAATGCTAAAATTATTACAAGATTTTAAATCCTAGACTAGCACCTGTCCCCTGTCTCAGCACACAATTGTGACATGATATTGTGACATAAAAAATTGGGGCTAGATTTTGAACCTCTGTTCTGTATTATTGAGCAGCTGTGCACTTTAGTAGCAGCATTGTCTTCAATAGGATCAAGTTGGTAAGTAAGTGCTTGAGGTTCATAATACAGCACTTAATCAAATGTATCATTCCACTTTTGTGAATAGCATCTTGGCACATGTTTCTGTGCTTGGATAATAAAGTCCTACATGCATGGTATGAAAAGGATATTAGTCTGCTAGTATGTAAAAGTAAGGTCTTCCTATTTTGATGCCCCTGCTGTTAATTGCATTCATCTGTGTAGTAGTTAAAATCTCACACGGTGTCTATGCTGAATGCTTCCTTTGCTGAAATTGCTTCAAAAAAGATGTCATGTATAGGCAAGCCGAAATGTACATTTGAGGGACATTTGTGTGTATAATCCATTTCTCTGTGAACAGAGCGTAAGTTCACCTGGATATGTTGCTTTCCATATGAATCCATCACACTTTATAATAACCAGGATTTTGCCATTTAATGACAAGTGTTCAATCTGTTATGCAGTTTAACTTGAATGAAACTACAGTAAAATTTCACTTACCTATAAATAGAATCTTCAGCAAAATGAAAGGTATTGATCTATCTCATGATCCATACAGCCTGCACAAATCAGGTAGATTCATTAACTATACCTTTGACTTATATAAGACTTTCTTGTACAACTCTTTTTCTTTATTGAAGTATGTTTTTCCAGCAGCTAACTTTATTTTTTATTTTCTTTTCTCTTTCATATGACAAGGTCTCCATGCTAAAGTTCAATTTTTTTAAGTCTTTCTAGTTCTGGTCATTTGTCATTTCTTTCTTTCAAGATGGCCGCGGACAGCTGAAGCCCTTCTAAGCTCCTCCAGCTCAGGTGCTTTCAGCTCGTTGCCTCGCACTCCCTGCCCCCCTTTTCCTGTCCCCCCTCCAAAAAAAAACCCTTGCCTCTCCCCACCCTGTCCCTGGGGACCCCCTCCCTGCCCCTTCCCCCCACTTTCTGAGCCTTTTTCCCCTGGGCTCTGGCAGCCTCGTTTGCCTCTGCCCCTCCCCCACCCCCGCCTGAGTTGTCCCTTTGATTTCTGCTGCCTCCCTCCCCCAGGGCCCCTTCCCTTGGTCCCTGCCATCTCCCCCTGCCTTGGAGCTTGCCCTGAGCCCCTGCGGGGTTGCTCTGCCCCCCCTCAGGCCGATTTTGGGGCGTTTTCAGCCCCCTCCCAGTCCCAGTCCCCGGGCCAGCCTGAGGCTTTTTTTTTTTTTTTTTTGCTGCGCTTCGCAGTTTAACCCTGTCCTGGCGAGGAATGGCGGCTCCTACGCCTGGCAGCTGGCATGAGGATGTCTCTCAGGACCTCCCACTGTCTCATGGCCTGAGGGTTCATGCCCCTCTCCATGTGGGGCTCGAGGCTTGCGTGGAGGCTCTGGCCGCCCTCCTGGGATGGCGTACCATCCGCTACGCGGGGCGCGTGAACACGGTCCCGATGATCTATTTGAGCAAGCCCGCCTTGGTTGGCAGGGTGTGTGTGGAGGGCCTGGACATTGCGGGCATCCACTACCCTGTCACGCCCCTAGAGACTCAGGCAGTGAGGGTGGTGATTTCCAACGTCCCACCGCACGTTTCCGATCGGGAGCTGGCCAGGGGACTCGAGGCCTATGGGGTTCCCGCGAGTCCTTTTCACCGCCTGCCGATGGGAAACAAGAACCCTCAGGGCAAGCACGTCTTGTCCTTTCGGAGGCAGGTCTTCATGCTCCTCAAGGAGGGCCCCCAGTCGCTGCCTCGCTCCCTGAGCCTCACGCTCGAGGGGCGGCGGTTTATTATCTATCTGTCTGTGGGAGAGACCACGTGCTTCAAGTGCGGGGGCTCCTCCCACCTGGCCGCGCAGTGCCCTCGGAGCAAGGCGGCCGGACCATCGCCGCCTGCGGCAGCGCCGAGAGACGGCGCGTCGACCTCTGGGGCACGCGGCAGGCCCAGGGAGGCTGGGAGCTCTTCCTCCCGACCTCCTTCCCCCCCATTCCATCTCAGGGGACCGGGGTCTCCAGCGGGAAGTCATCGTCCAGCCGAGGGGCTGGTGCTACTACCATGGCCCCACCGCCCCCTCCCCCGTCTGTGGCGCCCCCTGCCCTCGGTGCGGCAGCCCCACCAGGTGGAGAGGCGGACGCCTCCCCTTGCCCCCTGCCTGCCCCGGCCGAAGTGGCTGGGGTGGCCAGGGACTGCGGTGCTGGAGCCTCATCGGATGATGGGGCTCGGGCATCCTCCCTACCACCCGAAAAAGAGAGGGAGATGAGGGGGGCCTCTCAGGACACCCCATCCCTGACAGACCCCTCCTCGGCCAGTGCCGAGGACCCCCCCACTACAGAGCCGGACCCCGTTCCGGCTGCCACACCACCCGCCCCGTCGGATGTAGCCACCGACGAGGCAGACTTAGCGGGTGGGGGGGAGGGGCCTTCAGGGGTCCCCCTCCCCTCGCCTGTCCCCCAGCCTCCGGAGTCAGGCGGCAGCAGGGATAGTGGCGAATGTCTCTCTTCCGGTGGCCTGGCCCCGGGGGTGGCGGGAGAGCCCGCTGCCCCTTTGGTCACGCCCCAGCCTACCGGAGCAGATGGGGAAGTTAGCGAGATGGAGATCCAGCTCTCAGAGTCTCGCAAGAGACGTCGTGAGCGGGATGGCCCCTCCCCCCCCAAGAAGACAGGGAATGTCCTCGCGGAGCCGGTCCTCGACTCGGACGACGAGAGGCGGCTGATGTGCCTGGACATCGAGGGGGTCGACGCTGCAGTTGCGGGCGAGCTCCCGCCGGGGGTGCGGCCTCGCCGCTCTTCCGTAGGCAACATCCACCCCAAGCTGGCGGAGCCCCCCTGGGTCTCTCCTGACTATGGGGGACTCCTGTCCTTGCTGAAGCTAACCAAGGGGCAGAAAAATGTAGCGGGGCACATCACCCAGTGGTGTGCGGACCCCAAAGTGTTTGTCAAGGCTGCCAGGGCGGCAGTCAAGCTCATGAAGCAAGATCGGGGCACACGTCAGATGGCCTACCGTCTGGACAAGCTTGCCCAGAGGGTGAGAGTGGAGTGGGGCCTGGGCGGGTCCCTCGACTAGAGTAGGGCACAGTAGGCCTTCCCTGACCTGTCTGTATTGCCTTGCTCTGCTCTTGGGTGCTCGCTCTTCCACCCGCACTCTGCTTTGCTCCTCCTCTCCCACACCCACCCCCATGGCAGCCACAACCATTGGCACCTTCAACGTCAACGGCTGTCGAGACGCGGTGAAGCGCGAGGCCATCCTGGAGCTCCTGCGACAGAAGAGGCTGGCCATCGCCTTCCTACAAGAGACCCACTCTGACAGGTTCAACCAGGCGGCCTGGCGGGCTGCCTGGCGAGGACAGGTGTTCCTGAGCCACGGCACCAGCCTCCGCGCGGGGGTCGCGACACTCTTATCGCCGCAGCTGCAGCTTGACGCGGCGGTGCCGCGGGAGGTCGTCCCCGGCCGCCTGCTGACCGTCCGCGTCACCCTCGCGCAACACCGTCTGCTGCTCGTCAACATCTACGCGCCCTCCGATGGCCAGGAGAGGGTCGCTTTCTTTGAGAGCTTGGCTGCCCTCCTGCGCGACGCTAGCAAGGATGATGACCTGCTCCTCCTCGGGGGTGATTTCAATTGCACCACTGCCCCGCGCCTCGACCGCACAGGGCCTGAGCCCCACCTGCCCTCCGCTCGCAAGCTGCAAGCTGCCCTGGAGGGGGCAGACCTCGTGGACGTCTGGCGAGCCCTGCATCCCGATGCGCGCCAGTACACCTGGGCCAAGATGAGTGCCGGCGGTCTCACCATGGCTCGCCTCGACCGCCTTTATATCACCAGGCACCACCTGCCACTCCTGCGCAGCAGCCGCATCGCTCCCTCGGGTCTATCAGATCATGGCCTGGCCTTCAGCGAACTGAGCCTGCCGGGGAGAGCCTGTGCACGGGCACCGTATTGGTGTTTGAACATTAGTCTGCTCCAGGACTCTTATTTCCGGGACTGCTTTGCCCACTTTTGGCGGAGGTGGGAGGCTGCGAGACCGAGCCACTCCTCCTGGAAGCTGTGGTGGGACGTGGGCAAGGTCCAGACCCGAGCCTTCTGCCAGCAGTACACCCAGCTGGCCACGAACGAGACGCGCCGCCGTATCCGGGAGTTGGAGGAGGACGTGGCGGAGCTCGAGGCTGCTCTGCTGGCCGCTGGCAGCAACGCAGCACTGAGCGAGAGCCTCCAGCTCCGCAGGAAATGCCTGCGCGACTTGGTGGAGAGCGCGGCCCGCGGCGCGAGGATCCGCGCCCGCTGCCAGGAGCTGGTGGAAACCGACGCCCCGACCCGCTTCTTTTTCGACCTGGAGCGGCGGCGGGCAGCGAGCAAAGTCTTGGACCATCTCAAGACTCCTGAGGGCCGGGTCATTACAGAGCCGGGCGAAGTCCGCGAACGTGCCGTCGCCTTCTATCGCGACCTGTTCGCGGCCGAGCCGTCGTGCCCCGAGGCCACGCGGGAACTCCACGAGGGCCTACCGCGTCTCGATGCCCTGGAGGCCGGCGAGCTGGAGCGGGACTTGTCCCTGGAAGAGCTGGCGGCCGCCACGGCCGGCCTCGCCTCCGGCAAAGCCCCGGGCCTCGACGGGCTGCCTGCCGAGTTCTACAAGACCTTCTGGCCTCTCCTCGGCCCCAGCCTCCTGCGCGTTTTCCAGGAGAGCCTCGCCGACAAGGTCTTGCCGATCAGCTGCCGCCGAGCGGTGCTGACCCTGCTGCCCAAGAAGGGAGACCTGGGCTACATGAAGAACTGGCGGCCGGTCTCCCTGCTGTGCGCAGACTACAAGATTCTGGCCAAAGCGCTGGCCACCCGCCTCCGCGCGGTCATGGCCTCTCTCACCGGGCCCGAGCAGAGCTACTGCGTGCCGGGCAGGACCATACAAGACAACCTGTTCCTGCTGCGGGACCTGATCACGGCTAGCGAGCTCTTTGGCCTCGACGTCAGCCTCCTCTCTCTCGACCAGGAGAAGGCCTTTGACCGCGTGGGCCACGCTTACCTCTTCCGCACGCTGGAGGCCTTTGGCTTTGGGCCCCTCTTCACCGGGGCCCTCCGGGTCTTGTACTGGGACATTTCCAGCCTGCTCAAGGTGAACGGGGTGCTTTGCGCTCCGTTCCCCGCGCGCAGGGGCATTCGCCAGGGCTGTCCGCTGTCAGGCATGCTCTACGCCCTGGCCATCGAGCCGCTGTTACACGCGCTGCGCCGCCGCCTGAGTGGGGTGGCCCTGCCATCGGCCACAGGCCCGTCCGCTGGCCCTCGTCTCCGGCTGTCGGCCTATGCGGACGATGTCACCGTCTTCCTCGCCACCCAGGAAGACGTGCGGGCTCTGGCAGATTGCCAGCGGGCCTACGAGCGCGCCTCCTCCGCCCGCATCAACTGGGGCAAGAGTGACACTCTGCTGCTTGGCGCATGGACTGGCAGGCCTCCGCCGGACTTGCCGGGGGGCCTCGCCTGGCGCCGCGAGGGCCTCAAGGTCTTGGGCGTGTTCCTGGGGCCGACGACCTTCATGGCGCGCAACTGGGACGGCCTCGAGGAGGGAGTGGAGGCCCGCCTGCAGCGGTGGCACTGGCGCCTGCCCAGCCTTTCCTACCGGGGGCGCGTCCTCGTCATCAATAACCTGGCGGCGGCCACCCTGTGGCACCGCTGCGCGGTGCTGGACCCTCCGCCAGAGCTACTGGAGCGACTGCAGCGGCTCCTGGTCGATTTCCTGTGGGACGGACGCCACTGGCTCCCACGAGCTGCCCTCTACCTGCCCACCGGCGAGGGGGGCCAGGGCCTGATCGATCTGGCCAGCAGGGTGGCCGCCTATCGGCTGCAGGCCCTCCAGCGGCTCCTGTACACTGAAGGCCACCTCCCGTGGCGACAGCTGGCGTGCCGATTCCTGCGGCGAGTGGGGGGCCTCGGCTTTGACCGGGAGCTGTTTCAACTGGACCTCACCTTCCTGAACGGGGCGGTCCTTCCCCCGTTCTACTGCAGCGTGGTGCGGGCCTGGCGGGCGGCCTTCCATCTCTGTCCCCAGGCCAGGCACCTGCGGTTCCCACAGCTCCTTCGAGAGCCCTTGGTCCACAACCCGGCCCTGCACCGTGTCGTGCCGAGCCTGGCCTCCGCCAGCCTCACGGCAGCTCTCGTCGAGGCGCGCTCCACCCGCCTGGAGCACCTCCTGGACCCCGCTCGGTCGGACTGGCTGTCACCCGAGGCCCTGGCTGCCCGGCTGGCGATGCGCTCCGTCCGCACTGCGGGGCGGCTTCTGCGGGCCGTTAGGGCCGCCCTCCCGACGGAGGCAGCGACCGCCCTGGAAGCCCATCTCCAGACTCGCCGGCCCCTCCCCACCGCAGACGCCGCAGAAGACACCTTCCCACCGCTACCCGTCATCCCAGCGGTACCCGGCGAGCTGGCCAAGCGGCCCAACACGCTGCTCAGGCTCCCGGTGCCCCCCAGCAGCAATACGGGCTGCCCTTTTGGCACCCTGCCCCGCAAGGGCCTCTACATGTGGGTGGTGCGCACCCGGCACGCCCAGGTGCTCGCCGGCCGCCCTGACACCGTGTGGCGGCGGCGCCTGGCGCGGCCCGGGACCCCGGCGTGGCGCACGCTGTATAAGGCTCCCATCGCCAAGAAGACCGGCGACCTGCAGTGGCGGCTCGTGCACGGCATCCTGGCCACCGGCACCTTTGTGCGTCACTTGGACCCAGCGGCCTCGGCGGCCTGCCCCTTCTGCCCGGGGGTGCTGGACGAGGACATTTTCCACGCCTTCCTCGACTGCCCCCGGCTGCAGCCTCTCTTTGCCGCCCTAGGCACACTGCTTCGGGTACTGGGCCGAGACTTCTCCGAAGACGCTTACGTCCACTCCTTTCCATACCGGGCGGCCGAGCGGGCCACGGTCAGCCTGGCCAACTTCCTGCTGGGCCAGGCCAAGATGGCCACCCTGAAGAGCCGGCGAAACCAGCTCGCCAGCACCGGGATGGTCGACGCCCTGCAGCTCTTCCGCCAGCTGATGCGGGCCCGCCTCTCGCTCGAGTTTGAGCACGCTGTCCTCCGGCGGACGGTGCCCGCCTTTGAGGAGCGCTGGGCCCTCGAGGGGGTGCTGTGCCGGGTCGAGGCGGGACGCCTGATCCTCGTTCTGTGATGCCACCGGCTGCTCAAGCCGCAGAGACGCGTCAAGCATGAAAACAGAACATTTAATTGATTGTGTAAGCAACAAGGCACCAATGTATAAGTTACCAGACAGTAAACTAACTAATGGATGACTGAAGAACTTGTCTCTGATTGGGCGCAAAGAAGAAGGAATTTTGCATATCCTGCAATTCGAACTAGACAATGCTTCAAGAACACAATGCTTCAAGACCAACTACACAATGCTTCAAGGCAAAGTTCAAGATTAAGATACCAATGGAGATACCAGCTTTACTGGAATGACCTCAAGTTGGGATAACCAGAAGAAACAACCTCTAACTCAAGACTGAGCATGGAAAAAACCCAATGCTGAACAAAGATTTGTAATCCCTATAGAAGTGGGATGCAGACAAGCCAAGATGGGGAATCTACTCTCTGCAACCTCATGGAGCACAGGCATGCATGTCTGTTCTTCCCCAGCTCCTATCACTCTTAGTAAACCTGGACCCGGCCATCCACTGCTAATATTGAGTAACGTCTGCTGGTAACTATAGCATCTTACTGGAGTGGTTTTGTCTGTATGTCTGTTTGTATGTGTGCTTGTGTAAGTCTGTTTGTATGACTGGTGTGTCCAAGCTTATGTGTCTGCTTCATGTAACCAATAAACACGTCATTTTGTCTTATCCCCTTTTTAAGGTCTTGCTCTTAATTTGAGCTATTGGTAATTTTAAGTAACAACAACATCACTATGAGCAGAAGGTATCTAGAACCAGTTCTGCAATTTACTCATTTTGTGAAAGCTTTATTGTTTTGGCAATAGGAAGTTTTCAGGTACACTTTGGAAAGAGTTCAGGAGACAGACTGTATACAATAATACTCATTAAAATACCATGTACAAGTTAACACTATACAATTAGCACAGTTATCTCGTTTCCTATGTACAGAAGAAAACAGTGGTATCTCCAATACCACACAGTGTGGTAATTTTTCATCAAAAAAAATATACCTTAATGATACCCACTGTATACAACTTTTCAAAAAAGTGCTGAAGGAATTAAGAAAGATTAGGGTTCATATAGCCGAGTACTGTATTGCATTTTGGCAAAGTAAGTCACATTATGAACTGAATTCATAGTTGATAAGCAATATCAGTGTAAAATCCTGGCTTATATTCTAAAATAGATTTCTGCATTAGAAGGTAACTAGTGCCTGGGTATGTAATCAAGCTGGAAATTCACTGGTATCTGGTCATATGAATTACTAAAGTTATATGATCTACAAACAAAACTTAAATGTTTTCTATTTTCAAGCTACCAAAGATTCAGTGCACAGTGATCAGCAAAAGACACAGGTAGGTCACATGCTGTAGCAGTAAATGGGTTAACAGAGGTTACATGATTTGGTTTCACTACTTCTCCATAGGAACCATTATGGATGCTCAGTTACAGGGACGTCCTATCAGTTATGTTTGCATTTCAAGAACTATAATTATTTAATATCATCATACACAAAATTATTAGAACTTCTACTTTAGATTAGTTGTACAGTATGTTTCATAGACAGCCGCAAAGTACTCTTCCTTGTGTGATCCTCTGCTTTAGCCAGAAAATAAAACATTATTAAGCAAGAAAGGAAAACATTATCAGAATAACAGCATGAATAATGTAATGCAATATTAATATAACTATTTCACTAGAAGCAAATAGCATATTCTGGAATTATGCAGTGCTTACATATTGCCATTTACTGAATAAGGATAATTCATTAGACTAGAAATATTTATCGAATACAATTCATTAGTGGCTTGCTTGTGATGCCCTTGTTGCATGTATTAAACAACCATTTCCCTATACATTTTTTTCTCCATGATTTATTGTTACGGGATTTATTACTGTTTGCCTGGTCATTTTCATTGTTGACTTCTTTCCTTTATTTTTGATAAATGTGTGGGGCTAAAACTGGCTCTCTGAAGTCATACATGTATTACTGAAACTAGGATTTGGTTTACCATAGTGCCAAAGTGATGTTTACTGGAATTGACTTTATTTTAGTAAAGGATTGTTTTGGTTTGTTTGTTTTTGATACCTTTGAAACCTTTGATACCTACACCATATTTAGGACCTATTTTTCCACTTCCTTTAAATTTCCATAGTACTTTACCTCTCTGCAAAGTGGATTTTCATTCTAATTTAGCAGAATTGTATCCTTAAACTTACACAAGTATAAATTAAAACTATTCAGCTTCCATTATAGGAAAGGAAATGTTGCAATGGAACTGTGTGTGTATGTGTGTATGTGTGTCTGTAAAGATAGATATATAGATAGATATACACAATATAACCTCACAAATCTGGCATCCTTTGGACCTAGTACCTGCCAGAAGTTTAGAAATTCCGGATTTTGGAAACAACATACGGCCACTACTTCAGGAGTGGCCTCTGCTACCCCCTGCCCCTGCTCCACAACTGCCCGCCACTAACTCCCTCACCCTCGAACATGGAGGGGGAAGCTTATACGCAATCCAGCAGCCCACACCACTACTCCGCATGTGGCCACTACTCCAGGACCAGCCACCACAACTCCCTGCTGTATCGTATTTTTTAAAAGTGCTGGATTTTTGAGAATTCCATAATTTTGAAAACTGGCTTTATGAGTCTGTGTGTGTGTGTGTGTGTGTGTGTGTGTGTGTGTGTGTACACACGCACACACCTATCTATCCTCATAAAGCCAGCTTTCAAAATTATGGAATTCTCATATATATATATATATATATATATATATACAGATAGTAAATACATAGGCACATAGGTATAGGATGCTGAAGAATGTATAGTATTGATTATAGATTCTCTAGGCCCAATCAAGTTTGTTTTGCATTTCAAATACTTTTTATTGCACAGTTTTCATAACAGTCTTTAACAAGGTGCAAGACAATGGCAAATAAGGATAGTTACAAATGTTGTACGAAAGATGAATAGGGATATAACAGGGCCCCATGTTGACACTGGAACTAAATTACTTGTTTTTCATGAATTTTTGATGGGTTAAGATAGCTGACCTAACAAATTCAAACAGTTTCATTTCTCACAAACCTCATTTAATAAAGTTATTGTTCCCCAAGAGAATATAAGAAATGGGATAGAGAAGCTTAAATGTACTGTATAAGAAAAAAGCCCATTAACACACTAAACAAAATACAAAGGATGTTTGATCCCTATTATCCATAGCAACGCAGTATTCTCTAGTTTATCAAAGAAATTTAAAGCTATTCAATGTGAGGAGCACAGATGAAGGAAAGTTAATTTGAAATCTACCTTTTTTGCAAATTATGCTGTAAATTAAAAATTCAAATTTCACTTGAGAAGAAATTTACTGCTCATAGATATAATTGTACTAGCTTGATCCCATCGTAATTTCACCATAAACTGCTCTACCAGCATCCCTTAATTTTGACTTGCAACATTCTAGTTCACTCTTAGCTATACAAGATTTTGCCAAAGGTTACAGTAAGTATGTGGTTTAAACTAATGAGAACAAAAATAAGACCAAATTACTTTCCCTCTTCTGATACAAGTATGTGTAGTCCTACCCAACTGGCTTAATTAGGGAAAAATGCAAAACACAACTCTCTGCAAAGCCTTTTCACCCTAACAAGATTCAAACATTGACACTCCATCTATCCAATCAGTCCTCCCAATAGACAAAAGAAATAATAAAAAGTTTCCATATTAGGTCTGTTTTACATCACTAAAATGAATGTATATAGCACTGGGACTCATGTGCTTAAGAAATATTCTTCCTTAAGGCCAAAACATGGGGCAAAACCCCAATGTAACATTTTTTAAATACCAAGTGAGCTTTTCTCCATCAGGTTTTAAAAAAAATATCTCCAGGGTCAGATAGGAATCACATTGAATAATTGTCCTCAAGTAGAAGATCTGCAGGTATGACATGACATAGCAAGGCAGGGAGGTCACTACAAATGAAAAATTTCAACAACTTGATTTTATATGCAAGCAATTAATCATGTGAATGGTGTTTGGTATTTATGGTACATCAATTATACGGTTTTTATATATTCATTTGTAAAATGAAATTATTTTCTTTAGCCTGCAAAAAGAAAGAAAATGTGTTTTACTATGCTAGATTAAAAACAAACTTTTCTTCACAACACAAACTCAAAACTTTTTTCACACTGATATTGCTAGAGGAGGCTGAAGAACTGAAGAGACAGCATCACTAGTTTCATCAACACAGCAGTATTTCTGGTTCTCTCACTCTGAATTCTATAGGTGAAGAGATAACTTACTATCTCTCAGCCCCAGCCATCTTCCTGGTGACAACATTTTACAATAAAGTGAGCTCCATAAAAGTTAAAACAAACTGGGTCAGGACAAAGATATTTTTCTGATGCCTAGAATATATCTGCTTTATTAAAGAACTGCCTACCTGTCACAACACTACAGTTAGGAATCTGTCAGTCTATTTTTTATGAATGCTGATTTTCATTTTTTTTTTACAATTCACACTTCAGATTCCATTTACTCAAAATCTGCCATACAAACAGCCAATTTAGATGTAAATATATTCTAACAAGAACAATTCTTAAAATGTCTAAAGTAGAAAGGTAAAAATAAGTGGCAAATTCCAGCTAATAGAAGTAACCAGGGTGAAATCTTGACCTGTTGAAGTCACTGACAAAACTCCCATTGATATCAAAGGAATTAGCATCTCAAGAAAGAACAATGAGCAAGCTCCTACAAAGATTAGTTTATAAGCTAACCAATTATTGACTCCTTTTCCAATCCCAATGTTATTCTATATGTGACAAAAGTTCAAGATACATTGTAAAACATTTTTACAAATTTTGCCCAGAACTGTTCAGTAAATTTTATTTTATTTATTTCATTAATTTTACTAGTAATTTATAATTTTTCACAATTGTATCCAACTTTTTCCCCAGAAAGAGGGAGGAGAAAATACAGGTTTTTCCCTATAACAAAGAAGAATGCACCATACTTGTTTCTTTCATTCTTACTCTTTCATTTTAAAAAACAACACTTGGAGCCAAAAGTCCTTCTGTTAAAGACATTCAAGAATTACTTGTTTTTATGATATATTTTTCTCCCTGCTTTTGACCATATTGCTAGTATAGAGGGTAGCCATCCCCAGATGTGTAATTAATATTGGTTCTCTGGGCAGCAGAAGCATACCCTGGCAAGGAATGCTGGAATAGAGGTGGAGGGCTCCAGGCTTTGGCAGCCACAGACTCCGCTGCCGTGGAGCAGGATCAAATGTCCAAGCCCCAGCAGCCAGAGGCATGAGGGCTTGACGGTGCTAACAAAAGTCATGCCAAATGCCAAATTTGGTAGCAGGATTAACCTCCTGACTATAGGCTCCCTCTCCTACCACTCCAGAGATTCAAGTCTCCTTGCCTGCTGGTTCCTAGCCATTTCTAACTGCTCCACACTGGCAAAACACCACATCCCACTTCTGTTCTGGCACCCCCTGACTCTGTTCTGCTGCCCCTGCTTAGTCAGCACCTCAAGTCTATATCCATCTTGCCCACTATTAGTTACACTACTAGTCATCACCTAGGATATGTAGGTCATCGTAAGAATGAGGCACCATATTTGGCAGTTTTATATATGCAGAAAGTGAGTGATATTTTTGCCATAACTTCATATTTAAAATAACGTTAAGCACCACCTGTTTTCAAGGGCAAAGTCAAATGGGAAGTATACTTCAAACCTGGACTGCTAAGTAAAGCCACTCTAGGAAGTATGAGAATGGGTGAGGGTAGGAAAGCTGACCTGGGAAGAAAAAAAAGTAGTCGGGCACAGACCTAGTGAGGACAAAAAGAGAAGGCTGGGTCCTTCAACACTGTGCGGTAAACTTTTCTCTATTGAGTAAAAAGTAAACATTCAGAGAAACATAAAAAGAGCAAATGAAAATATGGAGAAATGCTATGTATGATAGATGAAATCTTTATAGACTCATATGAGATGTATGGGAAACAAGTAGGAAGAATCTGAGGTCCTCGTACAATCACAATATTTTGATGTAACTGGGATTACGGAGACCTGGTGGGTAGTTCACATGACTGGAGTGTGATCAGAGATGAGTATAGCTTGTTCAGGAAGGATAGTCAAGGGGAAAAAAGGAGGTGTTTCTCTCTATCTATAAAGGTAATGTAGACATATTCTGAGGTGCAGTATGAAGTGGAAGGTATGTTGGAAGCCTCAGGATAAAGCTCAGAGGGGAGAGCAGCAGGAGGGATGTCATGGTGAGCATCTGCTACAGGCCACCAAACCAGAAAGATGACATGGATGAGGCCTCCTTTAAAAAGCTGACAGAATGAACATCTCAGGAACCTGTTTCTCAGAGGGGACTTTAATTATCAAAACATCTGGACTTGTAGACACTCTGGAGGAAAGGTCTTAGATCCAGAATGACCTGGACAGATTAGAAAAGTGGTCTACAGTCAACCAAATGAAATTCAACAAGGACAAGTGAAAAGTCCTGCACTTGGAATGGAATAATTGCATGCACAAATATAGTCTGGGGTATGAGTGGTTGGGCAAGGGCCTGGCAGTTACAGTGGAAAATAAGATGAATATGATCCAACGGCGTGCTCTGTTTGCAAAAAATAGCTAACAGCATACTGGTTTGTATTAAGAGAAATGTCACACACAAAGCAAGGGAAGTGATTCTTCTACTCTATTCAGCACTGGGTAGGCCTCACTTGGAGTACCATGTCCAGGTTTGAGCCTCATAATTCAAGAAGGATGTGAACAGATTGGAAAGAGTTCAATGTAAAGTGACAGAAATGATTAGAGGCATAGGAAGTGAGACTTATGAGGGAAGGCTGAAAGAACTAGGGTTATTTATTTTTGAGAAAATGAAACTGAGGGAGGGATCTGATAACAGTCTTCTGAACACCTGAAGAAGCTGTTTTCTCTGTGGCTATAGGCGACATGACTAGGAACAATGGCCTCAAGCCTGAAGAGAGGAAATTTAGGCTGGAGATTAGGAGGAACTTCTTGTTATTTGGGTGGAAATATTGGAGCAGGCTATCCAGAGAAGCTATGGAATCTCAATCCTGGGAGATTTTCAAGACCAGGTTGGACAAACATTTGGATATGATGGTATAATCAGGGATGATCCTGCCTTAACAAGGGCACTAGACTAGCTGGTTTTGTGAGTTCCCTTCCAGCCCTACTTTCCTATGATCCTGTGATGTAGAGGTTTCATGATTATTCTTTTTATGGGAGATGTGGAATGTAGACCCTTGTGGAAGTCTCTGTAAAACAGTGAAAGAATAGCAGCTGAGTAAAAGACATTTGTGTTACGCATTGATAAATAACCATCTACTTAAACAGAAAAACTACACAATGCTTGCATTAGCAGGAAAAGAAAGGCTTTGCACATTAAAAAGATTCATAGATTCATAGATTCACAGATGTTAGGATCGGAAGGGACCTCAATAGATCAATGAGTCCGACCCCCTGCATAAGCAGGAAAGAGTGCTGGGTCTAGATGACCCCAGCTAGATACTCATCTAACCTCCTCTTGAAGACCCCCAGGGTAGGGGAGAGCACCACCTCCCTTGGGAGCCCGTTCCAGACCTTGGCCACTCGAACTGTGAAGAAGTTCTTCCTAATGTCCAATCTAAATCTGCTCTCTGCTAGCTTGTGGCCATTATTTCTTGTAACCCCTGGGGGCACCTTGGTGAATAAATACTCACCAATTCCCTTCTGTGCCCCCGTGATGAACTTATAGGCAGCCACAAGGTTGCCTCTCAACCTTCTCTTGCGGAGGCTGAAAAGGTCCAGGTTCTCTAGTCTCTCCTCGTAGGGCTTGGTCTGCAGGCCCTTAACCATACGAGTGGCCCTTCTCTGGACCCTCTCCAGGTTATCCGCATCCTTCTTGAAGTGTTGCGCTCAGAATTGCACGCAGTACTCCAACTGCGGTCTGACCAGCGCCCGATAGAGGGGAAGTATCACCTCCTTGGACCTATTCGTCATGCATCCGCTGATGCACGATAAAGTGCCATTGGCTTTTTTGATGGCTTCGTCACACTGCCGACTCATGTTCATCTTGGAGTCCACTAGGACTCCAAGATCCCTTTCCACTTCCGTGCCACCCAGCAGGTCATTTCCTAGGCTGTAGGTGTGCTGGACATTTTTCCTCCCTAGGTGCAGCACTTTGCATTTCTCCTTGTTGAACTGCATTCTGTTGTTTTCTGCCCACTTGTCCAACCTGTCCAGGTCTGCTTGCAGCTGTTCCCTGCCCTCCGGCGTGTCCACATCTCCCCATAGCTTTGTGTCATCTGCAAACTTGGACAGAGTACATTTCACTCCCTCGTCCAAGTCACTGATGAAGACATTAAAGAGTATCGGTCCAAGGACCGAGCCCTGCAGGACCCCAAGATAAGAAGTTTCTCACTAGTTCATCATTAGCCCTACTCCTGTTGCTAAAAGTATTTATGCTTTGTGGGCAGAACATAATACTGGGTCAAAGCAACCAGCTCATTCATGTCAGCCTGAAGAACCAAACTGAAACCAAGGTTCCAAAATGTTACATAAAAATTAAGATTTTGGAAAATATTGTAACAGGGAACCGTTGGCCCCGTTACTTGAGAAAAACTGCAGAGATAAACTTACCCTGCCAGTGTCAAGATGACCAGAAATGCTGATGTC
This sequence comes from Alligator mississippiensis, assembly GCF_030867095.1. Lineage (NCBI taxonomy): Eukaryota > Metazoa > Chordata > Crocodylia > Alligatoridae > Alligator > Alligator mississippiensis. Next base: position 223,279,602 of record NC_081826.1, on the reverse strand, counting down.
GTCAGCCAGTGCCAGGAACATTCGCCACACCTGAGAGACAGTGAAACATTGTTAATTTAAAACAGGAAATGACACAGATAAAAAGGAAATGATGAAAGAATAGTGTGACAGCTGTAGGTGTTGTAGGGCTTGCTGCCACAGCCCTGAGCTTGTTTTCCAACAGGCAGTGACAGGGACCTCAGCATCAGATCAACTGTTCTGCCAGGAAGCTGGTCTTACATTTCTCTCCTGCCACGACTTTGATCATATTATATTGCTAGGAGGCAATGCCCAAGGTGATCCTGCCAGGTCTCAATCCCTGTTTTCTTCTGTGGGGCTCCAAACTTCCCCTTCACCCCACCCTAGCCTCTCCAGATGGCTCTCATAGTTCTCTGCAACCAGATCTTAATGCTGCCTGTTGGTCTACTGTTCTGCCATCAGCCACAAGGGTGACCATTGGCTTTAGTTAGGTGCGCACCCTTCCAGGGGCTAGCTTTAGCCTGCACTCAAATATCCAAAAAAAAAAGGAAGAGCAAAACCCGACTGCTCTCAGTCTCTTTGTCAGACTCAGTCCATGTCCCCTTCACCTGGGGTCAGGCTCTCATGTCCAAATCACAACACAAAAAAAATAATTTAATCCAGTCACTGCTCTACACAGGCCTGCCCCATCTTACCTGTGAGCATTCACAGTCCCAATAGGATCTCCTCTACATGCGTTGAGGCTCTAACCTGAAAATAGCAATTATTCTGGCCTCTGCCCCAGATCCTTAGCTGTCACCACACTCCAGGGATTATTGTGGCAAAGTGGGGGTCTCCCTGACCAGCCACAGTGCTGGTTTTCCCACCTGCCTCTGGGCACACTGCCCACCTGTCTCTCCTGCCACACCTTGTTGATATCTAATTAGGATGTTAATTAGGCAAGAGGCTGCCCATTCTTGCCCCAATGCCAGGGGGTGCTATCTGCAGTTCTGTTCCTCCCCTACACCGCAGTCCAAGCCTCGCAGATGGCATCCACTGTTCTTAACATCACTGGCCCCACACTGGGACCCAGAATCCTCCATTCTAGACCCCCAACTAGATCCCTTCAATCAGGCAGCATAATCCGCACTCATTCTGGGCTTCCTAGCTCCCTGAACTGTTCCCCCTCTTGAGCATGGTCCCTCCGGGATCTTTGGCCACACAAGCCCTGGCCTCACCGCCAAGGCCAGTTGGAAACCCCAGGCCCTTAGCTCTGAGCATCCCTCATGGTGGGCCCCTGGCCCTTTTGACCCTTCCGGTCCTGGCCCCAGCATTGACCAGTCGAGGGTTTTTAAGTCAGGTCTATGAGCCTCTAACCCCCTCTCTAACTTGAGTCTACCTTCTTGGCCCTTCTATGGGGTAACCCACCCAGTTGTGGGAGCTGGGGTTATTAAGGTGCCCCAATCCACCTTTCACCAGGGTGGTAACTGGCCTGGTATTTCCTGGGGACTCCCACACCACTGGGAGCTTCACACTGTTCTAATCTAAGATTAGGTAAATTCCTCTATAAATGTTTAAAATTGAGGGGGGTAGAATATTCCACCAATTTTCGTGGCTTGTCCCTTTTAGTCTAACTCTTGTTTTTAGCCTTCTAAATGACTTCAAGGTCACATGTTCATAGCTAGTGATTCTGCTTTAAGTCTCTTTTGATGGTAGTCACTGGGTACATCTACGCATGCATTTACTCAAGCCTAGATTTATACTAATATAAAATAAGACTGAGTAAGGGTTTTCAGGCAGGTGCCTACAATGCAGGGATTAGGAAGCAGGTTGGCACCCAGTTCCCTGCAACCCTGAAATGGGCCCCTGACACCACCAGAGGGAGCTTGAGGATCCCCCTGGGTGCTAGCCCAGGGGCTGGCAGGGAGCATTGAGCCAGGAGATAGCTGTCTCCTGGCCCCGGGAGGCTGCCTGCTGCTGGGCAGGTACAATGTCCCCCTGCCCCAGCAGCAGGGAGCTCTTGGCCCTGGCTCTCTGATCAGAGGCACAGGGCTTGGAAAGAGCTGCAGGGGAGGGGCAGGTCCCAGTCACCTACCTCACTCCACCAGTGGGACAACTAGCAGCTACCTCACTGGGGTAGGGGGCTGGGACCTGCCCCACACCTGCAGCTCTTTCCAAGCCCTGTGCAATAGGGGCACAGGGCTTGGACCTGCCCCTAAGCAAGAAAGTTCCCAGCCAGCCCTAGGCTGCACAGGGAAGTCTGTATGTGCAGCCCAGAGCTGGCTGTGGACTACCTGAAACAAGACTGTCTCCAACTGCCTCCAGGCTGCATGTGGTTCCCTGTGTAGCTTGGAGCTGTCTGGGAACTGTCCCAGACTGGCTGGGGAACTGTCCCCATGCAGGGAGCTCCCAGTCCCTGTTTTGTGCTTGCAATTGTGATCACAGAGTGGGGGCTGGGAACAAACTCCCAACCTTTTCCCAGCCCCTGCTCCATGATTGCAAAGTGGGGGCTGGGAACACACTCTCAGTCCCCACTCCACAACTGTGATCAGGGAGCAGGGGTTGGAAGATCCCTACTGCCATGGCAGGGGGACATTGTCTCCACCTGGCCATGTAGGGCAGGGGCTGGGGAGCTTGTTCCCCACCCAGCTCCGTAAGCTGAGAGATAAGGATATCCCAGTACCAACCCCACAGTTGCCAATTGAGATTTGGGAGCAGAGGTATAGGAGCTTCCTGCTGCCAGGCCAGGGGGACGTAATCCCAGCCCAGGATCCTGTGGCAGAGTCTGCCCTGGCAGCAGGAAGCTCCCAAGGACAGAGAGCTATCTCCTGCCCTATGGTGGACAGCTGACTGGGACCAGATTTTGCTCCTGGTCAGGCATCTACATGATTACTATGATGTCGTTACTAATCCTGAGAAATTTTTCTACTTCCATTTGCAGGTAGCAAATTTACTTGGTATTAGGGAGGTTTACTGCAAAGTAAGCATGTGCACATGTAGACGCACATGCTTACTTCACAGTAAACTATGCTATTGTGAAGTTAAGCTCTCATGTAGACACGCCCACTGACAGCTTAAGCAGACTAACACGCCAGGTTTCATTGTTCTTCAAATTCTTATTGGCATACTGTATTTTTCCCCATAGTTCATAGTAAAGATTGATTGCTGCAGAAAAACTGCAGGAGTTTCCAATGAATGTAAAGCTGTCAAAATAATCTGATCAATTTCAATAGATCAAAAGCACCTTTCCAAAAGTGACAGATGGAATTTCACTGGCAAACATTAAATATTCCTTCTTAGAAAGTATTCAGTGAAATACGGTTCTTCTTAGTTTGTTATAAAACTCACTGGGTTTTTTTTTTATCCACACTGAATGAGATATTATTACATGTCTATAATAATTATAGTAGGAAATGAATAATCTAATAAATAATAACTTTAGATAATGTCCCATTAAATTATGTGTTTAGATGATCTTTGCAAATATAAAAAGGCAAACACCAGCACACTTCCACTAAACTCTGACATACTTGACCTGGGAAGCAGAAACAACTGACTGATTATCAGCTGAGGGGTCATACCTTTTGGTGCTTAATTTGTCCTCAGATGAAGTAGGGCATGGGAGGATTGAGAGACTTAATATAAGCACTATTATGTTCATTTAACCCTTTCTGACATAGCACAGGCCAATGTGTAACCCCTTTGCTGCAGTATGAGGAAGTTCTGTCAGCTAGGCAGCTCACCCTTCCATTTCTATTACTGGGCTCCTCAAAGGTTACATTAGGAGGGCAATTATGTGACCCTCCTGGTGTGTGTCCACATATGCAAGCATGTGCATTTGCAGCAGCTCAAATAGAAGTGGTGCAATTATTGGCATACTGTATTTTTCCCCATAGTTCATAGTAAAGACTGATTGCTGCAGAAAAACTGCAGGAGTTTCCAATAAATGTAAAGCTGTCAAAAAAATCTGAGCAGGGGGCTTTTGCCTCAGTGCCTGTGCCCAGACATGCACTTTGGTGTGGAGCAAATTGTGCCACTTGGAGTAAAATAACCCTGCCTGGCTCCTCCCGGATCTGCAGCCAGGGGGAACTAGAGCCCAGGGCCAGCACCTGTGCTGTTCCCAGCAGTATAAAAAGCTGCCCTGTCCTGGCCCCATCAGTACAAAAGCTGCCCTGTCAAGTAGCTACTCGCTCTCAGGAGCATCTGGGGCCTGGCCAGTTGGTACCTGGGGACACTACCGCTTGTTTCATAGTTTCATAGTTGGTAGGGTCGGAAGGGACCTGAGCAGATAATCAAGTCCGACCCCCTGCCATGGCAGGAAAAAGTACTGGGGTCAAATGACCCCGGCGAAGTGTTTATCCACCCTCCTTTTAAAGACCGCCCAGGGTAGGAGCCAGCACCACTTCTCTTGGAAGTTGGTTCCAGATCCTAGCCACCCTGACAGTGTAGTAGCGCCTCCTGATGTTTAGCCTGAATCTACCCTCTGCTATCTTGTGACCATTATTTCTTGTCACTCCTAGGAGTGCTTGGGGGAACAGGGACTCCCCCAATGCCTGCTGCTCCCCTCTGACTAGTTTGTAACAGGCCACTAGATCCCCCTTCAGCCTTCTCTTTTGGAGGCTGAACAGGTTCAGGTCCCTTAGCTTCTCCTTGTAGGGCCTGCCCTGCTGCCCCCTGATCATGTGAGTGGCCCTCCTCTGGACCCTCTCTATGCTGTCCACATCTCTCCTGAAGTATGGCACCCAGAACTGGATGCAGCACTCTGACTGCAGCCTAACCAGTGTCGCATAGAGGCGGAGAATTACCTTCTTGGACCTGCCTGAGATGCATCTGTGCATGCATGACAAGGTATGGTTGTATGGTTGGCCTTCCTGACCGCATCCCCACACTATCGGCCCATGTTCATATTGGCCTCAATAATGACCCCAAGATCCTTCTCTGCCTCTGCAGTGACAAGAAGAGAGTTCCCCAGCGTGTAGGTCTGCTGCTGGTTCTTCATCCACAGGTGCAGTACCTTGCACTTGTCAGTGTTGAAACCCATCCTGTTCTCATCTGCCTACCCTTGTAACCTGTCTAGGTCTGATTGCAGCCTATTCCTCCCTTCTAGCATGCCTACTTCTCCCCACATCTTAGTGTTATCTGCAAATTTGAACAGGGTGCATTTTACCCCTTTGTCCAAGTCGCTAATGAAGATGTTGAACAGCACAGGCCTGAGAACCGAGCTCTGCAGAACCCCACTGCCTACATCCCTCCAGGTCAAATAAGACCCATCCACCACCACTCTCTGGGTGTGGCCCTCCAGCCAGTTAGTGACCCATCTGACTGTGTAGGCATCGACACACCACAGTCTCCTAGTTTTTTAATGAGAATGGGGTGAGAGACCGTGTTGAAGGCCTTCCTTAAGTCCAGAAAGACTATATCCACCATGACACCTGCATCCAGGGATTTGGTGACCTGGTCATAGAAGGCCACCAGGTTGGTCTGACAGGACCTGCCTCTAATGAACCCATGTTGGTTGCCCCTAAGCATAGTCTCCCCTGCTGGCCCCTCGTGGACATGAGCCAGGTGGACTGCTGAAGCAGCCCTGAGAGTTCCCTGTACCCTTTACCCACTGCAGCAGTCTGGCAGTTGGGGCTGCTGCCTGACTGTGACCTGCTGCACACCTGCCAGACCCAGATGGGGACTGCACAGCCAGTAGAGGAAACTGCCACTCTGGGCCAGCTGCCAGTGGGCTGTGGCTGCAGGGTTGGCCTTCGTGCGGTACTACTGCTATGTGTGCCCCTGCCTGGCCATCTGGGCAGCTTTCGCCCAGAAGATGTTTCCAGTGTGGTAGCCTGCTTTGAAGTGTCAAAGCATGTCCTCCTGGCCTCAGTTGGCCAGGAGATCAGCCACCTTCACCTGGGTCCAAGGTACCAGCCCTGAGCTGGCAGAGTCCTGCCACTGGCCTGCCTAGCAGGAATTCTGTTGTTCCCTATCTGAAAACTGAAAAATCCCTGATAAAAAAAATCCTAAAGTCACTCTGTTAAATACCCCAAAATCCATGTTCCTCCACAATTAAAACAAAAGACCACTATTTAGAGAGAGACCGAGATCGAGACCAAGACAGTGATCAGTTGGGCAATGTTTTATTGATATATCTACAGTGTTAAAGCAATTTGGAAGCCTACCACTGTCTCTATCATCATAACAAAGTGAATTCTAAATACATCCATATGTTTTTCTGCCCCCAACAGGGTCTACAGCCCTCCCTCAGGGGTTAGAGCCCCCCCCCCAGGAGCTACAGCCCCCCCACCAACAGGGGCTATAGCCCCCCCCCCCCCCAACAGGGGCTACAGTACCACCAACAGGGGTTCCATCCCCCCACAGGGGCCACATCCCCCCAAAGGCAGCAAATGGCCCTCACAAGGGCTACCTCCCCTGCAGAGCCCACATATCCCACACCTGCTTGCTCCCCCAGCCCTCCCAGATTGCTGCCCTGCCTGGCCCCATACCCTACCAGCTCCTCCAGCCCCCCCAAATGGGGGAACATTTTCTCATTCCTGCACATGCCTCTTGCAGCATCTCAAAGGGGTCTGAGATGCTGCAAGAGGCATGTGCGGGCTCATCTAGACATGCCCCTGGTAGCCACCTCTAACCATCTACATGTTGCCCCATCTGTGCTTCAGCCAAGCCTGTCCATTTTCTTCAATATGTTGGATTAGTTCTGGAACATGCAGATAGTCCTGTCCTGCCTGCTCAGCAAAAAAAAAAAAAAAAAAAATATATATATATATATATATATATATATATATTTAGTCACAGCAGATTAAATAAAATTAACTTAGTTGAGAAGCCTTCTTAAAATGTGCAAGGATGCAAGCTACCATGTTTAAAACTGCCAGCTGGCCCTGAAAAAAAAAAGACTAAGCACCTTCAGATATGCTTGCCCATAATTTAATGAGCACTGAAGGGTTTGGGGCTGTTTCTGAGCTAGCTTGGCTGAACTAAATGATCAAAACACATCCTTTTTCCATTCAAATTAAGGCCACTCTGGTAAATAGCCATGGGAGTGAGTGCAGGATTAGATTCTGCCAGCTTGCAATGCCATGTTTTTGTTTAGAAGCTTAGGCATCAGCAGTGAAGACCATTACAATTTCTATGTTGATTTTATTATATTATATAGTACCGTCCTCCAAAGGAACAACAGGGTTCACTCTTTAAACTTTCAAGGGGCAGTACCCTCCAATAAGTTTAACCATAGATCTGTCCTACAAATAGAAAAACTTTAAAAATTCATGAAATGGAGAAATCAGAAAATGGGTCAGTGTCAGTGATATATTAATTTTTCAACACAAGAATGTAAATTTTCAGGACCCTTTGAAGTAAACAGCAGTAAAACTGTAACAAGCTTGAGTTTGGAATTTGTGGATTATAGTTTTTAACGCTGCTGCTCTGAAGTACAAGGAAAATTAATGAGTCCTTTAAAACTACACAATTTTATGTTTTGCTTTGAACATATGGTTACACTGAACAGTTAGATTTATGCTAAACTGGTATAAACAAGAAAGAGAAAGTAAGCAGTTATGTCTCAGCAGTTCAAAGGAATACCATGGGGAGCCTGCCTCAAACCACAAAATCTATCTTCCTTTACCATTGTCTTGAAACAGACATTGGGATGTTAGACAGTCAGATAGGGGTTCAGCTTTTTAAAGTTTTTACAGTATTTTTTATTTTCTGAAATCCTTCAAAAATCAAGACTATACAAATGTGTGGAAAACATATATAAAATTAATTTTACAACAATTTCTTGGCAACGTGACTTTCAAAAATGTCATTTCTATTATAACAGTTAAAAAGAACCTTTCTATTCCTAAAAGCAAGCATTTTACCTTTAACAAATTTGTCCTTCTAAATCACTTTGGGAAGGAATTTATTTCTATCCTCTCACTTGCAATTAAAAACAAAGGAAAAGCTCACTCTGCAGATGCAATTTAAATAACCTAACATTCTAATCTAATAATTTTGTACTCACTATACCACCCATGAAATCTAGGTCTGATTTCATCTGGAGTTGAGCAAAAACTCTTACTTTTCAAATGTGATATTCCTCGTGATGGCATTAAATGTGTTTAGAATTCCTGATGTAAATGTAATACAGTATTTGTAACATCAGAATGTAGGACTGTTTATGTTTCAAATAAAGAAAGGATTGAGGGATATTTATTAATGGAAGATGTAGAGAATTAAATATAATTTATGTTTTTAAAAGAAGCCATTAGCTATGATTGTGCAACACAAACCCTCTCGTTAGGAACTGTTTGTACTGCTTGCTCGACCAGGGAACAGCTTGCTGAATTTGTTTTGAGGGAGCCCACTATGCTCTTGCTGCTGCTATCATGCAATATTTGCTCCACTAGGGAATAGTGTTATTCAGACTAAACAGCACAGCAGCAACTTCAAGCACAAAGTGAAATAAAGCAAAACTCTTATTCAAACCCCATTCAGGATAATCACAGGTCTGCCACACTAAGTAATCAAACCCCAATAACAAGCTGACTACACTTTAGTGACCTCTGGCCAGAGCACAGATAAATAGGTTGGATTACCACGTATCTGTCCTTTTAAGTCCAATTTACACAATTTCAAAGAAAATAAAGGTACCTTTAGAGTTCTCATCTTTGGGGATATTTTATCAACCAGCCACTGCCGGTTCAGTTTGCTGTAGGAGAAGCAGAAACTAGTTTTGTTGGTATAAGTGCCTCAGAAATAGCAATCTCAGAAGCTGAATGGGGAAATGATACTGGCACATTTCTGGAGTCTTGGTCACCTCTATCAGGCAGTGGCTTCATGATGGTGCATCTGCTAGAAAAAAGTTTCAATTGGGGATACCGTGGATTGTATAGGCAGACCTGATTATATGAGCCTTGACTTGAAGCCAGGGCAAAAGGGTATTGAGATGGGTAGAAGATGATTGCCAATGGCTTCTGGCTAGCTTCCATGAGTACAGTAAGCCTATAATAAATTCATGAATGTATTCACATGCCCAAACTGAGCTTCTTTTTCTCTCTGTGCATATTTTATCCTCAGGTCAGACAGTGGTTGCTATGCATATGTTGTAGGTGGCATCTCACCACTGTCCTGTATCTGACACAGAACAGCTCCCAACCAATAAGTGGATGTATCTGCCAATATAATATTTGACACTCACATTTGCTCACATTCAGGACTAGTCCAGCTTCTTGAGTATACACAATACTTAGCAAAGTTGTTCAGTGTGACTCATGAAGGTAGGATCATGGACTAGGATGTCATCAAGACAGTAGACCAGCCTTGATAGGTCCTTCAACATGTGGCTTGTCCTCTTTAGAAAGATTCTTAGATACAGAGGATATGTTCAATGGTAAGTACTTGACTCTGTACCTCCCAACAGGAGTAGTAAATGTAGTAAGATCAGACAATTTCTGAGAGAGGCCTTCTAACAAAGACCCTCTATGCACATCAGTCAAAAGGCTCACCAGCTGGCTTATTAACTCCCTTGTGGACTAGGTCTCAGTGATAGCTCTTAACCTTTAACTTCACAAAGAGCAGTGGAACTTGATAATGAGGTTCTATAAGCAAAAAGTATTGAACACTGAGCATCTTTCTTGAGCTGTATTATGTAAGGTTGTTTCAGATTTCCCAAACAGACACGTGAAGCCTTGGACTGGCTTTTCTTTCCCAAATTGAAATTCAACCTTGTTTAGCCTTTGTACTAGACCTAGTTCTTTACTTGCCTTATAGTTCAGCATAAGTCATTTGAGGTCATATATATAATATACACATAATATAGCTGTCATCCCATGACAACTCCATGTTATACTGCAGCAGATCACTCAGCATTCTCGTGGCTTGCTAGGACCTCAACATTGTCACATTTAACACAAAACGATCATGTATTGCAAAATGTAAGAATATGTGAATGTAAATCAAGTTTTTGTCCTTTACATGTGACATATTACCACAATTAAATATTTAGCTATTTTACCCATTGCCACCCATTAGAATTTTAATATATCAGTTGAACTCCACTTCAGAATCAGTGTCTCTGTTGCTATTCACTTTCCTTTAGAAATGCTTTCCTGTGTGTAGCAGATCTCCAAATGAGTTTGTGCATGTGGGGGATAACAAAGACCACTTAAGGTGTTCTGAAGATAGAAAATTAATCACTACGAAAAGCTTATTCCAAATGTAAGCCTTATTTGCATCTTTCTGTACATATTGGCCATTTTTTCCAGTATTTATTATTCAGGGACAAATATATCATACCGATGTGATACGTATTATAACACTATTCCTGAATATGCTTCTGCACTTGCTATCAGCACCTTATGAGAGTTGTACTTGGAAGGGTTAATATCCCTATATTCTTTCTGATAAGCAAGCAGCTCTGGCTGAGTTTTGGATCAGGCCTTGAGCATCTTCCCATACCTCATGTAGTCATTTGCAACTGTGCAAAGGAAGTATAAAATGCTACCATTCTTAACTAATTTCCTTTACATCTATATTGAACAAATGGAAATGTTATATAAGGTAGGAATCACCAAAGAATCCAATGTGAGATTTGGTTTTAACAAAAAATAGTCAATGATGTGATGCTATTAGAAATATAAAATCCCTTCCATGCCTTTGCTTTTTCTGTTACTGTATACAATTCATCTTTTGTTTAGCTCTGTAATCCTTTAGAATTCCTCACCTATATGTGCATTTAACTACTCAACCATATACACAGGCCCATCAGAATGAAAGGGAACAACAAAAAACTGAATCATAGTCCCCTAGTTCTCGTGGTATGGTTGGGCAAATCAGCATAGCATAAATTACTATATTTTAGACATTTAAAATGTCAGGTCAGTGAAAAAATGTCTTGTTTTGGTGGCCATTCTTTTTAATTGGTTTATAAAATATCCCTCCATAAACTTTAAAGTCCACTGTTAAATCACTGCAGAACAGAGCACACCATTTTCCCATTATTCTATCAAATATCATTCAATATGGCTGATTTTATTTTGTGCAAAAATCCATTTCTATTGCCTCTGAAACCCTAAGTCAGTGGTTAGGCTAGATTTTGACAAACATACTAATTGGAGAGTGGGAGGTTGCTCTTTTCTCCTCCCCCCCCCCCAATTTTGATTGCACTTTTTCCATCAGAAATGAAATGGGTATTGGTCTCTGAGGAAGAAAATCTAAAAACAGTCAACACTGCTCTGTTTTCCCAAATGCTTAGGCAGTAAGGAAAGGAGCTAAATACATCACAGTATTACCATTAGATGAATTATGCAGCAACTTTGATAGACAGCATTTGTAATTCTGTCTTTTGAACAACCTCATATAGTTCCATTCCTCCTTTAATTATGTGATATTTATGCTGAAAATAACCTTATATTGTTAAAAACATACATACATATGGATTATATAAAATAAATATCTTTGCCTTTGCAAATCTCATTATAGGGACGTATTTGCTAGTAAAAAATATTTAAAGCTGTGTTAGTTCTTCTACCATCAACCTTATTTTCAAAGGTTTATAACTTGGCCATAAAAGCTCAGTCCCAACTGAAATATAGTACCAGGAAAAAATCACTTTATAACCTTTTGCACTGCCGGTTTTTCTCCTTTAGGAAGAAGGTACTACTTTTTTAGAAAACTATATTTAGATGATGATAAAAGAAGAGATATAAAATCAGTGTAGATGGGAAGAATCCAATTGTCTTTTCATTCAAAAGAATGACTAAACTCTGTATCAAACTATAATTCTAAAGCTTCATGGTACCATGCCTCAGGAAATGCACATAGCCTCTTTTTGCAAAACTCTGAAGGCTCCTCTTACAAAGGATTTATCTAAGCCTTCCTAACACACATACCAGGAAACTATGGAAACCTAACTTTGTGAATGAGATAAAAACTTTGTCTGTGTCACTTCTAGCCTTAGACATGGCCGTACTCATATAAAAAATACTAGTACTTACTGCTCACAAATAGATTTCAAATGCTTCATAAAGCATTATTACTATAAGCTCGAAACTGAGGATAATGGGGTGACATTACTGTCTTAGCCTATACAGTAAAACAATGGAAAGATAGGAATAGAACATGACTCCCAACTCCCAGTTCACTGACACACCCGTGGGATATGGGCACAGCTTTTCAGATGTAACTAGTTTTGGGGATTGAGTTAGAAACTCTGAGTCAACAGCAGCACAAGCTGTACCACTCCAGGAGGAGCTCTGTAGGTGCATCTACATGTGTGCTTTACAGCAGAGCTGACTAATTAGCTCCACAGCATCACCATTTACAGGTGCATCCATATTAGGGTGCATTTTACTGCATCCATATTAGGGTGCAGTAAATTAATTAACTCCACTGTAGGATAGTACTGTCCAGGACAAGTACTATCATACAACAAAGTAGTTATGTGCAACCTGAGACTGGCTGGGGCATGAGGGTGCTACAGTGTGGGGGCCGCCTGTTGGTTAGCCCTGCACTGTAGCACCCTCATGCCCCAGCCAGCCCCTCCACAGCATGTTGAACTGGGTAGAGCAGCCCCGGGATGGCAGGCTAACCCCCCAGGCTGTCTGCCAGCCAAGGCTGCTCTGCCTCTGCTCAATGTGCTGCAGTCCCAGGCACACAGTAAACTGCCAGAGTTTATTGCTTTGTGCTAACTGCATGTGTAGATGCACCTAGCGAGTCATTATCCTTCAGGAAAATGCTGTCTCCCCCAAAGCACTATGTTAAACCAAGATAGAATAGTGATGAAATATCCTTCACCCTTTCTTCAGTTACAGCATACCTTCTCTCACACAGTCATGGTTTCTCCTCTATTTACCCACTGTGCACGCCTCCTCAGCCCCTGGTTAAGGCAGGAACCACATTCTATTCACATCTAAAGCTAAAGTTCATCTATCTTTTTAAAGTTGCTCAGTGGTTCAGTGCTTATTCCTCTTTTTCCCCTATGTAACCATGTCATCACTGAAAACAATATAGCACATAACAAACCCCACTCCTACTCTTAAAACTCTGTTTAAATGTTAAGAAATCTCCCTCATTAACTCTTCCTGAGGTTCAAAAGAAGTTGGTTCCCTTTTCTCACTAACATTTATCTTTTGCAAGCCTCTGTTCTCCTGTATTGTTGCCTGGAAATTTCAAAGAACACAGAACACAACCACAGAAATACAAATGACCATATATGTCAGATATATAGCTTATCACTAAAGCAGCAAAAAGTTCAAATAATTTTGAAAAGATCTGCAAGAACCCATGCTTAACTGTTTATCCAAACCAGACTGACTATTTTGATGTTAAACCAATGTGGTTTGTATGGCTCCTTATCATGGTATTTGAGCATCTCACAATCAGTGTTTTTGTTTTCACAATGAGATAGGAAAGTACAATTATCCCCCTTTTACAGATTATGAACACATAATGGACCCTGTTTACCATTGTGGAGGCAAGGTGGCAGTTTCATAGTTTTGGGGCCTGGAAGTGACTAAATATGATCCTATTCTACCTTAGCTACATTTGTGCTAAGGTGCCTAGACTTCTTAGGAACCTCCATCTTTGCCTTAGTCCTGTGTCCTGGTTCTTCCTACTGGAAGTACTTCAGGGTTTTTTTTAATCAATGGCTACCTAATATAAAAAGCATTAACAGTCCAGGAAGCAAGCAAGAGAAACTGTAACGTTTGTGTCAGTAGGGAGAGAAGTCATCTCTGTCTGCGCTACCAGGACTGCTTATGTATTTTGCAATAAATAGACATTGGGTAACATGGATTTGTATGATTAAGAGCACAGTAAACCTTACCTACAGACCAGTGCCTCCTAACAGAGCCACAGCATCACATTTCCTTTTGCCTGATTGAAGGAACTGAATCTCTACAGGGTGCCTCCCTTCATAGGGAGCTGGATCAAATTGGTTCCAAACTTGAAGGAAGTGCATTAGACTACCTGTAAGTCTGTTCAATTTACAATGGGAGGTTATGTGTTTGCCTCCAGGGGTAAAAAAAAAATCACCTTCCGGAGATAACTAAAGCTATGTGGCTACCCATTAACAAAATGGGAGAGCTCTGCACAGCAGAATAGAATCAACTTGTGTGGAGGCACTAGACTGACCATAAAGAGAAAGAGCTAGGCATACTAGAGATAGAATAGGGTTGCTCTTCTGAGAAAGACAGGTAATTTGTGGGTAAGTGGAAGCTAAGTCCTACATACGTAGTACATGGAATAGGATCTAGGCCTAAATTATTTACCCACACAGAAAAATTTCTTCAGTTCCAGTTAGCACCCTAAGCACTGCACTAAGTATGTCTATCTACCTACTTAAGTAGCACTCTCTATTTATTACAACATTATCTTGGAGCCTTGTCTCACTGAAGTCAAGGCTGAATTTCCATTGATTTTAATGGCATCAAAAGTAGCACTTTATCGTTTTTAACATATAGCACCCTGAAGGTAGACTATTATACAAATCTCTAATAAGAGCAAATAAATATTCTACACAAATCAGTAATTCTTTAGAGCACCCTGGCTAGATTAAAATATGTATTTTAAAATATGAAGGCAGGAGTTACATTCTTCTATCCAAATTATGTTTTCTTGTGCTGAATCATTTTTGTAGATGCCCTATCTCTATGAATTATATAATAAAATACAGGACACATGCCAGCGATTCTCAATCAGTGTGTCACAGCACTCTGGGGTGCCTTGAGATCCTTTCAAGGGTGCCACAGAATGCTACACAATATTAGCACACAATATTAGCACATAATCTTATGAATTATGCAAACATAATTCATAAGATAAACCCAGAGATTTCAAAAAGGAATCCATAATGTTAAAAACATTGTGTCCTGTTACAATGGTAGTCTTGCTGAGTTCTTTGCACAATGGAAAAACTGCTCTATTATTTTTCTGTAGTAAAAAAATGAGCGAATGCCATTTTCCAGAGGGTGCCTTGAGACTATCAAAGTAGAGAATTTCTGACATGTCCAGAAAACTATGCACACAGTTTTGACAATCACGTCATAACTCTAGCCCAATTAGAATTTCTTAATTTTTTTATAATTATTAACACATTTTAGCACCCATTTCTATCTGTTACAAGTCCACAGCTTTCATAAAATACAAGACAAACATTTTTCTTCTGTATGGAAAACAGGGGACTTAAGACAGACAATAAAGCAAAGTACAGGGATAACAGAATAGGCATATGTTTGTCAGTATTTTACATCTTTCTGTTCTTAAAAATACCAAGGTCTGAATACACAGGTAGTAGTGTCACTTGGTGGGGGGTGACCTGGGTACCAGCCCTGGGTGCTGATTCAGAGGGTGCACCAGAATGGCAGCCCCTAGGGAGGCTGTATTATAGCACGTGTTTGGGAGCTTGCACCAAGGCAGCAACAGCCCATGCCCAAAGCAGCCTGCACAAGAAGGTAGGTGCTACCTCTCTCCCCAGGCACCAAAATTTAAAGTTATGCCTCTGTCACAGAGCTTTCCTTTCATGTTCTTTTCACTACACATCTAAGATGCCTATGGAAAAATTATATTAATTTTAAAATTTCTCTCTTTCTCATGTGTAGCAAATGCCTGGTTGCTACGCTGAGTGCATACAATCACTGAATGTTCATTTAAATAATGAAAGAAAAGTGGGTTTTATGACCTTCTCTGTAGAGCATGAGACCTCATGCAGTATGAATATTTTGTATTGAAGTGTGAAAGAAAAGGCAAAAGTTGACAGTGATCATGGGCGTATCTAGGATTTTGAAAGGAGGGGTGCACATGGTGCAGTGCATCATCACATACAAAATAACCCATATTTTTCTCTGGATAAAATTAAACTAGAAGCTTCAATAATATGTTAGGGGCCTCAGGCTGTATTGTTCACTTTAAGATTGAAGCAAAAACAAATAACTTCATTGGAATGAGTTAACAACAGTCTTCAGGGCTGTAAATTAGGAGCTTCATTAACAGGAGCAGATAACAGACAGCAGAACTGTAGAACAAAATCTAGTTAATAATAACCATTAAAAAGAAAGGGTCGTTAACACCTAGGGAATGAAGAGTTTAGAAGGGATCAAACAGATTATAGCAGGCCATGAAGTCGAATGATTTGGTCAGCACTGCCTGGCTAGAAATGTTGTAGCCACTACCCATGTCTACACGAGACTCTGACAGCACAGTCGTTACTGCACAGTCATTTAATCTTTGTATACAAGGATTAAATGACTGTTCAATAACTGAAGTTACTGTGCAGCAGCATCACCAAATGGCTTTTTGGAGATGCTGAATGTACAATAGCTCATTACTACTGCTCAGTAGCATCGCTTCATGCTTTATGCCACGTGACGCTACTGTGCAGTAGTAACAAGCTACTGCATGGTAAGCGTCTCATGTAGGCACCAGCCACTGTGTAACAGAACAGGCCCAGAGGGCAGCCATGACACCCCTTAGTGGCTGTCTTAGTCCTACCCTGCTCACCCATGCCACACTCTCAAGGTCTTACCTTGCAGCCTCACCTGCAACACCTTGATGGCAAAAAGAGAGGGGAGACTGCCCTCAGAGGCTAGCGAGTCCTCTGGTTGCTCTTCCTAATTCTCTGCCCCTCCTCGGGGTTCATCTTGACCTGCTTGGTCTGGGTCTCCGGCCCCTGCCAACCTCAGTCTCACAATCTGGGGCTCCAGCCCCTGCCAACCTCAGTCTCATGGTCTGGGGCTCCAGCCCCTCTGGACAGTGGGGCTCTCTGCATGCGAATCAGATCCCTCTGGCCCTAATTCTTAACAGCTAAAATCATGGCCTCTCTCCATCCCTATAGCCATGCCCATGCCTCACAGGTGTTACTCTGTTGACATCTGCCTTCCTGCCTCAGCCCTCTTGGCTTTAACTCACCGTTATTCTGACTACAAGCCTCAGCCCTGGTCCACTTGTTCTCAACCAGCTTTCTTAGCCTCAGCCCCTAACCTGTGGTCACACTAGGCTCAAGGCTCTCTTCCTTTTGGCCACAACCTGCCTGTGTTTTGCTCTCCGGACCCTTGGCCCTGTCCCATTTTCTAGGCCTCTGGCCCATCTCACACGTTGTCCAAGGCTCCCTGGTGTCCCTGACCCCAGCAAGGTTGTTCACAGTCCAACCCAGCCCCCACTGGCATCCCTGCCTCTGGCAAGCTGCTCACAGTCCAGGCCACCCCCCTGGCATTCCTGACTCTGGCAAGGCAGTTTTGTCTCTGCTACAGCCCTGGGTCCCTGACCCTTGTAGAGCTCTCTGCTGGGAGCTCCTACCTCCCCTGCCAGCCACATCTGGTCCTCCAGTGCTCTGTCAGCTACAGTTCACTAATAAACCCCATCCTGGGTTTCCCAGGGTTCGAGCAAACATTTGCCCTGTAGCTGCCAGCTCTTGCTGCTTCCCCAGGTACCTGTGTTGCCTGAGTTCCCCCGCTGTTGCAGCCTAGGCCAGCAGGCATTCTGTTCTCAGCAGAAACCAGGGTCAGAATAAGCTCTCCAAATCAACCTTGTAGACACTACCCTAAAAACATAGGCTGCTCCAAAAGAGCAAGGCAGAGGTTGTTTTATATCAAGCAAGTTAATCACCCAAGATCACTGTAAATGGGACCTAATGTGAGATCTTACAATTGTACTTCCTGCCATGTACCTGTGGTACAGCAGAAGGCATCACTGTGTGAATCTTGCATTAGATCCCATCATGCCTTTATCTGCACATGTAGAGGGGACCATATCTGACAGTGGCATCTTACTGAATTGGACATAGACTGAGAAGCTTAGAGAAGGGTAATTTTTGAAGGCATAATCCCTCCCAGTCTTCTCATTACTGATATGGTGTAATTGCACTACATTCTACCTAGGTCAGCACCTGTCAGGCACAGTTTGATTCCTGACAATGCATTTCAGAACAATGTGTTTTAGCCTACTACACAACCATGTAAGCAGCTGTGCATATTGAAGGAACATTGTGGAGATAATAGATCAACCTTGTTTATTTTATTTTGTAAATGACATTCAGGCTCTTAAAAAAAAGGCATCTGGGCTCCTGAAATCTTCGTGTGTGCCAAGAAGAGCATAATACATCACTGAATCTATGAGTGGAGACTAAAGAAGAGGTCAGAGTTATCTATCAGTCTTTAAACAAACACTGTCTGAATTGCTACATTAACAGCACCATATAACATCCAATTACCCAAGTGATGAAGTGTTGCTTACTATTTACTATAAAAGATTTAGATTTATATCATACCCATTCCTTTTACTTTACTTAATATCCATTTCTAAACCCCAAAGTGTACCCTTTTACTTGGAAAAAGGACAAGGATAACATTTAAAACAACATGTTATAGGTATTAACAAAATAAATGTTTGTACCAAAAATTCAAAATAAATTCAGAATGCATTAGGAATCCAAGCTGACAAGCATATACCATCCAATAACTTGTTGCTTTCAGTTACACTATTTTAATTTGAAGTTTAATCCTTTTGACTATGTTATTGTATGGTGATATGTTTAAGAAAGGTAGAGATGCCTTACTATATAAGAAACCCCTTAATTTGCACAAATTCCAAGCAGCACTTGAACTTACATCCTTACATTCAAGAATGAAAAAGGCACAGGCAGCCTGGATTAAGTAAGAGGAAGTCATGCCTGACCAACCTGATTCCCTTCTATAGTAAGGGAACAGGATCTGTGGATGAGCAGGGAGAACAGTGGATGTGGTCTACCTTGACTTTAGCAAGGCTTTTGACACTCTCTCCCACAACCGTCTCATTAACACGCTAAGGAAATATAAACTACACCAAATTACATTGACGTAGGAAGTCCTAAGCTGAATATGAGCCAACAGTGTGGTGCAGTTGCAAAAAAGCCAACACAACAGCATACTAGGTTGTGTTAACAAGGATATCATTTGCAAAGCAAAGGAAACCATTCTTCCACTCATCCATTTTTCAATTTAGGCTGGAGATTAGGAGAAACTTTCTGAATACGAGCATGGTTAAGCACTGAACAGGCTACCTTGAGAAATTGAGAAATCTCCATCTTTGGAAGTTTTCGGGAGCAGATTGGGATGGTTTAATCAGACATGATTTTTCCTCAAGCAGGAAGATGGACTAGATGCCTTTTTGTGTTCCCTTACAGCCCTACTCGCCTATGGTCCTAATACCCTAAATAAGTCCAACCTGAGTCCTTTGTCTGTTTTACTATGATTCTTTGAGCTCTTTCTGTTCAACCAATGGTGCCACCCCTAATACACCTTTACAGTTTATTCTACATTTTCCTACTTCTTTCCATACTGGCCATGTAGCATAAGGTGCCTGCTACTTGGAGAGCCAGGATAACCCCTCAGGTGCCGGTTGCTGAGGCAACTAGTGGGAAATAATGACACACACCTGCCTAGCCAGCTGGCAAGAAGGGGCAGGGCCTGGCTCCTATATAAATCACAGGCAGGAGGCAGTTACCTTCCAGCAGTCAAGGAGGAAGGAGCTCTTGGTCATGAAAGAGAGGAGAAGCCTGAGACACGAGCAATGTCTGACACTGCTACAGGATGAAGAAACCCCAGTAGGCTTGAGCATGATTATAGCCAGGTGGCTTCTGTTTGTGTTATAGCCTAGGGGCTTGTGTTTGTGTTGCTGTTTTATTACCGTGGTTTGGGTGAAGCTATTAAGGGTTGGAGGAGGCCTCATAGGGGACTCACAGTAGAGTGGGGACCTGAGCGCCAGTGAGGGTGCAGCATATTTGGGGTGCATAGACCCCAGCCCTGGAGAGAGAGGGCGGCATTACTGAGAAGGCCCTGGAGAGAGAGGGCGGCATTACTGAGAAGGCCCTGGAGAGAGAGAGACGGGGCTGCGGAGAGCCTGAGCACCAGAGAGGGCACGGAGAGAAAGAGATGGAATGATGTCCATTCCATCTGCGAGGCTTGGGGCATGGTATGGGGGTGGTTAGAGCCACGCATAGCCCACAAGGCTGGGGTGTACAGAACACCCGAGACAGGAGAACCATGGCCAAGAAGACAGAAGGCAGCTTCCCTATAAAAATATATAAAATCAAAGTCGTGGTGGGCGAGAATTGGAGGGTGCCAGTCGGCAACGTGACATGGTAAAGGAGGCAGCAGGGGAGAGCACAGCAACCCTGACTGTCCTCCGGTTACAGGCCACATCTATACAAGATGCTGACTACACAGTTACTTTTTACTTTACTCATGGTTTATAGGTGACTTCATGCCATGCAACACTACTGCTCAGTAGTAAAGAACTACTGCGCGGTCAGCATCTCGGGTAGATGAGGCCACTGTTGTGTCATGTTTGGAATAATCTCCCAACCCAGCATTTCAGGTTTCCTCCTTTGCTTATTAGCTGTCTCCCACAGATTCTAAACTTCTAAATGACACACATTGTCCTTTCTATTTTAAATGTCTTCGTCAGCTGAACATAATACAGTACAAGATGGAAAGGAAGTAGTGAGTGAGAGAAAAAAAGTTAAAGGAGTAACCAGGTTCAAGATATACACCTATAAACATACCCATCTGGTACTGTTTCTGTAACCATTATCTTTCCTTTTCTTCTTCTCCAACTGTTATATTCTCTCCCTCTTCCTCTTTCACAATAAACCACATCTAATGCAGGATTATGCACTCCTATAACTAAGATCATATTTTATTTATTCTTCAATTAATCTAACTTCAGTTTAGGTTCTCTATAAATAATAATAATTCATATAAATTTAGACACTATGACTCCAGCTGTAATGCAGAAGATATTGATCTAAGAGCTCAAAAGTCTGATAGACAAACTAAAAATCTGGGGAAAACGTCCTAATCAGGAAATCAATGCATGTGCTACTATTGTAGAATATGGTTGCTGTTAGATGGAGAATATGAACAACAAGACATTACAATTATAACTGGATGTAATGTTAGAGTTATCGTTATGAGTTTATAGTTGGTGCTCAACACAAAAGCACCTGCCTGTCTTAGATCAATTAAATCAGCTAATAACCAGCAAAATACTAGAGAGGAACTTCTTGCACACTTTTGTCTACCAATTCTTGCTAGGATATTATTAAAGGGTGCTTACAGAAGGGCAGCTTTCCCAGCCTGCACTGAAGGGGGACATGGATTGGAGCCCCCACACCCTTGGAGGGGCTCCAATCCACCTCTCCCTCCAGCGAAGGTTGGGCAAACCCCAGACAAGAACTCCCTCCCCTCCCCCATTCCCCTTCACATCCTGCAGACAGCACCAGAGGCAGGGTTGGACTGCATCAACCCAGCCCTGCTCACATGCAGGAACAAACAGAAATTAATGAAGGCAGTCTGCTTTAAATGAGAGGGCACTTTTGGGCCTCTTTTGGGCACTTTTAAGCCCTCTGCAGCCATGCATTTCTGTCAGGGCATGACTGTAGAGTGTGTTCAAGGAGCCTATTGTGCAACAAATATTTTTTCCATCAGTCCCCAAAAGGTCAAGCAAGCACTTGGCCAAACAAATAAATCTTACTCTGACTTATAATTAGATCTGGCCTCTGACACTCCACTAGAAGGAGTAGATTCCAAATGTATGGGCTATTGCTTAAAAATCTAAACATGTGTAAGGTAAGTGGTTAGAGTTCAGGAGATAAGGGTAGAATCAGAGATTCTCTCTTTTATATGTACTTATTTATGAGTAATTAAAGGCTAGTGACTGTGCTAGAAAGGTAAGACAACATATTTTTTCTGCAGTGTCTTGTGGTACATATAATTTTTGGAAGACATGACAGGACACTCATAGAACTCCCAGTGGTATATGCTACTGTTACGGTTAGAAGCTGATTATTGAAACTGGTCTGTAGCTTTCTCTAGTTTTTAGAGTTCAGAAGTTTTGTATTATTTAGAGATCAGTCCTGTAATTCTTCCTGATTATTTGGAGAACATTTATCATTGTAATACAAACCAGTGAAACCTGTTGATACCAGCTGAATATTTGGCTACATGTTTGAAATATATTTCACTCTGTCCTTCCAGGGTGAGGTCTTTGTGCACTTAAACAGATATTGTGGGGTTGCTAAGAACAATAAAGACTGCATCCAAAAACAATTAAATAGCTTCAGATCTTTTACCCATCAAGCATATATGTTTTGGGGTCTTTGAGGATCTTTTGTTGTGTTTTTTTTTCTGGTTGTGTTTTTTTAGTTTTGTTTGCTTGCTGTTGTGTTTATATCTCTATTCTGGGGGCTACAGAGTTGACATGCTGGAGCATATAGAATATTAAATGCACTGTATTGTGTAATTGTCATGGGTAACTAATTCTGTCCAGGGGTCTGTTATGAAAGAATGATGGGGACTGGAGGCATGGTGTGTTAGTGAATTTGTTTTTTCAATTCAGGAGACTCTCAGAAAATAGCTTAAAGACTCCAGAGCAGCAGAGTAATTTCTCTCTAAAGAGCCAGCAAATAGAAACAAGGAGCTGGGGGAGAGAAACTGATTCAGGCTGGACTACTTCTTCACTCTAGTGCATATAAATTATTGGCTGTTTATGAAGCCTTTTGAATGTTTCTTGCCTCCCTAATCCTACAAGTGAAAATTCATTTGGTGTTCTCAACCTAAAGCAGTTCTTGTTTGTACAAATCACAAAATGACCACACAGCCAACTATAAGAAGCTTATGTCCAGAATAGCAGCAGTGAAGGTTTAGGGCTGACTTGTATTTTAGAAGATTTTTATGAGGAGGTTTGCACAGCTGCTCTTACATAAAGGATGGCTGACTTGAGATACTGATATTAGCCCTTTGCTTTCATGAACCATAAATTCACTTGAAGTTTTAAGAGAAAATCTCTGCTCGTACAGAAAACTTAGTATAGGTAGAAGTCATTTCTTGCTCAAATGTATGTCTTTTTTTCATTAGTCATGTATAACACTAACTTGAAAATGCTATTGAATCTGATTTAGCAATGTCCGGATGCACATAATTAACTTTAAGTCCATTCATGTGCTAAACTGCCTTGCTAAATCATCACCATGGCTGTGAAATAAAATAAGAAACTGGAACTACAGCTTGTTGGTGTAGAATAACAAATTATAAACTCTATCAATTTAAATTTAGGCACAAAGTGTAAGGGTTTGTGAAAAGGATGTTGCAACATGAAGAGTGTTTTATTGTAGTTTAAAAAGAAAAAGAATTGGGTGGGGGGGGTTCAAAACATTATTTGTATAGCATTATGAGGGAGTGCAGGGTGGCTGTTTGTCTGGCAGTATTTACATTCAACACAACGGTCAGATTGTTCCTTTTGTAACCCTAGGAAACATTGTTCCCTCACCCTGTCCTCCTGGTTCTACTAGGTACTAACAGAATAATATTCTATGACAATAACTGCATGAAGCCTTGATCTTACCCATGCCCTGCATCACTCCAACCACTTCCATGCCCCATGCAGGGAAGTGATAGGGGTACTTATTTCACTGCAGGTTTGACCTTCATGTCAGCTTCTCCGAAGGAAAATAGGGATCTTGAATTTAAATAGGCACCAAAATATGGAAACACAAACAAAGAAAATAAAACTGTAAGCAGAGATGATCTGTATCAGTTTTTCTTCACAGTCTAAACTGTGGAAAAATCCCAAAACAACTTGTTATCAGTAAGCTGTTTTAAGTCTCACTATCCTCTGAGTGGGAATTGAGATATTTAGCAGCCCCTGACCCCCTGCCAGCGGGGTTGCTTTGACCTATCTCATCGTGCTGTGGTCCTGGGTGTACATGTAAATGTGGTGCTCAGGAGCAATAAACTCAGATACAATATGCTGCAGAGTTTATTGCATTGCATTAATTTCACGTGTAGAATCACCCTGTGATACCCTACACAGCAGGATGTAATTGTATATCGTTTTTAGCAGGCAAGCTGTCTTTTAGGAATACTAGTTAAAGTAACTGTAAATTGATTGACTTACTTTCTCATTTAATGGCTGTACCATTTCCATCTGTCTAAAATGGAAAAATTGTTGTTAGGTACATACCTTATTTATATGGATCTGCATGTAGTGATCCATTGCATGGAGCAGACAAAAGAGGGATTGCTTAGACTAATTCTGAAAAAAAAATCTACTTTATATGATGTGACAATATATGTATGTATCTAGAAAGGTGAAAAAAATACAATATATATCCAAATGAAAATTATGAGTGTGAATTTCAGCCTCTTGTCTTAAACTATTAATTTCTGGTATGAAGATTAAATGGGTAAAAATCAGTTGGAGGATCCTGATCCACAAAAAACTGCCAGGCAGGCACATATAGAAGACAACCTAATTGTTCTCATGAGGGGCCGGACTCTTAACATTGTGTTTTTACTGTCCACTACTTTCTACAGCAAAAATTCACTGGAAAGATTCATAAGCATAGTATTAAGTTATAAGAGAATCAATATAGCCACACTATCAATAAACACGGCTGGGTTATTCACATTACCTGAAAGAATGCTTTCCATTGCAAATATTACTTTATACCTTTTTATGTTTTATGCTTTTACTTTAGATTATCTGGGGTGTTTTCTTAGAAATTTCTCATCAATATCTTGTATAATCTATATTCAATTCAATCTACCAGCTCCTGCTCATAATTAATTTTAATCCCCAAAGAGACATATTTCAATCATATAAATGTCCCTCATCACCTTATGCTGGCATATTAAAAACTGGCAAGAGCTCATTTCAGAAACTGGTTACCACAGAATTCAAACTAAAAGCTTATATATTGTTTCTCCACAAGCTTTTAATAATTATTTAAACTAGGGGTGACCATCTTAGAGCAAAAGTGCCACAAGTAGCCTCTGTGTGTTGCACGTGGCAGACCAGGGAGGGGACAGGCATCACAGCAACAGATAGGGCAGAAAGACAAAAGCAGAGCAAGAGATCAGGCAGGGAGCACAGGGCAGGAAGCAGAGGAGGAAATTGGGCAAGAAGCACAGACTAGAGAGGAGAAAGCAAAGCTGCAGATTGGGCAGAGGAAGGGGATCACAGTGGGCACTTAAGGAGGGTACAGAACTAATTTGTGGCATGCCTGTCAAAAAAGTTTTCCCCCACTGATCTTAAATAACATACATTCATAATATCTCAGAGACCAAGCATCCTTTGAATAGGATGCACATGCACACATACACACATATGTTCAAGGACAGGAAACTATGAATTTACTCCTAAAGTGATGAAAATAGCTCTTGCAAAGTGGAAATGTGACGAGCTTTTACACTAGAAAAGTTATATATCATTTTATTACAGTTGTGTGCAGTCACGCACATACACAGATAGAGAAGGTATATTAACATTCATATTATAACTCAGAGGATTTTCACACTGGAATGGAAATACACCTTTGATGGAATACAACACTCTTCTTTTCACCATCTTTCACTTCTCCCTGGCATTAAGTGGAGAAATTGAAAGCTTACCCCACCTCCCTTGAATCTGAGAGAGACTGATAGTTTCTGCATGAGATGTAGGGTAAGGAAAGTCGACTTTGAAAATCTGCAGTCAACGTGTAAGGAGACCGCTATAGCAGCAACAGTAATAAAAAATGCATTGCATTTCATTTCCCGACTGAAAAATACCGGGAGACCAAGGAATGAATGTTTTTATTAAAAGTGCGGAAACGATATAACTATGTCTTTCTCACAATGTACGTACTGTTTTCCTCTATATACTGTATAGGATTCCTGTTGACAATGAACATTCTGAAAGATGAAAGAGAATTAAGAGAATTATAATAATTACGTTGAATATATTTGGAGGCTAGCTGTCACTATACATATCGAAGACACCCTCCTATATAGTGTACAAAGAAGGACAATTAGAAACCAATTTTTTCCTCAAATTCTCCCTCACTAACAAGGGTGCCATCCAAAGCCCAGTGAAACTAGTTGGAATATTCTATTGCAGTGATGGGTGCCAGGCCATCCAGGAAGAGCACACACCAACTGCAGATGCTGCCTCAGCCTAATGAAGGGTATTTATACCCAAAAGCTTGCTAAGAAGAATGTTTCCAACCATTTGAGTTGGTCTAATAAAAGATATCAGATTTACCCAAAGAACCTTGTCTGCCTAGGGCCTTTGAAGGGTGGCTCAGGAAGTGTGAGGAGATAAATGATGTGTAAGAAGCTATCTTGGTAGCCATGTTGCTCTGAGACAAAAAGGCATACAAAAAACTAGAACTCTTGGTTCCAAAATGATACTTAGTTGGTCTTATAAGAGGTATCATTTTGGAACCAAGAATTCTAGTTTTTTGTATGTGAGGAGTTAAGCAGATAAGGGTAGGCTCAAGTTCCAAGTGTGAGGTGATACGCAGATAAGGGCAGGCTCAGGCTCTCCATGCCTGGCGACACCCCCACCTCCACTGTCTGGCCTCTCTGCAAGGAGGTAAGTACTGTAATAAATTAAATCATTTTGGGGTGCTGCTCAATTCATATAAAGTTATAGATTCATAGCTTCATAAATGCTAGGGTCAAAGGGACCTCAGTAGGTCATCGGGTCTGGGCCCCTGCCCTGGGCAGGAAAGAGCACTGGGGTTAGATGAGGCCAGCTAGATGCTTGTCCAGCGTCCTCTTGAATGCCCCCAAGGTAGGGGACAGCACCACCTTCCTTGGAAGCCCATTCCAGATTCTGCAATCTTTACTGTGAAGTTCTTTCTAATGTCCAACCTAAATCTGCTCTCCATCAATATGTGGCCATCGTTCCTAGTTACTCCAGGGTGTGCCCTAGTAAACAGAGCATCTCCTATTCCCTGCTGCCCTCCCCGATGAATTTCTAGGCAGCCACAAGATCACCTCTCTCTTGCGAAGACTGAAGCAATCTAGGTCCCTCAGTCTCTCCTTATAGGGCCTTGCCTGCAGGCCACTAACCACACAAGTGGCCCTCCTCTGAACCCTCTCAAGAGTCTCTGCATTCCTCTTGAAGTGCAGCACCCAAAACTGCACACAGTAGTCCAACTGTGGCCTGACCAGTACTACATAGAGGGGAAGCATCACCTCCCTGGACCTGTTCATCACGCATCTGCTAATGCTAGTGCAGTTAGCCTTGTTGATCACCTCATCACATTGATGACTCATGTTCATCTTCGAGTCAACTCTGACTCGAAGATCCCTTTCCACTGCTGTGCTGCTTAGATGGTCATCCCCCAGCCTGTAAGTGTGTTGGTGGTTCTTTTTGCCCAGGTGCAGCACTTTGTACTTGTCTTTGTTGAGCTGCATCCTATTTCATTCTGCCCATTTTTCCAACCTGTCCAGATCCTCCTGGATCCATTCCCTGCCCTCTTGTGTGTTAACTTTACCCCATAATTTGGTATCATCTCTGAACTTGGACACGGTGCTCTCTATGCCCTCGTCCAAGTCACTGATGAAGACATTGAATAGAATCAGTCCAAGGACCGAGCCTTGCAGGACTCCACTGCCCATATCTTTCCAGGTTGATATTGACCCATCCACCACCACTCTCTGGGTGCAACTCCTAAGCCAATTTGCCACCTACCTGACTGTGTAATCATCTACATCACAGCCTGTCAGTTTATTTACAAGAACAGAATGTGATACAAAATCAAAGACATTCATAAAGTCTAGGGAGATGATATCTATCTCAACTCCTGTATCTAAGCATTTTGTGACCTGATCATAAAAAGAAATAAAGTTAGTCAGGTAGGATCTACCTGCAATGAACCCGTGCTGATTTCCTTTCAGCATTATTTCCCCTGCTGGGCTCCCACAAATGTGTTCCTTAATGAGTTTTTCCAGAGTTTCTCGAAGTATGAAGGTGAGACTAACTGGCCTATAGTTTCCTGATTCCTCCCTCCACCCTTTCTTGAAAATAGGGAACACATTGGCCCTTTTCCAGTCCTTTGGGACCTAACCAGAGCAACATAAGTGCTCAAACAGCCATGCCAGTAGCTCTGCTATGACACTGGCCAATTCCTTTAGCACCCTTGGATCAAGTTCATCCAGCCCCTCTAAGTGCCTCTTCACAAAGTCTGTGCTAACAGGTGGTGGGCTGGTGTCCCTCCTGTGTCTATCTACAATCCAAGTGGGAGATTTGTCTTGGTCTGTGTCTTGGAATACAGATGCAAAGAACTCATTGAAGAGCTCAGCTTTGCCCCCCTCTCCCTGTCACCAATTGTCCTAGTTTGTCCTGTAGGGGTCCTATGCTACCCTGCACCTTCCTTTTGCTCCCTATATACCTGAAGAAGGATTTTCTGTTGTCCTTAATTTTCATCGCCAGCCTAAGTTTTAATCCTGCTTTGGCCTTCCTGATTCCCTGCCAGTGTGAGCCAGGGAGGTATACTCCTCCTTTGTAGCTACCCCCTGTTTCCACAGCTTGTATACCTCTTTCTTTGCCCTTAGGCTTTCCTGGACTTCCCTGTTCAGCCAAGAGGGCTTCTTGGCCCCTTTGCAAACTTTTATGCACAATGGGATTGTCTCCTTCTGCACCCGTAGGATTGCTCGCTTGAGGAACAACCACACTTCCTGGACTCCCATTTCACCAATGCTCTTGAGCTTTATCGCCTCACTAACTAATTTCCTGAGCGCACTGAAATTAGCCTTTCTGAAGTCTAGCACTTCAGCCCTGCTGGTTAGTTTACCCACCCTTTGCCAGATAGTGAATTCAATCAATCAATAACCACTATCCCCTAGGTTACCTTGTACCTGCAGATTTCCCACCAGGTCATCCCCAGTAGCTAATACCAAGTCCAGCAAGGTGTTCCCCCTAGTGGGATCATATACCTCCTGCATTAGGTAGAAGTCCTGTATACAGGTTAAGAACCTACATGAGAGGTTAGATTTGGCCGACTACTCCTCCCAGCAGATGTCAGAGTAGTTTAGGTCACCCATGACAACCATATCTCCAGACCGTATGGCCTCTGAAAGCCATCTGAAGAATTCCAGGTCTAGTTCATCTTCCTGCTGTGGTGGTCTATAGTAGACCCCCACTACCAAGTCCCTTTCCCCCCAGCCCCCTTGTATCTTGACCCACAACACCTTGGTTTGGCCCTCCTCTGATCCCATCTTGATTATAGAGGATGTATATTGTTCCTTAACATAAAGAGCATTCCCTCCCCCACCCTTTTCCCCACTCTATCTCATCTGTACAACCTGTAACCCTCAATGGCTACTGCCCAATTATGAGTAGGGCCCCACCAGGTTTCAGATAGTCCAACCGGGTCGAAGTTGTTCCTTGCAGGCAGTAGTGCAAATTCCTCCTGCTTGTTTCCCATGCTCCTAGAATTAGTGTAGAGACAGTTAAGCCCCCTGATGTGTGTTCTTGGTACCCCCCTGTCCTGATGTCTATCAGGCCCCTTAGTGCTTACCTGGGCTGATCCAATGCATTGCTTATGGCTATAGAGGGATGCCTTGAGTCTAAAAAGTCTGATTACCACTGTTCTATTTATTTTAATGGTTTTTGGGTCAAGCCCTAAATTGACTGCACAAATCCTGTCTTTGGAGTTCACATTAAAAACAGTGAAAACCACTGCAGAGACTGCTTGGCCTTATCTTGTAGGCTTTCCAGCATGAAGATTGAGGGCATGTTTATACTATCTCTGCACCACATTACAGAGCACTGCAGTGAAGCTCACTCCCTGAGCACCACACCCCAAAAGAAATTAAATTAAGCCTTTTTGTTGTAGGCTTACAAAATAAGCCCCCCGATAGCAGGCTTATAGGCAAGCACCCTTCACCACACTAAAAGCAATCTCTACCACCATTTTTGTGTTTCCAAATATACTGTACACTCTGCAGTGAGGACCTGAAGTATTCCCTGGCACTTTTCAGACCTAGGGCATTGTTACATATTCATTATAGGTGGCTACTGGAGCTTGTAACCCCAGGATAGTCCACATAGTAACACCTGAAATTAGTTTTAAGCACATTTTAGGCATCTTAAAGTTATGCCACTCCAGGGCAGATTCATCTCTGGTCCATGTTACCCAGCTCATGTCCCAATAATGTGTGGCTACCCCTCAACAGATAAGTCACCCAAGTTGCAGTTTGCCAGCATACCAGGATGCAGTGTCCCCTTCCATACCCTCCTGTTCTACGTGAACAAAGTTTACACCCCCTGAACTCTAATGCCCAAGGGGCAGTTCCGTTACCAAGTCAACTCCCCCTCCTGTCCCTGGGGATGTGACCTTCTTACCCCTAGGGGTGCAACTCCATGCAAACAGCCTGCAGAGCACATGCCAAGTAGGCAGGACACATATGCGTCCAGGAGTGGGTTTTTGGGGGTGGAGTCTAGGGGGGGTAGGAGGGAAACAAACTAGGGGGCTAGATTGGGTCCCCATGAGCTGGGCCTTCCTTCCCAAGTCAAAGCAACTAGCTCCCCTATAAGTGTCTTCCCTCACCACTCCCATCACCCAGCTACCCAAGGAAGCATAACCAGAACCCCCAACACCCTAATTCCAAATCCCAATTTATTAAAACATGAGACCTTCTTTAATTAATTTCTTTTTTTTTACTTCATTTTATCCTTCAGTGGCTGACTTCCTCCATTTCACCACCCTTCTCCTACCCCCATTACCTTTCCACTTCCCATTCATTATCTACCCCCTTCCCATTAATTATCTACATCCCAACTTCATGTTCCTGCCCTTCCCCCCCAACCCATCTCTCGCACATCTTCACCTAGAGCAGGGAGAAAAGCCTATCCTGGCTCACCAGCCCTACAGTGACAACTCACAGGTGTAGCGCCTAGTCAAGCCCCTACTTACCAGCCCTCTGGTGGCAAGTCTCAGCTGTGCTGATGGGGAACAGTCAGAGAAGGTTTTAAGCCTTAAGGTGTGACTGCTCAAAACCCGAGCTAGCACTAACACTGATCAGCATTTGAGTAGCTCAAATCACAAAGTATAACAAGGGTCCAAGTGTAGATGTGTGCTGAAACTCTAAATAAGACCATCACCCCCATCTCTGTTTCTCATTTGTTTGCTTGCTTTGCTCATTTTTTATTAACTTATATTTACAATCATTAGTCTCTAACTAAACATATGGCAGAAAGATGAGCTACATTTAAAGTGTGGAACCTAAGCTTTTGTTTCATGCATAGCCTAGTATGCAAGTATAGCTCTGGATCTTTATTAAGTACGTTATATTCAGTGCTGCTGCTTGCAGCCTGAGAAACAGTTTCCTGGAAGCTATCGCTCACAAAATTGTCCCTCTTACAATTCCCATTCCAACCTACAGATTCCCTGCAGGTTGTTACCAAGGTCAGTGTTCATTCTTTCATTTTTTTAAAACTTCTTTTGAAATTACTTTACTTTAAAATGATGTTTTTCTTTCTGTCTTGCAAGCATTATGGCTGATGACATTAAACTTTTAAAAGTTACAAAATGTTTTAAATATATAAATATTGATCCATCTCAAATGGAAAGTTTAATTTGTAGTGAAAGTTTTGTCACAGTGGAACTTCTCACTTTTGTTCTGGTCACTACAAGCGGTGTATTCTTTTTTTTTCTTTGACAAAACAGGTCTTAGTATTAAGACCAAAATCTTTCCTTGAATGCCTTAAACTTTCTCAGAGCCACCCCTCTCCCCCACCTTGTTTTTTTAATTCTCAAGGCAAATTTACAAAACATTTTGAAGGAATGAAAAAAATGTTCCTTTTTAAATCCTGAAATGTTTACAACTTCTTTTTGTGAAAATGGTTTCCCTTTTTGCTGCTTACATGTCCTTGGCTACTGCCAACTATTTGATTAGACTGCTGATGAGGTTGGGCTCAAGCACATCCTCCCCCTTAGAGTTCATCTGCTTGAAGATGTGGTGTTCATCTGAGCTCATTTTCTTTTGAGGAATTTTTAAGGGGATTCATGCAAAGATCCCAATGGCTTTATGTTATCTGTATCTGATCCTCAGTATTTTCATGGCTCTTTCATGTCAATTTCCATAAAAAGTTCTTTTATTTGTCCTCAAAAGTGGCTCTTCCCAATTACTAACACCCCTGTCGTTAGCAGTTTCCACTTCTCAGTTTTCCATAATGGAATTTTGGCGCCTCACAAATTTCTTGCCAATACTAGTTTCTGATTTTCATTTCAAGCAGTCTAAATCTCTAATAGTCTTCCCAAGTCCTCATGATATACCTATACTAGCCTTGCACTGGATTTGAAGTGTGAACTTAGTCAATGTCTGGATGGGACCATGACTTTCAGGATATTATCCACAATGTTATAGATATTATCAATGTTATAGATATTCAGAGAAAAGTGTTTACTTTGCACCTGCTGAATTTCAGTGGAGACTCAGTAAATCAAATCTTGGGAAATATATTGTTATCTTCAAACAGGAAATCTATGGTTTCCTCAATCAAATCCCTGGTACTGGCAGAACAGCTACATAAGGTTCAGTATAAATAATATAGGGAATCTAGGCTCCCAGTTCTTTATTTTGATCATTCTCCTAGGCCCAGGTTCCTAATATTTAGGCATTGTAACACTGAAGTGGAGGTGCTTGCTTGTCTTTGGATCGGGCCCTTGAGACTTTGTATCACTTCAAATTTGGGAGTCAGTGGGCATGTCTACACGTTCACCAATGCACCCTAATTACAGATACTCAGTGCCATACTTGGGGCTACTATGCATTAGCACCTGCGCATGCTTTTTAAGTGATGCTAATGCATAGTAGACTAATTCTACTTCACATTAGCATATTAGAATGTTTTTTTGGCGCCACACTAATGTTCAGTAGCATTAGTCTACTGCACCATTAGCGTCTCATGTAGATGTGGCCACTAAATCTGAACCTCCCCACTTTCTAACAGACTGGGTCTGAGGGCTTTGTAGATAATGGTTTTTATGCCTTCCCTCCTGCCAACAATTCAGAAAGATTTTCTGGAACAATAGCAGGAACAGGGAAGATTTTCCACTTCTACTGCCTTCAACCATGGTCCTGGGAATTGGAGCAAAGATATCTTACTTCATGTGTCTGAGTGATCAATTAACATAAGTGATTGAAATATACCTGTGTAAAAGTTTACAATTACATAAAAGTAATTTATGGGGCTATGACCCTCATGTTAAAGCACTGGCCTCAGGAGAAGAGCATAGTGCTCTGTTCCTTGGCACTAAGATGATGAAGTAGACAGGCTCCCTTCTCCCTCTTTTCAGATTTTTCTTTTTTTTTTTTCCTTTCTTTTTTTCCATGAGAAAATAAGCATGATATCTAGCTGCCCTGCCAAGTCAGGAGAGGTGGGGACAGAGTAACCATCCAGCAACACACAAAATCTATGATGAATGGGCCCCTCACAGCCTCAAAAGATGCCAACCCCAATAACATTTTGAGAGTACTGAAGATGAGGAAGAAAAAGGGATAATTAACTATAAAAATGAATCTCAGCTGTACAGTGAAATTTGGGATTGCTTTTAGCTAAACTAAGACAAAGATAAAATTGTTTCAAGATATGCTGAAAATATTTTATCCATTTCTGTACCTTTTATGAGATTTGGCTTTGACATGTCAAACCGAATATATAATCAATCCTGGACATACAATTGTATATCTGAATAGCACCACTTTTGTGGCTACTCATTTCATACCTGAAATGTTATTTTAGTGGAGTACATTTTTGTGGTTTAATTTTGGGGTCATGCTTACTTTATTTAAATGTCTTGAGTTCTCATTTGTAATTTATGAACAAGCAAAGTTCTTTCCTTCAAACCTGAATTGAAAAAAAGCTTATTATATCCAAATACATTATAGTGGCGCCTCCTATAACATAGTTATGGTTAACCCTGGGTGAAAATTTCAGGTAAAGAACAGTTGGAAAATAAAAGTACAAACTTTTCACAGTTCACTTAAAACTTTATAAGGTATTCTCCACAGTACAATGTAGTACATTAAACATTTTAAACCAGTTTACTGTTGTGTTTTATTATTTGGCCATGTGTTTTGGGTCAACACTGCAGCATCACACAATTGATTTTTTTTTAATAAAAGTCAGAGAACACAAACTTTTACAGTTCACTTACAAAGGTGAAGTGTGAACAGCATGATATGCACACGTTGAAAATGTAATTACTTTCCTCCGTCTAGAGTCAGTGTGTAGGATATGTTACCCAAGCCATCATTATTATTCATTATAATATACTGGATGCAATATTGGTCCAAAGGAATTCCAAAGGAATTCATAAGGCCATTTCAAAATTTACCTCCCACTGTGGATAAGGTTCCTCAGGAACCACATAGTGTAATGTTTCATTTTCCTTAGGTTCCCACCATTATAAAATGCAATACTTCAGAATTTACTAAACTATTTATAGGGATAGGAAAAAGAAGAAAGTATCCTGAGGTTACTGCTGCTACTCTGGCAATTGTGCTATATTTTACTAAATAGAACCCTTTAATAAAATATATACATTCCCAACACCTAGGTTTGGATCCCAATTTATACACAAAAGGATTCCTCTTGTATGTAAGGCCACTTCTAAAGCATTTTCGAAGAGCTTTGTCCAACTCTGCTGTACATTTGTACCAAAAGTATGGTCTTAAGTACAGACATTTAAGACACCTATCATATTCCCACAAAGGTCAACACCAAAGCCCTCATTTATGTTAGTGATTCATGATTGGGCATTAAGTTTTAACCTGGAAAAAAATGCCATGTTTTGACTTACTGCAATGAGCAAAACCCAGACATGTTTCATTCCAATTTGGATAAAACCAAAAGTTCAGGTACCATCCAAATCTTAACTAAACTAATCAAAGTTCCACTCAGTACAGATGCCACCTCAGATGCATACCTTCACTGGTCTTGATTACCAACTGTCTGCTTTTACAGGTCTCACAAACTCCTGATTTTAGCAGAGTGGTAAATTTGTACAAGTTCTTCACATGAAAAGGTATTTGTGAGATTCTGGATGTCATCAAGGACTGTAAAATTTACACCTTTCATAAAAACATATGAAAAATGGGGAAAATGCAACAGGCTTGATAATTACTCACTGACAGACACCTGGACATCTGTTTATAGTAAATTAAATAATGTATATGCTACTCACAATAGTGGCAGCAATCCCTAATTCAAGGATGTTCACCATGACTCAATGGTGCATCTTGAAATGACTTAAGAGTCCAATCCTTGACCCACAGATTCATCTGCAGAAGTTGCAGGTCTTTCCACTGGGGAGAGTAGGCTGCAGGCTGAGATTCCTCTCATTTTCCTTCCTCTGCTCTTTCTTCTCTGCTTCAAGGGCAAGAGGTTTTACCTCAAAATGGGGTACCACTTGAATGAGGTTGCTACACCGTTCAAGTCGGGTGGCAGTCAGCTCCTCTCAGCTCTTGATGGCAGCTTCAGTTTTCTTGTGGTATGCCTTCAATTTGTCCTTGTAGTGTTTCCTCTGACCACTATGATTTCAGGCTACTACCAAGCCAGGATTAGAGCACTTGTTTTGGGAGTCAGGCATCCACATGCAATGTCCAGTTCAGTGAAGCTGGACTCAATGCTAGCAACACTGGCTTCAGCAAGGATGCTGGCATGTGTGCAGTGATCTTCCCATTTGATGTGGAAGATGTTTTGAAGGCATCATTGACAATATCTCTTCAGGTTCTTGAGTTGATGACAGTAGGTCACCCACATGTCACCTCTGTAGAGGATATTGAGGGTGATGACAGCATTGTAGACCCAGACTTTAGTATCTTGATGGACATCATGATAAATAAAGACATGCAGAAGTAATTTCCCAAAGGAGGTACTTGAATAGAGGGTCCTGTTCTGGATCTCCTCATCAATGTTCACTCTCTGAGGGAGGTGGCTACCAAGGTACAGGAAGTGCTCGGCTATTTCCACAGTCTTTTCCTCATGGCAATTTGGGTAGGGGAGTCACATTCATGGCCCAGGGTAGGCTGATAGAGCACTTGTAGTCTTCTTGATATTGAGAGAGAAGCCCAAAGTTTGGTAGGCTTTCTGAAAAGATCCAATCCAATCAAGAGGTTTTCCTCAGTGTGCACAAGGATAGTGCAGTTGTCAGTATATTGAAGGTCAAAGATGGTTGTTTTTAGTACTTTGGTCTTTGAGAAAAACATCCCGGATTGAAGAGCCCTCATCCATTTACTATTCATTGTCAATTCTGGAAGGAAGGGGGTACTTAATGAGAACCAGGAAGACAGTCAAATAAATGAAGAACAGAGGTGGAACAATGACACACCTTTGCTTGACCCCAGTTTGAAAGATAAATGGATCTGTTTCCAATCCACTACATAGAATGGCTGCAGTCATCTGGTCATGGAGAAGCCTCAGGACTTTGTTGTACTTTTCAGGACATCCAAATCTGGCCAATACTTTCCACAGGGCTTCACAATTGATAGAATCAAAGGCTTTAGTAAGGTCAGGCCATATACAGATCCTAATGTTGTTCCTGACCCCTGGCACAGCTTTACGAGCCCTTGTGGTGCTC
This sequence comes from Alligator mississippiensis, assembly GCF_030867095.1. NCBI lineage: Eukaryota > Metazoa > Chordata > Crocodylia > Alligatoridae > Alligator > Alligator mississippiensis. Next base: position 223,243,286 of record NC_081826.1, on the reverse strand, counting down.
TGGTGAGGTGCCTGATGACTGGAAAAGGGCCAATGTGGTCTCCATTTTCAAAAAAGGGAGGAAAGAGGACCCAGGAAACTATAGGTCCGTTAGTCTTACCTCAGTGCTGGGGAAGCTCTTTGAAAAAATTATCCAGGAGCACATCTGTGAGGGGCCAGCAGAGGAGTTTATGCTTAGGGGCTATCAATACAGGTTCATTAGAGGCAGGTCCTGTCAGATCAACCTGGTGGCCTTCTATGACCAGGTCACAAAAGCCTTGGACGCAGGTGTCACGGTAGATGTAGTCTTCCTGGACTTTAGGAAGGCCTTTGTCACTGTATCTCACTCCATCCTCATTAAAAAATTAGGCACCTGTGATGTCGACGCCTACACAGTCAGATGGGTCACAAATTGGCTGGAGGGACACACCCAGAGAGTGATGGTGGACCGGTCATTTTTGACCTGGAGAGATGTGGGCAGTGGGGTTCCCCAGGGCTCTGTCCTCGGGCCCGCACTGTTCAATATCTTCATCGGTGATTTGAACGAGGGAGTGAATAGCACCTTGTTCAAGTTCACAGATGACACTAAGATGTGGGGTGAAGTGAGCACACTAGAAGAGAGGGACAGGTTACAAGTAGTTCGCAACAGGTTACAGAGGTGGGCAGATAAGAATAGGATGGGTTACAATATGGACCAGTGCAAGGTGTTGCACCTGGGGAGGAAGAACCAGCATCATACTTACAGACTGGGAAACTCCCTTCTCATCAGCACAGAGGCAGAGAAGGATCTTGGAATCACTATTGATTCCAAGATGAAAATGGGCCGCCAATGTGGGGACACAGTTAGGAAAGCTAACCGCACCTTGTCATACATCCATAGATGCATCATGAGCAGGTCCAAGGAGGTGATCCTCCCCCTTTATGCAACATTGGTCAAGCCACAGTTGGAGTATTGTGTCCAGTTCTGGGTGCTGCACTTCAGGAGGGATGTGGACAGCATCGAGAGGGTCCAGAGGAGGGCATGATTAGGGGGCATCAGGGCATGCCCTACGAGGAGAGGCTACGGGACCTGAACCTGCTCAGCCTCCACAAAAGAAAGCTGAGAGGGGATCTGGTGGCCGCCTATAAACTTGCCACAGGGGACCAGCAGGCAATGGGAGAGTCCCTGTTCCCCTGAGCACTACCGGGGGTAACAAGGAACAATGACCATAAGTTGACTGAGAGTAGATTCAGGCTAGATATCAGGAGGCACTACTTCACTGTCAGGGCAGCTAGGAGCTGGAACCAACTTCCAAGGGAAGTGGTGCTTGACCCTACCCTTGGGGTCTTCAAAATGAGGCTAGATAGCCACCTAGCTGGGGTCATTTGACCCCAGCATCCTTTCCTACCCATGGCAGGGGGTCAGACTAGATGATCTGCTTAGGTCCCTTCCAACCCTACCAACTATGAAACTATGAAACTTTTCTTGGATCTGGCATGCAACAAAGATCAGGTCAATTGCCCCATGGAATGGTCTGAAACCACACATAGATTCTGGCCAAACTCCCTCAACAAGAGCTAGAGGACAGTCCAGGAAGATGCAGGAGAGGATTTTGCCTGCTGTGAAAAGGAGGGTGATACCTTGATAGTTCCCCCACACAGACTTATCTCCTTTCTCAGAGATAAAAACGGTCCTCAGGTCCCCAGGGATCTCTTTGTTGTCCCAAATTTGAAGAATAAATTCATGAAGTCTAGTTCCTCACCACCAGCCTTGTAGATTTCAGCAGGTATGCCATCTGGTCCAGTAGCCTTGTTGTTCTTGGTTTCCTTGATAGCCTTGTAGGATAGGAGGGTTGGTAAGGGATCTCCTCTCAAGGTGTTGGGGGATGGATATGATGGTGGTATCTGTCACAGTGGACTCAAAGTTCAGGAGTGCCTCAGAGTGCTTTTTCCTTCTATCTTGGATAGATTCATTGTCTTTAAGGAGTCCCGAGCCATCCTGCAATCGCAGGGAAGTAGGGTCATGGAAAGCTGGGCCGTGGATGGTTTTTGTTGCCTTGAAAAAGCCATGGGTGACATGTTTATCAGCATAGAACTGAATCTCCTTACTTTTCTCTTGCCACCACTTATTTTTTCATTTCCTGGATCCTCCTTTGAACTTCGGCTTTGAGGAACTGCTACGTCTCCTTCTGCTGAGATAAGGTGTCATTCTTGCCAAAGAGAATGAGCCCTTCCTTTTTGGTCAAGGGAGGCTTGGATCTTGAGATCATTCTCATTGAACTAGTCTTGGTGTTGTTGGGTGGTATAGCCAGTAATTCATCATAGGCCATATGGATAGGAGTCTTAAACCCCTTCCAGAGTTTCTCAATGTTGCTCTGGACAGGGCAGAGAATGTTGTGGACAGGGCAGAGAACTTCTCATAGAGACATTGCTGAAGATTTTTACAGACCTTCAGGTCTTGAAGGGATATGATGTTGAGAGTCTTTTGCATTGATTGGGGCTATTTTTGGCATTTTGGAGGAAGCTGGGTGTCCATCATGGATCTGACAAGATCATGATCTGTCCAGAAATCTTCAGTTCCTCACATGATATGGACATCTATTCAATCCCAGACTCTAACAATAACATAATCAAGGAGATGCCTGTGCCTAGAGTGAGGGTATCTCCAGGTGGTCTTGTATTTCTGTCTCTCTGAAGATGGTGTTCATGAGGACTATGCTCCATACATTTGCTCAGGAGAAGGATGCTGTTGGAGTTGGTTTTCCCTGCTCCTTGATTCCCAGTGGTGCCACTTCAGAGTTCTGGCACTGAAGTCACCAAGGAAAATGATTTTGTCCTCCTTGCAAATATTAGTCAGAATGGGCAAGATTGGGGTAGAACTGTTCTTTGACATTATTGTCAGAATCAAGCATAGGGACGTGCACTGACAGTGGTAGCATATTGGCTGTTGCTGAGCTTAAGACTGAAGGTTATAAGTACAGACCTACTGAATTTGAGGTGGCTGCCTGCCAATTTCACAGTGCAAGTGCAGGACCCAGCACCATTTTTGTGGTCTGAGCATGGTGGGTGCCTCCGCCTCCCCCTTCCTCCCCACTCCCACTCCCCTGATTGGCAGAGGGGCTCCAGAAGTCCAGCCTACCCCAGAGATTGTCAGATGGACCCAAACCAGGCTTTGCTTATTAATGTATCGATTAATGGCTTCTGCAAGTTTAATCCCCCAATTAAGCCCGTGAAGCCATTAATTGATGCGTTACCTGCAGTTAAGCCCATGGAAGCCATTAAACATGGCTTAGACTATATAATAACATGTCAATTAATGGCTTCCACAGGCTTGATCAGAGGATTAAGCCCATGGAAGCCATTAATTGATGCATTATTATTAAGCAATCTAAGTACCTTATTAAAATCTAAAATGATATATTTTATTAAAATAAAGCAATGGACACCACGAATTGTAACAAATACCAACTATATATACTTTAGTAACTAATACCAACTATATACACTTTGGCTGCTTACAGACATGGAAAAAAAACGGTGCTTTACTTTAAGCACTGAGTGCAGAAAAGGCATCGTGTTAGTTGGACCCAGTTCACCCAACGTCTGTGTAGATCAAATGCTTCAGCAGGGCTTTTTGGCATGTTTATCTAATCACTGATTGAATCAGCTTTTAGATAAAAGTGCCAAAAAACTCTGCAGAAGCACCCAATCTATGCAAATGCTGTGGAGCTGGATTGAACTAATGAACTTCCTCTTCTGGTAAAGTACTGTTTTGGGGTTTTTTTTCAAATCTGTCAGCACCCTTTATTTGGGCTGCGTGAAACTTTGGTCCCTGATTCCATTCAGTGGAGATTTGGCCTGATTCGGTGGCCGAATCTCCAAATCCAAATTAAACTCAGAGGACCCTTTAATGTCTCTGAATTGATTCATAACCCTCCAAATTAATTCAGAGAGATTTGGAAAGATTTGGAGATTCGGACATAGACACAGCTTTAAATCTTTTTTCTTCATACCTCTAGGTAGCAGGCGGCTCATGAATGCTGCAATGCTGGGGCTTATGGAGTGTCCCACAGAAGTGTGGGGGGCTCCCCAGCATGCTCAGCAACAGATTCTGCCCTCCCATGCCTCCCCACCTCCCGCGGGCCCTCCTGCACCTCCCCCGGTCAGCAACTGGTGCCTCCTGGATCCCCCTATGGCCAATCCCCGAGGTGGGAGGTGCGGGTGGGTTCCCCAGCACACTCCCCGGTGGACCCAGAAGTGGACCAGAAGTACTTCTAGTCCACTTGTGGGTTCACTGCTGAGCATGTGGAGGGCCCCCCTGCACTCCTGTAGGACACTCCATGTGCCCCAGCATCACAGTGTTCACAAGCCATGCTCGTACCTTGAGGTACACAGAAAAAACATTTAAAGCTGTGTCTATGTCTGAATCCCTGATTCTCTGAATCAGCATCGAATCTTCAGATTTGGATTCGGCCAAAACAAATCAGGGACGGTGATCTGAATCAACAAATTGAATCCCTGTCCCTGATTCGGGTCAAATTTGAATGCAAATCGAATAGGGCCCACTTCGCACACCCTTACCCTTTATTAATGCCAACAATATACATTTAATTAAAAAATACCACCTAAGCATTTAATTAAACTCTAAACTGAAATAATTTATGAAACTAAAGCTATACTATGCACAACATGAATTGTAAGTAATGCCAACTATATACACTTTATTTAAGGACATTATAAAAAGGAGTTTACTAAAATTGAATGCTAACCTTAAGACAGACAGTTTATGCTCTGTATTAAATGTGAGCATACTGCACCCAGTCACAGTAGTTTGAGACACTCTCTGTCTCTGTGGGGTTAAAACATGTCAATACACTGAGATATCACATTCAGCATCTACCAAGTTCATAGTAATGATGTCATGGCATCTTGCCAGGGTGTAAAGAAGTGGAAATGGTCACAGAAGGTTCAGAACACAGGCACAGCACAGGCATCTGGCACTCTTTGATGAAGTTTACATAAGCAGCACATTCACTGTCATGCTCTTTCCCCCATCCCAGGATTGCTTTCAGTAGTTGAGGGTCAAAACTCAGGAAAAATACCTTGTTGGGGTCTAAAATGCTAACAGCACTAAGGAAGGTGGCAGCCAACTAGCTGAACCATGGTGGCAGTGACAGGTCATATCGGTAGTAATGGTTCAACTTCACAGCTATTGCCTGGAACAGGTCCCTTCTGTGCTGGTTTTCATGAAGACAGCTTGACTGGTCATGTGATGCCCTGTCTTCAACCCAGTTTATCAAATACATCACCTTGTTGTGTGTTTGGTGGATCACAGCCTGGTGGCCTTCAAACCACATCAAGAGCTCCATAAACTGGATGGCATTTTCAGCCACAAACATCACTTAATCTCGAATGTCACCCCACCCTAAGAGATCATGAAGCTTGAGCATGTGCTGTCTGCTGGGTGCGATTTACAGCTCCCCACTCATAAAATGCTGGTAGTGTTGTATATATGCTTGGCATGGTAATGGACCTCATTGAATCAGGAATTCCACTGTGAGAGCACAGGCTCTGGTGGCAGCAACACAGTTCCATGTGAGTCCCCATTCTGACTGGTGACGGACTCCCTGTACCAGACCTTACAATCTGGACAGTGCTTGAAGGCTTTCTTGAGAGACGACACTGGGCTATCCACCTTGGGGAACTGTGTGCACCAGATGTTACTTATTAGGGACAGAATGTGTGCTATGCAGGTGACATGAACAGTGTTGGGCAGCATTCCTTGGAAAACATCAGGGAAAGCCTTGCACAGTTATATGTCCTTATCAGACAGGAATACTGAGATCTTGTTAAAGTCTACACCATAACTGACAATTACCTTCACGATGGCTTGGGACATGGTAGAACAATTGACAGATGTGAGGTGGACAAGCTTCAGTTTGAAATCCAGTCAGTCCAGCTCCGCAATACAAATAAAATGTGCAACAGGTGGTTGTCCTGAGAGTTGGTGGCTTCATCAGCTGCAGTGGAAAAAGAATGATACTCTACCAAGATGGCCTTCATGGACTATACATGTGAAACAATCACTGCAGGAAGATAGTCCTAGCAAAGGTTGTTGGCACACAGAACACTCCCTGCATTTGCCATGTTTTGTTTCAGGTGGGCTCTTAACTTTGGGTGCTCGAGTTTCTCCAGTAGGATGTTCATCACCAGGAAATCTTCCATGAGGGAAAATGCCACCCCTCACCTTCCCAAGCTGCTTTCTATGGTCCTTTTAAACAGGGAGTCCTTTTAAACAGTAATTTGCTTCTTGCTCTAACCTCCAGCATCTGCAGCAGCCTTCATCTTCATGTGTACCTCAGATGCCAAGTGATGATCGATGCTGATTTTCCTGGAAACATCCAGAGTTAGATTGCAGCTAGCACAGAAGAATCTGCTTCCATCTGCATGCAAGGTCCCTGCAGGATACTGTCTTTGTTAATGCCCACAGGGAGCAACAGAAGTTGCTGATGAGATGATTCTTGATTGCAAAGTCAAGGCCATGAACATGTCTGTCTGGAGCTAGTTTCCCCTTCCAGAAGAAGCTTTAGCCTCCACCCTGTTCCCTCAGCTGATTCTCATCTGGTCATCTTGTCATGCTCAGAGTTCCAATGTTGATGATGTAACTCACTAGTTCACTGGAGACAACAGCAGGTTTTTTTTGCTGGTCATTAATTGTCTTGGTTATCCATCAAGGTACAAACATTCCATGTTGTGAAAATCATTGTCTCTTTAAGATGTTTTCAACTACAGAGAGAATGAGTCTGCTGGGCATGGATATTCAGCCAAGAGCATCTAAGACTACCTATGTTTAGGGTACCTTTTCTAGCCCCTTCCCTATGTAGGGAAAGCAGAGGGGATCCTGAATAGAACTGCTCAGTCATGGTAGCAGCTGCCAAGTTGAACCCATGTCTCAACCCAGATACAAGGCAACCATTAAGCTACCATCACCTGCATGCAAATCCAGCACTGGAGACTGCTGGATTCACTAGTGCTATCTCCATCACCACTGGTCCATCGCCACAGAACTTTTGGAGGTTGGTAGAGGAGAACATGTTTTTTTTTCATGTTGTAGAAGCCTGCATGTATTTGGTTTAATGTGAGGAAGCTGGTGCATGGAAACAGCTATCACATGATCTTGACAAGGTGGATATCTGGGCCAAATGGCAAGGGAGAAGCCTCAATGATAGGAAACCTCGAACTTGCTGAAGCCTTCTTCCATCTTTACAGCCATTGAGATCCTGATATCTTTTTCTACCTGATCTGCTGTTGGGGACTTGAGGGTTGGACTGTGGTTTGTCTGGAACCTCCCCTCAGGCCTGTTCACCATGAATGATCCTACCAGAAATTTGAGACACTGGTCAATGTATCTGTGAGGATCCTTGGGACACAGAAGCCTCTCCATCACTACAAGGTCTTGATTCACAGATAATAGACAATAGATTGTCAGGACAATAGACACAAGTATTAATAGGTAATGCCACAAATGTACATGGGCTAAAATGCTGATTCTTCAGCAGAAAGAATATCAGTCTCTACCATTCAGCCACTTGCAGTCCATTCTATACTGACTAAGTCAATCTCTTTTGAGGCCTTGAAGGAAATTTCCATTGAGGTAAATTACCTTATAGCTGCTTAATGCAGTATTTCTAATATTTTCCACTGAGGCACCTGGTATTACTTATTGTCAGTGACAAGATATAAGACTAGATACATCCAATATGATCTAGTATAGCAAGTCATAAATCCCTTACATACAGAAACATGGCTTAGCAAGTTTTAGTTTTAAAGATATCTACCAGTTAAGGATGCTTCAACTTTATTCTGTTTTAACTCAGAAACTTTATAGTGACACATTCTGAATGAAAGTTTGGAAAGACAAATAGATTCCATGGCATATTTTTAATACAATTCATAACAAGCCAAAGAATTCCAATACATACTTTGATAAACATTGGACATATGATATCAACTAAGATTTTTATCCTGATCATATTTTTTCATTTGTTTTCACTTTTGTAAATTTAGAGCATAAACAATGAATTTCTTTTTTTCTGTACTGAGCTGACATATTCATAGATAACTCTGGAGTAAATGTCACTGGAATCTCTGCTGAGCTCTTCTAATAATTATAAACTGCTTAAACTGAAATGTTACATTGTGTAACATCAGCAAAGGCTCTTAAGAAAAGTAGACTCTTGTGTTCACTCCAAGTATGTAACGTACATTTGTAAAATTGATTCCCATAATTTGATTCCAATTTATGTTTACAAAACAAAATATAAGATGGTTTAACGCATATACAATATTTCTCTCTCTCTTTGTGCTGCCAGCATCCTCTTATCCTTACTGCTAAGCTTTCCTGAGTTCTGCACTAGGATTGGTTAGTTCCCCATAGTCATGCAATTGGTTGAGATGTTTTGCCGTTACCACAAAACTAAGTTCAAATTGTGTCTTTTCGTGGGTACAGTTATAATAGTACAAAGCTGTTAGAGATAAATAAAGTCTTTGTACCAACTTCAATTTCTTTCAAATCAAGCTTTAGATGCTCATCTCATGCTGATGTTTTGCATTACCAAAAAACTAATTCTTGCATTTAGCATATTATACTATAATCCATATCACATATATGGTAGTGATTATCACTGCAGTAGATGTGGAAATATTACAAAATAGTATTGATCCAATTATTGGTTATCTTATTACTTTTTTTCTCCTGTCCTTATATACTGGATCTTGAAATGCTGCCATTTTGGGAAAAGCATGTGTTCTATAGTAACATTTAAGCAAAGAACCTGGTTAAAGGTCTTTATTATATAACTAAGAGCATGGGCATAGGAGAAGAGGACAAGAGAAGACAACTGGGCTCCTGAAGGGATGGTAATGGGATACTGATCTTTCCATTGTAGATCACCATTCCAAATGCAGAACAGGTTAGTGATGACCAAAAGTAATTAACTGATGAAGTTCACTTACCAGCTTGAAACAGCTTGGAGATTCCCCAAGCTGACTAGTACAAGTACAATCCCAACAAGAGTTAAATTCAAACAACTAAACATGCATCAAGGATCAGCTACTACTCTGTCTTCCTTATCTCCCTAGAAAAGGGTCGATACATGCAATACTATAGGAAGTTTTCTGTATCAGAAGCTTATACTGTCAATTACCATTTATACAGATAAAGGAAAACCTTCAGTATTCAAAGCTGTCCATCCAACAAGTTACTGTATTAAACTTCACTGTTTTATATAAAACAAAATGAAAAAAATGATGACAAAACTGAACATGCAGTGTCCAAGGCTGAAAAAAAATATATTCAGATGATAAGTATTTTAAATACTACAGTGAAATGCAATATAGGAAGACTGATATTGAGTATTTTTAAAATATTACTTCAGCTGTAGAACCAATCATGATAAATCTAAAGTTAATACAGATGAGTTCTGTGCACTTTCAGTCACTCTATAGACTTCAGAGAACACTGAACAATATTTGCAAACATTACAGTGAAAGCAACAGAGGCTAAATCAATAAAATAGATCGAGAGCCTAATGAAAGGCAATACTTTTAGAGGAAGGTGGCTGGCACAGCTGGTTTCTAATTAATCAAATTAGTGATACAAAGCTTCAATGGCAGAAAAATAACTTTAGCAAACAGCAAAAATTTCAAGTTGTTCAGCCAACTAAAATAGCTTCTCTTTTATAAGGAAAAAGGCAGTTGAATCTATTTTTCAGATTATAACTCTATTAAAGTTATCTATGAGTGTTTTTACACATGCTCTGGAGGTATGGGGAGGGGGGAGGGGGCAGAGCTTTAATTAGAGTAGTTCTGAGAGAAGCTCTACTTAAAGCACCCACAGCCTCTTGTATATCAGTGTCCCTATGCTTAAAAAAGGCAGCAGGGGTGCTTTAACTAAAGCTCATCGAACAAGCTTTAGTTAACGCACCCCCACCACCATTTTGAAGTGCAGGGACTCTGATATATGAGACGTGGGGACTGGCTGGGGCACACTAATTAGTATGCTCCAGCAGACGTGATTCAGGCTGCTCCAATGTGCTGTAATTACAGTGCATCAGAGCAGCTTCCCCACATATGTACAGGTACCCTATAAGATAAACACTTTTAACATTTCCTCTGTGACTTACATTCACCATTTCCTGTTCTGGCATAAATACTTCAGTCTGTTCTTCAGACATAACAAAGGTCTAGTTCTGGATTTCAGACACTCTAAAGTCTGAAAATATCTGGATTTTGGGCCTGTCTCTACAACTACTTTTGTCTTTCATTTATCATTTTTTATGAATGATAATTGAATGATCCCAAAGATGATCAAAAGTTGCAGACAGGCATCTAGGATTTTGAAGACCATCTCAGCATATTAACAGTTAAAAGCAATCAGACAATGAGCTTTCTAAATTGGATGTGGCACAATTTACTTACTTAAAGATAACTTCCTATTTCACCTCCAAGGCATCTAAGTAATACTGCATATTACATTCAAGTAATACTTACATGCCTGAGTGCTATTATAGCTATCCCACTCCAAACTACTTAAATTCCTGAAAAGAGTTGATGCAAAATATGGGTGGCTCCTCCTTCTCCTTACTGCTTCATGTGACTTAATTTTAAAGTTAAGATTAAGTAAGGTATATTACAGAAGTTGACAAAGTTAATGATTTTTCAAGACTTGAGCAGGGTAGAGTAGGATTGTACTTAGGAAACTAAGTACCACTTAGGCACGTAGGAGATGAAATTGTATTTGGACCTAAGTACCTGTAGAAAAAGTGATACAGGTCAATCCTCCCCAAATAGCCACAAAACCATTTAGATAGCTAAGTTCTTCAGGCATTTCCACATGGAACTGAAAAGATACCTACAGGCTGAAACAGAACTCTCAAAACTTGCTCAGAAGCAATCCAGTTTGATTCATAGACAATCTATGGCTCCTAGGCTAGATCCTGCCTACAAAAAGATTGGACTTGGTTTGCAAAGGCTTGGAGATGCTGCTGCTGGGGAAGGTGTCAGCACAGCTATCAGCAGGGGGATTAATGTATCCCTCCCTACTATAGCTCCTTTCTTTCTGGTAAAATTTACTGTTGCCAATTGCCATAGGGCAACACAGGGGACAAGCAGTGTCAGCTGTTGCATTAACCCCCAGGGTGATAGCTATTAGGGCTGTTAGGCTGCTCCATTCCGCTTCAAATTCAATTTTGACATTTTGATATAAGTGTTTCATATCAAGTTTCATTTAGTTTACAAAGCATTGTTCCATTTTGTTTTATCAAAACTGTTTTGCTGTTTCTATGCTGTTTCGATGTTTTGCTTATAGGCTATAATGGGGAAGCACAAAACTGGCTATAACTTTGTCATTTCTTGCCTGATCCAGATGAAACTTGCAGGGATGGTAGCCCCTTCTGAGGGCATGAAGTATGCTGTTTCAAGAAGATTGGTGCAGAGGTTGCTGGGAAACTGCCCCTCAAGTTGTTGACAAGCAATGCTTCTGTCACATGCCAGGAGCGGCAGCCTCCTGTGATCCAGCAGGCAGATCCTGGTGCATGCACCCCTGGGAGGGCTGCAGAGCTGGGCCAGACTCATCCTGGAGTTGTCCTGGGGCACAGGAGACTGCTGCTGATGCCTGGGACTGGCATGGGGTACAACCTGCAGCCAGTGCCAGGAAGAATGGTGCTGCCGCTGGCCCCAGGCAGCAGAACAAGCCTCCTGTCATCCAGCAGGCAAATCAAGGGCCTGCACCCCCAGGAGGAGTCTGGCACAGCCCCTGCAGCCCACCCTGCGGTGTAGGTGGGCCCCCAGTCTGCCTGCAGGATGGCAGGAGGCTGCTGCTGCCGGCTGGGACCAGCACTGGGCACGGCCTGCACCCAGCACCGGGAGGACTTGGGGCTGTGCCAGAATCCTCCTGGGGAGTACAGCCCCCAGATGTGCACCAGATGACAGGAGGCTGCTGCTGCCAGCTGGGACCGGCACTGAAGCCAAGTAAGCCCGGCTTCGAAACGCAAAATGTTTCAAAACTTTTGAAACATTTTGAGTGCCCTTGTTTCATTTCAAAGTTGTTTCAAAGGCTTTTGTTTCATTTCAATGTCACTGTTTTGAAATCAAAATAGCTTTGAAATGAAACACCTGGTGAAATTTCTACTAGCCATCCTGAGACCTCCACTTGCATCAGTGTCACCCCTCAGGGTGAGGTGGGGGTAGCGTGAGACTGGGGCTATTCCTCTGTTGGCAGTGTGTTGGGGCAGGATTGTTGGAGGAATCTCCTAGTAACAGAAGGCAGCAGCCCACAACATTGGCTGTGTTGTAAGCAATGGTCTGTCATTGTTAAAGGGGTGCCTACCCCTGATCTAGGTCCCTTACTCCTGCCTAAACTGCTTTGCAATCCTGAGTGAAGCTGTAGAGATGTTCTAAAGTCCCAGGAGGAACCCAATGTATTAGGCATCCACAAAGTATATTTAACTCACACTGACAGCCTTGAGTTCAGCATGACATCTTGCAGCCATGATAGCTGTCAAAACATCTGGTAATTAAAGCACTTGTGCAAGAAGTGAGAGCTGAGTTCTAGGCTGACCTAAGCCTGAGAGTATCCCAAATATCCCACTCTTCAGGAGAGTGCCCATACCAGCAGAGTAAATAATAGGCTTCCAGTATGCAGCCAAGGCTGCAGGAATACAGGGGCCAAAAGGGACATAATCAAGAGACATCTGGACTTCATAGAGCACAGATGAAACCACTCCTCTAGGAGGAGTTTTAGTTCTGGTCTCAGCTGCCGGGGTTAGTTCTGTTTTTTAACCAAAGACTTTCTAATGTAAAACACATAAGCAGTCCCAGAAGCAGGGTCTGGAACCCGTGTCTCTCCTTTCCCAAATTCAGTATTCCACTAAGTGTTTAATACCCATTGGTACCACGCATCACTTTTACACACCTTTTATCCCTGGGCTCTGCCTTGGTGCAAGTTACAACATCCCTAAGGCCTTTGTAAATGCTGTCAGCTTATCCATGTAACCTGTTGGGACACTAAAGTTAGCTGAAAAGCAGCATATATCAGCTATGCTCTATCCTTCCCCCTCCATCTAAATTTCACAGTATCTAGGGAGGTGGCAAAGAGAGGGCAACAATTACTGTGCATCAGCTTCTGATTCCCCCATGCTGAGGGAACTCTGGGTTGCAGGTTAAAATCAGATTTACAGGTGTTTTGCACCAAATGAATGTAAGGGAGCTAGCACAGTGTGATCCGTTGCATCTTATATAAATATATAAATAGTAATAGTAATCTAATAATGCTAAACTCACATGAAAGATATTAAGATATCTGAGAAATTACATCCCTTATATTAAGATATTTGGGAAATTACTATACCTTACCTTCAACTCTATCTTGCATTCTGTATAGTCTGGCTTCCATTCTTTACACATACCTTTCTACACATTTTTCCAGACTCTTCCACCACTTTTGTCATTGCCAGTCACATTCTCCTCAGTTCTCTTATCCTTCCTACCACCTTATTATACTCTTCTTTTTAAGTTTATCTTCCAATTTTTCTTCTTGCTCCTTCAAATTTATGTTCCATGAATCTGCTGTCCTGTAGGCGTGTCTACACAAGATGCCAACTGCGCAGTGCCACTTAATACTGAGCACTAGCGCATCACAATACCAACAGTGCTAATAGCTAATGTACAGGACTATAATGGGTACTACACAGTAACTCTGGTTGCTGCACATTTATTTAGCACTTGTATAACCAAGTACTAAATAAATGTGCAGTAACCACTATGCAGTAGTGTCTCATATAGACACACCCTGCCAGACATCTTGCTTTTTTTTCTGAAGCATATGGTACTAATCACTGAACCAAATGGTACACAATTCTAATGTTGTATGACAGTCTTTTTATTGCTGTGTTCTGATAAGCATCTACATTTTCTCTGTTAATATAGAGACACTATTTAATTTAAATACAGGTCACTAAGAGTTTGATCAAATGTAAGCAAGCTCCTTAAAACACGGGAAAAATCCTCTAGATGTATTATGAAAAAGATCCAGTATGCTGATGGTTGAGTAGCTGTTGAGAGATGAAGGTAGAAACATGCCATTACACTTTAAACTTGTAGTTGAATTTTCTAGTTACCAACTTCTGATCAATAGACTTAAGTTATTTTTAGTGACCCAGAGAAAAAGCTAACACTTGAGACTTTTTGTATTCTGAGCAGTAAGTACTTCTTGAACAATAATCATGTACTGTAATCACAGACTGTCAGGCCTAGCAGTGCAGCAGTTTATACTGGATACAGATGAAGGGACCAGTCTTGCCCCTCTAATGCACTTCAGTAATCCTTTCTTTAATGTATAGCATCATTCATTTGAATGGAGCCAATTACATGAATCAGGATTACTCATGTGGGAAAGGCCTCAAGATCCAAAAAATCCACATTTCTTAGAGCATCTACATCCCTGGGATTTTCACTCCATTATTCTATGCTCTGCTTGTGTCTCTAAAACCAGCTAACTGCCTCAGGGCACGCATCACTTTTAAACAAACACATTTGACATTGGCTATCCATAAGGGAGAGGACCAAATGTGTAGATGTGGTACCAGAAGTGAAACTAATGAAATAATTTGATAAGGTCTCTGTTTTTGTGAGATTTCCTACCTAATTAGTTCAGAAAAGTACAACGCTGAAAGTTCATTCAAATCCGAAAGAACTTTCTGAGGTTCACCTCTTATTATTGGCAAAACTTGAATGCCACAGTATGACTTTACACCACAATGAGATGGGTCTATTTGGGGATTGTACAGCTTGTTAGGTTTACTCCATGAAAGCAAGTGGAATAACCTTTTCTTAAGATAATCACCTGATCCTTTAAAAGGATTGTGCTGCTAAAATCAACATTTTCAACAAGAAAACACAATAAGAATAACAAATAGCATGTCTTTGCCTTTATTTTATTTTTTTTTTAAATCAGGGAAATCCATCTGAGACTCAGCACCTGATTTCTAGCAGGATCCAGCTGAAGGTTCCCTTATGGAAGGGTACAAAGACTGATATAACATTAACTATTGTACTTCTCAAATTATTTAAAAATATCTACATATTAGCTTCATCTTGCCAAATTCTGTGTCAGGACATGTTCCCTCATAGACCCATCCCCAAGTTCCTGTAGCCAACAGATGGAGCAGCTCCACAGGCCAGATCCAGTCTGTGAGCCATATGTTTGACACCCCTGCCTTAGAGAAGCTCTATATTTTACACAGAATTTCTAACATGTCTGATTCTTCTTTCATTGAAGGCAATATGGTGAATAGCTCAGACATGCCATACCAGTGTAATATTGCAGAGATTGATGTGTCGTCAGCTGGCATTTTAATGTCTGTATTTTGTCAAGAGTAGTTTTCATTCTCCAGAATTTTTCTTTAATTAATCCTCCACCTAGTAACTAACCAACTCTTAGCACTTTTTGTCACTAAACACTTTTAATTTGACTTTCAGCTTTGCTCTCTATTCGTCTTATTTCACTGTCTTTTTTATAAATTGGTTTAGCAAATATCTTGCCAAACAATCTGTTTGTGAATCAATTTGCTTATGAAAATAATCATCACTCCAACATCTAACTCCCCATCGGGGTGTGTAAAACACATTCTATTGTCACAACTCCATTTTTCTAGTTTCATTTAAACTCATTTAGAAGTCTTCCAAAATAGCCTAGTTAGGTGCAAGTGTGTGGATTATAGTTATCATTTTCCTGAAGGAATTAATATTTGTTATGAAAATTTCTAACAGTTTTAATCACAAAATACATATTGTTTTGTGGGGTCCATAGTTCTAGGTGCCGTGCACATATAAAACCATTTATTTCTAGTAACAGCAGACCTTCAGTTCACTCCAGCTGTGGTCAACTGAAGATGGAAAAGGGAGTGGGAATGATAGAAATCTCCTAACTCATGTTCACAAATTAGTTCCTTATAAGATCCCAAACGCCAATGTTGCTTAATTGACTGTGTCATTGTGTCAATCATCTTGTCTAGAGTTGCTAATGAGAATCCAACTTAATATCTAATGTCTTAATGTCTAATGTCTTAATATCTTTCATGTGACCTTAGTATTATTAGATTAAAAAAGGATTTAGTCACCTAAGTCCCACCTAACTCTCTCTGTAGGTGACTCATTCCAGAGTTCAGACTCTCAAGACCCCTGTTCAGCTGCTTAACTCTGAATTCACATTGAAGTTCTTGGGATCCAATTTCCCAACATAAACTTGTCAGTAAAAGTTAAATTAGCTATATAATGTTACTCCCTTCTCCCCCTCCCAAAAAATTCAGTGCACCTTTCTTAGACCATTCAGGAAGAATCTGTTCCAGCTATTAACACTCCATTGCAATCCTACTGCACCTGGGAAGACATGTAAGCTCGTGACAGGTTAACTGCAGAAAGCTTATAATTATCACCTGTTTGGTGCAGAAAGATGAGCACTTCCTTTGTTTAAACCAATAGCTTAGAACAGGAGAGTCAAACTTATTTGACCCTGTGAGCCAGATGAAGGGCACAGGGCCAGTCTGCAGAGCAGATCTGGATCACATACTGGCCCTATGTGTTATATCCAGTCCATAGGGTTGGTCCAGGGTAGGTGATTTAAAGCAAGTGCTGTCTCCAGCTCTGTGCACTGCATGCAATGCATGCCTACCCCAACCCCACATGTGGCATGCAGCACATGGGGCTGTTCTGAAGACTGCTACATGCAGGATGTGAAGCCAGTGTGGGGTACCTGCTGCATGTAGCAACTGTGCCAGCCCAGCCCTCTAGCACGCAGGGCAGATCTGTGGGCCCAATTTGGCCAGGCCCTGGATCTATCACACAGGGCTGGGCTGGCCGGACCACCACTTGTAGCGCATGCCCCAGCCTCGCCCTGGGCATGGTGTGCAGAGCACACTTGCACAGCGCATGTGGTGCTTGTGCCAAACAGGCCCTGCACACTAGATCTGCCACAGGCAGCCTGTCTTTGGACCTAGTCTGGACCAGCCTTGGGTCCAGCATGTGTGGTTTGTCCAGCGTGGGCCCCAGACTGGCCCTGTGCAGGTTGCATCCCATACCAAATGAACTCCATGCACTGCATACAGCACACAGGGCTGGTCCCAGCATGTGCTGCATTGCAGCAGGCAGCACTGCGGGCCAGATGATAAGGCTGTGTGCGCCATATCTTTAACTCTCCTAACCTAGGATTTAGAGCATTTCCCAGGCAGCAGGGGACCCTGGTTCTAGGTCCCCATCAACAAGAGGGTTGAACCTACATCTCCAACTTCCCAGGAGTCTACAAGTGAGGTATGGCCAAAAGCATTCTCCACTTCTGCTAAAGTTGGTCCACTGAGCAGGCAAGAGGGAAAAATAGGTGGGCCCAGGATAGATCATGCCCAGAGGAAATTAACTCTATGTTTCAGGGAAATGGGCACTGCCCGAAAAAGGAGGCTGACCTAAGTTCTGGCTCCTGGTTCTGTGCTCAGTGATGTTTCTGTGTTTTGCATGACATGATCATTAAATACAATTTATACTCCCCCACCCCACTCCTTCTCACTCCATCTAGGTTTTAATATATCTGCAACAAATATTTTGAAGACTTACATAAGATTACACGTCTTACCAGGCAAAATAATATCTCAACAGGGTATGACTGGAGCAGATACCATCTGACATGTTGAGACAGACAAATGAGCTTCATGGTTGGGTGGGGGAGGGGGAGGAGAGAAAGGTAGATCTAAAATCCATGACGGTGTCCCTAAAGGGCACAAGAAGTAAGGATATTCTGTGATATCTTTTATTGAACTAACTCTATAGTTGAGAAAGCTCTTGGACAAGCTTTTGAGCAACAAGTGCACTTCCTCAGGTCTGAGAGCCAGACCTAGGCTAAGACAAAAATGAGAGGAAAGTCTCCAGGCAAATGGAAACAGTGGTTGGAGGAGGGCTGTCAACAAGGAGTAAGGAGGTATTATAAGGAGCTGTTATGAGACAAATGTTTGTGTCTTATAGCAGCTCCTTATTTTGTCTCATAACACCTCTTCATTCCTAGCTTACAGCCCTCTTCTATCTAAGCACAAGCCTCCCTACTCCCAGTGAAT
The DNA here is from genome assembly GCF_030867095.1 of Alligator mississippiensis. Lineage (NCBI taxonomy): Eukaryota > Metazoa > Chordata > Crocodylia > Alligatoridae > Alligator > Alligator mississippiensis. Next base: position 223,225,174 of record NC_081826.1, on the reverse strand, counting down.
ACTCTGGGCACTTTCTCTGGCCCACTGACTATTTAAGGATTTCATACAAAATGGAGACGCTTGAACTGTTTACCCACACTAATGCAGTGTGCCACTTGGCACAAATTATTGGTGCATGCATGCAGTGTCACACTGGTGCAGCTACATTGCTTCCAGTTTGAGATCTAGCATGCATGTTGTCTTACCACAGCGCTGCACTGACATATTGTTAGGTCTATCTAAATCCTTTTGGTGGACTAGCCCTGAGTGACATGTCTAGGTTCACAGAGTTGAGCCCTGGGTCTTCTAAATCCCAGGTTCATTCTCTAATCCAGTGATCCTCTCTACTCCAGCTATATCTGAAATTCCTATGTATGTCAGTAGAAACTCGGGTTAAAACACCAAAACTAACAAAGTCAGTAGCAAAACTCCCATTCACCATGATACGTTCAGTATGAAGGATGGCATTTGACCTTCTCTCTCTCAATAGTGTCTCACTGCAACTATGTCATTTAGCTTTGACATGTGTGTATGTGTGTGTGTATATATATATACATATAAGGGCTTAGCCTGTCTGTCTGCCTGTCCATAACGCTCTTGGAGCAATCTGATTGGTTGTCTCAGCAGCCAATCGCAATGCTTACTGAAACAACCAACCAGAGTGCTCCACACAGACAGACACAGAGGCCAGCGGCAGGGACGGAGTAGGATGGCACAGCGCCACCATGATGTCAGGGACAGAGGGAATGGAGTGGGGGGAGAGGCCAGCTACCCCCCCCCCCCGAACCCAGTGCTCCTGGGAGGCAGTGGTGACACGGGGTGGTGGTGCCCTGTCCCTCCCACCAACCCGCATCATTCTTGATGGGCAATTCACTAGTAACAATATATTTTTCTTTTAAAAAAACCCAACCTTCCTCTTCCCCATTGATTATCTTCCACTTTACCACATCTTAGATTCTTCTGTTCTGTTTCTTTTCTGTATCTTTTTTTTTCTAATTCAATAGAAAGAAGAATGACCTTTAAAGGATCATTTCAGCACAGTACAACAATGGCAGACAGAAGCAATGAAAGCAGCTATAACAGTAAGTGCATTTAAAATAAAAAGCCAGTCTAAAAGAGGCTCTCATTTTGAATATATGCCTTCCTAACATAACTACACTAAGAATGTGTAAACAATAGTGTTGCCAGGTGCTTCCTACTATCCCACTTCTAGTTTCCTCCTTCATTAGTGATGAAGTCATCTCATCTCAAAAAAATCAATTCCAGTATTGACTATAGACCTTTAACATTTTCCTTCCATATCCAAATGTGCAGAGATTGGGCTATAACTTTTTTATTAGTTGACTTTAATCCGACCATTGGCATTTTTGTTTACTGTTCATTCATTTCAAATCAGCCCTGGTACATTTATTTCTTTTGGGAGGGGGTTGTGCATGAAAATTATATCCCGAAAGTTGCTTATTGATTATATTTTTTTACTTCCAATTATCCAAAATCCTCTACAAAATGAAGAGTAAACTGAAGCAGCAGACACAAGTAGGTGTGTTTTTTAACTTCTACTGAATTCCTCCAAGACAGAAATTTGAAATAATGGACGCCTAAATCAGGCACACAGGAACAAAATTAAATTCTATGTGATGTACTTCTTGTGATACCATGCTTTTGTAATAAGATTAGCCTTGACTGTGTAACTTATCTAACATGGTTTAAAAGCCTTTGGTGCAAAATTAATTTGTGCTATCTATTCTATTTTAAAAATAATGGGCCAGATTCATGTGTGGTGCAATTTCTTCAACTTCAGTAGTATTACATCAGGGATTAATGTGGCATCACAGTTTATTTTAAATTTTAAAGCTTCCATTGCTATCACTTGCAATTATTTATTTTTATGGTGTTTTCAGAATTTCTTGTACTTAGAATGCAGAATGATTACAAATATAAGGCTAAATTATGATTCTGCCATAAGCTTGGAGCAAGGACCAGAAATTACTGATCCAGAAGGTGATACAGAACTCGATTATAACCGGTGTTCCTTCTTTACCCCGGGAAGGAGATATAATGTGAACTAAGCCTCTTCCTGGTACACATTACTTCCTCTGATGCACCAGCTCAGAGCCAAAGCCTGCCATACTCTCTGCCCCTGCCTACGTGTGATGGGAGAGCATTTTGCTTCTTGAGTTACTTCCTATAATATGGGCATTCAGCACAGGGAAGTAAGGATGGTAAAAGGCATCACCCTATCTTTTCATGTGCATGTTAGTTAAGCCACTAGAAATATTTTGGCTTTATATAAGTAAAGGCAGAATTTCCTTTTGCTTTATATATAAATATGCTATTATTTAAATGAAATTCAAAAGGATGAATTGTGCATGATTATGACAATTATTGAGAGCCTTTAAACAAGCCTTTCCCATTGTTTGACCATATCTAAATACTTTGCATGCCAAGATGAATGATGGCAGTTCTCCAGATATCATTTTTGGAGTTAAATTCTAGCTTTATACAACTGGAAAGCCTGATGGTTCCTGCTTTGAGGTCATATATAGTTGCCAACTTTTCAAAAGACATGGAAATATGAAACACTGTAGTAATATTATGTCCTACATCAGATGCCAAAGACATCATGGTGGTTGTTATGGGAGCTGTCAGCTTCTCCAGCCCACCCACCTTACTGGGGGTGGCTTTCACATGCGGTGAATTTCAAGAAAAGTAGTCATTTTGGTTTTCTGTTAGTTCAGATCATGCAAGCCAAATTGATCCCTCATTTGATTCTATTAGAGCTCATGGAGTTATACCAAGGGTCATTTCAGTCCTTCATTTTACTGAACATTTTAGCTGATTGTGATATGCCAAAAAGGAAATAAAACCATAACCTAAAATACATATATGTGCTTAAAGTAAATTCTACATATATGTGCTTAAAGTAAACATTAAAGGCTTCCATTACATGTTGGCAGTATAAAGAGGAATTAAAGCAGATGTAACTCGTTTATGTTAATGTTAAGACTGCCCACAGGGTACAAAGGGGCCTTAATGTAATTTAAAATCAGATACTACATGTTATTATTACATTCATCATTTTTTATATATGAAGTATTAAAAAGTGCACATTTCCTTCCACCAAGTCTCAGTCAGAAAATAAGTCCTAGGCTAACTGCTTAAAAAGCCTATATTAATCATAACTTATTTGGTTTGTTCAGATCTCAGACAGAATTTAAAACATCCTGATCTTTCTTAAATTGTCACATAGTACCAAAAGCAACTTAGTAGGCATGGAATTCTCTTGCGACCATTCAGGAGGTGAACTATGAGACAAACACTGCATGTCCATTGCATGACAAGAAACTACCCTGACAGAGTTTGTGGTGGTTCTTGCAGTATTGCAAGAGGAAAGGGTTGCAATGAAGACTTGCTCAGGGAACTCATGGGCAGGATCCCCTGGGAAACCAGTCTGAGGGAGAGAGGAGTTCAGGAGAGCTGGCTTTACTTTAAAGAAGCCTTACTGAGAGTACAGGAACAAACAATCCCATATCATTCCTATGTGCAGGAAGACTAGCAAGTATGGCAGAAGACCTGTTTGGCTTAGCAGGAAACTCTTCAGTAAACTAAATCGCAAAAAGGAAGCTTATAAGAAGCGGAAACAGACAAATATCTAGGGAAGACTATAAGAGCATTGCTCAGGCATGCAGAGATGTAGTCAGAAAGGCCAAAGTGCTAATGGAGTTGCAGCTAGCAAGGGACATGGAGGGTAACAAGAAGAGTTTCTACAAGTAAGTTGGTAGCAAGAGGAGGATCATGGGAAGTGTGGGTCTCCTACTGAATGGAGGAGGCAACCTAATGACAGAGGAGGTAGAAAAGGCTGAAGTACCCAATGCCTGTTTCACCTCAGTCTTCACAGGCAAGGACAGCTCCCAGACTACTGTACTGAGGAGCACAGTTTGGTGAGAAGGTGAGCAGCCAACAGTTGTGCAAGAACAGGTTAGGGACTATTTAGAAAAGCTGGACATATACAAGTCCACTGGGCCAGATGGGATATCAGATATCTGCTGATATGATTGCAGAGCTACTGGCCATTATTTTTTAAAACCATTTTTTAAAACTCATGGCAATCAGGAGTGATCCCAGGTGATCGGAAATGAGCATCGTGCCCATATTTAAGAGAGGGAAAAGGAGGATCCAGGGAACTACAGACCAGTCAGCCTCACCTTAGTCCATGGAAATATCATGGAGCAGATCCTCAAGGAATCCATCTTGAAGCACTTGGAGTAAAAGAATGTGACTAGGAACAGTCAGTATGGATTCACCAAGAGCAAGTCATGCCTGACCAGCCTGATTCCATTCTATGATGAGATGACTGGCTCTGTGGATATGGGGAGACCAGTGGATGTGGTGTACCTTGATTTTAGTGAGGTTTTTGATACAGTTTCACACAACATTCTTGCAGGCCAGATAAGGAAGTACGGGTTGCATAAATGGACGGTAAGGTGAATAGAAAACTGGCTGGAGCATCGGGCTCAGAGGGTAATAATCAATGGCTTGATGTCTACTTGGAAGCTGGTATCAAGTGAAGTGCTCCAGGGGTTGGTCCTGAGGCCAGTTTTGTTCAACGTCTTCATCAGTGACCTGGAAAATGGCATAGAGTGCACCGTCAGCAAGTTTGCAGATGTCACCAAACTGAAGGGAGTAGCAGATATGCTGGAGGGTAGGGCTAGGATTCAGAATGACCGAGACAAATTGGAGGATTGGGCCAAAAGAAAGCTCATGAGATTCAACAAGGACAAGTACAAAGTCCTGCACTTAGGACAGAACAATCCCATGCACCAGTACAGGCTGGGGGCTGACTGACTGGGCAGCAGCTCTGCAGAAAAGGACCTGGGGATTACGGTGGACAATAATCTGAATATGAGCCAGCAGAGTGCCTTTGTTGCCAAAAACGCTAATGGCATACTGGGCTGCATTTGTACATGTGTTGCCAGTAGGTCCAGGGAAATTATTATTCCCCTCTATTCAGCACTGGTGAGGCCACATCCGGAGTACTGTGTTCAGTTTTGGGCCACCGACTACAGAAAGGATGTGGACAAATTGGACAGGGGATGGGCCTGGGTGATTCAGAGATTCAGCAGGAGCCGAATCTCTGAATCAGATTCAGCCAAATCGATTCGGGGCAGTGATTCAAATCACTGAATCAAATTACTATGCCTCAAATCAGTCGAATCCAAAGTGAATACTAGCCACTTCACACAGGCCTAGTAGATGCTAAGTACTTGTTCTTGAAGTTTTGAGTTATTGTTTTCATCCCCTAAATCCACTTTTAGTTGGTTAATTGCAAACCCTGATTTACTGGGCTCTTACCTTTTTGCTAGAATTTCATGCTCTGGTCAGTTTATTTTTACCATCTAAGATTTCGTATTAAATATCACAAACTGAAACAGATATTAGTCTAGATACCAATCTGTGGCCACTTTATTGCATACCACCAGTATGATATGATCAGAAAGCCAGTGAAAGTCTCAGAGAGGATCACGAAATATAAGAAAAATCTTGCACTGGTGTATTGCTGATCCAAGGTGTCCTCTACCACCCTCCCTGCCTGTTGTTTGCACAGCAATTTCAAAAGTGCCTGGCTAGAAGAGAAGAGGATTAACCAGGAAGTCATGTCAATCCACAACTGTTTTTAGGCCTATGACCATATTAATCTGCTACAGATTACAGCTGCCTTCAGGCTGCTTAAGCAGAGCACAGGGTAACCCAGCCCTGTCCAGATACACGAGAATCTAAGGACTGTTAAAATGAACCTAAAGCCACCTTTACTTACCACCGTTTAAACTGTACCGTGCATCGCTGAGGCACAGGAATTTGTCTACTGCTCCAAGTATGCAAAGAATTTGCTACAGTGGTCATCTTAGACCCCAGTCTTAATTGCTAACCTAGCAGCAACATCTATTTGTAGTCAAATAATGATACCACCGTAATGTTTTCTTCTTAAAATGTACCATATTTACTTGAATGTAAGATGACGCCCCAATAATTAAATCCTCTATATGAAAATTTTATGAATGTATTATAATTTCCAGGTATCAGATCTAATTATTATAGGTCATGAATTTGTCCCCATGCCATTGCTACAGCAGGGAAAATAAATCTGGGGGATCAGGTTGTAGCAAAAACCCCAGTTTTTCTTTTTTTTTTAATTTAAAAATACATTCCCTCCCCTTCCCCTAACCATTTCTGACTTTTTCTCTCCCTCTCTATTCCCTATAGATAAATATAAGTGAGCTAAGACATAGGATAAGATTCAGCATTTTATTTTGGTATTGACCCTCCCTGGCTCAAAATTTGGAAGACAAAGACTGCTACAGAAATCAGTCAACCCACCATTACAGACACCTGAAACTGCATGTCCTTACCTAGGAGTGCACATGGTCAGTACACCAGGGGCTGACTCTTGCTTGAGCATGCCCCTGCCACTAGGGTCATAGGAAGTCTGCCCCTATAAAAGGAGACAGTGAAGACAGAAACAGTGGGATGCCCTCTCCATCTGGACCAGCACCATGCCACACCACCTATCCACCCAGAGGCCCTGCCAGCAACCCCACTCTGGACAACACCTTGCTGGAGAAGAGCCTGACTGGCCATCGAGGACCAACTCACAACATGAGCCTCTTAGTTAACTTCCCACTGGCCAGCTTCCAGTGGGGAGGATCTAGGTTACATGCTGACTTTATGGAAATGGAAGGCTCCTCCCTAGCTTGCTCCTGTGGTCACATGGCTGAGTGCAAGAGAAACTCAGGGGCATCTGAACCCAAGCCTCCAGACTTGAGCCTGCACATAGGATACCTGCCAAAGGGTTTGGAAGTATCTGAAGACCAAGACTGGGGTGGAAGATACTTGCTAGCAGCAGGGCCACATATGGTTCTTGAATTATTCAAATGGATTTGGACCTTATCTGGCTAATTTGACCTGGGACATGAAAATTTTTCCTTTAAAAATAAAAAAAAAAAAAAAGGTTCCTATCAGCATCTTGGCTTTTTGGCTAAAGTCAAGCATTTGTTGGCACCAAGGGATGGCTCTGATCCTCCCAGTGCCAGCCTGGTATAGTAGTATCTCCAAGCCCAGTGTGGGGAATATCTGCCTGTTCTTTTTTAAGGGCCCCACAAAAAAAAAGTTCAAAAACATATGGGCCACGTATTTTAGTCATGCTTAGTTTTGTCTGCATTTAATCAGCTTCATAGTTGGTTTCTATTACTGAGCACATACTACTAATGGCAGCACTTTAATGATAGACTTGTATCAGCACTTTAATGGTAGACTTTAATGAGGTTTCCTTGTATGTGAATGTAAGACAAGGAGTTTTTTCTCCCATGTTGATTGGGGTGAAAAAAAACAACCTCATGTTATATTTGAGTAAATACGGTAGCATATTACGTATTATTATCTAGGTATTTCACTTCAACTCCAGGTTTTGCTACTCAAAACCAGATATACAGTACACCATCAGAATAACAATAGCTATCAGACACTGAGCTAAGTTTTCTCCCAAATACCATTTATGGCAATAAATATAAGTAACCAGAAATCCTTAAAACCACTTCACTGTTTATTCTTTTTCCTTCCTTATGCAAAGGTGTTATGATGTAAGATGATGCACCCTACAGTCATTTGTATTTGCTATTTAATTATGAATAAAAACAGTTTATACAAGTATAATATGAAGATGTGCTTGTTCTGTTTAGTCTCTACCAAAGATGGAAAGTGAGCTGTTTGAAAATGTGTGCCTGCTGTTTGAAACTGGAAGCATTGGTCATTAATGTTTTATTGATACATTTCAAAAAATATGCTTTATACAAAAGGTTTTCAGTGAAGTTGATCGGATAGGTTGTCTGGCTTCAGAATTCAACTATTTTGAGTGGGTGTTTTCAGCATGAAAATGTGTAACTGTTGCCTATGACATGAAATTCCAAACTGTTACCAAATTTGCCCATTACTTTGGGGTGTGCTCATTTATTAGGGATAGTTTCTAGGGTCTTGGTGATTCTGTCAATGTGCTGCTTGTGTTACTATACGGAGCTGTATTTCTCCCTTCTGCAAGCCCTCACCCCCAGTGGAGCTATCTTGCAGGACTCGATCTCAATGGGACTGGGTTCCTCCAGTCACCAAATCAGTCATACACACAAACACACACAAATTAACGTGACACGCCTGACCTGGTCGGGCTGATCAGCATGGACAGGCTGACACCCTCATATACCAAGAATCAGTTCATAAGAGCAACAATAAAATGCAGTCAAACACAAACACACAGGTAAACAGAATCTCTCTGAATCCGGCTGGGTGTCCAGCTGACACCCTCATGGGCCAGCATTCAGTTCATAAGGGCACGTCTGGGTCAAACTGGGTCAATCAGCCTGTACAAGCTGATCTCCTTATGTGTTTCAAACTCAGCACGTCCCAATCTTTGGCCTCTTGATGAGCAGACCCCACAATAATTTAGGCTTCACAGGGATCTTTAGCATAGGTAAAAGAAGCATTGCTGCAGAGCACGGGAGGAAAAAGAAGCAGAGAAGGAAAAATATACCCAATTACTACCAGTTTGCCTATAAAAGTTATTTATTGCTAAGCATATGAAATATATAATAGTACTAGTAGTAATAGACATGCAAAAGAAAAACAAACACAAACAATGACAATACTACCCTGGTTTCACTAAGTATTTGGGGAAACTTAGCTCAAGCTTAACTAATACAGTTCAGGTTCAGAAGTTTATGCCTAGACAGAAGAGAGAGAACGCTGGGGTCTCACCTAGTCCACGGTACTCAGGCTGCAAAGCTGACAGGCACAGTCCGTAGCACAATCCTTGAAGAGAGAGACGATCTGTTCTTCCAGCGTCCCAAGAATGTCAGGGGATGGTGTCAGCACAGGAGTTTTCTTCTTCTTTTCTTTTCCTCTTCTTTCCTCCTGCTTCTTCTTCTTCTTTCTTTCTCTTTTAAGCACACACACTGACAGATTTTTATACCCTCAGTTCATTTGCTTCGAAGCACCCTCAGTAGTGTAAATCATTGTCTTTTCTATTGACAAGGGGTTATCTGGTTTGGACCATCTCAGGAAACTGATTGATAATCAGGAAACACTTAAGATTAGGGAGTAACCCAAATACTTGGGAGCCAGCTTGAGATTCCTATGGATGGCAGATATACTGATGGGATATCTCATGGTTTCTTCAGGAACAATAGATAGCTTGCAGCATCAGGATTTTGGATTTTTACTTGTTGTGCACAAGCCTCAGCTTAGCATGACTTTTCCAGATCTTACTATAGTCTTTTAACAGACTTAAAGCAATTATTGGGGTACTCATAACCTTTTGTGGAGAGGACTCCCACCAGTCGTCTCGGGAAAAATATAACAACACCTGGGATTAGGGCTCCAGCAGGCTGGATGCTGTGATGAACCCTTAACCATTGTTCAAATGTTGCCCATACCCCCTCTGACTCGGTCTCTTGCCTCAGCATTCCCTAACCCGGCAACCGAGTTTTAGTCAATCAAGTTTAAATAGGCCTCCCATAGTGGGACCAGGGAATGTACGGCCTGAGATGCCTATTAAACTTAGAGCTGTGTGTGTGCGTCTGGGGGGGAAAAGTCCTTAGCAAATCCAGATTAGAACTGGTCTGATAAATGCTGAGCTGGGTGTGTGTGAACATGGGTTGATTAACATTGGAAGCACAGATTCCCCATCATGCAGCGCTCTCCTGCTTCTCTGGTCCCAGAATTCACTGCAGTCTCTGCTTCAGGCTTTCTGTTTTCCATCTCTCATGTAAATGAATGGTCATGTGGTTCCATCTCAGATGTAAATGAGACCTAGGGCAGTTGTTTCACTCTTATCACCCTTATCTAGAGAGTTTTAGGTGCGTCTCTCACTGCATCTTAATCAGTTTTGTTTAGGTAGAGGAGGGGAGGGAGGGGGGGTGAGTCCTTTGTGAGTCAGACAGACTGCATCCTGTGCCAGGGTTGCCCAAGAACACAGAGCTGAGACATAACAAAACTGCGTAGGATTGTTGAAGAAACAGTCCAGAGTTATTACAGGCAACAAAATGACAAAATGTCATTTTTGTCAGAACAAAGTGTCCTCATGACTGGAGTTTAGCACATAGCATTTAACTGGAGTTTCTCTTAAAATGTATGCATTAATAAAATATTTGAACATTCATAGGAATGAACAAAGACAGCATGTTTTGGTGGCTTTTGTTTTTAATCTTATCAAAATATGTATTTTGCAGCTGAATAAGGCAAAGTAAAGAACAGCATTTATGAAACGTGTTAACATACTGGTCTCTAAACACACTGATTTAATCTATCACTTTAAGCTACTCTCCTTGTGTTGTGGCAGGGGGCACAATGCTTCTTAATGTGTAAGGCAGCCTGAACATCATTTGAAAAGATGCAATAAGCATTTCCCCTACAAGTTTTCCTCTGATGGCAGATATAGATTCATAGATGTTAGGGTCGGAAGGGATCTCAATAGATCATCGAGTCCGACCCCCTGCATAAGCAGGAAAGAGCACTGGGTCTAGATGACCCCAGCTAGATACTCATCTAACCTCCTCTTGAAGACCCCCAGGGTAGGGGAGAGCACCACCTCCCTTGGGAGCCCGTTCCAGACCTTGGCCACTCGAACTGTGAAGAAGTTCTTCCTAATGTCCAATCTAAATCTGCTCTCTGCTAGCTTGTGGCCATTATTTCTTGTAACCCCTGGGGGCGCCTTGGTGAATAAATACTCACCAATTCCCTTCTGTGCCCCCGTGATGAACTTATAGACAGCCACAAGGTCGCCTCTCAACCTTCTCTTGCGGAGGCTGAAAAGGTCCAGGTTCTCTAGTCTCTCCTCGTAGGGCTTGGTCTGCAGGCCCTTAACCATACGAGTGACCCTTCTCTGGACCCTCTCCAGGTTATCCGCATCTTTCTTGAAGTGTGGCGCCCAGAATTGCACGCAGTATTCCAACTGCGGTCTGACCAGCGCCCTATAGAGGGGAAGTATCACCTCCCTGGACCTATTCGTCATGCATCTGCTGATGCACGATAAAGTGCCATTGGCTTTTCTGATGGCTTCGTCACACTGCCGGCTCATGTTCATCTTGGAGTCCACTAGGACTCCAAGATTCTTTTCCACCTCTGTGCCACCCAGCAGGTCATTCCCTAGGCTGTAGGTGTGCTGGACATTTTTCCTCCCTAGGTGCAGCACTTTGCATTTCTCCTTGTTGAACTGCATCCTGTTGTTTTCTGCCCACTTGTCCAACCTATCCAGGTCTGCCTGCAGCTGTTCCCTGCCCTCCGGCGTGTCCACTTCTCCCCATAGCTTTGTGTCATCTGCAAACTTGGACAGAGTACACTTCACTCCCTCGTCCAAGTCGCTGATGAAGACATTAAAAAGTATCGGTCCAAGGACCGAGACCTGCGGGACCCCACTGCCCACACCCTTCCAGGTTGAGACCAACCCATCCACCACGACTCTTTGGGTGCGACCCTCTAGCCAATTCGCCACCCACCGGACTGTGTAGTCATCCACATCACAGACTCTTAGCTTGTTCACCAGTATGGGGTGGGATACCGTATCGAAGGCCTTCCTGAAGTCTAAGTATACGACATCCACCCCTCCTCCTGTGTCCAGGCGTTTCGTAACCTGGTCATAGAAAGAGACTAGATTGGTCAGGCACGATCTGCCCGCCACAAACCCGTGCTGGTTTCCCCTCAGCATAATTTGCCCTGCCGGGCTCTCACAAATGTGAGCCTTGATAATTTTTTCAAAGACTTTACCAAGGATGGAGGTGAGACTGACTGGCCTATAGTTGCCCGGGTCCTCCTTCCTCCCCTTTTTGAAAATGGGGACCACGTTAGCCCTTTTCCAGTCCTCCAAGACTTGACCCGTGCGCCACGAGCGTTTGAATATTCCCGCCAGTGGCTCTGCAAAGGTATGAAGCCAAGTCACATCCCTCCCTGGGATACTGAAATTTCCTCCCCGCTCTTTGCAGGGTTTAGCAGTCCTAAATGCAGTCACATCTAGTCCAAGGGCCAGACAATATGCATCTTAGAATAATGAAAGAATTAGCTGATGTCATTTCAAAGCCACTGGCTTGAAAACACTGAGAATTCATAAAGGTCAGGTGAGATCCCAGGTGCCTGGAAAAGAACAAATATAATGCCCCATCCTTAAGAAAGGGAAAATGGAAGATCTGAAGGATTACAGACTATACAGTCTGACCTCAATGCCTAAAAAGAGCAGGTCATCAAGGAATCTATTTCTAAGCTCCTGAAGGAGAACAAGATGATCAGAAATATCCAGCCTGGATTCACCAACACAGAGACATGCCTGACCAGCTGTCAGTTATTCTATGACAAGTTGACAGGTTCTGTGGATGGTCAGAGAGCAGTGGATGTGATATACTTGAATTTTAGGAAGACTTTTTACACTGTTTCCCATTAAATTCTGATTAGTAAGATAAGGAAATGCCATCTAGAGTAGGGGTGAACAAACTTTTTACAACAGTGGACCAAATTAACACAGCTTAGCCCTAAGGCAGGCTGCTGCTGGTTACCTGGCCACTGCCACTTCCACTGCCACCAATTTCCACTGCTGCTAATTGCTGCAAATTGCTGCTGATTCTTGCTGCCAGGTAGATAAAATCCTGGAAGGCCAGTTACAATATCTTCATGGATGAGGTCCAGCCCTTAGGCCATAGATTACCAACTCTTGCTCTAGATGAAAATATTGTAAGGTGAATGTATAGCTGGTTGGATCATCACGCTCAAAGAGTAGCTATCAGTGTCTCAGTGTCAAACTGGACAGATGTATTGAGTTGAGTTCCCCAAGGGTCTCTCCTGGGTGCAATATCATTTAATCTATTCATTAATAGGATCAAAGGATCATAAAAAAGTAGGGATGGAAGGGACTCATGAGGTCAGCTAGACTTGACCCCTGCTCAAGGCAGGGTCATCTCTGACTAAACCATCCCAGCCAAGTCTATTGAACTTGCTCTTGATTTGGAAGCATGGACTGAGGGCACACTTAGCAAACTTGCAGTTGACACCACGTTGGGTGAAGTTGTAGCCACTTTAAAAGGTAGCATTAATATTCAGAATGAACTGGATAGACTGGAGAAATTAATCAACTGAATTCAATAAAGACAAGGGCAAACTCCTCTATTTAGAATGAAACAATCACATGCACAAACACAGATTGGCTTGGTTGCAGCACTGCAGAAAAGGACTGAGGGGTTATAGTAGAACATATGCTGAATATGAGAATGCTCTTGTTGCTAAAAGAGCCAACAGTATTGTACTTTCTCATATAAAACATGCACTGTTTCCCCAAAACCCAGCCAGGGAAATTGGTGTGCACATTATATGCAAGAAACATGAACTGTCAAGGGTCCAGAAATTTGGTGGCAAGGGAGAAGTAGAAGCATTAATTGCTGTGGCTGTGGTTCCTAACACCAACTTTCCAGACCCCTGGAAACCCTCCTAGCCAAATTGATGGCCCTCCAGATCAAGGCAGACCCTCATCCTTGGATCCATGCCACCACTGCCAAACCCCTGCTGCTGCCAGACCATCATCTTCAGACCCTAACCATAGCTGGACCCATTACACCCTCTGGATCCCCCACCACCACAACCATAGTGGCTACTACTGCTGCAACAACCACCATGGTGGCCACAACAGCTGTCCCCTTACTCCATGCTGGATCCAGCACACAAGGGGCCCTGAGGTCTGGATCTAACCTGGAGCTCCGGGTGAGTCTGACACTCCTGCTTTATTCAGTAACTCAGTGATCACAGCACTCACTCAAGGTGTGAAAGACCTGAAAATAGTTCTCTCTTTGCCCTGAAAGCATTTGATTTCACATCTTCCACCTCCCAGGAAAAAAATCACTAGGTAATAGATTTTTCTAAAGGGAAGGAGAGAGAGGGGAGGCACCCCTAACCCATTCCACTGATGATGTTCCACTTAGCATAGAATACTTAAATGTTCTTGAGTATAGGTGAAAGGGGGAGGGAGAATATAGGACTACGGGTTCCAAAACCTGCCCTGAGGGCTCATTCAGTATTTTGTCTAATAAGTCTTTAATATCATTTAATGTGAAGTATAGAAACACATTAGGAACTGGGCCAACATTTTGACCTGTGTAATAAAAGGCGAGGCAGTACTTCCCACCTCCAGATGTGTTTTAAAGGAAGGTGACTGGTGCCACTGTATTTTGCATAAAGCCTAGCAGTATGCTCTGAGAATAGTGATATGGTAAGCCCCACAAGTGAGACAGGAATACTTAGTTTGTGAATCCCTAATATTTAGGTATAAAATGGGCACATCTACATGAGACCTTTACTGTATAGAAGAATAATTAGCTGTGCAGTAAACATCTCATGTCTACACATGCAGCAAAACTCCATAGCAGTGCACATGTAGATGCTGGCGCAGCTGGTTAGGGCACAAGGGTACTTCAGTGTTGGGGCTGCCTGCTGGCTAGCCCCACACTGGAGCACCCTTGTGCCCCAGCCAGCACCTCTGCATCATGTTGCATGCCCCAACCAGCCCCTCCCCCACTAATATAGCCTCTGCTCCAATATTAATTATAGCCTTGGCTAGCACTGTATGGGGCGATAGCCATCTTAAAAGGGGTCAGAAGGAGATGGGAACACTGTTTTTCCTCTGCAGCAGTGCCAGAGAGGGACACAAGGTGAAATTTCCTATTTCTTTCAGAAGACATTAACTCACCCAGGATAGTTCAACTCTGCACACTGCACCGTACTCTGTCTAAAATCCACAGATGAACCATGGCTGTTAGTGTTGTCCTAGCTATACCATCTGTATTTATTGTTTTGCTCCATGGGTAGATAGAAGCACAATTATGTCACTGCTGTCATATCATTTTTGCAGTTGTTGAGACTCTGGTAAACAATTAACATTAAATAGTAACAAGCAGTATGAGAACTACATCTATAACAGATTCCTACATGGTGTGGTGTGCTTTCAACTCCACTGTCTTAAGCAAGCATTGTGGGACCTCAGCATATCTCAAACAGCATTCAGCACCAAGACATTAATCTAGGAAGAGTAACATGGTGTTTCTGCTCTTACCAGTTACTAAAGAAAGCTAATGTTCACTTTCAGATGCTACATTTGCATTTCTACAGAATATTGTTTAAATATTTTTTTTACGCTATAGAGACTAAAGTTTACAATCACCTTGAAAACATAAGAGCACCTCTGGAAGACTAGAAAGGGAAAGAGTACCCCATACATAGAGTACAGTAAATCTATTTTCTTTGACTTCTCCCATTTGGCTTTTAGAACTCTGCCATTTCTGGCGTGCATACCAGATGGGCAATATGAAATAAATGGATAAATAAAACCTCAAATGTCTGCAGTCTTTAAATTGATTGCCGTGTTAGTTAAACTTAAATACCAAATGACTAATTTGCATGTGAAGTTTTGAACTGAACTGAAAGAAATGTATTTTGTTTAAAGGTCTCTCGTACCAGCAAATTTTGCTCATCACACCCTTTCCTGCCCAATTCCATATATGCAACTTGACTTTCAAGAATATGTTCAAATATGTACATGCAAGTTCAGGGAAATAACACAAAATTGCTTCATGCTGATTTTCAATCATAGAATCGTAGAAAGTTAGGGTTGGAAGGGACCTTGGGAGGTCATCTAGTCCAACCCCCTGCTCAAAGCAGGACCATCCCCAACTAGATCATCCCAGCCAAAGCTTTGTCTACACGGGTCTTGAAAACCTCCAAGGATGGAGATTCCACAGTCAGAAATAACTCACATAGATGCTATGACTAGTAGACACAGGGCAAGTCTATACACGCAATTAATGCAAAGCAATACACTCTGGAATTTATTGCTCTAGAGCAGTGGTTCCCAACCTTTTTTTCCCACACCCTGCTGCTGGGAGCGAAGTGCGGCAGTGGCAGAGGTAGCCCGGGGGTGGGGGAGTTCCGGCCACAAGGCAGGGCTCCTCTTTTCTGTGCAGTACTGTCAGCATTACCCCCACAATCCTCATTTGGGTCATGACCTGGGTTTGGGATCTGCTGCTCTAAAGCTTATTGCTCCTGAGCACACCATTTGAACATGCACCTGGGAGCAATAAACTCTTAAGGAATAAACTTCAGAGTTTATTGCCATTTGAACATGCACATTTTTCTGGGTCAGAGAGCCCCGACTAGCAAGAGGCCTGGGGGTTAACCTGTTAGCCTGGGCTACTCCACCCTGCTCAACATGCTGGGGATGGGCTGGTTGGGGTCAGAAAGTGTTTCAGTGCAGGGATAGCCAGCCCACAGCCCCCACACTGAAGCATCCTCATGCCCCAGCCAGCTGCATCAGCATCTACACATGAGCTGCTGTGGCGATTTTTACTGTGCAGCAGGATAGTCAGGGCCTATCACAGGGGCGGGGGGCAAGAGGGCCATTTGGCCCAGGCCTCTCATTCACAGAGGGCCTCAAATTTAGACTTTTGATGTTATCTCCAAATGAGGTTATACATACAGACACAGAGATACACTGACAGGATTGAAAGAAGAAGAAAAAAGCTAGAAAATCACTTGTTAAATAAAAAAGGAACATTTATTACAAATTATTGCATTGTATTTTGAGCCTCAAAAAATGGAAGTAGCCTGGGCCTCTCTCGACCTCTGAGAGGGCCTGTAAATGCAAGTACTATCCTGCTGCAGAGTAAATAAATTTACTCCAACCTAATCGGGTGCACATGTAGACACCGAAACATTGACTACACAGCTAAATTAATCTATTGCATAGTAAACATCTCATGTAGATGCACCCACACTGTCATAATTCAGTGCCGTGAGCAAGAATATCCAGGATGCTAACTTTTATGGAGTAGGATTTACTCTGGATCCATCCCTGTTTCCTATGTGGCAAAACTGACGAACTACTTATGCAAAACTGGCATGTGAATATGCAAAAATGTGTGTTCAGGCATTGACATCCTAAAACTCAGACCCCCTATTCGTTATCCTTATTTTCTTTATGAAAAATTCACTGGTATTAAACCAGTCTTCTTTATTCATATGGATAACAATAACCAGCTTTGTACTTCTCTGAATTGCAAAGTACCTGGGATGTGGTATAGACTTTTAAAGTGAACTTTGGGCTTCTTTTGAATAAGTCATGGGTAGCTATACTTTGATTTCATACGACCAGACTCTGATTTGCCCTGAATACCAGCACCAGGATGTAGAGGGGGAATACGGTGTACAGTGAATTCCCGCATAGGTGGGAAACAGACTTATTTTAGCTGTTTCCTCTTCTTTATGTGGGTAGGGAGTAGGTGAAACCTTGATTCACTCTTCCTAGACAGACATTGGATGTATCAGAAAGCATATACATCACAGTTTGCAACTCCCTCAAAACAAAGGAGACACGAAGAAGACCAAGTCACAGTCAGAGTCAACATCTGCATCATGCAGTAAACAGGTAGTAGATAAAATGGATGGCCAACAGTGTCTCAGCTCTGGATGCAATGACTCAGCCCTGGCCAGGAGACAGCTATCTGCTGGCCCTGTGCTCCTTGCCAGCCCCTGGGTTAGCACCCAGGGGAAGTCTAGAGCTCCCCATGGTGGTGGCAGGGGTCCACTGCAGAGCCCCAGGAAGGTTCCTCCAGAACCCTTGATACTATCCTCTCAATACTGTCCTTTCAGGCAAACACCCATCTCAATGAGCAACAAAGACTGGCTCCTGGCTTGCTCTCCTTCCCTCATGGCTTAATAGGCCAGCCTCAAGAGATAGAGGGTGATATGGAGCTGGTCTAGCTCATGGCCTAGTGATTCAATGGAAAACTAGGAGCATTGGAAACCACTAAGCAATTGAGAGAAAAGACAGGAGCATCTACCTCTTCCTCCATGAAGCAGTCACTAGCTGTATTCTCTGACAAAAGTTGCGGAGAAATTGCACAAATTTGCACCCTTTACAGAGGAAATGGGATCACAACAGAATATAAGTGGCCATAGCAAATCCCTTCTGAGCATGACCACTGACAAATCTAAGTACACAGGTGGGAACTGGATCTAAACTCCACTTTAACTTCGAC
This sequence comes from Alligator mississippiensis, assembly GCF_030867095.1. NCBI lineage: Eukaryota > Metazoa > Chordata > Crocodylia > Alligatoridae > Alligator > Alligator mississippiensis. Next base: position 223,207,091 of record NC_081826.1, on the reverse strand, counting down.
TTAATGTCATAGCTATGTTGTTAGAAAACTAAATAGCACTTGGGCACCTGAAGGGAGGGCTGGATTTTTGTCATAGTCCCTGCCTCAAAATCCTTTTCTCATTGGGCCTTGCTTGCATTTATATGAAGGTCTATTTATACCACTCTGATGTTGTCAAGGGGCCTTCTAAGTAAATTATAATTATATCTTCTTTCAAACCCTTTGTGTAAATTGACCTTAATGTAAATGAAACTTAGACCTAATATCTTCCCTTTTATTTAGCAGAACAATTTCCGTAGCTGGCTTTGTGATCACAGCTTCATAGGTAATTTTTATTTTCCATTTTCAGCACAAATTTAAGATATCACTGTTATTCCATTCATGTTTCACATGTTGAGGTTGGAAATCCTCCCACCTTTTTTCTTTCCATAGCATTTGTTCTCATTTGTATATATTTAAACTACTTTATAACATCAGTTCACCTTTCACCTAGTATTATCTAGTGCTTTTATCAGAGAAAAATTCATAGCTTAATGGAGTATGGCCATTTATATAGTCATGTAATTTTGGTACACTTCAGCTGTTTGCTGCTTATTTAAAATAAAAACCAGGACCAAAACCATTAGCCTGTGATGCTACAAAGATACATGTGCCTTGCTGGTTATTTACAATTTTCTCAAAATGACAAATATTCAGCTATTAATACTAGAGTTTGGCATACACATTAATCTCCGTAGGAAAATATCTTCCCATCTGACAAACCAAGAAAAAAAGTGTGAGTGTATTGCAGCTCTAAAATTCAAGGTTTATTTTAGCTGGAGTAAGTGCACCATGATTCATCTGTCTTGACAAAGTATTGGGAAAGAGGAAGAAGCAGCTCATAGTAGGAAAGGTTTTAAAGTTTTATGGCAGGGTAGCATAACTCTGGGTTGGAAGACTGTCTGCTTAACAACAGTTTGTATTATATACAGTCATGTCTTTTTTCTGTATGTCCCCTTTATCCCCCTCTGCCACTGTTCTCACCTTACAGGACTGGTAGGCATTCTTGATTTTATTTGTTGTTTTTGTATACCTTTTTATTCTTTCATTGTCTGTGTTCTAATTATTGTTATTTGCAATATTCTCCCTTTTCAGAGGGTTTTTTTTTTTTTTGTATGCGTGTTTTTAATCTGTATTTTGGCTTGCAAAGGCTTTGGCAGCCTACTGTTATGAAATTACAAGAGTATTGGAAGCCATGCAGATGGTGAAAGCAGTGTTGTGTGCGTTGGTTCGTTATGGGTTTCCGCCTTTTTATAACAAGCTGGAAAGTTGCCAAATCTTATTTTCACTGCCCATTTCTGACATATTTGAAAAGGACTGCAGCAGCGACTGAAAGACTGACTGCTTCTGCAATATGGGTATGCTCTAGTGCCTCTGACTTTGGAACCTATTTTACTTAATTTTTGTTAATGTAAAGCTCAAGCCTCTGCTGAGCCAAGTTTACATTAATTGCTGCTAAGGGAAAGAATCTTGCACTAAACAACCTCTCTTTGCTCATTTTGCTAACCTACCTAGGGCCAAAACAGACCCAGCATAATTTTGAGGAGCTCTAGTTACTTTAAGTTGTGCCAGATTTAAAATTGCACTTTATCGGCTGAGGAAAAGCACTATGTACTCCACCCCATGCTGTGGATTGTTACTGACATACGCCCATTGTATCGAGACAGAGTATAAAAAATAGCTGGCTAAATACTACCCTTCATCAAGAGAAATCATCAACTGCCCCTTAATCCAGCTTTGAACAGGCTTTTTCTGCATCAGCTGTGCAAAGTGGGGGAGACAAGGATCTAGTCTATCTACTAATTTGGCTGCTAATTAAGAGGCCTGACAATGTTCTTCAAGCTTGCAGCTATCGTTTTCTAGATTAACTGGATTTGATACCTATTTAACTAATCTTGCTATTACTTTTCCTTTTTCTTAACTGGGATAACTTAATACTTTTTTTTGCTCTTATTTTTAATCAGTTACTCTAGCTGAATATACTTTCTTCCAAACATAGCCAAACAAGAGCATATTGAATAGTGCCTCAGAAAAAAAAACCAAAAACCCAAATATATCTGCCTAGATAGTTATCTTCATGATCATAAAAGAGAAATATTAAGTGTAGCTAATATTCAATAAGCATGACTCGTAAGAATGATGGAAGGACCAGATTTCTAAGGGATTCAGATGCCAACCGTGTCTACTGGGATTCTCAAAACTCCCTAAGAATATTAGGCACCTAAGCTGTATAGGCAGGTCTAAAAATTTCACTGGGCATGTCCTTAGACATCCTAATACCTTTGAAACTCTCTCACTTTGTCCCCATTCTGAAAGAAAAAACAAAAATAAAAACTACATAATTCTGGTTTGGGATAGATACACTATTAAACAGAAAAGTCAAGTCTAGCAGAGGCCATTAAGCATATACTCCACTTTATTAGGGTTGCTCCCCTCATTAATCACAAGGGCTAGATACAAACATTGCAATTGGGGCATGGCTACACATGCATTTATTAATGCGCATTAAGTGATTTTTAGCAGGTGTCTACAAGTGCAGGGACTTGGCAGTAACGTTAGTGCAGCTCCTGATCCCAGCCCCAAGTGCAGCCTGGGTTGTGGGGGGAAGGAGTATTTCTGTCCCTGCAGTCACCCCAGCCCTGTGGTGCACTACAGCCTGGCCAAGGGGGTGCTGCAGGGGAAGGAGTCAGGGGTCTCTCTCCTGACAGCTGCTGCTGGAGGGGGCCCTCTCTCCAACCCTGCCCCACTGCCACAGGTGACTGTTAGCATCAGCTTGAGGGGAGAAGGGTTGGGCGCATCATGACTCCTCTCTCCCCCCACCCCAGCTTGATGACTTATGGGTTGGTGGGAGCTGGATCCATGAGGCAGGGGGGCTCTATTCACCCACCCTGCCCACCTGTGCAGCCTAGCAGCTGCAGCCAGAAGCTGCAGAGAAAGTCTTCTTCAGCTTTTTGCCATAACAGGAACTGTGGCTGGAGTGGGGGAAGAAAACCCCCCTGCTGCTAGGGCCCCCCACAGCTTGCTGACTCAGGAGTTGGGGGAGTTCAGATCGGGCCAATGGACCAAAGGGGTCCCTTCCCTGCTCCTGCCCCAATTCCCAGCACAGTTAAATGTGGGGCTTAGCATCTCTGCTGCAGCTGCTGGCTGCTAATGTCAAGATGCTGAGGTGGTAGGAAAGGAAGTCCCCCTGTCCTGAGGGCTCCCTCCCCCCCCACAACTTGCTAGCTGGGGTCTTTGGGGGAACCAGGCTGAGTCCATGTGGCAAGGGAGCTCCCTGGCCCCAGTTCCCAGTGCTGGGACAGGATGAGCCTCCTGCAGCTGCTGGCTGCTACTGTCAAGAGGCTTGAGTGTGGGGGAAGGGAGTGCCTCCCACTGCAGGGACCTGGCCCCCCCAAAGACCCCACCTAGCAAGCTGTTGGGGGCCCTCATGGCAAAAGGGTTCCCTTTCCCCCTGCCCCAAACACTTGACAGCAGCTGCAGGAGGGGTAGCCCAGCTCAGTGTTTTCCCACACTGGGCTGTGAGGGGGGCTCCATTTCCTCCCTCACCCTGCCCCACCCCCAGCCACTTCTGACACTTACCAGCTGGCAGGGAGCAGGGCTGGGAGGGCCAATCCAGCAGCCTCCTGGGAGGTGTGCAGGAGCTCACCTTGGCCAATGCACACAGGCATTGAACTCCACCCAGTGTAGGTCTGTTCACTTGGAACGTGCTCAAACTTATAGCACTTTAAGTAAAGTGCAATAGTTAAAGCGCTTTCTTCCAGGGGCTTTTTGAACATCTGTACTTAGCCAATTGTGACACCTATATTCAAATTAAACAGTACACTTACAAGTTAGTAGCCATAATTAAGTCAGTAGGATGGCTTCTCAAATAAAGTACTACTCGTATGACTAAGGGTATGTCTACTCTGCTTTCCTGGCTAGCCCAAGTTCACTGCTCTTGGGTATGCTCCACTTACACAGCACATGCCAAACCCAGAAGCATAATGATAAAGCCATACAGAAGATTCCTGCACATCACTCCCAATCATGCTGGACTCAAAGACCTCAAGAATGGTAGTAGGGGTGCACTCTCAGGTCTACTGTCTTATTTCTAGGTTGGACATATGTGAGTGTGTGCAGGTAGGCAGGACATGTTCAAGAAATACTCTCTGGGAGTGCCAAAAAAGCTGTGGAGCCATAATCACTTACAAAGTTTACTATTTGTGTGTGTAAAGCATTTACAAAGGTCACTGTTTTCTAAAATGCAATCTCACTCAAGAGCCATCAGTGTAAATTTTATGCATTTTGACCACATTCAGCGAAGGACTGATATCCAGAATACATTAAATTAACACTGGGAGTGCTTGAGTGTGATTGGCTTTCACATTTAAAAAGAATAAAAATTACATCAAGAATAACACTTCTTCTGTAACAACATAGGAAGAAATAAACAAAATTCAGCGTAGATTTAGAGCAGAAAATTCCTGCAGAAAGAATTTCTAAATCAATCCAATTTTTCCTGAAATTTGATCAGTCTGACTAAACAATTTATTGAAATATTTCATCAGGACTATGAGACATCCCTATAAATTCAGTTCCACTTATTTTAATATTCACATGCCAGCAGAATAACAGAGTGTTATGATCCATTTTGTGAGAAAACTAAAAAAATTAAGTGTTTCTGAGTAGACCTTCAACTATCCCACTTTATCAAAAATTAAGATAGCTTGCCACTTTTTTATGTACATACAATTTGAAATGAAAAAACATCCCTATTGCTTCCTACTATAAAGAAAATGGATGACCTTTTTCAGTATCTATTAGGATTCTCAGTGGTATATTGCAGACAAACATATAAGAAGTGCTTCAGAAGTTGGGTTAAACCCATAGCTCCCTGATTTGATTTGAGTTCTAAAATAGCACATCTTCCAAACTAACATTTTTCCAAAATTTCCCTGCTTTTAAACAAGGTTTAAAAACATTTTTCGTATTTAAATTTTTCTTTTGGTAAAATGTCCTTTTAGAATCTTAAGACAAGTAGAAGTGGAACAAACTTCTGGACATCATCTAGTCCAACCCCCTGCCTAAGGCAGTGTTGTCCCTTTCCAAACCATCCCATACAAATCCTTGTCTAACCTATTACTAAAACTACATAATCAATCCTGTCATACAACTATATGGCACAGCATCCTAAATCACCACAGGTAAAGTGAGAGGGCAACAATAGTCAAACATTGTTAAAATGCACTTGAAACATCCTCCCCACTACAAAGGAAAGCAAAACAGTCTATACTAGTCTGACTATAGAGCAAAATTGCTTCCTGAACCCAAATATAGTGATCAGTCTGACCCAGATCACAGGGACAAGACCTTCTAGTCCCAACAGGAGCATTTGCACACACCAATCAGAGTCTCCCGTCTTGGCTGAAGCCAGCACCAGAAGCTTCTGAAGGACGAGGAAAAAAGAGAAAAAAAAATCTGGAAATATGTAGCAACAGGAAGGAAAAAAAATGCTTCCTGGACCCATGTGGCAACCAGCATGCCTAGAAACATGGCAAATACCTAACACCCTCATTCTGCTCTGATACCTGGGGACAACAAAAAAACATCAATACATGACACCCCCTTACTAAACAGCTAGAAATCCCCTTTATCTTACCTACATCTTAAGGGATAGCCAGCACGGGTTTGTTGCGGGTAGGTCTTGCTTGACCAATCTCATTTCCTTCTACGACCAGGTGACCTATCACCTGGACAAGGGAGAAGAGATTGATGTCATATATCTTGACTTCAAAAAAGCCTTCCATCTGGTGTCCCATGATCGCCTCTTGGAGAAACTGGCCAATTGTCGCCTTGGGTCCTCCACGATCCACTGGCTGGAAAATTGACTCCGTGGTCAGACCCAGAGGGTAGTAATTGATGGAAGTCACTCATCGTGGTGTCCTGTGACCAGTGGGGTCCCCCAAGGTTCTGTCCTTGGACCCATACTGTTCAACATCTTCATTAATGATGTGGACACTGGAGTCAGAAGCAGACTGGCCAAGTTTGCCGATGACACCAAACTTTGGGGCAAAGCATCCACACCAGAAGACAGGCGGGTGATCCAGGCTGACCTGGACAGGCTCAGCATGTGGGCGGATGAGAATCTGATGGTGTTCAACGCCAATAAATGCAAGGTTCTCCGCCTTGGGGAAAAAAACCCGCAGCATCCTTATGTTGTGCAACATAGCAGTGCTATGTTGGCTAGCACTATGGAAGAAAGAGACTTGGGGGTCATCATTGACCACAAGATGAACATGAGCCTGCAATGCGATGTGGTGGCTAGTAAAGCGACCAAAACGCTGGCTTGCATCCATAGATGCTTCTCAAGCAAATCCCAGGACGTCATTCTCCCCCTGTACTTGGCCTTAGTGAGGCCGCAGCTGGAGTACTGTGTCCAGTTTTGGGCTCCACAATTCAAAAAGGATGTGGAGAAGCTTGAGAGAGTCCAGAGAAGAGCCACGCGCATGATCAGAGGTCAGGGAAGCAGACCCTACGATGACAGGCTGAGAGCCCTGGGGCTCTTTAGCCTGAAAAGGCGCAGGCTCAGAGGTAATCTGATGGCCACCTACAAGTTTATCAGGGGTGACCACCAGTATCTGGGGGAACGTTTGTTCACCAGAGCGCCCCAAGGGATGACGAGGTCAAATGGTCACAAACTACTTCAAGATCGTTTCAGGCTGGACATAAGGAAGAATTTCTTTACTGTCCGAGCCCCCAAGGTCTGGAACAGCCTGCCACCGGAGGTGGTTCAAGCGCCTTCATTGAACACCTTCAAGATGAAACTGGATGCTTATCTTGCTGGGATCCTATGACCCCAGCTGACTTCCTGCCCTTTGGGCAGGGGGCTGGACTCGATGATCTTCCGAGGTCCCTTCCAGCCCTAATGTCTATGAAACCTATGAAATCTATTATGTATCCCTTCCACAAATCTTATCCCAGCTCTTTTAAACTTCTTTCATAACTAGGATAGATTGTGGAGCTTTGCTTCATTCTCTTGACACTATGTGTGTGTTTACATGTGCATTAGATCTGGGAACAGTTTACTCAGGAGTAAACAACTCATGCATAAATGCTCCCAGTCAGGCACCCACACATGCAGGGAAGAGGGAGCAGATTTACTGCTAATGGCAGCAAACTGCTTCTGCTTCCTTAGGCCCTGCAATGGACCCCTGCCACCACCAAGGGGAACTCCAGACTTCCCCTCTGTGCTAATCCAGGGTCTAGCAAGCAGACAGCTGTCTCCTGGCAAGGGCTGAGACATGGCACCCTGCCCCCTGAGGGCTACCTACTTCCAGGGCAGGGACAATGTCCCCTGCCCTGGCAGCAGGGAACTCCTGGTCCCAGCCCCCCAATCAGGGGCAGGGGACTTGGAAAGAACTGCAGTGGAAGAGCAGGTCCCAGTCCCCTGCCCCAATCCACCTCACTGCTAGCTGCCCCACCAGCAGATTATGGCAGGGGGCTGGGACCTACCCCACCCATGAAGCTCCTTCCAAGCCCCATGCCTTGATCAACTGATTCGGGCACAGGACTGGTACCTGTCCCTGACTGGGACAGTTTTCAGCCCCTGCTCTGTGATCATGGGGCAGGAGCTGGAGAGCCTGTTCCCCACTCAGCTCCAGGACTATTGAGCTGGGTGGGGAACAGGCTTTTCAGTCTCTTCCCCACCCAGCTCTGTGCTCATGGAGCTGGCCAGGAACAGACTCCCCAGCCCCCAGCAGCAGGAAGCTCTCAGTACCAGCTCCTGCAGTAGCAGGGTTCTGGCTGGGAGTTCTTATCTCCCAAAGCCAACTCAATGATTTCAGGGCCAGTGCTGGGAGATCCTTATCTACCAGCACCAGCTCCAATCTTTATCCTGTAGCCCCCTGCACCCTGATCATGATGGTGAAGTGGGGGCTGGGAGATAAGGATATCCCAGTCCCTGCTCCATGATCATGAACTCAGAGCAGGAAGATTGGAGCTCCATGCTGCTGGGACAGGGGGACATATTCCCCACTTGGGCTCTGGTGGCAGAGCCTGCCTGTCATCAGACAGCTTTTGGGGGCAAGGAACAATCTCCTGCCTTCTGGTGGCCATCTGACAAGGAGCGGAGTTGCTCCCAGTCAGCAGTCTACAACAGCACTACTAAGCAGTTACTAATCACAAGTAAATTTGTTACTTGCATTTGCTGGTAGCGTATTTACTAGTGGTTAGCCAGGTTTACTGTACAGTGTGTGCACATGTAGACACATATGCTTATTGTGCAGTAAACTGTGCTACTGTGCCATAAAGCATCTTGTGTAGATGCACCCACAGAGTATGATCCTCTCCAATATCCACCCAGTTCAGGCTGTAGAAATCTTCTCACTCTCTTCCAGCAAGCCATGTGTGTGTATGTAGGGGGAAGCTCCTGGGCTTTGAATTGTTGCTCTTTACAGAGCACTCCAAACATATCTATTCCCAGGTCATCCCTGACCATTGCTTATCCAACCTCTTCTTGAACATCTCCCATCATAGAGATTCCACAGTTTTCCTACTCAGTCTATTTTATTGTTATAACAGGAAGATTTTTATTCCTGATATCCAGTTGGAACCTACTTCACTGTAACTTCAAATTATTGGTCTGCATCCTACTCTCTAAAAGAAGAGTAAAAGGTGTTTTCCTCTTTGTTATGGGAGCCCTTTAGATATCTGAAGACTACTATCATGCCCCCTCTTAAATCACTTGTTTCATTAACTGAACATGCCTATTTCTTTCAACTTCTCCTTGTAGGGCTTGCCTTCCAAGCCCTTTATCATTTTTGTCTCCTGACTATGGACTGACCTCTCTAACCTTTCCATGTCCTTCTAGAAAGGCAGAGTTCAAAACTGAACACAATACTCTAGATGAGGTCTAATCAGTGTCAAGTAAAGAGGTACTATCACTTCCTGTGTCTTGCACCTAATGCTCCTATCATGGGTGGATCTAGGATTTTGAAATGAGGGTGCAGATGATATGGTGCCATATATAACACAACATATATTTTTCTCTAGGTAAAAAGAAACTAAAAGCTTTGCTAATATGCTAGAGGCCTACAGCTATATTACTTAGTTTAAAATCAAAGCAAGAATAAACATAAATTTATTGGAATGTGCATTTATTTGTTATATCAGATATTAGGCTCAAAAACACAACAAACTAGGCAAAAAATAAAAAAAATGTGTTTTCTTTAGTCTTGTAGTCATCAGAATTAAATGTACATCTTTCATATTATAAAACAAAATCTAGCCTTCTTGAGTTTCACTGAAGATTATTTCCACACCTGGGTTGTTTCCACACCTGATTTAATGTTTTTAGCTAGAGTTAAAACCAATCTGTGGATTTATGAAATATGAGCTACATTATAAGGACCAGCTATCAGACAGAAGAGTTGCAAAAGAAAGTATAGCTTGCTTAATGGGACATTAAGACCATTAAAAAAGGAGAAGGGCCATTAACACCTGTGGAATAAAGAGCTTAGAAGGAATCAGGCAGATTATAATGAGTCACAAAGTCAAGTGACTCCCTCACTGTCACCTGAACAGAATACTGCTGCCACTGCCAGACAGTAGGGCTGCGAGCTCAGCCCAACTGGCCTGAGCTCCCATTCCCAGCCTGATCAATCATAGTGCTGGGGAGGAGAACTGAGCAATCGGGCTCAGTTCTCTTCCCCAGCTCCCCAGTCCCAGGAGGCAGCACCCAGCTTCCCTCCCTCATCTGGCAGGCAGATGGGAGCCCGCAGCCTCGGAAGGGCTGGCACAGCCCCCGCAGCACTCCCGGGGTTGTGAGCCCCCCATCTGCCTGCCGGATGAGAGAGGCTGTTTCCAGCTTCCCCTTTATAGCATATAGGCAAAATGTCAGAACGGCATCACTGTTTCAACAAAACGGAACAGTGGTTTCAAATTAAAATGAAATTCAAAACGAAACACTGTTCCATCAAAACCTCGAAACTCAAGTCAAAATGGAATGGTGTCATTTCACACTGCCCTACCAGAAAGTTGGTTTTAAACTTTGAGTGGACCAGGAATCAAGGGAAAGTGTGAATGCACCACTGCACCCCTTCCCTGTATCTGGTTCCTACTGACACAGCCCAAAATTGCATTCACCTTTTGTGTAGCTGCATCACACTGAAGACACATATTGAGCCTGGGATCTACCAAGACTCCTAGTTCCTTCTCCATAGTGCTGCCAACCAGGGAGTTGTCACCTATCTGGTATTTGCATTTTTATTATTCTTTCTGGGGTATGGTGCCTTGCATTTGTCAGCACTGAACTTCATCCTGTTGGCTCCAACCCAGTGCATCAAAATCCTTCTATGCTGCTGTCTTCCAGTGTGTTTGCAGTCCTTCCCAGATTGGATCATCTGCAAATTTGCTCAAGAAGCTTTCTATGCCAGCCTCCAAATCATTAATAAACACATTGAATAGCACTGGGCCTAGGGCAGACCCCTGTTAGACTCCATGTGAAACCTCCTGGTATTCTAGCATGGATCCATTTAAAATTTACTTTTTGCTTCAAGCTACTGAGCCAGTTGTCTATCTACCTTATAGTAATTTTGTCTATCCCATGATTCTCCAATTTGTTTACGAGAACATCATGTAGGACTTTGTCAAAAGCCTTGCTGAAATTTGGTTACACTATATCCACTACATTCCCTTCATCCACGCAAGCAGTTACTTGGTCAGAAAAGGAGATCATGTTTGTTTTGCACAATTTGTTCACAGTAAATCCATGCTGGCTGCTGTCTCCTCCAGGTGCTTACAAATGACTTCCTTACGATATGCTTCAGTTACTCCCCAGGTACCTAGGTGAGGCTAACCAGTCTGTAGTTCCCTGGGTCCTCCTTTTTTGCCCTTTTTAAAGAAGACACTGTTTTGGCCCTTTTCCAGTCCTCTGGTACCTGGCATATCTCCCACAACTTTGTAAATATTATTGCCAGAGGCTCTGAGATAGCCTTTGCCAGTTCCTTCAGTACCCTAGGATGGAGTTCATCAGGCTCTACTGACACAGATTCTTTCAAATCCATTAAAAACTCTCTGACTGTCTCTTTTGTTATCTCATCCCTCCATTAGTTCTAATAAAGGTTGTCAGTATTGCCTGTTAGATTCATAGATTCATAGAATCTTAGTTGTCATGCAGAGAGCTTCTGGGGTGGAGGGAACTTTTTTTTTGGAGTGCCCAGCATATTTTGGCATGAGGATCAGAGTAGATAAAATGCACTGTTCCCAAAGTCTCCAATATATGAGTGTCACGGCGGGGTCCTCGCGGAGGGCCGTGATCTCCTCAAGGTCCCTCGCTCCGTGTACAGGCCGGCCCAAGGCACCCTCTAATTCTCACCCGCCACGTCTTGTTGGAAATATATTAGGGAGGCTGCCTATGACTCCCTGGGCACGGCTACTCGGGACCTCTGTCCCCTCGGTTTTTCTGGACCCCTGGGGTCTCCCGATATGGTGGGTGTTCCCCGGACACCCTAGCCTTATGGGCTATGCGTGGCTCCTACCAGCCCCTAATACCACGCCCCAAGCCTCGCAGATGTAATAGACGTTGTTAGGTTTGTACGCCCGCTTCCCAGGCCTCCTCTAAACTGTAGCCTACTCTGGGCTCTCTCTCGTGCCCAGCCTCCCACTGGGACTCTCGTCCACTCTGGGACTTCCCTGCCGGTGCGGTCCCGCTCAGGGACTCTCTAGCGGGCCTCGGCCCTTCCCTGGCCAACCGCACGGATACTCTCTCTGACCCCAGCTCGCCGTGCTGCTACTCCCTGTCTTCTCGGGGCAACCACAGCGCCCTGCCTCAGTCTGAGGGGTGTTGCTGCACTAGCCTGCGGCCGGGTTCGCTATGCCCGTCTTGGGCTCCTCAGTATGGCCCCGCTCTAGGGCTCCCTGATCTGGCGCTCCCCTTCCTCGGGGCTCGCCATGCCCGCACTGGGCTTCTCAATAATGTACTATGGCGCTCCCCCTCTTCGGGGCTCACCGTGCCCACCCTGGGCTTCTTGATAATATACTATGGCGCTCCCCCTCTTCGGGGCTCGCCGTGCCCACCCTGGGCTTCTCAATAAAACCGCCCCTTTCCCTGGGGCCGGGGTCTATGTCCCCTGCATGCGATCCGGGGTCTACGTCCCCCGTCTGCAACCTACCGGTTGCGCCTGCGACCCACTGGCAGCGCTCCTCGCCGCCAGTTGCTCACGCACTGGCGTGCGAGCTGCACCTTCCCTGGCGCTATGAAAATAATGCGCCCTCTTGGCGCTAGGGCACCCCACACTCTCTCTGGGGTCCCTGTGATTGAGGTCAATGCTCCTCTCTGAGCTCAACTGAGCCCACAACTCCACCCTGTAAATCTCAGGGCCTAGCGCGCCCTCACTGGCGCCGGGGTCTCAAACTCCCCTGTGAGTCCCCGATGAGGCCTCCTCCAACCCCTACAGCCTCACCCAAACCTCCGGGTGTAATAACAGAGTCAAACAAACTCAAGCCTCCTGGCTGTAACACATACCTAAAGCCCCCTGGCTAAACCCTAGTGCCCATCCTCTCAGGGCTATCACGAGCTGTACTTGCAAGTCATGCTCCTTTCCATATCTCAGCTGAGGGAGCTCCTGCCTCTCCGGCTGCTGGCAGAGAACTGCTAGCCTGGCTTCGGCCCTGGGCTTTATAAGGGCCAGGCCCTTCCCCCTTCTGGCCAGCTGGCTCCCCCTTAGTTGCTCCAGCAACCCGCAGCTGCGCTCAGTTGGCTCTGCCAGGGTTCTCTCCCTGGCAGTTCCTCCTCTCTAGGAGCAGGCACTGAGGTGCCCTGCGACAATGAGCCTGATGTTCTTAAAGAACTTCTGTGTGAAAGAATATTTTTCCACAGAGGAAAAATTTTAAGTGTATGCTCACACTTTCCATTAAGAGTTAATTTTTATCTTATTATTACACCCCAAAAATGTTTGGTGGCAGCATTATGATCATTAAAATGTTATTTAAAAATGTATTTGTGTTGGACAACAGAACAAGAGGATCAACTCTGCTATGCCTATTCAGTTCATCTCACATATTATCTGTATATTATGTTCAGCAATTCCAAAATTTTCAAGTTTATACAAAACATAACTTCAGAACATCCAACAAAGGCTTTACCAACATTTTTCCTGATATTACTCAAATGAAAAATAAACTAATTATTTTCCTCTTAGAACAATAGGTATTATGGTAGAATTATTTACATTCCTGTTGTACCACTACTAGGTACCGCTAGCATTTTCTGCATTTCTTACAAAAACAGTACATACCTTTCTTTCAAAAGCAGATTTGCTTTCAATGTTGACCAGATCACTCTTGGAGAAAGGCAAATGAACAAAAATTATTCATAGATTCATAGACTGTAAGGGACTAGAAGGGACCTTGCAAGATCATCAGGTCCAGCCCCCCTGCACTAGACAGGAAAAATAACTGGGGTTGTTAAGTTATTTAAGTAGAAATATAAAACAAACAATCTTTTAATTTACAGACCTGGAAACCCAAAATAGTACACTTGGATCAAGGGAAGCAAATGCCCATCCACAGCACTTGCATCGACTACTATCCAGTAGGATGTTTTCCCAGTATGTCTTCTTAACACAAGATTCCCATTTGTTCCTGCAAAGAAAATCACTAATGTTGTATACTCCTTTAATGAATACCAATGGTCTGGGGGGCTGTAAACACCATGTGTTTTCTGTACCTATGTGTATTATACAATAGATATTATTTTTAAACCATTCATTGGTAGAAATGAGCCCTCACAGTAATATATTATTTTTATCAACACTTCTGATCACCCTGAATCTTTCTAAAATCACTATCGGTATTGATAATATCATAGTAATGGTAGAAAGATGCCAATACATATTTTCATTAGTAATCTGATGTGTGGTAATTTGGATGTATTTATAGGAAGAATGGACCAAAGTATTTCAGCTTGTATCTAGGCAGGATATAAACAAGGATTGGCAGTTTGGGTCTGAGATGGATTCAGGATTCAGAATCTATTACCTCAGGATTTCAGGTCATCATGAAGGGCAAGCAAAAGATTAGTTAGGATCCCAAGTACTCTTCCAACTTCAGAATCAGTAGCTGCCATGAGTGCTCCACATTTTTTAATAAAAAAATCTCACCCAGAACCAAACCACAAGGATAAATTCTGACTCAGTGATAAAAAGTAAATCTCTCAAAATGTTGGTATGAAGTAGAGGGATCAGATCTAAAGTTCCTGTGAAGCCTCTCTCTAACATGAATTTAGTTTTCTTCTATATATTGCATCAGGGGGCTTACTGTAAGCCCTTCCTTGAGAAATAATTATATTTAGAGACATATTTTCTGCTTCATGCTGTCTAATTCTGGCATGGTATCACAGTGGCATGGTTGGATTATTCAGGATAAGGTGCTTTGTCCTTTTGTTTCTTTCTGTATTGTGCATTTAACTTTTATGTGCTATATATTATTTCTTGTGTGTGTAATTGTATGTGAGACTGATGACATATTGTATACCTAATGAAATGTAAAATTGGCTTTTGAAATAAATAAAAGAAAAATGTTAAATCATAAAAAAGAAGAATGTTGACTACAGGCCTTTCCTTTCTAGGTTAAATGGAAATGTACTCGTCATGATGTTTTTCTTTTATGATAGGGGTTGCCTAGCAGCAGTTACTATAGTTAAAGTTCCCTGACACTTTTCACATGTTAATATTTTTCTGGGAAAAAAAATCATCTTTGAATTGGAGGTTAAACTTTCTATGATTGGCCTGTCCAATAAGTACACTTTATTTATTTTTAGTGTAAGAAATATCTCCAGCCATGCAAAAGTTATGGAAAGTGAAATATATATAAAAGACTTTTTCTGCTTTAGAGTTACAATGCTGGCTAAATTAAACCCTCCAAATTTTCTGACATATATCCACAAAGATTACTTTTCTCTTACAGTAATTCTATGGGGTACAACCAAAAGTGAGGACTCATTGGCTAGGGAGACTTTTACACAGAAACCAGTTTAAGTGATCAGAAACTGGTTTAAACCTGTAACAGAACAGATGTTCAATGCATATAAACCAGTTTGAAAATGGCTGAAACTGGTTTGAGATAAACCTGGTTGAATATAGTATCAGTCTTAATTTATTTGCCTCAAACCAGTTTATGCAATGCCTGTCCCAGATCCCTTGCTGGTTTAACTTAAATCTGAGTCCCCCAACATCTCACCATGCTCTCTGGGCGGGGCTGGGCAGGGCTCTCTGCTTCACAGCAGGGCTGGCCCCTCCCCTCTGCTCCCTGGCTCAGCACAGTCTTACAGGCACAGCAGGGTCTGCTGGCTTCCCCATGCCCCCCTCTTCCCCGTCTTACCACTCACTGCTTAAGCAGAGATCCCTCCCTCCTCTCTGCCACAGCATGGACTGTAGCCAGCATGTGGTATGCTAGCTAACGCTGAGAGGTGTCTGTGCGTGTGTCTCTCTCTAGTTTCACTGGGCTAGGCAGACAGAACAGTGACCACTTAGGGTTTTTGGAGTTAATCAAAAGGTCAGCTGGTAAACTGTTTAAGAAGTTTGAAGTAATGTGGAGAGGGGCTATTGTTTTGCTAATCAGATGATAAAGACTGTTATCAGCCCCCTGGATGGCTTTCTCACCTGTCAGTTTGCTGCAGACAGTATGATGAAGCAGGTAGGGAGATTGAAAAGCTCTGTATCATCAGCAGATGCACGCACCGCACACCCCCTTTGCCTCAGAGTGCTAGCCCGGATCTGAGAGCTGGCAACACTCCCACCCCTTGAGCAGCCAGTGGGGAAAAGCCTGGGACCGTGCAGGCAGACCTCCCTAATGAGAGAGTCCTGCTGGGGCCTGGCCATGCCGTCCTCAGTTCAGCTCCCTGCAAAAGGGAAGAGAGGACTTCTCTAGCGCTCCCTAGCTGGAGCCACTGCAGGCATATGCCTGAATTGCCTCAGTCCAGAGAGAATGTCTGTCCAGTTTCAAACCAGTTCAACCTAGCCAGGATAGACTAACCTACAAAGATTGAATCAATTCAGGCTCAGGCTTTTTGAATGTCTGTCCCCAGCCATTGTATTAAAATGTACAAATGCAGTAAGAGATGTTCTCTGCCCAAAGAATGTTCAATCTTAAAAGATAAGATAATTAAGGGAAGAAAGGAAATATTAATAATACTAATAACCCCATCTTACAGTTGGGTAACTGAAGTATAGGGAAACTAAAAGCCAAATTCATGAAAGGCACATTTACACCATGGGCTTTTCTCTGTGGCCATTCTTGATTTTTGTTCTCCAGTGGATTTGAAAGCAGCTGGTGAGCAGCTTCACCATAAGCATGTCAGTGGGAATGAGTGTGTGAAGCAGTGAGTGAAGAGAAATAGGCATCTAACAATAGGATTCACAACAAGCAGCTTGATGAGCAAGGAGGTTATATCTAAATTGGTTCAGACAAAAGTTGGAAGAGAGGGGTGAGTCTAACACTCCACCTACCTGAGACTGGACACCAGAATCTGTTTCTGGACCTTGTTTCTGGACTCTCTCCTTTTAAAGAATGGTGGTGGTAGTACCATTCACCTTTTATAAAACGGTTTAATATCTACAATGCTTGCTCAAGTGACCCACTGAGACCCAGCCTCCTTGGCCACCTCTGCCCAAAGGATTTCAAATCCACAACTCCCACTTCCCAGAAGATTGCTATAACCACCAGGCTATAGGCAGCCCTGAGATGGCAGTGAAAGAGGCAAGGAACTGGAACTATTCATCCCTCCTGTCAAAACTACATCAAGAGGAATGCAAGATACTTGAGGCTAGAGAGAAAATAAGGAAAAAGGAAATGGACATGGGACCTTGCTCCCTATTAATTTTATCAAGCAAAATGCATAAGGCATCTCTGGAGAAAAGACTAGAATCTAGGATTCTTCCCATCCTGGCGCACAGCCTCATTGCTGGGCTATAGAAGTAAGCTCAGGCTTGTTTTTGTTTTTTGTTTTTTTACATATGATTATCTATATATTTTTACACGTTTTATTATGTTTCTACCATTTCTACAAAATTCTTCTCAGTGTAAGACTTTTTATTTTGCAGAAGTAGGTGTCAGTCAGATATGTTCCTCTACACACACCCCTTCATCCCCAGACATCCCTTCTCCTTATCTTGTTTTCATCCATGGAGCTACTTACCATCTGTTTTTCATAAAAGGGATATTTTACCAACTCAGTAATCCTAATTTTTTGCCTTCAAGCACCACAATTTCACCTGGAACTACAAAATTATTTAAGAACTCTTTGGTGAACTGCATTTCAAGAATTTTGTAGAAATGAAGCCTCTTTTTAAGTCTTTGAACAATGCTCTTAAAGAGTGAGTCCAGGAGGGTGGAAAAATATAGCCTCTGAACACCCACTCCTTTGCACTTATTTTCAGACCACTTTGTACGATATTGAACAAAGTACAGATCTCTATGGGAAAGTGGCTGCAGGAAAACACAATCCCTTGACCTGTCTTGTAGCATGGATAGATATCGATGTCCCACTTAACTCCTTTTCTGTCCCCTGGAACTCTGGATAAAAGACTGCAGGATTGATCAAAATTGTTTTCAGTATGACTACACTTGAAAAGAGCATGAAAATGTCCATTTGATTCAAGCTCTTTTACTTCAAGTCATGTATTAAAATGTTTGATAATTCCAGCTTTTAGTTGCAATCTTTAGAGAAAAATGCGCTAGGAAAATAAAGTCCTTGTCTGTTTGTGAATAAATCCGGTGCAAAATCTATACAAATTTTATAGGATACAGCTATTAGTAATACATCTCTGGCCGTACCTATAAAAATATTTTTCTGCAGCTCTATTCTCTCAAGTGGTTTCTGATTAAGCTTATTGACCTTTAAGGGTTCTTTCATGTATCTCAAAATGTTTTAGTGGCGTATGCAGCACACTAATAATGTGCTATCAGTAATTTTACCAAAGGCTCCCACCAAAACTTTCTCACTTAGCTAGTGACACATCTCATGTATGAAAGATGCTTTGGCTTGTAGGGTCATGTAAAGAATTTACACTGGCTGTACTTTGCTGGAAATATTTATACTTTGTTCATGAAAATTATACAGTGCATATGAATACTAAACCAGGGTTCAACCTACATACTTTATATTTGGAGCCGTGTATGAAGATCTTATAAGGCTGTCAAAGGAATCCCCCCTCTGAGACATTTTTAGAAATACCAGCCATTTGGTGCAATATGTTCCATGGCAAAGGCAAAAATAAATGTGCTCTTTAAGAGTATTTTTATAAGCCCCAGTAATAAATTCTCTCTGGCAGAAATAATAAAGGAGTGTCTAAACAGGGTTGAACTCCAAAAAAAGTCAGGAAATCATTTGCACTGTCCCTTCAGTTTGGTGACATCATTTTAATAAGAAAGGGATTCTGGAAATGCACAAGATACCCACCCCACTTCTCCAGCACAGGACTGCAACACACAATATCAGTACTTACATATAAAAAGAAAAAAATACATAAAGATACTTTAAGTGTCCAAGGATTTTACTTCTGAAATACTTTTAAAATTATGTATAACATACCTCTAACAATGCAGTTGACAAGTTTTACTGTTATCTACTTAAACTGTTCAAAGAGTAAATACCTAAACCACTCTATCCAGCAGACTAAATAATACTTTAGGACTAATTCCAAGCTCAAATTACTACTACTACTTCTGGTGATTTGCACATGGTCCACCAGCCACCAACCACCCTGTCTTGGCAGTTACAAGGGTTGTTCTTCATTCAAAATATGTGCTGTCCCTTTCAGACAGGACTCCATAATGTCTGTAATTAACCTGACTGGGTGCATCTACACATGCAATTAACACAGCTGAATAAACTATTGCTCCCAGGCATGCTGTTTGCATGTGCACCTCGGACTGCAGCACATCAAGCTGGGGTGGTGCAGTCCTGGCTAGAAGCAGGCCCCAAGGGTCAGCTTGCCAGCCTGGGGCTACTGTAACCTGGCTCAATATGCTGCAGGGGGGATGGCTGGGGCATGAGGATGCTTTAGTGCAGGGCGAGCTGGCAGGCAGTCCCCATACTGTAGCACCCATGTGCCCCAGCCAGCCCCATCAGCATCTATACATGCACTGTGGCATAATAAATAACTTCACCATAGGATAGTACTTGTATCTAGCAGTACTATCCCATGGCAGAGTTGATTAGTTTACTCTGTCCTAATAGCACTGCCTAAGTAGACATGGATGTTTTACTGCAGAGCTAATCAGACAATGTCTTGTGTAGATGCACCTATTGTGTCACACATAATCTGCTCTCTCTCAGGAATAGAATCTGCCTCATTGCTATATTAACTGAAAATGACAATAGGAGATGGCCCATGCCGGAGCTTATGAGGCCTATTCGACCAAGCACTTTTTCAGTTGAAGACAGACCTGAATACATTTTTTTCCAGTGGCCTCTACCATGAATGGTAGAGAATAATTACTTTTGACAAAATCTCAGCAATATCTTCCAGATGGGAAATGAACTTAAGCATTTCCTCCAGACTACACAAATCAACAAAAAGTTCTGGCTTTCAGTCTAGGATCAGCACCGAGTGAAAACTACTCTTGGAGACTTCATTGGTTATGCTCTTTAATGCATAACTCTAGGATGGGAGCATAAGTGGAAATGCCAATAAATTATTATTATGTCTCAATGGCTGCCAGATGAAAAATAGCCATCATTCTGAAAAGAGGCAGAATGGGGAAAGTTCAGAAAAATATGAAGGATACTGACATGTCTTATGTGGATAACATCCTTCCCACCTCTGATTTTGAACACTGAGGTATTTGACATCTAAGAGCAGATATAAACAATTTCAAGACAAACCTAGAGATATATCTTCCATCTAAACAGTTTGTAAAGTTCAAGCAAACTTTTTATATTGGCTCATTGAATGTGTACCTAAATAACAAACTTTTTAAAGTTCTGAACAGTTTGACTTCATAGAGGATAAAATATGTATCTCTGCTTAGAGAACTTCTGAAGAAATATGTTACCATCCAAACGCGTTTGTAAGTGTATAAAGGAATGTTAAGCTATACAAATAAATAAGTAAAAGAAATAAGACAAAAAAAATGAAACCCGACCATGGGTATACATCATTATCAAGGAAACTGTTTGAGAATTAAGAACTGAACTTGTTGGAAAGCAAAGTTTGGCACAGAAGATCTAAGGCTTACATCAAAACATAGTTCAAGCTCTAGTAGAACTCAAAGAATAAAAAATGCAGAGTATCAAAGATAATTCCATCTGAGAGGCCAGAATATTTCAACTTCATTAACTGACAAAAAAACCCAGATTTTTTTCCTGAGAACAAGAACTTATTTGCTATTATTACAGGAAATTATTAACAAATTTCTGTACATACAGACACTCACTCACTCACTCACTCACTCACTCACTCACTCACTCACTCACTCACTCATGCAGACACACAGCTATGATTACTCATTTTCATGTACATTCTCCTTCATTCTTACTTGCATGCAATTATTTATCTCTCATGTTATTCAAACACTTTTTGCACCAACCATGTATACTGTTCTTCTCTCTGAAAAATGAGAGCACTAATATATGTGGAAATCACTTTCTGTAGAGGTATCCATCTTTCATTGAACTTTGCAGTGTTCTAAATTCAGTGTGTGAACCTTAGGTAGTACTAACCAGTATATAAATAGCATAGACAAAAATAATATCAACTATTCTTAAAGGGAAAATATATTAAAATAACCTGCAACCGCAGATGCATAAATTAGGCCTCTGAGACAATGTAGTATCTCTGCAGTTCTCCCCTGACCAATTTTTTACATCAGTGCTTTTACATGCATTGACTATTAATTTTATTAGGCTAGATAATAAAAAAGTCCCCCTCTGATGATGGAATACTGCACTCCCATTTTCCTGTAGAAAAACTTTCAAAAAAACAGAAGTATTTGCAGAAGACTCTGAATCAGAACTTCTTAGATCCTAAATTCTGGAAGCTGCAAGTGGGAAAGGAACAGTGAAAAAACCCTATTGACTCTCCTTTTGAGCACCTATTCTCTGCCACTGTGACAGAGGATACTGGGCAAGATGCACCTATGGTCTGGCCCCTGCAAATGGCAGTTCTCATAATCTTATGTTATGAATTTAACAGAGATTTTAGTTGTAGCCTTGTTGAACACCTCACTATTCACCCTATAGAATTATCAATATGTTACCCAATAGAATTATTAAGTGTAAATATAGAGCATTGCTATGAACAACAATATGAACTTGGCTTTCACTGGATAGTTTGCCACTGCTTCACTGAAGCTCAGGCTGAAATGGAGTAATGGAAGAAGGAAAAGAGTTTGTCACCTTCTATATACATCATGCAGGATTGTAGCATAAAGTAGGGGGAAAGGTATTGGGGGGGGTTCCTCTTTATCTCACAAAGTAGGTATACACGCACTTGCATCAGGAGTAAGGCAGCAGCACTAGCAGATAGGATCAAGGAAGAATTATGGGGGGTTTGTTTGTTTTAAAGTAAGTATTGTTGAACAGAGATGTGTGGGTGCACTAGCACATAGGCCTGTGCGAATTGGCTAATATTCGCTTCAGATTTAGACAATTTGGGAGACAGCGATTCAATTCGGTGATTTGAATCACTGTCCTGAATTGATTGGGCCGAATCTGATTCAGAGATTCGGCCACCACCAAATCTCTGAATTTAACAGGCCCAATCCCCCACTCACTCTCCCAGCCCCTGCAATGGCTGCCCCAACTGGCCCCAGCACTACGGCATGTAAAAAAAAAAAAAAAAAAGCCTGCACTCACCAGTTCTTGCCAGGCAGGGGGACAATTGCTGCTGCTTCCCACTATCCTGTGCTGCATGGGGGGGGGACTCTGCCATGAGCCCCCAGAGGCCCCAATGGCCACTGCAGCATCCAGTGAGTGTGGGGCTTTTGTCTTTTTAAAGCACCAGGATGCTGGTGCTGCACAGAGCAGCCATTGATGGGACTAAGAGAATGGGTGGGGGATGGGGGCTCATGGAAAAGTGTCCCACTCAGCGTGGGGCAGTGGGGGGCAGTGGGGGGTGTGCGGGCCGGGAGCGGTCTGAGGCCCTCGGGGGCGCGCGGCGGGCTGTGGCCAGCAGCCCTGGCACGCGGGTTGGGGAATGCAGGCCGGCGGACTAGAATTAGGCACGGACGCGTAGCGGTTGATTAAAGATTATTTTACTTACACCGTAGATGGTTGCGGTGCAGGCAGGAAAAACTTGCTTGCATTGCAGTTACAGACAGACACGTGGAGTTTGCTAGGCTCCACAACACGAACTCGAACAAGACCCGCAGAAAACTCGAGCCTCTTGAAATAACTCGGACAGAGCTCTGTATACACACACACACGAAGCTTGCTAGGCTCCGTGGAACAAGCGCGCAGGGAAGGGGTTCGTCGAGGGATCGCGCTCGGCGACGGGGAGAGGCCAGAGGTTGATCAGACCCCTATAGCCTTCTTAAGGCACACGCTGGGTCCGTTAGGCTCCTCAGCACTTAGAGTTCTTCACGAGACGTGAAGTCCTCCTCCTCCACGAGATGGTTGTGGAGTCCTCCAACTTGGGCGGAAACCACTCAAGCCTCTTATACGGCTAGCAAGCCAATCGCTAGCCGCCACGTGGGAATAATTTAGAACTGGCCAATAGTGGGACACAAATTTGCATGCGGGTGGCGGGAACTCCTTTGCACTGGGGTTTTCTCTTTACAACTGAGAAATGCACCCTGCAAAGAAAGCTCCAAGTGGCGGGAAATAATTTAGCAGTGCCGAAGCACGCACACACAAAATCACACCCTTGGGTTGTGACAGGGGGCAGTGGAGATCACCCCCACACCTGGCATGAGATGGTGAGTGCAGGGTTTTTTGTTGTTTTTTTTTAGTGCCAGGACACTGGGACCAGGTGGGGCTGCCATTGATGGGCCTGGGAGAGTGGGTGGGGGTTGGGAAGTGCTCAGGGGGACTGGGGGAGCAGGCAGGGGATGGGGCCTGGCGGGGGTCCCCCAATGGTCCCCTCGCCCTTCCTCCAGCCCCTGCCCCCCGCCCCGTACTTACCGGCATGGATTCTGGATCCAGCTCCCTGAAGCAGTGAGTGGGGACTGCCCGAATCACTGAATCTCCTCCGAATCTTTTTCTGAATCAATTTGGAGGCTTCAGATAAATTCGGACCTTTTTGTTGTTCTCCCAATTCGACTCAGATTTGGAAATTTGGCTGCCGAATTGGGCTGAATCTCCTCCAAATTGAATCAGCAACCAAAGCTTCATACGGCTCTACTAGCAGGTAAAGAGACTTTGCAGTCTTGGGATGCAAGCAAGCATTGATTCAGAAAATTAAATTGCAGCTTGCATCCAGACTTCTTTATGTTTCCTAGAGGTATTTTATTCGAGGAAGTACTGAGTGCATCTACACACGTGCTTTACTGTGGAGTTGACTAATTAACTCTGCAATAAAGCATCACCATCTACACATGCACCAGTACTAGGGCAAGTAAATTAATTAACTCAGCCAAAACACATGTGTAGATAGCAACAGGGGCTGGCTGGAGCACAAGGGTACTAAAGTGTGGGGGCTGCCTGCTACCTAGCCCTGCACTTTAGCACCCTTATGCCCAAGCCAGCCCCTCCACCACCTGATGCTGCCAACCAGAGTCTGGGGCTTACCCTCTGGGCCCTCTGCCAGGAATATTCCTTATTCCTTCCTCTACAATATTATTGCCTACTACTAAATCATGATATAATCTTGGATGACCTCTCTTTTCATGATCTTTTCATGATTCTCTTGTAAATTTAACTTCTGTAAAATGGGGATAACACCTACCAAAATGTACTGCACAGACATCTTGTGGATCTTAATACTTGTAAAGCTCTGTAAGGTCCGCTGATAAAAGCAGTGTATTTATGCAAAGAATTACAGTTATTATACAAATTATGAAGCATTGAAATTATCTAGCATGTTTATGATTTGCTTGTAAAAACACCAAGATATTAGAATGTTAGTGATGTAGCATGCTAAAACATAGGGCATCCTGGTGATGGAGAAATTGCCTCATCAAGTTAGATTATTAGAAAGGAGACAAAAAAGATTATATATATTTAGAAATATGGATTCTATTCCTAAACTATGCAGAGGACAAACATTCACCAGCCAGTAAGATAGAGTCTCTAACTAGATCATTTGAAAATTAATGATATTATATTTACAAATATTAACACTGTATTGACAGTAGAGGTGATAATTTATAAGAATTGCTGTATATTATTCCCTTTGTAAAGATACACCAACTTCAACTTCAAGCCACGTATTCCTCTTAAGTTGGTGTTTCATTTTTATAGTTGCCTGAATGAAGGTTAAAAAAACAAGAATGTTAATGCTGATATATAAGGGCTAAATCTGGCTAGTTTTTAGCCCCTATACATCACTGCAGTGTCACTTAGATATCGTACAAGAGCTATAAGGGCTAACAGAGAATACATTCCTGTCCAGGAGCAACATGGGACTGATTTAGAGGTTCTGTGCCTCTCCTCAACTCCTCTCCCTATCCCCTGCCAGCACGCACACAAAAATTCAGTAGGAGGAGGGAATGTGTCAATAGCTTTGATGACTATAAGGTTTCTGGGCTTCTCTACAGCTCACAGGTAGCCCTGGGGAATCTCTCCCATAATGGCTATTCTTACTTACTGTATGAGACATGTCAAGCACAGGAGACCAAAATCCAGAGAGCACAGAGGCTCTATAAAAGCCTGTGGTCTACAGCTTCCACAAAGCATCTCACAAGCAGCAGTAAACAGAATGTAGATCATTAACTAAAAGGGCAAAACCTAACAGTTTGAGCCAATAGTTGAATGCAGTTTTTTTAAAGACCTCAGTTGCAGCTGGTGAAGAACACTAATGAAAGAAACTACATGAGATTTCTTTCCATGCAGATGTCACAAAAAATGAAGTAAGTGGGTAGATAAGTCATTGTAGGAAAGAGCCGGTTTGACTGAACATCTTAATGTGCATTGTTCTCTTGTCTTCTGCCTGTATTTAATAAGATCTGGTGCCTAGCTGAGGGAGACCTTGGTTTAGCTACTAACAAGAAGAAACATTTCATTCCTCAAAATAGCCTAATTTTTTTTACTATGGAGGCACCAGACCAATTGACAATGGTGTTCTGTCTATTGGACAAACAAGAAGAATCTCTATACACAAAATAACAACAACAATACAGACAACAAAACAGCATTTAATTCCTAAAATATCTTCAAGATCTGGGGAAGCAATGGATGTAAAAATTCTATCCCTTTCTTCAACAACTGCAATATCATTTCCATTATTTCTCCAGGCTCCCATTCTGAATTCAAAGCAATTTATCTGAAGTTCAGACACTGTCAGTGTGATTTAGTTTCAGTTTTATGGCAACTGCAGGTCTCTAATAAGTATGCTCCTTTCATTGATTTTGTTCCCCTTCAGCTGCTGCTGTAAATGTAATTGAAATTTTTGTTTTTTTCCCCGCTAACCTAACTTTTTTTACTGACAAAAGAGCAATCAGTGCAGTGTCCTATGAGCTTTATATATGCTATTAAT
This sequence comes from Alligator mississippiensis, assembly GCF_030867095.1. NCBI lineage: Eukaryota > Metazoa > Chordata > Crocodylia > Alligatoridae > Alligator > Alligator mississippiensis. The sequence goes on along the minus strand of NC_081826.1, from coordinate 223,181,460 downwards.
AAGAAATACAGCCTCTTCTAGAAAGAGACTTCCATATGATCATACTTTAACTTAGTTAACCATAAGGAGTACTTAATGTTCATATTACACTATCACTTAGTTTTGCATATATGAGTTGACATTTTTTTCTTTTTTCATAAATATATACCATGTATCCCAAAATTTTTACTGAACAAACAGGACATGGCTCTGAATGTTATATAAATAATGCATAACAATATTTATCTTTATCTAACTATCTCCCAAGTCAGAAGTCCAACAATATAGAATTTCCACTTTCTTCCTTCTGGGCCTATAAGAAATACAAATTGATTAATTAATAGGTTGTTTGCTTGTTTATGTAACTGTTCATGTGTGTGTTAGTTTAGGCTTAGTTGAGTGTGTATGGGGATGCGTTCCATGTATATGAGATGTGGGGCTGCTTATGCATGCATGCATGAATGTGTGTGGATGGGACCGCAAACATGCCCAAGGAGAATTAAATGAAGAAAAGAATTGTGCATCTTCATGTTGAGAGTGATCAGGTCAGTCTTTCTTTTTGCAGGATATTCTCCATTCACTAAGAACTGGCTCTTATGAAACCCTCTGCTGTACATAGCAACTTCCCAGTTGATTAACAATCCCAGTAGCAGTGGTATCCAGCAGTAACAGGAAGTCAATGCTGGGAAGAGAGAAGCAAACACTCTCTTAACCTAAGCTCATCCCATGGAAAATGCAGAGTACACAGTAACAGGCAGATGTGACCAATTAGATCAGTTGCTGCAGTTAGTAACACTTGAAGAGTTTTGAGGACATGTGGTTTCTCTCCTAGGTACAATGTGTTGTAATAATAAGACCTAGAGGCCATGAACGGATCATCTTGATGACACTGCTTGTATCCTGTAAGAGGTATATTAGGAAGAAAGAATACATATATGTACACCAGACCCTGGGCTATATATTGCATGTTAATAAAAAAACTGGCAAAAGTAAAACATTAGCATTGCATAGATTATAATCTGCTATGAGTGGCACATCAAGTATTGTTACCTATAACATACAATAGTTCATTAAGCAAGTTAAATATGCAATAAGCATAATGTAAGAAAAGACATCATAATTTGTTTAACTTCATGTAAAATTAAAGAGAAACAAATTAGATTTGAAAGTAATAGGCATCAATTAAATATTAGGTGCCTTTGAAATACATATTATAAAAGATCTTTCCTCTGACACCTAATAATTGGTTTATGCCACTGATTTTAGGATTTTTACATTTGATAGAAGCTTAATATATCGATTCTAGGCTTGCCTACCCAAACTCCTGCAGTTAATTAGAGATCTCATGGTGTGAAGACCTTACTCTAGCTCTTTGATCTATACTCCCCAGCAAGAGGCAGTTATCCTTGACATAGGGCAGCTGACAATCTTGTGTGTTATTACTCAAGACCCAGACGTCTGCAGTTGCAAAATCGTAATCCTTGAATACATAGAATCAGAGTGATAGCACACTGAGTCACAGCCCAGGCTACATTTCGTTTATACAATAGTTGTCAAACCCTCTGAAAAATCAAAGTATTAGGAATGAGTAAATAATCACCTCAAAGTGGGTTCAGGAAAGAAAATTTATCCAACAAATATTTTAACGCAGATTAGCTAATAGTCCCTTTGGTGTGGATCTTAGCCATAATGGATATTAATGCTTTTTGATGTTTCTTTTCCAAGCATGAGGAGAAAAAGCAAGTGAAGAAGTGGATTAGGCTCTTAAAAATTCAGTGATGAGATTATCACTCTCTGAGAGTGCACAGTGGGTGCTGTAGTTTTCTCTAGCAGTGAAAACCAAGTATGATCCTCTTCTTCTCCAGTTTGTCTTTGTTAGTTTCCTTTATACCCATCTGTCCTTTTTCTCATTTTCCTCTCTTAATCTCAGAATAATATCCTGTCTTGTCTATTGCCCTGAAGGTTTGTTTAATATAGTCATAAAGAGCTGCCAGAGCATTTTTTAAAGAGCCGGAATAATATATACCCAAACCACATTGGGGGGAAACTATAAACAGTCTGTGCTGGTATTTATTTATGTGAACTAAAATAAAGTATTTAAAAAAAAGGGTATAGCAGATTAAGGTCTGATCCTGGATGGAAGCCAGCAGAAAAATCAAGTGTTGCACAAGGATCTGCACCCTTCAGCAGGAGCCACAGCAGATAAATCACATAATCCTGCATCTCCATTGTCAAACTTTTCATGGCAGTGTGGAAAGGTTTTTTGTTAAAGAAAGAAAACTTTAAATGAGCAAAACATTTTTTTTTCCACACTGTAAGAAATCCTGGCCCCGTAACTTAGAGAATGAGGGTGGTGTTACAAACCATTTGAAAGGCACTTAAAATGAGAGTGTCCATGCATTACATGGGGTTAAACTGTGCTGAGTATCCTTTCAGCATCTTAAAGTTATGCTACTTCCAGCAAGGGTTATCTTTGAGCTGTTCTACGCAGCTTGAGGTAAGGTATTGTTAGTCTGCTCCACAGAGATAAAGTAACCAATTTTCAGTCACCTAGCTTCCCATGATGCATGGCTCCCAACCCCTCTACCCCTGAAAAAATGTCCATCTTCCGAAGCTCTATCACACAGGAGGTGGTACTGGCCTCAAGCCAACACCCTCACTCACCCACAGTAGGTATGACCCCAGCCCACGTAGCACCCTGCTGTTGACTCCAAGGACCCCAGGAGACTCCAGGCTGGGGCCAGGCATGCAGCCCTCTCCTGCTTAGGCCTTTGCTCCACATCTAGACAGCTCTCCTCTAACAATTTGGGCAGGAGGGATGGCTTCCTCCCCCAGCATCCCATGTACCTGGGTGGGGAAAAGGGAAAGGGCTGCCTAGTGCCAAGTGAGATAACAGCATGGAGGTCTGGAGAGGCATGCTTCCTGAGGATCTGTGCTGTTGCCATGGCTTACCCCCACTGTCCCCCAGCCCACTAGGCTCTTCTCCCAGAGGAGGGATAGAGTCCTGGCTCCTGGCAATGCCCCTGCTTTCCAGACCCTCTCATGACAAGTCACAATTACGCAGGTCTGAGATGGAATTAAGCCATAACCTATGCCTGCTCTGAAACGGTTCTAACTTTAACAATACCTAACGTGCCACAGATTTAGAATGGTTTAAAAGGTAACCTGCAATGATGGCAGTATGCCAATTATATCATTTCACACTCAGAATAAATAGATACGACAAAACTTCCGGAAGTACAAGACCACAAGTTCTTTTTTCCTTTGTTTATTTTTTCTCTTCAAATCATCAGTGCAACACAAAGCTGAAGAAACATTGCAATGGCAAAAAGAGGGGTCCAGGCAAAAAACTACAGACCAATGCAGTGGTAGGCAATTATTTCATCTGGAGAGCCATTTAACAAGTTTTGGTGAGCTTGTGAGGGCTGCATAGGTAGCCCTGTCCTTAGACAGCTGCCCACCCTCTGGTCGCCATCTTGGGACCAGAAGTCCTACCCCCCTACCCCCTGACATTTGTTTGTCACCAAAAATCCCTACCCTTGTCCCCCAGAAATACTCGGGGGGGGGGGGGGTTACCATCTTAGAACAAAAAAAAACAAATCATACACTAACAGTCAAACACCTACTATAATATATTTTAATTTTATTACAAAAAATATTTTGTCATGATTTGTGTTTGTCTAATGTATATAGAGGTGGTTGCATAATAACTCAAAAATAAATTCTTAGTTTTGTATATTGTGTGTGGATGTGGGTGGGTGTGGGGGGTGCATGTAGTGGGTTTTGAGTGGTTGTGGTTGTGCGTATAGGGGGCCTAGGGTATGTTGGGAGGTTGTCTATCTGTGGGTGGTTGTGGGGGCATGGTGCAGGTGTGTGGCATTTGTGGGGTGTGAGGCAATGAGGGGAAATGTGGGAATCCTCCCAGACTCCTCCCATGGCACAGCAGCAGGCAGGGGCACTCAAGTCCAGTGGAGCACAGCCCCAGCCAGTGTTGCAAATTGCAGTGAGGAGCACAGCCCCCACCAGGCCATCTCTATCACTGGTGCTCCCCAACACACATGCACAGCCCCCACACTCATGCAGCATGGGAGGGAAGCCCCACACACTAAAGCCAGCTGACTTCAGCGTGTGGTGCTTCCCTCCCATGCTGCACAAGTGTGGGGGCTGTGCGTGTGTGATGCATGCACCAGTGGTGCATGATGGGAAGTGCCGGCAACAGAGATGGCCCAACAGGGTCTGCACTCCTCACCATGATGTGCAGCACCAGCTAGAGCCATGCACCACTGGGCTTCAGCTCCTATACTGGGCACAAGCACCCCAAGTGCCCCTGCATGCTGCTGCTACCTGACAGGGCTGTGCACCATGGGAGAAGCATGGGGGAGGGTCCCCACACGCCCAATCCTCACTCACACCTGCACAGTGCCCAGCTGAGTTCTGTGCTGCCACTGCCCCCTGGGCATGGGCTCAGCACTGCCACCAGCCCCAGCCCCATGCTCTCTATCTCTGCCCAGCTGCAGCTCTGCCCTCACCCCCACCACTTCCCTATCTACTGCCTGGAGCAAGTGGGACCCCAGGCCAGCAGAGAAAGTGCCCCAGTGGCTGCAGCAGCAGCAGCAGCAGCCCAGCCCAGACACTCCCTACTTGCCAGGCCAGGCACTTCTGCCCATGAAGCAAGGTGCAATAGGGTATGTTGGGTGAGGGGGGGTGGTATATGTGGGCATGTCACTTCCACCCTTGTGGGAGTAAGGGATGGGTGGGTTACAATTAGTTGGTGGGTGCCGTAGGCCAAATGGAAGTGCCTGGCAGGCCGGATCCAGCCCATGGGCAATATTTTGCCTGCCCCTGGACTAATATGAAAGCACAAATTAATGTTAATAGACAAGAATGCGTTACATCTTTTGGGTCTGAATCCCTTTTCTTTATAGTTCATCAACTCCACTGAGATGTAGCTGCTAGGTCTGAAACAACAAACCTTCTCAAATAGTTTCCTCAAATAATATAGACTGTTGTAAATAACAGAGGAACGATTTCCTGAGATATTCTGAAAACCATATGCCCTCCAAGGACATGGGATTGAAGGATCATTTAAACAAAGTCATTATCTACATCTAGAATAGAACTGCCCACGGCAGTCAGATCAATGCAACCTCCAGCAGACACATAGCCTGATAGATTCCTACACAGTGTTCTACCTAATGAAATAATGTTATTCAATATTTCTTAGCACTTTGGAAGAAACCAGAAAGAAAAGTTTCTTTATCAAAATAAAACCAAGGCATGAAAAATATGTTGCTTCACAGTTCACTGTGAATAAAAGAAACAAATTGCAGTACCCTCATTTGCAGCCTTTGCTCTATTAACTTTGTACTGTTTCAATATATCTTTATAACCTCAGTGTGATCTTAGCTTTTATGATATCTTTAATATTAATTAAATTCCAAGTACTGCATTATATACAGTATATCATAAAACTATGCTTTCACATAAAATTAGTGTCTTAATATTTGATTTCTACTGTACAATGTATATGCTTAGCAGCTATTTATTGGGAAAATTGACTCATCAGTTAATTATCCTCACTAACTCAGTGCAAAGATTACATAGAAATTATAACCTCAAAGTTATCAATTCAGCCAGCGTATACACTGATCAGAGACATATTTACTCTAGAATACATAGAAGGATAGAAACAGGACATAGGTTGCAATACTAAAAACTTAAAGAGATCAAAAGAAAAAATTACTTCTCAAAGAATTTGCACTGATTATGATTTATTTCACATAGGTGTGAACAAGAAATAACTTTGTTGATGTTAATGGAGTTATGATGATATTGAACTAAAGCAAAGTAGATGAGAACCCTGCCTGTGATAACATCCCATATTTAGCTAGTTGAATATCAGGTATTCACTGTAGAGTAAAAAAAATTGTGTGACTGGACACATAACAGAGGTGGCCACTACGTACTTGCTTGTTAAAGCATGCGTTGGATTCTTCCCTCATGGTTTCCTTCTATTTCCCTCATTTACACAGTTTGTTTTGTATATACAATTTTAGTATAATTTTTTTGGATATAGAGAAAACATACGTAAGGTTAAAGGTATAAATTCATTACAATTTATTATGTTTAGTTAAATAAAGACAGCACACGTCGTACTGTACAAAAAGGAGGAGAGATATGGCCCTTCCAAATTACTTAAAATCTTTACAGCGAGTCCTGAACCCTCCCCATTGTGTAAGGTCTGCCCCTGGCTGAGACAATCTGGCCCCTCTGAACAGAAGGATAAGAGGATATTGTCATGGAATGAGGGGGATAGTTTATGGAAGAATCAGGTAGAAGAAATTAAATTTACAGTTAAGTAGAGCTCTTCCTTCATTACTATCTTCTTCACTGTCCTCTTGTCAGATGCAAGTATTGTAGAAGTCACTACAATAGTGGTTTTCAACCTTCTTCATTTGTGGAACCTTAAAATTTTTGAATGGAGGGAAGAACCCCTTTGGGAATTTCAAATGGAGGTGCAGGCACCTTTGAATTGTAAGTGTGGGTATTCACATACTTCTGATTGATCATAGTCATCTTTTGTTGACCCTTTAGCAAAATATGCAGACCCTAAAGGGTCCACAGACCACTGCTTGAAAAGCACTGCACTACAGTCTCAAGAATATGGCAGTTGTCACACTGTACCTCCTGGTGCTCTCAACTGGAAAATGGCCAAACTCCTTACTCCAGTGCCAAACTGAGCTACAGGAGTTCTGGGCAAAAGAAGAAATATTTGACCATAAGTGCAATTTATTTTTTAAACAGTCATTCTTACACATCTGTGTATGTAACCGTTACACCAAAAGGAATGTTACAAAAACTTATTAAGAGGTTAGACATGAAAAGCAGACAAAATGTAGGCCAACAGTACTGCAGGGTTGAACTGCTCTTCCATCCATTAAAGCATCCAGGCCATGTCCTACATAGGTACTTCTTTCAATCAACCAGAAAGTAGCTCAGAATGGTGGGAATTGAGTCATAAACTGAGGAAACAGCATTTGCCATACTGAATCAGTCCAGTGGCCTCTCTAATCCTGTATTTTGTCCTGTCTCTGACAGTGACTGATACAAGATACTTCACAGGGATGTTTAAGAAACTCCATAGTGGGCCACCCTGGAAGGATTTTTTTCCCTGAATACCCTATCACTTAATGGTAGGTTTATTTCTGAAAAATGAGGGTTTATATCCTTCCTAAAAATGCATTAAGGCAGTTTAGAAAAGAGAAATATACACAATCACCCCAAAGGCTTAAGACAAATCTATAATTGATTTTATTTTTACTCATCAGTAGAGCTTGATGAAACTTGAGTGTCTTAACTTAGAGGGACTTAGGCAAATATATTGTCATTTGCAATTCTCATGGAAATAGACTTCCAAGTTGCACTTTCAGTGTCAAATATCCAGAAATGTATGGTGAAAATAAGTCTAAATGGCCAAATTCCATTCACTTTGTGGCAGAATTATGTGAAACAGGATGTGTCTACACTAGAGGCTTTACTGCGCAGTAGCTTAGTTTACTACACAGTAAGCGTGTTCGTCTACACGTGCACACGATTACTGTGCAAAGTAAATCTCAATAATGATGAGTAAATTTGCTACCTGCAAAAGCAAGTAGTAAATTTACTTGCAATTACTTGCTGCACAGTAGCGGTCATGTAGACACCTGACCAGAAGCAAATCTGCTCCCGGTCAGCTGGTCACCAGAGGGTGGGAGATTGCTCCCTGTCCCCAGGAGCTGCCTGTTGATGGGACAGGCTCTGCCACCAGAGCCCAGGTGGGGACTATTTCTCCCTATCTTGGCAGCTGGGAGCTCCAACTCCCTGCTCCAAGATCATGATTGGGAAGTGGGGGCTGGGAGATCCTTATTTCCCAGTGGCACCTCCATGACGGTGGGGCCAGCACTGCAAGATCCTTATCACCCAGTCTGAGATCCACAGTCATGTGGCTATGCCTAGGAGATCCTTATTTCCCAGATAAGGATTTTCCAGTGCTGGCCCAGGGGTCATGGAGCTGCTGCTGGGAGATAAGGTACTCCCAGTGCTGACTCCACAACCATGAAGCTGGCACTAGGAGCTCCATGAAAGTAGGGCTGAGGAGCTAGTTAACTTGTCTGGCTCTATGATTGACAGAGCTGAGGAGCCTGTTCCCTACCCAGCTCCACCTGTTTCCCTGATCAGCTCCAAAATTACAGAGCTGGGCAGGAAACAGGCTCCCCAGTCTGTTCCCCACATAGCTCTGTAATCACTCAGGGAGATGAGCAAGGAACATAGATTCATAGATGTTAGGGTCGGAAGGGACCTCAATAGATCATCGAGTCCGACCCCCTGCATAAGCAGGAAAGAGTGCTGGGTTTAGATGACCCCAGCTAGATACTCATCTAATCTCCTCTTGAAAACCCCCAGGGTAGGGGAGAGCACCACCTCCCTTGGGAGCCCGTTCCAGACCTTGGCCACTCGAACTGTGAAGAAATTCTTCCTAATGTCCAATCTAAATCTGCTCTCTGCTAGCTTGTGGCCATTGTTTCTTGTAACCCCCGGGGCCCCTTGGTGAATAAATACTCACCAATTCCCTTCTGTGCCCCCGTGGTGAACTTATAGGCAGCCACAAGGTCACCTCTCAACCTTCTCTTGCGGAGGCTGAAAAGGTCCAGTTTCTCTAGTCTAACCTCGTAGGGCTTGGTCTGCAGGCCCTTAACCATATGAGTGGCCCTTCTCTGGACCCTCTCCAGGTTATCCACATCCTTCTTGAAGTGTGGCGCCCAGAATTGCATGCAGTACTCCAACTGCGGTCTGACCAGCGCCCGATAGAGGGGAAGTATCACCTCCTTGGACCTATTCGTCATGCATCTGCTGATGCACGATAAAGTGCCATTGGCTTTTCTGATGGCTTCGTCACACTGCCAACTCATGTTCATCTTGGAGTCTACTAGGACTCCAAGATCCCTTTCCACCTCTGTGCCACCCAGCAGGTCATTCCCTAGGCTGTAGGTGTGCTGGACATTTTTCCTCCCTAGGTGCAGCACTTTGCATTTCTCCTTGTTGAACTGCATCCTGTTGTTTTCTGCCCACTTGTCCAACCTATCCAGGTCTGCCTGCAGCTGTTCCCTGCCCTCTGGCGTATCCACATCTCCCCATAGCTTTGTGTCATCTGCAAACTTGGACAGAGTACATTTCACTCCCTCGTCCAAGTCACTGATGAAGACATTAAACAGTATCGGTCCAAGGACCGAGACCTGCGGGACCCCACTGCCCACACCCTTCCAGGTCGAGACCGACCCATCCACCACGACTCTCTGGGTGCGACCATCTAGCCAATTCGCCACCCACCGGACTGTGTAGTCATCCACGTCACAGCCTCTTAGCTTGTTCACCAGTATGGGGTGGGATACCGTATCGAAGGCCTTCCTGAAGTCTAAGTATACGACATCCACCCCTCCTTCTGTGTCCAGGCGTTTCGTAACCTGGTCATAGAAAGAGACTAGATTGGTCAGGCACGATCTGCCCACCACAAACCCGTGCTGGTTTCCCCTCAGCATAATTTGCCCTGCTGGGCTCTCACAAATGTGAGCCTTGATAATTTTTTCAAAGACTTTACCAAGGATGGAGGTGAGACTGACTGGCCTATAGTTGCCCGGGTCCTCCTTCCTCCCCTTTTTGAAAATGGGGACCACGTTAGCCCTTTTCCAGTCCTCCGGGACTTGGCCCGTGCGCCACGAGCATTCGAATATTCCCGCCAGTGGCTCTGCAATGATGTCGGCCAGTGCCTTCAGCACCCTCGGATGGAGCTCATCCGGGCCTGCCGACTTAAAGGCATCCAGTTCTTCCCAGTGACTCTGCACCATCTCAGGATCTACGCATGGAAGTCTGGCGCCTTGCTGCTGCCTCTCTACAACCCCAGTGAGAGACTTGTCGTGTCCCTCACTTAGGAACACTGAGGCAAAGAACTCGTTGAGGAGTTCAGCCTTGTCCCCCCTATCTGTCACCAATTGTTTCTGCCCATTTAGCAGGGGTCCTATTCCTCCCTGGGCCTTCCTTTTACTCCCTATATATCTAAAAAACAATTTCTTATTGTCTTTTACTTGGGTTGCCATCCTCAGCTCCATGGTAGCTTTGGCCCGCCTAACTGCCTCCCTACAAGCACGAGCAGAGGAGGTATATTCGTCTTTAGTGATCTCACCTTGTTTCCACTTTTTATGCGCTCCCCTTTTGGCCCTTAGGCTGCCCTGGATTTCTCTGGTCAGCCATGGAAGCCTCCTGGCCCCTTTCCCTCTTTTGCCTCGCTCGGGGATCGTCTTGCTTTGTGCCCGAAGGATCATTTCCTTAAGGCACAGCCACCCTTCTTGGGCTCCCATCCCTTCAAAACTCCTACTCTGCAGTGCGTCCTTGACTAATCGCCTGAGTGCATTGAGATCAGCTTTCCTAAAGTCTAGCACTTTCACCCTACTAGTTACCTTACCCACTCGACGTCTTATGTTGAATTCTATTATTAGGTGATCACTGTCCCACAAATGGCTACCGATCTGGAGGTCCCCTACCATGTCATCCCCTGTTGCCAATACCAGATCCAGTATGGCATTTCCCCTAGTGGAACCATGTACCTCCTGTGTCAGGTGAAGGTCTTGTACACAGGTTAGAAACCTGCATGAGTGGTGGGACTTTGCTGTCTGCGTCTCCCAGCAGATGTCCGGGTAGTTTAGGTCCCCCATGACTACCGCCTCTTTAGCTTTTATGGTCTCCGAGAGTTGCCTCAGGAGCCCAGCATCTATTTCTTCCCCTTGATGGAGAACAGGTTCTCCATACCCCTGCCCTGCGATCACAGAGCCAGGGCTGGGAACTGTCCTGGGTCAGGGGCAATTCCAGCCCCATGCCCATATCAGGTGACAGAGGCACATGACTTGGAAAGAGCTGCAGGGGTGAGGTAGGTCCCATCCACTTGCTCTGATCCATCAGTAGGACAGCTAGCAATGAGCTACCTGTCTCAGTGGCAGATTGGGAAAGGGGGCTGGGACCTACCCCTTCCCTGCAGCTCTTTCCAAGTCCCCTGCCCCCAATCAGGGATCCAGGGCCAGGAGCTCCCTGGAGCTGGGACAGGGGGACATTGTCCACACCCAGGCAGCAGGCAGCTCCCAGGGCCAGGGAACAATGTCCCAGCCCTGAACAGGAAACAGCCATCTCCTGGTCTGGTGCTCCCTGCTGGCCCCTGGGCTAGCACCCAGGTGGAACCTAGAGCTCCCCCTGGTGACAGTAGGGTCCTATTGTAGGGCCACAGGAAGTGGGAACAGTTTGCTGCCATTAGCAGCAAATCTGCTGTCGCATCCCTGAATATGTAGATGCCTGACTGGAAATGTTTACTTGTGAGTAATTTACTCATGAGTAAACTACTCCCACTTCAAATGCATGTGTAGACACACCCACTATGAATTGTGTAGTAAGTCAATACTAAACCTTATATAATATTTTTTTTGTATACAAGATCCCCCAGAATATAAATACTTTGTTTTTAAAAGGCATAATGAAGAAAAAATTATTATTCCAGAGCTATAGCTGACTCGCTTTCCTTTTCCTGCTTAGGCTGTGAAATAGTAGGAGAGAGAGAGACTAGGAGCACCTAGCTGACAGCAAAATTTCCCTAAGAAAGGTTATCTTGATTAGCAAGGAATACATTATTATTGCAGGCTTACTCAGAACCAGGCACTGATGGCTGTTCTAATAAAATTAATGAAAATTATAACAAAAGAATCTCATCTAAGTTTTGTATCTGTAACAAAACTTGAGTTAGCATGGCCAGACATTGCTAATAGGTTTATCATATTAATTATATTACTACTTCCCTTGATCTAGAAAAAGCAGGTAGATAATTTTAAACATGTATGTAGAGGCTACTATACAGCCAAATCTCAATAAAAAGCAATCTGATTTTTTCTCTCAAGACAGCAACACAAGCTCAATTTTTGGACTAAGTGCTACAATATGAACAGTGCTTGTTCATCTCTTAATCAAAACACAAATGAAACACACACAGCATAATTGCATAAGTGGTATGCTAGGGTACAGTACAAGTACTTATAAACCATTATCATCACTCTTCAGTTGGTATTAAAAGTCAAGGAGAATAAAATTCATTTTTGTGGCTTGTAACTAAGAGACAATAACAGATTATTTAATAGCTTGTTGAAAAAGATCCGAGTGTAATAAAAACCACCTAAAATGGACAATGCTTTGACTAGTTTCACAAAGTTAGTATGTAGCTGATGCAACCTCCTGTTTCACAGGTGGAAATCTAGAAGCCAGAGAATGAAAATCTATTTAAAATGAATTACAGGGAGATTATAACAGCTAAAATAATGCAAGAAAGCACTAGGTGGAAAAGTCCAATTAAAATACTTATCATAAAAGTCTAGAACTGACAAAATCTCTCAGAAATTCAAGAAAAATAGCAAACATAGCCATAGGGTAAAAGTCTCTACCAGATGCTACCCAGTGGCTTTCTACCTATAAGCTAATCAAGGCCCCAATTGTGCAATAAGCTCCATGCAGGACAACAACTATACTGTAACAGAGCCCCACTGACTTCACTGAGAATGCATGCAGGCGTCTGAATCCACCTACCCAGAGACAACTGCAAAGTTAGGACTTGTTTATGATATTCTGTTAAAAGGAAAGTGCATTGTCACCTCTGACAGTACATACTCAGGAAAATTAAGTAATTAAATAGTCACTAAAAGTCACCCAAAGTTTGTTCCATTATGCCTTTACTCTTTTTTCAGTATATAAAGAAATATGGTCTGAAAAGAGTTAACCCACATGGGCACCATTTAACATGGTCTCTACATGACTATCTAAGGGTATGGACAGACATAATGTTTAGTCTGTCTGCACCCTAGTTTGACTCTGCTACAAATTAAGGGGTATGTCTTCTTTCCACTGTGTAGCCCAAAAACTGGACTAGGGGATAAATTTGTTTAAATATTTGAGTCCCTAGCACACCTAAATACTTTTCAAAATTTGGCCCTAGGATCTTTGTGGAAAAAGAAACCCACAGAATCACTCTGCTGAGGTTACCTCAGACAAATGGGTGTAAGAGTTTAATAGCCTGAGTACCCTCCCCTCTGCAGAGGAGAGGCAGGTTGTTATAGGAGATATTGCAGGCCATCTCTCCAACACAAAGCCATTCCTATTCTGCCTGTGAAAGATTTCCTTCACAGGCTGGATTTATACCAAGCAGGAGGGTGTCCCATAATTTTGCAAAGCCTGTCCTGCCCCAGTACCTTGTTCAGCATAAATGCTACAGGGCCCCTGCACCCTTAGAGAAAGGAGCCAATTTACACATACATCATTCAATTTAGCCATATTCCTGGATTCCCTAGCTTTAGAAATACAAGTTTTATGCCACAGTGTCCTGGGGGTAATTTCTTTTGAGAAGCTATGAATAATCTGATACTCAGGATCGCTCATTTTGGCAGTTTTGCAATTAAACTGATACTGCTCATACTTATGCCAATCTCATTGCTCTGCTGGATACTATTTCTTATGGGTAATGTGCCACCAGCAAACATTCCTCTGAGTGCCTACAGTCCACTAATTCATTTGAGAACGTCTACCCAAGACCACACTCCTTTCCATTCAAACTAAATCTGACACGCTAAGTTAAAAAGGCCAGAGAGCAGCAAAACCACTGCAGTGATGCAGCATGAGGAGACACAAGATGAAGATAGAATATGTAGAGAGCTACATGCCAGAAGCTACAGATCTGGAGCAAACTTCAAAGCAAATCTGTGCAAAGCAGTAGGCAAAAAAAGGGGTGGAGCAGAGATGGAAGTATGGTCAGGCTTACAAGGATCCATTGGGCCAATCCTACATCTAGAGCAGGGGTTGTCAACCAGGGTACCCCCGGGGGTACTTGAGAAGGCCCTAAGGGGTATGCACATGCAGAGATGGAGCACTGCCACACACCATCCCACACTGGCACTGCCAACCCAGCCAGATGGGGGGGCAGGGAGAACCTCACAAGCAGCCTTATGCCATTTCCTCCCCTGCTCCATGTCCAGCTACATGCCACACTTCCCACCCCCTCATGTCCAGCCACCGGGGGTACACTGCTCCACATTCAGTCACTGGGGGTACACTGATCCAAAAAGGTTGAAAACCCCTGATCTAGAGGTTGAGTAGCAATCTTCAAAACACTACCATATGTCTAAGATGGCGGAGAGGCCATTAGAATTTCCTTCATGCTCTGCTGAATTCCATGTTATTTACCACCTCCCATGTATACAAGGTATAGAGATCAACGTTTGCCTTTTAACAGAAATAAATTAAATTGAATCAATGAACGCAGTATGAAGGAAATCAGACATACCTTGCGAATTCTCTCAAAGAAGCAAGAGGCCTGTGTTTTGAAAACTCATCAAAGCAAAGTAGTTGGTCAATCTAGCAAAGTAGAAGCCAATCTATTCATTTTTTCAAATGAGAAAAAAATACATCTCTTTTATGCAGAATCACACTTCATTTAAGCCTTAATTGCCCAGAGAGTCAGTCACATGATAAATGTTTCCTTTATAATGATTTAATTAATAATTGTCTAGATTGATCATCACAGAACTGACTATCCCAAATACTGAAATATAATAATATTCAGCATAAACAGCCATTTAAAAAATGATGCATTTGTCACTCAAATTGCAGTGTACCTTAGCAGCCATAAATCAAAGCTAAAGTGGTTTCAAGTCAAAATTATGATAATTAGTCATGGTATTTTTATGGGTCTTCAACTTCAACATAAGAAAAATGTATCCACAAGGAAGGGTGAAAAATATTTATTTACTCCAAGTCCATTTCATTCATAGCTTTTTCCAGATTTCCCAAATTAGGAGCAAAAAGTTTGATAAATTACAGCTCCAGCTCTGCTTCTAAACAATACTGGAGATAGAAGGCAGAGCTGGAGAGCACCTTACAGACTTATTCGTTCAGAGAGGTATGAAGCTTTCATAGACAGCCTATGAAAGTTCACACCTGTCTGAACAAGATAGTCCAGTGGTGTCAAGGACAGATCCCATGAGCCAGATCCAGCTCATGGACCCCTACCATCCATCCTTGGGATTTGGACTAACCCTACATGCAGCCTTGTGCACTGCATGTAACAGGTGGAGCCAGTGTGACATATGCTGGATATGGTGTGTGTTGCTAGACCCAGCACTGCAGGCACTGTATGCAGCACAGTAGGCCAGTCCAAGGTGCATGCTGGATGTGGTGCCCACACCAGACAAGTACTTTATGCTGGCTCCAGGACTGTTCCAAATTGGGCCCACAGACCAGCCCCATGTATTGGAGCCAGTGCACAGGGCCAGGCTGGTACAGGAACCTCATGCAAAGCACATCCTGTGCCAGCTCAACACACAAGCTCCAGACTGGGGCTAGCACACACAGCACAGAATATTCAGGGTTGGGTTGGTCTGGGACATGCACTGCATGAAGTACCCATGGTGGACCAACCCTGTGTGCTGGCTCTGGTGCATGGGACTAGTCTGTGGTTATGATCTGGTCTGCAGATTAGCCCTGTGTCCATAATGGAGCCTGCAGGATGAATTTGATACCCTTGAGTTAAGCTATATAAAGTGCCACCCTGTCCTGACTTCTGCCTGACTTCAGGCTAACATAGCTAACTACCCCTGGAAGTGAGAGATGTTTTAAACAATTGCTTTCCAAATTGCCATGTTCAAATAATGATCAATTGCCCTTATCTGCTCTGACTAATCGTTGGTGGCAAACAGTCTTTCAAACTGTTAAAATGTCTGAAGTTTTCCCCTGCTGTTTGGTTTGGATGGGGTAATTGCCTTTATCAGCAGACTGTTGGCTTTTCAGGAATAGGACTATCCTCTCCTGCTGGAGTGGTTCAATTACCCATAAATAATTAAGCATTTATTTGAACAAAGAGCAAATGATAACCTGTAACCATAGTTAGACACTCATATGGGATACTGGGAAGAGAGGTCCAACTCCTTCCTCTACTGATTTGGCATGCATCTTTAATATAAGGACTGAGTACTCTGAAGTTTGCACAGTAGAGTCAGTGTCAATCTCTCCTGCTTGAGCTATTTAAACAACTATTCACTGAGCCTTAGCTATTGACTGTTCAGGAGTATCTTTCATTCTGATCATGAACTCCCACTTGGCTCAGAAAAAAAACTTTCCCCACAAAATTTTGGTTCAAAATTAATGCATTCCCATGGGGGAGGGGAGAAATCAGTTTTGATAGCTTCACATTTTCCAACAGAAATCAGTTTTATCCAAATATTCCTCATGAATTCTAAAACCAAACACCTGAAACCCCTTTTGCCTCCACTGGGACTTGCATGGCATGTCTAGGGATGAAATTCACTTCAACACTAGGCCTACACACTCCCGTTTTCAGCATTTACATGAAACTAAAGATATGAACCCATAAATGGAGAGGCAAAGCTTGAGGCATAAATCTAAAACAAATCACACTATAGAAGCTACATAAAAACAAGCAGGCTATACATTTCAAAGGGAAGCATTTGAAAGCATGTGTACCTGGGGCCTGAGTTATCTGGAGGTAAATTTGCCACTGCTAGGGCAAGGCTAACCCATTTTTATGGTTTGCACCATGTGTTCACTGCTCATGGGACAGCTTGACTTGCAATGGAATAACCCACTCACATGTCCATCACCTAAGTGATTAATGCATCTTGCAAGTCCTTTGCACAAGGGTGAATTTTAATGATTAATAGTCAACAACTTTTTCGTGTTCTTTTGCCAATGTACTTCAATACTGACTTCACCTATAAAACTTTTACTGCTCCTAACTTGGCTGTCTTTTAAGTAGAGACTCTCAATAGAATAGTGGCCTTATAACATGTACAGAGTCTAGATTGAAATTACACCAAATTCATTTTCACCCATAATTTAAATTAGTATTTCACTACTCAGAAAATTGGGTCTCTGGCACTAAAAGGTTATTGTAATAATTCACTATTTAACTTAGCTCTCTGCTGTCTAACAGTTTTATTGAATTGTTCTTCCTCGTCTATTTCTTTACACTCCGTATACATTCTTCCACAGTTTCAGAGTATACTTCACAGCAACTAAACAAATGGTGCCAAGTATAAATTTACTAAGCCAAGCAAATTTGCCAAGCTTCGCTTATCCCAAACCAAAAAATTTATCCACCAGCCAAAATATCTTCAAATAAAACCATGCTCCTTTATGAAATACTAGGGCTGTGTGAAGCTTCAGTCGCTGATTCAATTTGGAGGAGATTTGGCCCCATTTGGCGGTCGACTCTGAATTGAATCAGGAGACCCATTAATCTCTCTGAATTGAATTGGAAGCCTCTGGTTGATTCAGAGAGATTCAACAGTTTGGCCATAGACACAACTTTATATGTTTTTTCTACATGCCTCGAAGTAATAGGCGTGGCTTGTGAATGCTGAGATGGTGGAGTGGATGGAGCATCCCATGGGAGCATGGTGGGGTCCCGCGCACTGGGCAGCAGAGTAGGAAGTGGACTGGAACTACTTCTAGTCCACTTCCAGGTCTTCCACAGAGCACATAGGGGACCCTCACCCACCTCACCCCGGCTCAGCAACTGGTGCCTCCTGGGGGGCATCTGGGGTCCCCCCACAGCTAATCACCAAGCCAGGGGTGTGGGGGGGGTCTGCTGCCCAGCATGCATGGGACTTCCCCACGCTCCCATGGGATGCTCCATCCACCACACCATCTCAGCATCCATGGGCCGTGCCTGGTACCTCAAGGTACATAGAAAAAACATATAAAGCTGTGTCTGTGGCTAAATCTCTGATTCTCTGAATCAGAATAGAATCTTCAGATTCAGATTTGGCTGAATCGAATCAGGACAGTGATCCAAATCAGTGAATCGAATCACTGTCCCCCGAATCGGGCCGAATCCAAATCAAATACTGCCTGCTTCGCACACCCCTACCAAATACATTCTCACTCTAGTTAGGAAAATCTTGCATAGTAGTTCATCTCCTAATCTTCCAGGTCATGCTCTGGAAAAGGATCAGGTATGTTATATACTTACAGGTCTCTAAATTATTTCCACATTCTACATATAGGCTATATACAGTGCCTCAGTTTTCTGAACACTCTGACCCAAACAGTTCACACAGCATGGAATCACATCAACTTAAAGAATAGATTTCTGGGCCCCACAGGCTTACTTCTAATGCCTTATTTGCCATATCCTACTGCATACATAAGCCATGATAGTCCTAGAAGTAAAATAAGAACAGATCAGCATTCTTGTAAAAGAGAGGTATGTGTGCAGGAGACAACTTTTTATTAATTTTCCTTTATATTTCCTTTACTTTGGAGGTCAATTAACCCTCATCTCTAGAGACAGGGAAATACAGTGTACCATGTTAGGCTTTAATGGTGCGAATGGCCTTCTTTTGTCTCAGCAGGTAGAATAGAATTAAAGCAAAGTACTCTGGAAAAGAAAAGGAAGGGGTGTATGCTTTCATGTTAAGGACATCAGTAGAATACCTCTCATCTTGTTTATTTGTGTTAGTTATAATTGTTAGAAGTATAATTTTCCTCCATACTTTCTGGGCCAGTGTTCATCATTTCAAGAGCCTTTCATGTTCCACAGATCAAAGGAGAATGAATTAGAAAATAGTTGGCCTTCTATCATATCCATAAAAGGAAACATTTTACCTTAGTCAAAGGAAAATATTACTTTAGTAAGCAATTTATGTTTAGGCCTGTAGTTGTATTTTTCCCAGCTCCTAAAAATAAGTGGGCAAAATGTTTTTTCTTTCTTTAATTTCAGTTTCAAAGAAATGTATGTTTTAATGAATATCAACAGTAACATTTTTCAGAAAAGATCCCAGAATAGCCAATATGCTAGTGGTTACTGTAATGATCACTGGGTTCAATAAACGCAGGCATGCAATGAATGAGAAAAAACTAACAACAATAAACTTTATGGCAAAGCAGTAGGCAACCTCTGTAGCCCCTTTGTCTATCTCTAACTAGATACTTAACTGAAGGAATGTCTCCCAAATACTAACTTTGTCAGTCTCCTAATTAGTTATGGAGCATCTTTAACTTGCCACTTATATCACTCGATCTTCCCTTTTAACAATAAGTACAAAAATCAATTAACACCCAGCTACAAAAATAAGTTACTAACAGGTAACTCTAGTAAGTCTTTGCTGTTCCCTTTCCTATTCACCTTTTTCTGTGGCTATGTTAGCAAGTCCCTGCAGGTTTTTTATGGGGCTTCGCTTTCTTCTCAGACCGACAAAAGTATCAGATCCTGTTTCTGATTTTTTTTTTTTTTTATAGGAAGCTTTTCCTCCAAGTTTTCATAAACTTGAGTCCTTATACTGGGATCCAAATGACTTGCACTTTTGGCAGCCCTGTTTCTGCACATAGCACAGAGTCCATTAGCTACAGACCACTGAGGCTGATGTCCTTTTTCTGCATGATAATATTTGCATTTGTGTCTGTATGTACATTTCTTCCCATAAAGACATGAGTTCTGGAAAAAAAATGTTTTTTTTCCTGAGAAGATTGTTCTTAACTTCATATTTTGGCCTTTTTCAAAGCTAAAGGTGTAATAAGCAATATGCAATAAAATTGAAGATTTGACTGTTATGTCTCTTTTTTGTCTCTGTGGCTGCTAAGCACCACTCAGGCTTTTATCTGAGTTCCCTCCAGTTCTCTGCTATATTTCCCAATAGTAGAAGGATAGGTGGAGGCTGTAAAACTTCCATGACTAACTGGCCTTTTACTTACTGTGAAAGCAGATCATTTACAGTGCCGGTGATCTTCTACATGGCTGCATTGTTCCACTTTCTCTCAGTTTCCAACTTCTGTCTCAGTCTGGATCTCAAATTCTCTCTCATTTGCTACTCCTGACACTAAGTAGTAATCACTGGTGTCACAGTGCAGGGTCCTACAGGATGGCCATAATCTAAAGGCCCCCTTACCATGCCAAGCTGGCCCAATGGGCACCCTTGATTCTTGCCCGCCACCTCTTGGATGGGAAAAATAAATAAATAAATAAATAAATAAAATTTTATATATATATATATATATATATATATGGGAGGCTGCCTTTACACCATCTTTCACATGGTTTGTTGTACACTCTGACCCCATGAACTCCCAGACCCCTGGTGGGTCTCGTTCTACAGTGGGTGTTTCAGGACACTCTAGCCTTATGGGCTATGCATGGCTCTAACCACCCCTTTACCACACCCCAAGATTCATAGATGGAATTGACGTTGTTCGGTCTGGGCCTTGTTATAATTTGGCCCCCTTGTCCTCCCTAGGCCTTGTCTCGCTCTGCGCCCTCTCTGGCGCTCGGGCTCTCCGTGGCCCCTTGTCTCACTCTGCACACTCTCTGGCATTCAGGCTCTCCATGGCCCTTGTCTCACTCTGCACCCTCTCTGGTACTTGGGCTCTCCATGGCCCTTGTCTCGCACTGCGCCTTCCTGGCACTCGGGCTCTCCGTGACCCTTGTCTCGCACTGCACCTTCCTGGTGCTCAGGGTCAGTGCACCCCCAATGCAGCCCACTCTGTGGGGCTTCTCAATCACTGCCCCCTCTCTCTGGGGCTTCTCAATCACTGCCCCCTCTCTCTGGGGCTGGGGGGATCCCCATGCTACCATGAGTCCCCTATGAGGCCTCCTTCAGCCCTTTATAGCTTCACCCAAGCCACCAGTTATAAACAGCAAACAAAACACAAGCCCCTGGACTATAACATAAACTCAAGCTACCCGGCTATAACAACATCATGCAAGCCACCCCAGGGGTGCTCCATTCCTCACCAGTGTCAGCGGCTGTACCTGCAGTCAGGCCTCTCCCCTGTGCTTGCTCTGGGAGAGCTCCATCCCCCTTGGCTGCGGGCAGGGAACTGCCATCCTGGCCTCAGCCCTAGGGTTTACATGGGAGCCAGGCCCTGCCCCTTTCGGTCAGCTGACCAATGGCAGGTGTGGGTCACCAGCTAACTCTAGCTGCCCTGGTGACCAACAGCTGGGCTCCTTACTCACTGCTAGGGCTCTTTCCCTAGCAGTTCCCCCTCTTTATAGGAGCAGGGCACCTAAGTGCTCTGTGACAACTGGGTTCAATAAATCCAGGCATACAATGAATGAGAGAAACTAACATCAATGAAGTTTATTGTGGAGCAGTATGCAACCTCTGTAGGCCCTTTGTTTCTAACTAACTACTTAACTGAGGGAACGTCTTCCAATTATTGGCTTCCTCAGTCTCCTTAGTTATAGAGTATCTTTAAATTATATCTTCTATCACTACAGTTAGGGCACTCACCTGCACTGTTTGAGACCAGGTTCCAGCCCCATGTCAGGTCATAAAGATTAAGGATTAAACATAGAGCTCTCAACAGGATTGTAAAAAGCCTAACTTAATGTGATTGTTAGGGGGATTGGTTTTTGTTGTTGTTTGGTTCTATGCAGGTATATATTTAATATATGATCATTCAAAAGTATTTTTTTTATCTACCTAATAATTTTAAAAGGTGAAGTTGGGAATTAAAATTCATAAGCTGAATGGATAATAAGAACCAAGGAATTAACAATGATATTGGTACATGATAACCTACCTAATTCCTGAATTCTTTCCAGATGTGAAAGGTGATAATCTTCAGTGAGTCTCCTCCCTTTTGACACACCTTGATGTCCCAGGAATCATATTCTTTTATTCTGCTAATTGTTTGACTGCTACCCCTGGGAATTTCTCTCTCCTGTCTTCCAAATGTTTTTACTATACTATGCTGTCTTTTACTTCTCAGACCTGAAGAAGAATGTCTTGCATTGTCTAACTCTATCCCAACTATGCAGTTGGTCCAATAAAAGATATTAGCCTAACAAATCCTTCCCTTTCTTTTTCATGCAATATTTTGAAAAATCAAAATGAGTTGCAAAATTAAATTGCTGTTTTTCCTTCCTTCACTGTGCTGTAATTTACAGAAATCTCATCTATGCCAGGATAGCCTAAGACATTTTTTCTTAAATTAAAGGTACTCTGAGTTCACAAAAAACCATCCAGAGGTACAGCTGTTTAATTTGATACCCTCAAGTCTTCAGGTAGGTTGGCCCTGCTTCACAACCACAGCCACACACCTGTTACTTCTCTGCTCATGGCAAATCTGGACATGAAGCGGTGATGCTGAGCTGAAGGTTTACCCCTGCAGCCTCTCAGGATCTGTCTTCTGTATGCGAGAGGTGTTGCTACTCAGCATGACTTCACCACCTCATACCCAGAATCGGCACATGTAGATCCAAGTATGCTGGAAAATAGTACCTCCAGGGAAGCAGTGTAGACCTTGCAATATATAGACCCCAGTCCTACCAACTGAAGCAATATCAGTTTTGTCTCCATTCCTAAAAATACAAGGCAACAGTAAGAAGTAAACCTGGAGAAGACCTATCATCACCCCAGCCACTATAAAGTTTCTCCCACCAGAATGTTTTTCTAATGTTTTTACAAAATCTAGTTTTAAATAAATAGAATGCCTCAAATAAAAGGGATAATTACCACTTTCTGAGAAGGCTGTTCAATTTCTCTGTTATATCTTGAAACCAAATTAAGATCAGGATTTGGTTATTACCTGACCAACTGTTATTAGGCCCCAAAACAGTGTAATTAAATATTGGCACATCTCTGCAGCTAAAACATGATATTTTCTCTTTCAAGTGTACATTTTTTTTCTGTCAGAGCAGACTAAATGTATGGTTATGAAAATTTTAACATAAAGGTTTCAGAAGAAGCTAAAAAATACAGCTTATAAATAGCTTATTTATATCAAGAATATATTCTGTAATACTTCCATGTAATTATTGTATTGTAAATACATGCAAATGAAACTTAAGTTATCTATCATTATGCCATTTGGTAAATAATTGGCAAGTCCAGGAAATATGTTACTAAGCCAAATTCAGAACATATTATATTACTAAGCCATGGGTTCCTACTGAGGATCATCTGAAAGTTTAAGTGAGAAGCCTGGAGGCCTTCCAAGAGAACAACTGGAAGTGTCCAGGGGCTAAAACTGAAACTGAGAATGCTATTGGAGCATTGCAAAAAAACAGGGAAATATCAGAGGTCAGGACAGTCTTAACGGAAATCCAAAAGAAGTGCAGAAGACCAACTACAAACAAAGAGCCAAGACACTGGGAAATGCAAGCTTGTTTTCCATCAAGAAATGCATGTGAAGTACTAATGATGAAAAGCAAAGACTGGAGAACGGGAATGCTAGTGACTCTTTGGATAACTTTAGTTAAGATAGATGTCTGTGTTTCTGTTTCAAAGACTATTGTGTTAGACACTAGAGAATTTAGGGTCTGAATATTCCCTCTAGACATGGATGGAGCCACCTTCCATCTCTGCTGTGTACTGAGACTGGACCTGAAGCCCATCATAATCTTAGCTGTTGTTCTTGTCACCTCCTTCTTTGGTGGTCAGCTGGGAAAAATCCTTACCCTAACAAACAACCCAAGAATTGGGGCTGGATGTTGGGGAGATCTGCAGGGGAAAGAGAAAAGGAAATCTTTCCTCCAGGCCTGAAGTGTCCCAGTGCTTCTGGTAAATTTACTTCTGTGAATCTCATTCTTTGTTGTTTGAGGGCATAATTTCTCCAAGAAAAATTCTATCTTTGCTTTGTGCAACAGAGCTACTCTGATAGGGGATTCTCCAAGCCACCAAGGCAAAGTTAAGATTTGCCTTCTTGAGACTATACAAACCATCATAAGTAGATTTATAGAAATGTAATACCATCTCGCAAGTCCTATTCCATAGGTAGCTAACAATCTTTCACAAAGCAAATTAATGCTTATCCAAACTTGAGCTAGACTTCCCCAAATACCTAACTGAAACTGTGTAATATTGTAAGTTTTTTGTTTGTTTTTCCCTGTTTGGCTATTTCTGCTAGTATCGTCATAAGTTTCATATACCTAGCAATAAAATAACTTTTATTGTCAAGCTGGTGGCTATACTCTCTCTCCGAACCTTGTTTACTCTTCCTTCGCCTCTACCTCGCCACCTGATCTGTAGCAACACTTCTTTTACTTAATCCAAAGATCCCTGTGAAGCCCAAAGATCCTGTGGGGTCTGCTCATGAAGGGAGTTACTACTAGGACACTTATGACAAGATTGGAATGTGCAGAGTTTTAAGGTGCATGAGGGTATCAGGTGAAAGTGCTGATCAGACCCAGCCTGCTCAGACATGCCCTGTTAGTGTGTGTGTATGTGTGTCTAACTGCATTAATTATTATCCTGCTGAAATAAGGGGTGTGCTGAGCCAGGGTCTATGAGGGTGTCAGCTTGGAAGTGCCGAGTAACCCTGCTCACTCAGAGGTACTCTATTAACGTGTGTGTGTGTGTGTGTGTGTGTGTGTGTGTGTGTGTGTGTGTGTGTGAGACTGTGTTTTATTGATTGAGCTGCTGTGCTGAGCTGTGACATATGTGGGGGTCAGCTTGTATGTGCTGATTAACCCAGACAGCTCAGACTTGCTCTATTCCTGTGCTGAAGTTGGGGTGCATGAGGGTATCAGCCTGGAAATGCAGAGTAACCCAGCCTGACTCAGATGTGCTCTGTTAATCTGTATGTGTCTATGTGTTCAATTGATTCGGTAGCTGGAGGAACCCAGCCCCATTGAAACTAAACCCTACAAGGTAGCTCCATTGAGGTGAGGACTTGCAGAAGGGAGAGATACAGCTCCATATAGAAACACAAGTGACACAAGCAGCACATTAATAGAATTACAGCAACCCCAGAAATGTAGCTCTAATAAATTAGCGTACCCCAAAGGGACAGGCAAATCTGGTAACGCAGTTGGAGCCAATTCCTGTCATGGACTTTGATGACCTAGTGGAGGCAATGATGCCACTTATTCTGATCACTTGCCAAGGTTTTCCATTGGTCAGAATCAATTTCATATTGATATGGCCATCATATTTTACCTGCAGATGGCAAAGCTTGGGACATCCTATTGTTCTTGTTCCCTCTGATATTTCCCCATATAGCATGTCCTTGGGTATACATCCATCTTCCAATATGCTCAGGTGGCCAAGCCATCACAGTCATCTTTGTTTGAGTACAGTTGTAACACTTGGTAAATTTGCCCTTTGAAGAACCTATGTATGTTGGTAACTTTATCTTGCCAACATCAACTTTATCTTGATGTTGAATATGCAGCATAAGCAGTGCAAATAGAAGCTGTTTAACCTTTTCTCTCAATGTATGTAAGTTGTCCATGTTTCCCTACCATACATGGCAGTGCTGAGTACAGAAGTTTGGACATGAGCATTTTGGTCTTGATGGTAAGTTTTGAGTTGTTCCACTCTCTTTTAGTTAGTCTGCTGAAGGTGATGGCAGCCTTTTTGATGTGAACATTAAATTCTTCATCCACTGAGAAGTGGTCACTGTAGAACCTAGGTAGCTGAACTTTTGGACTACTTGTAGTTGGCTCTCATTAAGGGTGATTGATGGATCTTGTGGAATGCCCTGTCCTAGTACAACTTTTTTCTTTATGCTGATGGTGAGAACAAATGTCTGGCAAGCTCTAGAGAGGTGATCCATAAGTTCTTGTCATAGGTCTTCATTGTGGTCTATAAAAGCAGTATCATCAGCAAATAGAAGCTCCCTGATAAGCACCTTTCTAACGTTAGTCTTTGTCTGAAGTTGTGATAGGTTGAAGAGTTTCCAATCTGATCATATGTGAAGGTACACTCCACCGTCCATGACTTTAAATGTGTAGTTCAGGAATACCGAGAATAAGATTCCAAAAAATGTAAGGGCAAGAATACATCCTTGCTTCACTCCCGTTTCATTTCAAAGCTATCCAAAGTGGACTCATCAAACTGAACAGTTGCTTTCATGTTGTCATGGAAGGAACGTATAAGACTTAACAGGATTAGTGGGCATCCTATCTTTTCCACGATTACAAATAGGGCTGCTCTGCTGATAGTGTCAAATTCTTTAGTTAGATCCACAATGGTCAATTTTGCTTTCTGCATTTTTCTTGAAATTGCTGCAGGGAAAATACTAGGGCTGTGTGAAACACCATCTTTCGTTTCAACGTGCATTTCACCATTTTGAAGGGACAGTGTTTCATTTCATCATTTCATTTCATTTTGAAGCACTGTCCTGTTTCATTTCATTGAAACTGTTTCACTGTTTCAACTTGTTTCGTCCATAGGCTATAATGGGGAATCATGAAAATGCCTAAAGTATTGTCATTTGTTGCCTGAATCAAATGCAAAATGCAGAGATGGTAGCCCCTTCTGAGGGCATGAAGCCTGCCAAAGTTCAAGGAGATAAGTGCAGAAGTTTCTCAGAAACTGCACCTCAAAGTCTTGAAAGCAAAATTTGCGGCACCGGCAGTCTCCTGTCATCTGGCACGTAGATCCGGAGGCTCACACCCCTGGGAGGGCTGCAGGGCTGTGCTGGACTCCTCCCAGGGGTGCAGGCCCTCAGATCTGTGCCAGATGGCAGGAGGCTGCTGCTGCTGCTTGGGACTGGGACTGGGAGCAGGCCGCACCCAGTGCCAGGGAAGACAGATGCTGCCACTGGCCACAGGCAGCAATGTCAGCATCCTGTCATCTGGGAACATATCTGGGGGGCTGCAGGGTTGTGCCTGACTCCTCCCAGGGGTGTGGGCTCATAGATCTGCACCCCAGATGAGAGGAGGCTGCCCTGTTGCCTGGGACTGTCACTGAGCACAGGCTGCACCCAGCACTGGAGAAAATTGTTTCAACTTGTGGCAGCCTCCCCTCATCCTTTGCACAGATCCAGTGGCTTGCACCCCAGGAGGAGTCTGGAGGAGGAGGAGTCTGGCACAGCCTGGCAGCCCTCCTGGGTGTGGGCCCCTGGATCGGTGCCCCATATCAGAGAAGGCTAAGGCTGTAGCAGCAGCAATCTTGTCTGTTGGTGGGCATAGCCCACACCCAGCCCCAGTCCCATATGGGATAGGCAGCCTGAGCCTCCTCTCATCTGGGACACAGATCTGGGAGCTTGCACCGCTGGGCGTGCAAATGCCAGACTCTTCCTCTGGGTGCAGGCCCCTGGATCTGCACCAGATGACAGGGGCTGCTGCCTGGGACCAGTGCTGGGTGCAGCTTGCACCCAGTGCCAGGCTCCATGGAGCTCAGCCCAGTGATGGGAAGCAGACCGCAGCCCCAGCTCTGCCCTCCTCTTGCTGCCAGGCTGCTCTCTGATCAGCTCCACCAGCCCCATGGAGCACAGCCCGGTGGTGGGAGGTGGACAGAGCCAGTGCTGCACTCCACCTCCCACCACTGGGCTGAACTTTATGGGGCTGGCAGAGCCAGTCACAGCACAGCCCAGTGGCAGGAGGCAGGCAGAGCCGGCACTGCCCTCCAATCAACTCTTCCAAGCCCCACAGAGTGCAGCCTGGTGGCAGGAAATGGGAGAGAGCCAGGGCTATGCTCCCTACTGGGCTGAGCTACATGGGGCTGTGGAGCTGCTTGGAGCACAGCCCTCGCTCTCCCCTGCTTCCCACCACTGGTCTGCTTCAAAACTCAAAATGTTTTGAAACTTTTGAAACATTTCAAATGCCCTCATTTTGTTTCAAAGCTGTCTTGATACTATTTGTTTCATTTTGATTTCACTGTTTTGAGCTCAAAACACATTGAAATAGCTTCAAAACAAAACACTTGGTGAAATTTCACACAGCTCTAGAAAATACCATGTCTATGGTTGATCTTCCAGCCCTGAATCTGTACTGAGATTCAGGGAAGACACAACTCACTAGCTGTAATGATGTTCAGTCTTCACAGGCAAGATCAGCTTCCAGACCAGGTAGCAGCTGGCAGCACAGTTTGGAGAGGAGGTGAGCATCCTTCAATGGTGAAACAATAGGTTAGGGACTAAGAAAAGTTGGAAATGTACAAGTCTATAGGTTCAGATGGAATACACCCAAGGGTGCTGAGGGAGTTGGATTACATGATTGCAGAGCCATTGGCCATCATCTTTGAAAAGTCATGGCAATCAGGAGATGTCCCAGATGACTGGAAAAGGGCAAACATAGCATCCATATTTAAGAAAGGGAAAAAAGGAAGATCCAGGGAACTGCAGACCAGGCAGCCCCACCTCAGTCCCTGGAAAACTCATGGAGCAGATCCTCAAGGTATCCATTTCTAAGCACTTGGAGGAGAAAAAAGGAGATTAGGAATAATCAGCATGGATTCATCAGGGATAAATTATGCCTGACTGACCTGATTGCCTTCTATGATGAGGTGGCTGGCTCTGTGGCTGTGGGGAGACTGATGGATGTGATGGACCATGATCTTAGCAAGGTTTTTGTTACAGTCTCACACAACATTCTTCCAGGCAAGCTAAGGAAGTATGGACTGAATGAATGGACTGTAAGGTGGATAGAAAACTGGCGGGAGCATAGGGCTTAGAGAGTAGTAATCAATGGCTAAATGTCTAGGTAGTATTTAGTATCAAGAAGAGTGCCCCAGGGGTTGGTCCTGGGGCTGGTTTTGTTCAATGTCTTCATCAATGACCTAAAATATGGCGTAGAGTGCGCCTTCAGCAAGCTTGCAGATGACACCAAGCTGGGGAGAGTAGTAGATATGCTGGAGGGTAGGGCTAAAATTCAGAGTGACCTAGACAAATTGGAGGATTGGGCCAAAAGAAATCTTATAAGGTTCAACAAGGACAAGTGCAAATTCCTGCACTTAGGACAAAATTATCCCATGCAGCAGTACAGGCTGTAGGCTGGCTGGGCAGCAGCTCTACAGAAAAGGACCTGGGGGTTATGGTGGACAGTAAGCTGAATCTGAGCCAGCAATGTGCCATTGTTGCCAAGAAGGCTAATGGCATCCTGGGCTGCATTAGTAGGTACATTGCTAACAGGTCAAGGGAAATGATTATTCCCCTCTATTCAGCACTGCTGAGGCCACATCTGGAATACTGTGTTCAGTTTCGGGGCTCCCACTACAAAAAGGATGCGGACAAATTGGAGAAAGTCCAGTGGAGAGCAACAAAAATGGTGAGGAGGCTGGGGGACATGATTTATGAGGAAACACTAAGGGAACTGGGCTTATTTAGTTTGGAGAAGAGGAGACTGAGAGGGGACTTAATAGCAGCCTTCAACTACCTGAAGGGGAGTTCAAAAGAGGATGGAACTAGACTATTGTCAGTGGTGGCAGATGTCAGAACAAGGAGCAATAGTCTCAAGATGCAGCAAGGGAAGTTTAGGTTAGATATTAGGAAGAATTTTCTGCCTAGGAGGGTAGTAAAAACACTGGAACAGGTTACCCAGGGAGGTTGTGGAAGTTCCATCCTTGAAGCTCTTCAAAACCTGGCTAGACAAAGATTTGGCTGGGATGATCTAGCTGGGGATAGTCCTCCTTTGAGCAGGGGGTTGGACTAGATGACCTCCTGAGGTCCCTTCCAACCCTAACTTTCTATGATTCTATGATGTTTGCATGCCTTCTGGTACCTCACCCTCTTTCCAGCATTTGAATAGCAACTGATGAAGATATGGTAGTAGGTTTTCTTTCCCCCAGTTGAGAATTTCTGCTGGGATGCCATCTTTTCCAGGAGCCTTGCCACTTAATAATGAATCAATGGCCTTGCTGAGCTCTTCTATAGTGGGCTCCACAAGTAACTCTGGTATGACCTGTAGAGGTCCCTGGTATTTGGTCCAGTGATTTGCTGGTGATGTTTCTTTCCTGTGTGTATAGCTCTGAGTAATGTTCAATCCAATGTGACATCTGCTTGCTTCTATCTGTAATGGCTTCACCACTGCATGACTTGAGAGGGGGGACCTTGTTGGCAGTAAGGCCTAGAGCTTTCTTTCAGACCATCATACATGACTTTTAGGTTTCCTGTGTCTGAGGCTGTGTGCATCTCATAGGGCTGTGTGAAGCTTCAGTTACTGATCTGATTCAGTGGAGATTCGGCCCAATTTGGTGGTCGAATCTCCGAATGCAAATTGAATAAAGAGACCCTTTAATCTCTCTGAATTGAATCGGAACCCTCCAAATCAATTCAGAGAGATTCAGAAAAAGTCAACAATTCATAGACACAGCTTTAAATGTTTTTTCTACATACCTCAAGGTACCAGGCGGCTCATGAATGCTGAAATGGTGGAGCAGATGGAGTGTCCCATAGGAGCACAGGGGGGGTCTCCACCATGCTCAGCAGCAGACCCAGAAGTGGACCAGAAGCACTTCCGGTTCACTTCCAGGTCTCCCAGGGAGTGCACAAGGGGGCACCAACTCAGCAACTGGTGACTTCTGGGTCTGGGGAACCACCTGCAGTCCCCTCACAGCCAATCGCTGAGCCAGGGTAAGTGCGTGAAGGGGTGCAGGGGGGCTCCCGCACAGTCAGCAGTGGACCTGGAAGTGGAACGGAAATACTTCTGGTCCACTTCCAGGTTTGCTGTCAAGCACGCAGTGGGCATCCCCCACACTCCCATGGGACACTCCATCTGCCCTACCACCACAGCATTCATGAGCCACACCTGGTGCCTCAAGGTATGTAGAAAAAACATTTAAAGCTGTGTCTATGGCTGAATCGCTGATTCTCCAAATCAGCATAGAATCTTTAGATTCAGATTCAGCCAAATTGAACTGGGACAGTGATCCAAATCAACAAATTAAATCACTGTCCCTGTTTTGGGCTGAATCTGAATCAAATACAGCCTGTTTCACACACCCCTAGTATCTCATCACAGAGATTAGAGCAGAGCTGATCTGCACAGCATCTGGTTGCTCTCTGTACCTCATTTTTTGCCTGTTGAAATCTCACTTTGGTGCTCTCTGTTGGCTTCTTGTTGTGATCCAGATAAGCTGTATTCTTGACACTGATGAAAAGTAATAGTTATTTTGCATTTTCTTTGAACCAGTGCTTATTGGACAGTCTCTTTTCCTGAAATGTGGCTTTAGCTATTTCATGGATTGAAGTTCTTAAACCTTCCCAAATTTCTTCTGCCTTTTTTGATAGTAACTTTCCAAACATGCTGAGTTTGAAAGATCCTAGATGAAGGGAGTTATATGAGTGCAAAAGAATTAATTTGCTATTATTCATCAGATTATGCCAATACTGTATGCATTAGGTTATCTGTCTTAAATCAGTATCTGACTGTTCTCTCACCAGTTACTGAGAATTGTACATAACGTATTGGTTTTCACATCTTTATGTTTTGCTTGGCAGTGTGCATTTTTTGCTATTATATTAATTAAATAGGGAACACAAGCATAAGCGTTCAGTTCTTGATATGTCTTCTGTTATCTCAGTTTTAATACTGAGAGAATTAATTTTTGGACACACTGGGTGCATCTGCACATGCACTTTAATGCGCAGTAAACTATTCTACTGTACATTTAATCAGCGAGTACAAAAACTTGCTAATACAATAATGTGCGATAGAATAAGCTACTACACATTAAGCATCACCTAAAAAGTGTGAACTTGAGCTACTGTGCATTAGCACAGCCTAATGTGCATTCATTTAGTACCTCATTGTGGAGATACTAAATTTAATGTGCATTAGGAAAAGTGCATTAATGCATATGTAGACACATATCCCCAGCCCAGCCCAGCCCCTGGCTTGTTTACTTTTCATTCCATCCAGGAAGAGCACACACCAACTGCTGAAGCTTCCTTAGCCTGACAAAGGGTTTTTGAACCTGAAAGCTTGCTTAATAACTATTCTCCAACCATTTGGGTTGGTCTAATAAAAGATATCAAATTCACCCAAGGAACCTTGTCTTCCTATATCCTTAGACCCACACAGCTACAACCTAAACCCCTGCAACATGGAAGATATCGAATTCAGCCATCTGAAATGGAAACTGTACAACATGAAAAAGAAAGAAGCCAGACTCAACAGCGACATATATTTTCTAAGCCTTTGCAAGAAACACTTCATTCCCCGAGGACTAAACATCTACAATCCCCTGACTACTACACACAACTCCAAATATGCTGCACAGCTATGCAGAAGAACTTCAGAGAAAATTAGAAATCATCTACTTCACCTACTCTACTCCAAAAGAGACCAACTCAGGAAGGAAATCGTCATACACTACAACAACTTAAAAAATAGAAATCCATGCATGTTCCCTGACAATATACAGCGGATACAAAGAGACTACAAAAAACTTTCTACAGCATTCATCCTACATAAAAAGAAGAAATGGAACAAATTACTCCAAGAACAAGCTCCCCAGCCACAAAACAACCATCAGAGGAACAACACCAACACCTTACGACCTTCCAACCTCAGACTTGATGAAACTGCAAGCAGCAACCAACCCACAAATATTATCAATCTCTCCACACACATGCTTACCAAAACTGAAAATTCTGTCCTTTCTAAAGGCCTAAATTTCTGTCCAGAAAAATACCCTAATAAAATACTTCAATGTGGAGAACTAGAAGAATTCTTCCGACGGCTGAGCCTCAAAGAATATTTCCACGACCAAACTGAACCCACTCCCAACAACAACTCATCCTCTGACAACGTTCAGGAAAAGATCAATGCCAAAAAACCCAAAAAAAATCAGATTGGACACCTCGCAGTGGACGAAACCCTAACCTTGACCGCTACATTGACTACTTCAGGGAAAGAATGAACAATGAAATAATCAGCAACACGCGCCACCACAACAACCTCTCTCTACCAGAGAAAAAGGCCATAGAATCTCTAAGATCTAACCACCAAATAGTAATAAAACCAGCAGATAAAAGAGGAGCCATAGTTATCCTAAACCGTGAGGATTACATAAAGGAAGCCAACAGACAGCTCTCTGACACCACCTACTACAAAGAACTACAAGAAGATCCTACTCCCCTTTTCACCAAAAAACTCAACAATACCATCAAATCATTTCCACCAAGATTACAAGAAAAACTACAGACCTTGATCCCCCCGCTGCCTAACCCAGGGACTTTTTACATGCTTCCTAAAATCCACAAACAAGGGAACCCTGGCAGACCTAACATATCCAACCATGGGACCCTAACTGAGGAAATACCAGGTTTTGTTGAATCCATCCTAAAACCGCTTGTCACCCACAGAGCAAGTTTTGTCCAAGACACCACAAACTTGCTACGGAAACTTAAAAACATAGACCACCTTCCCAGCAACACACTCCTAGCCACCATGAACGTTACCAGCCTATACACCAACATCTCACACCAGGATGGCATCCATGCCTGCCTTACATATCTACAGGAACAAGATTACAACCCAGAATACAGACCCAAAGATATCACTGAGCTTATACACTTCATCCTCACACACAACAATTTCACTTTTAATAATCAACACTTCCTCCAGATGATGGGAACAGCTATGGGCACTAAAATGGCCCCACAGTATGCCAACCTTTTTATGAGCCACCTGGAAGAAGACTTCCTCAAGAACTGCACCATCAAACCCTTGCTGTACTTACGATATATCAATGACATCTTCATCATTTGGAGTGAGAACCGGGAATCTCTAATTGAGTTCCACCAGAAATTCAACAGTCACCATCCCTCCATCCGACTTTCTTTAGAATACTCCAGCACCAACATCCCCTTTTTAGACACAATGATCAGTATCCAGAAGGGTAAAATACAGACCACAGTATACAAGAAACCCACAGACCAACACACATATCTGCACAGAACCAGCAATCACCCGAAACACACCAAAAAAGCTGTGATATACAGCCAAGCCCTCAGATACCACCGCATCTGTACTGAAGAGAACACCCGGGATTGCCACCTCACCAATCTTAAAAAGGCTTTCACCCAGCAAGGACACTCCTCCAGAGAGGTAGATCGCACGTTTGAAAGAGCCACCTGGATACCACGTGAAGAACTGCTGCAGTACAGAAGAAAAACACCCACAAATCGCACACCGCTGGTTATGACCTATCACCCATCCCTTGAACCTGTACAGAAAATCCTCAAAAAATTGCAACCCATATTAGAAAAAGACCCTATTCTTAAAAAAATCTTTCCAGAGCCACCCATCCTAGCCTTCAGACAAGCACCGAACCTCGCCAACCTCATCACCAGAAGCAAACTTCCTCAACCCCAGAACACACCAAAAGGATCCAGACTGTGCCATGACAAGAAATGCAAAACCTGCCCCCACGTCTCCACCACCTCCACAATTACTACACCCCACAACAGAGCCATCAGCATCCCAGGATCTTACAGCTGCACCTCCAGGAATGTAGTATACCTCATCCAATGCACCAAATGCCCTGATGGAAGATATGTAGGAGAGACCAGACAACAACTGCGCACTAGAATGAACGCACACCGGAAATCCATCAAAGACAGAAACACCCAATTACCGGTGGGGGTACATTTCTCACAGGAGGGCCACTCTCTCTCCAATCTCTCAGTCCTGATCCTCAAGGGAAACTTACACAACACTTCCCAGAGACGAGCCTATGAGCTCCATTTCATCAACCTGCTGGATACTAGGGATCAGGGACTAAACATAGACATTGGATTTTTGATACATTATAATCTGCCTGGCAACTGACTCCCCAGCCCAGTCCCTGGTTTGTTTACTTTTCATTCCATCCAGGAAGAGCACGCAGCAACTGCTGCAGCGTCCTTAGCCTGACGAAGGGTTTTTGAACCCGAAAGCTTGCTTAATAACTATTCTCCAACCATTTGGGTTGGTCTAATAAAAGATATCAAATTCACCCAAGGAACCTTGTCTGCCTATATCCTTAGACCAGCACGGCTATAACCTAAAACCCTGCAAAATGGATGACTTCTTCTATGATGTATGTGTGTGAGTGTGTGTAATGTATGTGCTTCCCTGCACAGTGATGGATCACACTGCCAGGGAAAACAGCTTTCTTTTTAAAAAGTGTTGGGGGAAAAAACAAAACAAGAACAAATATAAATTGAAAGAAATGGATTGGATAGGGATAAGGAGAGGGATTCTAGCTATATCCAATCCTTTCCAAGAATAGAAAATGGCAGGAGACTGACTAGGTAGGAAGCTAAGCCAGTCCAGTACCTTTCAGACACTGTTGCTCAGGCAGAAACAGCTCATAAAAAGCACAGGAAGCCTGCAGACAGAGGCTTATATGCTGTTTCTACATCCCTCCCACAGACCACTATGATTGGAAGGGGACCCAAGGAAAGATCACAGTCACCAGCCAGCTAGAGTTGTCAGTCTTTCCCATCCTGCTCCCCCTCCCTCTTAGTTTCTGTTCCCCTGAAAGACTGTCTTCCAAGTTTCTGAATCTTTTCTGAATCTTTTCCAAATCGATTCAGAGCCTCCAAATCAATTTGGAGGTTTGTTTTTTCTTCTTCTGATTCGATTTGGATTTGGTGAT
Organism: Alligator mississippiensis; assembly: GCF_030867095.1. Taxonomy (NCBI): domain Eukaryota; kingdom Metazoa; phylum Chordata; order Crocodylia; family Alligatoridae; genus Alligator; species Alligator mississippiensis. Next base: position 223,146,100 of record NC_081826.1, on the reverse strand, counting down.
TCAGCTTCTGAATTGGGCTGAATCTTCTCTGAACTGAATTGCAGACTGAAGCTTCACACACCCCTAGTGGACACAGTATTGCTGGACACAAATAATCAAAACAGTCATTAAAACTAGGTTGCTTAGTTATGTTGTTTCCTATTGGATATTTTATCATATGGCCTAAAGCCTGAGTAATCTTGTAGACTAAAATACCCATTCATAATTACTGAAGGTTCCCTGAAGGGTTCCCTAAGTAGGGTTTCTGAGGCTTTTTCTTAAGTTTGTACTGCTGCTCCAGTCCATCCTGTATCTGTTCTATAGGTCAAAGACCAGTAGTGTAACTAGGGCAGGATGACCATGGCAGCTGCCTCAGCCACTGACTTGGTGGTAGTTGGAAGTCAGTGCTGCCTCAATGTGTTGAAGCTGTCCCAGGCACCTGGATGCATTGTCACTTTTGTCAAACACCAGGTACAAGTAATTCCAATGCTTTACATTCAAGTACCAAATTAATTTGCAGTCTAAGTAAAGATCCAAGGTTCAAAAATATTTGTGATGCTGTCCTTGGAACTCTACAGCTTAGGACCATATTTTAAATTAAAATGTCTTGAGGTGATGTGACCATCAGTTAAAAAATGAATCAGCTGTTTATGTTTCATGGGATTATTTTTTATTTACTTTTAGAGCTCCATCTATTATCACAAGGACTTTAAGGCCATTAGAAATATGAATACTATGCATTGTTCTTTTGGCAAATAAACTAATTTTAATCAAGTGGAAGCAATATTTTATTCTATGTATTGAACCCTGGAATGTTGAAATCATAGAGATGGCAGTATTAGAAGGTTTATCATTCAGGTTAATAGATAAAATAAACTGTTTTACAGAAACATAGTTTAATTGCTTGGCATTGTATAAAATGTTTGTAATGCTGGTTTGTTATTATGGAACACTAAAGATATATGGAAATGTAGAAACATGTTGACTGGATAAGACCTCAGGGGTCCTTAAGTCTGGCCCCCTGCTATTGCAGGCAAGCATGTTACTTAAGCCTATTCAAAAACAGATCAAGCTCCATCTTAAAAGTAGTTAATTTTTTTTTTTTGCCTTGGCTATGACTTTTCTAGATTGAACTCCTTTAATAATTAGATTTTGGTAAATTCCACCCTTAATTGATTTGCAGCCAACTTATATTCATTTGAATAAATTTAATATGATATGCTATGCATTTTGTATTAATACTGTACCCTGCATTGAACTTTTCTTTTCATTGTAATTATTGTAGTTTGGTTTTATAGTTTTTAACAGTTCTGAAAGAACAACTTTCTTTCAAAGGGCGAAGGACCTTATCTTCCTATGTAGACACACCCACTTGCGCACACACATTTCTGAATCCCTTAACATGAAGGGAAAGACTGTGATTGGCTCTTGCTTAGATGCAAAGTCATGAGTTGGTGGGTAAGGATGGAGTGGATAGTAATCTGTGGGGAGCAAGCCACATCAAAGGGGGCTGGAAAACATCTAGACCAGTGGTTCCTAATCTGTGGTATGTGTTCCACCAGTGGTACGGAGACAACCTATCAGTGGTACGTGTTAACAGATTTATTATAATTACTTTATATGACAAAAATTTGCTGGTGGTACTTAAAGTTGAACTGAAAAAATTGCTGTTGGTACTTAGGGTTGCCTCATTTTAAATTGGTGGTACACAATCTGTCAGAGTTTGGGAACGTCTGATCTATAGTTTACCATCCCCCTCCTCCCAATTTGCATGGTGTGATCCCCTGCATACATTCTTGGATTGCCACTGAGGCAGCACAGCTCCATACCACCACCAGGTTGGAACTCCTTCTAGCATTTCACCATTCATCAAAGATGAAAACATCTTTGGACAGAGACCTTTAATATTTGTTATATAAATCAAAATAACTGTCCAAACTGTAACCACTGAAGTTGAAATTTTCTTTTAAGTATCTCCTTCAGAATAAATTTTTGAAAGGTTTCAAGACAAAACAGTTCAGTCATTTCCAAACTGCACAGGAAATACTGCACTGTTTTGTCTATGCTCAAATTTTCTGGTGACCTTTTCTTAGAAAAATGCTAGCCTTTTTCAGTCCCTGGTGAAATCAACCCAAATTTTGCCAAGTTATAAGCCTTACAAATAATAACAAGTGCAGTTACCCATATCAAAACTTCACAGATAAATTCTCTGCAGATTGTCCATATTTGGCATGCTGCTTCAGTTTCTGATTGCTACCTACTTTTCCCTTTTTCTACTGCACCCAAGCTGGTTAAAGGTGAAAGCCACTTGATTCAAATGCAGGGTTCATAGGAGCTGAATCTCAGAGAGTTGGGGGAGTAGTCTTGGATAAGGAACCTCTGAGGAGATACAAGGACTGAAGGGACATGTGCGACAGAGAGACGTAAACCGAGAGTAGGATTTGGGATGGCCTCAAGGCTGGAAATGCCTGGAGTAAAGACCCAGACAAAGAAAACGCTGTGTGGAAGTGAGACTAAGATTAGATGATGATAAGGGTGGAGAATGAGACAGTCTAAATGAGGGGACTGAAATGAGGAACCAGTGGACATGAGAAAAGGAGGTGTGGTAGATATTGGTTACAGAGAGAGAACTAGTGCTAGTAGAGCAAAGAGACTTGGATGAGAACAGGGAATGGGTTTACTGAGGCTAGACTAGAAGGGAGATTAGGAGGAATCAAGGGGCTAGAGAACAGTTGAAAAGAGATACTGGATGTGATAAAAGATGCTCTCAAGTAGGCATCTACACATGCAGAGACATGGCAGCAGATTTGTTGCTTTTAGCAGCAAAGCGCTGCCACTTCCTGTGGCCCTGCAATGAACTCCTGCCCCCAGTATGGGGAGCTTGAAGCTCTGGCTGCAGCTACCAACAGTCAGAAACCATCTTGAAAAGTGAGCGCTGCTCTCTGCTCCTTGACCAGCCACTTCCCCGGGCAAGAGCAGTGTGCACAGCACAGGGGCAGCACACCGCAGTTCTGCCCTAGCCGCCTCTGCCTCCCCATGCTATGGCTGCTCCAGCCCCTAGCCCTGGTAATGACTACTAGCACGCCAGACTCCTGCTGGCCATTGCACTGGCCCTGTTGGCCCACCACACCAAACTTCAGCTGGCCTATGGTCATCTGGGCCTTCCCAGTTCCCCCACATGCAGCACCATCCCAGCACCACTGGCCTATGTAGCTGCTTCCTGGACCCCATTTAGCCAGCCAGACCCTGAGGGGGATGCCAACAATGGACTGTTGGACACCACCACTGGGGCTTCCAGCCCTGCTGCTTCTGGGCCTTCTGGGCCAGTAGGACTGGTGGCTGAACATTGTCCAGGAGACCTAGGATGATGAGCAATAGCTGTAGGCATTGTAGATGACCCAAGCCACCTTCTGGTACTTCCTGGGGCAACTCCAGCCATGCCTGGAGTGGCAGGACATCAAAATGTGGTCATCCCTCCCTGCAGACACCTGGCTGGCCCTCACCCTCCTCAATCTGACTACACCCTCCAGCCTCCACTACATAGGCCATCTCTTTGGGGTGTGCAAAGGTATTGGTGGGGAGGTTGTCCTGGAGGTGTGTGGTGCCTTCCAGGATATGCTGGGGCCCACAGTGCTCTGGGTGCATGACCTGTGGTGGTAGTGGTGGGGTTCCATGCCTTGGGCTTCCCCCAGTGCATCAGGGCCCTGGACAGGACCTACATCTCCATCCCCTGCCCACCCCTACAACTTCTGGAGGGGTTTCCACTCCATCATGCTGCAAGACACTGTTGACTATGATGGCATCTTCATGAACATGAGTACCAGCTGGGTAGGCAGTGCCTACGATGCTCATGTGTTTCAGAACTGCCCTGCCAGGCCTGGTGCAGAGTGGCCTATTTGCACCAGTGGTGCCAGGCCTGCAGCTAGGTGTCATAGTGGTCCCACCTCTCCTCATTGGAACCCCACTCACCTGCTCCTGCCCTGGCCCATGCAGCCCCACACCAGCCAGCTGGACCCCCACCAGGCCCACTTTAACTAGTGCCTGGGCTGGACCTGAACCCTGGTGCAGTGCACCTTCAGCCACCTCAAGGGACACTGGCACAACCTCACTGTCCACCTGGAGTACCCCAAAGACAACTTCTCTTGGGTCATTGTCACAGCCAGCATGCTGCATAACATCTATGAGGCCTGGGGAGAGGTCTTCCATGAGGCCTGGGTGGAGGAGGCACAGTGGGCAGAGGACACCTAGCAGCAGGAGCACCACCTGCAGTGGCAGCAACAGCAGCAGTAAACTGATGCTGCACTTCCACCTCACCCCACAGTGCCACAAGGTTGCCATTCTCCTCCTGTGACCAGTTGGGGTCCCAAGTGGCAGTCACCTGTTTGCATGATGACGAAGCCATTAGGGCTCTTGTTCCAGCTGTCTGGGTCTCCATGCAGCTGTCCCCGTGTTGCCAGGCCTTGGCAGCTACCTGCAGCATCCAGCACAGGGGAACAGTGTGGGACTGGCAGCCACATATTGAGGCAAAGCCCCACAGCACCTGCAAGCTCCTGGCAGGCTGCAAGCAGGTGGAGTTTCCCTGCAGCTGGGCCTGGGTACTGACAGGTCTGGCAGGAGCCTGGAGAAGCAGGCCTAGATGGTGTGGATCTGGCAGCTGTGCAGCACTGTGGTACCAGGCAGCAGCACCGGGGTGCAGGCAGACAGGTGCGGCTAGCCTGCAGCCTGTCCAGAGGGACACCGGGGTCTAGACTGGCCTCAGGCTCTCTGCATATGTGCCCCAGAGCTCAAAATGCCTGCAGGCTTTTAAAGGCCTGAGGCTGGGGCTGCCATAGAGCTGGCCCAGCCCTAAGGCAGCAGAGGCTCCCAGCCCTGAAGCCCTGAATCTAGCCTCAGTCTGCTCCCCTAGCGAAAGGGCTGTCTGGGAGCAAACTCACTAGGGTGATGTCCTGACTGCCATCTACACGTGTTGTCATCTACACATGTGCTACTGTGCACTAAACACTGGCAAGTAAATTTGCTACCTGCATTTGCAGGTAGCAAATTTACTCACAAGTAGCATCATTTACTGTGTAGTAGTGTAGTGCTTCCTGCACAGTAAACTATGCTACTGCGCAGTTCAGTGTCTCATGTAGACACATCTACAGACCGCATGAATCCTGTACAGCTCTAATTCATCCCTGAGTAAGTCCATCCTGCCGTCATGGACAGTCAAAGCATGACTCTAGAGAGTCAGGAGCAGGCAAAATCAAGAAGCAAGTGTCCAAACTGGAATCAGGATCCATCAGTCGTGGAACAGGGACCCAAACCAGAGTCAGAAACAAAGAGATGGTAGGTGGGAACTAAAAGCCCAGGATTGTCCTGTTGCCTACTGAGCTGCTTATATGCAAGCAGTGATGACTTTGCAGGTAACTGGGGCCAGCTGGACATAGGCACAACTGGCCAGTACTGCATCCTAGGCAATGGTGGTTCATGCTGCAGAGGTGGGGTGTCACCTTTTATTCTGCCACCAACACGTGTCAAGAAGCCATTCAAACAAAATTATGGAAGGGGAAAAAAGGAGGGATATCTCCACCACTTTTCCTACACCTTGGCTACATCTTGTGGAGGATTTCTATCACAACCTCCTTCCTGTTAACCTTCTTCCAGTTTTTTTTCCCTTTCTTTCCTTGCCATTGTCTCCTCACCTGTCAATCAACCTTGCCTATGTGCCTGGGGACAGGTAACAGGGTTGGGGCTTCAGCCCTCTATTGTTCTAGCAGTGACCTCATGACTGGGAAGGGAGGCAAAAGCCACTGTCCCTCTACCCAGCAAGCAGTGATGCATTTCAAATTGGTTGGCTGGCAGCCAACCTCTGCTGGCCTTCATTGGATCAGGTAAATGTGGTCAGAAGGTTGATATAAAACAAGACTGACCAGGAGGAGGGGGGCAGCCATGATGAAGACAGAGAGAGCAGAGAAACATCTGCTCTCTCTCTCTCTCTCTCAATACATGGACACACTACAAACTGCCTGCCTCCAGAGGGAAGCTCTATCAGCCTCTGGAGGATACTTGTGAGTAAGCTGCTTGAGATCTAACTAGATATATAACTTGCATTAACACAGACACATAATCAATGGCAACCTAGCCACGCTTGTTTGCTCTAGGGTTATTCTGTAACACTTCTCTACCCCGTACCATTCCCCAAGCCTTCCTTTTTTAGTCAATAAAGATCTTCACTGTACTAAGTATGGTGGACTTGTTGGGAGAGGCATGCCTTTGTGCCCCCTTGGTCCGTCTGACTAAGGGAGGTGACTTTTTGTGCTTCAGCCCAAAGGAAGCACCCCGAACTTTTTCAGTGGGTCATGTAACCTCAAAGACTACAAGGTCTGTGTACCCCATAGGGCACAGGGCCGTGGACAGTCCAGACCCTGGGTGGTGGCAGTGGTACCCCCAGGCTAGTGGGTGTGCTTCAGGAAAGGGGGTTGGACAATTGAGAGGTGCCCACAGGGAGGCACTCAGAGCCTGGTAGGTGGTCGGGCACAGTGAAGTGGGTGGCTCAGTGCAGAAGCACCCCATGCTGGCCCGCCACACCTCTATTGCTCTGACTTTCCTGCTACCAGAGCCACTTCAGGAAAGGTTCAGGAAGTATGTGGTGGAGGACAGGGAGAGAGAGGGATGGGGTAGGGTGAGAAGGTTTGGGTGGGGATGAAAGGTGTAAGGATTCATTCCAGTGCCTTGCTTCCCTTGGGCAGCACCTGAAACTTGGGGCAGCTCATCCACCCATCTTATATTGCTGGTTAGGAAGCCGGGAGCCAGGCCCACTCAGTAATCAGAACTACCTGGGGCTAATTAACCTGCCTGTTGCCCTGACTACTGAAAAGGATACACTAAATAAGGCAGGGATTCTGAGGAGGGGGGAAAAAACAATCAGTGAGCATACATAACCACAAGAGGTCAAATTAACATTGTACTGGAACCTTTATTTTGTCATTGTCCACTTTTTAAGAGCTTGCCTTTGCAACCTTAATGTCCTTTTAATATAGCATTTTGGCATAAGAAAAATATAAGACAGAGAGCTTGACTTGAAAAATGAGTTAATAATGAGAATAGTGAGAGGGCATGCAGTGTTTCATATTCCTGTGTTCTTCAGGTTATCATATTCAAACACGTCATCAGAAATCTCATTTTAATTAGTTAATGTTGCTAAAAAGTTTATTTGCTAAAAATTATTATTTTCTTACTGGTTGATTTCATGAACATGTTACAAAAGCAATATATTTTGGTTTAAAGGTTTACAAAGAAGGTAGACTTTGGGTGAAAAGGTGGTAGTAAAGATACCTGTTAAAAAAAAAAAGCAATAGGGAAGGGACTTGTGCCGCCTTTATGACAGTATTGTAAAAGTCTTGTGATAGTAAAACTTAGAGTCAGAGTCAGACATACATTGCAGTGCATTTACAGAGACATTTTTATAAAGAAAATTAGGGGTAAAATGGAAAGGCAACTGAGTATGACTTCAACTACACTTTAGTTATGAAACATCATCCTTTAATACTACACATAGAATGTTTGCCAACCCTTGCAAAGATCAGTAAAGCAAAAAGAACAACTAATTCCGCCTTATTCTCAGCAGGTCTTTTTTGCCTTTTTAGCTGATATAGGAGCTGAAATTCTACAGTAAGTAATCGGCCTCTTACCAATAGTTCTGCCAGAGGTCACTGACAAGAATTGCTGCAAAAGCCATTTAATGTGCACAGAAGTCATAAAATTCCCATCATACTAGATGCTGACTGCGTTTTATTTGAATAACCTTAGATGACATATTGAATTCTAGAACCTGCAGGTTTGATTGGAAATAATGAATCCAGCAATTCTGAATTAGGAACAAATAAGTATTTTGTGAGGAACCTGATTTGCTTATTACTGACTGCAGTAATCACATGAAGGATCAAACATACCAAAGAAAATTGAAGATCTACCTGAAAGTATGTGCTTACGTCTGATAGTTCCATTACTATTATTGTGTGTCCAGATTGGGTGAGTTCATGTACAAGTGGCTAACTAGAAATATCCCTTTGCTTTCTGTGTGCAATTTCATGGAGAGGGACACAAGCGGAGCCAATGGGACACCACACTGGGCCGGACAAGAGCAGCGAGAGCAAAGCCACAGCAGGGAAAAATGCCACAGCAGGGAAAGAAGAAAGAAAAGAGCAACAAGGCTAGGAGGAGCCAGGACCGACTCCTACACCAGCGTGGGTGCGCTTTATGGTGGCATGCCAGTGCCAATTTGCCAGCTGGCCCTTGAAAAAGGGAATAAAAACCCCAACAGACTGGGGGCAGAAGGAACCAGAAGTGGGTTCCCTGGTGGGCCCAGAGAGGAGCAGAGCCCCACTGAGAAAAAGTGGTGGCAGCCCCAGGAAGGGGCCCCCAAGAATAGACCAAGTCCAGAAGGAATAAACTATGTACCTGAGATGAGACTGTGGATCCCAAATGTCTCTGGACCAGAGTGGATCAACCAGGAACCTGGAGAGAGAAGAAGAGATGGATGCTTGGAGTGCAGCAAGTACAACCCTGAGAGAGGGGAAAATACACTGGGAAACAAGGTAACCCTGGGTCAGGAAGAAGTCTAGGCCACTTCCACCATGGCCTACAACCAGCCGAACGAAGTGACATCTGAACGTGATTATTATAATTTGGAAGGTCAAGATAGAAAAACCTATGCCATGGCCGGACCTAGCAAATTGGAAATAACATCCTTGGTTGGCATTAGGTGGGGTGTAGGGGAGGCAAAGCCCCAAAACGGAAAGACGGATGAGAAGATTGAAGGAGGGTACCAGGAAGGCAGGATGTAATCTTCCTCCCAATTAAACAAGTTTATTCCAGCAAGGCGTGGCAGGTGAGAACCCCTGTGGACCTTCCAAGAAATCTGATCCAGCAGCACGTTGTCTATTCCACAAATGACAGTGAAGTCTGAAAAACCCATATGAACAGAGTGTACTGGTGAACAGCACTAGAGGTTACAACCTGATTGCTAGAAATTATTTTTTCTTTAGCTTTCCTCAAGCATGGCTCATAGTTGTACACTCCCTTTGACTCTACCTTCAATAACTCTATTAAAGGGAAACTATCAAGGATGTCTGTCCCACAAGCACATTCATGAATCATGTAGTGTTTTCCTGAGAAAATATTTAGTAATTGGAAATGTACATATATATTGTTCAAAAAATGTTCAATGATCTCTACTTATGGTAGAAAAAAGGTGTCTCATGCACCAAAAAAAGCAAATACTATTCTTTGTGTTTCTCTTTGTGGAGCTCCCTCTATAAACACATTAAACACATTAATACTGGACAACAATTTTGGAAAGTAGCACAAAAGATGTATACTGCCATATCAACCTTGATTGTACGTTCTAATCAGGTAACTGAAATGGTATGTATGCCTCGTGATAAAAATTCATAACTGACCATTTGAGTATACATAAACACTATTTTTATAGCAGCAATTGTAGCAATGCAAGAACATAGTCACTCATTTAGTTTAGTGCCTAAGTCTGAGTCCTTCGCCCTTTGAAAGAAAGTTGTTCTTTCAGAACTGTTAAAAACTATAAAACCAAACTACAATAATTACAATGAAAAGAAAAGTTCAATGCAGGGTACAGTATTAATACAAAATGCATAGCATATCATATTAAATTTATTCAAATGAATATAAGTTGGCTGCAAATCAATTAAGGGTGGAATTTACCAAAATCTAATTATTAAAGGAGTTCAATCTAGAAAAGTCATAGCCAAGGCAAAAAAAAAAATTAACTACTTTTAAGATGGAGCTTGATCTGTTTTTGAATAGGCTTAAGTAACATGCTTGCCTGCAATAGCAGGGGGCCAGACTTAAGGACCCCTGAGGTCTTATCCAGTCAACATGTTTCTACATTTCCATATATCTTTAGTGTTCCATAATAACAAACCAGCATTACAAACATTTTATACAATGCCAAGCAATTAAACTATGTTTCTGTAAAACAGTTTATTTTATCTATTAACCTGAATGATAAACCTTCTAATACTGCCATCTCTATGATTTCAACATTCCAGGGTTCAATACATAGAATAAAATATTGCTTCCACTTGATTAAAATTAGTTTATTTGCCAAAAGAACAATGCATAGTATTCATATTTCTAATGGCCTTAAAGTCCTTGTGATAATAGATGGAGCTCTAAAAGTAAATAAAAAATAATCCCATGAAACATAAACAGCTGATTCATTTTTTAACTGATGGTCACATCACCTCAAGACATTTTAATTTAAAATATGGTCCTAAGCTGTAGAGTTCCAAGGACAGCATCACAAATATTTTTGAACCTTGGATCTTTACTTAGACTGCAAATTAATTTGGTACTTGAATGTAAAGCATTGGAATTACTTGTACCTGGTGTTTGACAAAAGTGACAATGCATCCAGGTGCCTGGGACAGCTTCAACACATTGAGGCAGCACTGACTTCCAACTACCACCAAGTCAGTGGCTGAGGCAGCTGCCATGGTCATCCTGCCCTAGTTACACTACTGGTCTTTGACCTATAGAACAGATACAGGATGGACTGGAGCAGCAGTACAAACTTAAGAAAAAGCCTCAGAAACCCTACTTAGGGAACCCTTCAGGGAACCTTCAGTAATTATGAATGGGTATTTTAGTCTACAAGATTACTCAGGCTTTAGGCCATATGATAAAATATCCAATAGGAAACAACATAACTAAGCAACCTAGTTTTAATGACTGTTTTGATTATTTGTGTCCAGCAATACTGTGTCCACTAGGGGTGTGTGAAGCTTCAGTCTGCAATTCAGTTCAGAGAAGATTCAGCCCAATTCAGAAGCTGAATCACCAAATCCAAATCGAATCAGAAGAAGAAAAAACAAACCTCCAAATTGATTTGGAGGCTCTGAATCGATTTGGAAAAGATTCAGAAAAGATTCAGAAACTTGGAAGACAGTCTTTCAGGGGAACAGAAACTAAGAGGGAGGGGGAGCAGGATGGGAAAGACTGACAACTCTAGCTGGCTGGTGACTGTGATCTTTCCTTGGGTCCCCTTCCAATCATAGTGGTCTGTGGGAGGGATGTAGAAACAGCATATAAGCCTCTGTCTGCAGGCTTCCTGTGCTTTTTATGAGCTGTTTCTGCCTGAGCAACAGTGTCTGAAAGGTACTGGACTGGCTTAGCTTCCTACCTAGTCAGTCTCCTGCCATTTTCTATTCTTGGAAAGGATTGGATATAGCTAGAATCCCTCTCCTTATCCCTATCCAATCCATTTCTTTCAATTTATATTTGTTCTTGTTTTGTTTTTTCCCCCAACACTTTTTAAAAAGAAAGCTGTTTTCCCTGGCAGTGTGATCCATCACTGTGCAGGGAAGCACATACATTACACACACTCACACACATACATCATAGAAGAAGTCATCCATTTTGCAGGGTTTTAGGTTATAGCCGTGCTGGTCTAAGGATATAGGCAGACAAGGTTCCTTGGGTGAATTTGATATCTTTTATTAGACCAACCCAAATGGTTGGAGAATAGTTATTAAGCAAGCTTTCGGGTTCAAAAACCCTTCGTCAGGCTAAGGACGCTGCAGCAGTTGCTGCGTGCTCTTCCTGGATGGAATGAAAAGTAAACAAACCAGGGACTGGGCTGGGGAGTCAGTTGCCAGGCAGATTATAATGTATCAAAAATCCAATGTCTATGTTTAGTCCCTGATCCCTAGTATCCAGCAGGTTGATGAAATGGAGCTCATAGGCTCGTCTCTGGGAAGTGTTGTGTAAGTTTCCCTTGAGGATCAGGACTGAGAGATTGGAGAGAGAGTGGCCCTCCTGTGAGAAATGTACCCCCACCGGTAATTGGGTGTTTCTGTCTTTGATGGATTTCCGGTGTGCGTTCATTCTAGTGCGCAGTTGTTGTCTGGTCTCTCCTACATATCTTCCATCAGGGCATTTGGTGCATTGGATGAGGTATACTACATTCCTGGAGGTGCAGCTGTAAGATCCTGGGATGCTGATGGCTCTGTTGTGGGGTGTAGTAATTGTGGAGGTGGTGGAGACGTGGGGGCAGGTTTTGCATTTCTTGTCATGGCACAGTCTGGATCCTTTTGGTGTGTTCTGGGGTTGAGGAAGTTTGCTTCTGGTGATGAGGTTGGCGAGGTTCGGTGCTTGTCTGAAGGCTAGGATGGGTGGCTCTGGAAAGATTTTTTTAAGAATAGGGTCTTTTTCTAATATGGGTTGCAATTTTTTGAGGATTTTCTGTACAGGTTCAAGGGATGGGTGATAGGTCATAACCAGCGGTGTGCGATTTGTGGGTGTTTTTCTTCTGTACTGCAGCAGTTCTTCACGTGGTATCCAGGTGGCTCTTTCAAACGTGCGATCTACCTCTCTGGAGGAGTGTCCTTGCTGGGTGAAAGCCTTTTTAAGGTTGGTGAGGTGGCAATCCCGGGTGTTCTCTTCAGTACAGATGCGGTGGTATCTGAGGGCTTGGCTGTATATCACAGCTTTTTTGGTGTGTTTCGGGTGATTGCTGGTTCTGTGCAGATATGTGTGTTGGTCTGTGGGTTTCTTGTATACTGTGGTCTGTATTTTACCCTTCTGGATACTGATCATTGTGTCTAAAAAGGGGATGTTGGTGCTGGAGTATTCTAAAGAAAGTCGGATGGAGGGATGGTGACTGTTGAATTTCTGGTGGAACTCAATTAGAGATTCCCGGTTCTCACTCCAAATGATGAAGATGTCATTGATATATCGTAAGTACAGCAAGGGTTTGATGGTGCAGTTCTTGAGGAAGTCTTACGACCTTCCTTGATGAAACTGCAAGCAGCAACCAACCCACAAATATTATCAATCTCTCCACACACACGCTTACCAAAACTGAAAAATCTGTCCTTTCTAAAGGCCTAAATTTCTGTCCAGAAAAATACCCTAATAAAATACTTCAATGTAGAGAACTAGAAGAATTCTTCCGACGCCTGCGCCTCAAAGAATATTTCCACGACCACACTGAACCCACTCCCAACAACAACTGCCCAGCCCAGCCCCTGGCTTGTTTACTTTTCATTCCATCCAGGAAGAGCACACAGCAACTGCTGCAGCGTCCTTAGCCTGACGAAGGGTTTTTGAACCCAAAAGCTTGCTTAATAACTATTCTCCAACCATTTGGGTTGGAGATATCAAATTCACCCAAGGAACCTTGTCTGCCTATAGAAGAAGTCAGACATTTATTAAACAGAACACAACACAGAAAAAGTCAGACAGTCATAGAAGAAGAAGAAGAGATTATCTATAGTTATTATTAGTTATAGTTACATAAAGACTAAAGACAACACAGAAGAAGTAGTCAGATAGAGATTCAAATTATTAAACATAACACAAAAGTCAGACAGTCATAGAAGAAGAAGAAGAAATATTATTTTAGGTACACGCACAACAGTAAACAAAACACAGGAGAAGAAGTCAGACACAATCATACATCAAAGAAGAAGAAGAAGAAGAGATATATTATTAGTTAGTTACACACAGAGACACATTTTCCAGCACAGGAAAGATTAATATGAAGAGTGCTGGAAAGGCAGGTGCCAGGTCTTCTGGCAGGGAAAGGGAGAGGGGCTAGAGTGAGTAGGGAGAGAGCTAGAGCTGCAAGTTCCATCCCTGTCCCCCCGCCCCCAAAAAAACATAGGTGCATCTTTCCTGACAGCCATGAGTCTTCTGCTGCCAGTGGAAGTAAGGAGGTGGGAGCACCACCTCCCCTAACACCAGAAATAGCTACCAGCAGCAGAATGACAGTCTCCTCCACCCCAATTTCATCTCCCAGCATGAGCCTTCCACTGCCAGAGGAGGAGCTGGATCTGGAACCAGGGGACCTAAGCTCCCTAGCTAAAGAAATTCTGGGGACTGGGGGGAATCTGAGTTTGTGCTCCACACCCCACAAAGTTCCCCTCGACCCAGGTTTCCTTGTCAGTAAGGCACCTGAGGAGGTTGTGGAGACAAGTAGCTCAGCTCAGTCAGTTCCTCCTGTTGTTGTGCCTCTGCCTGCCGAGGAGGGGGATATGGCAGGATCCCCAACCTCAACCCAGAAGCAGGCAAGTAGCATAGTGTAGGATCATTTTGAGCTAGCAGATGATCCCAGGTTTGCTATCTTCCAGCACTCCTGAAGGCAGATCAGCCAGGGCAAGGAGGTGAAACACTTCACCAACACAGCGATGCTGTTGAATCTCAGGAGGCAGCACCCACTTCCTCCTCAGCCTGGCACCAGTTGAAGCATGCCCAAAAAGAAGTCCCCCCTCTTGCTCCAAATGCCCCATCCCCCAAAGCAGAGGCAGGCCACCCTGGAGTGGTGCGGGAAAGCCGCAGACAAAGTGGGGTGCATTGCAAGGGAAAGCAAGGTCACCCAGAGCATTGGGGAGATGCTTGCTGTGGCTGCCTAGCCCTTCTCCTTAGTTGAGTGGCCAGGGTTCAAGTGGCTTATGGCACTCATGGCCCCATCCTACCAAGTCCCCACATGCACCACCTTTAGCAGGACGATGGTGCCCTCCCTGTATGAGGCATGCAGGAGTGCTTGAGGGAGGAGCTGCACAAGGCAGGGCTGCAGGTAGCCTTGCACTTCATCTCAGACACCTGGAGCAGCCAGGATGGAGATCACACCTACCTCTCCCTCACAGGGCACTGGTGCGATCAGTCAGGTCATCGATGGGCTCTCCTTCAAGCCAAGGTGATGGATGAGTCCCACATAGCAAGGGAGATCATGGTAACTATGAACCGCATGGTACAGGGGTGGCTTGTTGGGCAGGGTAAGCTCACTAATGGGTTCATGATCACAACAATGGGACCAATATGGTCAAGGTGGTCCGTGTTGCCACTGTGTGGCATACAATGTTCACCTCATAGTCAGGAATGCCTTGGAGGAGGACTGGACTGCCGGTGATGGCACTGTCACTACCATCCAGCTGATTTAAAAATGTAGGAAGTTGGCAGGCTACCACCACCGCAGGATGAAGACGGGCAAGATGCTGCAGGAGAAACAGACAGAGCTGAGCATAAAGCAACACAAAACCATGCAGGATGCGGAGACTCAGTGGAATTCTACATACCTGATGCTGGAAAGGCTGGTGGAGCAACAGAAGGCCATCCATGAGATGGCCTTGTTCAGGGAGATTGGGATCAGTGGCCCCCTTAACAGAGCTGAATGGGATACCATCTCCCAGATCTTTGTGGTTCTCAAGCCCTTCCTCAAGGCCACCTCAGTGCTTGTGATGCTCTTCTTAGCCAGGTGATCCCCATAGTGAAGGAACTTGAGAACCAAATGGAGAAGTTTCAGGGGATCAATGTTGCTGGCTGGGACAAGCTGTCACCAGATGTACAGACACTGGTGAGGCGGCTAAAGGAGGGCATCAGGAAATGGCTGGATTCTTTGCTGTAGGAAATTGGCTTTTGGTGATGAGATTAGCAAGGTTCAGTGCTTGTTTGAATTTACAAACAACTGTTCACAGCCAGGCGTATAAGCATGTTTGTAAATTCAAGCTGGGGTAGTGGGGAAGGGGGATGTAGCAGGTCCTGCCAATACAAGATTCTCTCCTATTGTACATATAGCAGTATTTTTCCAAACCTAGTTATAACTGCCTTCACTACTGCTCTTGGTACATTCTTCAACAAGCTAATAAATCCCCTAGTATGAAGTGTTTCCCAGTATTGAGCCAAATTTTCTCTTTTTGATTACTTTCTTACTCCTACTTATGCCCTTTGTACTAACCAAAATATTTCTTCTTCCTCTCTGGTGTTTTTATGCTTTAAATACTTGTAAACTGTTAACAAGATCTCCCACCCATATACTCGTTGCTTATTTCCACTCCACATAAATACCTCTTACTCTTTTTTAATAATCAGTCCCATCAGTCACCTAATCACAGCTATTTAATGTTACATAAACATTCAATGAAGAAGAGTCTGTAGCCCAGGTCTTCCCCTTCTCCCTCTCAGTTAGTATAGACATATCCTAAACACTAGATTATAAGTACATGCTTACTCTTGATCTTTCTCTCTCTGTCTGTCTCTTGTCTAGCCAATAGCTACAGTCCAATAGCTTCCAATACATTAGTTAACGCAAAGAGGAACAGATTCAACAGGAGGAGCACTCCATTCTAGAATAGCCAGGTGAGTAAAGCAATCTCTGGGAAGATGAATGATATGGACTGAAATCCCTTCAGGTACAGAAAGATTTTCATCTTAGTTTCATTAAATACCAAGTAAGTAATCTAATCACTGGACTACTGGATAAAAAAGAAGCAGCACCAACACCACCTCCTCAGGTTGCTGAGCTTGTGTGTGCAAGGACTGGTATCAGCACATAATACCAGGAAAGTTCTTGGGCCATGAAGTCCATATAAAAATAGGTCCTGCCATGCATCTCACAGTATGATAATTAAAGTCCCAGAGAGTGGAAGACCTTAAGATGCTAAAGAGAAAGGCTATTTTCTGCTCTCTGGCTTAAGCATGCTGGCTCCCTGCTCAGCATGCTGGCTTTTGTACATCCTATTCTTAGGTGTCTGTACACTGTTATGGGAGCCTACTTGCCTCACTCAAGATTGAAGTACCTGTAATCAAGGATTGTAATGCTCAGCCCTGCAGCATCTAGGTTCTTCTTGAGAATCTAGTCCCAATTTCAAGCAGTTCTTTTTACAGCCATATTCCATGGCAAGCTCATCTATAAAAATTAGTTTATCACTGCCTTTGTAATTCTATCAGCATTATTGTCCCCAGGGTTTCTACTTCCAACTAAATATGTATTTCATAGAACAAGTGAAAATTGTTTTTCATAAATGTATTAATTTTCATTTCTCCAAAGGGAGTGTCTTCTGTTGGAATTTTTAAATCTTTCAACTTGTCTTCCTACTTATTGCTTTCTGCAATTTTCAATATCCTGCTGTCTCCACATTTTTTTTAGATCACTACTCAGGATTTTAAAAGAAGATGGGAACTAGCTCAGGTCCTTGTCATTCCTCGTCAGACCCCCCTCCATCCCAACTCAATATTTTACCATTTATCATTCATTTTAATTCATGATCTTCTAAGCAGACTGCAAAGCACATTATTATGTTCATATCTAAAGAGATCCAAATCACTTTTGAGAGTAAGATTTCATCACACTTGATCAAATGCATTACTAATATCCATCCATATGTTCTACTTTCCTATCATCCACTAATTTTGTAGTTATCTATGTAAAAATGGGTTTTGTCTGTCATGATCTTTTCTTTATAATCCTGGGTCAGAGACACATAACCTAGTTATCATTTCTTGCTTTAAGTAAATTATTTCCTCTCTTTAAAAGGAACATCCTTTGTAAAACAGAAAAATCCCTAGGCATGCCTTACTTAACTAAACTAATATTTATTAAAAATATTTGTTCTTTTATAATTTACTATATACTAACACTAGCCAGCTTCCTTTTAAAATTTTGCTCCAACCTATAATAAAGAGATAAGGTGAAGAGACTTTTAGCAAAGGTTAAAAAGTTTATGTGAATTAATTCTTTAGTTAAAGCTTGTGGATGCTTATTTTGCTGTTTCCTTCATTAAGTATGAATTATAGCTCTTTAAAGGTTGATTTGAAAATCAGAAAGGTTTAGTTTGTCTCTACTGCTTCATACCCACAGGCAACATAGATCTATTTAAAAGCTGATTTAAGAAAGTAACTAGAAAATGCAAATTTGCGGAGGTTTGATCCCTTAAATCTTTGTATGCTATATAAATTAGAAGCAGGTTGTTCTTAATCCAGCAAATGCTTTATTTCAATGTACTTAAAAAAATTTACTATTTTGTTCCTTAGGAATTGTTTAAGTTTGAATCTTCATTCAGAAAATTGCATTAGCTTGGAGAAGCAGGAGCAAGAGCTGTTAACCTGAACTAGCAGGATGGCCTCATTTCTTCTTTTGCAACACTCATCTATACCAGTTCCACTTCACCACTGTAGGCTAGGGACAGACATTAAAAAAGCTGGATGCTGAATTGATTCAAACTTTGCAAGTTACTCTAATGTGCCTAGGTTGAACCAATTTGCAAGTGAATAGACATTCCCTCTTGACTCAGAAAATGCAGGCACATGCCTGCAGTGGCTCAGGCCAGAAGCCAAGGTACATGGCCAGTCCTAGCAGTAGCTTCAAGTCAACTGACCAGGGAGGGAGTTTAATCCCCTGCTCCCTGTCCCACCAGTACGGACCCAAGCTGGGGTCCACCTGGCACTACCCCATCACTGCTGCAGTAGCAGGGGCTGGGGCATGGCCAGACACCGGCCAGCATGGCCCCCTAAGGCAAAGGGGACAAAAAGAGTTTTTATCCCCCGCTCCCCTCCCTCTTCCCCCAGTAGATCACACTGCAGTCTGCCAGACCTGACCGCTGCCTCTGGTGATCATTGCCTACACAGGGCAAATGGTGGAATAAGCTCCCTCCCTGCCCCTTCTCCCAGGCACTGGAGGGAAGGGGAAAATAACCCCCCTCTATGCTACTGCCACCTAAGGGGGCCATGCCAGCTACCCACTGGCCGTGCCCCTACCTCTGCCTCTGGAGCAGCAAGGGGGGAGCAACCCTGATGGAGGCAGAAGCCCTGTCATGGTTTCTTGGAGATGCAAGCCTCTTCCTGGCAGAGGGGCTGTGCTGCAGGCAAGGGTGGGAGTGGAAGCAGGGTGGGGAGAGCTGCCACAGACTGTGTGGTGTGAGCAATGGAGGTGCTAAGGGGTGTTTGGGGTGCTATGGTCACCCCTCCAAGCCCAGGTACCACCACTCACCCCGCACAGTCTGTGGCAGCTCTGCCCACCCTGCTCCTACCCCTGCCACCTCCACCACCAGGAAGAGGCCAGTACTCCTGGGAAGTCATGACAAGAGCCTCTGCCCCCGTCAAGGTCACTCCCCCTCACCACTCCAGTGGCAGGGGCAGGATATAGCCAGAGGCCAGCCAGCATGGCCCCCTTAAGCAGTGGGGACATGGAAGGGTGTTATTTCCCCCATCCCTCCAGCATCTGGCAGAAGGGACAGGGAGGGAGCTTATTCCACTACTTGCCCCATGCAGGGAGCGATCAGTGGAGGTGGTGCTCAGGGCTGGCAGACCCTGGTTGCAGTCTCCCAGGAGAGACATCAGGAATGGGGAGGGGATGGAGGGGGGAATAAACCCCCTTCCTGCTCCTTTTGCTTCAGGGGGCTATGCTGGCCAGTGTTAGGCCACACCCCAGTCCCTGCCACTACAGCAGCGAGGAGGAGTGCCAGGCAGACCCCAGCTCAGATCCATGCTGGTGGGACAGGGATGGGGGAATTAACACCCCTCCCTGGCCAATTCACTTGAGGCCACACCCACACCACTGGAGCAGCAAGCAGAGCAGTGGTGATGCATAGGGGGTGCACGTGCACCCCCTGAGAGTGCCAGTGCACCCCCTGTTAGGCAGCACTCCCTATTTAGCCAGCAGGCAGGGAGGAAGATGGGAGTACCAATGCCCCCCCTGTGAGTGCCAGCTGAAGAGTAGGGCCTCCAGCTAAACAGGGAGTCCCCCTGCCACAGGACTTTCCGTGGTCGCTTTTTGGTCAGTGTGATCATCCCCCCCCCTTCCCCCCGGGTCAGTGTGATCATCCCCTCTTCCCCCCCCCAGTTCTGGGGGACCCACCCCCCCAGTCGCTGACTGGTGTCGGGGGGGGCATAAGACCCCCCGGGCATGAGGCACCAGTTGCCCATGAAGCAGAGAAATGCTTGGCAGGTCCATACTGGTAGGACAGGGAGGGAGATAGGGAGGAATAAACCTCTTCCCTGACACCTTCACCTTATGCAAGCCAGCATTTGGCTGTGAACCCATGCTCCAGCTAGCAAGAAGAGGGGCGGGGCCAGCCCTGCTCCACTAAAACAGAGAGCACAGCCACGGTCAGGGCTGCAGAGCTTGCTGGGATGCTGAAGGACTCTAGTTTAACTTAAACCAGGAAGGGGTCTGGGACAAGTTCCATAAACCGGTTTGATCTCAGTCAGTTAAATCTGATACTACATTAAACCTGGTTTATCTTAAACTGGTTTCAGCCATTTTGAAACTGGTTTATGTGCACTGAACTTATGTTCCATTAGAGATTTAAACTACTTTCCACTCATTTAAACCAGTTTATGTGCAATGTTTGTCCCTAGCCATAGTGATCACCAGGGATCCGGGTTTTCCATTTCCCGAAGAAAAATGGAGAAAACCACAGATTTCCTAGTTTTATCAGAGAAAATGCAGATTTCCCCTTTTAGCAGGGAAACCCACAGATTTCCCAATTTTGCAAAGAGCTCTGCAGGCTGACAGAGTTCCAGCCTGCAAAAGCTGATTGCAAAAAGGGCAAGAAAGCCCCAACCCTGCCCAGGGAGAGAGGGAAGGGTGGAGCCTGAGGCTTTTAGTCAGTCCCATGTCTTGGGTCAAGCTAACTTTCCTTCTGGAGCCTGTGAAGTGCTAAGTGGGACTTGCAGGGGACTGGGCAGGGCTGTGGGGGGGAGCTGGCTGGGGGCTGAGTGAGTGAGGAGGTTTACTGGGAGCTGGGGGATTTTGCATCTGGATGGCAGCTGGGGGGTTTTGCAGCCAGCTGGGAGGTTTTGCAACTAGCTGGGAGCTGGGGGGTTTGCAGGAGCTGGGGGGTTTTGCAGCCAGCTGGGAGTTGGGGAGTTTGCAGAAGCTGGGAGGTCCTTCAGCCACCTGAGAGGTTTGCAGTGGGGTGAGAGCTGGGGGAGTTTGTAGCCAACTGGGGGGTTTTGCAGCAGCTGGCTGGGAGCTGGGGGTTTGCAGCAGCTGGAAGGTTTGCAGGCAGCTGGGAGCAGGGGTTTTGCAGCCTCCCCTCTCCTGGCCAGAGTGCCCAGTGGGCTGCAAAGCTCCACTCCTGGGAGGAGTTCCAGGCTGGCTGCACATGTAACCCAAGTAGTGCTATCTGCCTGCCCGCGCTTGGCTCCTCCATATGCAGCTTCACTTCAGGGCCAATAACTGACTCTCAGCCCATGTGCAGCCAGCTGGGCGGCCACCCCACATCTTCCACCAACACCATGCCAGTCCCTCAGCCCCCAGTCAGCTCCCCATGGGAGTGTGTCCAGCATCCACACACACACATGCATGTACAGTTGCATAAACACATGTACACCCATAGATGTGCACAGGGGTATGCATACACATGTATACATGCACATGTGAGTACATGCACATACACAGATGCACACATGAAAGAGGGACACCAGGAGGGCTGGGGAGACTGTAGGGGGAGTGCAGGGCACCAGCAGGGCCAGGGGGGGATGCAGGGGGCCTTTAATTTTAATCACAGATTTTGGGGTTTTTTAAATCAGAGAATTTGCAATTATCAGAGAAAACCAGGATCTCTGGTGATCACCAGGTCTAATAAAGAGAGGCCTAAGTGAATGAAAAGAACTAAACACTTCCATCTGGTCTTATGTATGTGTATATATGTAGTGCAAGTAATGTACACATATATGGCTTCTTACATTTCAGTTATATCCCATATCATCCAATCATCTCTGACCCATGCTTCCTTCTCTAAAAACAATTCAATAACTCCCTATTCTAATAACCCTATACCATCTATTTTCACACAGTGTATGCAAAATCCTTCTGCTTACCTTTGTTTGAGTGAACATATACACCTTCCAGGACTTATGAAACGGACTTTACAGAAGTTTTGCAACTACCATAACTTGTAAGCCTAAGGTTATACCAAACTTAGCCACATCTCTTGTTATGAATACACAAGCTTGGAAGTGTTGTTCAATTTACTATAGCTACTTTGTTAAAACAATATTCACACATTTTTTATATCAGCATAATATATTATGTGTCTACATAATATGTTTTATGACTCATAATCACTTGCTTTCCAATACAAGACCATTGCAAAGAATAACATTTTGAAACATTTTAAGTAACTGTATGCACTGACTTCAATAGTGAAAACCATGTAATCTGAAGTAGCAAGTTTGCTAGAAAAAAGGCAATATTGACCAACAGTAAATATCTTGGAATAGGTAAAGCACCAAGTACAAGTGGATCCTTATCAATTCATTTTTCAGCTTCTGCCACAGGCCTGGTGTCTAAAACACCACAATTATTTAAAGAAACAAACAAACATTGCTAAAACCAAGGAAAACATTGCTAAAGCCAAGGCCCAATCACACAATGAAATACTAGTTTATTTTTCAATGGCATCTGCCATATTAAATATTCCTGAAGTCTTAAAATCAGAGTTTAATATATCCTGGGTATATAAAATTCTGTCTGTTTTGATTGTAAATAAGTATGCCTCATTAAAGTTATATTTCACTATAATTCATAGTACAGCGATAGGCCACAGCTCTCTTGAGTTGCATAGCATATTAAAAGGCATTATTAAATGTTATTTTTAAATTGTTCCTTACTTTCTGCTGTTCTGAAGATAAATCTATTTGAGCAGCCTATCATTTTCCAATTTTTCTTGGGTCACAGCAAAAATGATTCATATATCAATCATTTCATCTTAGAGACAGCAAAACAACAACATGGTATCCAATGTGACACCAGAAGTGATGCAAATGAAAGTATTTTGTTCTTTTGACAGCATTATTTTAAACATTTCCTTTGCTCTCAGCAAAGTGGTATAAAGTGATTTACTTTCCATTTGCCTGTAAAAGGAAAATTGACTTCTGAGGCACACTGCACTAACAAGCAATAAGTCTTTCTAGTTACATGTCAACTAAAATGGTACAAAAATAGTGCCCTTCTTTGGTTTATTTATGCAAAAATTATTCTGTCTGCTGACCAATGATGGAATCCATTACCAACTATTTCACTTTGGTTTAATAACAAATTGAGATGGACCTGTCTATGACCTAATCATTTTCTATTATATTACAAACAGGAAAAATATAAAGACTGTTCCAGGCAGCAATTTTAGTAGCATCCATTTAAAAAATGTGTACCCTAGAACACTGAGTTAATACTCTGTACAACTCAGTTCTAAAAAGAGGTCAATAAAGTGGAGAGAACTGAGGAAAATGCAACATCAGTAACTCAGGCAACTGATTTTTCTGTAACTGTTAAAGCACATAAATATATTAAATCTTGAACAAACAGTGAATAAAGGAAGGGAAGAAAATCATAGTTAAGAATTTGAAGCATGATGTATGGCAGGGCTGTCAAATATTGGGTCCACCAGCTAGTGATAATATTGTCATTGAACCTATAGCAGGGGTGGGCAAAATGCAGCCTGGGGGCTGGATGTGGCCCACCAGGCCATTCTATCTGGCCCACAGGGCCCCTAAAACATTTAGAAAATTAATATTAATCTGTCCTGGGCTGCCTGTCATGCAGCCCTCAATGGCTTGCTGAAACTCAGTAAGTGGCCCTCTGCCCAAAATAATTGCCCACCCCTGACCTATAGGGTTTCTGGAGGGACTGGGATTTCAGGGGCAGAGTTAATGTAGGCAGGGTGTGCTACTTAAATCAAGGGTACATAGACCTGTTAGGGATGCATTTTGGCAGTAGAGGGGCATGTTGGCCAAGTTAATCATTTGGCTGGCTGCTTCTCACTCTAGCACTGAAGGTGGGTCCAGATGCAGCCCACAAGGAGCCCTATGGTACATATATCCAGCCTGGTGGGACAAGCAAGTTTGATACCCTTGATTTAAGGTGATGTGGTCAGATAATATAAGAAAACTTTTAGCTGTATTTCAGAAACAGTTTCAGCCAAGTGAGATTTACATTATATTAGGTGCATTTCATTGTCTTCAGAAGTCCCTCAGAGTCAAGGATGCTATCCATCAGGCTTGATGGGTCCTCAGGTGACTGAGGAGCCCAGTTCTGGATACACATATTCTTTAGCAATGAGGGCATGTTATTGTGTGGGGGAGTGGGATTCTCAGGCCCAGGTTGGTCTCCTTCTCCTTCCTCCGCCGCTGCCATTCCGCCTCAGTTTCAAGTCATTGGGCCTTGAAGTGGTGCACATCTTGATGGACCAGGTGGCACCACACCAAATGGTCAGAAGCTTGATGCTCCCAGCCATTAGTGTCAATGCATCTGTGCTTGAGGACGACCTTGAGTATATCTTTGTACCATTTCCTTTGGCTGCCTTTTGAGCGTTGGCCAACAGAGAGCTAGGAAAAAAGAATCTGGTGAGGAAGACAATTCTCAGACATCTGGATGAAGTGGTCCATCCATTGGAGTTGATTTCTCAAGAGCAAGGCTTTGATGCTAGAGGACGCAGCTTCATGGAGGATGCTCACACTGGTCCAGCTTTCTTCCCATTTGATCCCCAGGATTTGACACAAACACTGCTGGTGAAAGCTCTCAAGGGTTTTAATGTGGTGTCAGTAGATGGTCCAGGTTTCATTGCAGTACAGGAGGGTGGTCAGCATGACAGCCTTGTAAACCAGGACCTTCATCAATGTACAAAGGTCTCTATTTTCAAAGGCACATTGAAGCAGCTTGAAGAGGTGGCACTGGCACACAGTTGACCCAGAGCTGGACTTCTTCATCAATTGTAGCCCACTGAGACAGGTGGCTGATGAGATACAGAAAGTGCTCCATGTACTCCAGAGCCTCCCCGTCTACAAAGATAGTGCAAGAGATGTTCAGCTACCCTAGGGAGAGTTAGTGGAAAACCTTCATATTGGCAATGTTCAAGGACAGGCCAAGTCTCTTATACAAAGCATTGAAGAGAGCTAAGATTGCTTGCACATCCTGTGCAAAGAGCCATCATCCAGCAATCATCTGCAAACTAGAGTTTGTGGATGTCCTTGGTGGTAAGTTTCTTTTTTGCCCAGAAGTGCTCAAGATTGAAAAGCATCCCATCCAGTCGATACTGGATACTGACACCAGAAGGTAGATCATCTCAAATGAGGTGGATGATGATGGTCAGGTAAATGGTGACCAGGGTGGGAACGATCACACAACCTTATTTGACCCTGGTCCAGATGCAGAAGATGCCAGTTTCAGATCTTCCAGTGATGGTCAGACCATCATGCAGGAGCCTCAGCATGGTGGCAAACTTTAGTGGGCAGCCAAGGCATTGGAAAATGGTCCACAAAGATTCACAATTTAAGGAATTGAATGCCTTGGTTAGATCAATGAAGGCAAGGAACAGTTCTTGATTTTGCTGCTGACATTTTTCTTGGATCTGCCTGGCAATGAAAACCATGTTCACAGTGCCCTGGGATAGTCAGAAGCAACACTGGGTTTCTGGAAGGATCTCCTCAGCAATGGGACAAAGGCAGTTCAGGAGAATGTGGGCCAGGATCTTACCCCCAATGGACAGGAGGGAAATCCCCCCGTAGTTCCCACAGTCAGATTTGTCCCCTTTCTTGTAAATGGTCATGATGGTCATGTTCTTGAGATCCTGGGGATGTCCTTTTCACCCCAAAGGCAGAGGATAAGCTGATGGAGTCTTAATGTGAGCTGGAAGCCGCCAGCTGGTAGACCTCTGAGGGTATACCATCTGGCCCATAGGTTTTGTTGTTTTTCATCTGTTGGATGGCCCACTTCAGCTCTCCGATGGTTGGTGGATCACCAAGGGAATCCACCACAGGATGGCAACGCCCTGTATTTCAGAGACAGTTTAGCTATATTTCAGAGACAGTTTCAGCCAACTGAGATTTACATTATATTGGGCGCATCTAGATGTGCATTTAAATGTGACTAAATTTAATGCACGTTAAACTAATGCACTTTACATGATTTTTGGCAGGATGCAATGCATGCAGGGACTTGGCACTGATGCTAGTGCCGCACTAACATTAGTGCCAAATCCCTGCAACCCTACCATCTGCCCCTGGTGGCTGGGCCAGCCTGGCACTAAAGTTAGTGCCTGGTCATGTCTACACATGCATTAATGAGCTTTAACTAATCATGTCTAAATTTCATATGCATTTGCAGGTATCAAATTTAGGCATGATTAGCCTAAGTTTGCCATTTTTTAATGCGCATTAAGGGTGTGCACATAGAGATGCATGCCTGTAATGTGCATTAAATTAAGCTAATACACATTAATGCATCTTGTGTAGATGCACCCACTGTCTGTCAGCAGTGAAAGATGTACCACATGAGTTATTCAAAGCTGGATTAAACACAGTACTAGATCAAAAAATTGTACTGGGCTATCCTACAGGTTTCAGTTTTTCCCTTTTCCCCTGTTCCTAATAACTTTCAAGGTACTGCCCTTCTTTTTCTTCTCCAGACATCTGGAAATGAGAGAGATTGCAAAAGTGGGAAACTCTCAGCATGAAAAGGTAATTTAAGTTTTTGAGCTGTCAGGTTTGCTGTTTGTACATTTCCATTGAATTGCACTGCTACACTAATGTTTGGATTTATGTCTGTTGTATTTTTAAGTTGCAACAAGAACACCTAGAACATAAGAACCAAGGCTCTCATATGGATAAGTAAATATAAATATCTTATAAGAAGTAAATCAAAACAGCAGGATGGTCTAGATTTCTATGGGATAGCAGTTGAGCATTACATACTTTCTGTCCCTTAGGCCACTGACAGATATTCATTTAAAGGCATGATACAATCACCCCAGGAGGAACAGTTGTACACATGTGCATGGCAGGAGGCATGATTTTAGGTTTGGGTATCAGATCCCAATTGTCCCCTACTTGCCAAAGCAGTGGGAACCTGAGATCAGAAAGTTCCACCAGAAAGGTGAAAGCCAGGTGCTTCACAATCAACTGATTGTTGACTGGCTCCAGCAACCCACAAGGGCTGGTTCACAAACCCTAGTAGGTTCCTGGAACCATATGATAATGATGCACTGATGATGAACTCTGGTATGTCCCTGGAACCAGATGATGTTCAGCTGATCATCAGCTGGCAGAGGCCAAAGTAGGGTTCAAGCCCAGTACAGTCCCAAAGCTAGCCAATGATTAACTGATCATCAGCCAGCAGGGACTACACCGGGACTGGTTTGAGGACTGCTGCAGTCCAGGAGCCAGCCAATGATCCACTGATTGTCAGCCAATGGAGACTGCACTGGGGCCAGTTGGAGACATGTTCAATTTAAAGTAAGATGAAAACCAACCAGAAATTATTAAATAAATTTTGTGTAATAATTTTGTGGCTTATTTCCTATTTTATTGCACTATTAATTGTCTGAATGTGTGGCCGGGTTACTGTTTTTGACACGATTAAAACTGGCTAACCACATCTCAAGTGTAACCTCTGCCACAGGCCTGATTTATATTTTGTTTAAGCCACATTCACTGTGATTGTGTATTGCCAAAAATCTCAAAAAGATTAGTGACTCTTAGTTGGAATGACTTTTGTCTGGTTATGCATACCATACTGCCTGGTGTCATATTTTATTTCATTAGCATTGTAGGATTTGCAAAACTATATGAAATTGTCTGTGCCTCTAGGTATCCTAGCTCCCATAGGAACCAAGAACCTGATTTTGAGGATAAAGCACCTATCATAATTCATCTCTGTATGTGAAGGCCATTTCATCATGGCCTTTATGGAAATCAGCTTCTGTTGTGAATCATGATATGTGATTACTGTTATTTTATGGCCTGATCCAGAAAAATATTTTGACCATGATTTTAAGTGGTTTCCTGGATTGGGGCCTTACAATGCATAACTACAGATCCATGCCATTTGTATTACATGGCACTTCTACTTTCTCTTAGTTTCCACATAAGCATTGTTTTCTGGGTTTTGCAAGGGCAACAACATGGAATGTAAAGTCATGCATGTATTAATACAGTACTTGTGAAGACAAATGAAGAAAGAAAAGTTTAGAGCAGAAACTTTCCACATATATTTCTTTACTTTCTTTTCGTAAATTAATAAAAATCTGTTCACCAATTACAAAATGAAGTATGTTTAGTCTTTGGACTGAACCTGAATCATGTGTCATTTAAATGTCCTCATACCTATTAATCAAGGAACTTAAAATATAACTAATATTGCTGAATGTAGTTGGTAACTCATAAGTGGTAACTTTTAATTTGTGCATTAATGTCATAATCTGTATTAATAATTAATTGTACTGTATAAATAGGAATTTATATATTCAAAACAATACATCATTACCTTTCTTTAATATACTTGATCTTAACCAGAGTAAAAATGGACTATTGTTTGTGAGATAACAGGAAACACATGTGAACTTAATACATTATAAGTAAATGATAATTCACAGATACAAAGTTACTAATGCTCAGAAAAAGGACCAAACAGAAATCGGCTAGTGGCTTGTATGGATGTTGAAGACTGCATTTAAATTAGTATTTCTTGGCTAGGGACAGAAGTTACACAAACTGGGTTAAGTGATTAGAAACTGGTTTAAACCTGTAATAGAACAGAAGTTCAGTGCATATAAACCACTTTCAAAATAACTAAAACTAGTTTAAGATAAACCTGGTTCGATATAGTACCAGACTTAACTGATTTAGGTCAAACTGGTTTATGGAACTTCTGCCCCAGAACCATTCCTGGTTCAAGTTAACTCACAGTCCCCTAGCATCCCAGGATGCTTTGCAGCCCAGTGGAGCTGAGACAGCCTCACCCCTCTGCTCCTTAGCCTGCTTCCTGCCTTAACCTGTCAGCCCATAGGGACCAGGGGAAGGCAGAGTGTCATTGCTCGGGATCCCCAGGGGTGGCCATGGTGTTCCTGGTGGTTCTGTGACTGCACCAGCTCTGCCTCGAGGGTGCCCTCTTGTTTCACCTACCATGTCTTGATGCTGAATCAAGATATGGCAGGCTTCCCTAATAAATTGGGAGGCTGCCCATGGGCCTTTGTGTGGTACAGGTCTACTGAACCCCACAAAAACTCACTTGTCTTTCAGCCCTTCACCAGACCTCAGTCCAGTACTGTCACATGGGACACCTCGAGCCTTATGGGCTAATTTCATGGCTCCAAAACCTCCCCTACACCATGCCCCATGCCTCACGTGTTACAAAAATGTTGTAGCCTCTGTCGGGGCTTTGGCCTCCTTGGCCTCCACCCCTTTAATCTATCTAGGCCTTCTAGCCTAGGTCTACTATGTTGGACCTGGCTTTGAGGCACTAGCTCCAATCTGTCACTTCCAGTCACTGGGGCCCTAACCCCTGCCTGCTGTGCCCCAGGGCCCTGTCTAGTTGTGCCCCTCTGGTGACGGACCTCTGGCCCCTGTGCAGGTGTGCCCTTCCAATGCTGGGCTTTCTGGCTCTTATCTGGTTGTTCCCCTCTGGCACCAGGCTCTTGGCCCCTATATGCTCTGTGCCTTGCACTCTCTGCCCAAGATAGGCTCACTAACTACTCAAGCCTTGAGCCTGCCCCTAGCAGGATTCACAGCAATCACATGCCCCCCTTCCCCAACCCCAGGCACTAATGGGACCTCCATACCTCCCCTGACAGCCCCATGCCAAACATCCAGTCCAAATAGCAATGTGAACATAAGCCCCTGGGCTATAACATAACTATAACAATGCAGACACTCTGCCCCTTTAAGAGGGCAGCCCTTTACTCTAGCATAGGACACCACCTAGCCCTGGGTACCTTGTGAGCTCCTGGAGCCTTCTTATTCTTGTAGGCAGCAAAACAGGCAACCAAACATCCCTCAGTAGTTTTCTTGTGCAGGAGTTCCTTCCCATGTTCAGGCAATGGCCAGAGAGTGAACCCCTGCCAGCCCCAACCTTAGGCTTATATGGTCCCAGGGCCCTGCTTCCCTCCAGTTGGCTGATGACCTGCAGGTGCTGGCTAATTATCTCATTATCCTGTTGTTTAGGCAACTGGCAACTGTTGTGCCCTACCTAGCCTGCAGGGCTCCCTGGCTAGGCTGCTTCTGCTCTTACAGGAGCAGACACATCTTAATACCCTGTGACACAGGGGAACAGACCCCCATCCCTCTAGCCAGGGTCTACCCTAGCATGTGGAGGGAGGGAAAGCCCCTGTGGTGTTGGCTTTTCAGACCCTGGCAGCTCTCTCCCCTCCCCCCTCCCAGCTGTTGATTGCTTCAGCAGCTGCTACAAAAGGGAAGGGAGATGGAGTCCTCCTGGCTGGCTACCTGCCCCTGCAGTCCAGCATGGGGACACCATGGAGCCCCTGCCTGGAGGCCCCAATCCCAGCCCAACGTCCCCCAGGCTGGGGCAGCCCCAGGAGCTTAGGGGAATCTTTCCATCCAAAAGCCATGCCTTAGAACTAGGGTGGCCATCATAGAGGACATTCCGGTTTTCTGTTACTCTGTCCTCTATTGATACAAAACCCAATGCATTTATGTCCTCTATTTTTCTATTATATTCATACAGGTGTCCAGTTTTGCATCAACAGAGGACAGCAGACAACTAGACTGTCCTCTATGATGGCCACCCTACTTAGAACCTTGTTTCAGCCCCTGCCAGTCTCAGACAACTTGAGGGAGCACAGGGAAATTCTCCTGCTCCTCCACAGCTGGTTTTGCCTTAGTTGCTGTGAGTCTGAGGGAATACTAATGCAGGGGAGCAGAGGAATTTCCCTCTGCTCCCTGGGCTATCCCTAAGACAGCAGCTAAGGCAAATGGGTGCAGCTGGGAAGAATTATCCTCAGCTTCTGAGGCTACCTGGGGCTGGGGACCCTGGGATGGCATGGTAGAAGCCCCCCAAGGCAGGGGCTCCCCAATGCTCCCATGCTAGGCTGCAGAGGCAGGAACCTGGCCAGTAGGACTCTGCCTCCCTTACTCCTGCAGCAGCGACTGAAGCAATCGGCATCTGGGAAGGGGGAGTTGGGGTTCCCCAGGGCTGCCTGGGCTGGGGAAGCCTCCCAAGAGGAAGGCTCCTCCGAAGTGGGCCAGCACCCAGCCAGGGGGCTCCTGAACCCTCTGTGCAGGGACAGCAAGGGTTTGGGAACTCTTGGCTAGGCTGACAATGGCCAGCAGGCTGGGAGATGTGCTCTAGCACCCCCTACCTACTGGCCTGGGTACCTGCAGACCTCCCCTTGCCTTTCCCAATTAAAAACTGAATGTCAGTTCAGGTGGTTATCAGTTCAACCTATGCAACTTAGAGGAAGCTGCCTAGTTTGAGTTGATTCAGCCTTAGGCTTTTTGTCTGTCTGTATTTAGCATTTGAGATAGGCTCATTTGTATTTGCAACAAGAACTGTACTTCTTCTCTGACCCTGTGCTTCTGACTCTAAGAGAACTGGCACACAAGGGTTTTAAAATAATTTCCACTTGTTGCACAGAATTATGTCTGGCATTTGATCTTACCAAAGCCATCAGCCACACATTTGTATTGGAGTATAACAACTTTATGTTCAGTGCTGTACGTATGCAAGGCTCAGACCATCAGAAATTATCAACAAGGCTTCATACTAAAGTTCCTCATGAAAATAAAATTGCTGAAGGCCCTATATTAAACCTAAGTACTTATATCTATGTGAAATATTTGTTACAAAATGAAAACATTCCAAGTTTGCCTGTTACAGACCATATAAAAATACAGCATTAGGGATGACATTTTAAATGAAAGCCAACATTTTTGTTACTTTTAGCATTTCCCCCCCCTGCTTGGATGCAATTAGGCATTCCAGTGCAGTTATTGAGGTGTATTTTTTAATTCGAAGCTGGACTGCTTGGGGATGATTAAATTAATTGAGTCACTTTGTATATTTGTTTAGCTCTTCAGCTGGTTGCTCCAGCCCCGTAGAGTCAGCAGAGTTAGCAAAAGCCATTTCAACTGTTTCTATAACAGCTGCACCTGGGCAATTCTGCCTAACAGAGCAGTTAGGCTACTGTCTACAAGCCCATAGGGAAAATATTTTATCTGTGTTTTTTTGCCCCGATCACTGTAACAATAGACAGACATGCTGGGAACCATTCATCATTTATTTCCATACCTCCCATTGATTTTGATTATTTACTTTTACAAGGAAAATGCACATGCAGCCCAAGTTCTGAGAACGATCAGAAAGGCCTGTCCTCCTCTAGGCTATTTCACATTGTTTAATCTCTTGATTTATACAGCCACCAAGGAGCTGGTATATTTTCTCTTTGGCATTATTTTATATTTCTTCTTTCTACTACATTCTAATACAATGTATTCATCCCAAAGGCAGATCTCAGATCTGGCTCCATTCTGCTTCTCCCATCCTTAAGAAATTACAGTGTATGTGCTACTGGCTGCTAAGTAAGAACAACAAATGTAGGCTGTATTACTTTCAGTAATATAGTCACACAACTTTTTATATTTTAATATACATTTAACATTATATTTGTCACACATCTAGACTACAGTGTTATAGTTGGAACACCATGCCCTGAGAAAAATGTCTACTAACAGTGTTGGTTTTTGGTTTTGTTTGTTCCTGTTTGACTGAGGCATCAGTGTAATTCTATTAACACTGAAGTAAAAACATCAGTGTAAAAGAATCATAGAATGATAAAGAAGTAGGGCTGGATAGGACCTCCAAAGGTCCTCTAGTTCAACCCCTGCCTGAGGCAGGATCGTCCCTATCCAAACCACCGTATACAAATCCATTGCATAGGAAATGTTTCTAAAAGAAAGGAAACAAATAGTGAAGGCACAAAGGCACATGATGTCACTGTAACACATTGTCGGTGCAGTATAGGGTAGGGTCATGGGGCCTGCAGGCCCTGTGACCAATGGGACTGCACAGTACAAATGCAGACTTACCCCAATCTTTTCACACAGCCATGGCTTCCCAGTTCTTATCTGCCATGTCTTGATGTCGAACTTCTTATCATTGGGAGGTAGCTCTCTTTGGCTGTATGTTTTTTACAACGAAGTAGGTCTGAATCTTCTTTGGGGCTCCAACTTCCCCTACACTTGGTCCTTGCACCACACAGTTGGTATTACGTTCATCATGCCCTTGTTCTGAAAGGGAGGTAACTTTCAGTCTAGTGCTCAAAAGGAAATGGTGTATAACAAAAAAAAATGGAGCAGAACCCAGGTAAGTCCTGCCTGTTGCCAGCTGAGCCTATAGGCTAAGAACCAGGTCAACTCTGGGTTATGGGTCTTACTATACTGCCCAAATCTCATGAAGACATCTGTCAAAATCAAAGGAAATAAGGCAGATCCTCTGGGCCCCTTATCACACATAGCTTGGATGCTTCTGTCTCTGTTCTGGAAGGGCCTTAGCAGCTTCGGCCACCTTCCCTGGTACATTGAGGTTTTCCTTCCAGCCTTCACCACTAAGCTCCTCATGAGTTTAGAGTCTGACTTTCCCGCCAGCTATCTTTCCCCAGCAATGGGCCCTCAGCTCCCTTTTCTCCTGGACTTCAGGGGTTTTTTTAAACAATAACAAAATAAACAACTGAAAATAAACATATTGGTCATGGTGCCATGCAATTTAATGGCTGATTCGCCCACTGCCTCTCTCTCCTGGCACACCCTGCCTTCCCTCACCATCCTCCTTCACCGCTTTTCTTTTAAACTATTGGAGCCTCTTCCAGGCTCCCAGGACCTAGCTCAGCATACTCCTCTGTGACCTGAGCTGTCCCATCAGTTCCCATCCATCCTCAGCTCTCCTCCTGTTCCTGGCAGTAAGCCAGAACTCCCCACGCTGTCTTGGGCAGGGCTAAGCCCAAGGGAACAGCTGTTCCCTGGTGTCTGGGCATCTCTCCCCTCCCTGGTACTCATAGTTGGCCAGAATTCCCTGCACAGTTCTGGGCGGGGCCAAGCCTGATTGAACAGCTGTTCCTGAAGCATCTCAGTTTCCTTGACCACAGCACACACTTCAGAGAAAAGGACTCCAGGGAAGGAATGGCATCCACCTCATGTGGAAAGGTAAGTCCGTTCTCGGCCAGGATGGCCAACCTTTCAGATAGGGCTTTAAACTAAGATTGCTGGGGGATAGGGAAACACTGACTGGAACATGCCTGGGGACTGACATATAAGAAAGCTCCACAGATCAGGACACTAGGAGAGCCACTCTTGCAGGAGCTGAGAGAATAGTTCACCTTTAGCATGACAGGAAGTCGGGGGTCTCAATAGCAGAATTCAGGTGCCTGTGCACTAATGCCAGAAGCATGGGGAACAAGCAGGAGGAGCTAGCCCTCCTACTCTCCAGTGGACATTATGATCTAGTAGAGACTATGGAGACCTGGTGGGACTCCTCATATGAGTGAAATATAGCCATGGAGGGCTACGCCCTGCATAGAAGGGACCAAGTAGGGAAGAAAAGTGGAGGTGTAGCTCTCTATGTGAAGGAACAGTATACCTCCTTGGAGGCCGACATCAACCTAGAGTTCACCCAAGAATTGACAGAGGTGGCGCATGCACAGGATATGGTTGCTGTGGGCAACTTCAACTATCCAGACATCTCTTTGGAGGAGCACCCAGCCAAGTCAGATCAGTCACGTTCCTTCCTGACCTGCATCAATGACGTCTTCCTGACTCAGGAGGTGCACAGGCCAACGAGAGGTAATGTGCTTCTAGACGTGGTCCTGGCCAAAGGAGGCAACTTGGTGACTGACTTAAATATAGAAGGTAGCCTGGGCAACAGCACCATGAAATCATCATGTTCATTGTCGATTACAAGGCAGACAAGTTAGATAGCAGGGTTAAAGTTTTGGACTTTAAAAATGCAAATTTCAATAAGTTCAGGTCACTAGTAGGGGAAGTGCTGCAGGACTAGGGACTGCAGGTAAAAGGGGTGCATGAAGAGTGGTTGTTCCTTAAGGACATGATGCTTGAAGCACAAAGGAAGCCCATTCCCATGTGGATGAAAGGTAGCAGAAGGGCTTGGAAGCCCTCTTGGCTAAGCAGGGAAATCACAGTCCCCTTAAGAAAGAGGGCATATTTTATCTCCAAAGAAGAGTACAAACAATGGAAGCTTAGGACAGTCCCCAAGAAGGATTATATAAAAACAGCCTGCACTTCTAGGGAACAGATCGGAAAGGCTAAGGCAGCGACTGAACTTAAATTAGCAAAGGAATCAAGGACAACAAGAAATGTTTCTTTAGGTATGTAGGGAACAGGAGGAAAACAAATGGGAGTGTGGGTCCATTGCTTAACAACTCAGGACATCTGGTTGCTGACACTCAGGAGAAAACTGAACAACTGAATGACTACTTTGCCTTGGTATTTCACTAGGCCAAGGGGAAAATCATGCCACAGGGTACAGAGTGATCAGGGTAGGAATGATCATCTTCCTACCCAGGGGGCGCTTGCCTGCCTGTACACAAATGCCAGGAGCTTGGGGAATAAGCAGGAGGAGCTCATCCTCCTGCTCAGTGCAAACAATTACGATGTCATAGGGATCACGGAGACCTGGTGGGACTCCACCCATGACTGGACCACAGGGATAGATGGCTATACCCTGTACAGGAGGGATCGTGTAGAGAAAAGGGGCAGGGGTGTAGCTTTCTATGTTAAGGAAAGCTACGCGTCCCTGCAAGCCGATATTGGCGACCAGGGTGGACGGCTGGAGACCCTCTGGGTTAAAATCCGTGGGGAACACGGCACAGGGGACACGATGGTGGGAGTCTATTACAGACCTCCCACCCAAAGTCCTGAGCTAGACCAGGAGTTTGCCCAGGAACTGGCTGAGGCAGCTTGCTCCAGGACCATGGTTGTCATGGGTGACTTCAATTACCCAGACATCTCGTGGGAGGATCGCTCAGCAAAATCTGAGTGGTCGCAGAGCTTCCTCTCGTGCGTGGATGACCTCTACCTGACTCAAGAAGTCTATGGGCCAACGAGAGGCAAAGCGCTGCTCGACCTGGTGCTGGCTACTGGGGAGGACCTAGTCGGCGACCTAGTGATCGATGGGAAGCTGGGTGACAGCGACCACGAGCTGATCACTTTCACCATCCGCCGAAAAGCTGGCAAGTCGGTCAGCAACACGCAAGTCCTTGACTTCAGGAAAGCTGACTTTGACAAGCTCAGGAGGCTTGTCAGTGAGGCCCTAAGGGACTGTGACCACAGGGAGAGGGGAGTTCAAGAAGAGTGGTTGCTCCTCAAGGGAGCAATCCTCAATGCACAAGCTAAGTCTATTCCATCTCGGAGGAAAGGCAGCAAGAGGGCACAGCAGCCCTCCTGGCTCTCCAGGGACCTAGCAGACCTCCTGAGGCTAAAAAGAAAGGCCTACAAAGGATGGAGGATGGGAGTCACCTCCAAGGAGGATTATTCTGCACTGGTCCGGTCCTGTAGGGAGCAGACCAGGAAAGCCAAGGCTGCAACTGAACTCCAGCTAGCTTTGAGCATCAAGGACAATAAAAAGTCCTTTTTCAGATATGTGGGGAGCCGGAGGAAAAGCAGGGGCAACGTTGGACCCCTGCTGAACCAGATGGGGCAACTGACAACTGACGCCCAGGAAAAAGCCAACCTATTAAATAGGTACTTTGCGTCGGTCTTTCATCAGCCCCATGGGACGCCTGTGCCTGCTACAGGGCCGGGAAGTCCGGGTGAGGGTGATCCCCTGCCCTCCATTAATGCTGACTTTGTGAAGGAACATCTTGAGAAGCTGGATACCTTCAAGTCAGCCGGCCCTGACAATCTTCACCCCAGGGTACTCAAGGAGCTGGCGAGCATCATAGCCCAGCCTCTAGCGCGGATCTTTGAAAACTCTTGGCGCTCTGGTGTAGTGCCCGAAGACTGGAAGAAGGCCAACGTGGTGCCTATCTTCAAGAAAGGGAGGAAAGTGGATCTGGCTAACTATAGGCCCATCAGCCTGACTTCTATCCCGGGGAAGATCTTAGAAAAGTTTATTAAGGAGGCCATCCTTAATGGACTGGCCGACGCCAACATCTTAAGGGATAGCCAGCACGGGTTTGTTGCGGGTAGGTCTTGCTTGACCAATCTCATTTCCTTCTACGACCAGGTGACCTATCACCTGGACAAGGGAGATGAGATTGATGTCATATATCTTGACTTCAAAAAAGCCTTCCTTCTGGTGTCCCATGATCGTCTCTTGGAGAAACTGGCCAATTGTCGCCTTGGGTCCCCCACGATCCACTGGCTGGAAAATTGGCTCCGGGGTCGGACCCAGAGGGTAGTAATTGATGGAAGTTACTCATCGTGGTGTCCTGTGACCAGTGGGGTCCCCCAGGGCTCTGTCCTTGGACCCATACTGTTCAACATCTTCATTAACGATGTGGACACTGGAGTCAGAAGCGGACTGGCCAAGTTCGCCGATGACACCAAACTTTGGGGCAAAGCATCCACGCCAGAAGACAGGCGGGTGATCCAGGCTGACCTGGACAGGCTCAGCAAGTAGGCGGATGAGAATCTGATGGTGTTCAACGCCGATAAATGCAAGGTTCTCCACCTTGGGAAGAAAAACCCGCAGCATCCTTATAGGCTCGGCAGTGCTATGTTGGTTAGCACTATGGAAGAAAGAGACTTGGGGGTCATCATTGACCACAAGATGAACATGAGCCTGCAATGCGATGCTGCGGCTAGTAAAGCGACCAAAACGCTGGCTTGCATCCATAGATGCTTCTCAAGCAAATCCCAGGACGTCATTCTCCCCCTGTACTTGGCCTTAGTGAGGCCGCAGCTGGAGTACTGCGTCCAGTTTTGGGCTCCACAATTCAAAAAGGATGTGGAGAAGCTTGAGAGAGTCCAGAGAAGAGCCACGCGCATGATCAGGGGTCAGGGAAGCAGGCCCTACGATGACAGGCTGAGAGCCCTGGGGCTCTTTAGCCTGGAAAAGCGCAGGCTCAGGGGTGATCTGATGGCCACCTACAAGTTTATCAGGGGTGATCACCAGTATCTGGGGGAACGTTTGTTCACCAGAGCGCCCCAAGGGATGATGAGGACGAATGGTCACAAACTACTACAAGATCGTTTCAGGCTGGACATAAGGAAGAATTTCTTTACTGTCCGAGCCCCCAAGTTCTGGAACAGCCTGCCGCCGGAGGTTGTTCAAGCGCCTTCATTGAACACCTTCAAGTTGAAACTGGATGCTTATCTTGCTGGGATCCTATGACCCCAGCTGACGTCCTGCCCTTCGGGCGGGGGGCTGGACTCGATGATCTTCCTAGGTCCCTTCCAGCCCTAATGTCTATGAAATCTATGAAATCTATGAAATCTACTATTGCCATAGAAGTGGTGTATGATTATTAAAAAAATTATATATATAATTCAGCAAGACTAGATGAACTTCATCTGAGAGTGCTGAAGGAGTTGGCCAAAGTCATCGTGGAACCCCTGGAGAAACTTCCAAAACTCATGCCACTCCAGAGAGATCCCAGAGGACTGGAAGAGAGATAATGTCGTGCCCATCTACAAGAAGGGGAGGAGAGAGGACCCCAGTAACTATAGGCCAATTAGTCTAACCCCTACCCCAGGGAAAAGCCTGGAAAAATTCATTAAGGAGTCCATGTGCGATAAGCTTGCAGAAGGTATGATTCTGAACAACAGCCAGCATGGCTTCATTGCAGGCAGGTCTTGTCTTACCAACCTTTGATCTGGTATCCCACGAAGTTCTCATAAGAAAATTGGAGGATTGTGGACTCAACTGTGAAACAGTTAGCTGGGTAGGAAGCTGGCCTTGAGGTAGGATCCAGAGAGTTCTAATGAACAAATCTATGTTGTCCTAGCAAGAAGTGGCCAGTGGTATCCCTCAGGGGTTGGTGCTTGGTCCAGTGTTTTTCAACTTCTATATCAAAGATTTGGATGTAGGGGTAAAGAGCTCACTGACCAAGCCTGTGGATGACACCAAGTTATGGGGAAGCATGGTCATGCTTGAAAATAGGCTACAGATACAGGTGGACCTAGACAGGCTAGCAAGCTGGGCATATCAGAACCAGATGAAGTTCAACATCAAGAAATGTAAAGTGCTGTACCTCAGGACAAACAATCCCTTGCACACCTACAGGTTTGGTGGTGCCAAACTGACTAGCACCATGAATGAAAGGGACCTGGGGGTAGTAATAGACCACAGTATGAATATGAGCCAGCAGTGTGGCTCTGTAACCAGCAGGGAAAATAATAGTCTGGCATGCCTCAATTGATGTATCTCCAAAAAAACCAAGGAAGTGATTCTTCCACTCTATTCAGCATTGGTGAGACCACAGCTGGAGTACTGAGTCCAGTTCTGGGTGCCGCACTTAAACAAGCATGTGGTAAAGCTTGAGCCATATGAGGATAGGCTGCGGGACCTGGGACTCTTCAGCCTGAAAAAGAGAAGGCTGAGAGGGGACTTGGTAGCAACTTACCACTACATCCGGGGAATACATCAAGGGCTCAGTGAACAACTGTTCACCAGGGCACCCTTGGGGAAAATTAAGAGAAATGGCCACAAACTCCTGGAAGACCATTTCAGGCTCAAATTAGGAAAAACTTCTTCACAGTTAGGGTATCCAGACTGCGGAATAAACTCCCTCCAGAGGTGGTGCAATCACTAACCTCGGAAATCTTCAAGAGGAGACTGGACAGTCACCTTGCTGGGGTCACCTGACCCTAGTTGTCTTTCCTGCCTGGTGCAGGGGGCTGGACCCAATGATCTTCTGTGGTCCCTCCCAGCCTTACAATCTATTAACCTATGAATCTATCAAATGACTCTGGAGAAAGTACATGCAGTGGAGCTGGTTAACCAAATCAAAGTAAATTTATTAATTTTTTTTAAATGAATGAAGTCACAGAAAATTGTACACAATGGTTCTCCAGTTCTTCTTACAATAATATGGCTTTCTGTTCATATTTGTAATAAACACCAAACCTAAGAAGCCTTGCAAAGTTGCAGGTATTACTGCAGACATTTTTCTACTTACCAACAAGTTCATTCATTTCAGTCAGCTTGTTGGTAAGAAATCTAAGGAAAATAATGTTTTAATTTAGGGTTTGCAAGTGACAAACTACTTCAAATCATTTAATATTAGGTGTGAATTTGTGGTTTGAACCCACTAAATATAAATTAAATTGCACTTTAAGAAGGGATTCATTTAATACACATCTTAATTTAAGAAACCATATGGCAGGTAAAATATGCCCATTTAAGAATAATAGGACTATACAGGAAGATTTCTGTGGGAATGTAGTGACTGAGTAAGTATATTAACAGCAGGAAGAAAAATCTGTTTTTCATTTTATTATTTGGAATAAATGCTGTGATCTTCAGAACAGAGTAAGATTCCCACTTACTATCAAAGTAAAACTCTAATATTCTGCTTAGGATATACTTACAGTGACCTCAAAGCTTCAAAACAAATGTTTTGATCATTGTGATAAATAGTCCAAACAATTGGTCTGCTTTTGCAGCAAGGTGCTGAATGCCACATGGGGTGGCCTGAGGCAAGGACTCCAACTAGAATTACGCTCTCTCAACAATTTAGCAAACTGGGCCCCATTAAAGGTCAAAAACTTGAAAGGTGGTGGCTGACTATTAAACCTCCCACTTACTTCCAGTGCACTCTCTCGCTCAGGATTTTGCTGGGGAAAAATATACCCAGAGAAATGTGTAAGCTAAATTAACATTCTTTTCTCATATGTTTTCCAATACCAGTAGAAACCACGATATCCACTATTGTAGTAGTATATATTCCAAGTAACCAAGAAAGTCACTATTGTAGCATATATTCCCAACAAATTTTAATATCAATGTAAAGAGTCCACAAACAACTCTTACTTTGGTTTCTCTTTATCACCTCAAGGAGTCACAAAGAATGGCTGCACTATCCTGATGGCCCATGTAGTGTAAACTCATAATTAGTTCCAGCTCTCTACACATATAGACCTGCCCACTTGAGACTGTTTATATGTATGGTCTCATCTTGGAGGTAGTCATTCATTTAATCTGGTTATCAAAATGTCTTTCTATTAACAAATTTGTTAACTGTGAGAGGCAAGGAACATTTTACCTATGACAGAATGTTTGAGCTCTGAGTAGGGTTTCACAACTGTAACAATGTAATCCCATCTATTATCAAGAAGCCTTTCCAGCTAAGCCTTTGTTAAAAATGCATGTTGACACCTTGATAAATAAGCGACACCTTGATACAATGGGAACAGCTATGGGCACCAAAATGATCCCACAGTATGCCAAGCTTTTTATAAGCCACCTGGAAGAAGAATTCCTCAAGGAATGTACCATCAAACCCTTTCTATACTTAAGATATATCGATGATATCTTAATCATTTGGACTGAAAACCTGCTATCTTGGATTGAGTTCCATCAGAAATTCAACAATCAACACCCCTTCATCCAACTATCTCTTGAATACTCAAGCACCAACATCTCCTTTTTAGACACGATGATCCGTATCCAGACTGGTAAAATACAGACCATGTTATACAAGAAAACCACAGACCAACATGCATATCTACGCAGAACAAGCAATCAGCCTAAACACACCCAAAAAGCTGTGATATACAGCCAAGCCCTCAGATACCACCGAATTTGCACTGAGGAGAACACTCGGGATTGCCACCTCACCAATCTTAAAAAGGCTTTCACTCAACAAGGACACTCCTCCAGAGAGACAGATCACATGTTTGAAAGAGCCACCTGGATACCACGTGAAGAATTGCTGTAGGACAAAAGAAAAACCCCCATGAATTGCACACCGCTGGTTATGATATATCACCCCTCCCTCAAACCTATACAGAAAATCCTCAAACAATTGCAACCCATACTAGAAAGAGACCCAATCCTTAAAGAGATCTTCCCAGAGCCTCTCATCCTAGCCTTCAAATAAGAACCAAACCTTGCTAACCTCATCACCAGAAGCAAACTTCCTATGACCCATAACACACTGAATGGGCCATGACCATGCCATGACAAGAAATGCAAAACCTTCCAACATACCTCCACCACCCCCACAATTACTACACCCCATACCAGAACCATCAGCATTACTGGATCTTAAAGCTGCGCCTCCAGAAATGTAATATATCTCATCCAATGCACCAAATGCCCTGATGGAAAATATGTAGGAGAGACCAAACAACAACTGCACACTGGAATGAATGCACACCAAAAAATCTATTAAACACAATACCCAATTACCTGTGGGGGCACATTTCTCACAAGAAAACCACTCTCTCTCTAATTTCCAGTTCTAATCCTCAAAGAGAATTTACAAAACACTTTTCACAGACGAGCCTATGGACTTCACTTCATCAACCTCCTAGATATAAAAACTCATGGACTTAATAAAGACATTGGGTTTATGACACACTATAACCTGGCTGACATCTGATTCCCCAGGTAGCAGGTACCTCTCCACTTTTACCTGCTACATCTCCCTTCCACCCCCCACCCCCCTCCCCCAACCTGTCTCTCACCCCCTGACACCTCAATTTACATTTTCACTGACTGGCTTTCTTGCATGCATTCCAGCCTCTGGCCTCTTTACTATTCATTCCATCCAGGAAGAGCACACACCAACTGCACATGCTTCCTTAGCCTGAAAAAGAATTTTTAAATTTTTTTTAAAAGAATTTTAAATTCTGAAAGCCTGCTACGAAAAATGTTTCCAACTATTTAGTTGGTCTAATAAAAGATATCACATTTACCCAAAAAACCTTGTCTGCCTATGTCCTTAAAGCAACACAGCTACAACCTACACCCCTGATACAAATAACTTATTCTAAATTTTCCTGGGTTCAGCAATATTTTAGTTAAAATGGCACAGATCTCAAGTTGTTATTGCTAGTGCTGACATAATAGGGAACATTGTAAGTTATTAATGCTCCATGATACACACTGGAAATCCACATAAAGCTTGAGATGAAGTTCCTCTTCAGTTTATTAATTTATTAATATTGCCATGTAGATATTATGAGTTCCTTCAGTGATAAGCTTTCATCAAAGGCCAAAGTAAATCTTATATTACTTGCAGGATTTAAGTTTCTGGAAGCTGCCCTACATGCTTCAGATGATGCAATAGAAGTATAACTATCAGACATCAAAGGAACACTGCAGAGGATTGCAACCCATGATGCAAAAATGTACAGAATGGGCCAAAGTCAGGGTGTTAGCCTAAACAATATTATCAGTTCCCATTACTGAAAATAAGTTTTCTGATGACACAATTTTTCATTTATGCATATCACAAAACCTTCAATACAGAGCCTAAGCAATCCCTTGTTATGATCTAGAATAAGAAGGCAATTGCAAGTAAGGATTTTCATCTACTAATAATAAAACAGTGTAGAAAAAGAATTGAATCTGCCAACACCCAGTCCAGTCCAAAATATCACTGAAATTCATGGGACACTTTCCACTTCAGTGACTACCAGATCAGACTGACTGAGCCAGGCCCTCACCTGCTTGAAATAATTGCAACCCCTACATTTTGGCTGCCTCAAGTCCTGTTGATGTGGACTTTTCTGGTACTGGCTTTAATGGGACTATGCTGGCTTAAACCATGGTGTTTAGTTTAGTGCACTATGCTACTAGTTAACTTCACAAGTAATAGCAGGAACAAGTTTAGTTAATGATATACGGAACTAGGTCCTTATATCACATCATAACATATTATTTTCATATAGAAAGATGAATACATATTAGCTCTGTGTGTGTGTGTGTGTGTGTGTGTGTGTCTGGGTGTATATATATATATATATATATATAACCCCCCAAATTGTCAGGAGCTTTGGAGTATGTATGTACACACACACACACAAAATATACATTGTGTGTGCTGGATATTCAAGTACACATGTACATTTTTACTATATACTACCAAACATTATGGCACATGAAATTAAATGCACTGTATCTGGACAAACTATGGAAAATAAGACTAAATTTTCATAAGTGTTCAGTTTCTGTTTGCACACAAGAATAAGTATGCAGATGTTCAAAGGTGACCTGCTTAGAAAATCTACATGTAAGCCTCACAATGGGAAATGCTGGATACTGAGCACTTCTGAAGACTTGAACCCAACTGTGGAAAATCGGGTCTTCATCTCCTCTTCTGAAAAAATGGCCTCACATTTTCTCCCATGTGGGATTAATAATGGATTGTCCCTTTACTGCCTCCCACACTCACACATTTCAGTACATAAAGTTTATTATCAATAGAACTAACTGCATGAGAATCAATCAGGGAAAATGCATGCATATAAATGCCACTGCAACTGAATTACGACTCCTAAACATTTTCAGTGTCTTTGTCCAGTGCTGTACTTCATTCTGTGTTCCTTTAATATAATCATGATACTGAAATATTATATATGCCTATTTATTATTCCAAGATATAGGTACACATCAAACTTGTATATAAATATAATAATTGCATTAAATTTTAAGATTATATGTAGAACTACCAATAGGAAAAGCTAAGAAAGTGTAGCTAAGAAAACCTTTGATGTGTATCAATAATACCATTATGCACTCTTGTTTATTTGCATTATGTAAGCAGTCATGTCATCATTAGTATAAGTAGTGCCACTGCAATGGCTTGCCACGCTGCTTCCATTAGCACCCCAACAGCCAACAGCACGATCCCATGTTTAACTGCTACGCAGGGTGCAGAGCTTCCTTACTAACCCTCTGCATGTCATAGACATTTAGGCTTTGTCACTCCCATGCAGTATACCAACTGCCAGCCTGCAAAACATAATCTCCTTGGGGTATCTGACTCCTAGATACATGAATCACATAGTTCTCTGTGTATGGCAAATCTAGGGTATAGTCTGAATCATCATCATTTGATGGGGCAGCTTAAAAGCAGTCCCCTTCCAGACACAATTTTCTTGGAGAAATGATACATATTCTGTGTTCAAAATGTACTTAAGCATTTGACATGTTTATGTAGGCTCTTCTTTCCCTCTCCTCCTAGACAACCCCCAATGCCTATATGGTGTTTACTGCACAAATCTATTTGTATCTAATGTCTCCCTATGCTCTCCTATAAAACTGCATATGTTTAAGAGCACTGCTGGCAGGCAGCAAGTGTCTTTGTGAACTGGACTGTAACTGAAATGAATATTTATGCTGAAACAATGATGTGAAAAAACTAATTCTGTAATAAAGAGCAAAACTTTCTATATTACATTTCAGCTTCC
Source organism: Alligator mississippiensis (assembly GCF_030867095.1). Classification (NCBI taxonomy): domain Eukaryota; kingdom Metazoa; phylum Chordata; order Crocodylia; family Alligatoridae; genus Alligator; species Alligator mississippiensis. The sequence goes on along the minus strand of NC_081826.1, from coordinate 223,101,214 downwards.
TGATGGCAAAGTTAATAAAAATGAAAAAGATCCTTAAATTTGAAAAAAGTGCTATTAAAAGGTAGATTAAAAAAGACATTATATTTTAATTTATTAAAACTGTTTTCTAATATTCATTTTTCACCTTAACACAGTCCATTTAACCTATATTATGACAAATAGGTAAGATGCCAAATATATAGAAAAGTAAATTAAAGTAATAAAAATGGAACTTTACTTTCCCTTTGATAATGGAAGGTTTGTTCTTAATAATTAGGTGCAGGAAAGGATATTAAGATACTTTTAGACAAACAAGCACTGTGTTGAACATTCAAAACACTGCCATTTACTTGCTGATCAAGTTGTAAACTAATTTCAAGTGTAAAATGCAGGTTTGGGATTTTACGCCTTATATAAAATGTAATCAAGTTTCATTATTTTTCTGAGTCATAGCATTTTAATCTTTTCTAATTAGATGTAATTACCATTCTTTCGTGGAGCAAGATGCCACAGGAACAGTAAAAATGTAGTTACAGAAAAATACAGGAAATAGGAATCATTAGAAACTTGCACTTTTTTGTAGGTGGCACTAGGGTTTTTTTCTACAGGAAGAAAATGTGCCAGTCATAGCAAAGCATGCAGGGTAATGTTACTGTAACTGGGATACTGAGGAAAATTATAAAGCAATTCTGTTACACTCCCCTTCCTTCACATCTGCCTAAGGCTTTTAAAGGGCATAAGAGCTTCTTCTTATTAGATAATATTACACAGAATCAAACCTAAAACTATTATATTAAAGCCCACCCCCCAAATCCACCTCTTATTAATTTCTCATAGTCAACTTCAAAAAAGACTGCCACACAATTGCTTAGGGTAAAAGATCATATTTCATTGAAGCAAGCAAATTATATAATACTTGCATACTCTACAATAACTTACATAAACAGCGTATATACATTACTTTTTGTAGTAAGATCAGGAAATATTTCTAAGCAGCATCTCACATTGACTTTTTTACATTTGATTTTCTGTAAATAACACTGATATTATAATTTTGCATTCTCAGAATAAACAGAAACATTTATGTTTCTGGTGCACACCCATTATGCATATTTTTCCCCTAAATCTTATTTTAATCTAGTAAAATATATTGTGAATCTCACTGGAATCCCTCCATTTTCTAATCAGGATTAAGACAAATAAAATTTGGTGTCCCTGGGTCCCCACCAATCACCACTGCTTTTTGCAAGAAAAGAAAAGACCAAGATTCAAATGAGGATACTTTAGTTTTGAGCACCTATCCTAACAGAGCCCACCTAACAGAGCCATTCAAAATGACCCCGTTAGGCACCTAGAATCCCTCTACAATCAACAGAAAGACTTCAGAGATGTTTAAGAGTAACTCAGGCTTAGATATGCAGCTGCTTTACAGATAATAAAGAGTATTAAGGACCTCCAATTCAGGAAGTCCAGAGACCATTAGAGGTAGGCAATAGGAATTGCTAATGCTTAGGATTGCGTTTCAACTCCCACCTCTCTTAGATGCTTAGGAACCTATTTCAACTTACCTATTACACAGCTCAATTCATTTACAGCTCATAACACTTTGATCACCTCTTCCTTTCTACTGTTTGCCTAATAACCAAGTGGTTAGGACATTTGCCCAGGTAACAAGAGACCTTGGGTGTGTACACATGTACTAATTTTCTGAAAATTAATCTGACTTAACTGTCAGAGTGTACACAAGTATGTGAAGCAGAGTCAACTTAAATGCAGCACAATATAATACAGACCCATTATTTCAGTCAACTTAGCTCACAAGATGGCTGCCACCATGTCAAGGAGCTGTACATGTGTACACTTCAAAATGGCTTAACTTAGGTCAACTTAGTTTTCAACTTAAGTTTTATGTTAAGCCAACTTAGTACTTGTGTACGCACCATTTAGTTCTGGGTCCTCCCTCACCATGAGGGGGTCTGAAGTCCAAAAATGTATTCTAAGCACTAGCCTAACAATTGCTGGGCTACTGGGTATGCAACAGAGCAAGTCACAGTGTTAGGCCCCAGCTCAAGTCTGGGTTCATGCTCGGTATGCAAAGGCCAATAAAGATACCAGGGGTGAAAGTATAAAAAAGATTTATTGCTAGCAATAAAAGGTGCAAGCGGAATAATTTCACAAGACAAGCACAAGCACATTCAATACTGAGCCCCTTATATACCAGAGGTTGAATCTTCATAAGCATCCTTGTTTGCTAATTGGTTATAAAGGAGTGACGCAAGGAGTTCTTTACTGAGCATGTCTCTATACCTGTGTTTTAGCTATGTATCTCATTAACGTACATATATGTTCCATTAGCATATATCTTCCCCGCCTCGGGGTGTGATTTTTAGTATTATAATGAGCTCTTTGTTCCAGTACCTCTGATTCTGTTTTTTTGTTTTCAAGCTTCCTCTATCTAAGACTGTCTGCTCCTTATCATTGCAGATGGGCATTCGACACATAACATTCACTTTTGCTTAGGCTTTGCATAGTAGTTTCTAGGTCAAACCTTACAACAGGGCCAACAAGAGAACAAGCAAGATGTAACATGTCTTTGTAGTCTATAGATTATAACATTCCTGAGGGGAAAGGGAGTCCAGGGTTCAACTCTCTGCTGACAGGGTAATTTTGTTTTTCAACCCATGATTGTAATGTAAATGAGCAAGCAGGATTCGGCCTACATAGCCTAGTGTTTGTGGGACTCTCCAGGAAAAGCTCACAGAACTGTTCAAGCTGTTAACAGGGACAATTTGAATCACCACTGCACATAGATGGGAAGTAGGTGCCATAACACACCTACTTCTATTACCTCAATTGTTTCTAAACATGCACAAAGGCCCTAAGAGGATGCTTGAACTCTCCAGTCCAAAATGAAGGCATATAATGTATTTAGTCAAATGCATGCTGTAGCTGCTAGCACAGAGCTATTTTTAATCATTCTTTGGAATCAGTGGGTCAGATTCTAGTTAGACACACAAGTGCTATTCCCTTCCTGCTCAAGTTCATGGGGAAAAAAAAGTGGGTAGGTCCTCCTCATTGCTTTTTGTGATTGAATTTTATGGATAAGATAGTGCTTATTATAAAAGTATATGTATTAATGGATTTTCACAGACTCAAGCAGAGGGAAAGACAATTGCACTTGTGTGCCTAAAGATACTTACTCAATAGGTAGAATGGAGTCTAAATTACCTAAATGACATTAGGCCACTAGAGAAACAATTTCAATCTGGACCAAAGATCTGCATTTAAAAAGAATATGGAAGATGTCTCTTCTTGTGTGCTTCCTTCATCTCCCTTCTCTATTCTGACCCATCCACACCAGCCTGAGACTTTTACGCTGGCAGTTTCATCTAAGCACAAACTCCTGCAATGCCCTACCTTTCCATATTAACCAGGATATTCCTACCATTAATTCAATTTACTAAAATACTGTGTTAAATTTAAGATCACTGCTGAGAAGTGGCTATCCCTATAAAAAATGTTATACATTTTTTATAACTTCATTCTTAGGATTTGTATGCTTCAAGTTGTTGAGAATCCACACAAAATCAAAGATTTTAAAAACATTAGAAGTAAAGTGTTTTCTTTAAACTTTCAAAATCACAATTATTCTTTCAGAAATTTGTATTTACCATATATTATAGCTTCATCATACTAAGGAGCCTCCTTAGAATCATCTTTGTGATTAAACACATCAGATGATGTCTGCAAAATCCCAGTGTATTACAGAAAACATTGATGAAGCTAATGGATTCTTCTGAAAACCCATGTTATGGGACACAGCTGGAAAATAAATTTCAAAGAAGTTTTCAAGAAAGTAATAGGCCAGGGTATCTATAAATTCTAAAAAGTGTAACTTAATTTTTTCTTCACCTTAGTAAAAAAATAGCACCCCATCACAGTTGCCTAAAGTGAGGACTTGGCATAAGACCAAATTTTTAAGGCAGTGTAATATTTATTCCAAGTTAATATATGGAAATTCCATTTAAAATATCTTTTCTTAGTAGCTCGCCACGTGCACAATCATTGTCAAGATTTGTAATAGTAAAATAAATCATGGTATTTTATTCAGACAGGTAGAATGATTATAGGAAGGTTCCACTGTCATTTGTTTTTTATTGTACTTGCACTTCCAACATTTGCTTTCTACTTTGTAAGTCAAGATATATTAATATTATAAAAAACTTTGATTGGTCTAGAAATATATGGTGTGCTAATGTACAACAAAGCTTGACTGCTGATTCATTTCAATTAATCAGAGAACAGAAAGAGCAAAGAATAAAAGTCCTGAAAAAGGCTCTAAAACTTTAGCAATAATAAGCAAGCTTGAGAGAGACAAAATTGCTTAACTCCACATATTTTCAACTTAAATTAGATGCTACTTACTATGGTTAATAAACTCTTTATAACATCGTTACCTGCTCTTACCTCTTGCCTTAATCCATGTTCTACTGATACTGTCATAAACTTTCTAGTAACACTTTCTAGAGGTTACTGACTTTATTAAATTTATTTCTTCATTAATGTGCCTGAAACTTTCCAATAAGATCCTACTTTCATAGGTATATTTTCAGAGACTTACATTTACAGTGAATAAAACCACTAAATACTATTTTGAAAATCAGAAATTCTGAGAGAGACCATGTATAGAACTGGTGCTGATGCTATGTATCATTTTGTATTGATTTATCTTTGCAAGCAAGTAAGTATGACTCTTTAAAGTCATATTGGTATCAATTCATTTATTCTAAGTTATTTTTCATGAACTACTGAAAAATGCCTAAATCTTTAAAGGCAAAGAAAAATATACTTTATCTCAATCTGAAATGATGTGCAGTGGAATTAGTAGAGGCAAAACAGGGAAAGAGAAACGGTACAGGTTCACAAAAGCATCTCAAAGATTCTTTTTTGAGATGAAATTATTTTAATTTTTTTCTGCCAGTTTAAAATCAGGTTCCTGGCCACCTGAAAGAATTAACTACAACCAAACTCCCAAGTTACAGGTGCATAACAGCTCTTCCCAAGACTGACTGGTTCTATTGCATGGGATTCAATAAATGGGTTTTTTTGTTTCTAAGTTGCAGAGGTTGAAATTCTTGTATTTTCAGTTTCATGTTTGAGTTCAAATAAAGCTAAAAACTGAAAGTGTAATTCAGCTGAAAGAACAAACTTTCTTGTAGTTTTGGATATAGGACCATGAACTCACCCTGACTGTCATGGATAAAAGACAGCTTGGCTCAAAGTCCTCGTACAACCAAGGAGAATAGCCGTATATCAAAAGTGTTGTTAAAGTTCAATGAACTTAAGCCCAGTTTGAGGTTTGCAGCAAAACCTCAATGTAGATTCAAGTTTAATTATGAATCAACATGCCAAAATGTTTCCAGGAAATCTCATCAATGAAGCAGCATGCAGAGCATGTTGCACCTGAACATTTGTGCTTTGCAATTTGGTCTCCAGAAATAAAAGGAAATAAACTATATACTAGAGCCATCAAACAATTTTTAAAAATTGAGCATGATTAAGTTGCACAATTAAAAAAAATAGATGCAATTAATTGTGATTTGAATTGCACAGTTAAAAACTCAGAATTAGGTGCAGAAAAACTCAAAATTATGCAGTTATGCAGGCACTTTGTATTGTTGCAGTGGGGGTGGGCTGTGTGCAGGGAGGAATTTCTGAAGGTATGGGGGGCTGTAGGTGTGGGGGAATGGAACCTGGGGAATGTGGGTATGGAGCCCAGGGAAGGGGGACCCCCACAGACTCTGGCAGGATGAAGGGTTAAGAGTGAGGGGCAGCAGCAGGGCTGAGGGGCAGGGCTGTGGCTTGGGAGTGAGGGGCAGGAGCAGGGCATGAGCATATCACTGCCTCCTCCATAATCATATCTGCCCCCCCCCCCACACACACACACACACACACAGGTGTCCTCTTTTTTGAAACTGGAAATATGGTAACCCTACAGGAATGCAGCCTGGTTACGTGTAGAGCAGTGCCCAGCAGGTAAGTCTGTGAAGGGGCAAAGAGACAAGGAAGGTCTGGGAGGGGCAGATAGTGGCCCCCATGGTGAGGGAGGGAGTGGGGCAGGGGCAGAGGCAGGGGCATATTTAAGCTGGATAAGAGAAGACTATGGGAGATTTAATAGCAGCCTTAAACTACCTGAAGGGTGGTTCCAAAGAGGATGGAGTTAGACCAGGGCTGGGCAATTATTTCAGCTGGAGGGCCACTTAATGAGTTTTTGTGAGCTGCAAAGGGCCACAAGGGTAGCCCCACCACTTGACAGGTGCCCCACCCCCTAGTTGCCATTTTGGGACTGGAAGTCCTGCCCCTAGTCACTGATCTTTGCAACCAGAAGTCCCTTCCTTTGCCCTGAAAGTACTCCTTTATTGGGGGGGTGGGGGAGGTTGCTATCTTGAAACTGGGGGGAAAAAAAAACAAATCATATACTAAAAAAATAAAATATCTACTATAACTTATTTTAATTTTATTTAAAAATACATTTTTGTCCTGATTTATGTGTGTTTGCATAGTGTATCTAGAGGCAATTGCATAATAGCTCAAAATACAGTCTTACTCTTGTATATTGTGTGTGGGGCGATAAAAGGGTATATGTGGGGGCTGTGTTGTTAAGGAGTGGATGTGAGGGTGTTTTGGGCTGTGGTGGGTGTATGGGGTATGGGTATGGTGGGTGGGGTATGTGGAAGAGGGTGGGAGTGGGTGTGCAGGGGTGTAGGGTATGTGGTTGGGGTGGAAGTGTTGGAGGATGTGTGTAGGTATGGTAGGGGTGGGGGTGGGAGTGTGTAGGGATGTTGTGGGAGAGTGTGGGTGTGGTGGGGAGATGGGATGTGTGGGAGGGTGTCAATGTTTGTGTGGATATGTTAGGAGTTGTGGGGGGGGGGTATGGTGAGGAGCCAGGAGTGTGTGTGGGGGCTGTGGGAGGGTGTTGGTGTGTTTGTGGAAATGGTTGGGGGTGTATGAGTGTGTGTGGGTTATGCTGGGGTACCTGGAGTGTGTGTAGGAGCTGTAGAAGGGTGTGGGGATATGGGGTTATGGTGGTGGGGCGGGAGTGTGCATCGAGACTGTGGAAAGGTGTGGGTGTGTATTGGGGGTATGGTGGGAGGTAGGAAGTCATCCCCACATGTCCTGTCCTGTCTGCAAGGCTGGGACCTGTACAGCACAGCACAGCACAAGGCCAGCCTAGTCCAACCTGGCCTGGCACAAGGCGGTTCTGGCTGCAATGCCAGGACTCACACAGCACAGCACAGAGGGGATGGGCAAAGCCAGGCTGGCTCCATGCTGCACCATGTGGGTCCTGGCCTTGCAGCCATATGGGCAGGTCCTGGCCTTGCAGCTTCCCTTGTAGCACCATACAGGGAAGCGCACACTGCATCCAGGACAGGATGGGTGGGGCTAGCTCCCCACTTCCCTTCATTACCCACATACCCCCAACACACCCCCATAGCCTCCCACAGCCCCCAAATACACTCCCATCCCCCCCACCATATCTCCACACCCTCCACAGCCCCCATACACAATTCCACCCCCTCACCATAACCCACACACAGCCACACAGACTTCCACATCCCCTACCATATCCACACACACAACAAAGTTCCATGCTATCAGATTGGGCCAGCTCTATGCTCCATGCGGTGCTCCTGGCAGGAAAAGCAAATGGACGCACAGAGGCAGAGTCCAGTGAGTTCCATGGAGTTGGGCAATCGCCAGCACCACCCCCTCTCCCCACACCTGCTATTACCTGAATTTCAACTCTCGGATGAGGGAGAGTTGGAGAACAGGCACAGGGTTGCCAGGGCAGAAGCCTCTGCTAGCCATAAGTTTCCAGCCCCCAGAAGCTTCTAGGGGGTGGGAGCAGAGCAGATTGGGGTTGGGTTGGTAGCTTTGCAACCAGAACCTGAGACACTTGCTGCTGCAGCCAGCGGCTCATGCTGCTGTCACCTCATCAGTTTTTAGACAGGCAAGCACTGGCAGGTAATAATTGTCTAAAGTTTATATAGGCTCTCTGGGCCAGAAAGAATGGCCTGGTGGGCTGAATCTGTCCCACAAGCCATATTTTGCCCAGCCCCAAGTTAGACTATTTTCAGTGGTAGCAGATGACAGAACACACAGCAGTGGTCTCAAGTTTGCAGCAAGGGAAGTTTAGGTTAGATATTTGAAAAAACTCTCTCACTAGGGCTAGGGACAGACATTCAAAAAGCCTAAGCCTGAATTGGTTCAATCTTAGTCTAACCTGCAGACAGTGAACCAGTTTGCAAGTGGATAGATGTTTGGCACATGCCTGCAGTGGCTCAAGCCAGAAGCCCAGAGGTGCTAGAGCAGCCCTCCCTTCCACAGGGAAGCTGAACTGAGGAGTGGGGGTGTGGCCAGGCCCCGGCAAGCCAGCTTCAGTGACTCCCTGATAGCCAGGAACAATCCAGGCACACAGGGCTGCCCAGCCCCAGAGGGCAACTCTTCCCCCTCCTCCCTCTCCCACACCACTGCAGGGCCAGGAGGGTGGCCCTATTTGGTGCTGAGGGGGCTCTTCTCCCTCCTCGTCCCCTGCTGCCACCATGGGGTGGGGAAGAGGGCTCTGTGAGGCTGCCTGGCCCAAGAACTCTTTCCCCTACTTCTCCCCCATCATTGCAGGGTGGGGTGTGGAGGCTCTATCAGATGCTGCCCAGCTCCAGAGGGGGACTCTTCCCCTCACTTCTCCCCCCAGAGAGGCAGTGGGAGTGTGGAGCTCAGCTGGGCAGGGTGTGAGTGTGGGGGGGTGTAGGAACCCCCACAAACTCCCCCCATGGTGTGCAGCCCCTGCTGCCTCACAGCAGCAGCAGGCAGGGATGTCAGGGTGCTGGTGCCTGACACAGGCGTGATTCTGGCCAGTGTTGTATAGAGGAGGGAGCAGAGCTTGCCTTATCCCCAGCACCAGTCACACCAGTCATGGAACTGGTGCTGAGAGATAGGAGAGATAAACAAAATCTAGGGGTCCCAGATAAGGGTTTCCCAGCACTGACCCCATGGTCACAGACATGACACAGAGCTAAGCGTCTCCCAGCACCAGCCCCACAGTTGTGGAGCAGGCACTGGAAGATAAGGATCTCCCAGCACTGGCCCTGTGGGGTGGAGCTGTCACTGTTAGCTCCCTGCTGCTCGGAAGTCTGTTCCCCAGCCCCAGCCTGTTCCCTCTTGCTCCGCACTCACAAAGCTGAGCAGAGATCAAGCTCCCCAGCCTGTTCCCCAACAGCTCTGCAGTCATGAACCTGAATGGGGAACAAGCCCCCCAGCCTGTTCCCTGCCCCCCAGCTCTGGTCTCAGCCCCATGCCCCAATTGGGTGATAGAGACATGGGGTTTGGAAAGAGTTGCAGGGGTGGGGAAGGTCCCAGCCCTCTGTCCCAATCTGCCAGTGGAACAGCTAGCAATAAGCTAGCTGCTAACTGCCCCACTAGCAGATCAGGGCAGGAGAATTTGACCTGCCCCCCGCCCTGCAGCTCTTTCCAAGTGCCCTGCCCATGATCAGGGAGGTCCAAGAGCTCTCTGGTGCTGTGGCAGAGGAACATTTTCCCTGCCCCAGAAGCAGGCAGCCCCCAGGGATCAGGAGACAGCTGTCTCCTGGCCTGGTGCTCCCTGCCAGCCCATGAGTTAGCATCCAGGGGGAACCTTAAGCTCCCCCTAGTGGCAGCAGGAACCTATTGCAGGGCTGAAGAGCTGCAGGACATGTGGTGCTAAGAGCAGCAAATCTGATGCCTAGTCCCTGTATGTGTAGACATCTGCACAGAAATGTTTAATCCACAGAAGTTTACTCTAGAGTAAACTGAGCCTGGATCAAATGCACGTGTAGACCAGGAATGACTACTTCAGGTATAAGTGTTAATACTGTTGCCTCTTCAGCCTGTCTCTCTCTTCCAGTGTCTTTCTACTTAACCCTTGTGTGCAGCTTGAAGATCTTGTACTGGGAAGAAATCTGGAACACTGTCCCTGCAGTAAGCCAGAGTCTCTGTGCCTGTACTCCACACCAGCTGGAAGAGACCTGCAATAGTCAGGGGAGACAGGCCCATCTTAGGAGCTGAAGGGTTGGCCATTCCCAATCAGACACTCAAGCCCAAACCAGATGAAAACCCACTGCCAAACATTGCTCCAGCTAGATATTAGAGATGATTTGCCTGATGCCACTGCTGCCAGCAGAAACTGAAGAATGACATCCCCTCACTTTCCCCCCTCCCCTTGCGCAACAGCCATCACTAGTGCTACTATGAGGAACAGCTACTCATTAACGGAAGAGACAATAGAATCCCACTAAAGTACTGAAGAGAAGTAAGAGTGGGGGATTCGAATAAATCAGACAGGAAATGGTTAGGGCTGTGCAAAATGGGCCCTATTCTATTCGGATTTAGATTCAGCCCGAATCAGGGACAATGATTCGATCCATTGATTTGGATTACTGTCCCTGATTCAATTCAGCTGAACCTGATGATTCAATGCTGATTTGATGAATCAGTGACTTGGGCACAGGCACAGGTTTAAAAGTTTTTTCTACATACCTTGAGGTAGCAGCACGGCTCATGATCGCTGCAGCACTAGGGCAGATGCAGCATCTCACAGCAGCGCGGGAGGCTCTCCAGCATGCTTGGCAACAAACCTGGAAGTGGACAAGGAAGTACTTCCAGTCCATTTCTGGGTCTGCCGGGAAGTGCACTAAGGGGGCCCCTGTGCCCCCCCAGCTCAGCGATCAGCCACAGGGGGACCCCAAGTGCCCCCCCAACCCAGGAGGCACCAGTCGCCAAGCCCCCAGCACGCTCCCCAGTAGACTAGGAAGTGGACCGGAAGTGCTTCTGGTCCACTTCCGGGTCTGCTGCCAAGCATGCTGGAGAGCCCCCGTGCTTCTGTGGGACACTGCATCTGCCCCAGCGCCACAGCATTCAGAGCCCCTGCTACTACCTAGAGATATGTAGAAAAAACATTTAAAGCTGTGTGTAGGTCTGAATGGCCGAAACTGTCTGAACCGATTCAGAGAGATTAAAAAGCCCTCTGATTCGATTAAGATTCAGAGATTTGGCCACCAAATCGGGCCAAATCTCTTCCAAATCGAATCATGGACTGAACCTTCACACAGCCCTAGAAATGGTAGATGATAAAGTCTCAGACAGAACAAGCAGGGACTAAATCGATTGTATATGTGCTTGTGGGGGAAGGGAAGAGAAGGAAGAGTATAGATCGTCTAGATTTTTAGAGTGGTGAAGAGGGAGGCTTTCCTTTATCCTACAGAACAATGCATCAAGTTCCTCTTATTTCTACTGAAAGAAAACCTAACATGCAATTGATATTTCAACAGGAATCTCTCAATGATTTCACTGGGGAGGGGGTTCTGCTGATCATGGGCTAATTGAACAGAGTCTTCTCCTACTTGAAAAACGTATTCTTTTATATGATTTAACAATTGATTCTTGCAGTGCTCCAAATGTTCCATGTACCCATAGATTTAGAATGCCATAGCTGCCTTTTGTGGCTTTTGCTGTTGGTAATATTTATTTAGATGTCAGTAATTGAAAAGATACTTCTAGAAAGGCTTCAGATGTCTTGAAACTCCTCTTAATATTAAAACACATTACTCTCAGCAAAATTAAAATATGTGTACATGTGTTTATTCCAATATCTAGACTAACATATTTACTTACCGTATCTGATTTTTCTTTTCCTTTTACATCTTCCTTGCTTTGGAAGTCAAAAAAAAAACTAGTCTTACAAACTGTAAAGGACATTTCCCTCTTGGAAAAATGCCTGCAATGATGCTGAGTAGTGTGCCCCATTCTAGAGCCTTATATGAAAAGGTTTAATTTCCTTTTTGGTATATATTGTGCTGTACTTTGGTCAGCAACTACACAGCCCAAGGGACAATTCCAAAATTGCCATTAAGTAATGAGAAAATATGGAGCTGAGGTAAGTTAACAGTACACCACTAACATTTTGAATTAGAACTGTATCTGAAGAGCTCCAAAATAAGCTCAGATCCACAAATTAAGTCTGCCACCAAATGTCCAAATACTACCTCAAACCTTTTCTTTTTACTGATATCTAGTGTTTTATACATCTCAAAACAATATTTTTTAAATATTTTTACATGATAAATCACACTGGGCACATAAAAAATTATTTTGTTTCTTAATTTAAACTCTGTTCCCATAGGCTTTATCATCAGGTCAGAGCATGCTTCGGGCCACACGTTTAAAACTTTGGGATAATGTTATTACAAAGTAAAGATCTATTACAAGTTTACTTCCGTGATACTAATTACAAGGATATTTCCTGTCATGTAAGATAAGAGTCCTTTTAAAAACAGTAGCTGCTGCAAGGCCATTTTAACTTTTACAGTTGAAAGGAAAACTTTAAAATTATTTTTTAAAGATTCATGGGAAAATTCATATTTAAGAAACATTCAGGAATACCAATAAATTCCTCACATGAAAGAAAACAATTACACTAAAAGGACATAAACTAAAGTAGAGCTGTCCAGTTGGAAGCTCAAGGGCCACATGTAGTCTTCAAGGGTTTAATCCAAAACCATCAGGCTCACTCCCTATCACTGCTCCCCCTGTCTCTGGCTGCAGCAGCAAAGGTCTCCAGGCTTCCCATCTGGTGTCTACTTTGTACACCTGCTGTCAGGGTGGCATGGCATTAGGCATCTTTTAGTGCCAGGGGAGACTGCAATGGCAAAGCAGCAGGGACACCCATGTCCGGTGAGCTGTGGAAGGGGAAGGTACCACAGCCCACACATGTGGTACAGCAGGGAAGAGGCATCCCCACAGCACACACTGTTGCAGCCCACATGGTATGCAGCTCCTGCTGGTGTGGCTTGTGTGGGTTCAGCCCCTGGCCACTTAGAAATTGGACAGCCCTAAACAAAAAGCATATTTTTTAAAGGCAGTCAAGTTACTTTGTATTCAAATATTTGTTTAAAAAATCTTTCTACTGCACAACATTTGGCCTGTCATCCAAGTGTTTTTGTTTCAAAATCAAACTACTGAGATCACCTTTTTTTCCCTTTTTCCTTGAAAAGGTTACTATTATAATCCATGGTGAGTTTTGATTAATGTACTGTAGATGCTTTTAAAATAATTATCTTTGCTCTTCATCTTATATTCCCAGCTGTGCATTTCCACTCCCATGCCTTTTATCTTCCCTAGTTCACAGAAAATCTCCATAGAAAAAAATCATCCTTCTCTCCCAGGGATTCTTGGAAGCTGAGTGCTTTCTTTCATTGGAACCAAATACTCAGAATATTTATAATAAGCTGTATGATTCCTTTCAGTTTTATTTCCTGATTGTTCTGTTTTATTGGGATCAGTACAGTTTCATGAATTGGCTTTTATGAAGAAAAAGAGAGCACAGTACAGTACATCACAAAAACGTCCTGCAAGCAACTGCATAAGTCTGGCCAACAAAATAAAGCAAGAGATTAATTTACAATTCAGCTACAGTATTTTATTGTAGCTTAAAGTTACAATCATCAAAGCTGCAATTGTTCAAAAGGAGAAAAAATGTGACTTACACATCAGCAATTTACATGTTTGTAAATATTTAAACATGTTTCTTATCATGCTGACAGATAACACATTTTCCCCATTTTCTGTCTTTTCTGGAAAATATGTCTCATTTCTTTTGCGAATGGGCCTTTTTCATATACTGATCTGTCTTCTGCCTATCCATTTTGACTATGTTTAATGCTAGTAGAGTGGTAAGATTCATGGTCTCTCAGATCATTAGAAAACAGGGTAGATTTGGACTTAATAGACTAAGTCATAGATGCACAAGCTTTTGTATTCAGCAGCTTACTTCATCAGATGCTATGAAGAGATGCCCTCAGACAATACCTCAGACCAGTTCTTTTCATACTTCACATGCATAGATGCTTGAATAATGGAAAGGGGGGGATGAATTTTGAACTGATAGTTTTCACAATTCTTCTGCGGTGATTTTCTGTGAACATCAGAGCTTTACTGGCATGAATACAAATGAAGACAAATGTACCAATATGCTTCATTTTACAAATCCATGAATGGATTATGCGTATTTTGCCTTGTTTTTAAGTATAAAGAAATATGAAGGATGAAACTCTGACCATATTGAATGAGAATTGTGCCATCGACTACAATGAAGTTAGGGTTTCCCACCAGGTATAGGCCACTTCTGAATATCACTTCCTTCCCCTTAGATTTATTTTCATTCTACTTTTAATCTTTTTAAATGACCATTTCATAAAACAAAGATTTTTCCTTAGGGCTTTAGCTTGAGAGATCTCGAACAACAAATCCAGCATTGCCAATTCATGGCAAGGAGGATCCCAATATCTAGACCAGTAATTCTCAACCAGGGTGACGTTGCACTCTGGGATTCCTTGAGAGCCTTTCAAGAGTACTACCAGGTACCACACAATGTTTGCACTGTTGGGTGTGCAAACATGATTCACACTAGAAACACTGAAATTTCAAATGTAAATCCACAGTGTTAAAAAAATCCTGCCTTATTCTGGTCTGAGCTGTTTCCAGCAGAAGAATGGCTCTATTTCTGTCATTAAAAAATGAGTAAAAATTAAGAGCTGACATTTTCTGTGGGGTGACTCCAGTCTATGAAGGGCTGATGAGTTTATCAAGGGATATTTTGAAGTTGAAAAGTTTGAGAACCACTGATCTAGACAGCTATCATGATCTCCTGTTTATTGTTTTAATAGCAGAGGTAGAAGTCATTCATTTCTTCTTAACTAATGTATATTGGTAAGATATGCCTGCTCTGAAAGTTTTCTACTATTTTTCATTGCACTGTCCAAATCAAGGTCAGCAAAATGTTTCACATAAAATAAGAACTAGCTCAATCTTGGCCCCTTTTCAAAAACAAACTCAATGACTTTCAAATTTGGGGAAAGGCCTGGTTTAAGACCTGCTACCCACAAAAATTATAGACACCTGCATAACAACTTATTTTACTATTTTGAGGCCCTATGGTATGTCTTGATCTTTCCAAACCTGGCTTCTAACTTTTCTCCTCCTCTTATTTCTTGATGAACTTCTGAACTTGCTACTGTTTGCCAAGAATTGACCCCTATACCCATAACATATTTAAGTAATTTCTTGACTGATCTCTGACGTTTAGTTAACCTGCAGCTTGAGATCACCTCTATGCAACATCTGTGTCCTGACATTAAACGTATGCACCCTAACACGTGCAATGTAATGTGGAGTTTTTCTGCACTGTTGTGGTTTGCACAAAGCTACATCAATTGTTGAACCCTCTTTTATTTGTACAGCTCAGAGTGTCCTGCTCCTCTACTATTTGAGAGTTTATGAGATTTAAAATGTGAAAAGTTGGCAAAACTGGCCACATACGGCCTCAGGTCCACCAGGACCCGCTGGCTGAAGAATTGGCTCCGTGGCTGGACCCAGAGGGTGGTGGTTGACAGAAGTCAATCATCATGGTGCCCTGTGACCAGTGGGGTCCCTCAAGGCTCTGTCCTTGGACCTATATTGTTCAACATCTTCATTAATGATGTGGACATTGGAGTCAGAAGCGGACTGGCCAAGTTCGCCGACAACACCAAACTTTGGGGTAAAGCATCCACACCTGAGGACAGGAGGGCGATCCAGGCTGACTTTGACAGGCTTAGGAAATGGGTGGATGAGAACCTGATGATCTTTAACACCGACAAATGCAAGGTTCTCCACCTTGGGAGAAAAAACCTGCAGCATCCTTATAGGTTCGGCAGTGCTACGCTGGTTAGCAGTATGGATGAAAAAGACTTGGGGGTCATGATTGACCACAAGATGAACATGAGCTTTCAATGTGATGCTGTGGCTAATAAAGCGAGCAAAATGCTGGCTTGCATCCATAGATGCTTCTGAAGCAAATCCCAGGACATCATTCTCCCCTTGTACTTGGCCTTGGTGAGGCCACAGCTGGAGTACCGCATCCAGTTTTGGGCTCCACAATTCAAAAATGATGTGGAGAAGCTTGAAAGAGCCCAGAAAAGAGCTGCGCACATGATCAGAGGTCAGGAAAACAGACCTTATGATGACAGGCTGAGAGCTATGGGACTCTTCAGCCTGGAAAAGCACAGGCTCAGGGGCAATCTGATGGCCACCTATAAGTTTATCAGGGGTGTTCACCAGGATCTGGGGGAACGATTGTTCACCAGAGCACCCCAAGGGATGACAAGGTTGAACGGTTATAAATTCCTGCAAGACCATTTCAGGCTGGGCATAAGGAAGAATTTTTTTACTGTCCGAGCCCCCCAAGCTCTGGAACAGCCTGCCATCGGAGGTGGTTCAAGCACCTACTTTGAATGCCTTCAAGAGAAATTGGGATGCTTATCTTGCTGGGATCCTATGACCTCAGCTGACTTCCTGCCCCTGGGGCAGGGGGCTGGACTCAATGATCTTCTGAGGTCCCTTCCAGCCCTAATGAATATGAAATCTATTAAAAGAACAGAAGCCAATGTAGCAAGGCATACTCTCTCTAATACGTGTTATTACATTCATTACATTACTGTTACATATGTTATTGCACACACTATGTAGCTATGCCTTAAGATTTACTGCAGAGTTAGTATGCATTACTGAGTTTGCCTCTATTTTGTTGTGTTTCTGGTTTAAATTTCAATGGAAGCTAGGAGCATAAGAAATAATGCTGAGGGATGCTGGAAATGAAGGAAGATAAGTAGGTTTAGAAAAAATGGTGAAGAGGATATATTGGGCAGCAAAGAAACTCAATGGGTAGAAACAGCCAATTGGAGTTCCTGGTGAAATCTTCATAAGGATATGATTGCTCTGATGATGTATATTTTGACTGAACTGTCAATCCCCTATCAATAGTTTGCATTCCTACCCATTGCATAATGTACTATCCTCTTGTACTTTCCAAGAGAAAGCAACTATTACATTTTTATGAAAATAGCAGTAAAATACTACCTGCAGAAAATGAACTTGACTTGAGCTTATGTTTTTCAAACAGTTTTATGCTGTTATCTGAGAACTTAGCACCCCACCACAGTCTTAAGTGGCATCAGAACGCCAGTTTAACTATAGAGCTGTCAGAATATAATACTGCACCCAATAAAATCTAATAGTTAAATAAAGCAAAAAAAGGCAAACTTCACTCTCATAGAAGCAATGGAGCGATATTTCACGCTGATGTTTCTGATGCAAGATACAAATATCCTGCTAAGTACATTTATTTGCAGTCTGGGTGCATTCTTCCTACTTCAGTAAATTACTTTGTTTAGTTAAGTTTGCTGTGCTTAAAGTTATAATCAGACCTATAAATAAAATGGAAAGAAATTTTGTTTGCTAGTCTTCTCCAAGCAGAAGCTATATTGAAGTTCTCTTTCACAAAATGTAACAAAGTTAAATTGGATAGTTCAGAGTTGCCAAAATGGTCATAGACTAAATTAAGTAAAATGTTTTCAGAATCTTCATTACAACAAGGTGACTTTGCGAACTTTAACTCTGCACTATGCTGTGAACACAGTTCCTCTTCCTTCCTTCCCTTCCCCCCCCACTTGCTTTCTGATTCATTCTACAGTCCCTAAGCATGAAATAACAAGCAGGCCAAATTGAAACCAATGGAGCTATATCAGAGGTGAACTTGGTCTTATGCGTCTCATTGTGAGAGATTTCATTTACAAGAAGAAAAGAAAACTGGAGCACTTCAAATTTTTTTAAAGGATACAAAGCATCTTTGTTTAATCTAATAAAAATGCTAAAAGTTTAGAATTTTAGGCAATGAAAAGCAGATACCAATGGAACTTCCTAAATTGTTTTGAAAGTCCAAGTCTCATTCTGGTAATCAAGGGGCTGAATGGAGAAAATAACAAAAATGCATTTGCACACAGTACACTTACCCTACCTAGGCTATATTCCCATTCATTGAGGTTTCCAATAAAATATTACTTAGAATATTTCCCCAACAGTGCTGTATTTGTTGACTATAAAAGGTGACTCCTTTAAGAAGTGCCTAATTGAAAAATACTATTCAGGATATCTTTTTAATTATTTTTGATAGTCACAGTTTCTGTCATTAGTAGGGCAAACTGACAAATTATCAATGACTTATTTATGCTACCATTGGCATTCCCTGGCAGCCAACATGTAGGATCAACAGACTCGAATGACAAGATGTACAGAATCTATGCGTTGTTTGCCATCTGCTTATTTACACTGGATTCTGCATAAATTATACATTTTCTAAACATAGCTATTATTTCTGTTTTAAACAGGAAATGCTATGGGTGTTAACTGTTTTGCAGACAATTTCTCCTCATGAGAACAATTTCCTTTATGTATATGCAGAGTTCAGGCATTCCTACTTTCCTCTGCATTTCTAAACAGCAATTGCAAATCCCTGCTAATTACATTTCACCTGGATTTTATTAATAACAAGTTTTGTTCACATTTTTGCCATAAGTTTGATCACAGAAAACAGTGAGATCACTTCTAAAAGAAACTCAATTTATCACGATGAACCACATCATTTCTACTGCTTTCCACATAAAGAGATCTGATACATGGAAGTCTTGAAGTATATTTTCAATTGCTACATCTTTATTATGCATTTGGTATTCATTCAAGTGCTACAGGTGTCTGATTCCTGGGGATACAACAAACACTTATTTCAATGAACTGATTTGGATTAATTTATGCATCTCCAACTGTCCCAGCTGTCTAGCACAATAACAGAAATGTTACTTGTATCCTGGGTCCTGAACCTGACTGTATAGCACTTGTAAAATGTGAAAATGGAGGCTGTGTTCTGTTTTACTGAAATACAGTGGACAAGATGCCTCCATGGGATAAATGGGTACAGTTAGATTTAAGTCAGTGGAAGTACAATCCTTTACTTCAGCAAAGAATTGAATCCAGGGTTCTGTGGTCTGTGTTTTAAGCACTGTACAGTGCATAAAGTATGGAGATTGAAACAGGCTGCCTGAGGCCAGATTTAAAAAACATAAACAATGTCTGCATTATATCATAAAGCTGCAGGACAAAACATCCAAGACCAGATCCTCTGCTAGTGAATATTGGTTCATCTCCAGTGATACCAACAGAGCTATGAGGAGTCACATCAGCTGAAGATCTGACCTAGGGTGTTCAGTAGTTTTTAAATAGAATACAAAGAAAGATTTATACTATGATAAAGTCATAAAATCTTACAATAAATTTTGCCCAACTATAAATGATGGCATGATAATTGCAAGCTAAATAAAGAGTGAAAAGGATGGGTGTGTATTCAATGTTTATATTTTAGTATATTCTGTAATTACTGTAATTATATACTCTCTTTTCAATATTGTGCTTGTTCAATAGCCAACCATCACTTAATAGCATATTTATACAGCATCCCTCTTCAGTGAAAAAATTCATAATATTTTGAACAAACCTAGAAGCTAAAAATCACCCATCTATCAAGACAAGTGTAATTCAAAAAGCCTAGTGACAAACAGACTGCATTGCCATATGTTACATTCCAAAAGCAATGACCTTAAACTCTTCCCTGCATTACTTTAGCCATGGCAGGCTACATTTAGTGTGCTGGTACTTTACTGCTCGCATTTAGCTTTGCCATGTATGATTTTAAACTCGTTTTAAAAAAAGCTAGTCTAACTCTTGAGACTAATTCATAAAAAAATCTGCTGTCCTATAACTGAGGAAAAGTAGTGTAAGAGTGATTTTGTAGCCAAGATGGTCCACAAATTATATGAGAGGCAGGGACTTCTTAGGGTGAAATCCTTTATTATCCCAGCTACATAATTGGTCTAAAGTTAGGCAAGCTTTTAAATCCAAAATGTCTTGCATTTGGAAGCTTGTCTAAAATTATCCTAACTATACAGTGGTCCAATAAAAGATATCATAAGAAATCCTTGCCTGAGGAGAAGTGGAATAGGAAATACTATATGCAGTGCTGATTTGAAGATAAATTGCAGTGAGGGACCAGCAGTGAGGGACAGATCTAGGACCAGATTTGGTCTTGATCCTATGTAAAGAAATACAAGATAGAGAGAACACAAAGAATTTTTTCCTCATCTGCATTTTTGCTCAGCAGCCACCCACATCACAACCAAGAAGTACAGAAATTTCACAAAGGGCTTGATTCAAAGTCCATTGAAATCAGTGAAAAGACTCATTCACTTCCATGGCCTTTGTATCATATCCTAGGTTAATCCTCCTCACAAAATGCCGGTTCCTCCAAAGGGAACAGTGTGTAAGGATGGAATCACGGTCCTCCCACTTTCTTTCATCTCATCGAGCTGATCCAGCACAGTAAGGAGTACACACCCTACGATGCAAAAGGGCAGTAAGCTCCCACTTCATCAGACATTCCTCCAGAGCCTGAAACTCAATGAAACACTCAGTGAAATCTTTCCATTAACCTTTGTTATAGGGATGTGCCTTAAAAGGAGGAAGTAATCCTATGCTATAGGATATATATACAAGTATTCCATGCTTCACTCTTTATTAAGTATGCTAACTATTTTAATTATAAGTGCAAAAAACAGCATGCCAGGTTCCAAATTAGTATAAATAACTCTAGCTCAGCAGTTTCTCTCTCTCTCTCTTTTATTAGAGTTCAACCATGAGTACAACTATGAAGGCAAGAGAAACTGTACTATGACTATGCAAATTCTAGCATAGTTTTTATTCCCATCATGTAATGGACTGGGATTAATGCATCTAACTGGAACCAAAAGGCTCCCCCATTCTAGGGTGACTATTTTAATGCCCATTCACACTGAGGCATCGCTACTTAAAACAACAAACTATACCAAAGTTGATTATAAGCTCTTTGGAACAAGAACCATATACCATTACTGTGTGTTTTTTACAGGATCTCCCTCTTCTTGACAGTGGCTCCTAGATATTAAGTAATACATACCAATTCTTCATCACCATCAGCATCATGTGAACACTGGATAAAAGTAGAGGCAACATTACCACTATATGCAACATTAATGAGAAATCCTGGGTCTATTTCTAGTGCCTAAACTTTATAAAAGATATGGACAAATTGGAAGAGCATCAGAACAGAGCCACAAGCATAATGCAGTGTTTAGAAAACCTATGTCGTACTGCAAAACTAAAAAGGTCAATCTATACAGTTTATCCAAAGAAGTTTAAGAGGTGACTCAAATCACAGACTTTGAGTACTACACGGGGAGAAGAAACTAAAGAGGTAAAAATCATAACACAATCTAATGTCTAGAAGCTGAAATTTGGCATATTCAGCTTAGAAACAATTTTTTTTACCAGAAAGGTAATAAACCATTGGAAGGAAATGCTGAATTCTTTAAATCATGACTGATTGTCTGTCTTAAAGAGATGCTTTGGCTCAATCAGAAGTTATGGACTTGATGCAGGAATTATGTGTTTCTATCGTGAGTGTTATGGTCAAAATCAGGTTAGGGGATCATAACTGTATACTCACCTTAAAATCAATGAATGCTTATAAGAAGATTTGTGGTAATGCAAATGCTTTAACATACTGCCCATGAATCCTAAACCTTTCTTATATTCTCTGCCAGGACCTATACAGAAAACTTATTAGTTTCCAACAGTATTCATTTAAATGCCTCCCTAATATGACTACATAAAGTAAATCTGGCAAATAATAAAAGTACAAAAAGGACTGTCAATTTTAACAAGAAAAAGATGATGTCACATAACCACTCAGGGTATTATTGATACTCCCATGAAAAATGCCAATTTGCAAAATATTTGAAAACATGCCATGGTTTCTTTTCTAAAGTGTTTCATGAATGGTGATTAGCCATTGCATACTATCATTGTAAATTATCCTGTGTACCACAAAAAGCAGGATTAGACAGTATGGAGTGCTCATCTGCCAAAATGTCATTCCAATCAACACTAGCATTACAGCTGATCAAACTACTAGCTTCAAACTACTTTCCCACTAACTTTATTCTTAAATCATTGTTTGTAGAACCAGCCACAATTGTTGATATGTTAGAAGCTTGGTTTTTTTGTACGAATGGTTTGTCCACAACTAAATCAATTTGGCAAAGAGGTTCCTTGATAAATTTATCTATAATTGTTCATTTGGGTATCTCACAGTCATAATTCCTACAAATGTCTTGACTGGTAACCTAAGTCACATGGTTTTATTTCTATTCCCTGATTACAGGACCTGATTTTTATATTTAAAAAAAATCATAAATGAAAAGGAGCTTGGATAATATATTTGTGGTCTGAATTTCCAGGAGGCAAGTAAAGAACACTTAAAGGTGTGGGGAGGCACTCTTGAGACAAAGAGGAGAGAACCAGGCCTAAAAATTTAAAACAACCAAATCTGTCCTCTTTTTATGAAAAAAAAAGATAACTAGACCTTTGGTAAGATCATTTGAATGTTGTTGTAAAATGCATACGGTCTTCTTAACTGAAAGAGAGAAAAAATAACACATTGCACAGCAACTTACCATTTTAAGTGATAAATGCATTCCTGTAATATTCTTGTCTTTGCACTGAAATGGTAATGTTAGAATGATGTCACAGTCATGAGGGTACAGCAATTATGCAAGAGACAAGGATTTCTTAAGGGAATATGTTTTATTGGACCAGCTGTATTGTTGGGATAAAGGTAGACACACTTTTGAAGGCAAACCAAAAAGGAATTGAATTCTGAGTTTCACTGTTTACTTTTTTATTTTATCATATACCAAGTAAGAAGAACAGTTATTTCAAAATTGAAAATCAAAAGGTTCTATTATCAAAAAGTCAAAATAGAGCTTTTTAATGTTATTGAAACACTAGTCTTTGTTCAACCCTCAAAAAAATCATCAGAATCAACATATAATCACAAAAATGTTTTACTTTTAACTAATTTCAATGTCTCTGTCAGATAATTTCCAGTCAGCTCTTAATTATCACAGTGCCAGAGCTCTGGCAACAGGGCGGATGAGAAACTGTGCTAATTGTCCTAACTCTCATGCAACACTATTTCAAATTGCTTTAAAAAACTACAGTAAATTACCATAATTAAGTGCACAGAAGTCAAACACTCAAAAGTTTGGGGAATGACAGAATTAAGGTTGCCTATGCTCTGGCATGTAAATATTCCATAACATTTTCCCACAGGTATCCAAATAGGGCTCCCAAAACTAGTAAGTATTTGGATGTTGAGCTATTGAGCTAATCAATTTTTGAATCCCAGAGCCCAGTTTGAACAGTATGTAGTAAATAAGACATGAGGCCATAAAATGACAGGCACAAAAGTATACAAAGCTGCTCATGCCATCTGCCCTCTGCACTGACAGAGACAGGTGTAGCAAAACCCCCAGTTTGGGGGAGGGGGGGAGGGGGGCGTTATTTAGAAATGCATTCCCTCCCCTTCCCCAACCATTTCTGACTTTTTCTCTCCCTCTCTATTTCCTATAGATAAGTAAAAGTGAGCTAAGACATAGAAGAAGCTTCAGCATTTTATTTTGGTAGCAAGTTGTATTTGTTTTGTTTTTTCTCCTTCTTTACATTGTATAATTATTATGCTTATATTGATTTTTACTGTTCTATAGTACTGTTTTACTGATACTATATGATTTAGGCCTATGTATGCAAGTTAGCATAAGTTATGTCAAGTTTCCATGTTGTTTGTCAAGCCTCCATCTTGTCCCTATGCTCTGTTGTGTAACCTGTGACTCATACCTACCCCTCCTGTGTAACTTGGTTCCTGAATGAATAGGGATGAATGAGGGTGCTTGAGAGACAATGGCAGTAGGTCTAAAAATAGCTCCCTTTGAATGACCAAACCATCAAAACCAATACCTGGAGCAACGACCCAGCCCTTGGAACCATCCTCATCATTCAAGAAACAAAAGATGAGGCAACCCCTCCACTGTGCCAAGCTGCACATGCTCAGTAAGAACACCTGGAACTCTCTGGAACAGGACTGACCTTGCCTGGACAGGCCCTCCCAATAGGAGATCAGAGGTAGTCTGCCCCATAAAAAGGGGTAGTGAAGACTGACTCCTTGGGATGCCATCTCCATCTGGACCAGCACCATGCCACACCACCTATCCATCCAGAGGCCCAGCTGGTGACCCCCCTCTGGACAACACCCACTGGACAAAGAGCCCTTTCCAGCCTGGAAAGGCTGTAGCTATCAGCCCCACCCTCTCTTCAACCAAGGACTTGGACTCTGCTTCTCTTCCCTACCTGGACTCCAACCCTTCCACTGAGTCTCTTTCTCCTGCTGCCATTGTGAGTGCTGGTGGGTGGATGTGTGTGTGTAGGAACCAGGCTATACAGTACAGTGTTCATTTAATAAAACTGTTCTTTGGACCCTGAGTTGGGTTCTGCTTTACTATGGTTCCGGCCTTGCTCCAATCTCTGCTTCTCGCCCCTCTAACTTCTGTGTCATTTCTCCCTCTCCTGCTTCTGGCTCACTGCCACCACCAACACTGTACCAGCTCCTGTGGCTCCAGCTATCCTGACCTCCTCTCTGCCTGCAAATCCCTGTTTCTTTGTCACTGTCTCATCCCTACTGCCTTTTCCCATGATCTCTGCCACTGTTATTGCCTTTTCCCCGGATGTCTGCCATTTCTATTGCCTTGTCTCCACTGCCTTTTCTCCTGATCTCTGCCACTGTTATTGCCTTGTCCCAACTGCCTTTTCCCCTGATCTCCCAGCCTTCTGCCTCTGTCTCCTGACTGTTTTCTCCTTGCCACTGGGCTTTTTCCCTTGCTTCCACCCTGGCACTAGGTGAGCCCAAGTACTCTCCGGGCCACTTGACCTTAAGTAACCCCAAGCCTCAGTTCCTCTGCCAGCTTCTCTCTAGTCCACCGGTTCTAATCCTGGTTCCAGAAACTTTCACTCCTTACACTTTAACTCTCTCTCTCACCTTAACCTTCCCCCAAGTATCCTAGGTACCCCAAGTGCATGCATACACACACCGTACCATCCAAGTTAGGAACTTACCTGTGTGTATATGTAGGTGGGTTGTATGTGTGTGAACTGGTGAGTGTATATATAGATATATATAGATAGATAGATATATATCATTGTGTGCATGATATACAAATTAGTAATCTGTGCATGTGTAATGAGTGTGTGGGTATTGACAATTGATTTTTGTCTTACTTTCAGTGTGTATAGTGTGTAGGTGCTTGACTTGGTGATAGGTGTGCATGTGCCTAAGCTGGTAATTTTGGATGTGTATGTGCCTGAGTTGGTAGTGTGTGTGTGCATGTCTGATGGGGGTGTATGTACCTAGAATGTGTGTATGCACCTAATTGATTTTTGAGTGTGTGCATGTGCAATTGTACATCACACCCTCCTGTCTAACAGTACGATATTGAGATCCTGAGCATTGGCCTGACCCCATAGGGCAACACAGGGACCCAATAAAAAAATAGGTGACTGTATAATTAAAGACTGTATCGTAATGCATATGCGTGAGGAGGCTAAATTAAGATTATACAGGTAACACTTCTGGAGTTTCCTCACTTCTGAGTGCTTAATGTTTTAATATTAGTGATGGAAGGTCTCACCATGGGAAAAGATCAGGTTTTACCTGGTGTTCTATTCACTGTGTTCATTCTTTGCTAAAAGTGTCATATTGTCTCTACTTTTTCTTAGGACCAGCTTTTTCCAACCTTCTACTGCACTTTCCTTTTGAAGTAAATGAGAATACTCACTGAGGAAGGTACCACACAGTGTTAGTGAGGGGTCTACTTTTGCCCCCTTATTAACAAGAGTTCTTACAACCTTATTCTGGGACTACCAAACACGGGACTCTCTCTATTACATTGACTGATTATTGCTCCAAGAACAACTCAAACCTGTCATTCTATCCCTTCCACAAACTTGTCAAGCTCTATCTTGAATAAATTCAAATATGCTGTCTCCCCTCCCCTACTTTCCTTGGAAAAGCATTCCAAAACTCCACTGCTCTGACAAGGAGAAACCCTCCTCTAATTTCTAGCCTAATCTATTTTGTGACTACTTTGTAACCATTTGGTATAGCGCTGTTCTTAACCTCAAATATTTTTTTCTTCCTTCTGGATTCATCCCACAAACATATTTATAAAAAGTAATTATATCCCCTTTCAACTTTCATTTTGTTAAAGTAAAAAAGTGAGGCTGCTCTAATCTCCCTTCATTCTCTATTCCCTTATCCATCCACCCTTCTTTTGTACTGATTCCACTTTAAAATAATATTTTTTTTAACTTAGGTGACTAGACTGAGCACAATATTTTAAATGGGTCTTACCATTTAGGAAGGAAAAGAATCCTAACCTGCAGCCTACTCTCCCCTGCAGGAAGATCTGAGGCTCAAGCATTGGACTCTTTTAGGGCACAGGTAGAAATGACAATTTGCACTTGATCTGACCACAGAAAGCAGTTTATAGCTGTGACCAAACAAGTGCACAGCTGCAGACAGCATTAAAGATGGCCGATCGAGTGAAAATCTGACCCCTCATTCCATGAGGTATCAGATAAATATGTTTCAAAATGTAGTCTCTTCTGTAACTTTTATCTGCAGAGCTGCCAGCCTGTCACTGTTTTCAGAATGGAAGCAGGGAAAGGAAGCAGAGGAAACTCAGGCTGGTTTTTTTTCAGCCCCCTACCCACTGCCCCTGAGGGTGTAGTGGGTGTATCGAAGTCTCCCCCCCTCTTCAGAGAGGGGTGAGGGACCCCAAGAA
Organism: Alligator mississippiensis; assembly: GCF_030867095.1. Taxonomy (NCBI): domain Eukaryota; kingdom Metazoa; phylum Chordata; order Crocodylia; family Alligatoridae; genus Alligator; species Alligator mississippiensis. The sequence continues at coordinate 223,074,509 of NC_081826.1, read as the reverse complement.
TGAGCTCCCTCCACTACTTTCCCCCCCTCCCATGCTGAAAACAGTGAGTACTAGCAGAGAGCCATGGCCATTGCTATGGGAACATGGCTGCAGGCCCCCAGCCCACAGGTAGATTCCTCTTGCCCCTGGAACCAACAGTGAATTTCTGTTTGGTCTGGAGTAATACTATAACTCAAAACGCTTTGCATGAAATGATCTGAGTTACAGTTGGGAGCTGCACTTCTGTCTCCACCCTTAAGTCACCTCAAGACCCACCAATGAGCCACAGTAGTGATTAACCTCAAATCGAGAGATTGTCAATGAGGATTATTGGCTTGTACAATGTTACTAATACTGCCCTGTCTCTACCAAAAACATATAATCTAATAAACACTAGATTTCCATTAGCCTTTTTGATGGCCATACCACAGCAGCAGCTCATAGTCATTGTATGATTGACCAATGCCTAAAGGTTCCTTTCTTCCTCATTGCCTCTTGTATCAGACCCTATCTTATAGCAAAAAAGGGAACAGCAAACAGTGGACAGAATAACATGCAATAATAATTAGAAAAGAGCTGTTATCAACATTATCCCCATCAGGGACTCTAATATAAATATATACTATTATATGAGTATCAATTATAAAAATATCTGGATCTTTCATTTGTTAATAGTATTGGATTCAGTCATGAGAGATCCAGCTTTGAGAGCTTTTGTTCATCATTTAGTTCCATTAGTCATTCTACTGGTCTGGATACTCAAGTCTCTTCCTAAGGCCCCTGATGCACATTAAATGTATAGTGTGATTAACACATTAGTTGAACCATAAACAGTTACAGGGCTACATGTTCAGCTGATTTATGGAGCCATAAAGTGGCAAACCAGTCACAATAATATTCCACAAAATATATGACACATCTTTGTGGCTTGTTTGTCTGGCACCATAAATTGAACATGTAGCACCCCTCAACCCAATGCTCACAAACAGATGATTGCTAACATCAGCACTGGGACAAGGGTCAGCATCAGGATATCCAGGATAGCCCCACTCCTGATGCTAAAAATGGGCTGCACATATCGTTTTTAAAGGTCCTGACACACTGCGACCTAAAGTCATGCAGAGGCTCCATAATCCCAGCCTTCCAGGACACCTATACACATCATAGAGATCAGCTTTGACATGTGCTAATAAGCACATGTCGAAGCACACTCAATTAATCGAGTCAGCTAGTGAGTCTGCTGGAGTGTACTAATTAGCGTGCTCTAGCAGCCTCTTCATCACATGTATTCAGTGTTCCCACATCTCAAAATGATGACCAGGGTGCTTTGACCAGGGGTCCTTAACGAGCTTAAAGCACCCCCACCACCATTTTGAAGCACAAGACACTGAATACACGTGACGCACTCTAATTAAAGTGCCCCACTTCACCCCAGAGCATGTGTATAGATGCTGTCAGTGTCCAGGGACACAAAAAACTGCAATTTTTTTTCAGACTCCAGGGCTGTCTGGGGTCTGGGCCAACCATCAGCTGACTGTCAATCCCAGGTACAGGAGGAGCCCAGGATCATGATCCCAGCTCCCCCTACACTGATCTGCCCTTTGGAGAGTAGTTTTTCAAAGGTATTAATGTGTGTGCGTGTGTATGTGTACAAACACACACATATACATATATATAAAACACCTTTGAAAAATTATTAGACATAGACATAGGTTAAACTTTCTGCCAGTTTATGTGAGAAAAGTGAGCTAATTTCTGCTCAAGAGGGCCAGTCATCATCCCTGGGTCTTCAGACCATGACAATTTTATGATGCAAAGTTTTCACACAACAATCACTATATGACTTACAAGACATATAACTTGATATTTGGGTACTGAACTGTTAGTTTCTTAAAATTTACAATATAGTGGTCTACGGATTCCTATGTTTTCTGCCTCTTTTGTATTCACTGCAAAGGAGGAGAATGGACATCCAGGTCCTTGCCTACTAGCAAGCATTTTGTGGCCTGTCCCATAGATTATAGTCTGTGAATATGTATGTGAACCTTTATTATGGTTTGTATTTAGGCAGCAGAGAAATGAGCATTAACCTACCTGCTAAACATTTGAACAGTTCTGGAGAAGTTCATACTCAGCATTTTATAGTAATATAATCATATGATTGGAAGGAATTTCAAGGGTCATCTGTTCCAACCGCCTGCAGAAATGCAGGGCACACTATTCCTAAACCATTCCAGACAAATACCTATCCAGCCTTTTTTGGTAAATCTCCAGTGAAGCAGTTTTATGTGATTAGAATGCTTTACAGACTTCACTACTCCTGGGAAAACTGAAAAGCTCCTAAAAATAAAAGGGTACAAGAGCCTCTTCCTTTTCTGGCTGTACCTAAAGAATATAAATTCTTTATAAATTAATATAGAGAAATTCATTTATAATTCATTTTATACATCATTCATTTATAATGTAACATTTACATCACCACATCGGACCAGTACAATATCATAAATTTGTCTTGATTAAAAGTGCACTTTAAATTTGTCTAGTGTTAAACTATTAAGATGTATGGAATTCCTTTATCAATGAATTTTGCTGGCTTTTTCCATGTAGGCCCACTTTATGACATGTATAACATTCATTTTTGCCTGTCATTATCTGAGCAGTTCAAAGGTGTTAATGTCCAAAATCAATTATAAGGTTTCAGCACTGTATACTACACTAGCACTCCTACACAAGCAGAACAAAGCGAGTAAGCAGAAGAATTTTTCCCTCTTTATCTCTCAGGCATTGCCCAAGACCCATATTTTTAAAATAAATACCAAAAATTTATTTAAAAAATAAGACAGTTAAATTGCTTGGTGTCTGCTGTGCTTTTATTTTTCATGTCCAGACCCAAGGAAGCATGTGCAAATGTCTGGAGTAGTGAGGCTTTGCTCCCTAACCAGCAGTTGGATTGTCAACTGTCCATAAATTTATGGACAGTCCTCAGAAAAATGATTGTCTGTAAAGTCAATGATAAGCTAAAAATGATTGTCTGTAAAGTCCATAAAAAATTGAACCATCTGTTAAAAAATATGATAAGAAACAGTGAGCTTGATGGATAGAAAGAACATAGGTGCACCATCTGTTGTTTAAATAGGAGCACTGCATCCACAGAAAGTATTATTTCAGGGGTTTGTAGCCACAGGAGTCTCCATAGCCTCTCCCAGCTATGTGCTGCTGCTGCTGCTGAGTCCCAACATCTGCCTGTAACACTTCTGGCTTACAAGTAGGCAAACAGCAGAACTTCCATGATTGTACAGCCAGGAGGGGCAAGCGGGCAGGTCTGATGTGGGGTTCGGTAAGGAGCATCAGAGTATAGGGATGAGTAAGGGACCTTGGGGTGGGAGGCAACATGGTATAAAACCATTGCTGCAGTCAAACAGGATTTCCAACCCAAGAAATTGTTTCTACGGGTAACCTAACAACTTTTTACTTACAACTGAACTTCTTTCCCCATGGGCTGGGGTGAGGCCAGGCCATGCCCCCTTTTCCACATGGGACCAGACTGTGCCCCCTTTTCCCTGTGGGGCCAGGCCTGAGCCAGGGCATACCCCTTCTCTCTGCAAGGCTGGGCTATGCCCACTTCTCCCCACAGGGCCAGGTTGGGTCAAGTCGGGCTGAGCCACTTTTGCTCCTCCCCGCATGACCAAGCAGTGCCTTCTTCACTCCCAGGCTGGCTCACTTTCCTCCCTTCCTTGTCCTTGCAGAGCCAGATGAAGCCCCCATTCCCCCTGTGCAGGGCCAGGTTCAGGCTGGGCTGCCTCCTGGTCACCTCCATAGTGCTAGATGCTGCCAGCCATGCTGGCTCTGGGCACTGGATTGGAACTACCATCTGGCCTGCAGCCGAACCAGGCACTGCCCATCTAGCCCACCAGGGAAAAAGATTGAGCACCACTGAATTATAGCATGTGCCAATATGTGCTATACTCTCTATCATATGCAGTGCACCTTACATTGAGTCTGATCTTCCAAGTTTGAGCAATTTAATTCTTGCTCAAGTGAACTCTCTGTCCAATATTTTTTAGATTGCAAGGACTTTAGAAGGGGGTAATTGGGTGGAATGTACCACAGCTCTGGTTCATGGTCCAGAACAAAGACAGGGAAGAGAATGGAGTAGTGTGTATTCTGCTGCTACCTCAGATGCTGGAAGATGATCCTCCTCTCGTGGGAGGATCGCTCAGCAAAATCTGAGCGGTTGCAGAGCTTCCTCTCGTGCGTGGATGACCTCTACCTGACTCAAGAAGTCTATGGGCCAACGAGAGGCAAAGCGCTGCTCGACCTGGTGCTGGCTACTGGGGAGGACCTAGTCGGCGACCTAGTGATCGATGGGAAGCTGGGTGACAGCAACCACGAGCTGATCACCTTCACCATCTGCCGAAAAGCTGGCAAGTCGGTCAGCAACACGCAAGTCCTTGACTTCAGGAAAGCCGACTTTGACAAGCTCAGGAGGCTTGTCAGTGAGGCCCTAAGGGACTGTGAACACAGGGAGAGGGGAGTTCAAGAAGAGTGGTTGCTCCTCAAGGGAGCGATCCTCAATGCACAAACTAAGTCTATTCCATCTCGGAGGAAAGGCAGCAAGAGGGCACAGCAGCCCCCCTGGCTCTCCAGGGACCTAGCAGACCTCCTGAGGCTAAAAAGAAAGGCCTACAAAGGATGGAGGATGGGAGTCACCTCCAAGGAGGATTATTCTGCACTGGTCCGGTCCTGTAGGGAGCAGACCAGGAAAGCCAAGGCTGCAACTGAACTCCAGCTAGCTTTGAGCATCAAGGACAATAAAATGTCCTTTTTCAGATATGTGGGGAACCAGAGGAAAAGCAGGGGCAACGCTGGACCCCTGCTGAACCAGATGGGGCAACTGACAACTGACGCCCAGGAAAAAGCCAACCTATTAAATAGGTACTTTGCGTCGGTCTTTCATCAGCCCCATGGGACGCCTGTGCCTGCTACGGGGCCGGGAAGTCCGGGTGAGGGTGATCCCCTGCCCTCCATTAATGCTGACTTTGTGAAGGAACATCTTGAGAAGCTGGATACCTTCAAGTCAGCCGGCCCTGACAATCTTCACCCCAGGGTACTCAAGGAGCTGGCGAGCATCATAGCCCAGCCTCTAGCGCGAATCTTTGAAAACTCTTGGCGCTCTGGTGTAGTGCCCGAAGACTGGAAGAAGGCCAACGTGGTGCCTATCTTCAAGAAAGGGAGGAAAGTGGATCCGGCTAACTATAGGCCCATCAGCCTGACTTCTATCCCGGGGAAGATCTTAGAAAAGTTTATTAAGGAGGCCATCCTTAATGGACTGGCCGACGCCAACATCTTAAGGGATAGCCAGCACGGGTTTGTTGCAGGTAGGTCTTGCTTGACCAACCTCATTTCCTTCTACGACCAGGTGACCTATCACCTGGACAAGGGAGATGAGATTGATGTCATATATCTTGACTTCAAAAAAGCCTTCGATCTGGTGTCCCATGATCGTCTCTTGGAGAAACTGGCCAATTGTCGCCTTGGGTCCCCCACGATCCACTGGCTGGAAAATTGGCTCCGGGGTCGGACCCAGAGGGTAGTAATTGATGGAAGTCACTCATCGTGGTGTCCTGTGACCAGTGGGGTCCCCCAGGGCTCTGTCCTTGGACCCATACTGTTCAACATCTTCATTAACGATGTGGACACTGGAGTCAGAAGTGGACTGGCCAAGTTCACCGATGACACCAAACTTTGGGGCAAAGCATCCACGCCAGAAGACAGGCGGGTGATCCAGGCTGACCTGGACAGGCTCAGCAAGTGGGCGGACGAGAATCTGATGGTGTTCAACGCCGATAAATGCAAGGTTCTCCACCTTGGGAAAAAAAACCCGCAGCATCCTTATAGGCTCGGCAGTGCTATGTTGGTTAGCACTATGGAAGAAAGAGACTTGGGGGTCATCATTGACCACAAGATGAACATGAGCCTGCAATGCGATGTGGCGGCTAGTAAAGCAACCAAAACGCTGGCTTGCATCCATAGATGCTTCTCAAGCAAATCCCGGGACGTCATTCTCCCCCTGTACTCGGCCTTAGTAAGGCCGCAGCTGGAGTACTGTGTCCAGTTTTGGGCTCCACAATTCAAAAAGGATGTGGAGAAGCTTGAGACAGTCCAGAGAAGAGCCACGCGCATGATCAGGGGTCAGGGAAGCAGACCCTACGATGACAGGCTGAGAGCCCTGGGGCTCTTTAGCCTGGAAAAGCGCAGGCTCAGGGGTGATCTGATGGCCACCTACAAGTTTATCAGGGGTGATCACCAGTATCTAGGGGAACGTTTGTTCACCAGAGCGCCCCAAGGGATGACGAGGACGAATGGTCACAAACTACTACAAGATCGTTTCAGGCTGGACATAAGGAAGAATTTCTTTACTGTCCGAGCCCCCAAGGTCTGGAACAGCCTGCCGCCGGAGGTTGTTCAAGTGCCTTCATTGAACACCTTCAAGATGAAACTGGATGCTTATCTTGCTGGGATCCTATGACCCCAGCTGACGTCCTGCCCTTTGGGCGGGGGGGCTGGACTCGATGATCTTCCGAGGTCCCTTCCAGCCCTAATGTCTATGAAATCTATGAAATTATGAAAGCTTTGACTTTTTGCCAGATCCCACAACTGTTCCGCACCTAGGGACAAATGAGGAAATGTAAGAAATAGGCCTGCCTTAGGGTGTACACAAGCATTCAAAAGAACTCGTGGAAGTTTAGCAGTTTAGTTTGACCAGTTGGAAACTGTACAATAGAACCCTATATAAGCATTCATGGAGCTCGCTGCATGCTCTGCAGACAATCTGCACTAAATGTGCACTGCAAGGGGGGATACTCCCCCGTCTTAGCACTTTAAAGGCAGCACCTATAGCCCCAAGAGTGCAGCTGCTGGCACAGGGCTCTAAAGAGCTACACAGCAGGAATAGGAGGAGCATTTTCCTTGCAGGGTACATAAAAGCCCATCCCCATAGTCCCTAGGAAGTGGAGGGAAGAGGAGGCAAAGTGCCCAACCAGTTCCCCTGACAAGGCAGTCCCTGGTCTGGGAAAGGGTGGAGTCCCTGGTCTGGAAAGAGGGCGCATTAACCCCTGATCCCCTCCCAGACTGGTCCCAAAGAGAACTGGAGTGGGGGGGGGGGCGAGGGGGAAGTTCACCCCAACCACACTCCTCACACTAGCGACTCCATTTTGGAGAGGGTGTGGAGACAGCTTCCACACCTGGGTTCCTGGCCCCTAGGCTTTAAATGCTGGCCCCACTGCTCAATGGCAGGATCACCATTTTTTCCCCAGAGATGGTTGGAGCTGCATAGCCCTTGGACTATGGAGAGGAACTTGGCTTTCTGAACCCTGAAGCTGACAGGGGGAGAGGTCTGCTCTGTGACTCAGCCAGAGCAATGAAGTCCAGCTGCATCATAGACTCACTTTGGAAGGGATGGGGCATCCAGAGCACTGCCCACTGGGATGTCAGAGGACAGCACAGGAGCTTCTATCAATCAGTTAAGTGTATAAGTGTTTGTTCAACTGGTAGAGACACTACTGGAGGCGACTTCTACAGAACCTGTCAGTAGAAACTGCTTGAATGCTTGTACACTTTGTGTTTCTACCACTGGAACTGTGATTCCACTGGTAGAAATATACTTTCATATACCTTTAATTACCTTCAAGTCCTCACCCTCCTATGACATTCTGCAACTGGAAAAGGCATTCTGGAGAAGGAGCATTTCTGTGGGTAGTACAGGAATGCAACTTTATGTTGGCACAGCTAATGCACAATGACTGCAAGGCAACCACAAAGGTTACTTCTATATGGGTCCCCACCTGATTTCAAATCTACCACCCCCAAAATAATTATGTCTCTTTGGCATGTTGGGGTCCCAGGGACGGCTGTAACACCCCCTGGTGGCTCCACAACCATGTCCCATTCTGCCCCTAGGGCACCTTCACTTCTTGCCCACTTCACCTAGATGTAATAATAATAAATAGGGAGGCTGCCCATTGGCCTTTGCATGGCCCCAGGTCAACTGAACCCCTGCTAGGGTTCCCCAACACCATACTGATCCTCATTGGGCCACAGGCCCCTCGCTCAGCCTCACTCTAACTGGGCCGCTGCAGGGCACCTCAAGCTTTGGGGGTTAATTGCATGGCTCCAACCTTCTCCTACACCATGTCCCAAACCTTGTGGTTGTTACCGTGATGTTGCTCTCTTGTTGTGGCTTTGGCCTTCTCAGCCTCCACCCCTTTACTTTCAGCTGGGCCTTCTAGTGTGGGCCAACTGTTTTGGACCTGGATTTGAGGCACTAGTTCTGATTTGGCCCTTTTGGGCACCAGGCCCTGGGCACTGGGCCCCTGGCTCCTGCCTAGTTGTGCCCCTCCTCGGGCACTGGGCCTCTGGCCCCTATCTGGCTCTATGGCCTTGCACTCTGCCTCTCTCCGGGCTCAACAGTTGCTCAAGCTATGAGCCTGCCCTGGCAGGACTCAAGGCAATCATGTGCCCCTTGGGCACTAATGGGACCTTCGTATACTGCCCCTACAGTCCCAACCCAACCCAAACTGCCTATCTAAATATAACAAACATAAACCCCTGGGCTATAATGTAACTGACAGGGGAAAGAGCCCCCTGCCCCTTTAAGAGGGTAAACCTTCCCTCAGTGCTCAGCTAGGATAGCCTCCCAGCCCTGGGCTATATCCTAGTGAGCTCCTCTAACCTCCCCAGGGGTCCATGTGCAGCACTGCAGCCCCTTCAGGAGCCCTGCTGCCAGGAGCTCTTTACCCTGTGGCAGCCAGGGATAGACTACCTGGCTAGCTCAGGCTCTGGGGTAATATCTTCCTATGGCCCTTCCCATCAGCAGACTGCCTGGGCTGCCTGCAGGTGCCTTCCAATTGGCCTCACTGGTCTGTTGTCCCGGCAGCCTACGGCTGCTGCACCCTGCCTAGCCTGCAGAGCTCCCCTCTGCACTGCTTCTCCGAAAGGAACAGGGAGCCTCAGGCTCTCTGTTACAATCTTCCACTGACTTGTTCCTAACTGGACATCCTTTTACTTATTTTTGGTTAAAACTATTAAATATTTCATAGGATGTGTTTTAATGTATGCAATAGCTTGCTAGATGCATCTCTGACAACTTTCTTCTTGACCAAAGCACGGGAATTGAACCAAGTAACAAGGACACCATAATATGAGGTACTTGAGCGTGGCATGCTTCACTATGGCACTCCCAGAAGCTCCAGCCCCCAGCTATAGATCCTGGGATCTGCCACTGCCCAGATAGTGTAGACAGGTCCTAAAGGCCTTGGAGAAGGAATTTTACTCTTAGTACTATATAAAAAAATGAATTTTACTCTTCATGAATTTTATTCTTGGTGCCATATAAAAAAAAAAAAAAACAAGCAATAGGAATGCCAGAATGAGTAAATACCAAAAGCCTAGGGCAGCTCAACATGCAAAATTTATTTTTAAACCGTATCTGAAACCTTCAAAATTAGTTCTGCAAAAGTACACATAACAGGGCTATAAAATTCATAAGAAAATACCTCAAAAGGCATTTCCCAATTAAGTTTGGTCTGAATTATTACGAGAATACTTCCTTATGGTATTTCAGGTCTTCTGCTTCCTTCCCTACTTCTTTGACACCCCTAAAGTTGATTTGTTACTGAGGACACAAACAGAAGTGACAATTATTACCTGATCTGGCCATAGAAAGCAGTTTATAGCTGTAACCAAACAGAAGTGCACAGCTGCAGACAGCTTCCAAAATGGTCAATTGGGTGAAAAATCTGACCCCTCATTTCATGAAGGTCAGATGAAGATGTTTCAAAACAGCATCTTCTGTAACTTCTGTCTGCCAGATGAAAGAAACTGAAGAAATTAGACATCTCTGGAGCTTTGGATTGGTCCATAAGCATAAAACCAGTGCCTAGTACAATACCAATCTGACACAAAATGATAAGTCCGGGTGTAACAATTACAGGTGTTACTCTGAAAAGTGACCATGTAAAAACATCTCCTTCTGTACTCCACAAGCGTATTCCCACTGAATAGTCAGAACCATATCTATATCTCTCTCTGACAAAAAAAAAAATGTTTGTTTTGCACTCCCGTTAGCCCCTTAGAGCAAACTGTTCTCTAAGAAAGAATGAAAAGGTTTCTCTTCTTCTTTTAATAGTATAAAAATATTGATTTACCACGTTCCAGTCAGTTACACAGCTCAAATCCCAGGTTAAACTGCCAGGACAGGCAGTGAGAAGAAATATATTTTCACCTATAACATGAACACATTGGTATGGAAATCACTTTTTCAAGCAATAAATGTAACATTCACACTACATTGTTTTTCAGAGTTTCTTTTCAGTAGAGAACCTCATTTGTTACTAGCCCACCCACTGTTTACCAATGCAAAACTGTGGCTAGATAAGAAGGATGGACTTCTAAAGATCTTGAAAGAAATAGATTAAAGATGTTTTATCATGAGAATTTAACTCATTTCAGGAGATGCAGATGAAGCATATAGTATATTAATCAATTCATTTAAGTTATTCAAAGATGCAAAAGCTAATGATTAAAAGCCTGATGTTGAGAGGAGCTAAGCACATTCAGTTCTAACACCAACAGAATATCCCCTATAGACATGAACTATGAGGAAAATATGATCTGCACACAGTCATCTGTAAAATACAGAAGACACCTTTAAATTTTGCTTTGATTTCATTGTTCAGTGCCCTGGTAAATGGATTATTACTAGCAGTACATTAGGCATTTATAAGGTGCCCCTCACCACATTGTACCATACAGACATGTGCTATGTAGGTATCAGTCAACTAGGTAGATACTTTTTTTTGAAATGCAGCACCTCCAAATTACTGCTTTTTTGTGTAACGCATTTGTTCGGAAAGATACAGAAGCAGTGATTTAACTGAAAAACCATAATTAAGTGAAACTATTTGGGGGGTGCTCTTTGCTACTATTCCATAATGCTCTACCAGTATTATAGTCATCTCTTTTTTCGAAGTGTTTTTTTTTAATCTGATACAGAAGTTAAAGCTGGTTTGGGCAACCTCTATTCAAAGGCTGGCATGATGACATCTCGTAACCTAATTTCCAGTTACAGCCTCAGCATGGACTAATAAAGACTCTGTGTCACCTTGAAATCCCAACTGTTGTAAGAGCCATGCTAGAGTCAGGGAAGGAAAATATTTTTTGTCACCTAAGAAATATTACCCGACTGAAATTCTTGCTTCCTCCTGCTGACATTGCTTGTTCATGCCTTTGTTACCTCATGCACTGATTATCACCTACACCAGATGGTGTTCCTGAACTTGTCCTGCGAAAAAAAAAATTAAATGATTCAGAATGCTGAGGCAAGGTTAGTCACCATATTTCACCTGTTTCTTGTGAATCATTGCACTGATTTCCCATAAAGTCCTGAAATGATGTAAAAAATTTGCTTTTAACCTACAAGGTCCTTCATGGTTATAGCCCTTCCTATTTAACTGATCTTTATTCTCCTTATGTTCCATCTCACAATTTGAGGCCCTCTGATACTCGTTTACTAAATAGACCTAGGTCAGACTAGAGATATAGCAAATCATCAAGGCCTTTATTAATTATACTCCAGAGGATTTGCGATTCTTTGCCCAAGATCCTTATATCTGTCTCCCTGACTTTTTTAAAGCTAAGATCAGCACATTTCTTTTTCCAGAAACATTTCAATCAGCCTTCCTTAAACACTTTTAAAAAAATATCTCTCTTTGAACTATACCTGCCTTGAGGATTTTGTCAGGAAAGGCAATTATAAACACATATCTAAGTTCTCAGGGTTAAGAAAAGCACCACATACCTTTACATAATTATGCAAATATTAATAATTGGATAGTGCTGTACTGAAATCTTAGTGTCGCTTCCCCCCCCCCCCCCCATTTGGTATTTATTTTAAATTAAAAAAACAGATTTTGTTTGCACAATGAATATGCATATTTATGGATAACCACTAAACCCAGGAGACATACAGTGCATTTGGTGCACCACCCACAGTACAAGTTCCATCTGTTCCAGGATCTGTGCTGCATGCAGTGCAACTGGCAGCTGGTATGGGACTGCATCACATGCGGTGCCTACTCCAATCAGTCTGGGACCCGTGCTGCAAGTGGTGACTGTAGATGCCAAGTGTAGCACAGGTCTTGGACTGGCTAGAGCAGGTGTTATGTGTGGCATGTGTTTGCAGCAGCCAAAAAAGATGTTATTGGCCTGCTCATCAAGCCGGTCAAGGTCAGAGGGGCAGTATCAGGATCTAGATAACAGCTCACTAACTGTATGTTTGACATCCCTGCTGTATAGGATCACATGAAAATAGGGCCAGAAGGGACCTCACCAGATCATCTAGTTCAGCTAGCTCCTCAAGACAGAATCATCCGTAGCTAAACATTCTTAGACAAGCATCAGTCCAACCCTTCTTAGACAAGCATGTCCAATATCTGTCCAACCCGCATTGTCAGAAAGTTCCTCTTAATTTCCAACCCAAACTTCCTCTTGTAAGAAACCAGGTCATAAGCATTCTGGCCTAATGGCTAGGCCACTGAGGGAAAGCAGGGGCTGGGGCTGTATCAAAGGGAAGGAGTCAGAGGGACATCCAGAAGCAGAGTCCACAATGCAGTCCAGGCTCAAGATCCAGAGGGCAATACACAGAGCAAAGTCCAAAAACAGAGCCAAACCAGGGTTTGGGGCCAGAAAACAGATTTGCAGGGAAATTCAAAGTGAAAGTCCAGAAATAAGCCAAAAACCAGGGTCAAGAACCAAAAGAACCAGGGTGCAGGAACCAGGAGGCTTGCCACAGTAGAACTGCTAACTGGCCTGCAGATGCAGGGCCTCAGCTGGTGCTAAATGGATGGGTGGTACTCCCAGCAGCTAATCAGTAGGCCTGTGCGAAGCAGCTAGCATTCATTTGGATTCAGATTCGACTGATTTGGGGAACAGTGATTCGATTCAGTGATTCGAATCACTTCCCAAATCAATTTGGCTGAATCCAATTTGGAAATACGGCCGCTGCCGAATCAGCCAAATCAAACAGGCTCCATCCCCCGCCCACTCTCCCAGTCCCATCAGTGGCTGCCTTGCCCAGCCCCAGTGTCCCAGCACTTTAAAAATAAAAAATAAAAAGCCCCACACTCACCAGCTCCTGCTGGGTGGGGGAGATCCCCGCTGCCCCCCACTACTCCATGCTATGTGGGGGGCTCTGCCATGTTCTCCCAGAGGCCCCAACAGCTGCTGCAGCAGCTGGTGAATGCAGGGCTTTTTTTTTTCCTCTAAGTGCCAGGATGCTGGGGTCAGGTGGAGCAGCAATTGACAGAGCCAGGAAAGCAGGCAGGGGGTGCTCAGGAGACTGGGGGAGCAGGCAGGGGATGGGGCCTGGCAGGGGTCCCCCCCCATGCCAGGCCCCCTATGGCCACTGAGAAAAGCCTAACTCTATCTTCTCTGTAGGTGCCCTTCAGGTATTTGCAAACTGTTCTCAAATCTCTCCCTCAATGTTCTCTTCTCCAAACTAAGCAGCCCTCACTCTTTCAGCCTTTCCCTTGCTTCCCAGGCCCCTAATCATTTTTGTTGTTCTTTGTTGGACTTGTTCCCATCTGTCCACACCATTCTTAAAGTGATGGACCCAAAATGACACAGCACTCCAGGTGAGGCCTCACCAGTGCTGAATAAGTGGAAGAATCACTTCCCTTGATTGCAAGTGACACTCCTGTTAATACAACCCAGTATACCACTGGCCTTTCTCAACAAAACCACACTGTTCGCTCATATTCAGCTTATGGTCCACTGTAATCCCCAGGTCCATCTTTGCAGTACTGCAGCCTAGCCAGCCATTCCCCAGTCTGTATTTGTGCATGCAGTTACTCCACTCCAAGTGCAGGACTTTGTATTTGAACTTCTTGAATCTCATCTGATTGATTGCAGACCATTTTTCTAGCCTATTCGAGTCATTCTGGATTTTAGCCCTGCCCTCCACAGTGTCTGCAACTCCACACAACTTGGTGTCATCCACACATTTGTTAAGCCTGAACTCAATCCCAACATTAATAAAGATGTTGAACAATACTGGACCCAGGATAAACCCCTGGGAATCCTCACTTGACACTTCCTCCCAACTAGATGTTTAGCCACTGAGGAGTACTTGCTGAGTATGATGATAACATAGTATCCACTTTACAGTATTTTCATCTAGTCTATATATCCATGTTAATGTGAATTTCATGGAAGACAGAGGCCCAGGGAATATGAGGAAGATAACAGACTACATGAAATCAGTCCCAAACAGGTGAGGGATCTCTTAGAACACTTGGACGTTTTCAAGTCTGCTGGGCCAGATGACCTGCATCTGACAGCCCTGAAAGAACTGGCTGAGCTTAGAGCAAGGCCACTGGCAAAGCTGTTCAAAGAGTTGTGGAACCCAGGAGTGGCCCTGTATGACTGAAAGAGGGCCAACATGGTACCTATCTTCAAGAAAGGGAAGAGGGATGACCCTGCAAACTACAGATCAGTCAGTCTGACTTCAATCCCTGGAAAAAAATTGAAAAATTTGTTAAAGAGGCCATCAATTACAAGCTGGCAACTGGTGGGGTATTAAGAAGTAACCAGCATGGCTTTGTCAAGGGTAGATCATGCCTGACAAACCTGGTGTCCTTCTATGACCAGGTAATTAACCATCTGGTCAAGGGACATGAGTTTGATGTCATTTACTTGGACTTCAGTAAAGCCTTTGATTCTGTTTTTCATGAGATTCTCTCAACTAAATTGGAGGGTACTCTGCAAGACCAGTCCACCCACCTCACTGTAGACAACTGGCTTAGAGGCCAACCCCAGATAGTTGTAACTGATGGGATGGCCTCATCCTGGAAGGCCATCTCTAATGGTGTTCCCCAGGGATCTGTACTTGGACCCATGCTCTTTAACATATTTATTAATGACTTGGATGAAGGGGTGGAAAGCTCAATGATTAATTTTGCCAATGATACTAAGCTGTGGGAAAATGCGGGCGCATCAGAGGATAGGGTAAGGATCCAGGATGACCTTGACAGACTGGTTTTATGGGCAGAACAGAATCAGATGAGGTTGAACAGGGAGAAGAAGTGCAGGGCTCTTCATCTGGGTATGAAGAACCTTCATCATAACAACATGATATGTGGTAGTCTACTGGCTGGCACAGCATCTTGATGAGATCTGGGGGTCACAGTCAACTGGAAGATGAACATGAGTCAACAGTGCAATGAGGTTGTCAGCAGTTCTCAGCAGGGCAAACAGAACCCTGGCATGCATCAGCCAATGTGTTGCCAACAGATCCAGGGAGGTGCTTCTCCTCGTCTATTTGGCACTGATAAGGCCACAGCTGGAGTACTGTGTCCAGTTCTGGCCACCACACTTCAGGAAGGATGTGAATAAGCTTGAGAGGGTACAAAGAAGAGCCACCCATATGATTAGGGGCCTGGAGGATAGGCCCTCTGAGGAGAGACTCTGGGAACTGGGTCTGTTCAATTTGAGTAAGAAAAGACAGAGGTGACTTGATAGCTGCCTACAAGTACGTTAGGGGTGAGCATCAAGATCTAGGGGAGCAACTCTTCAGGAAGGCACCTCAAGGGAGGATGAGGACCAATGGGCACAAGCTAACAGAGGGAAAATTTAGGCTGGGCATGAGAAAAAACTTTTTTTCTATAAGGGTTACCAGAATCTGGAACATGCTTCAAGTAGAGGTGGTGCAGACACCATCATTGGAGATGTTCAAGATGAGGCTATATATGCACCTTCCTGAGCTTGTTTGAGCCTAACAACTTCCTGCCCATGGCAAGGGACTAGATTTGATGATCTTGCAGGTCCCTTCTGGTCCTTCGATTCTATGATTCTAAAACAGCATCAAAAATCTTGCTAAAGTCAAGGTATATCATATCCACTGCTCTCCCTGCATCCGCAGAGCCTTTCACCTTATTATAGGAAGGAATCAGGTTGGTCAGACATGACTTGCTCTGACGAATACATGCTAGCTGTTCCTGATCACCTTTGTTCTCTTTTAGGTGCTCCCCTGAGGGCCTCTGGACTCTGGACAGGTCTCTGCTGCCCACTATGGAGGCTAGGCAGCTTGCAACAGGTGGCAAGAAGGCTGCAAGTAGCTGCACCACAGTTCATGAAGCCCTGGCCTGGCTCACTTTTGACAGTGGGTGTGCATGCACCTTGAGGTGAACAGCAGAGAAGGGGCTGGGACTTCACTGCCACAACAAGAATCAGGCCCCTCATGGCTCCCGCACTATCAAGCCTGAGACATGTGTGCCAAGCAAAATGCTTTTCCTTGCCACACTCTGGCACATGTGCTGGGTGTTGCCCACCCCTGCCCTAAAGTGTATTCCATCCAGACCTGCCAACTTGAAAGCATTTAGCTCAGGGGTGGGTCAAACGGCAGATCTGGCCGGTGGCCAGACTCCATTTCCCAGCAGCCCCTGCCTGCACGACCAGTTTCCAT
Organism: Alligator mississippiensis; assembly: GCF_030867095.1. NCBI lineage: Eukaryota > Metazoa > Chordata > Crocodylia > Alligatoridae > Alligator > Alligator mississippiensis. The sequence goes on along the minus strand of NC_081826.1, from coordinate 223,058,011 downwards.
GGAGAACCTACCCAGCAGCAGCCACACTGTGATAGAGCAAGGCAAGAGTTTCCATGGAGCCCAGCCCCAGCAGCACTGGCAGGGCATGAGGCAGTGCATAGGGCTGCTCCAGAGCCAGGCTGAGATTTTGCAGCAGTGACACTGTGGTCCAGAGCCAGATCAGAGCAATGATCTGCAGCCTGCACACCTCAGGCAGGGACTTGCAGGCAGCAGATTGCAACTCTGCTCCAGCTCCATGAAGTGGTGACAGCATAGTCCAGAGCTGAGGCAAAGCAATGTTCTGCTGCCTGCACACCCCTTCCTACAGCATGTAGGCTGCAGATCACAGCTCTGCCCTAGCTCTGGAGCACGCTGTCACCACTGCAAGATCCCAACCCAGCTCCAGAGCAGCTCTGTACCCTGCTACGTGCCCTGCCAGCTAGGGAGCACTTGTGGGGGGCTATAGCCACACCCAAATTCCCCATAGTCCCTATAGCCACCCCTCCCAGTGGCACCACCACTGCTGCTGCCTGCTCTGCACAGGCAGGAACAGCTGATCCCACCCCACTCCTGCCTGCAGCACAGTCTACCCACAGCCCCCTCACCAGGAAGAGGCTGGTGCCACTGCTGCCTGCCAGCACTGCTGGGGCTGGTCTCCATGGAAACCCCAGCCCCATGTTATCATAGCATGGCTGTTTCTGGGGTCTCCATGGAAACCAGCTCCAGCCATCAAAGCAAGGGCTGCTGGGAAATGGAGTCCACTGCCGGCCAGATCCGGCCCATGGGCCAGATTTTGCCTGCCCCTGATTTAGCTTCTCTAATACCTAGCCTATTCTACTACTGTTCTAAGCTGTTTGCCTCCTTCCCTGTCTTTCTGCCAACTGTACTTGTCATCTTGTTGAGCCAGATTTTCAAGGAGATCAAATCTGTTCAAGGTCACCTATGCCAGTATCACTAGTTCCCACGTGGATGAGCAGCATACATTAGTAGTCAGAAGACTAGATGAGTCTCAGTAAACTTTCTGTGATGTGGGCTCCTGGCAGGCAACAGACCTCCTGAGCCAACAGGTCATGCCAGCAGATGGATGCCCCCATGCTCCACATGAAGGAGTTTCCAAGCAACACCACCCATTGCTCCCTGTTGGAACCAGTTGTCTCAAAACTCCCACCTATAGGGCTGCATGGCTTGGCCTCTCCTAACACTCCCCTATCTGGCTGTCTTTGGCAAGGACATGCAGGCTGCAGTCTTTACAAAGTCAGAAAAGAACCTGGTTGAAAGCCTCCATGATCAGTGGCCCACACAGGTACAGGCAGAGGAAAAGCTGGCAGTGACACAGGCTTTGGCACTTTCCAGCCATTCTGTTGATTCTCCTGCTAGCTCCTTCTTCTTCCACTGGCATTTTCTGAAAATTACCTTTTCCTTCTTTACCTACTTCCAGTCAACAGGCTTGCTGTGAAAGTAGGGTAAGAAAGAAAGGCTTCAGACCAATCATGCATTTAAGCACTTGCCTAGATGGGGGCCTACATAGATCCTAAATGATTCAAAGAGCCTTACTTTGATGTTCTGTGCTGAATTTTATCCCAATATTATACCAGAAAAGGCCCGAATATTCAAATATCAGTGGAAAGAACAAACAGGAATGTTGGCAGTAATATGATCATCTTGTACAATTTGTTAATGTTTAGCATCTAATTAAAACAATGCATAAATAATGTATGTTGGCAGTTTACTGCCAACAAGTTAGATATTTCTTTTATTTGTAGTATGCATGGGGATCCATCACCCCACAGAAGATCTAAAAAAAATTCTTCCTAAATTGAGAAGTACAACCCATTTGAAGCAGCCATAAATCTTCAGAAACACATGGGATCCCAACAGTTCTGAACACCACTGTGTTGCTTACTAGTTTATCATGGCCTCATGGATCTTGACTAGACCTGTGTAAATAATTCACAACAAATAACTTATTTAAGAAACTCACCCTTTTTCTTTTGTGTGATTTGTCTGCAAACATCACATAATTCTCACATTATTTCATTTATGAAATTACTCTCACACTCTTCAGAGAACTTTTTCTTTTTTTTTTCCTGTAGCTCATTCTCTCATAATTCATTAGCAATTCATTCTGTGTCTGTTAATTACCATTCTCATGTGGTATTTTGTTCTGTCCCCTAATTAAATGACATGCTGTACATACAGAATAGAAATAATCACTCAAGAGAACCCCCATGTTGGACAAGGATACCAGCCTGCTAGCAAAATCCATGATGCTATGTACCGAAGGACAATGTAAATAGGTCCCCAGAAACTGCAGTCATCACGCCTGAATTCTAAGAGAGGGGAACCTAAGGATTAGCATTCACGTTGCCATGTAATGTAGAGGCAGACCAAAAACAGCATTCCAAGAAACACTTTGGGGGCATATTCACTTTTGTGGTCATTTATTAGATTCTAGGCACTAAGTACTATCTTGATCTTCTGCAGTAGCCACTTGAGAGTTGCATCTACTAGCTGGGTATTTATACCCTCACTTTTCTACCAGAGCTAATCAAGAATCTTTTGGTCTTTCCTAGAATAGAATGTTAACATGAACCCATCGAGTGCTGGAATCTGTAGGTGTGCAGTGATTTGAGCTCCTACAGCGATCATGTCTATGCTTGTGGTACATAAAACATGCCACCAAAAGAAATGATGCTCTTCTTGATAATGCCCTGGAGCAGGGTCAGTTACAATACAGAATGCACAGCTTTAGAAGCAGTATTTGTTCAGGCCTGTCTGCATAGGAAAATATAATGTTGGCAGCGTTTATTAAAGGGAGGCACAAACTATGCTATTATATCTCCATAAGCTCTTATGCTTGTGATGCCCAACAGGTCAGGCTAGATGATCTAACGGTCCCTACTTGATGATGTTAAAATGTATGAGGGTCAAGTCCACAGGGTCACATTCTACATATTTCATTCACAGCATATTTCTACTACTTTTGAATACTCTCAGCATTGTCCTGGTGGATTTTTTAAATAGCTATTTTGGGGACCTGAGGAACTTTTTATACCTCATAATAATGATTTTCAGAAAGGTCAGATCTGAGACCTTAACATTCAGACAATTTCTCCTGAATGATAACACACTGTCTTACTTCAGATTATGAATCAATAAAGAGCAAGATAGACAAATAATTTACAATACCTACATGTTTGCATTGGACTGTGAAGTCCTATTTGCTCAGCTGGAAGAAGTTTTCATACCTCCATCAAGAAGGGCAGATGAAATATTTAAGAACTGGGCTTATCTTCAGGCACAGGAGACACTATTTTCACACAATAGTTTTTTTGACCTAAAAGCTGACTGAGCTTCAAGAAACTTTTCAGACTGCACACATTTTAGATGTATTTAGAATTCTGTCTTTGATGCTTGATACATATTGATTTATTGAAAAGTCCAGATGGTTACTATCCACTTGGATAAGTTGTCATACACATTTTTAAATACAGTATATACTGTTTTGTTATTGGAAAGCAACTGCATTTCGGGGAGGGGGGGGATTGCACATAACAGAAATGATTCTTTTTTAATTGACAAAAAGGGTAGAAAAATACAGCATATTAGAGAACTGAAGCTAGTATGTCAGAATGTTCCTGAGCAATGCATTCAACACCTGTTTGTCTTTCTCAAATGACTGATTCCAACATAGGAAAAATTCTAATGGACTTTAAATTGGACATTTCTTGGAGTGAAAACTGATCTAAGAAGTTAAGGAGTTAGCCCAATTGACTACATTGGGACTGCGTTTGGACCACTTATTATAAAGTGTCCTTAAAATTCCATCTCTCTTCCTGGTATTTTTCTCTTCCATATGAATTTGGCTTGTGCTTCCTTCTCTGGGATCAAGTCACGAAAGGTAGTATTAGCACAGCAATACCTTCTGTAGACGGGAAGTTTGAAAACTTGGGTCCCTTCCCAGATGTTGAACTTAAAATTGGCAGAGGAAACAAGTTATGTTACATTTTACATTGTACTTGGTATTAAAAAATAGCACAATGATTGGAGTTACAACTTTAAGACTTTAAGCCATAGACTGGTGATTTTGATAATGGAATTTAATGGAGTGAGAAGGAGAGCCTTGCAGGTTTAATGAAATGTGTCCATTTAGGACTCCATTTAGTGTAAAACATTTTCAACTGTACATTAAAAAAATACCGTCTTTCAGCCACTACGATAGCAATACTGGAAAAATAAACACCAGTGTTCAAATGCTCTTTTCTTGCTCATTAAATGGCAATTGTTTCAAGATGAAAATCCAACCTAGAAAGCAAGGCTGGCTACTTCTTCTTTAATGGGCTGATATTTTCACACATAAAGTCCTTAAAATAAGAAGAAAGAGTTTTTTTCTGAAAGCTGAGAAACAGTTAATTGTGAAACTTCTATCAAATAGCTCATTATTCATTTTCAAGTCAGTCATTTTCGAATGGAATGGGCATGCAGCGTGCACATAGCCACAGTTCTTTTGCTTTTGACAGTTGGTCCTTATTCGCTACTTTTCAAGCCAAGCAAATGCCCTTGATGTTTGCCATTGATGTTTTTGTGGGGAAATTAAATTTTCTGATACTTTGGTTCCCCTCATGCTGCTCATGTGAATAGAAGCCTACGGCAAAGCTCAGGTGATGTAATGATTTGGCAAAGCTACAAAGGGAGCAGCCTGATATTTAGACACTTGTCCGATTATCAATTGCACACTCAGAGGAAAACTATATTTGCTTTGGCAGAGGGTTAGTTAGAGAAGGTGTTGTTTGCTATTCTTTTTAAACATTTTCAAAGCGATTGTAATTCACAAAGCTGAGAACCTAAAACACCCTGAAAATCCAGGACGGTAAGTGAAACTGAAGTTTTCCAGTTGTGCCTTTTAGGGAGCCTAAAGTTGGCAATGCATTATTTAGAAATAATAATGAAATAATGATATTGATGGACCTACTATAGCTCTACATATTTAAAATTTCTCTTCCCTTCCAGACTATTGTTATATGTATATTAAGTCCTTTAACAACAACAACAAAGCCCCTTACCTTTAGAATGCAATCACATGTATCAGTGTCCCCGCACAGCTCCACACTGAGAAAATGGGGGCGGGACACTTTGAACTAAAGCTCATTGTACGTGTTTTAATTTAAAATTCACCACCAACATTTTGTCAGCATGCAGACATGGTGATGCTGATACACATGATATGCAAGGCTGCTGGAGTGCATCAAATTCCATCCTCCAGCAGACTCAATTAATTGAGTCTGCTCTGACACACTGGATTTCCAGCAAGTCAGAGCAGGCTCCCCGCATGTGTGTAGGAGCCCAAAGGGCCCACAACATTCATTCTAGAGTCCTTTTTGTGCAAATGCTTTAAGGCAGCAACTAGAGATTCTTTCAGCCTAGGGGAATTCCAACCTAGCCTAGGGATGGCATTTTATGGATTTTCTTCCAAACACCTATGGGTGTGAAATCATGTAGGCAGACTCAGACCCTTCATTCCTTAAGTAAACTTAATCTAAAAGTATAAATATGAAGTAAATAATTAGTTCTGTGGAATATTGTGTCATATTTTTCACTATTGGATAAAACATCCTTAAAAGAGAACCTGACAAAAGCAAGAGACAAGCTTTAAGTGGGGGGGAAGACTCCTATTTCTGGAGTAATTAATTATTAATACAATTAAAATCAATAGGTGCACAGTGTTTACATTGTAAATAGAGTATCAGTAGGTTCAGAATTGGGCCCAAGAAGTCTTTTTCCTGTGTGTAATACATGAAGTCATTTATGATCACAGTCATCAAGTCCATCAAGTAAGTCTAACTTACCGTTTTTCAAAAGCCACATTGAAAAACATAACAGCTACTGGAACATTTTATCTATCATAAGAATAACAGGTGTGTTCAACTGGAGTGCCAGTAAATAAAGACTCTGAAACTTCATTTCTATGACTTATATAGTGGAAAGTTGTTAGTGATAATCTTACACAAGCCAGGGCTGCTTTATTTAAATGTATTCAGGAAGTTTTATGCTCATCCCATTTATACATCCTCTCAGTTGGATTGTTTACAAGAAGTCTGCAGGAAGAGGTTGGAACAGCACGCTACCTCTCATCAAACTTTGTTCCCAATTCAACAGTTCAAACATAAAATTAATATTAAAGCATCTTCTGTTATCTTTATGGATTTTGGCCTGAAATAAATCTTTCTGCATCATAGTAAGAATCAGAGGGGAGCACACATATGCCACCATTCTGTGTCAGAGGGCAGGGGTGGAGCAGTTCCTTATAAGATCTTCCTTTCTTATCCCATTGAGTCTAGGAGCAGACAGCCTTGGGGGACTCCTGTATATTTAGCATACATGCATCAGGATAGAATAGGATCACCAGGCTCTTCCCCTAACCTGTAGATTTGCTAAGAGCAAATGCTTTGTAGAACTACACTGTCTTCCACAATGTGAGCCAAGATAGGCACTGGGTGAGGAACCTTGGCAGCAGAACCAAGGAGCTGACAGTGCTATCACTGAAAGGAAGATCCAGGTTGCTCTGCGTCTTCCCCTTTATATACATGGGACTAGGACAATAAGCTGTGTCAAGTGATGGACCACCCTCCTCTATGAGGCAAGAATTAGCTTAATATTCTGAGTAATACAAAGGAGGCTAAAACCCAGGATCAAACTGTCCAGCAGAAAATTCCTGGGGTATAGCAGACCTTCCTACTCTTGCACAAGCAATGCATAGGAGGGGCATGGGGGGGGGGGGCATGTGCACCCCGCCCCCCTGAGGGTGGCCACCACCGAAGCCACTGCTGCCTATTCTGGGCAGATGCCAACCCCCTCCCACCCACCACCACCAATGTGGCTGCCAGCATCTGTGGATGGTCCCCGCATGCCACCCACCGCTTGTCCTACCACCAGCATCTGCAGCCAGTCCCCACTTGACATCAATGCTGCCGCTTACAGCTGCTACCCCTAGTCTTGGGAGGAACCAGTCATTCATGTACTCATGCATCTGTGCTGCAGCTGAGCCCAGAGCCTGCTTTTCCTCTCACACTCCTGGAAATGGAGGGGGACACATGGCAGGAGTATGTCGGCAGGCGTCCACTGATGTAAAATCTGTTAAACACCCTATATCAGTACAAGTCTGAACTGCCAGAAAGCATCTCTAACCTATGTCAGGGATAGCGCCAGCCCTAAGAATCAATGAGCCTGAACCAGCTCACTGACAAATAACCTCATGCCTTTGCACCACGCTCTAGTCCAGCACAGGATAGAATCAAGCCCTAGGGCTCCAGTACATGAAGCATTTCACTTAACATTTCCTAATCCATCTGTCTTTGCACAGAAGGTGTAATTTAGTTGTGTAGTACATCTCTATCACTCTATCCACAGTTTCATTTTATCAACCTTTGAAATCCAGCCACTTTTGCAATCCTATTGCTCTCAGCTAATCCAATGAAAAAAAATGCTTATTTTTTTCTTTGCCCTATGAAAAAGTCCCTGAAAACCCTAACATGAGCCCCACTATGGGCTATAACACATTTATTATTTATGTATTTATTTCAAATGACATCTTAGCATCTACCTGCATCCCTCTAGGTTCTCTTAACATCACTCGAAACAGAGTCACAAGTACCCAGGCAAAATCAAATGTAAAACAATCTTTACCATTTCTTACTAGCCATCCTCATAGTTCTCCCTCACCAAAATCTAGAAAGAGTAGATGAGCTTGGCAAAAATCCAACAAGCAGCACAAAAGCAGAAGTGAGCTCACTGTTGAGAGGTTATCATGTATAGCAACCTCCTTCAAGCCACTCCTGTTTATCTTACAAAGGAAGCTAAAAGCTCAAGAGTCTCTTCTGAGAATTCCCTCCTTTCATTCCTATCTCCATTGTGCATGATATTCAACAGTTTGATGTTTATATTTACTACATTTTTCTTTTATTTTTTTATTCACAAAGTTCCAGTTTGTTTCCTCCCTCATTGAATTATTGCATCTCCACCGACTATAATTTTCAAAGAATCTAGGTATTGTCAGGATCCTGATACATATTGCACAAGCTGGAAACTGTTCAACTGCCAGTACAAATGAGGTAAAAATTTTGTTTTAACAATTTTTTTTTTTTTTGGACAGCCAGATTGAAAAAACTTTTCAGATACAGTTGCTTACACGAGACCAAAAATAAAACCTGCGTCAACTTGTTCTGTAACTAATGCCATCTTTTAAGTTACTTTCAACTGCACATAGGATCTCTGTTTTTAAGGTAAAATCTGACAAGCCTTATATAAAACAACTGAATAATATGTAACACGTGTTATGCATGTTATTTTCATTGCCCATCATCAATGACATTGGATAGGTAGAAACTGATAAAGTAAAATAAAAGAAGGTAAACAAAAAAACCAGAAAACTGTATCCAAATATCCCAAAAGGCAAACTATTGACAGAAAATAAAGAGAAGCATGAATATATAGCAGCACAGTAGGGAGAAATGGAAGCAAAATGGTTTCAAGTTGGTATAAAATAAATATTACAGCATATTCCAACTGCCTGCTGAATGTCAGGAAGAACAAATTCTTCTGTAAGGTTAATACTGAATCCATCTAAACCCCCTTTACTGAATCTCTCCTCTATGCTATGCAATTGTGGTATGATAAAAGCTTTTATATAATCATAAGTGAAAAAAAACCAATAAGCTTAAATGCATCTGCAAACAATCGGAGCTTAGCAGAAACAAAAGCACAGAAGTCATTATACAAGTAGAGGTAAATGTTGATATGAGTAACCACAATTTTTTTCCCTGTGAATTTGCTCCTCTAGCTACATATAGGAATAAATAAACTACTTCTAGTTAGATAAGACAAGTTAGCTTTACCTCCGATACCTCACATACCACACTTTATACATTACTGAAGTAAAAGAAACTGGCACAGTATGACCATAAAACAGCAGAATCAGAAAAACAATTCAGAGAATGTGAAAGGTATAAGAACTGCTTTAACAATCCTCTAAGATGGGGTCATTTTTTCTCAGCAATATCCTAGAATTTAGCTCACTATCCTGGGTACAAGGTGATAAAGGGGCCTCAGCAGCCTCCGTGGCACTGTTCTGCTTCCCTACTTGGGCCCAGCAGAGGCCCCTAGACATCCCAGAACCTATACAAATGGAAAGGGTTGAAAGTTGGATAGGCAGAGAAATGCCCATTAGACCCACTAGACCTAAATAGCCAAAGGAATTCCCTGATACTGCAGTTCTGCTAAGAAACCAGATTGGACAGAAAAAAAGCCAAATGTAGTGTACAGAGCCTTCACACAAATGTCCCTGGTCTCCCTTTAATCTATAGAATCCACCTTTTGGGGGGATGGACTCCAAACAGGGCAATGTTAAAGGGGAGATAAGCTTATGGCTTTTTTCCCCTCAAGAGTCCCTTCTCACAGGTTGGAACAGGGGAGGAAATGATCCGTGGCATCTAAATGTTCAGGTAAACCTGGTGTTCTCTTGATATTAACATTATCTTATATCAGCACATGTGCAAAAGAAAAATATTAAAGTTACTGTAACCACACAATGTAATTTACTAAGTTTTTCCTTCTGTACTTGCCTCTCAAGAACCCCCGTAAGTACATCTTCCTTTTAAAAGGTTTATGCTCTTTAAGGGTGCTTAGTATTTTAGTAATGAGCAAAATATAAATAGGTATAAAGAACACGATATAATAGTCAAATCTAGCTTGAATTCCAATGAACAAAAGCATAGTTCTAAAGCATCAAAGGCTAGCAACGCTGCAGTGAGTCAGGTTTCAGAGAATGAGGCAGCAACTTATTTTCAACATTAAAAGAATCTAAAATTCCTCTGTCTGGAATGAAATGCAACAATAGGAGAACAGAAGAATTACCCCTTCTAGACCTACAACCTTAAGCTCCGTAGAGTCTGAGGGAATGTGTAGATGGAATGGGGGCCCTAAATTGAAGCGATGTATTTGTAAAAACACCGCTTCAATTTAGAGCCCTTTAAACCCCCATGACATGCACACACCCGAATGTACCTGCCTCTCCAGTGGCAGGGAAGGGAAGGGAAGGCAAGCTGCTGGTGGGCAGAGTGATCCCTGGGCTGCAGGGGTGGGGCTCTGGTGCTTCCCTCCACAGCGGTGCTCCCCCCAGGCAGCACCCATCTGCAGGCACCCAGCTCAGGCAGTCCCAGGGAGCACTGCAGCCACAGAGGGAAGCACCAGGCCCCTGCACAGCTCAGGCAGGCAGGCAGGCAGGCAGGCTCCGGGGGGGGGGGGATCAAGCTGCTGCTTTTTTTTTTTTTCTTAGGCAGAGCCTGCCTTCCCGGGCTGCTGCCAAGCTGCCTGCATGGGCTTCCTGCAGAGCCCCTGAGCTGCACAGAGCCCGGTACTTCATTTTAGTTTGCTGGGCCCCAAATCATTTAAGGCACATTATGCTGCCAAATTTGCTACAGTGGCTGGGATTACTGCTCAATACGCTGCCAACACACGCAAACACCAACACCATTAAAGCAGTGCAAAAGCATTTAGCCCACTTTAAAGTGTCATGCACACGTGCCCCTGGTTTCGTCTACACACGGCCTGAATCAACATTTTTTTTCTAGTAGGGTTCTGCCTGCAAAACTGTCCAACATTTCTCTCACCTATACAGTTGGCCCAATAAAAGACATCACAAGGAAAAAACAATCTTTTGTGTGGCAGGAGGCTTGGTGTTTCTGCCACTTTAAGAGTAGGCAGGTTGGGGCTGAAGCAGCCTGTAGGTGTGGCCTGGGCTTATTGCAGTCATCTGGCCCAGGAGGAGATGAGCCAGCAGTAACAGCTTGGAACCTTCTGAGAAAATACCACCACAGTAGGACGACTGCAGCTCCAGAAGGTGAATACAGAGGGTAACACCTAAAGCAGTCAGGAGGTTTGGGGAGAAGGAGGTTCCTAGGGACCTAGGGAGGGGTGTGGGACCCAGATTGAGGGACTGAAAGTGTAGCACCAGTGAAGGTCCCAGAGCCTATTGTGGGGCTGAAAGTGTGGGACCAGTAAGGGTCCAGGAGCCTATTGAGAGACAGTGTGGAACCAGCAGAGGTCCAAGCACCCCAGAGGAGGGGCTTAGTGGAAGAGAACATCAATGAAGCTGCCATCTGCAAAGCATGGGTAATGGCATAGGGGCAGAATGGAGCCATGCAATTAGCCCATAAGGCAGTGACTACAAGCACCTAGTGGTCATCTGAGAGAGCAATTTAGGAAGCCCTGGGGCAGCTTCCCTCATAAAAAAAATAATTTAATTTTAAAAGAAAACATCAAGGCATGGCAGGAAACTGAAGGGGTGATTACCCACAAAATGAGGGCTGAAGGGACTCCAGGGGCTTCACAGCCATCCCTGGAAGGACATCCTGCCACACCTTCTTGTGTGTACTTTTTTCTGAATCAAGTAAGGGCAATTGGGGAAAAATAGTGCCTCATTTTTAAATCACAGCTCGATGCCACATAAGAACACTTTGAAAAAGTTTGTAATATTAATTAATTAATTGGATGGGCATTTTTTGAGAAGCTATTTTTTCTTTGGAAAATGTGGATTTACCAAAACAAAATCTTCATGAGAAAATGTCAGTTTTGATAAATATCCTGATTAAAAATTAAAAGTTAACTGAAAAGGGTTATTTGTCATTTTGTTTGAAATGAGTTAAAATCAAAACATTTTTTTTTTTAGAAATTAAATATTTCAGTTAATCCAATCTAAGATTCCCCCCTCTCCTCCCCCCCGCAAATAATCAGTTCAGGAAAATTTGAGGATTTGTCTTCTTGTCTAGAGTTAGGAAGAAAAAAGAAGAAAATCTACCAAAATGCAGGAGGGGGAAAATATTCATACATACCTTCTAAACTAGAAGAAGTAATCACAGTCCTTCAGCAAAGATATAAAAAATCATAAAAAAAATCTAGAATTCCTTTCCAAATTGCATTAATTCTTCTGAAATTGGAAGACAAAGTTGTGTATGGTCTCTCCCTGAGAGAAATGCCTTCAGGCCTTTGAAACTAATGTAGAACCCTGGCAATAACTTCAGAAGAAGAAAGAGTTATTTCTCATTTACACCAATTTTATCTTCCAATGTAAGATCCATACTATCCAAACCAGTGATTATCAACCAGGGAGCCATGAGATGCTTTTAGGGTGCTGGGGGTTCCACTCAATACTTCATTGCTAGGTGTGAAAACGCCTATACTTGATCTATAAGATAAACTCAAATATTTTCAAATAGGAATCCATAGTGTTAAAAACATTCTGACCTATTGTGGTCTTTCTACATTCTTTGCAACAGAAGAATTATTCTAATTTTTTTTTCTGTAGTGAAACACTGATTGAAAGATGATGGCATTTTCTAAGTGCTTTGAGTCTGGTGAGGGATGCCTAGATTCTAAAAAAAATTGAGAACCACTGGTCCAAACCACCCCTGAAACCATGGTAGTGTGGAGATGATATTCTAGTATCCTTCCTTGGGTCACTTAAACTTAAGTTTTGTGCATATAAATAGCATTTTCTATCATAGGTTAAGTGAGGAAGTGTACTTGGGACCTGAAAGCTTCTTTACTTCCTTCCTAACTACACAGTTGGTCCAATAAAAGATATCACTTACCAGAATCCATGTCTTTCCCATTATTGTGAGGGTCAGAGAGGATGATCTTATCCTGTGTGTGGCCATCTCACAGTAACTGCTGAACTTGGATAGAATAAAGCTAGTGATTACAGTGCAGGGCAGAGAATTCAGTCCAGTTGTTTGGCTATGTGTAAATTCAGAAACGTTACTGTAGATCAGTTTGCTCATCTCTGAAATGAAGATAATAATCCTTAACCACTTGTGAAATATGTTCAGATGGAAGTTCGATAGGGAAGTGCTATGTGTAACCACTGTGTTTACGATTTAAGATTGCAATTTACCATATAATTTTCCAATTCTTTGGTGAATTGAAATCTCTTATTTAAACTATGCACAGAAAAAGAAAACAAATGACACGCCTAAATCTAAACAAGCCAAAATGTTAAGCCTGGGTAACTAAAATTATGTGTAAGCCTACTCCATCAGTGAGAGCTTCATATCCTGCACTGTGGTAAGCCAATAACATTAAATCAATTTTGGGGCTTTATTCATACAGAGAGAAATACTGGATTTCACTGGGATACTCCTAATGCTAGGCAGAGACGTTACAGTTAACACACCTTAAGTGCACAGGAAGCGCTTTAGAGCCATAATAGAACAGACATTCACATGGCAGATCCCACTCTAAAGTAAGCCTCAATGGATAGGGTATTAGTCTAAAGTTCTTCAGGTTACAGTGCTTTTTTGAATGTATGTACCATGCCCTTCAATGTAGATCAATGTGATTCATGTTCTGTTGCCATCTGAGGGGTCCTTCCCTCAATGGCTTGTTAGCCTCAGCTGGTTTCATCTGCTCCAGGCAAGCACAGCCTCAGCTTCACCCCCAGGCTGTCACAGAGAGGAAGCAGAAAAGGCTCTGTCTCCTCCCTAATCTGTCAGGCAGGGGGTGGGGAATGGAGCCTCTCTTCTGAGCAGACCTGGCCTAGCCCCTACCAAGACCTGTGCCCACAAGCTTGGGAGGGGAATATGCCTGGCAGAGAGGCTCCATTCTCATAACTACAGCCAGCAACTGGAGCTCCTGGCTGTCCCACTTTTTACTGTGCTGAGAATTGTGGTGGGGAGGGGGGGAAACAGAGCCTCTCTGCTGCATGGACCCCCCCTCACCCCCACCCCTCACAAGCTTTCAGGCTCAGGTCATGGTGGGGGCCAGGCCAGGTCCATGTTGTAGAGGGGATCTGTTCCCCACCCCCGGCCACAGTTCGTGGTGCAGCAGAAAGCCTTCCAGCCAGCCTCATGCTGCAGCTTCTGGCTGCCCTTGTCAGGAGGCTTGGGCAGGGGTCAGGGTGTGGTATGAGGGACCCCCAACTGCATTCTGGCTGGCCAGCTTTTCACCACACCAGGAACAGGGGCTGGGGAGGAAGGTAGCCTGACCCACCCCACCCTGAGACCCCATCCAGCAATCTGTGGGGAGCACCTCATGTTGAAGGGATCCATTTCCCCTTCTTCCCCCTCCAGCTGCTGCTGACAATCACCAACTGATGTGTGTGGGGGAAGGGGCAGCCTCCTGGAAGGTATGCACCAGTGCTCCCCACTTACTGGCCTTGGTTTGTGTAGGCAGGCCTTGGCTTGTGTAGGCAGAAACCCATGGGCGACTGGTGCCACCTTAGTCAGGGGGCACATGCCCCCCCAGTGACCAGTCAGCAACTGGGGGGGGGGGTCTCCCCGTGGCCAATCACACCAACCAAGAAGTGGCCACGGCACTACATCTGGTGCTCCCACTCCCCAGCCAGTGCTCACGGGGGGTCATCTGGCGTTCCCACCTGCCACCCCCACCCATCACTTAAATGGGGAGTGCGGCCTGTCAGGGGTACATCAGTGCTTGCAGGGGGTGCATGTGCACCCCCATGCACCCCCTACATGCTACCACTGCTCCTCCCCTCTCCCCCACCAAACAGTGAATGTCTTTTCGGTTCATTTCTGTTCTAACTTACAGTACTCCAAGTGCAATAGACCACCTCTGCCAGGGGCTTTTTGAACATCTGTAGTTAGCCTAACAGTCCCCTGATGCTGTAGACAGGCCCCATATTTCTAAATCCATGTTTAGTCTCCCTAAATAAATCTAGCTTGATTTTTAGCCATTCTACAAATCCCACTTAAAAATATATATATATTTTTAATGCCTAATTGCTTTTGCAATATTTCACAAGCTCCACATTTCAAAAGCCTACAAACAGAAAAGCGTTATCCCTAAATTACAGGTCAAACTGTTTTCTTCCATAGGTGAATCTGAGGGAAGTCCATACAAGTCCTTCTTGCTTCATGCGCCCCTGGAAGACAACATTCAAAGCCCCAAAGTATGGTGCTTCTCTGGCATGTGAATCCATTGAAATCCGTCCATATGCCTGTGTAAGCCCTGAACAACCCAGGTCTTTAGAACATTATTTTTGCCTGGCTGCACACTTGGGTATACAGTGATTCATGAGGGAAGTATCCTGAATTGCTGGCAGCATCCCTCACGGTTGAGGATAATCACTGCCACAGGTCAAGTAAAGGGTCATGGATAAATCCGTTGACTCAAAATATTCTGAATAAAGCAAATTCTGCCTCAGAACACACCATCAGAACATCTTCTCTTGACAGTGTGACTTAGGCACTGGGAGAAGTGTTAAATAAACTCTTGTCCTTCCATCCCCATTTTACCCACAGCAACACCCACTTCTGTTATCCAGCTGCAGAACTTGAGGGTCAAGCTAGATAAGCCTGTGATGGGATCTCTTTGATGTGAAGAGGCTTAATAAAATTCCTGTCTTCCCTTTTTACCTGGTGACATTAATTTTTGTTAATGAAGCAGTATTATACAATTATTGGGCAACAGAGTGGAGCAAATTTAATGTGCACATTCTTGTCCAACTGTACAAGGGCCACTATATCTACTTGAGTAGCTCAGAATCAGATTAGACATTACACTGGTCATAAACCAGGTGATGATTGTAGTTTTTCTGAAAAGTCTGGTTTATAGACCTTGCCATAGGATTGGGGAAAATGAAAAAAAATTATAGCAATCGCAGCTGCATAAATATATAGTCTCAGGCTGCCTTATATATTTAGCACTTGAAGATGAATGGTGGTGTGCATGATGTCTGGGCTACTATATATTTTTGTTAGGTGTAGGCAGGGTCTGTACTTGCTTCCTACTATATGTTTGCATTTCTACTGCCAATTGCGACCACATGCTTCTCCAAAGAACATCTTTAAAGAATAAAATACAGATGGCTGGTAAGTATAATCGGTTACACAAAATTTGATTTCTTACCAACGTTTCATTTTCAAAAATGGACAAGATATGCCATTGGCTGAATTATTGGGTGTTCAGGTCTAATAAAAATGATGTCACAGCCATGTGACAAAGGACATACATTCCTAGTAAATACGACTGCAGTCATGTACTATAATATGTCACAGTCTCAGGACATACAGTAGGTAGATTGTATAAATCAGGGGACGGGGTACTACTCATAATTTTTAAGTAATCCTCTGACCCTGGATTTGGCCACATGCCAGTAAGTTCTCTGGTTTGATTTTCAGGCACTGCCAAAGTCGGTTAGTGAGATTTATTAGATGTCTCTTCCATGGTGTAAAAGAGTGCAGGCAAAGTGGCAGAAGTAGAGAAGTAACAGTTCTTTGGATGCTTTTCTAAACCCCTTGAGCATCTTTAACACTATTCTGTGAAACTGTTCTTATCTATCTTTGTACATACACCGCACCCAAATTTTTAATATGGATTTTATCTGCTCTCTAGCCAGAAGCCTGCGTTCTGCTTATGTACTTGTTGTGCACCTAAAATGTTTCAATTTGTGTCTACAAATGGTATATGTATTTGGAATTTCCCCAAAATTACTCACCCCAAAATACTCAGGAACAAGCTTAAGAGACCTGTTTTGAAAATCTGACATTGGCTGGATCAAATCTTTATATTACAAAACTACAAAAAGGCCTAAACCTGGACCCGCTGTAAAAGGGAACATGTTCTAAAGTGAAGAAGTCTGCAGAACATGTCAGAACCACAAAGACCAAAAATAGGCAACAGAGTTACTGTATGCTATTATTACAGGTAGACAGGTTGCCTCACAATAATTACTAATCCATCTGCTCTATCTTCAGATCTCTGTCTATACTGGGGTCATGGTAATTCATCAGGAACTGGATTCAGTAGTTTGCAATACATAAAGGTATCTCACACTAAATGAAGTCTGACCCTAGCAACCTGAAGAAGGGTGTGTGTGTGCCTGAAAGCTTGCAAAAAAGAACGTTTTTGCTATTTTTAGTTGGTCTAATAAAAGGTATCACCTCTGAACCAAGAGTTCTAGAGTTCTGTATGTTCCTAGCAGCATGCACTTGGTAAACCTGGTGCTGCTTTCTTCTGGCTTTCTGTACCAATGGAAGGTAGAGCAGGATTTGCTCCTAAATGAGAAAACACTGTGAATGCCTTCACATTGTTTATATCACATTCCTTGATCAGCCAGTCAGTAATTTAGACCTTAAACTTTTCATATGACATATGCTCCCAAGCACTCTAGAAGTCATAGACATGTCTAATGTAGATGATAATCTTCTCTCCAGTGATGGTGCTGTCCCACACCAGCCCTAACAGACAACAAAGCCTTTCAGAGCATTCAGTATTCAGATGAATACCAGCCCAGAACATCTGTAAATAACAGCATTGTTTTAAACAATATTTATAGATGTTTGTTTGTAACAGCATTTGTTTTATTTTCAACCTGGAAAAGCATACTGTTAAAACAGCAACTTAAAAAAGATGACTTAACATAACTTAACTTTATTTAAGGCAGATGATTTTATTACCAGTGCCGTCAGTCCTAATGTGACAAGCCAAGTCGTTTGAAATCCATTAAACCAAAATAGCAAAACCATGCTCATATACAGAAAGAGACACTTACATTTATAGAAAACTATATTGTGTGACTGTGTCCATAATCAATAGAACTTTAAGTGATACATTTTTTGTCCAATTCATGATGCTGTTTTAGAGAAATCTGGAAGGAAAAATATGAAATAGTAAAAAAAGAATAATGACTATCTGCTAAATTTTCTGTGTCAAACATGTCAGTTTTTTTGCCACTGGATGAACAACAATATAATGTGCCTGGGATTTTCATTGGGCACATACATCATTCAGACTTATTTGATTTATTGTATGAATCAAGGCTTGCAGGGCAGCTATTGGAACTCTTTGGCAATGCCTGCCAAAGCATACCCTGACCCAAACAATATTTATAGACTCCATGAGACCACGAGGGAAAATGTGTAGTTTCCAATTTACTTGATGCAAATTAATGGTTTAGTCCTGTTTGTTGTATATTACCTAAAGCTGATGGTACTTATTAATTATCTTCAAATGAACTTCATTTAAAAAGTAGGATTTTCAGTTACAATTTTCTTATTACTTTCTCTAACCAGCATTGCTTTGATAAAAATGAACAAGCAGAGCAAAAAGGCACAACACTTAACCAATAAGAATTTCTACACTGAAAAACAAGGAGTATGTGTGACTTGAAGAAGAAATTTTGTATCAGCTAAAAGTGATATTCATTTAGCAATATCAGCCCTAGCAGAGATATTTTTATTATGTGTATTCGCCTACTTTGCTTTCTTTTCTTGATTTCAATTTCTAACATTGTAAATTATATTCTAACAACAAATCTATTAAAGCCTGTTTTAATAAAGTTAGGTACAATATCATTTTAGGCAGTCTTTCAAATAAAAAATAAAAGGAAAAAGAAAACATAAAATAAAATCCCTGGATCATATGTCTGCAGGCTTACTACAGTCCTATAAATAGTCACTAGCTCTATTTGAAAAAGAAACACGAGTTTAAAATGAAGTGACATTCCATATTTATAAGGAAGCAATAGGCAATTCCTCAACTGATTTCTCTGGGGTTTTTTTATTTTGGGAAAATTCTACTGCCAGAAATGTGCTTTTTGCCCCAGCTTATCATCAAAATGCTAAATTATTAACCGGAGGAAGAGAGTGTTTTTTCACTTCATTTTAAGTTTTTTTCCTATACTTTTTTTTTTAGCTTAAAGCTGTATTCATTCAACTTAATTAGTAAGTTTATGGTGTAGAGTATTTTATAGGATACAGCCCATTTAACAACACCAACAGTAGTATATGATTTAAAATTTAGTGGGAAGCCTTGTGTGTCAATAAATGCAAATGTCATAGTTCATTGGTAAAAAAAATGTACAAAAAAAAAAATCCAAGAAAATCTTGGATTGTCACTTACATATAATTGAGGACATTTTTCTTTATTTTTTTCATTGTTTCATTTTTCATAGATTTCATAGACATTAGGGGCTGGAAGGGACCTCACGAAATCATCAAGTCCAGTCCCCCTGCCATAGGCAGGAAGTCTGCTGGGGTCAAATGATCCTAGCAAGATAAGCATCCAAACAGTTTTGGAATGAGTCCAGAGTAGACGCTTGCACCATCTCTGTGGGGAGTCTGTTCCAGACCCTGGACATTCAGACTGTAAAGAAGTTTTTCCTTAGTTGTTCCTTAATTAACTCACAATTTTAGTTGTCCAACTTGAAGAAGTCTTAAGCTGGGGACCCAAAAAAGGAAACCTCAGAATTCAACTTCTGACTGTAAGCACTTTTGGCTATCGTGGACTAGATCATATTTTCTCAACCTGTGGTACACGTACCCCTGGGGGTACACAAGACACAGGCAGGGAGTACGTGGGTACCCCAACACTCTCTCTCTCTCACCCTCTTTTCCTCTCTCTCTTGCCTCTTCCTCCTCTCAAAACTATGGCAAAAAATTGGTATGCTGCATATTGCGTGGCGCTTTAAATTCCTCAGTAATACTTTGGTGAATAATTCAGCCCTTCTAGCTCTAGCCAACATCACCTCTAGCCCAGGTACATACTTGAGTTGTGCACCACTGGTGTAAAAGATGGCAACCCTACCCACACCAGATAAGACATCTGTCATATCATGGCCTTATATACACAGCCCTTCTTCCAACATATGACACACATTAGGCTGTAAATATAAAATCCCCTGGAAAATTGAGTGTTGGGGTACTTATTAAAATTTTCAGAAGTTAGGGGGTACTTGCTACTTAAAGGGTTGAGAAACACTGGACTAGATGGCAAGGTAGTTTCTAAGGAGGATTTACCGAGAGTGGTTAGACTTCAGTCAAATATCAAAAAACTGCCAGATTTAGCCAAATCTTACCATCCTACAAAACTCTGCTGTTATGTATGTAGAACTGCTTAAGTTTAAAAGGCAGAAAGGCCAAAGAAGTACAAGCACTACACAGGCTTCCAAAATAATTTGCTCCTTTTCTAGGCCTTCTCCACCTTTGAGATCCTACTCTGCTCTCCTGTTTAAACGCAGGTACCTGCATGATCTTGCCTTCTGTTAACTCAGGTGAGAGGTATTTTGTTCTGTGAATGTGTTCTGTCCCTGAAGTTTTGCATACCACTAACTTACTTTAATCATGCTTTGGATTAAAGAGATAACATACAGCAACATTTTTTTCTTTCTGTATCATCTGTGGCATAGCATTAGAGATTCTTCACTCTGTGGAGGATTGTATAACAAAGATATGACACACAACTCATGACTAATGACCAAGCAAAGACCTAGACACTTCCAAATTCAGAGCCACAATATTTAGATACCTACCCCTCACAGTGGAGCACAAAATCAAGAGGTAGGTGCCTAGTGCATGGTGAGCAGGGAGTTGCCAAGAACTAGCCAATAGGAAAGCCTAAGCACAGCCAATAACAAACACCTTTCTGGAGCTGAGTCAGTGCTGCAAAGAAGACGCCTACATCTACCCAGAATCCAGAGCCCAGAACATACCACTGAATGTGTTCAGAGTGTAAGCACTTGCCAGGAATCTGTGAAGTCTTTTTTTAATATAGAGTCGGAGGAGGAGCCCCCCTTTATATAATGATCTAGTAGCTACAGCACTCAATTAGAAAGTGGCAGCACTGACCTCCAGACCCTCCTCAACCTGAAGATATTCAGGTTAATGTATTGCACCACCCAAGACATGCTCCAACCCTAAATCTAAGCAAGATGGGGACACTCCCCACTTCTCCTGTGGAAGCTGTGCATCAAAGAATTCAATATTCATAGGGCCAGAAGGAGAACAAACTAGCAAGAGGTATCCTCACTGTTGGGGTATTCCATTAGGAAGGAGCAGCCCTGGATTCTTTCCCTGTTAATGCACTTCACATTAAACAGTCGTTGGACAGAGAATAGTAATAGTCTCTGGAAATGGAGGGTAAAGGGGCTTCTACCTTGCGGGAAAGATTTTGCTCCCATACACTATTGATCTTCCTGTGATGAAGAGCTTGAAAGGAGGTGTTTGAGGGGTGATTTTGCAATAAAGGATGATGCAAAGGCAAGAGTGCACAAATAGTTTTTTTTGAGATGGGTAGGATTAAGTTGGCTTTACAGCAAGAGGTAATAAAAGAGCAGGTGCAGAAAGAAGCAATTGAATTGAATGATCTTGAGTGATGGTTCCTACTACCTGCATCAATAAAACTGAAATCAGTATAGCTGGGTTAAGTGGTAGAGTGTCAGAACTGAACCTGTGATAAGAGCTGCAGACAACCTGCCTGAATACACTTCTGAACCAACTAAAGCTGCTGGTGACACCAAACCATGAGGGGAGGCATAGTGGAGCAGGAAGCCAGGAGAAATGACTTGTAAAAAAGGTTGCTTGCCTAGCAGAAAATCACCCCACAGGTGGGAAAGTAGGCTAAGAGACTTCTGCCAAGAATACTGTAGGGGGCTGGATGCTTTCCTAATTATTCATACATATATTTAGCTGTGTTATATATATTGTACTGTTTTCCCACATTGGTGCTGTGTTACCTTGTCCCCTAATAAAGTCTTTCCTTGTTTTATTTGTGGACTCACTGCTTACGAGCAGGGAAGTATTGCCTGTTAAAGGAAGGTATGTGATTTTTTTCCCCCACAGAGCTGGTGGTGTTAGTTTATTTTAAAAGGAACTCCTAGACCCCTAGATTCTAGCCTTGCTGCTGCCTGCAACCCATGGCAAAAGGCTTACATAAATCATATCTCTACAGAAATATGTTGGGATATTTCTATGACACTATAGTTATCATTCTTTTGGACTCCTCTTCATACCACTAGTTTTATAAAGAGTCAAGCATTCTTGAACCCTTCCAACTGCACTTTATTTAATCTCTCATTCTTCCTATTTTCCCCAGAACAAAAGTCTAAATGAAAAAATGCTGTTTAAGCATGACTGGAAATAAATCAACAGAGAGAATTCATAACTGTGACATTCATTTTTATCCCTCCTACTTCCTTTTCCACCGGAGGGAACTTAAGATATACCTATAATGTGGAAATCTGCAGGTCTAATACTCTGGGCTCTCAAGCTATAACCGGTCTAATGATTGTATTGATCATTAAATAGAGCTGGGTGAAAAACTAGGTTTCTGGTTTGCTGATTTTTTTTTTTTAATTCTGTCTAAGCCTGACATAAAAACTAATTTAAAAGTTAATATTTTTAGGAAAACTTTTACCTAGCTAAACCAAAATTAGTCTCTTAAATCAAAAGATTTTTTATTATTCAGAAAAAAAATCATTAGGAGAAAAGAGAAAAACTGTGCATTAACACAGGAATAGGGACAGGAGCTTTACCATAAACCAATAAAAGGGAAAGATTAATTATTAACTGAACCTGATCAGGGCCTTGCTGTATGTATATATAAGGTACAAAGAACAGTTTCTTGCATTAAGACCTTGGGAGAAATTTTCAGAAGAGTCTAAGGGTCATATCCAGTCAAAGATTTAAGTGCCAAGACATTAAGAACCACAAAGGAGCAGAAACAGAATCTTTAAAAAGGGGCCCTTAAGTTCTGCCTCACTTCTTTTTTGGATTTGGCAATAAGGAACCTAGGGCATGTTGAACGCTGTGCCAGGAGACAGCATGCTTAGACACAAAGCATTGTGTACATGAGCTGGAAGCAGCATAACTTCATTCATGAGCAGTTGTGCCTATGCTAAAGGGCACAGATGCCTGGCATAATAAAGTCCACAATGTAGACTTGCCTTTAAACACACACGTTCCACCCACATTGTGCATTTGAATCACCCAGGCTCTTCTGAAAATCCCATTTTTATATTTGACAATGGAAAGGAGAAGACTAAAATCCCAGGAATTACACATATGCCCGGGGACGTGCAAATGAAGAAAATAATTTCAGACTCAAAGAATGAAAGTAGGTGGATTTGTCTGCTCAGTGAGGATCCATGTAACATTTCAAAATGCCTAACTAATTTTAGTGCCATTTTAGTGGTGCTTGCCATACTGTGCATAGAGTTATGTTTATTTTTAACCTCTGGTATTTTTTAGCTTGCAGCTTCTTCTATTTCTGTAAAGTTGCCAATAAAATGTACATTTTTTTAGACAATGGAATTGGATTTGGAAGCTGTTACTTGGAGCAACTGCTTCTTCATACATCCAAAAGTCAGAAGATAGGTAGCATTTTGAGCGAGACAGGGAAAGAGTTAGTACATGCCCAATTCCAAAACCAGGCACTGTTTTAGTCATAGATAATGACTTTCCTCCTATATTTAATTTCCTTTCCTTGGATTTTCAAAAGTTAACTAATTTAGCAATGTTTGCATTTCTAGAAAGTCCAACTCATGAACTTCAAATTTCATTAATATATCAAGAAAAATACTCTTATTTGTGTTCTTCAAGTAAGAGTTAACAAACTAGTTTTATTCTGGCATGTAAAATGTCTTCTCAGAACATTGATGTGACAGATATCTGTGTCTGGAGAGATCACCGGCAACGCGTAGGGGGTGCATGCGCACTCCCCAAAATTAGCCGTGCACCCCCTGAGAGAAGCACCGCTGATGCTGCCGGCAGTGCCTGAGGTCGGTCACAACTTGCCACCCTCCTCCCCTCACTGCTGATACCACTGTGGCCACCTGCAGGAGCTCCCTCCTTGCCACCACCATGCCCCCACCACTGCTGCCACTGCCGCCGCCTGCGGGCAGTCACCATGCCCCCCCAGCCTCCAGGGGCATGCATCGTTCATGAGACAGCTTGTTCATAATTTTGTATCATTTCTTATCATTATATACTTTTTGCTCACAATTTACACTTCCAGTTTTGAAAGATCACCTGCAACACAAAAAGCTTTGGGTTATGGACAAACAAACAAATTAGGGTGACTTAAAAAAGGGTAGGAACTTACTATATTTCAGCTGTTCTGTGGTAATTGCATACCTAGATCCTGTCTTGCACCTTTCAGAACAGGCCCACAGATTGTGCCCTGTACTGCCAAGACCTTGTAAGCTTGATCTATTGAACAGGGCTACTCTATCCAACCACAGGGCTCCCCAAGTTCCTAAAAATTTGGCAGCTGGGGAGTGGCAATTCATGCTGTCACTGCTCCCTTGCTGCCAAATTTTTGGACCCATCTGGACCCAGTCAGGAAGATGACACAGCTCCACAGGCCAGATCTGGTCTAGATGCCAGGGGTTGAGCATCCCTGGTCTTATTAATTCACCTCCATGTGTATAAACAAGTAATCAAAATCAGATATTCTGCTCATTCTATCTAAATTGATTTTTTCCCAATAATACAATGAAAGACACTCCCTGAGTAGTGTTGTCAATACTGTCAATATTATTATAAGTTTTGGCATTTTCTCTCCAGCCCTCCCTCCAGGAAATTCAAAGTTCATTAGTTGTTGGACTTTCTAGAAATGCAAACATTGCTAAATTAGTCCACTTCTGAAAATCCAAATGCCAGGTTTTCATTTCTTTCTTTCTAGCTGTCCCAGTTGTTGAGAAAACTCTTAAAACATGATCCAAGTATATCATAAAATTAACCATATGAAAGAGTATGCTTGTGTTTGTGTAATCTCAGGATTTTAAAACCAATCTCATGGTTTTAAGTATCCATGGGATCGACAATGCTATAAAATACTTTTCATCAAAAAGTTTATCAGGATTTCTATTTCAGATTTTGCAGTTTTTCTTTCCCTGATGTCAATGCATAACATTTAGCTGATTGTGCACACAGAGAAAGGAAAATGGACAGTTTTTTGCGGGGCTCACCAAAACGCCTGAAATGCTCAGGGGCACAGGACTAGGAGAGGAGGAAGCCGTGGTTACAGGCAAACCCCAATTCAAATTAGAAAGAAAAGAAAGCCCCAACATACCTCTCATAGGGGCCGGGAGGAGCAAGGAAGCATGCACCGGGAAACTGCCCGCGCGGTTCATTAGCCACACTCATATCCAGCTGGGCCCAGGTGACGTCAGGAGGAGACGCCACCTGGCAGAGATAAAGAGCAGCCCTGAAGGCACTGGAGGGCTGCCGAGGACCGGAGAACCAGCGGGGAACCTCCAGGCAGGAGGCGTGCAGCCCTGGCAGCTGGCTGCCTGAGGTGGCGGAGACAACTGCAGCAGCAATGAGGGTAGCAGCGGCGTTGGAAGCGGCAGGAGATCCCTGAGTTGTGGAAGACTGGCAGGGGCTGGAGATGCCAGCGAGGAGGCCGGCAGAGGTAGCAGCTGGGGCTGCTGCAGCAGCAGGAGCCACAGGAGATCCCTGAACCTGGGAACGGCGGGGATTGAAGATGCTGGAGGGGAAACTGGTGGGAACACCGGCTGTACCAGCAGCAGCAGAAGCAGCAGGAAACCCCGAATGGAAGGAGACTGGCAGGGATCAAGGGAGCCAGCAGAGGGATCCACAGTGACCCCTGGAAGAGCCGGCTGGAGACCTCCAACCTCAGGTGACAGGGGCTACAGCCCCGAGTAGAAGTAGAGCCTGGAGAGGGAGAGAGGAAGGCCTCGGTTGGGGCGAGAGCATGGGCCCCGACTCGGAGATGCCCAGGCCTAGGGACATTGAGGCAGTAGGGGGCACAGAGTTCCCATGGGGAGGGGTACTCTATTCTCCTTCTGGTCCTCCTTCCCTTCTCTCCTTGTGGTTGTACCTTACTGGTAGCCACGGTGGTGGGTTTGTTCACTTCGCGTCACGACAGGTGCCTCTGGAAATAGGGGTTGAGGATCAAGGCATGCACCATGGTCCCTCTTGTTAGAGTAAATTCGCAGAGCCCTTGGCTCTAGGCAGGGCGCACGAAGTGCCACTGCCAGTAGGCACTGAGGGCTAAGGGCACAGGATAGTCGAGCCTGAAACCTGAAGGCCTCCTAGCCCTCCCACCGGAGCCTGGCCAAGACCCCAGGGACTCGCTGCTGAGGGGCTACACGAAGATCAGGGGAGAAACCAGCAGGGGCTAGCTGTAAAAAATAGACTTGGAGGCCCGTCTCAGAAGGTGGCACTTGGACGGGGTGTAGGGAAGGTTGGAGACCCATGAGTGCCCGCCGAGGAGCGTGACAACTCTGGAGGCTTCCTCGAAGGGGACCCCCTCCACTGAGGTTCCATTCAAAGTCATGGCAGGCAAGTTAGGGGGTTTCCCTGATGACAGCCAAGGTACCCTCTGGGGTCCACACGCAGGTCCCTGGCAAATCAGATTGACTGTCTGGGCAAAGGCAGCGTGGGAATGCCTAATAGAGCAGAGGCGGGCACACTCAATAAGAGATATTACACGAAAACTAAAGTTGACACATACCAGTTAGACACATATAGACACACATGCACATATAGAGCAGAGGATTTTAGAAACTAGCCATATGATACTGCAGTACTCTTTTGCAGACTCTGAGGAACCTTGGTAGCGAGTGACAATGGTGCTGAGATGAAAGGGGTGTATATTACAACACCAGAGCTGATGTGGGGACTAATGTTAAAGTCAGAGTCTTAAGTTGATCTCAATATTAAAATAGTTACCCAAATCTGGAATCTCCCTTTTATATTTTTGCTTTCTGGGCTACATAGAGAACCTACACGTTGTACTAAATGATTTATATATTAATCCTTTCAAAGAATTTTTGCTGTATTTCTCCCCTGGCCTCAATTTCTTTAACAGCTTCTAGGGCCATGATCAGGTGTATTTTCACTGCTAAACATTAGCAATTTGCTTTCTACATTACAAACTCAAGGTAAACCTGATGTGTTCTTACTCTTTATTGATTAGTTTCTAAGACAAACAACTACCTACACTGAAGGATACAATTTTCTGGGTGATCTATTAGTTTTAACGTAGATCACAGACTATAAATCCATTTTAAGTTATAGTAACCTGTTATCAGTTCTCCCTGTTTTCATGGGCTAGGTTGGAGCCACAAGTGTTTACCTCACAACACTAAATCTTTCACAAATGCTGTCACGTATAGTTTAAAATATATAGCTTGTCACATGACCTTTATGCCCTGATGCAGTTAATAAATCATGCTTCTCAATTGGTATTATGGTAAAACTCAGCAGCACCAGCGGAGTTAACGGTCTGTCAGTGATTTTCTTTTGAACCTCTATGTTCATGAGGTTATAGACAAAATAATACTATTCACTCTGAGCTGAATATTTGCTTACAGTGTATGCCCTTAAGGGCTTCTCAAGGTTAGATCAGCATTTTCACTATTCCCTACTTATTTCCTATGTAAGGCATGACTGGCCAGCTTCACCTACTGTACAACATCATAAATTAGATTATGGACATGCAGTAGCTACCTTTGGCCCTTCATACATTTTAAGGAAAGAACTGAACTTTCAGATCATGCAGGCTGACCTCCTAGGTACCATGGCCCATAGAATGTCACTCAGTAATTCTTGAATCAAGCCCAGGCACATACACCTGAACTATGACATAACCTTCAGAAAGATATCTATATTAACTGATTCCACGTGATAAAAAACTTATCATTGGTAAGGTGTCTCACCATGTAGTTATTCTCACTGTCAATATTTGCATATTTTAATTAATTTAGAGACTTTCTCTGCCAAATTTAAGAACCCCCCAGCACCAAATCTTTTCCATGTATGTATTGAATTTAGACCATGAACAAGTCGCCTGTTAATGTTGTACTGTATTTAATAAATTAAATTGTCTTTGTTTGTAATATACATCATTCTTGTAGCCCTTTTTACAGTCTTCATTTTTTCAGAACACTTTTTAGTAATAGCCACCAAAATCAGACATTATATTCCATTGTTTCTACAGTGCAATATTTCAATATAATGTCACTTTCCCAGCCCTGCTCAGTATCCCCTGTTTATCCAGCCAAAGCCTATCCCTTTTAGACACAGTATTACACTTGGAACTCAAGTTCAGTCAGTTAATACCAAATTTCCTTCTCCAAGTCACAGTAGTCCGTGAGGAGTGTGGTCTGCATTCTTTGTTCCTGAATATATTAAAATTCATTAACCCTTAAAGCACTTCTCTTCCCTGTCAGATGTTTCCTGTGCTTCTACTGGACTGCAGCTCTGTCAGAGACATGCCATATGGGTATTTAGTTCTGTGGCCTTTTGACCAAGAACTCAAAATGGGGTTGGCACCTTTTTTTCACAACCCCTTCTTAAAGGTTGTAAGTTGCTACCATTTTCTAAGAGTGTCTCTTGAAATAACATTTCCAGACAACTGTTTACAACTTAAATGATATCCATAGAAATTAAGTGAATTAAGGAAGTAAAAAAAATCAATTAAAACAAAATGAATGTATGAGACTAGTCTGAAATTCTGCCAAAGCAAAGGCAGATAGGTTCCATATACCTTAGTGTTTACTTATAATAACTAAAAACACATTGCATTTGTACATAGCTCCTTCTTATTTTCTTCCCATTGACCTAGCTTGTCACTCTCTGCCACATTCCTCAACTTAATTTACCCCTTTCCAGTTCTCTTAGTGCATTTAGGTTTCTTTGATTTATTCACTTCTCATCATTCCAAGCAAACTCTCTTGGAAGTGGAGTCTGTTCCCAAAATCACTGAGAATGTAGTCAACAGAATTGTACAGTTTTGTTTCTACTTTCCTGTGCCATCTTTACATTTTATCATACCAAACATTTAATTGATGGTAGATTCACATACCTGAAGCCTTCCAGATTCACATACCTGCAGCCACATTGTCAAATGCTTTGGCTAACTGTTGTTGGAAGAAATCCTTCTGAGAAGGTAATTAGATCCTTTCTAAAGTTTACTTTACCTGTCTGAAGGTGTTAAGCTAGAGGGCAGTTCTGATGAGATTTTAGTTTTCCAGTTACATCTACTCCAGTAACACACATCCATCTTACCCTTAAGATTGAGTCACAAAAAACCAGCAAAGAGGATGAGGAAGAGAAGCTCTCTACCGTTTACATTAACTGTTTTCAGGAGCCCAAGCAAAGTGAAAAATAATTGCACTTATGTACTTAAGTCCATTTACACACCTAATAGATAGAACAGAATCTGGCCCTTACTATATCTTCTCTGCTTCTGAAATTAAGGACTCATGCAAAAAAAGAGGGAGGACATGGGCAGTATTCTCTCTCTCAACATTGATTCTGCCCTATCAAAACAAAAAGTCAAGTCTACAGTTCCATCAGACCATCAGTTTAACACATAACAGTGTTTATATCCAGCAGCACCTGAAGATGTTATTATTTTTATTACATCCAGACCCTTTTACCTCCCCAGCCTGCATTATCAAGTCCCCATTTACAGCCAGGTCAACTGGGGGCAGCCTTCCACAGAAGACCAGAGTGGAGCTCCAATTCATGCCTTTTGAGCTACAGAACAACACAGTAACCACTTTACTTCTAGACTCCAGCATTGTCTTCTGTGTCAGACATGGATTTCTGACAAGTGAAATCCAATCTCCCCTGATCTCCCTCCCTCCACCCCCCCATATAATTATTAAAATGTCCGGTTGGTTAAAAAATAAGGAAACAAGTTTACTGCTCTAATTACTCACATGTGGTTGACAATAATCTTTAACATTGGTTTGATATTTAGAAATAAATTGGTCTAATGAGAAGGTATGATCTTTAAGAGTATTTGATTAAATCTCAAGAGATGATAGAAAAGAATAATATCAAAACAGCTGTCAAGGTATCGCTGGAAGAAATGAAGATTTTTTTTAAAGAAATTTTTTAAACTAAGTGATAGGAATAAATTAAGTAAAGTTTCCTGCATCTTAATTAACTGAGAAAATGAATCACCAGTGTTATACCAAAAGCATTGCTATTAGCTAACAGAAGCGCATTGGACTGAAAGGCTGCACATATTACAACCTTACACTGTCTGAAGTATTGCATAGCTCCCGAAGTTAATATTGTACATAATGATTAACAAACAGTATTGTCCAAAGGGACACCACTAAGGTCATTCCATTAACATATTCTGTAATTTCAGTTAGAATTTAGCAGGTGAGGAATTTCAAACAAACTCTGATAATAGCCAAATTTTAAAGCTCTGCTACAATTATATAGCTCTGTTATATGGACTGGAACCTCTTGTAAAACCAAGTTGCATTCCACATAAGTCTAAAGATAATGAGTGCAAAAGTATCTTTAAACTTCCTTTACACCTTTCTAATAATCAAGGAACCTGGTTTTCTCTGATAAAAAAATCACAAATTCTGTGATAGAAACACCATCGCAAGTTCTCTGATAAAAAAAACAAAATCCACGATTAAAATGAAATGCTGCTAAGTAAATAGGTATCAGTTGAAAACAATGTTTTATAGATATATTTACTTTAAAGGAATTTGGAAGCCTACCAGTGCCTCAATCATTATAATAAAATAAATTATAAATACCTGTAAACTTTGGTGTTTAATTTTGGCTTTTTTATCATGGAAAATCAGAGCTCCCCCTGCCACCTTCACTCACCAAGATGCAGGTCTAGGCCCCTCACTCCCCAACCACATCCCCGCAGTCCTGCTGGTGCCCCTCACTCCCCACCCACTGCCCTCGCGGCCCTGCTGGTGCCCCTTGTCCCCAACCCACAGACCCCTAGCCCTGCTAGTGTCCCTCAACCCCCACGTACAGCCCCCTGCCAGAGGGGGCCCCCAGCTGCCATGGCTGAAGGGCCAGGGACCCTAGTCCACAGTCCCCTGCCCCATGCAACAGCACCCGAGCCCTGGATGTCACCTGCAGAAGGTGGCAGCTGCTGCAGCCCAAGCAGGGAACAGAGCACAGAGCCCAGCTCCCCTTCCCCCAATGCCGGCATGGCTGCAGTGCAGCCCATGGGAAGGAGGGAGTGTGGGCTGCCTGCTGCAGGCTTGGGCTCCCCCCGGGGCCTCTGCAGCCCAGTTGTTGGGAGCTGACATGGCAGGACAAAGTGGGGTCAGGTGGGGAATCTTGGTGCCACCGCTGGGAGCTCCATGCTACTATGACAAGGCACCCCCTGCCCACCTGGCAGCAGAAAGGGGCACAACCCCATGCTGCCACACCTGCTGCTGCTGGGTGGGCAGGGGGCACCTCACCAAGGCAGTGCAGAGCTCCCAGCAGCAGCAAGAAGCTTCCCCACCCAGCCCCCCTCTGCCCTGCCTCACTGAGTCTCTTCCACTGGGCTGCAGAGGCCCTAAGGGAGATCAGCAGAGTGGGGAGCCCAAGCCCACAGTGGCCAATCCACACCCAGCCCCCACCCTACGCACAGATCTGGGGGGCATGTGCTCACCTCCACCCCTTCTTCCCCTCCAGGAGTGCACGCAGAAGCAGGGAGTGAGCCCCACCCCTCCGCCCTTCAAATGAGCTGCCCACGGCCCAGTCCCACTCCCCACCTGGGCCCTGCAGCCATGCATCGCCCCAGGCCCCAAGCC
The DNA here is from genome assembly GCF_030867095.1 of Alligator mississippiensis. NCBI lineage: Eukaryota > Metazoa > Chordata > Crocodylia > Alligatoridae > Alligator > Alligator mississippiensis. Next base: position 223,026,696 of record NC_081826.1, on the reverse strand, counting down.
CCATGTACTGCCCAGCTGTGCATCAGCTCCAACCCTGCCCAACTCCCTCCCTCTCTTCTTCCCTCCTTCCCTATGGGAGCCTCAATCCCTGTCCCCCCACCGGACTTATCTGAGGGAGCTGCTCTCCAGACTACCTGATGGCCATGTATATGTACATACCCATGGCATCTCCTGCCTGACTGCCTTCCTCCCACTCCCTCCCCCCTCCTCTTGTGGGCTGAAACTCTGCTAGCCTGAAGAGAGATCTTTGCAAAAGTAGAAAATTCATGTTTCTCTGTTAAAATTAGAAGACCACATTTTTTCTCAGTTAATAGGGAATATCAATGTTTTTCCCCATCTTTCCTTGGGGAATTGAAAACCCAAGATTCCTGCTAATGACTTCTTTGGGGCCACAGGACATTTCAAAACTGATCTAATGCAGCCTTATTACATGCAACTACAAGGTATATCCCACAGCCAGAGGTAGCTTTTTCTTCTCATGTCTTTATCATAAACTAGATTTTTTTTTCAGAATCACGCACAAGTGATGGCTCTTTCCATTGCTGCAGCAATGTCCTCTTTTATACAGGTCTTACCAAGGAGTCATCAAATGAACAGACACACCATAATCTGCCCTTTACTGCACTCACATATATTCATGTCATTAGAGTAGTCCCATTTGATCATGTTTGGTTTTGATCTTCCAGTTTGCATGCTCAGGCAATTCAGACATTGCCATGTTGGCCAGTCTAGGTCCGCCACTCTGGGAAGGTCTTTCTGGTGTTCCAGGTCCAACAGTGCAACACTGGTCACAACATTCTTTCATGCTTTAAGTCGCTTAGTTACTTCTGTGTGACCATAGGGTGGATGCCTGGGGTCTTCCATTTGCCTTGATCATACTTTTTGGCTCATTACCTTTCTTCTGATATCAGGTGGTGCAGTGCCAGTCAATAAGTACAGGCTATCCTTTAGTGTTGGCTTTAGACATCCTGTTATTTCACAACAGCCTAGTTTCTTGGCATGAACTGATAATTCCCTTAGTGGACATGCATACTCTGCAATGGAATAGCACAAACCAATAGCAGCGGTTTATAATGTAGCTGGGTTCTCTCCCCACTTTGAGGTGACCAACTTTTCAAAGTATGTTGTTGTGGGCTCTGACTTTCCCTTTTGTCTTCTCTAGATGTGCTTTGAAGGTAAGTGTTGAGCACAAAGTGACCACCAAGTACATAGGGTTTGGGTGATTACTCAGTGCAAGTCCATCCCAGCTGATATTTAATTTCTGTGCAACTTCTCCATGGCATAGGTGAAAAGCTGTGATTTTGCATCTTGGTAGGATTAGCACAAAGATGGTTCTTATTGTAGTAATCTGAGAGATTGCTCAGTGCACATGTTAATCTGTTCTTGACAATGACAAAGTCAGCCATTGATGCATAGATCATCATCATATATGAATCTCTTCATATTACTCTGTATGGGTTGGTCATTGGTATATATGTTAAAAAGGATATGTGCTAGCACACTACTCTGTAGAAGGCCATAAAAAGGTATCCACTAGCCAGTGAAAAGACCAGGTTCTTTGGGTATATGTGATATCTTTTATTAGACCAACTAAATAATTGAAAAAATTGTTCTTTGCAAACTTTTGAGCACAAAGACCCTTCTTCAGGCATAGGGAGAGAGTCTGCTGGTGTTTGTGTGCTCTCCTGGGTGGAACAGAAACCAATATACAAAATGTAGGCCAGTGAAAATGCAAATTTGTGGCAGTGAAGATGAAAGGGAAAGGGAGACAATAAGTGTGAGACAGGTAGGTTGTGGAAGGGGGGAAAGTTGACCTTGTGACAGAATGTAGCTGGTAAAATGCAGAATTACCTGGAGTTATAAGCTGTCAGGCAGGTTATAATGTGTCATAAATCCAGTGTTTATATTTAGTCCATGATTTTTTGTATCCGTTAGATTTAGAAGTGAAGTTCATAGGCTCGTCTACGAAAGGTGTTTTGTAAATTCCCTTTGAGGATTAGAACTCGGAGATTGGAAAGAGAGTGCTCATTTTGTGCTAAGTGTGCATCCACAGGTGTTTGGGTATTTTTGTCTTTGATAGATTTTTGATATGCCAGTGAAAAGAAACATTCTAGCCATATTCTCTATAGTTTTTTCACAATGCTGATAAGAAGGGTGTGACAAGTTCACAAAATCTAACATATACAGAGTTTTAAAATCTATAAATCCAACTCTGGGAAGAATTGAAGACTCTCTTCTAGCCTGGTGGAGAGTCTCTCTCTTTTGTATACATCAGAGTCAGGCTGATTTTGTCTGTCAGCCTCAGCCACTGCCTCTGTTTAAGAAGAGGGTCTCTGCCTCCATGAAAGAGCTTCTCTTTTCCTTTAGGAAATCTAAGTGGCTGAGTTTGTGTGCCACAGCTTCAGAAGCTGCCTTGGTCATTACCTTCTTCATTGAAGTAGTGATGCTTCTTCCAGTAAAAGCAGGGGAAAAATACTTGTGACTCACAGAAGAAAATTCTAAAGCAAGAGGTACAGCTTTAAAAATGGTTTGGTGTTAGCCTTCTCTGGTCAAGAATACAGCCATATATGTCCTCCTAACTGTCAATCTGAAACAGAAATCAAACTAAAATACTAGGATGGGAGAGCCAAATTCAAGTGAGAAAATGCTGCCGATCTGGTGATAGTGGTGGCAATCCCTCAATGTAATGATGACAGTCTCCCAGTAAATATCATTAGTGAGCCCTTAGATAACAGAGATGGCTGATCCAAGATCTGCATGTTTGACAGCAGATATTACAAATAGTTCCACGAGGACACAGTAGGTCCTGGTGATGTCAGGTCATACTCTTTCCCTTTGTCTCACTTGTCTCTTTCACCTCTATAATGAGGCAAATTCGCTTGAAATGTTTAATGGCTTGTCATACATCATGGCATCATTGGGGACAATTCAGTGCTTGAGTCTCCCAGGTATTGAGATTGATACTGCATTTCTTCAGTTTGGCCTTCAAGTCATCTTTGAATCTCTTCTTTTTCCCCACCTCTAGAGTGGTAAGAATATAATACTTGTTTTGGGAGCCAGTTGTCAGGCGTCTCATGACATGGCAAGTCCAATGGAGCTGGTGCCATATAAACATGGTGATGTTTCCTCAGGTCAGAATGCTAGCATTCATTTTTCTGTCCTTCCAACTGATATGGAGGATTTTCCAGAGACACCACTGATAGTAACATTCCAGAGTATACAAGTGTTTCCAATATGTCATCCAAGTTTCACACCCATACAGTAGGGCAGGGATAACAGCCTGGTAGATGAGAAATCTGGTTTTGCTCCTGATATATGATCAGAGAAGACATGAGTTCAGAGATCTCCAAAGGCAGCACTGGCAGATTTTATCTGGTGCTGAACATCATTGTCTATGTTTAATTTTTAGGAAAGGTGGCTAGTATGTAGAAAAAATGCTCAACATTTTCCAGGAATCACCCTCTAATTGTAACATTTGGAGAAGAAGCTCTTTGGTTTGTGGTGGGATGGTAAAGTATCTTGGTGAGTCCAAGCAGGTTTCATCTGCTTCACAGAATGGTCTGGAGCTCTTCAATTGTGTGGGTACACAGATGTACCCAGTGTTTATCCAGAGCAACTTACAAAGAGGAACCAGATGCCTGCTAAACTGTAGCTACTGTAACTTGTCCTATCCTGATAAACTGTAGGGAAGGCCTTTTCTACTGAACATATTTGTGGCTCTTTACTTTTAGTTTGTCACATATCAGCTGAGAAAAGTATGAAATCTGCTATGTGAAATCTGCCATCAAATATGAAATTCCTCTATGTGATTTATATTAAGCCTGCTTAGGTGCAACCCATAAATATAAATGAAACTTTAATCTACACTACAGACCTCAGTGAAAGTAAGAAAATTAAACATTTTTATTCTGTGAGTATCAATCACTGTTTAAGTGCCACCACAAGCAAGAAGACTTACTTCTTGCAGTCTGTCTTTCATGATTGCTTCTTGGAAAGACCATAACAAAAGAGTAACTTGTTATTAGCACATCTGCAATACGTATAATTTACTGCTGTACCTGTTCAGATTCCAAATTGAGTTCAGGCTCAGCTTGAATAGTGGGACAAAGGACTTTCCTTGCAGTGTCAGCTATAATAGGCAAGCAAACAAAAAAGAAAAAGAAAAAAAAAAGAAAAATGTTCTCTGAATAAGGCAATCTCTTAACTTTCTCAGAAAAAAATCAGAGGGCTTTAGTTCCTAAAAACAAGGGCTTAGTATGAACAACATCTGGTAAATGTCTGTTTAATTAATACATTCTTATTCTGAGGGTTTTGTTTTATTTATTGTATTAAAGAACCAATGGACAAAAAAAAAGTTAAGGCCTGATCCATTTCTCTGCAAAAAACAGTTATTTCCAATCACAACAATAGCTACTGTAGTATTCTTCTTATAAGAAAAAATCTCACTGGGATTTAACTTTAGAAAAGCAATCAGATCCTGCTGGGTAGCTAAATGAATCAACCTGTCCAAACTATTTTTTTTTTTACCAGAAATATATCTGCATTCCAGCATCTTGAAACTATTGTAAAAACGCACACACACAAAGTAAAATTAATCCCCAGGGGACTGTAATGGCTTCTGTTAATAATACTCATCTGAACTAAAGGCCTCAAGTGTTGAATGTCTGTCAAATAAAGAAGAGAGACAGGCAGCAAAAAGAGGAAGGAAGGACAGGCACAAAACAAGGAAAGCATTTTCAGCCTCACCAGGTACAACTTGTAAATGGGAAATGGATTGTTAGCAAAATAAATTATTCCCTACCCTCCTCTAATTTTTCTCAATCTGTGTGGCACTGCCTTCACTACTTACATAGTTGACATAGGCTTTGCATCTGCGTTCATTTACTATGACCTAGCAGGTAAACCCATCCCATTTTCCTTAATAATTCAATGCCAGATGCACTCAACATGATACAAAACACCTTCCACCTTCTCTAACTGAGAGGTCTTTACTAAAAAAGTAAATTAACCTTTATGAAGTTTTTCTTGTTTTTACATTTCTGATTAAGATAATGCCAAACTCTGGTACACTAGAAATTGTTTTAGGAAAAGTAATTTCTCTAAATGCATTATAATTCCCTTTGTAAAATTACATTCTACCATTAATCCTAGTATTGCTGTGGCGTTGTAGTATTTTGTGCAGTCATTCAAATTAATGAAATATTAAAATATACCAAGCATGAAACAAAACAGCATGTTTCATATCAGACACGTAATTAGCACTGATGAGCTGATACAAATATATGGTTTCCACCACTGAACAGAAGTTTTTTATGGAATGGGACAATGACACAGCAGGTGCAATGAAATCCCCAAAATGCATTTTATGAGCACTAATATACGTACAACCCAGCAAGCCAAAGACTCTTCACAGCAATGAGGAAAATGCAAGTGTACACATGTAGCTAGTTTGTGTGAATAGAAAGCTACAGATTAGGCAGTAAAAAGTACTTGTTAAATATTACATAGAATGGGAAATTTATTAATACAGCAGAGAGTTAGGATGCTCAAAATCCATCACTGTAGGAAGGAAACAAAACCAATTGAGCTAAACATAGATCTTAACATCATTTTTTTTACAACAAGGACCTGCAATGTAATAAAGAAAATTAACTTTAAAGTTGGAATTCATGTCAACAGTACCCTTCTTGGAACATTTTATATAGCAATCAGGATATTTTAACTGTGACAGAGGTCTTTGGGAATCACTGGAGCATGAATGCTATTATTCATAGATTCATAGATGTTAGGGTCGGAAGTGACCCCAATAGATCATCGAGGCCAACCTCCTGCATAGGCAGGAAAGTGCTGGGTCTAGATGACCCCAGCTAGATGCATATCCAACCTCCTCTTGAAGACCCCCAGGGTAGGGGAGAGCACCACCTCCCTTGGGAGCCCGTTCCAGACCTTGGCCACTCGAACTGTGAAGAAGTTCTTCCTAATATCCAGTCTAAATCTGCTCTCTGCTAGCTTGTGGCCATTATTTCTTGTTACCCCCAGGGGCGCCTTGGTGAGTAAAACCTCACCAATTCCCTTCTGTGCCCCCATTATGAACTTATAGGCAGCCACAAGGTCGCCTCTCAACCTTCTCTTGCTGAGACTGAAGAGGTCCAGGTGCCCCAGTCTCTCCTCGTAGGGCTTGGCCTGCAAGCCCTTAACCATACGAGTGGCCCTTCTCTGGACCCTCTCCAGGTTATCCACATCCCTCTTGAAGTGCAGCACCCAGAATTGCACGCAGTATTCCAACTTCGGTCTGACCAGCACCCGATAGAGGGGAAGTATCACCTCTTTGGATCTGTTCGTCATGCATCTGCTGATGCACAATAAAGTGCCATTAGCTTTTCTGATGGCTTCGTCACACTGTCGACTCATGTTCATCTTGGAGTCCACTAGGACTCCAAGATCCCTTTCCACTTCCGTGCCACCCAGCTGGTCATTTCCTAGGCAGTAGATATGCTGGACATTTTTCCTCCCTAGGTGCAGCACTTTGCATTTCTCCTTGTTGAATTGCATTCTGTTGTTTTCTGCCCACTTGTCCAACCTATCAGGTCTGCTTGCAGCTGTTCCCTGCCCTCCAGCTTGTCCACTTCTCCCCACAGTTTTGTCTCATCCACAAACTTGGACAGAGTACACTTCACTCCCTCGTCCAAGTCGCTGATGAAGACATTAAAGAGTATCGGTCCAAGGACCGAGCCCTGCGGGACCCCACTGCCCACACCCTTCCAGGTCGAAGCCGACCCATCCACCACGACTCTCTGGGTGCAACCCTCTAGCCAATTCGCCACCCACCAGACTGTATAGTCATCCAAGTCACAGCCTCTTAACTTGTTCACCAGTATGGGGTGGGATACCGTATCGAAGGCCTTCTTGAAGTCTAAGTATATGACATCCACCCCTCCTCCTGTGTCTAGGCGTTTCATAACCTGGTCATAAAAAGAGACTAGATTAGTCAGGCATGATCTATCTGCTACGAACCCCTGGGAGGACTGCTGGCTCCTACTGGGGATCTAGCACTGTATTATTAGAACAATTTTTTTTGGGGGGGGGCGGGGGGGAGGTTCTTTTCTTTTTTTTTTCCCCATGGATTTTGTGGAGATTACCTTATTTATGCAAAATCTGTGAAATTGGGATTTGAGTAGATCCCTCTCCCATGGATCCTCTAGTCCAATCCCCTGCCTGAGGCAGGATCGTCCCTATCCAAAATATCCTAGACAAATCCATAATCTAGCCTCTTAGTATAACTACAAGCAACCCTGGAACAACATAAGACATAATACCCTAACTTGCCACATGTAAAGCAGGGGGACCACGACATCTTCTGATAGAATGCAGCAAAACTTTGCCTGGTGCAATGGAAATACAGTTCTGTTTCTTCTTCTGCCGATTTCCCCTCAGCATAATTTGTCCTGCCGGGCTCTCACAAATGTGAGCCTTCATAATTTTTTCAAAGACTTTGCCAAGGATGGAGGTGAGACTGACTGGCTCCCCTTCTTGAAAATGGGGACCACATTGGCCCTTTTCCAGTCCTCCAGGACTTGGCCCGTGCACCACAAGCGTTCAAATATTCCCGCCAGTGGTTGTGCAATGACATCGGCCAGTGCCTTCAGCACCCTCAGATGGAGCTCATCCGGGCCTGCTGACTTAAAGGCATCCAGTTCCTCCAAGTGACTCTGCACCATCTCAGGGTCTACGCATGGTAGTCTGGTGTCTTGCTGCTGCCTCTCTACAATCCCAGTGAGAGACTTGTCTTGTCTCTCTCTTAGGAACACAGAGGCAAAGAACTCGTTGAGGAGTTCAGCCTTGTCCCCCCTGTCCATTGCCATTTGCTTCTGCCCATTTAGTAGGGGTCCTATTCCTCCCTGGGCCTTCCTTTTACTCCCTATATATCTAAAAAACAATATTATGTTTATGTATAGTAATAATACCACGGTAAACAATTTTAGAGGGGAGGTGTTGGCAACCAAAAATTGCAAAATTTTCACATACATATGCATGTGTGTGTGTGCATCTATGTCTCTCATACCCACTCTCTGTCTCTCATGCAGCTCCCATTTACACATTACATTTAAAAAGTATGATTAACTAGTTAATCATGCTGTAAGTTGTGACCCAGCCATTGGCGGCGTGTAAGGGGTGCACCCCCTGAGATTGGGTGTACATCCCCTGAAAGCGCCAGCCACGAAACCAGAAGTGCTGGCAGAAGTGCACTTATGTTTTTGCCACTGGATCAGCAATCAGCTGCTGGAGGACACCCCCTGTCAGCGATCTGGCATCCCCCTCAGACTTGGGAGGCACCAGTTGCCCATGGACCCAGTTATACGTTTCATCAATTAATGGCAGTAAGCAACAAAGTTATTTCACATTAATGTGTAATACCATTGTGGCTTGTTCTTATCACATGTAACAGGGAGCCTGGGGCTCTGTTACTGCAAAGGAAAAAAACAACAGCTGATAGGAGCCCAAGCAGCTGAATATAGACCAGCTACAAGAAGGAAGGCAGCCAAGGAACACTGCTGCCTAGGCAGGGAGCTGCTCATTAAAGGGATGCATCTGCAGCCTGGTCAGGAGAGCTCTGCTTAGGGCGAGTTGGCTGCTAGGGAACAGGTAGCTTAGGACAAAAGGCTATGGCTATGGCATTGGCAGATCTAGCCTGTCTGTCATAGACCAGTAGGGCAGAACCTAACTTGGGCAACAGGGAAGCTGCTAGAGCAGCGATCGTAAGCCACCATGGAAAGCAGCCATCAGGCTCCAAAGAGAAACCCCTACATGTGATGCTGCAGTATTTTAATTAGAGCGGCTGTCCTGGGCTCCCCCTGCACCAGAAATAAGGTGTGAAATGACCTGATGCTTGATTTCCATTATCGCACCTCCTGCCACACATGTGTGGCATGGTAGGAAGCATGACTATGTGGATCAAACATCAGATCCTATCACACCTTTACTTGAATGTCTAGGGGAACTCTTAGACACATACATAAACAATCTTGCACAGGCAGAAGAATGGACAAAAATAACTAATCTTTGGCATCTACTTTTAGATAGTCACAATGCAATATGTTCTAAGTAAGAGATAGCTTGTTGTCACAGTGTCCCAGAAGCAGATAAAATTGTGACTCCCTATTGTTTCAAGAGCAAATTAACTTGTCAGCTGTTCATCAAACACATTTTCTCCCTTCCCAGTTCAGCTGTGTTAGGGGCTGGACAAATACCACTCTTATATTCATGCAACTTGTATCACCATCATAAACACCACAAGAATGTGGAGCAGGCATATTACCACTATTAGCCAAGATTCATCATTTATGAGGGGAGCAGGTAGCCTTCAGCAAACATTTACTCCAGGAGAAGTTGCATACAGATAATATATTACATCAATGTGACTTCCACTAGGGCAGTTTTGCCCTGATTTTTCCCCAGGGTAATTCTACATCAAATTCAAGTAAGCTACACAAGTGTAAGGCAGTACATTATGCCTTATAGGGTAAACATGTCATTCATCCAGCCTGTATTGGAAGTACAAAAGGACAAAAGAGTTAACTGTCTACATCCTAGACCCAGATTCTGAGGGTCTTCAGTTTTCGAAAAAAGGAGGTAAATTATATCATTCCCAATTAGTACAACCACCAAAGTGCAATTTGGCAGACAAGCTAACAAGCTCTGCTGTGAATCAGAACTAAGTAAACAGAGTGGAGTGCTACGGGAAGATACCTATGTACTAGGAGTGTGCAAAGCAGGCAGTATTTGATTTGGATTCAGATCCAGCTTGATTCAGGGGACAGGGGTTCAAGTCACTGATTCAGATCACTGTCCCGATTCGATTCAGCTGAATCTGAAGATATGATTCTGATTTGGAGAATAGGCAATTCAGCCATCCATAGGCACAGCTTTATATGTTTTTTCTACGTACTTCAAGGTACCAGGCATGGCTCATGAATGCTGAGATGGTGAGGCAGATGAAGTGTCCCATGGGAGTGCGGGGGGGGGTCCCCCACATGCTCGGCAGTGGACCCAGAAGTGGACTGGAAGTACTTCCAGTCCACTTCTGGTTCCACCGCTGAGCACACGGGAGATCCCCTGCACCCTCCAGGATCAGCAATTGGTCACAGGGGGGACCCTGGGTGTCCCCCCCAGACCCAGGAGGCACCAGTCACCAAGCTGGAGGGTGGGGGGAGACAGGTCCCCCACATGCTCCATGGTGGACCAGGAACTGGACCCAAAGTACTTCTGGTCCACTTCCAGGTCTGCCACCAAGCACACAGGGGACTCCCTCCCGCACTTCTGTGGGATTCTCCACCCACCCCATCGTCTCAGCATTCATGAGCTGTTGTACCTCGAGGTACATAGAAAAAACATATAAAGCTGTGTCTATGGCCGAATACTCAAATCTCTCCAAATCAGTTCAGAGGCTTCTAATTCAATTCGGAGAGATCAATAGGTTTCCTGATTCGATTTGGATTCAGAGGTTCAGCTGCTGAATTGGGCTGAATCTCCTCCAAATCAAATCAGTGACCAAAGTTTCACACAGCCCTACTATGTAGCTTCCAGTTTGGAGGGTAAAGTCAAGGCTAACCCCTAAACTGGACAGTACATCAGCGCTTCCCAACCTTTTGGTTCCAGCAGCACACTTACTGGGCCTCTTCCATCCCGCGGCACATGGGCTGAATGCAGAGTGGCCACAGCACACTGGTTGGGAAACACTGCACCACATAATCAAATTTGTGGAATATAGCAACCTGCCATAGTAACTACTTAACACACAGTGCTGAGAAGCTGAGCCACTGTGCCTGGGCAGAGAGTCGTGTGAATGCAGCCATACAGCTGGTTCAAGAGGTAGTTCTTTCTGACCTAAGAAGAAACAGAATTGTATTTCCATTGCACCAGGCAAAGTTTTGCTGCATTCTATCAGAAGATGTCGTGGTCCCCCTGCTTTACCTGTGGCAAGTTAGGGTGTTATGTCTTATGTTGTGCCAGGGTTGCTTGTAGTTATACTAAGAGGCTAGATTATGGATTTGTCTAGGATATTCTGGATAGGGATGATCCTGCCTCAGGCAGGGGATTGGACTGGAGGATCCATGGGAGAGGGATCTACTCAAATCCCAATTTCACAGATTTTGCATAAATCAGGTAATCTCCACAAAATCCATGGGGAAAAAAAAAAGAAAAGAACCTCCCCCCCCCCAAAATGTACTAATAATAAAGTGCTAGATCCCCAGTGGGAGCCAGCAGTCCTCCCAGCTGTGCAGCCTATCACAAAAGGAGTTGATAGCACAAATCAAACAGGGAACATGGCTGCTGCCCCCACCCCTTGCTGCTGATTGGCTGAGAGGGCTGCCTGTTGTGGGGCCCTGCCCCTCTCCATCAATCAGCAGTGTTAACATAGGGCATATCTTTCTTGGAAGAAATATATATTATGCCAATGGGTTTTTTTTATATACATTTGGGTAAAAAATGCAATTATATGTATACACACAGCAATTATATTTTATACACACACACACACAAACACACACTATAAATATATATTTATATTTACAAAACATCCACAAAAATAACATCATAAGCCTTTGCATTTTCAATTTCCTGTACATCAATGGATTGTGCAGGCAGTTATGCCAGTGTTGACATTTGGACAATGTAAACATAAAATTATTATTTTTATTATTATTATTATTATTATTATTTCTGAAATGTCTCAGAAGACCCTCAGGCAATCACATTTTTTCATAAGCATGCAAAAGCCAATCCCCACTGAATGGAGCTGTCAGCTTTCCCAAAACAAGGTATATGACATGTAGTATATTTTTACTGTAAAGCCTGAAGATAATAGATTCTAGCCATAACAATGGCAGAATATGGACTGTAAAACCAGCCAAAATTATGATCAGTTTATCAAGATGCATTTCTAAAAAGTCACATTGTACAGCCAGAAAGTCTTGAGTTTTTCTACAGTACATAAGTATAATTGGATGTGCAATTTTACCATAAATGCAAATATATCATATGAGCTTTTTCTAATATCAGGTTTTTAATGTACAGAAGTGTTCTTCTACTAAAAATGGAATATAAAAATAGCTAAAACTTCATTCACCACTAGTTAAATATATTGCTTTATTTCAGACTGTCATGGTAAACACACGCAGCAAACTTTAGGTCAGGTCAGCAGAAGCTTGGTTTATTAGAGAATGTATTCTGGACAGACTCATACACAATTGGAGAATTGTGAAGAGGTCTGACCCTGTACAACAGATGAGGCGAGTTCATATAGAAAATATAACATCATAAGCATAGCAACTACATAACCAATCAGCATTTGCCATGACTTTGTTAGTAAAGCACATGTTTTCTATTTTATGTTTATGTTAGCAAAATTTTAAGGGTTTCTCATCTAACTTGAAACTTTAGGGGTCACTTCCCATTTTGGGCTGACTCAGCAGGCTGGTTTGTGGTTACTTTTGTGCTAAGTTTTTGTTTTTTACTAGACTAGGACAGGATGGTCCCAGTCTTGTGTTAGTCTGGCGGTTTTGAGTCATGTCCTTTTGACTTCCCTATAGCCTAAGCTGAATACATGTTTTGCACCCTTACACATAATGGAGATTCAACTCCATTTTTCCCTTCTTCCACAAGACAAAAGAGGACATAATACTGGGAAATCTGAATCAATGATATATTCTAAGATACTAAGTGCATCAGGAAAAAACCTGATTTGTTACCATCTCTCTGTAAGTAATTAAAGGTGTCAAGATCTGAATGAGTGAATCTTGAACAAAGCTTAGTAAAACAACACACGGTTTTTAACCACATAGAGATAGACATTTTTTGAAATACAGGAAGACGAACAAAAGATGTCCAATGAGATCAAAATAGATTTATTAATGAAGGCTAATTTTAGTTTATTTCTCCAATAAGCTAGGTCAACCACTGCTTATATACAGAAGCTGAAGTTTTTGTAATTGGCATTGATTTCATATTTCATAGACATCAGGGTTGGAAGGGACCTCAAGTCCAGCCCTATGCTCATTGGGTCCAGCCCCAAGATGATCAGGTCCAACCCCCATACGCAAAAAGTGATTTAGTGAGCAAGCAAAAAAAAGAAAAAGACTGCCCCATTTTCAAAACAGGGAATGAATATCAAATGCAGATTTTTAACTAGCACTGGAAAGAAGACAGACTTTGACATCTTATACATGTAACAACCAGGGCTGTGTGAAGCTTTGGGTGCCAATTCGACTTGAAGGACATTCGGCCCAATTTGGTAGCTGAATCTCTGAATCCAAATTCAATCAGGTGCTCAATTAAAAGTTCTGAACTGATTCAAAGCTCTCTGAATCAATTTGTAAAAGATTCTTAGATCTTCAGTGATTCAGGCAGTCCCTGCCCACTGCTTCAGGGAGTTGGACCTGGACTCCAAGCTGGTAAGTAGGGGGCAGTGGAGGACAGGCTGGAGGAGTGGGGAGGGGGACCATGGAGGGATCCCTGCCATTCCCTTCCTGTTCCTCCAGCCCCCCTGAGTGCCTGCCAACCCCTGCACACTCCCCCAGCGCCCACACCCCATGGCTGCCCCACCCAGACCCAGCTCCCAGCCCTTTAAAAAAAGCCCCCACTAACCTGGTGCTGCCACATGGGGGAGCAATCCCTGCTTCCCCCCACTTTCCCACATCATGTGGGGGGCTCTGCCTTGAGCCCTCTGACCCCCACCCGGTCCCCCAGCCCCCCCCCCATGGCTGCCCCACCAACCCCAACTCTGGCCCTTTAAGGAAAAAAGAAAACAAAAAACCCCAGACTCACTGGCTGCTGCAGTGGCCATGGGGCTTCTAGGGGTGTGTGCAGAGCCCCCACACAAACAGCACAGGGCAGTGGGGGGCAACAGGTATCATAACCCCCACCAGGCAGGAGCCGATTAGTCTGAGGTTTTATGTTTGTTTGTTTTTTAAAGGGCCAGGAGCTGGGGCAGGTGAGGAATCCATGAGGGGGGCTGGAGGAGCAGGCAGGGGTCAGGAGGATCATGGCAGAGTCCCCCCATGTGGCATGGGGCAGCAGGGATCACCCTCCCCCCGTCCACAGGGTTGAGTGCAAGCTTTTTTTTTTCTTCAAAGAGCGAGGAGCTGGGGCAGCCATTGAGATTGGGTGGGGGATGGGGCCTGTGTGATTCAGAGATTCGGCTGATTCCGCAGCAGCCGAATCTCTGAATCAGATTCGGGACAGTGATTCAAATCACCGAATTGAATCACTGTCCCCCAAATCGGCCAAATCTGAATCCAAAGCAAATAACTAGCCACTTCACACAGGCCTAGTAACAACCATATTGGGCCCCTTTTCATGACATTAATTTCAGCTTAAGGCCTGATCTACAGTCCACTCAAGTCAATGCAAGTCAATGGCTTTACTGTGTAGAATATGCAACAAGCCACTTGCACTAATGATGGAGGCTTTTGTAGTAGGTTTTTCCAGTCTTTTACCTTCTTTGGTATTTTAAAATACACTAAAACTCCCCTCTTTTATTCACATGGAAGTACTCTATTTAGCAGCTTTTCCTGATTATGTATGTTTATATATAGGAAGATATATATCCTAAATATCTTCATCGATGTAAAAACCATTGCAGATGAAGAGAGATTGTCCCTTTAGGCAAAATTTGCCCTTTCAGGTTTTGATCTTAAGTAAAGGTATGATTCTATAATGGACCTGATGTCACTGTTGCTTAGATTACAAACCAAATGAGGGAGGAATGATTTTTAGCGCTGTTTGTAGAGCGCTTCCTAGAATAGTGGCATGATACTGACAAGAACATCTCAAAATTAATGTGAAGATAAACATAAAAAATTATAATAAAGATTAAGCAGACGCTTCTTTAGTTGATTTAAGCCTCTAAGAATGTGTGTAGACCATTACAAATGCTACTTACTCCCTCTTATAATAATTTTTACTTTTTAAAATCCTACTGTGCTTAAAGCTTTCCCCTCTTGATCAAAATCATTACAGTTGTATCACAGATATTATAACCAAAGGAATTAGCTATAACTGACTGGGATCAAATATTGAGAGAAATGACTGTGTGCAGTATCATTTTTAACACAGCCTATTTCTCAAATAATGGTTTGCAACTAGTGAATGAAAGGCAGCTCCTAAACACCAGAATTAGAGACCTTCCATGACAGGCCACAGAAATTGGAAAGGCAGGAGCATAGCCAAATTGAGGACAAGATTTTCAACTCTTGTACTTGTCTTTCCTTTGTAGATAGGCAACTTAAGTCACTGACTTTGAATAGTATCTGAGGAGTGGCTCCATGGTTGTTTCTTGGCCCAGAGAGAAGATTCCTCCCTTGCGTTCCAATGGTGACTGGGGCGCTTTAACTAAAACTCATTAAAAGGGCTTTAGTTACAGTGCTCCCATGGCCATTTTGAAATGTTGAATACATGTGACGCTATGGCATTTTAATTAGAGCAGCTGTCTGGGAGCTGCTCTAATTAAAGCCCTCTCCCCCCCTCCCACCACACCCAGCCAGCCCAGAGCACATGTACAGAGACACAATACACCTGAAGTTCACATTTGGTCAAAAAGAAATGATTTTCTACATTACTACAGGGTTTCCATTATTCATTTTTCTTATAAATTATTAAGCTTCATAGGGTGCTTGGCTTTGCATTAGGCCAAAAGGAAGGTATGGTACTTGTGAATTCCATTTACCATCTAAACTCCCTCCACAAAATAAACCACCAGCTCTTTATTGAGCCAGACTACTTGAGCCCTTTTATATCTTTTACAGCTGGCCATATAGTCCATCTAGCTCTCTAGGGGTAGCTAGCTTGCTCATGCCTTGTTTTGCCTTTTTTAGAGAGCCAGCTGGTAAACCTCTACAGATTCCCACTAAAGCATTTAAAGATGGCAGTTTTTTCAGTATACAACAGTGTACGCAGTAGCATAACAGTCCCCAAAGTACTTTAAATTCTTAAACAGTCAGAAGCAGCAACTGCAAGAGGGTGCAGGAGACGGTAGAATGTTGAACTTCTTTGCGAGAAAGCCTGATAAACTGATTAAAATTAAATGTGGTAGGAGGAAGGTTAAGAAATAGTTGGATCTTATTCCAGGAATATTTATCTAAATCAAAGAAAAGATTAGATTAGGTTAGGATGCAAATGCTGTCTGGAGGTTCCATGTGGGAGGCAGATTCTTATTTTAGCCAAACTGGTTCATCCACTCCAAAACAGGATTAAGATTTGACGTATGCACTTTTATTTGCATGTGATTTAGCTACAGAAACAGGAGCAGTACTCATCAACAAAACCTGCAAACGCCTACAGCACTATACTAGCCTTCAGCCATAATAGGGTAAGCCATGAATTTGTATAAAAGTATCAAGTAAGACAAATGTAGGTAGAAGGAATGCTACTCCTTGGACCGCACCTAAGGAAGTGGCTATTATTCACAGTTAGATCCTGTTAACTAAAAATAAGTGTAAATCAATGTTCAGCAGATGAACAATTTGGTTTTGTGGAAAAACATGGAAGACTGATACAAACACTCTGGAAACTGACATACTGGTTACCGGATAATGCCATTCCTGTCAATTACAGCTCCTGCCTTAGCTCTCTGAATATGCCACAGAACCCAATTTTCTGTTCAGTGAAAAGGAGGCAATAGGACAAAGGGAAGATTCTGGATTTGCCCATGTCACAATGGCAAATATCATTTTCCATCACTGCAGAGGAATCTTGAGCACTAACACTTGTCTTTTACATGAAGTCTTGAAAAGAGAATAAATAAAAACAACACGCAAAGATTGCAAGGCATTCTTTGCTACACTCATACCCTGCTATGACACTTCTAGAACAACTTATTTGGTAATACCTTATGGCTAAGTACAGGAATTTAAGAAGTCCACTGCAGAAGCACTCTAGCTTTTGAGCCTTACTTTAGGTATGCACTGTTAGGTTGGGAGGAAGCAGAACACGTTAGGCCTTGTAGGCATGAGAGAGGAGCCTGGAACCTGCCTGAATGACCTGAGTGCAGCAGGTATGGGGGTCTTTCGCATGCCTCCCAGTCTGCCCAGCTGGGTCCCTAGCTGCCAAAGACTCCTGCAGGGAGCCAAACAGCTAAGCCACCCCTAATTGATTGGTGGAGACATCATGGCCACCCACTTGGACACTCCCCTCCACGCACACACACACACACACACACACTCACGGAAGCCAGGTGTCCTGGACATCCACACACACACGCACACACACACACGCACAGACACAGAACCCAGGCATCCAGGACATACACACATGCCTACACAAACACACAGAACTCAAGCATCCAGGGCACAACTGGGTCACAAACTTTCACTCAGCCTATGAGGATGATGTTCATCTCTTATGTAACTCCCCATTCTCCTGGGTGATGAAGATTGGGTACTATGTTCCTGGGGTCCCTGCTTTCATCAGTAGCAATATCATTGCCCCCCAAATCCACATTGGGAGCCCAGCCTTCCCCCTCCTGGCCTTGCTCATGAAGCCCTATGAGGGGGCAGCTGGACCACTGAAAGGATCACTTCAACTATGGATTGGGCCTAGCACTGTGAGTACATATGGCACAGGCCAGGGAGAGAGTGATCCCCTTACCAATATGTGTGGCCCCAGCCTCATACCATGGCAGGCTGTCCAGATCTACAAAGCCCTGGCGCACTAGCTCCTCACCCACATGGACCAGGAGCCTTCCCTGGATGAGTATGGCCAGACAGCTTTGTGTGCCCATGCCCTGGCACTGGCCCATGGATCTCCTACCATAGAAATCTCTGGCCCTGGGTCATGGGCACCATTCTCCACAACCCAGACACCATTCTCCTTCCCCTCACCCTCCCCAGCCCACCCCCTGCAAGCACACATTGAGGTCCAGAGGAATGTAGCACAAGGAAGAGATGTGCCTCATTTTAATAAAATGCTGAAGCTGCCAAACTCTTAGTGTTTAATAAACATACTAACACACTAATTGTACAATGTTTTCTGCTTCAGAACTTGAAACTGTCTTCTCAGCTAACATTGAGAGGGTGAGAAAAGACCTTGCCTGCACTGAGTGATTGTATAATTGAAGAGTGAAGTGGGGTGGACAGCTGCTGGGGAGGGGTGGGAGTGAACTTAAACACAAAACCTTGGGGTGGCAGAGTGAATGCCATGTGCCAAACTGCCATCCCTCTGTTTAATTAAATGTTGAGAATGCCAAATTTTTCAGGAGCATGTTAAAGGAAAACTGGAAGGTTGCCTACTCTGGAACTTGGACACAAGCCCATGTGACTGCCGTTCCCTGCAGCAGGACCTAGGCGCACAGTGGCCTGGCCCAGTGGACTGCTAGGACATCCCCTCAGGCCCCCATTGTCTCTGGGGCCCTGTACATATGCCAGTGACCACCAGCAGCTGGGCATAGCAAGTTGGGCTTGGAAGGTGGGCTAAGTAAATGCTGGCCCTGGCTTGGGCAGCCTGGTCCCCCTCCCCTACTGCACTGCTGTTTCCTGCAGCAGGCCCCACCAAAAGCCTTCCTGACTCCTTGAACCATGGACTCCCACATGCAGCTCCCATATGCCATATCTTCTGTTCAGGGACACCCCCGGCTCCCCAGCATCCCCAATCAATGAGCAGTGTGAAGTGTTCCCCCATGGCCACTATCCAGGGTGCCCTCCCCACACCGTGGGAGAGTCTTGGGCATGTCACCCTAGGGAGCAGTGCCTGAAGCAGGACTTTCCAAGGCAAAGGAGGGGGCAGGAGGCAGCCAGTCCAACCACTCTGGCCCAAGAGAGCAATGGCCTCCCTACAGGAGACAGTCCTAATGCTCCTCAAGGGTGTTATGACTAGTTCCCAAATAGTCTTTGACCCTGTGCATAAACTCCTTATCCTGCTGTTGCAACTCTCATGGCTCCATAGTGGCATGTGTAACCTCCCACAGAGAGCATTTGGTCATCCATAAACCTCATTCTTGGACCTTTACAACATATTCCTTGGCTGGGATGGCTCATTCCAGTGTCACAGCACCATAGGTGCAAGGAGTCACCAACCTGTCCATTCCAACCCCACCCCAACATTGATGGTCCCCTTTGGTCCTCATGTCACCAATGCTGTCTATGCACTTCTCCAGCACTGCAAGTATTTGGCCAACCATCCTGGATCTAGCATCTTGGGCTCCATGACTGGGCTTCCCAAGCACAAAGGCAGAGTCTGCAAACAAGGGAGACACCAAAGGACCTATGATGATTCCCCTGTCCAGACGCTTTCCCCTCCCAGCCATGTAGCTGCTCATAATTCAGCACTCACCATGCCATAAAATGCTTATGTTCCACCTCCCAGCTAGGAAGACCCAGAAACCTGGGTTCCATCTCCCTGCTTTGTGAGCCAAGAGGGATGGGAAACCCAAACATCAGGGCCTGGAGGCATAAGCCTTATCTCGTTCTCTGGGAGGAGAGGGAGGAGGAGAGTGGGGTGGTTTTTGCTAGGGAGAATTGCAATTTCCTGCTGCTCCTTACCTGCAGAGGTGTTCATTCATAGCTGCTTTGCCAAATGATGCCTGGAGAATCACCGGCAAAGACATGCAGATTTTCCTGTTCATTACACCTTGACACTAGGGCTTGAAAATAGCTTTCAGTGTATCAGGGTCTGTTTGGGTTAGGGTTTGTGTTAGGTGGATCTGGGTAAACACGCTGGCCTCTCTCAGGAGAGCAACAAGACCTTAAGGGATGGGGCAGTTTGGGGCAATCTGAAAACTTCCCAGATATATGGACCCATTAAATGCAACACAGACTGATAAGCCCCCAACAAAAGTAGAGAGTTCTGGCCCTGGCACCGCTACTTAATTCCAGGCCAGTTGGGTGGGGTGAGGTGGGGGGGAGGGGAGCGGTGTTTGAGAGGCATAAGGTCAGTGGGGAGCATCAATAAATCATTATCATCAGTCTTCCATGTAACAACCATTGAGTCAAGACCACGCTGACTATCAGAGTACGCAACCACATCCTTTCCTATGTGTATACCCCAACTTACCAAGGACTCACATTAGACTGTTCTCTCATCCATAAACATCACGGGGCTCAAGTGCCTATATACTAATGCTAGGAGCATGGGGAGCAAGCAGGATGAACTAGCACTCCTGCTTGCAGAAAACACCTACGACTTAGTAGGGCTAACAGAAACCTGGTAGGATTCTTCCCACGACTGGGTGGTACATATTGACGGTTATAAGCTGTACAGAAAGGACAGGGTGGGGAAGAAAGGGGGAGGGGTTGCGCTCTATGTCAATGAGCAATATACATCGACCCTTATCAAGACGGAATCAAAGGAGGAGAAAGTAGAAGGATTGTGGGTTAGGTTACATGGGGGTCAAGGAGAAAGGAATTTGGTGGTAGGGGTCTGCTACAGACCCCCACACCAAGGGGAAGAGCTAGATTTGGGCTCCTGAGGCAGCTCTTAGAGACCATAAAAACTAAGGAGGCGGTAGTCATGGGGGACCTAAACTACCCAGACATCTGCTGGGAGACGCAGACAGCAAAGTCCCACCATTCACGCAGGTTCCTATCCTGTGTACAGGACCTCCACCTGATGCAGGAGGTACATGGTCCCACTAAGGGGAATGCCTTACTGGACCTGGTATTGGCAACGGGGGATGACATAGTAGGGGACCTACAGATGGGTGGTCACCTGAGGGACAGCGATCACCAAATAATAGAATTCATCATAAGACGTTGAGTGGGTAAGGTAACTAGTAGGGTGAAAGTGCTAGACTTTAGGAAAGCTGATTTCAATGAACTCAGGTGATGAGTCAAGGACGCACTGCAGAGTAGGAGTTTTGAAGAGATGGGAGCCCAAGAAGGGTGGCAATGCCTTAAGGAAATGATCCTTCGGGCACAGAGGGAGATGATCCCGATGTGAGGAAAAAGAGAGAAAGGGGCCAGAAAGCTTCCCTGGCTGACCAGAGAAATCCAGAGCAGCCTACAGGCTAAAAGGGGAGCATATAAAAAGTGGAAACAGGGAGAGATTACCAAAGAGGAGTATACCTCCTCTGCTTGCGCTTGTAGGGAAGCAGTTAGACGGGCCAAAGCTACCATGGAGCTAAGGATGGCATCCCAAGTAAAGGACAACAAGAAATTGTTTTTTAGATATATAGGGAGTAAAAGGAAGGCCCAGGGTGGAATAGGACCCCTACTAAATGGGCAGAAGCGATTGGTGATGGAGAGGGGGGACAAGGCTGAACTCCTTGATGAGTTCTTTGCCTCAGTGTTCCTAAGTGAGGGGCAAGACAAGTCTCTCACTGGGATTGTAGAGAGGCAGCAGCAAGGTGCCAGACTACCAAGCGTAGACCCTGAGATGGTGCAGAGTCACTTGGAGGAACTGGATGAGTTTAAGTCAGCAGGCCCGGATGAGCTCCATCCGAGGGTACTGAAGGCACTGGCTGACGTCGTTGCACAGCCACTGGAGGGAATATTTGAACACTCGTGGCTCATGGGCCAGGTCCCAGAGGGCTGGAAAAGGGCCAATGTGGTCCCCATTTTCAAGAAGGGGAAGAAGGAGGAATTGGTGAGTATTTATTCACCAAGGCGCCCCCAGGGGTTACAAGAAATAATGGCCACAAGCTAGCAGAGAGCAGATTTAGATTGGACATTAGGAAGAACTTCTTCACGGTTAGAATGGTCAAGGTCTGGAACGGACTCCCAAGGAAGGTGGTGCTGTCCCCTACCCTGGGGGTCTTCAAGAGGAGGTTAGATAAGCATCTAGCTGGGGTCATCTAGACCCAGCACTCTTTCCTGCATATGCAGGGAGTCGGACTCGATGATCTCTATTGAGGTCCCTTCCGACCCTAACATCTATGAATCTATGAGGACCCGGACAACTATAGGACAGTCAGTCTCATCTCCATCCTTGGCAAAGTCTTTGAAAAAATTATCAAGGCTCACATTTGCGAGAGCCCGGCAGGACAAATTATGCTGAGGGGAAACCAGCACGGGTTCGTAGCAGGTAGATCATGCCTGACTAATCTAGGCTCTTTTTATGACCAGGTTACAAAATGCCTGGACGCAGGAGTAGGGGTTGACATCATATACTTAGACTTCAGGAAGGCCTTCGATACAGTATCCCACCCCATGCTGGTGAACAAGTTAAGAGGCTGTGACTTGGATGACTATACTGTCTGGTGGGTGGTGAATTGGCTAGAGGGTCGCACCCAGAGAGTCGTAGTGGATGGGCCGGTATCGACCTGGAAGGGTGTGGGCGGTGGAGTCCCACAGGGCTTGGTCCTTTGACCGATACTCTTCAATGTCTTCATCAGCGACTTGGACGAAGGAGTAAAGTGTACTCTGTCCAAGTTTGTGGATGACACAAAACTGTGGGGAGATGTGGACACGCCGGAGGGCAGGGAACAACTACAAGCAGACCTGGACAGGTTGGACATATGGGCAGAAAACAACAAAATGCAGTTCAACAAGGAGAAATGCAAAGTGCTGCACCTAGGGAGGAAAAATGTCCAGCATACCTACTGCCTAGGAAATGACCTGCTTGGTGGCACAGAAGCGGAAAGGGATCTTGGAGTCCTACTGGACTCCAAGATAAACATGAGTCGGCAGTGTGACAAAGCTATCAGAAAAAACTAATGGCACTTTATCATGCATCAGCAGATGCATGACGAACAGAACCAAGGAGGTGATACTTCCCCTCTATCGGGCGCTGGTCAGACCGCAGTTGGAGAACTGCGTACAATTCTGGGCGCCGCAATTCAAGAGAGATGTGGATAACCTGGAGAGGGTCCAGAGAAGGGCCACTCGTATGGTTAAGGGCTTGCAGGCCAAGCCCTATGAGGAGAGACTGGGGCACCTGGACCTCTTCAGCCTCAGCAAGAGAAGGTTGAGAGGCGACTTTGTGGCCGCCTATAAGTTCATCATGGGGGCACAGAAGGGAATTGGTGAGGTTTTATTCACCAAGGTGCCCCTGGGGGTTACAAGAAATAATGGCCACAAGCTAGCAGAGAGCAGATTTAGACTGGACATTAGGAAGAACGTCTTCACAGTTCGAGGGGCCAAGGTCTGGAATGGGCTCCCAAGGGAGGTGGTGCTCTCCCCTACCCTGGGGGTCTTCAAGAGGAGGTTAGATAGGCATCTAGCTGGGGTCATCTAGACCCAGCACTCTTTCCTGCCTATGAAGGGGTCAGACTCGATGATCTATTGAGGTTCCTTCCGACCCTAGCATCTATGAATCACTGTGACAGGGGGCTTCCCCGGGGCCGAAGTCTATGGCCCGCCCACCTGTCACCGTGACAGGGGGCCACTCAGGGCCGACCTCCGTGGCCCACCCACCTGTCCTTGGGCAACCACCTGCCTATCTTGCCCGCCACGCCTTTGATGATAATTGATTCAATCCGATGTCAATTAAGCGGGAGGCTACCCATTGTAATGCCCCGATGCCAGGGGGCGCTCTGCTGCTCT
Organism: Alligator mississippiensis; assembly: GCF_030867095.1. Classification (NCBI taxonomy): domain Eukaryota; kingdom Metazoa; phylum Chordata; order Crocodylia; family Alligatoridae; genus Alligator; species Alligator mississippiensis. The sequence continues at coordinate 223,003,225 of NC_081826.1, read as the reverse complement.
GACCTCCCCTAATACCGCAGCCCAAGCCTCGCAGACGGCATCATGGTGTTCACATAATCACCGGCCCCACACTGGGCCCCAGAATCATTCATACAGGACCCCTCTATGATCCTCTCCTATCAGGTGGCCTCTCTGCTGTCATCTGGGCTACCTAGGCCCCCCGAAGCCATGTTCCCCTCTCAGGTGTGGTCCGCCCGGGACCTTCGGCCACTTGCCCTGGCCCACCTCCAGGCCAGTTGGGATCCCAGGCCCCTGGCTCTTAGTCGTCCCTCATGGTGGGCCCTCAGCCCTTTTGACTACCGTAGTCCTGGCCCCAGCTTGGGCCAGTCGAGGGTACTCTCTACTCCGGGCTGGTCTCTAGCCCCTCACTCTGTCTCCTCGGGCCTCACCATGCCACTACTCCCTTTCTCCAAAGGGGCAACCACAGCACCACGCCCTATACACCATCACTCTCTCGGGGTCTGCCCTCTGGGCCCCTCCAACATAGGGTTACCCACCCGGTGGTGGGAGCTAGGGGTTAAGGCACCCCGACCCGCCTTTCACCGGGGTGATAACTGGCCTGGCATTTCCTGGGGGCTCCCGCGCCACTGAGAGCCCCACCAGGCCACCCACTCCCAGCAGGGTGCAGTTTCAGGTCATGCCCAGGACCAGGAGCCTCCTTACCTCCGGGTCGTTCACAGCAGCCCTACAGCCAGGCGATGTTCCTGCCTGTCCTCCTGCAGCCAAACTGCCCTGTTTATATAGGCAGCCCGTGCCTCAAAATGGCTGCCCTAATCAGGCACCTGCAGGCTGCCAGCTCCAGGCCCTTAAAGTGGCAGACACACCCTGTGCTCTGCCACAATCACATTCAGAAGGTCAGCAGTAAAATTCTGCGTGGGCTGCTGCCTTAAGACATTTAGCCAGCATGACATGGGGTGCCAACTTCAAAGGGCTGAGAATCACAGCACTTGCAATAGTATACACCCCAGAAGATTACTGTGCTCTTGTATGGTCCAGAAGTTGTCATGCTAAAAAGTTTGACACTATACTTAACACTGTGCAGAGAGTTATAACAAACTGCACAACTTATGTACACACAGATATATTCCCTGCACTCTATGACATTAGACCAAGGGACATAAGAAGACAAAACCTAACTGCTCCCCTGAAGCCAGGTTTCTGGGCCTATGGAGAAACCAGCAGGCCAGGTATTGCAGCATTGTGCGTTGCACTAAATTTAGATAAGGGATGGGGTGAAATCTATTTCTACAGCATTTTATACCAATACCAAATGAGTCCCCCATAGCACACAACCCTGACAGAGAAGCGTGGGTCAAACAGGTTGAGATCTGGATACAGATACTTCAAAAAAACACTGTACAAAATGAATAAACTTGGACAGCCCCCTGTGTTGTCAATCAACACAGCACTTAATTGAAATCTGCAATCTTTACAAATGCCCAGATGGGTTAGATAGAATCCACACCCTGAGCAATAATACCAGATAGTGGCTCATAACTGGCCAGAGGGAACAAATGAGGGTGGGGAAGGGGTTTGGAAACAGGAGCTTCTCAGACTCTCATCAGTAACAGCCCAAGGGAGAGGTTAGAGTGCTTTTTTGTGAGAGGAGATGAGCAGGGTGCAGCAATGCTCCATGGGATATTAGCAGAATGTGGCCCACTGCAAGCTATGGTACAAACGTTCATTATGGTGCTCTAACCTACAGCGCTGAAATCTGATACCACATCCATCCAGAGTTATCTTAGAGCAGGATCCGCCATTTTTACAGCACTCTATGGCCCCTGACCATCTGTTCAGTTAAAGCTGCTGAGTGCTTTCTGTACACCTACCTCATAATAAGTGTACTTTCTGTACCTGGCTTATAACAATAGTTGTCCAGGTTCTTAGTAATCAGAGATACTTATAAAAATGCTTGCCAGTGTAATATTGTACCTGCTAAAGCATTTGTTCCACAACTACTTTGGAGACCCTTAATGGAATATGAACACAATTTTTATATGCTCTGTGTCTGGCTCAACTATCCCAGCAAGGATCCACAAACTGGAAAAGGCAGTCTATTTACTAACTGCTGTGAATGACACATACAATTACAATGAAGGTAAATGTATGTTATTCTGATTTTGTTTTCTCAGTGGTATTGTTTTCAAAACCTGTCTTTGTTTACTATGAACATAGTAAAACTCTATCTTTTGGAGAATATGCTTTTTCCTATGTTTACCTATTGGATTTCTTTACTGGAGTCTTAAATTCCTTAAACAAGATCTCCATCAGTTCAAGAATGCATATAATGTAGGTAAACTTGGCCTCCTAAAAGTCTGAATAAAAGCACTGCTCCAGTTATTGGTAAGGACAGTTTTTATATCTTCTTCTTGCTCTCCTTAATTCCTTTGAGGAAAGCCACCCTCTCTCCCTCACCCATCACTTTGTAACATCTTCAATAGCAAGGCCTCAGCTTTTGCAGAATGATTTTATTATTTGACTTCTTACTTTTTTAAAAAGCTTCCTCACATCTAAGCTGTATGGCAACTACTGCCTCTCTTTGAACTATTGGCTCTCAAATGCCATGTAACTATATCAGAATGCTGAAACTTCTAAAAGAGGCAACTGACCTTAGCCAAATGGGCTGGGTTGTCTCTACCTACTCAACCAGCTTAGAACACCAGATCCCATGAAGAATCAATGGCCACTCTCCCCCATCTCTTGTGAGACCCATTAGACTATTCATGCAGCCCTAGGTGCCCCCTTCCCTTCTCCACATAGCATCCAGAGCTGCTGTCCTTACCAACCAAAAAATCATAGCACCATCTCTCCCACCAACACCAAAAGTTTCTATTGTTCCCTTTTTCCACTCAGCAGCAGACTTAAGTCCCCTCTTCATCCATGCAACACCAACAGATAAGTACTTCTACACTTCCTGCTTCCAGATGATTCTGCAGATACAGCACGCTCTCTCACACGTTCTCCTCAGCAGCTTAAGCAGCTTTCTTCTTGCATCACCAGGATTCTTAATATGACTCTGTATGAAGCACCACAAGCCAGAGAAGCTTCCCATCATAGACCAATTGAAGCAGTCAGTAGAACCACCTTACTCAGATAACCCAATGAGCCATAGACAAGTAGGCCAGTCACTAAAGAAGAGCATCTCTGTTACACTCTTTCTTCATATATTCCTAGATTTTAAAGCTAGAAGAGACAATCTCTCTCTAGGTACCATATCCAAACAGGATGTTGGTGACCATGGTCTTCCACAGATCTCTTCTCTTGAGACATACAGAATCTCCAGTGTCAATACATTCATTCATTTATGTAGACTGTAACAGGGAGCTGGGCAGGAGCCCTGTTACTTAGGCAAGGTCAGTCCACGCTGACCCAACAATGAACTCTGCCAGGTGGAGGGAATTACACACCCAAGACGAGATCAGGTGACTAGCCCACCAAAACCAGCATAGAACCAGCGGCAGGACACAGACTGATTGCCTTCGGGCACCAGAAGATGGAGGAAGTGTGGCAGAGATTCCTGAAAGGAAAGAAGAAGTCATACCTGCATATAGGAGGACACTGGAGGAGCAAAACTTCAAGACACACGGCATGTCAGCCGTGAAGGGGATTGCCTCCCTGAGAATCTCAGCTGCACTGGTGAGTGCAGGGAGATATGGAGACACTGGGAGGCAGATCCGCCAGTAACTTAAAGAAGGAGGGATTGCACCCCTCAGATAAAGGAGAGGGTTGGAGCTAACCCCAAGCCCAGACCCCATCAGGACTATCTATTCAGAAGATAGGTAGACAGACAGAGAGAGAAAGCAGTAGGAGACTGCTCTCACTATCAAGCACCTGAGGAGAATGAGAGACATGGAGAGCACATGCCACTAACGAGGCAATTAGCGGCAACCACCCTGTACAAAATATCTACAGAGTATCAAGCACAGGGATTTCTCCACTGTAACACAGACTACCATCACCAATGAAGTAATTGGTGAGGATACTGTATCTACAGCACTGTTAAGTAGAAAATAAAATAACATTGTGAGCAATTGACATCAGGGTGGCATTTATCTATCTCAGAACATCAGAGAGCACTGATCTCCTTTCTTTTCTTTACAATCCAAGTTGTGGCAGGTGAGTACAAAGGAGAGATGAGGATAATATCTTCCATCCCACTCATAAGACTCTTGTCAGAATCAACCTCTGTCTTCCATGATCTCTCCTTCCTTCAATCTCTCCAGTTACAACCAAGTTCTCAGTTTCCTCGTTCCTCATAATGTTTCTGAGAAATTCCAACTATCTCTTTCTGATGTTAATCAGCAGCTTCCTCCTGCAGCCTGTGTGGCAGAAGGCTACCTGTGTTTCTCCCCCAAAACTCTGCTCTGTGACAATTTGGTTAGGATGGGCCCAGCAGAGGATACACACCTTACCCTATCTCTTTAGGTAAGCTGAACTGGATACATTCCTGAGGGAGGGGGGGAAATCTGCTCCCTCTTCCTACATGATTTGCATCACATACCTGGGTGAGGGGCTTGGGCTCCCTGGGGAGATAGAGACTGTCAGTCTGCCCAGCAAGTAGTGATGCATTTCAAATTGGTTGGCTGACAGCCAACAGGTGCTGGCCTCCATTGGACCAGGTAAATGAGGTCATAAGAGCTATATAAGTTAAGGACTGCATAGGAGGAGGGGAAGTAGCCATGAGGAAGACTCAGAGAGAGAGAAGAACTGGACCATCTGAAACTTTCTCTCTCTGTCAGACTTCATGATCAAGGAACTGCCTGCCTTCAGAGGGAATCTCCACCTGCCTCTGAATGATACTTGTAAGTAAGCCACCTGAGATCTAACTAGATATATAGCTTGCAGTAACTCAGATGCATGATCAGAGGCTACCCAGCCATGCCAGTTTGCTCTATGGGATTTCTCTGATACTGCTGTACCCTGTACCCTATTCCAACCCTAACCCTTGTAACCATAAAGGTCTCCTTTGTACCTAGCATGGGAGACTTATTGAGAGTGGGTCTAGATTATGCCTTGGGGTCCTCTTGGTTCAGATGACTAAGGGAGACCACTACTTGTGCTTCCGACTGAGGGAAGCATCCCAAGTTCTTGAAGCGAGTCAAGTACCCTCAAGGGCTACTAGGCCTGTGTTTCACAAGGGGCACAGAGACAGGATCAAGCCCATCCCTGGGTGGTGGCAGTTTTGCTAGCGGGTGTGCTCCAGGAAGGGGGTTGGCCAGACACAAGGCGCTCCCAGGGAGGCACTCGGAGCCTGGAAGGTGATCGGGTGCAGTGAGGTGAGTGGCTCAGTGCAGGACCACCCCCTAGTGGCCTGCCACAGCCTGCTCTTGACAAAATATTTTAATTTGAGGTGTGGTTTGCCCAACATACCTTCAAGATGCGCCTTAAGAACCACATCTCAGTTGCTTCAATTCTCTTGTCTATACTTGGTGACATTGCCCGGCATTCTGAAGCATACATGAGGGCTGATATAACATAACAAACCAAAACTCTTAGCTTTGTCCTTAAAGAAATTTTACTATTTGTCAATATCTTTTTCATTTTCAGAAATGCGTCTTTTGCCATCCCTATTCTCCTGACCATCAGCATGCTACTGTCCACACTCAGGAGAGAGCAATCAAAGTGGCAACATGGAATGTGAGGACTCCACATCAAATTGAGAAATTGGATAATGTCAAGCATGAAATGAAGAGATTCTAGATCTTCCAGAAACAAATTGGAAATACGCTGGAATTATTGTTTCAGAAGATGTGAAGATCATTTATTCAGCAGGTCAGATGCATGAAAGAGAAATTGGGTTGATATTAGGAAAAGAAACCTCAAAAAGTTTGCATGGTTTTATGATAGAGTGATGCTTGTGAAAATAAAGACTAAATGTCTCAACATTGCAATACAAGTCTATGCACTGAGAGCTGAATGTGGGGAAGAGGACATTTATCGTTTCTATGAAGACCTTGATAAAGCAAAAAAGCAATGCAAACCTCAAGAAGTGGTCATAGTGATGGGAGATCTAAATGTGAAAGTTAGTTGTGAACAAATGGATAATATTGTTGGACCTTATGAACTTGGAGAGAAAAAAAAGAGGAGACAGATGGATTGATTGGTGTGATGCAAATGTTCAAATCATTATAAACAGATGGTTTGAACACCGCCCAAGAGAAGGTATACATGGAAAAGTCCTGGAGATAATGTTACAACCAAATTGATTAGATCACCATCAACAGAAGATTCAACAATGCAGTTCAACAATCGAAAACATACCCAGGGGCTAACTGTGGTAGTGATCATGTACATGTAGTATATACCACCAAGATAAGGTTGAGGAAACTTAAGGACACAAACCTGAAAAAACCCGATTATTCAATTCTAATGGGAAAAGATCTGATTAAAGAAAAGTACACGGTTGCACTCAAAAACCTTTTTTTAAGAACTTGAAGATGAAGGAAATGTGTCAAACTGGGAATTTTTTTAAACAAGCACCAGCTGAAACAACCAAGGAGGTTATTCCATCAAAAGTAAGGCAAAAGAAACAAAAATGGATGACTGAAGAAATCCTTGAGAGAAAGAAAAACAAAAGAATAAAGATGTTACATCAATGTATAGGAATATCAGAGACATCACAGGCAAAGAAAGATGTACTGCTAGGGGATGTATAAAAGCCAAGAATGGTGATATAATCATGGAATGAGAACAAGTATTGAAAAGATGGACAGAGTATATTGAAGAGTTATTCCATGACAGTCAAGAAGAAAAGCCATCTATTAAGAACATGGACAGTTTGAAAATTCTTAAGTCAAAAGTATGAACAGTTATCAATCGAATGAAAACCAATAAAGCTACAGGGTCAGATGAGATTGCAGTAGAACAAATAAAATGTTTGAAAGAGTTTGGCATAGAAAAGGTAACAACAGTTATCAGTGAGATTTATGAAAGTGGAGAAATACCTGAGGATCTCAGTAGATTGATCTTTATTGGGCTCCCCAAAGGACCTGGAGCCATTGAATGTGAACTCCATCAAACCATCAGTTCAATGAGCCATGTGACAAAGATCCTATAAAAGGTGCTGATGATGAGGGCTAGAAGTAAAATAAGACTGGATATTACAAAAGTTGAATGTGAAGGTAAAATAAATGCTATCTTCATGGTATAGATTCTTTTGGAGAGGGCAATAGAAATGAGGAAAGACCTTTTCTTGTGTTTTATTGATTATAGCAAAGATTTTGATAGAATCAAGAATAAGGATTTGATGAAAATACTAGAAGACCTGGATACTGAGGTAAAGACTTGAGAAGTTTGTGAAACCTCTATTTGGACCAAACTGCAGCAGTGAAAATAGAAAATGAACTAGGTGATTTCATCCAAATGGAGAGGCTTGAGATAAGGCTGTGTCTTTTCACCTGACTTGTTCATCTTGTACAGTGAGAAAGTACTGAGGGGAATTGAGGTTTTACCAGGGCTGATCATTGGCAAACAGAAGTTGAACAACTTGCGTTATGCTGATGACACAGTCTTAACAGCTGATTCAAAAGAAAAGCTGCAAGAAATTTTAAATAAAATTATTACTGCAAGGGAGAAGGGTCTAAGTATCAACTGCTGAGAAACAGAATACATGGTAATTACAAAGAAAAAGATCATTCCTGTATGCAACAACGAAGTAGATAAGGAACAGATAATGCAGGTTGATAAATGTAACTATTTGGGAAGATGGATAACATCAGATGGTAAATGTGATCATGAAATAAAATGGAGAATAGGCAATATGATTATTTAATCTGACCTTCCATGGCCAGGGCAAATTCATCTATCCATTTACTCTTGTAATGTATACAGTAACATGTATTTGACAAAAGTATCTTCCAAAAGGCATCCAATCTCTATGGGAACACTTCAACAGATGGAGAATCCCACTTGATACCTCTAGATGTGACTTACCTGGCAGGGGAAATACCATTCTAATTAAAACATCCACCCCACCCCGGAGCACATGTATAGGCACCCAGTGTGTCTCTCCCACTGGGCAAGTACCTCCCTCCCAAACCCATCAGTCTGGGGCTTCTGATATTCCCCAAATCCATGGCAAGTATTCTATGTGCAAGCCCCAAGCCAGGAGGCCTAGGAGTTCAGATGCCCTCTAATCTGGCTTGCTCCTGGCCAAAAGGCTGAGAAGCAGCCAGAAAGAAAGCAAGAACATGGTCTCCCATTTACACAAAACTGTGCAGTCAAGTTTCCCACATTTAGGGAAACTCACGGGGGTCATCCTGCCCAGAGTGCAAGGTTCAGGCCTTACCCTGGGAAAAACACCTTTTTGATCATGGGACTAAAACACACATTTCCAGTTATATCATTCTTATTCCCATTATAATGACCATACTGCACACTTGCGTTCCCATGTGCTTGCACACCCACATGTCTGTCACCTTCAGCTTTAGCCATCACAATCACACAAAGGACTGCCTATGCATCTCCTTCCCATCTCCCTCCCCCTCCTAGTTCCCCAGTCCTTTCACTCATCACTAAAATCATTGCCATCATCCTCATTGTCATCATTGTTATTGCCCTCACCAGCTGTCCCAACTCAAGACAATCTGTGCCAGTGTTTTCTTTTCCATATGATCTCTGCCATCTCCTCCCTGACATTCTCTACTGACTTCTTGTAATATCCCTGCATCTCACTCAGTCCCATTTTGATACAGCCCTCAACCAAAATGTTTGTGTGCCTGTACATTAGCAGGTTCCTGGTCTTCCACAGGGCATTTCTGAAGCAGGAGACAAACTGGTTGAAGCAGGATGTCGGAGTTCCCTGCTTCTTGGTCACATGACCAAACCAAACAGTACCACACCTCTCTGTTCAGGGTCACCATCATTAGAAGTAAGATTACTCTTCTCCATACCCGCTTGGTGTATGGGTGGTACCAGAGGAGGTGGTCAATTGTTCCTGTTTTCTCCTGGCAGGTTTGCCTGCAGCAGTTTGGTGGGTCTCTCTGCCCCTCTCTCTTTTTCCAAGCCTACACAGGAAGTGTCCAGTGGTCTACATGCCAGTTCAAGTCTCTGTGGTCCTTTTCTATGTCCTTGTGGAAGATTCACTTCCACATGGCCTGGCAGCTGTCATCATCAGGTAGTAGGTCCATGGTGTAACATGTCGGAGTCCCAGGGGTGGCTGTGATGCCCCCTGGAGGTTCTGTGACCATGCCCTGCTTCGCCCCTAGGCAACTCTCCCTATCTCTCCTACCATACCTTGATGGATAATAAATTAAGAGGGAGGCTGCCCTCTGGACCTTTGCTAGTCCTCGGTCCCACCGGTCTTAGGCCCCTGGCTGGGCCTCTATAATCTACTGTGCCTGGCTAGGCACCCAAAGCCTTATGAGCTAATTGCATGGCTCCATAACCTCCCCTTTACCACACCCCATGCCTCATGGGTGTTAACAGTAGGAGGTTCCTTTGTTGGGGCCTCAGCCTCCTTGGCCTCTGCCCCTTCAATCTAGCTAGGCCTACCAACCTAGGCCCACTGGACAGGTCCTGGACTTAAGGCACTAGCTTCCCTTGTTTGTTCACAAGTTACCAAGTCCCTGGCTCCTGGATCCTGGGCCCCAGGCCCCTCTGTGCATGTGCCCGCACTGGCACTAGGCCCCTAGCCCTCTGTGGCTCACTTAGAGCTCAAGGTGATCAAGTGCCCTCCTTGACACCACTGAGGTCTCCACCTCCCCTACAGCCTCTTCCACAAACCACCAGTTTTCCCCAACATAAATACAAGCCCCTGGGCTATAACATAAATAATCACATGCAGCAGCCTTCCACCCCTTTAAGAGTATAAGCCTCTACAAACCCAGCATCTTGGGCTCCTCTGGGCAGGAGCTTCTTCCCTGGTGGTAACCAGGGAGAGACTGCCCCTGCTAGCCCCAGCTCTGGGCTTAAATGCTCCCCTGGTGCTGCCTGCATCCAGTAATCTGAAAAGCTGCAGGTGCTGGTGAATTACCTCATTAGCTGGTCACCCTGGCAAACTGCAGCTGTGGCACCCTGCCTGCCTCCAGAGCTCACTTGCTAGGTTGCTTCCCTCTGTAAGTAACAGAGAGCCTGGGGCTCTCTACTACACATGGGCAACAAGATGTCTTTTGCTCTTACAACCTCCTGCATCTTACAATGGTTCATCAGGGTTGCTGGGGCCTCATTGAGGTCTAGGCTGAGGCTCAGTGTAGCAGTGTTCTGCCATCTCTGCCATTGGTACTATAACGTGTCTCACAGCTGCAGTAGGGCTCCGTGGATTTGTTTCCCTGGCACCACGCATGACTGGTCTTTGTGGATAGGTGCACCTATGACAGACTTAAAACACTCAACCAAGACTTTGGCCTTCAGTTTGTAGTCATATTTCAGGAGCATTATGAGTCTGCACTTTTTAAGTCCTGCCTCTCTCCCTTCTTGCTGGGGTACAAACTATGCATGGCATTAGTCCAAAGTCAAAAGTCTTACAGTTTACCATGTAGTTCATTGGGCTGGGCATTCTAAATGTATATGCACTAACAGAAAAGTGAGATGCATCTTTCTACAAAACAAGACTGTGGCAATGCCCAGCTGGTGGTGATTGCAGGAGACTTCAACTGCATCATTGAGGAGAGAGACAAAATAAGCAGAGGCCAAAAGAAGGGACTGGATAGATCCTCCAAGGTGCTGAAGTATCTTGCCTGTGACCTATCCTTGTGGTAGGTTACTGTCACTAACCTTAATTGACTATTCTCAAAATAGTGTGTCAACCTTCTCAAACAGCACTAACTACTAACTAATCACAGACTATGTGCATTCCAAATGTCAGGTTTTTCAGTAGAATACAATGACAGTTAGCCCTCTGATACTTGCAATATCCTAAACCTTCACTGAGAAGGGGAAGTGGGTGGGATTTTTCATCTAAAAAAAAGTTGTGGGTAGATGTTGCAAGCATTTTTAAGGATGCATAAACATTTTCCAAGTAGATACCAGATATTTAAAATATTAATATAGCCTACTTCGTGGGAACTTACAATTATATTCATACAAGCCTGTAACAAAGAATGACCTGAGAAAAATATTCCTTGATCATAAAAAATGAAATCATTAATATCATGTATAACAATATTAAGCTATTCTACATCCTGGCATTTGTACTAATTACAGTATGAACAAGGGAAGCCGGTCAAAGGTTAATTCCAAAGTCATGTGTTGTAATTTAATGTAGATTTTTATTAAGGTTTCTATGAAAACGAGTATATTTTTTCATGCAACCGTTTTAAGTTACACTTCCAGAATAAGACATGTATATATCATTGCCTTTAGTTTATAGAAACACATTTGTTCCGCCATCACAGATCCACATAACAAATGTGCAAAGGAAAGAAAAATATCCTGTGGCTAAACTGGGAAGTAACTGTAAAAGTCCAGCATCACTTTTATAAATGGTATACTCCTACAGTACATATCCACCTAGAATGTAACACAGCCCTCCAAAGTCATTCTGATTATCTTAGGCATTCAAACTGCCAACTTGCTTGAAATTCTTATTGTCAAGTGAAAGTCTTAGAGCACTGAGCATTAATTAGTATAGAAAAACAAGAGAAAAATACACTTTCTATTAATAATTAGGCAGAATGTGAATGTTGTGACAAATGCTTACTAGGCAGCCTACTCCTCAATGACTTGTTTATTGGAGGTAAAACCTGTCAGAGGACTGCTTTCTCAACATGAATAATATTTGATGTCAAAGGCCTCTTTAAAGATGAAGAATATAGAGATATTTTACATTGCTTCATTCAAGTGTCCCTGCTGTGTGTTCACCACCATTATTAGATACTGGCTTTTAGTAAAACGATCTGTATGAGTGCAATTAGACTTTTTATTCTTCTTGATTTACTGCTTTAATATGAGTGGATACAAAGCCAATTATCTTTCAGAATTTTGCTCTTGCGTTGCATTGACAAGTTTTCAGTGTTTGGCCGCTTCTTCTTAATGCCTGGTACTTGTTTTAGATGTGTTAGTGGAAGCCTAATGAAAAAATGAAGAAGTCCTTTCTAATCAAGTCCTTGAAACCAATTGGATTATTTTGCTTAAGGGTGGTAGATTATGACAATGAACTACCTGGGAAAAATAGAGTGCAGAAAGTGGGAAGGAAAAGAACGAGAGACAAGAAAATGAGTGGTATCTAACAGTATACATTGATTTAAATTTTCTTATCCTCACAAAGAAGATAAGAGAGCATTAGTCTTTAAGAAGCTCATAAGACATCTCTAAAAATGGTTATTGCAATGATGCAGTTCTTGCTGTCAACATAGAAAAAAGTGAGCCCTCTCTACACTGTAGTTTAGAATTGCTAAGAATCATGTGAACCAATACTAAGGAAGCTGTTCACAAAACACAACAGCAACAGTACAATATACTGCTATTTTACCTACAGGATAGTAAGAGGTGCCAAAATAAATCAGACTGGTTGTCTGCCTAGTCTGCTATTTTGTTCCAGACCAGTACCACAGTCCCCGAGTGTCACAGGATGGGATCCCCAGGGATGGCCATGATGCCCCTAGGGCTCTGTGACCATGCCAATCTTGCCCAATGGGCACCTGTTTCCTTACCTGCCACATCTTGTTGGTAATTATAATAAATAGGGAGGCTGCCCCCAAATTTGTGTTTGGACACAGTCCTGATGGACCCCACTGAACCCTGTGGGTTCTTGGACCCCTTTTGGGTCCTGCTCAAAATGGTTGCCTCATGCAACATCCTCAGCCTTATGGGCTAGATGCGTGGCTCCAAAACCACCCCTTTACTAGGCCCCAAGCCTCACAGATGGTATTTAAATGTTACCTCTCTGGGGCCTTGCTATAGCTTGGCCTCCTGCCATCACTGGGCTCTCTGCACCCACAGTGACGCTGGGCTCTCCACACTGTAGTGGGCTCCCAATGAGGCTGCCTCCTTCCCCAATAGCCTCAGCCTGGTCTACCAGTTTATAAACAGTAACCAAAATATGAGCCCCTGGGCTATAACATAATAGAAGCAGTTCAAGGTGTACTCTGTCCCTTGAAAAGAGTCAAACTTCCCCAACTAGCACTAAGTGCCTTGTAGGCCAGGGTACCTGGTGAGCTCCTGGAGCCCCATTAGCCCTATATACAGCTTATCAGGCAGCCACAGCATCTCTGGGCAATTCATGCCTGGAGGCTCCTTCCCCTTGGCTGCCGCTAGAGAACTAACTCCTGCTGGCCTCACCCCTGGGGCTTATATGTGCCCAGGGACCTGCCTTCTTCTGGTCAGCTGACTGGGTGCAGGTGCAGGCTAATTCCTTTGTTAACCTGCTGTCATAGTAACCTGTACCTGTGGGGTTTCTGTCTGGCTCCTAGGGCCCTCTCCCTAGGCAGCTTCTGTTCTTAAAGGAGCAGGCACCTTAGTGCCCTGCGACACTGAGATTTATTTAGATGCAAATGTAGGATGGTATGCTTGCTCACATACTTGTTCTTCTCAGTGCTAATAGTTAAATACTGGCTTAAATCTTGAAGCAAAAGTATTTATAGCCCTTCCACATTTTTTTTTTGATTAATAATAATTCTGGATATTCTTCTTATTCATATAAATATCAAGATCCTTTCTAAATCTTGAGTTTTTGACTTCCACATCTTTGTGTCGCAACAAGTCCCACTGTTTAAATATATACTGTGTGATGAAAACATTACTTTTTTTTTCTTTTCAATTTTTACCTTTAGCACTTTCAAATTTCCAGAATTTTTCATTCAAATTTTCCTTGCTTTCATGTATTTAGGTGGAGCAAAACTCCTGGTCTACCTTTCCTAAATCATTCATTATTTTATATATTTTTATTGGCTAGGGATAGATATAGCATATAAACCAATACACATGTTCAGAAACTGATTCAAATATGTAACACAACAGAAGTTCAGTGCACATAAACCACTTGCATACTGGCTGAAACTGGTTTAAGATAAACCTGGATGGATTTACTATCAGAATAAACTCATTTAGGTTAAATTGGTTTACTGAACTTCTGTCCCAGATCCCCTCCAGATTCAAGTTAACTCAGAGTCCCCCAGCATCTCAGGATACTTTGCACTTTCCCCACAACCCCACTCCTTATAGGCTTGCCTTGGCTCAGGCTGCCTGCTCCAGTCAAGCAAGAAGATTTGCTGTAGTGGTCCCCAGCTTCTGGCCTGAGTCGCTGTAGGCATGTGGCTGCATTTTCAGAATCAAAAGTGAATGTCTGTTCATTTGCTTATCAGTTCAATCTACACAGCTTAAATTAACCTGCAAAGATTGAATTGATTCAGCCTCAGGCTTTTTGACTCTCTGTACTTAGCCATTGTGTCTTGTTTTATTCATCTCCTTTTTTATGGTAATAATTCAAAACTGAGTTTAACTCTTTTTGTACATGTCCTTACCCTCCTGTGTGGGTTGAAAAAACAGATATTGTAGGATCTACACATGAGTATTTACTGTGCAGTAACTGAAATTACTGAGCACGACAGGCATGCTTGTACACGTGCACACCTGTACTGTGCAGTAAATATGGCAACTTATACCGACTTGAGTGTAAATTTGATACCTGCATGATGCATCATGCAGGTATCAAATTTATGCCCGAATAGTTACTGCGCAGTAATGCATGTGTAGACATGTTGCTGCACATGAATCCAGGGGAATTCCCTGTTGGGTCTGCCAAGCCATTAGGGAACCAGCCCAAGCCTAGCCACCTCTCCTGGCTTCAATTTGGAACTAAAGTTAGTGGCAAGTGCTGGCATCCAGCTCTGGCTTCAATTTGGGCTGAAAGTTACTCCTAAGCCCTGGCAGCCTTGTGGCCAGAGGATGGAGCTCCCCCCAGTGGCCACAGCGGCATATGGCAGGCTGCTCTGACCTGGAAGAAAATTTACACAACTGCATGTGTAGACACCTGCCTATTCCCACTTACACAGTAATTTACTGCACAGTAAATTTAAGCCAGTGTAAATGCATGTGTAGACATGCTTTGTATCTATTTTTTCCAGGCAGAAAGTAGCAGGCTTTGTGGAGACATATAAAATGGTAGAGGGCAAAAAGGCTTTTCTTTAATCAGGGGTGGCAAAAGTTTGTCTGCAGACCACTTGGAAGCATACAATTGCAGAACTGGCTGGTGTTCCTGGCAATTTCAGTAGCCCCAGATGATATATGTGAGGTCTAATCCCCTGCACACTAGCAAAGCTGTGCTTGAGGGAGTATTAAGTACTCTTTTATAAAAGGGTTTTCAAGTATACTTCCACTCCCAGCAGCAGTTATTAAACCTTCGACAAAAAAAACATTTCCAAGGCACCACTGCTTGGTTGCATTCCTCCTCTCTCTTGCCTATTATAGTAGAATCTTTTAGGAAGCTTCATTTTGTTCCACTTCTGTTTGGTTTTAGAAGAACAGTCCCTTTTTGACTTTCCCTTTTTGAGAAGAGAACATAGCTGATCGTTTAATGACACTCATTTGTTAGGAACGGTAATGAGCACAGTACCAGATATACAGTTACAAAAGAAAATAGAAAGGGGGGAGATCAAATAAATTGAAAGGATTGAAGTAACTGAAACCAAGTGACTGATGACCTCTAGCAAGTAGAATTGATTGTTTTTCTTATTGCAAAGGTGATAGGAAAAAGATTTTTGTTACTATAAAGAAATCAACAGGAAAAGAATTTCATTATCTCATCAAGAAAATAGTAGCAGCTGCAACCAAATCAGAAAAACAGAATCATTTAAATTATTGTAACTAGAGGGAGATCAAAATTAGAATTTTAAATATATTCCCCTCTCAATATTAGAGCGAGATTCAATTTTCTCATTATAGGCCTCATTCAGAGGTGGGTAAAATTTGTGATGTGAAACTTTTCACCAAAAATGTATATTTATGTTGATTGAAATAGTACACAAATTTGTGTCAAACTGCATTGCATTGTTTGTTTAGAATGAATTTAAAATATGGTTTTAGAAAGTCAGAACACTTTTTTCATATTTTAATTAATCATTAATTTTAAAAACATTAATTGAAAGATGTTTATTTCAAAATGTGCCTATATTAAATTTGAAAAAGTGAAAAAAAATTAAAAGTTTATTTGAACTGAAGAGTCACAAAAAATGGACCTATTTCCCATTCTTGTCTGAAAATATCTGAAAACTATTCTTGTTCCCAAACATACCATCTCATGAAAAATTTTAGCCATTGAATCAAAACCCAGACATGAACCATAGGCCTAATTTGGGTTTAAACTTGAACCTTGAGCCCACATCCACATGTACTCAAAGCAGAACCTAACCACCTTCTCCTCAGGCATTTTTTGTTATAACTATTTAAACCTCATATATCAATATGACAGTGTGATGCTTACATAGGATGTTTATAGCATGCTCTGGGAGGGTGGGGGAGAATGCTTTAATTAGGGAGCTGCTCTAATTAAACTGCCCTGGTGTTATGTGTATAAGCATCCCCGCACTGAAAAATGGCAGTGGGAAAGCTTTAATTAAAGCTCATTGAACAAGCTTTAGTTAAAGTGCCTCCACCACCATTTTTCAGTGCAGGGACTCTGATACACATGACGCTGGAGTGTGCTGGACTGCTGTAATTACTAGAGCTGTTTGAAGCTGCGGTTGCTGATTTGATTCAGAGCAGATTCAACCCGATTCAATGGCTGAAACTCCAAATCCAAATCGAATTGCATCAGGAGACCAATTAAAAGGTCTGAATCCATTCAGAAAAGATTTGGACAAGATTCAGAGTTCAGGCAGTCCCCGCTCACCACCACAGGGAGCTGGACCCAGGCTTTGTGCAAGTAAGTGGGGGGGGGGCTGGAGGAGTGGGGAGGGGATCATGGGGAGACCCACACCAGGCCCCATCCCTTGCCTGCTGCCCCAGCCCTCCAAGTGCCCCCCAACCCCTGTCCACTTTCTCAGCCCCATCAATGGCTGCCCCACCTGGCCCCAACATCCCACATCTTAAAAAAAAAAAAGCCTCATACTCCCTGCAGCAGCCATTGGGGCCTCTGGGGGCTCATGGCAAAGCCCCTCCCACGAAGCATGGGGCAATAGGAGGCAGTGGGTATCACACCCCCACCCCCGCCTGGCAGGAACTGGTGAGTGTGGGAATTTTTTTTAAGTTCTGGGGCAGGGAATGGGGTCTGTTTGATCCAGCAATTTGGCCAATTCAGCGGCAGCCAAATCTCCAAATCAGATTCGGCTGAATCGATTCAGGACACTGATTCGAATCACTGAATCAAATTACTGTCCCCCAAATTGGCCAAATCCAAATCCAATGTGAATAGTAGACACTTCGCACAGGTCTAGTAATTACCAAGCTCCAGCAGACTTGATTAATCAAGTCTTCTCTGATGCACTGTAATTATAGCACATCAAAGCAGCCTTGCTGCATGTGTATAGGCGCCCATATAGCCTTAGCAATTTTCTGCATCTAACTGAAAGGCAAAAGAACATTTGGGATGTTTCTGAGGAATGGAGCAATCTGTGTAAAATTCTCTCCAATGGTGCCGTCCCACTCAACATAACAAGCACAGCTGAGGAATAATATTTGTACCAGCATTATAACTGAGAGGGCACAGATGATTCTCTAAGATAGACAATCACCTAACGCAGCAAACTATTAGGGGCAAAAAAGTGTGCAGTAACTGCTTGATTGATCTCTGGGCTGACAGCAATGGAGGTTAACATATTCGCCTATAGCACCAGAATTTCTGGCACTAGTTTTTGAAAGTATTATCAAGGCAGTGGATTCAGGTTTTGGGTGGAATTAAATAAAAACTGAGACATAGTTCAGTTTATATAATCTATTATCTGAAGATCACTACAGGTATTAAGGGATCTGCCACGTGAGAAAGGCTGTGCCTTTTGGACCACACTTTTTCCCTATGGCTTAATAGAGGCCTCACCAGCAGTGACTGCTTGATTTCTGTATTAGTCAGGCCCATTCTCTGGCCACCACTTGTAATGTGAATGTAATGTGTGTAACGGCAGGAAGAACCAGGAGGCAGCCTGCAAAGCTATGGTCATTGTTCATTTGAATTACAACTCCCAGAAAACCCCAGGGGCTGGGGGACAAGAGAAAAAAGGGAGAGGAAGCTTGATGCTGGAGTAAGGCAAAGAGCATGCACATGGAACCTGGTCAGCCCTACACAGAGGAACTGGAGATCCCACTGGCTCAGTTAGCCAGGACTGTTGGCAGCGGGAGCTGGACTCAGACTTGGGGGCAGCTGCAGACTGCAGCACTCTAGAGACTAAAGGCTTGTTTAGGGATGCCTCCAGAGGTGTGGGGGGAGAAATTAAGGTGATGTAGAAATTAAGGTGAATGTATGTTGCCACAGTGTTGATGTTCCTTTACCTCTTACCTGTACCCTCCCTTTGACCCATTGGTTTGTGACCTAGGCTTCTTGTGCCAGTTTTGGGGTTGCAAGGTTGGCACACACTGGTGCTCACCTTTAGGCCCAACACTGGACTGGACTACTCCCTAGGTGGATTTTTTTTCCCACCAGGGACCACAAATCTAAGTTCTGCCACCAAAAAACGTGCCTAATAAGTGTTCAGATTAAAGCATTTCATTTCATATGCATATTTATGGTTTGGAAAAATGATGTAGGATCGGTGGAACTAGAGTTACAGTGAAGGTTGTTATTGGAAATGTTAACTGTAATATATTAGGAATATATGTCATATAAATATCCCGATATCTACTGTTTATTGTTTTGATCTAAAGGAAAAACAATAGCTGATAAATAACTATACCAAAAAGCAATATTGATGTATTTTTATTGTTCTACCAGCTATGCAACATGATCTAGCTATATCAGTATTTTTTTTAAGTATTGAAAAAGCTAACAATAACAATACAATTCAAAAAGTATTAGATTAAAGGTAGATAGCGAGCTAAATGTCATAATATACAAATATGACAAATTCAATCATTTAATTATGCTGGTTTACTGAGCTTCTAATGTTTGCTTCATTAGACAGTTGGTCCAGTAGAGAACTATAACTATCAGATGCTTAATAACATTAATTGCCAAGTACCAATAGGACCAGAGGCTAATTTAATTTGAGGCTTAGATAAAAATCATGACCTCACTGTTTCAGAAAAAGATTTAAATATTGAATAACTAAATTAAATAACTTTAATGGAACTATATATATATATATATATAAATAAAAGTTATTTAATTTAGTTATTCAATACTAAAAATTATTCTGAAACATTGAGGTCTTGTTTTTTTATAGCGAAGCCTTATATATATTTTTTTTTATTTTTTTTTAATTAAAGTCCATACATATTAAAAAGCAAATGTATTGGTATTTGCAGTCTTGCAAATCCAGCCTAACCTCTGTACTGATACTTTCACAGAACAGATCACACAAACAGTTGTCATTTGACACTATTCAGGAACAGAAGGATTTTGTGCTACCAGTCTTAAAAGTCTCTCTGAGTTATTTTCCCTTCCTTACTATACATTACTCTGTGGAAATCATGATGCAAAGTGGATAGCTCTGGGTTAACAAATTTGTGAGAGTCTTTTGACAGGGAGCATTTGAATAAATTCAGGAAATGTTTCACATGCATACACACAACCCTCTCAAACTGATTCAGACTACAGAAGCATGGGAACCAAGTTTCATCTGAGCCTGTGAGTAAAAAGGTGGTGACTGATGGAGACTTCCAAGCCACAGCTGGCTTCCAATCAAACAGAAACTCTATAGAGACACCTTTAACAATCAAGGGGCTATTACAAAATGTGGCATTCACAGGAAGGCATCAATCTGCACTTTATGCCAAAAGAGCACAATATCCTTCTTGAAAGCTTCTCTAACAGGACAGAGAAAGTATTTGCAACATGCAAACATGTTCTACATTCACCCCTCCTCCCTCTCCCTCTTCCCAGTTCACTAAAGAGGCTTAGAGGGTTGTGAGGAAGAATGGGATAAAGCAAAAGCTTCGTTAGTGTTGAAAAGCTTGCAGTCAAGATGCAAAAGCATAAGGGGGATGCCACAAAACAAGCAAAACCTGACTGAACACAATGCATCATCAACAAACTAGTCAGGAAAAAGAAAGGCTTACCCTGGACAGGAGTCAGGCTGCCCTGAAAAGAAATTTGCAAGTTGACTCATACGATGAGATAATGTCTTGCATATTCATTCAAGTCCAAGTTCACAACTTATAAGACATATACCATTTTTTGTCTAAAGTAAACAGACTGTAGAATTAAACAGCACTAGTTATACTGGGATTAGAAAGCAACCATTTGTGCATTAATGACAAAGGGGCAAGTCCTCCCCCTCCTTTACAAGATCTGGCCTCTCAGTGCTGTCTTCAGTAGCAAAGTAGGAAGAACACAAACAAGTGAACCACCCTGTGCTTTGTAGAGGAATGGTTTTTGAGTACATCTATGTGACGCACAAGGCAGCAATATGCAAAGATAACCAAGCTAGCTCTAGAACTGAAAGTACTGTAGTACTAGGCTTACACTAATTAGCTCCACTAAGCAGCGGATATACCTGTCTGGGCACATAGCCATGTAGACATGGCTATACTTCTTTAAGTTCCAGAGTTAGCATGTAGAGCTAGCTTGGATATCTCTGCTCAAGGCTTCATAGCATTCAGGCAAAATACATAAGCCAGCTCTTTCATGGCTAGCTCAGGGTAACACTACACAGCACTGCATTGTGCTCTACAGTCATGCCCCACATATTGGCTGCATTCACAGGACTGCAGAATGGAGATTTCAGCTACCAGGATGCGCCACCTCTGGCTTCACAATTATAAGACTGTGTTCTTCCTGCACAACAAAGCCCAGCTCCAGCTTCACTCAGAGGAAAGGCAAAAGAAAAAAGTTTTCAAAACATCTAAGAGTCATGGCCCTTAAATTATTTAACACTCAACACAATATCCCACACCTGCTAAATAGGGATCATGACAATTACCTGCTTTATAATGTGTTTTGAGATCTACAGATGAAAAAGACTATAGGAGTACTTATAATAATTATTACTGGTCACTTTTCTTATTTCACTAGCCTAATTTTTTTATTTTATTTAAAACTCAGTTCTAGGGTGACCACTGACATCCCCAGAATACCGGACAGCCCCTTTGGCGAGGGGCAGGCCTCTTTGGCCAATTGACAATGAGGGGTAGGGCCACCAGGTCCCTTGGCCAATCAGCAGTGGGAGGGGGGAGGGACACCACCTCCCTCTCTCCCTTCCTGGCTGACTTGGAACCCCTCCCTCTTGGCTGTGTACCACGCTACCTCTAGGCACAGCCAATAGAATCACAAGGACAAATGATTGACATATTTCCACCAATGAACTGAAAGACAAGACTTTTTGCTGTCTGTTCCTCATTCAGAAACGGACAGGGTACAAAGGGTTTAAAAACAGGACAGTCCAGTATAAAACAGAAGCAATGGCCACCCTTCCCAGCCCCTGTTCTGTATGCAGGTGAGAGAGAGAGAGCTATAGAAACATAGCAAAATCCAAATGAAAAGGAAAAGCAAACAGGATATTTCTGAATGACTTTTAAGTTTATTTTTTCTCAATATTAAGAAAACAACATTTTATATAATAAATGCCTAACTACATTGCACTATTCGTGCTGCTCCTTCTTCCTATTCATTCCCCTTTTTCTCTCTAAAGATGTGAAGAACCCAGATGGGTCCAGCATGTTGGTGAGATTTGAACAATGTGTTGAAGTTAACACCTGTCTTGTCTAAATCCCATTAACCTGCTTAATTTACAGATTTTTAATCAAATGTACAAATCCCAAAGCAACTGCAGAAGGCACATATAGGTTGTCAGGGATATTTTGGGACTAGGTCCCCAGTAATGCCTTTTGTATCTATTTTTCATCTTACACTGTGTATGACAGATTCAATTAAATTAGTTTTTAATTTAAGGTCTTTTATTATACACTCTGTATCTAATTGTATTTCACATCTGTTGTTCTATAAATTTATCTTGTTACTCTTTCTGCAACATAAAGGACCATCAGGATTCTTATATCATCTTCATTTTTAATACTGCAAAATCCTAAACACTGGAACAAAGCTTCAATAAAAACACCTAGGACTGGTGCTTGTAAGCCTGCAGCTGCCTTAGGACCTGCAAAGTCCTCATTCACAAAGTCAGCTACTGCAGATTATGGGGAAGAGTAGAAGAAACAATAGGTTTTCCACAACAATGTGCCTATGAACTTCTTTCTCCCCTCCTTCTGGCAGCGTAG
Source organism: Alligator mississippiensis (assembly GCF_030867095.1). NCBI lineage: Eukaryota > Metazoa > Chordata > Crocodylia > Alligatoridae > Alligator > Alligator mississippiensis. The sequence goes on along the minus strand of NC_081826.1, from coordinate 222,980,986 downwards.
GGAACCACCATTAGAATTTCTCACATAAGGTATGTGAGGATGTGCGCTGTAGGGGCTGCACAAGTAAATAAAAATGATTAGTCAGAGCTATATGAGCATGAAATTCTGCACCAAGTAACTAATTCATGCCAGGTCAGATTAAAAGTTGCATTATCAGCACCAAATTGAGACAGATAAAATGGGCATAATAAAATTATTTCCTAATGCGCAAGTTGCCCAGGAGCCGCAGGTGGCATTCTGTCATTTATGCAAAGCTGGCTATCTCCATAAAGGCATTCCAGAGAAATGATACTAACTTCATTCAGACTATACAATACTGCACAATAAAACAGGAAATTTGTCTTCAAATATTCTTTCACTATCACTACTAATGCAATGGGTCATTAACTTTAATCATGTGAATGTGTTACACTAGGCCATTCAGTGTAATTAGTGTACAAGATAATATTTAAGAGCACACTTTGCACTGTAACTACCCGTAGATAATGGGCCTTAAGAAGGAGAACAATTGTATTACACACTGCAAAGACTATTGGAAAAAAGCTAGCTAATGATACTGAAACACACCATGGAAGTCTGATGCACCAAGTACTCTTCCATGGTGTGTTTCAGTATCATTAGCTAGCTTTTTTTCCAATAGCCTTCACAGTACATACAGCATCTGTAATGATCTGAGTAATCTCATGCTTAGATGAAACATCATTTGAGGTGTCTTGCCATTTTAAAGTCCTAATACCAGGCTTTTAAAGTCACTAATTCATTTTTAAAGGGTAGCATGAAGGGGAGGTCAATATTACTTACATTTCCTCAAACTGTTGTTAGACATTACATTGCATAAATCCAGGCCCTGGTGGAATATTTAGCTTCTCATTATAAAGCACCAGATAAAATAACACTTTTACCCCTAGTTGGTCTATTAAATTGCTTTTTCTCAAGCAGCTTTTGTAGCATTTCACACAAAGTTATATTGAATCAGAGGATTTGCTATACTAAATTGTACCATTCATCCCTCAAATCTAGTATTATGCCTCTGGCAGTGACCAGTATTCAGTGATTCAGAGAGAAGTGGGAGGAAAACCCCCAGTAAATGGCACTCTTCGACAATTGCTCAACTCTGGTCATGGAGGAAGCATTTCCTGATTCCTGCAATAATTAATTTTGTCCTGCATCTGGATATATATGTTCATACACATCTTTATGAGTGAGTTTAGGAACCACTCACCAGGCTCTCTCTTGCACCTCAGTCCTTGTTCCAACATAGTCTGAAAGTCCTTGTCCTTTAGGACCTTTTATGGCATACTGCCTCAAAGTCTTAAAATGCAGTGTATTTTTTTAGGAGGCAGAAAGTACTTGTCCCCACTTCATGAAACAAAAATTCAGCTCCTCCTCTCAAAAAGTCAGTGACTCCTATTCAGCTCGGGAATGTAGACACTCTTTGATCTCATACAGATAGAAAGGGATTCCTAGTTGTTAAATAGTAGGGAATGATCCTTACTATGCAAACACTAAGAACCCACGCTGTTGGGAACACAAAACTGAGTAGGAACCCCATTGTCACTGAGTCCAGGGTGCTGTTATCACAGGCAACCATATCAGATAATTCCTTTCATTAACTCAGGAAGTACCATTTTAAAAGCAATTCTCCACCATTGTTTTGCTCAGAAAAACAAGCTAAGCTCCATTAGGGTATGTCTACACCATGGCCTGGCATGTCTGCAAAGGGGCAAGCCTGAGCACACCCTTAACAGTATTCCTCCATGGACATCTTTGGGACACCGTGTGGACATATCCTTTGTCTCCTCTTATATAAAGTCTCTCCATTCCTTTGGCTGTGCTGGTAACCCTGCTCCAGTTTCATTCTCTCAATATGACCAGAAATGTTCATAATTTTTTCTGACATTGGCACTAGTATTTCCCTGTCTCTATTGGCAATACCTCATCTGAGACATCATAAGACTGCATTTGCCTTTTTCACAGCCTCATCACAATGGCAGCTTAGTCATCCCATGATCTACATTATTACCTGATTCTTGTTTAAAGTAGTACTATTTTCATTTCATCCTTATTAAAAAAATAACCTTGTGTTGACTTCAATGGGAGTTTTGCCTTTAATAAAAATAAGTAATAGCTTCATAATTTAAAGTTAACTTTGTCAGTGTAAGCAATTTAAAAATCAATCCATTTCTGTTGTTTTGCAGTTGACAGTTGTTCCTCTGTCTTATAAGTCATGGCTTATCTCCTTTTTTCCTGCTGAGGAAAACTAAAATGCACCAATATATGTCAACATTAATTACTTCAGATCTGTAATTGATGGAGCTTCGGCATGTAAAAAAATTATTTCTGGTGCTTTGATAGAGCTAGTGATGTTTCTACAATTGGCAGAAACAGATGTGGTAAAACTCTTTTTGCCCTTCTTATGCTGCATTGCATACCCAGTTACAGTTATCTATAAATCCAGCAGTATAAATCAAATCTGCATTTCATTGACTCGTATTTATATGTTATAAAAAGGGCTCATGGTAGCAAGCTCCTTCTGTAACTATTGCTTTTTGCTGACTCTATTATTATACCTTCTAATAAAAAAATGGGAAGATGGATTTTACCTTTCGTGACCCCTACCACAGTTACTAAATTATTGTGGTTTTTTACATCTAAAAAAAAAAAAAAAAGATGGCAGAGTCTTCATTATTTGCAAACTAAATGTAAAACAGGCAGCAGCTTGAAATGGGAGGTAAATGGAAAATTTAAATACCTTAGCTCACAGATAAGTGCTATATTTAAATCTAAGAAGTCATTTCATACAGATGCATGTTGTTTAGCTGACCATTCCATAATCCAATTGCTAAGTCTATTTACTCACAGTTGAAAAAACCCCAATAATAAACCAAGATTAACATCTGTCCACATCTCCATATACTCTATGGAGTGGCATTATTTACCATCATCATTTTTTAAATTCTTTTATAACAAATAATGCATTGTAACAATCGATTCTTTTGTTATATGACTGAGAATGTTGTTGACAGAAATTGGTGAAAAATTTCAATGCCAATTCACACAAAAGTTTTAGGCAGTTCATTTAGCTGATTCTTGATTCTGCAGTGCTTTCTTTTGCCTGAAATTAATAAGCCTCCAAAATTTCTGTAAATTAATATCTATAATTTACTTTAATATTTAAGTAGTAAGTGTTTGTATATGCAAAATATCACACAAAAATGCTGAAGACTATATGGTTATAATACTATTGTAAAATAACAAGTTGATAATTCACTGTTCAATGTTAGTTGGAAGATGAAAGATCATACAATAGCCAGCCCCCACATGCCCTACAAAGACCTGGCCAGACAGCAGGTCTAACATAATCAGCAGTCCTCCCTAAGTCGGCACCATTCTGGTGCTCTGTCAAAGGGCACCCTTTGGAGCTGTCCTTCAGCTTTGACCAAGACAAGGACAGTCTTTCTTTGTTGGGAGGTATGGGGAGGAGCTATCTGTGTTGTTTTTCAGGAGATGGTAGTCACGGACCCTCTATATGAGAGCGGGTGCTGGTTTGGAAGGGATATTAGGGAAGGATGAAGGGATCTTCCTTGGGAACGAGGTGGGGGAGTGGAAATAGGTGTGCAGGGAGTGGGGAAAATAGGAAGAGGTTTCTTATATCTTGATGTAAATGGCAGTTGGGAAGTATGGTTGAGAATGGCTAGACAGTTTGCTTCTATGGGGTTTTAGGCAGGAAAGTTGTAATTGTGGGGAGAGGAAGAAGGCAAGAAAGCCGTAATTGTGGGGAGAGGAGGATTTGGAGTGTTTTGAGGTCCTGTTTGGGGAATCCTAACTGTAGGTTGTTTGTTCGACATTTGCTGTAAGCCTCTGGGCCTTTTGGATAGGGTGGGATATCAAGTGAATAAATAAGTAAATTAATTTAAATATGATACACATATATAAGTACATTATAAAACCTCATGTGTCTTTATAACTCAAAGTTACTGGGACTCTGCATGGGAACAAGGGTCTAAGACAGCAAATCCCAGGACTTAATATTATTTCATATTTTACATTTCAGACAAAAAGTGCTCCCAACCTGTCATGCCAAGCAAACAAAAGTTTAAAAATACAAATCATTACAGACAACTGAGTTTGTTTTCCAGATGATGCCACTCTGCTCACCTGCTTGCAGATCCATTTTCTTTATTGTTATCTTGGATCTAAAGAACCATAAATCCCATCAAATAAACTCAGATTTTTTTTCAGCGTGACCTTTATGTGGTATATCACACTGACACTGCAGGTATTTTGGTTGTGTTAGATAATTGCCAAGAGAACACATTATAAATACAGCTCGTTACTACTGTAAGCAAAATCGGTTCTAAAGGCTGTTAACTCTGAGACAAATTGCTTATGGAGTCCACTGCATCCCCAAGGTCTTTCCATTCTGTTTGCTAGTCAAAACTTCAACAAGTACAGTAAATCAAAGACTTACTTTCCAGACACGTCTTAACTCAGTCCCTTGAATACTATCTTAAGATGTATCTCACTACGTACTTTAACATGTTATATTGTTTGTACTACCATGGGGCCTTGGAGTCCTGATCATAGGCCACAATTGCATTCTGCTTCGCATTGTTCAAATACAAATAAAAGAAATTATCCTGCCCCAAATAGCTTAAAATCTACATGTAAGAGCAGAGATAACAGATACAGGTACTTGGTAAGGGAAGGACAAAGAAACAGTGAGATAATGTTGATCAGCATGACCAACAGCTGTCAAAGAACACCAGCAATGTAACCATTGTCAAGTCCTTTGTGGCTTCCTCAACAAAGCTTTTTAAAGAGGATAATAAGGTAGCTTTGCAGATGTTTATGGAGAACTCCAAAGCATGAGGGACAGTGCAGAACAAGGCTTGAAACTGTTTGGGAAAAAAGTAAGTGAGCAATAGAGGCTGGCAGCATGAGCTCAGAGGCAGGAGTTAACACCTTGATAGTGAATGAGAGATCACTGTGATGACAGCTTGAAAATGAAGACAAGTTTGATGCAAGAAGGGGGAGCCAGTGAAGTGCTACAAAAAGAGGGATGACATGGGTCAAAGTGACAGATAATCAGCCTTCTGGATACCTGTAGGGCAAGAGCCAAACCAAGACTGTAAATCCAGTGAAGAAATCAAAGTAAAAAAAACACATAGCCAAATAGTTGCATGGGTCATCACCTTGGAAGCTGAAGAGAAGCATGGGGAGTTGTAAATAGAGGAAGATAGAGGAATCAAATCAGAGAGAAAGGCAAGGATTATAAAAAGGAGTTGGGTAGATAGTAGATGATATCATCACAGCTAAGTACAGGTGTTCAAGAAGCCCAAGGCGGAAGCTATCTAACTTTTGAGCTAAGTGCCTAAGGTTAGGTCAGGAGCAAGCAAAACACATATTAGTTCAGGGCAGGGGCCTACAAGCAGTGGATTCCAGCTTTGCCCAGCTCCAGATCTCGCTGTTACTGCTGCAAGATCCTAGCCCCACCTCTGGAGTAGCTCCCTGCCCAGCCTCATGCCCTGCCAAGCACTGCTGGGGTCTTCATAAAAACCCTGGCCCTGCACTGTCTTGGACCTGCCACTGCTGGGGACTCCATGGAAACCAGCCGCAGAGATGCAGGCAGGGGCTGCAGGGAACTGGAGCCTGACCTCCAGTCAGATCTGCCATTTTGCCCACCCCAATATTAGTCCTTCTGGGGAGGAGGGGGAGAGGGGCTAGGAGCCTGCCTTCATGGCACAAGCCCAACAAGTAGGGGGCTATTGCACATCTCTTAGCATGCCCCATGGGCTCCAAGGACTGCTAAAGACTCCTGAGCAGAGCCAAATGGCCAAACCATGCGAGTGGCTGGCAGGGACATCACTGGCTCTTATACATGTATGCAGAGCCTGCTCCGATGTACTGGAAATCCAGTGAGTTAGACCAGAATGAATTAATTGAGTCTGATGGAGTATGAAAATTGATGCGCTCTAGTAGCCTTCCACGTCACCTGTATCAGCATCTCCACATGTCTCTGCACTGAAAAAAATGGTGGTGGGGCACTTTGAAATAAAACGCATTTGATGAGCTTTAGTTCAAAGCGCCCTGCTGCCATTTTTAAAGTGTGGAGATGCGCGGCAATGCTGATACATGTGATGCGCAGGCACTTTTAATTAGTGCAGCTCGCATCTGGTTCTGTATTCCGTAACACACATAAAATGCTCCATAGCTGCCACCTGGACCTGATGCAGCAGTGACTCATCATAGTATGCGTTCTCATGGCCATAAGCCACCAGCCAGCTATTCCACACGTGGCCACCCAGTATACCCTGCACCTGCTGTGTGTGTGTGTGGAATATCAGAGTAGGCAACCATATCCTTCCTTATGAGCATATCCCAAACTACCAAGGAGTCACATTAAACCATTCCTTCATCTATAAACATCACATTCAGAAGGTCAGCAGTAAAGTCACTGCACAGGCACCTGCCTTAACAGCATGACATGTACCAATTTCACAGTGCTCAGAACAACTGCACTTGCAATAGTATACACTCCAGAAGATTATTGTGCTCCTGCAAGGTCCAGCAGTTGTTTCATTAAAAAGCTTGATGCTGTACTTAACAGTGCACAGAGACTAATAACAGGCTGCACAACTTGCACACACACATATGTATTCCCTCCACTCTAGCACATTAGACCAAGTGACATAATAAGACAGACCCTAACTGCTTCCCTGCTGCCAGGTTTCTGGGTCCATGGAGTGCCTGACAGGCTGGGTACTATGGCCTTGTGTGTTGCTAAATTTATGTAAGGGGTGGGGCGAATGGAAATGAAATGATCATTCAGAGTAATCCAGTCTAAAATATATTCCTACAGCATTTTATACTAACACCAAATGAGATGCCAATTAAACATGACCTTGACAGAGAAGCATGGGTCAAGCTGAACAGACTGAGATTTGGATATGAACATTTCAATACAACACTACAAAATGAGCATCTTGGGCAGTCCTGTGTGAATGTAGTGTCCTGCAAACAGCACAGCACTTAATCAAAAGCTCCAATCTTTACAAATGCCCAGATGGGGTAGATGGAATCTGCACATTGACTGATAATACCAGACAGTGGCTCATAGCTGGCTGCAGGGAACAAAGGTGGGGAGTGGGGAGGGTTGAAAACAAGGTCTTTGCCACTTCAGGACACTGACAGCCCAGGAGCAGGGCTGGCCTGATGCAGAAAAGATTCAGAAAAGATTTGGTGATTCGGAAGGCAGTCTTGCAGGGAAAGAGAAACTGAGGAAGGGGTGAGGAAGAGGGGAAAGATTGCTCTGATATTGACATCTGTAGCTGGCCAGTGACTGTGATCTTTCCCTGAGCTCCCTTTCAATCACAGTGCTCTGGGGGAGGGACATCAAAAAAGCATATAAGGCTCTATGTAAAGCCTTTCTCTCACTTCTGTAAGCTGTCTGTCTGGAAGCAACAGCATGTCAAAGGTACTGGCTTCCTAGTCAGTCTCTTGCTAGTCTCTCTTCTTGGAAAGGATTGGCTACACCTTTCTAATTAACCTTGCCTAGAATCCCTCTACTAACCCCTATCCAATCCATTCCTTTCAACTTATTCTTCCCCAAAAATCCTCTTATTTGTTCTTGTTATTTTTTCCCCACACACCCTTTTTAAAAATAAAGCTGTGTTTTCCCTGACAGTGTGTTATCCATCACTGTGCAGGAAAGCACATAAATTACACACACACAAAAATTTTAAACAGATACAAGATATATTACACACACACACACACACACACACATTTTCCAGCACAACAAACATAATGAAGCATGATGGAAAGGCAGGTAACAGGTCTTTTGGCATGGGCGGGAAAGGAGCTAGAGGTGGTAAGGGGAGAGCTAGAGCTGCAAGTTCCCCTTGCCCCACAAACATAGATGCATCCTCTTTCCTGGCAGCCATGAGTCTTCTGCTGCCAGTGGGAGCAAGGAGGTGGGAGCAGTACCTGCACCTGCACCACGTCCCCTAAGACCAGAAATAGCTACCAGCAGCAGAATGACAGTCTCCTCCAGCCCAATTTCATCTCCCAGTGTGAGCCTCCCACTGCCAGAGGAGGAACTGGATCTGGAACCAGGGGACCTAAACACCCTAGCTAAAGAAATTCTGGGGACCGGGGGGACCCCTCAAAGTTCCCCTTCTCAGGAAGACACCTCAGAGGAGGATGTGGGGGCAGGTAGCTCAGCTCCCCCTGTTGTTGTGCCTCTGCCTGCTGAGGAGGGGGATAAGACAGGATCGCCACCCTCAGCTCAGAAGCAGGGGGTAATTGTACTGTAGGATCATTTTGAGTTGGCAGATGATCCCAGGCATACTACCTGCCAGCAGTGCCAAAGGCAGATCAGCCAGAGCAAGGATGTGAACCACTTCACCACCACAGAGATGCTGTTGCATCTCAGGAGGCAGCACCCCCTTGCCCTTGTTCCCCCTCAGCCTGGCACCAGTAGGAGCATGCCCAAAAAGAAGCCCCACTCTCACTCCAAAGCCCCCATCCCCATGAAGCAGAGGCAGGCCACCCTGGACTCATGGGGGAAAGCTGCAGACAAGGGGAAGCACGTTGCAAGGGTGAGCGAGCCCCATCCTACCAAGTGCCCACATGCACCACATCTTTAGCAGGACGGTGGTGTCCTCCCTGTATGAGGGAGGAGCTGCACAAGGCAGGACCGCAGGTAGCCTTGCACTTCACCTCAGAATTCTGGAGCAGCTGGGGTGGAGATCATGCCTACCTCTCCCTCACTGGGCACTGGTGCCATCAGTCAGGCCATTGGTGGGCTCTCCTTCAAGTGGAGGTGATAGATGAGTCCCACATGGCAAGGGAGATCATGGTGGCCATGAACCGCATGGTGCACGGGTGGCTCTTCAGGCAGAATGAGCTCACCCGCAAGTTCATGGTCACTGACAATAGGGACAATATGGTCAAGGGGGTGCATGATCAGCTGTGTGGCAGACAAGTACCACCTCATAGTCAGGTACACCTTGGAGGGGGACAAGGCTACCAGTGACAGTGCTATCACTACCACTACCAGCCAGCAAATTTCAAGATGCAGGAAAGTAATGGGCTACTTCCACCAGAGCATCAAGAGAGGACTGCAGGGGGCGGGGGGGAGGAGGGGGGCAAGACGCTGCACAACAAACAGGCAGAGCTGAGCATACTGCAGCACAAAATTATGCAGGATGTGGAGACTCGGTGGAACTCTACATACCTGATGCTGGAAAGGCTGGTGGAGCAACAGAAGGCCATCGATGAGATGGCCTTGGTCAGAGATTGGGATCAACAGCCCCCTTAACAAAACAGAGTGGGATACCATCTCCCAGATCTTGGTGGTCCTCAAGCTATTCCTCAAGGCCACTGACAGCCTCAGTGCTAGTGATGCCCTCCTTAGCCAGGTGATCCCCATAATGAAGGAGCTTGAGAACCAAATGGAGAAGTTTCAGGGGATCGATGTTCCTGGCTGAGGCAAGCCACTGTCACCAGAGGTGCAGGACTGGTGAAGCAGCTGAAGGAAGGCATCAAAAAACAGCTGGATCCATTGCAGTTCAGTACAGTCCACATGCTGGTGGGCATGTGTGATGTGAGGGTGAAGGGGAGCATCTGCAGCAGCAAAACTCTCGATCACTGAACAGAGGTGCCGGTAAACAGAGTCAGGGAGGCAGTAGGGCAGAGGCAGGGGGACATAGAGGAGGGGAAACCACTTTCCCATGCCAGCATTACATCCACAAGCTAGTCTCCTCTACCACAGGTGCTGCCAATGTGGGCCAAGGGTATAGCTTCAGTGGTGGGGTCCAGAGGAACCAGACCCCAGCATCCGGCAGGTAGCATGGAACTGCAGAAGCCATACCTATCTCCCTGAGAATATGGAGCTGCTGTACTGCAACCCCTTGGCCTTTTAGGCAATCCACAGCCAGATGTGGCAGGATCTGGCCACGGTTGCCCAGAACACCTATCCTGTCCACCGACCAGCTTTCCAAGCAAGAGGGTGTTCAACATTTCTGATAATGTTGTGATGCCCCACTGCACCTCCTTGGATTCTGGTTTGGTGGAGCAGTTAGCGTTCCTCAAGGTGAACCTCCTACTGCTGGGGTTCCCCAAGCTCCATGTGCAGATGGAGCGAGTGCCACTGTCTTCACTCTGCACCTATTTGCTTTTTTTATTTTCTTTGACAAGCATTTAATGCCCTGCTCTCAGAGCTGGAGGTGGCAGTTTTTCACCAGCTAGCAGGAGAAGAACATCTCCCTGCTGAGCTCCCATGCCAGGATGAACTTGAAGGTATGCACTGGGGCTATGGAAAAGGAGGAGGCCCCAGGTCCTGGGCATGATCTAAAATTGCACCCTAACTGGGTAGGGAGTCCTGATGGGACTGCCAGTGGCTCGGCAGCCCCAGGAAATGCCAGGACCACAACCCTCTCTGGTGAAAGGCAGGTAGGTGGTACCTGAAAACCTCCAGCTACTGCATGCATGTACAGTCCTGGCTAGGGAAAGCCCAGACCTGTAAGATCTTTGAGAGGCCTGAGGCTTAATGGTTGCAGTGGAGTAGTGAGGCTTCAGATGAGCTTAGCTGCCTGGGGTGCCATCTGTATGGGCTCCCGTGTAGGGGAGCTATGGAGCTGTGGAATGGATGTTACCCCTAGACAGCAAAGGCCTAAATGGGTAGCCTCCTGCCTGGGTAACATCTGAATCAGCTTTCCATCAAGGTGTGGCAGATAAAAGAGGGGTGGGCAGTTGACCCAGAAACAGGTGGGTGGGCTGAGATCTAACTGGCACTGGGAAGGCCCCCTGTTACAGGCTACCATCCCTCCTATTTTCATCCCACTCTGCCTACACAGACACGTGACACAAGTTTTGCTTTCAACAGTTTGAGGTGCAGTTTCACAGAAACCCCTTTACCTATCTCCTTGAAACTTGGCAGGCTTCATGCCCTCAGAAGCAGCCACCATCCCTGGTGTTTTCATGCAATTCTGAAAAAAAAATTACAAGGTTATAGATATTTTAGTGATTCCCCATTATAGTCTATGGCCGAATGACCAAATCACACCGAATCAGTGCCAAAGCTTTCAAATCTGATTTGGCCAAATTGATAAGGGACAGTGATCTGAATCACTGAATCAAATCACTGTCCCCTAAATTGGGTGAATCCAAATCTTAATTGAATATGGGCCACTTCACAAAGGCATATTTGTTATGGCACCGTAACCTACAGTGCTGAAGTCTGATATCACATTCATCCAAGGATACACCATTTTTACAGAGCTTTATGTGCCCTGACCATCTATTCAGTTATGGCTGTAGATTGCTTTCTGTGAGCCTACCACACAATAAATATAACTTCTGTACCTGGCCCATGTGGCTAACAAGAAAGAAAACAGAGATGCAGTGCTGTTCCAAAGAAAAGAAAGGGGTGGGGGAACGGATTGGAATAGCAGGAACAGAAGGAATAGAAGTCTCTCAGCCTATGTAATACATTAAAGAAAATGCTCTACTTGCTGGAGGTGAATTTTTTCTGTAACCATTATACATTTTGTGAATACATTTAGCCAACATAACACTTAAATGCTTAAAGTATGAGCCATTGGAGAAGTGAGGGGAGGGACAGTATAAGTGGATAAAAAGGCATGCATCACATTTTACAGCATATAGTGAATATTCCCAGGTAGATCATTTGTAACATTGGCATTAAAGTTGTAAACACAAAACCTCTAAACTAGTGGAATTCTGTGCTACTTCAAAGGTCTATGCCAGTTATTCCCAGTACAAAACCAGGACAAAAAAATAATTTGTATTTTAAACACTAAGGGTGCCTATACACAAGTGTGGAGGCTGTTCTGATGTGCTGAAATTCTAGTGCATCAGAGCAGACTCAATTAGTCGAGTCTGCTGGAGTGTAGCAATTGCCATGATCCAGCAGCCTCTGGTGTCTCATGTATCAGTGTCCCTGCAGTTAAAAATGGCAGGGGGGGGACTTGAACTAAAGCTCACTGAACAAGCTTTAGTTCAAGTGCACCTGTCACTATTTTCAAGTGCGGAGATACTGATACAGGAGATATGGCAGCGCTTTATTTTGAGCAGCTCTCAGAGCCGCTCAAATTAAAGAGCCATACTCCTCCACCACTAAAGCATGTGTAAAAGTGCCCTGAGTGAACCTCTCATATCAACAATGTAAAAGTAGATTTAAATAGCAAATTATTCAAATAGCTAGCACTCTCCCTACCAACCCAACCAGATCTCTGAGATTATCATATAAAAGAATCATAGAATCATAGAAAATAAGGGTTGGGAGGGACCTCAGAAGGTCGCATCTAGTTCAACCCCTGCTCAAAGCAGGAACATCCACTACTAAATCATCCCAGCCAAGGCTTTGTCTACCCATATCTTAAAAACCTCCAAGAATAAAGATTCCTGTCACGGCGGGGTCCTCGCGGAGGGCCGTGATCTCCTTGAGGCCCTCTCACCGCGCTACTCCGGCCCGAGGGCACCCTCCATTCTCGCCCGCCACATCTTGATGGAATATATGTAATAGGGAGGCTGCCTTGTGTTTCCTAGGGCCTGTCAGCTCCTGGAGCCCTCGTGGGTCTCCCCATACAATGGCGCTACCTAAGCGCCCTAGCCTTATGGGCTATGCGTGGCTCCTACCTCCCCTGATACCACGCCTCAAGCCTCGCAGATGTAAAGGACGTTGTTTGGTCTATACGCCCGCTTCCCGGGCCTCCTCTCTAATGTGGCCCACTCTGGGCTCCCTCTCTCGTGCCCAGCCTCTTGCTGGGACTCCCGTCTAGCCCACTCTGGGCCTCCCCTGCCGGTGTGGTTCCACTTCAGGACTCTCTAGCGGGCCTCCGGTCCTATGGGCCAACCGCACGGATACCCTCCCTGACTCTGGCTCCCCGCGCTGCTACTCCCTGTCTTCTCAGGGGCAACCGCAGCGCCCTGCCTTGGTCTGAGGGGGATTGCCGCACTAGCCTGCGGCCGGGCTCGCTATGCCCATGCGCCCACACTGGGCTACTCAACAAAGCACAATGGTGTTCCCCCTTTCTGGGGCTCGCCGCACCCACACTGGGCTACTCAATAGCGTACAAGGGCGTTCCCCCTCTCTGGGGGCTCGCCGCGCCCACACTGGGCTACTCAATAAAACACAATGGTGTTCCCCCTCTCTGGGGCTCGCCGCGCCCACACTGGGCTACTCAATAACGTACAAGGGCGTTCCCCCTCTCTGGGGGCTCGCCGCACCCACGCTGGGCTACTCAGTATGGCCCTGCTCTCTAGGGCTGCTCAGTATGGCGCTCCCCCCTTCTCTGGGGCTCGCCGTGCCCACCCTGGGCTACTCAGTAATACCGCCCCTTTCCTGGGGCCGGGGGCTATGTTCCCCCCCCACACGCAATCCGGGGTCTCGGTCCCCGTCCGCAACCTACGGGTTGCGCCCACGACCCACTGGCCGCGCTCCTCGCCGCCAGCTGCTTGCGCAGTGGCGTGCGAGCTGCGCCTTCGGGGTCTATGTTCCCCCACACGCAATCCAGGGTCTAGGTCCCCGTCTGCAACCTACGGGTTGCGCCCGCGACCTACTGGCCGCGCTCCTCGCCGCCAGTTGCTCATACACTGGCGTGCGAGCTGCGCCTTCCCTGGCGCTATGTAGATAATGCGCCCTCTTGGCGCTAGGGCACCCCACACTCTCTGGGGTCCCTATAGTTGAGGCCTCCTCCAACCCCTACAGCCTCACCCAAGCCTCCGGGTGTAATAACACAAACACAAAGCAAAACCACAAGCCCCTAGGCTGTAACACAAATGCAAGCCGCTGGCCATAACTCCTCATCATAGCTCAAGCCTCCAGGGCTATCATGAGCTGTACTTGCCACATCCTCACTCTCAGAGCTCCTGCCTCCCAGGCTGCTGGCAGAGAACTGCCAGCCTGGCTTTGGCCCTGGGCTTTATAAGGGCCAGGCCCTGCCCCCTACAGGCAGCTGGCTCTGCTTAGTTGCTCCGGAAACCCACAGCTGTGCTCACTCGGTTCTGCCAGGGCTCTCTCCCTGGCAGTTTCTCCTCTCTTAGGAGCAGGCACTAAGGTGCCCTGCGACAATTCCACAACCTCTCTGGGCAACCTGTTTCAGCGCTTTACTACCCTCTTTGTGAGAAAGTTTTTCCTAATATCTAACTTAAATGGCCCTTGCTGCAACTTGAGACTATTACTTCTTGTTGTGTCATCTGCCACCAGAGTCATCCCTAGGTGTGTGCAGGGCCCAGGGCATATCAGCCTGTGCGGGGCCCAGGAGGGGGAGAGGTGGTGAGTGGCCGGAGCCAGCAGCGCTCAACAGCAGCCACACCAGCAGAGGTGGCGGTGCTAGGCAGCAGCAGTGTGTACCAACCGCAGCAGGACTTATGCAGCACTGACTGCAGGGCCCCCCAAAGTGCGAGGCCCGGGGTGGTCACCCCAATTCACCCCCCTTAAGGATGGCCCTGTCTGCCACCACTGAGAACAGTCGAGCTCCATCCTCTTTGGAACCACTCTTCAGGTAGCTGAAGGCTGCTATTCAATCCCCTCTCAGTCTTCTCTTCTCCAGACTAAATAAGCTGAGTTCCCTCAGCCTCTCCTCATAAATCATGTGCCCAAGCTCCCTAAATATTTTTGTTGCTCTCCGCAAGACTCTCTCCAATTTGTCCACATCCTTGATGTAGTGGGGGCCCCAAAACTGGAGACAGTACTCTAGATGTGGCCTCACCAGTGCTGAAAAGAGGGGAATAATCACTTCCCTCGATCTGCTGGTAATGCTCCTACTAATGCAGCCCAGTATGCCATTAGTCTTTTTCACAACCATGGCACACCATTCGCTCATATTCTACTTACTGTCCATGGTAACCTCCGGGTCCTTTTCTGCAGAGCTGCTGCTTAGCCAGTCAGTTCCCAGCCTGTACTGGTGCATAGAACTGTTCCATCCCAAGTACAGGATTTTGCAGTTCCCTTTACTAAATACCATGAGATTTCTTTTGGTCCAATCCTTCAATTTGTTGAGGTCTCTCTGAATCCTAGCCCTACCCTCCAACCTATCTACTACTCCCCTCAATTTGCTGTCATCTGCAAACTTGCTAAGGGTACACTCCATTCCATCTTCCAGATCACTGATGAGGATACTGAACAAAGCCAGCCCCAGGACTGACCCCTGGGACTCTCCACTTGATATTGGCTACCAACTAGACATTAAGTCATTGATTACTACCTTTTGAGCCCAGCGATTCAGCCAGTTTTCTATCCACTTTACAGTCTACTCCTCCAAACCCTACTTCCTTAGCTTGCTTGTGAGACTGTTGTGGGAGACCATATCAAAAGCCTTGGTAAGGTCAAAGTATATCACATCGACTGCTCTTTTTGCATCCCCAGAGCCAGTCATCTTGTCATAGAAGGCAATCAGGCTGGTCAGGTATGACTTGCCCTTGGTGAATCCATGCTGGCTGTTCCTAATCACCTTCTTCTCCTCCTCCAAATTCTGATCTGCAGGCCAGATGTCATGGCTTTGTAAGCCAAAGCTGGGGGGTGAACACCCCTGTGCTAATGTAACTGATCAGAACTCAGTAGGCAATTTTGTTGCTGATGCATAGGAAGGAAGACAATTCAGTTCACTCCTTAGGTGTATTGACTTCACAGAGTTAGCAAAAACTGAAAGTAGCAAGAGTATATGTTTCTCACTAAATGTGGCAGATATAATCTCAATGCCTACTGAAATAAAATCCATTGAACAGAAATTGCCACTTTTGCACAGACACGTTTTAGGGTACAAACACACTTTTACAATATAATGCTCTTAAAAAAACAAATTAGACAGGTGGTGAGAGCATAATGGTCAGTAGCCATTGCCCCTGGGAACTAACAGGAGTTCCTAATGTCTCGGCCAGGCTGAACTGACTCGAGGTGATTCAGAATTTACCCGTTCGTCAGGGCGGGCTGGTGAATAGAGAGGCTGACAAGCTTAATGGTTGCAAAAAACTTTACTTACGTCGCAGGTGGCTGCGGCGGAAACGGTTCGGTCGTCTGGACAACAATGTGAGTTGCTCCAGCTGGCGAGGCCAATGCCAGTAAACTTGTCCGTAATTCAAGCCGGCGGGAAAAGGGTACCTCTGGGACTGTGTTCAGCGACGGGAAGAAGGATCGATAGGTGATCAGTCTATCGATCAGCTAGCCGCAAGTCGGATCTCTAAGAGGCACTCTGCAGCGTGCTCAAAGTTCTTCGACTTGGGCGGAAGTCGCGCTAGTTTTTAAACGGCCAGCAAGCCAATTACCGGCTGCCACGTATGAATAATTTAGCACTAGCCAATTGCGGGGCACGAATTCACATCCGAATGGCGGGAACTCTTTGCACCGTGCACCTCTGTGCTGCAAAGAGAAAATGCATCCTGCAAAAGCAGCTGCAAAAGTGGCGGGAACACTCTCCTGCACGCGGGTTCTTTATGCAACAAAAACCCTCGCTGTGCAAGAGGCTCTCAGGTGTCAAGAAAATTCCATAGTGCTGAGGCACAAAACTCACTGGGTTATGACACCTAACAGTAGGAATAATATAAAATCTCAGGGAGTACTACTTTGAGGTAAAGAACTAACACCTACACTCTTTACATAAAAGGGATACCTGTCAATTAACTAAAGATATGCTATCACTTTAAACTACACTTTCTCCAAAATGTCATGCTACCAAAAATAAAAAATAAGCTAAACTCTCAGAGGTAGCTGCGATAAACTTGTAACACCTAGGACATCAGAAGGTGGATTATACCTATGCCTATGCCTATACAATGAGGAAGATATATATTCCTCAATTTCTTCCAAACACCTGGGAACTGAAGGGATAATTGAGATGATCCATTTAATACTCCTGAATGTATATATGCCCCAAATATGTGCCAGAAAAACTTTAGAAGACAGCTTTATATTATTTTCTCAACAAAGAGCTACAAGGCAAGTAATGGATTTTTCATCTACTACAGAGACAGAACACTATAGGACATACTTTCTTAAAATAAATTTCAATGCCAAAGTTCCACAAAAGTCACTCATTTGATTTTTGTTTGGTATATGGAAGCAAATAGTTACAGCAGCAAAATGTTAAAGCTCCAGACCCCCATCCCTACTAGCCACCAAATTGATATCAAAATATTTGTCTTCCTAAGAATCAGGAACCTACAGAAAAGACATGGTACATTACTGAAATTAGGAAGATAATTATGTTAGACCATGCCCCAGGCTATTCAGGACTAGATTTTTCTGATAGAAATTTAGCGCATGGGCAAAATCCTGATATTTTTATCCAGTTTTCTCTCTATCCATATTTAAAGAAAATTCCTATTAATTTACATGGAATTTTGCAGGCTAAATTGTGCCTCTTGTAAACCAATGCAAATCTATTGTCTTCAATTTACACCCTA
The DNA here is from genome assembly GCF_030867095.1 of Alligator mississippiensis. Classification (NCBI taxonomy): domain Eukaryota; kingdom Metazoa; phylum Chordata; order Crocodylia; family Alligatoridae; genus Alligator; species Alligator mississippiensis. Next base: position 222,963,556 of record NC_081826.1, on the reverse strand, counting down.
GTTGCTTCATTTTATTTGGAAATTCTGTAACACTGATTAAAGATACCTAGTTTATGTCTCAAATGAAAAGAACCATTAGTTACTTTTCTTGAAAGTATCAATCCTTTTGCCTTCTGGCTTCAGAAGTGCTCCTAAAACCAAAGAAGTCTGGATTATTTCTCTGAGTGATCAGAAGCTGACTGAAATTGGTGGGACGGCTCTTACCACAACTATACTTCTTTAAAAACAAACAAACAAACAAAATTATTGCAACCTTCCTCTTAAAAATTAGCTAAGGGAGGCCACACAAGTTTTAGAAATATTATTAATGTCTACAAACTGGTATCTATTATCCGCAAAACAAAATCCTCCTGAAAGTAGCACTGCAGTCTCTACAATCATCATCAGATTTTTGGTAGGGGCTCTCCAGGACTATTTTCTTACAAATGACTATATTGTTCACAAAAATGCAAATGCTGAATAAAAAAAGAAAGTAATTGGAGCTATATGCATCCGGGGAGGAGAGGCAGAGGAAATAAAATCACTCCCCATAACCTATGTGTACAATCTAAATAGCTTCAGTTTCAGATTTTGAATACTCATAATAAAGAACTATTCACAAGCAAGTTACAAATCAAATATTATTCACTAACATTATTCAGTGACTACTTTGAATAACAAATACATTTTATAACATTTTGATCTGCTCATGGACTATGTATAAACAGAAAAAGAATTAAGTTAAATGCATAAATTATCCATTATAAATAATTTGTCCAATTCTAAAATTGAGTCTCGCAATAAGACATATAAATCCAAACAATGGAAAGACTACAGTTGCTGAGAAGTATACCAGATTTTGGTTAGACCACATATGCAAGAGTGAATCCAGAGAGGGGGCAATGATATAGCCAAACCCCCTGCCCCTCTTTCTGACCACATAGCAGGAGTAGCAGCTAAGGAATTTTTGTAAGTCCCTGAAGGCTGAAGATAAGAATTCCTCCCTCCCTTCGCTTCCATACTCAGAGGCACTTTCCTTCTGCTTCCCTCCCATTCCCACCTACCCCACCTGCTGCTGCCACTGTATCCTCACTGTCCCAAGAGTAAGGAGACCTCCTGTCCCACTACTGCTGGGCTGTAGGTGGGTTGGGCTCAGCCTGAGACAGCAGCAGCAGCAGTGGGTGGGTGGGTTCCCCCTCCTTGTCTGATCAGGCGCTTTCTGGGAGCAGGCATAGTGAGGGGAAATCCACCTGCCAATGCCACTGTTCCAAGCTGAGTCCCGCATTAATGCAGCCCAGATGGAACAGAACAGGAGCTTCCTTCACCCTGGGACAGGGGAAACACAGCAGCAGCAGGTAGGGAAGAAAGGGAAGGAAAGAAGAAGGGACATGCCTCTGAGCAGGGAAGGGAGGTGAGGGGGGTAGAATTCTTACCTGCTTTAGGGACTTAAAAAGTCCCTACTTGCTGCTTCTGTGGTGTGGTCTGCCTGCCCAAGTGGGAGTGAGGGAGAGGAATCTCAGAGTGAGAGGTAAAGTCCCCCCCGGCAATGCTGGTTGCCAGTCCCACACCCCGCTTTTTAAAAACCTTGATCTGATTATCCACTTATGCATGTCGATACCATTCTTTTGTGCTTGATCATCCAGACTGTCTATGATTCTAAGAAAAGAATATACACATGATTCTGTTAAAAATAGAATATAATAATTTGCCCTACTATAGTATTTACCATGACAATATATTAAAGTATGTTAAAATATAAAAGAATCAATTCCCCCCATGTTGTAGACAAATATTAATTTGCCTGTTTTACAAATGGCAAAGTTAACTGTGGCATAGAGAAGGTTAATATTTTATCCAGTGCCACATAGTAAACTTGTAGCAGAACTGGGAATAAGAGACAAATCACATGTTCCTCACTTCTGAATTTAAACTCAGGACAACCTTTCTTTTCTAATTTATTATTCAAGCATTATGAATAACAAATGGGTTCCATTACCAAGACAACTGGAATTAAGAGGGAAATGTGGCATATTATATATAGAGAGCTATATAGATATATCTATATATATATTGAGGCACTGCTGTAGTGGAAAAAATGTCTTCATTATAAGGTGATATCGCAGTACCTATTTCCTAAGAATGGACCTGTGTAGAACTGTTAGCTTGCAATGAGAAAGTTAGAATGCCTTTTAACAGCTTAAGTTCTTTTTTTCCTCACATCGTTACTTGTACTTTCCAAAAACAAGAAATAGTTCTAATTTAGTTTTCTATATTAGAAACCTAAATAGTTTCCATGTCCATAAAGTCACGTCTAGATTATATCACTACAAAGCGGGCACATCTACATGTGCAATTGATGTGACTGAATATATTCCAGCTCAATATGAGCCAAAGTAACTAAGACCAATGTTGCCATCTACACGTGCATTTAAGCACAGTAATTTACTGTGCTGCTGAATACCACTTGTATTTGATGGGTCTATTAAGCAGCACAGTAAATTAATCTATTGTGCCCTGTGCACATGTAGATGGTGACACTTTACTGCACAGCAAATTAGTCTGCTGCGCAGTAAAGCATTTTGTGTAGATATGACTAGTAAGAATGTTCAGGTTTTTTTTTTTAAGTCTAAAGAAACAGATACTTTGGTTGTTAGATCCATGGGTGTTAATGAAACTTCTTATCATTTTGGACTGATGTCACCACAAGAGATTCCAGTGTCTTTAATGAGGAAGTCTACTGAAAATAAACTTTTATTTAAACTATAATTTAAATCTGTTTGTAATGCTGAGCCTTAAGGAAGGCTGGCATGGCTGAAACATCAGTTCTTCTGATAAATACAATAGTTTGTCTCCGGAAGTAAATAAATTAAATCCTTTAAGAGGCAATGTTCTGAATTTAGCAAGTTTCCTTAATTTTTTATTCACTGGGATGACTGCAGAAGATGTTAAGTAGCACTTGGAAACTTTTTTTAAAAGGTACTAAAAACTTTGATCAAGCATTGTCTTAGAGGTTTATCCTTTCTTCTACTCATGAGTCCCGAGTAAATAATACTGAAGAAGATAATTGAAATACAGATATAAAACAACCCAATACCAGATTCCAATTCTGGTAGGCCCACAACAAAATACCCTAACAGAAGTTAAAGCTGGGCTGCCTCTGTTTTAGAATGCTACAAGAGCAATGGACATCTGGAACCATCAGCTGCCAGAATCTAACTGAGATCTTTACTTGGTAGGGGCAATTAAAAGAAAGCTATCTAACGAGCTGCCAACATTTTGAAAACTTCCCATGCCAAGTGAGCAGGGCAGAGGTCTGTATCTTGACAGTTTGCTCTGACATTGCATTGCTGATGCCATTTTCTGGCCAGATTCTCACTGATACAAATTAACATACCTCCACCAGTTTACACTGATTAATGCCAGCAGAGGATCTGGCCCTTAACATTCAAGTGGCTGAAAGCAGCAGACCTTCCTAACACAGCTTATTGTCAGCAGGGAGTCTGGGGAATTCTAAGTTAATTACTGCAAACAAAAAAGACTCCAAAAGTAACATTTTCCTGTTTCCTGTTGTGTTTAAAATAGCCTGCCTAGGAAAGACCTTTTCTCAAATATCTGTCTAATTCTAGGGTACGCTAGCATACAACAAATTAACCTGCTTTAGAGTCGCATTTAAAACATTTCTAAAAGTGCTTATTTCTAGGTACAGTGGGAATCCATTATGAAGGTATTCAAAATCCCCTGGTTTCAATATACCCTGCTGGTGTTAGCCTTTTCATGTTCAAATAACATTTAAGCACCTCTGTGTTTAAGTGAGGTTGCTATCAGAATATGGAAAGAAAAGAGAAAACAGAGGCAAAGGTTCATGATACTGGGTGAGCACAGTTGAACAATAATTTCACAGGAAGCTGAACAGCTGATCAATGAGGATGTTCAGGATGCACTCACCAACCTCAGGAAAAGTTGATCAATTAGACCCACATTTAGAAGCAGCAACATTTTTGGTAGCAGGAAGAGACTTGGAAAACAACCCAGCAGCTATTGGCAAGGAAGACGGCAAAGCCATAAAATCTGGAAAGACAAGAGGGAATAGGGAAGATGAGGAAACAGACAAGGAAAGAAACTGATCATAAAAATTAAAGAAGTAGGAGGCACACATTTATTTTTACCATTCAATAGAAGTCACGTCGTAACATTTCTGTTTAATAAGGAATAACTAATGGAAAATGGGCAAGACATGAAAAAGACATTGGTAAATATTTCATCACTGACCCAAGGAGATGTAGAGCTCTGGAATGTTTTTATATATTTTATTATACATCATATAAAGTAATATACAGAGATCACCATTAAAAAGTCAACATTTACCACTAGTCATCACAAAAGAGCATATGAAGTACCACTGTTTTGACTATGTTGAAAGGAACAAGATACAGATACCAGTCTATGCAGCATGGTACCAACTGCTGACTTTTTAAAATCACGTACTACCTTACAGTGCAGTTTAAAAAATATTTTTTTAATTGTGATTTCTTCATCTTTAAACATTTTTGTTCCTATATAGTCACTTTGGTTCTCTTACCAGTATTTACCCCTGGGTGACTTCACTGCTTTCAGAGGAGCTATTGCTATTGTTTGTTGATGCAATAAGAGATAGCTAGGCCCATGTTTCATATAGTCAAATTAGCAGACAGAGAAAAGGTTTTAGTGTGAGATTCTGTGCTATGCCACTATGTAACTTCAAGTGAAACCCACAGGCCAATCAGAACAGAGACTGGTGATTTGAGCTACTCTGCTGCTCTTCGGCTGTTCTAAGGGCTCAAATGGCTCCCAGCACAACTTAAATTGCTCTAAACTCTAATCTTAATTAGAGCATTGTCCCAAGTGCAACATGGTGTGACCCACCCCTCTTTACCAGTAAGATATCCCTTATAACAGAGCATAAGAAGCATAGAAATCACCTTGGGAAGTAGATTTTCAGCCGTGTTTTGAAATACCTGTCTAAATGAGCATCCACCATGGACAGATACAGAATTTTCGAGGGCCCTTTTTCATTTTTGGACTTTCATTTTCCAGAAAATGTTGGCACCTACCTCTAAAAATCTCATATGGAAGGTGAGGGCTTGATTAAAGTTGACAATCTGCTATCATTCTAACTGCATTGAAGTTGCAGGAAAGATACTGTATGGCAGACAGACTAAAACTAATAAAGTGAAAAATGATGGGTAGAGAAACATGAATAGTTACAATTTCATCTGCCACACAGCTTAGCATTACCAAGGGGGAAAATCAATCAGCTAGCGTTTGATCAGTGTTTTCTTGATAACATTAGTTGTGTGGCTTATACAGCCTCAGAGGAGCTAGAGCTTGTTTTCCTTACTTGTGTAATTCATTTATTAGTTTAAATTTACAGCTGTCAACATAGATTTACAGCAGTAAGCCTAAGCTAACACAAATTCTGTTGCTTTCAAGGGCATGCAGTTAAAAACCTAACACAAACATAATACATTGAAATTTCCTCCTAGGACTGCTAATACATTTCTATTTCAGTCATGTCAGAAGAAACATAAATAAAATCCTACAAGAAAAATATTCTGGTCGATACTTCTGAATTTTGTTTCCATTTCCTTTCTTTAGTAGAATTTAGTCATGTCCTCTGTTAATAATCTCAGCTATCATGCTACAGTCCTCAGAAACATTTCTGAGTTTTACTTCATTTCTTACAGAAAGTTTGGAGGAATGGTTCAGATCTTTTCTGTGGTTGCAGCATGGCTTTGATTCTGCCAAATTGCTCTATTTTCTGGCAAATTGCTGTATTTTAATTTCTCTCTAGAAACCAATACACACAATATAGGAGAGAACAAAATTGCTACCCATGTTCATAGACAAATTTCTATTAGAGTAATTTTTACTGCTTATCTGACAGCTTTAATATATAAAACAGCACCTAAAGAAGCCAGTCACAGATTGATGGTCTGTTGTGGTAGGCACAAAATGATACGGTCACTACCACAGTGAACTTACATGCTAATTGAAGACTAGATGAAACGTGAGCTTTAGAGACAATGAAAGAGAAAGCATTAACAAGAATGCTGAAAGACCAGGTTTAGGAAAGGGTCAACATGAGTCAATAAATACCAGCAATCCACAAAAATGGGATATGTGGAACATTTGTTCAGGATATATGGGCAATATTTAAGCAAGTAAACAGTAAATCTCAGCACTCCATGAAAGCTCTTGATCTGAGTATATCATCAGGGAGCAGGGATGCCCAAATGTGTTAGAAAGGAGAGAGAACTAGAAGCTGTATCACCCAAATACCCTGCTTGAGTCAGGGTACTGGTTCACTCTTGTTGGAGAACTAATAACTTCTTACTAACATACATTAACTCAAAAGGGATAGGGAAGATGGCCAGGCATGGAAAGGGAACTCACACCTCTTTTGAAAATAAGATGGAGTTTCCAAGCCAGACTGACTTCCAATGAGCCCACAGAAAAATGTCTGATAAAATTAACTGATATCCTAATAGTCATTGCTTTAGCACAGCCACATCAAAGCTTCTCCACTGTCAGCTACAGTTAAAGGGCTCTGTTTAAGCCAGAATATGTTCTCCTTTCAATACCCAGACAAACTTGTTCCAACCTGAGAGAGAAACATTAATGTATGGTGTTTTTGAACATTATGGTAATGAAATGGGCATTGGTGGAAGCAGATGCCGCAATCTGTATTACACTGCTGAGGCCATTCTTTGAAGCACATCTGACAAAGTGCTATGTAAAATGGCAAAGCAAATCATCTATAGCTAGAGTGATATTCAAATTATACCTAATCATAAAAAGGCATCAATGGTATCCAGAGGAGGTTGATTATATCCCAGAATTCTGAAGTGGGAAGCTTGCACTCTCATTTGTGCATCATTTGATTTGATCAGTATAAGCCAAATGCCACGCACCCTCCCAGAATAAAGCTGCTTCATACAACGACTCTCAATTTACCTCTGAAAGGAAGGAATTTATTTTACTCATTCTCCAGTACTGAGATACCACCAATCCTATATATTATGGTCCTTATGGCAGTGCCAAACCATTGTAATAAAAATATAATCAGGTTAAACAGCACAATTCAAAATTATAAACTATTTTCAGTACCAGTAGAAGTCATAAAATACCACAATTGGTATTCAGTGACCATGCCATATGGAGGGAAGTAGTCTCATAAAAGATCCTGAAAGCTAGTAAGAGCCTCTGTTGCTTTCACTAACGTAAGCAAGCTACTCCAATAGACAGCAGAGTAAACAAAACAGCACTTACCTGCATTACTACAAACAGTGTTTGGGTAATAATTTCCATGGTAGATGGATTTAGTGCTGGCTGAATGAAGGAAACAAATCTAATTTAGTTTTCTGGTTAAGTATGCAGGTTAAGTGTGCAGCAGATATCTTTTTCCTGTACTTGAATGTTTGCATGCTTGAAAGAAAATCAGGTTAGCCTTATATACTTACAATGATGGGTAAAACAGTTGCATTTTTAGACAAGTCTGGCTGCTCAACTATACCATCTTTTAATAGGTTTGTGGTTGTCTGGATCAGGTACCAGTATTCCAACTCAGAGACAGCAAGGTGGGAAATCAGACTGGACAAATCAACAGCCATTGTCCTAAAATAGTGTTTGGCATCAGCTTTTCACAGGACTGATATGTACTTAAGTCAGTACCAATATCAGAATATCCTACTCTGTTACTTATCACTACTCCCTCTCTTATCAGATGCCTGTACATGTGCCAGGAGGCTGCTTCAACATGCTGTAATTACAGCATGTCAGAGCAGACTCGATTAATCAAGTCTGCTGGAGTGTGCTAATTGGCATGCTCCAGCAGCCTCTGTGTCTCATGCATTCAGTATTTCCATGCTTCAAAATGGAGATGGAGTTGCAGCACCCTGCCACAATTTTGAAGTGCAGGATCCTGAATATATGAGACACTGCAGGCACTTAAATTACAGTGGCTCTTGGAGCTGTCCTAATTAAAGCCCTCCCACTTCCACCCCCAGAGCATGTGTAAAGATAGTCATTGTACCTACCTCCTCAAATGTACTACTTGAGTGATTTTCAGTGTATTCAATGTGATATGTGAAACACTCCACTTAGTTATGAGGAAAAGAATGTGGGGAAAAATCTGAAGAAAAAGTAGATTAAGGAAAAAACAAACAGAAGAAAAGCAGAAGAGAAGCTAGGTGGGGAGAGGACCAAGAAAATAAACCTATAGTTCTATTTTTAAAAACTTGCCATCGCATTTGTATAATTTCTCCCCCTTACTTCTTTGTAAACAGGTGTGTTCAGGGGCATTTTCAGAGGTGCCTATAATATCCTTTGTTTGATTTTGCACAGTTTTTTTAAATAATTTTTTTAATATCTGAGAGACCAGAAAATGTTGTGATCAAAGAAGCTGCCAGGTTCCTTTCCACTCGTAACACTCCAGTCTCCTCATACTGACTTCTGAGTTTCTCTGTCAGTGAATTTCACAGTAAGGGGCTATGGCAGACACAGAGTGAGACCTTAGAAGTTAGTGTTCCAGTAGACTGACATGAGTAAAATATGCTGTTGTGAGGAGGGCAGTTGAGAAAATACATGAAAATCCATGACATGGAGATGGGATCTGTAATGAAGAGTGGGGAGGTGGGACTCAATCCTCTAGCTGTAGAGACAGCTTTCTAATCCACATGTATTTCTATGGGATGTGCCTAGGAATATTAGAACTATTTGGCTTTTTTAGAAGAGACAAATTTAGCAGGAGTTTTTTTGCAAGGACAAAAGAGACAAAGACTGATCTGAAACTTCAAGTAATAGAGGATTTTTATCACCTCTATTTTACCACCTACAGAAAGAAAAGAAAAAAATCCCCTGGGGCTGTGATGACCTTGTATGCAAAGCAGGGAAGCTCTCAAGGTTTCTGACAGGTGCAGTAGCAGGCCATTAACTTTAATCATATTTTATCTGATTTGGTTTTAACAGACATAGCACATCTCAGTTCATCTGGGGTTTCCCCAAAAAGCATTTAGGTCTCATCTATCCATTAATGTTAAAGATGGTAATTCTAGTACTACCAAGAGTTCAAACTTCCTTTGATTTGCAGGATTTTAAAAACACAAACAGCAGTGCTATTTCATTAAAAGTAAGCATGCATTCAATTATCAACTTTACATTCTAGTGACTTTTAATAATCCTTTTCTAGCAGTTCAAAGGTCAGTATAATAGAAAATTGCAACATAGAAATAAAAAGAAACATGGTGCTAGGAACTGCTTTTAAAGTAGAAACTTCTTAGCAAGATAAACTCAAACCCTAGGAAGAGAACACTGACCAGGAACCATGTGCCATAAAACAAGATGGAGAATACGTAAAGAGATAGTGACCTACGTGGTGGGCCAGTAGGGGGCACTCCTGCATTGAGCCACCCGCCTCACTGTAACTGACCACCTTCCAGGCTCTGAATGCCTCCCTGGGGGTGCCTCACATCTGGCCAACCCCCTTCCTAGAACACACCTGAAAGCCTGGGAGTAACACTGCCACCACCCAGGGTCTGGATTGACTTTGGCCCTGTGTCCCCTGGGAAACACAGGCCTAGTAGTCCTTGAGAGTACTTGACTAATTTGCAAGAACTTGGGGTGCTTCCCTCACTCTGAAGCACAAATAGTGGTCTCCCTTAGTCAGCCGAACCAAGAGGACCCCAAGGCATAATTTAGACCCTCTGCCAATAAGTTTCCCACACTAGGTACAAAGGAGGATTTTATTAGTTACAATGAGTAGGTTTGGAATAGGGTACAGGGTAGAGCAATATCAGAGAAATCCCTTAGAGCAAACAATGGCATGGTAGCCTTTGATTACATATCTGTGTTACTGCAAGCTATATATCTAGTTATAGCTCAAGTAGCTTATTCACAAGTATCATTCAGAGGCAGGTGGAGATTCCCTCTGGAGGCAGGCAATTCATTGATCATGAGTTTCAAGAAAAAGAGTGAGATTCCGATGATCCAGCTTCCCTGAGAGTTCTCATCATGGCTGTTGCCCCACCTCTTGGGCAGTCCTTAACTTATATAGACCGATCCAATGAAGGCCAGCAACTGTTGGCTGCCAGCCAACCAATTTGAAATGCATCACTGGTTGCTGAGTAGACTGGCAGGGTCTCTAGCCCCCTCCCAGTCATGAAGACATTGCTTACAACAATAGGGAATTTAAGCCCCCACCCAGGTGTGTGAGGCCAGTCATGTAGGCAGAGGGAACAGGTTTCCCCCTCCCTCTGGAATGTACCCAGCTCAGGTTACAACCCAGGTTTACCTGAAGCCAATGGGGCCTGAGGTGTCTGCCCTCTGCAGTGACCATGGTAACCAAATTATCAGATTAGGCATCCACCTGATAGCAGAGTTTGGGGCAAGACAGAGATGGCATTCTGCCATAACCTAAACCCAAAAGAGGTGAGGACACTGGGGAACACTGTTTGGATGAATATTACTTTCCATAGATCTATAAACCTCTTATTCTTTCCTCGTCTATGGTAAGAGTAGGGGTGAGCAAAATATGGCCTGTGAGCTATATTGGCCCCATGGAAGGACTTTGTCCAGCCTGAGTTGGGTCCTTCAGTCCCACCTGCCCTAGAAGCCATCTGGCCTGTGGTGCATCCTGCCATCCCCAGGCACACAGACGCAGGGGTGGTTCTGCAGCTGGACCCTGACCCTTGCCCCATGGAGATTAGTGGGGACCTATGTGCATGGCCCAGCCCTGGCCCTAGCCTGACCCGTCCCATGCCTACTCTGGACCTGCCCCAACCAGAGCAGACCAGCCAGAACCCAAGGGCACAGCCTCAACCCTAGCCCGCCCCACACCCACTTCAGACCTGCCCGCCCATGATGAGTGGTGGTGGTGGCAGTGGCAGCAGCCAGGCACAAGCTGCTGCTGGGCTTGAGGAAAAGCAGCCATGTCCCCCTCACTACTGCCAGGCCCTTCTCGCTTCAGCTGCCCAGAGCCTGCACCCAGGCTGCCCTGCAGCTCCTTTCTGCTGCCATCACCAATGCCACCTCCAGGCCACCCAGTGGGCCAGTCATGGCAGTGGAGAAGAGTCAAAGGGCAGCCTAGGCATGGACTCCAAGCAGCTGCAGCAAGAAGGGCCTAGCAGCAGTGAAGGGAAGGTGGCTGCTTTTCCCCCTGTGCACAGCAGCAGCTTCCACTCAACTGCCACTGCTGCACATCACGGGCAAGCCAATCTGGAGCAGGCGCACAGTGGGCCAGGGTCAGGGCTGTGCATGTGGGTCCCAGCTGGTGTGCTCCAGCTGGGGCAAGTCCAGAGCAGGTGTGTAGTGGGTCGTGGCCAGGGCCAGGGCCATGCGCTCAGCTGCTGCTGGGCACTGATGACAGTAAGGAACTGCAGGGCACATGGGCTCCAGGCTGTTGAAGGGGAGGCAGTGCTGACTGGCTTGCAACAGCTCCCCAGAACTATGTGGCCCACAGGCCCAAATAATTGTCTGCTCCCAGTTAAGAGGCACTTTGCTGTCCCTTGGTCCAAAAAAAGTTAAATATTAAATTGGAGAGCTTACATAATGGAGATCTGGGGAAGGCATGCTTAGCTCCTGAGAAGAACTGCTGAGTTTCAGCACTGATTCTATGGCTGTGAGTAAAACATCCTAAAAAGGATTATCAAATAGGGAGTATATGCCCTGGGAACACATCTGAAAGGCAAAACTGAGAATCTGGCCATGTACAGGTATTTGGGGAGGTTAGGAGAAGGTTAGAGATAAAAGGTACGGTAAATTGCTAATGCGGGGGAGGCTTCTGGGTGGCGGGGGGAGTTGGGGGAATTTCAGGGCAAGCAGACTCCAGGAGAGGGATTGGAGGGTTCCACAGTTCCACAGAGAGATGGGGGGGGACAGGCAGGGTCTGCAGAGGGGATATGGGAATTAGGGGGCAAGCAGGGTCAATGGGAGGGATCAGGGTGGCAGGCAGTATCTATGGGCAAGATCATGGGGGTGAGTGGCATTTCCAGGGTCCCTGGGGGGCATGTGGGGTCCACAGGAAGGATTGGGGGTCAGGAGGGGTCTGCAGAGGGTGTGCTGGGGTCCAGGTGGTTTGGAAGGATCATGGGGTCTGCAGTAGGTCTTGAAAGGATGGAGGCCTCTCTCCCTTACCCCCTGGGACCAGGGGCTATTTTTAGCCCCATATCCCCCTCACCCACAGATGAACAACTTCCCTCTCAGCAAACCTAACTCTCCATCCCTCCCAACCCTCTCCTGCCCAGGACTTACTTCCTTGGCTCCTGGCATCTGCGAACACTGATATAACTGGAAAACTGGCACCAGGAGTGGCTTGTGGGACGGGGGACTGGTGGCCTGGGAGAGGAGAGAGGAGGCTGGTCGGTCTGTGGGGAAGAGGAGGTTGTCTGTCTAGGGGTTGGACAAGGGGCTAGAGGGCTAAAAATAGCCAAGTGCCAGCGGGGTGGGTAGGAAAAGCACAGCCCCAGGGCTGAGGCCAATGGTTGGGTTTTCCCAACCCTGGGGCTGTGGGGGGAACTGTACATAAAATCTGGATAGTTAGACTGGTCTAAAATGGCCAACCCTATCTAAGTTAGATTACCTTGGAAGTAGGGTTTATTTAGATTGGGTCGGCCATTTTTAGACTGATCTAACCTTCCAGGAGCTTCTATACTGTTCTCACTTAGATAAACTTAACTAGGGCTCTAAATGTAAGGTCCACACTGGGCATATTAAGTTAGATTGGGTGGCCATTTTTAATGTGATCTAACCTAACCCTAACTTTGCCAAACATCTGTATGCACCCACAGGATGTGTCCAGACAAGCATGGCTATGCAGTGCCACATACTGCACATTCAAATGTTCTATATGCTGCAAAAGAACACTACCCATGTGTGCACTGCTCCACCTTTTTTCCCTTGGATATCCAGGGGTAAAAAAAAAAAAAAGGCCAAAAAAAAAAGTGGAGCAGTGCACACACACACAGCACACACCGCTCAAAAGTGGAGCTGGGCCACCCGAAGCCGAGCTGCAGCTCCTGGCCAGGCTCCATGAGGCAGAATCGCTACTGCTGCAGCCCCAGGAGGACCCCAGGACCTCAGCTAAGACTGCTGAAGCCAACACAGTGCTGGCCCCAGCCTCCCCTACCCCACCAGGGGTAACTTACCACAAGCCAAAGTGCGCATGGCACAGGCATTCCCCAGGGTCAGGTAGTAGCAGCTCAAGGTGCACTGCTACTACTAGTCCCTGGGGAACAAAACGTCCACGCTCGTATGGACATGTCCACAGTATCTTGAATTGTACTCAGACCCAGCTGCCTGGGAAATGTACAGGATGCAAAGGTTTGTCCAATAGTGCATCCTAGCTCCCAACCACAAGCAGAAATTAAGCTACTTTCTGCTGTGCTGTCCTGTACTTCACAATGCTGGGTTTCTGCTAATTTTTTTTTTCCTTCTGTTCTATTTTAAGATATTTTTGCTTCCCATTTTCCTTCTGGGATTCCTCCCTCCTAATCCTCAGTATGTCTACCTGCTAAGGACACCTTTTTCCCCTGCTTAAACACCTTTGGACTGTTTTTTTTGTTTTGTTTTTTTTTACCATCTCCTTAGACTCCTTTTTGCCCCACTTCAGCTTCTTGCTCTGATTGTCCTCCCCAAGAACCTCAGTTTGCATTAATTCACTTCTATAGTCCAAGTACATTATACAGACCCATAGCTTAGCTATTTTGAAGTCTGCTCTAGGTAACTATGCTATATTGAACACAAAAAAAAACCTGTAGAGATCAAGTGTTTGTAGTAAGATTCTGAGAAAGACCTAAAAGGAATAGTATAGTAATTGCAGTACAATGTTAATTCTTTGGGCCTTATATGGCACCTCAGTTCCACCTACAGACTTCTGATATGCAGTATCCTAATTTCTGCACCAAACCCAGACCTACATTTGTGCTGCGTTCCAGACAGATATTTTGATTTTTATAAAAGGGCCCATTAGTTTCTTTTGCAGAGGCATGCATCCCTTAAAAACAGGTTTTCATTATTATTCAGAGAGCTCTGAAAGATTACAAGATGTTTTACAAAACACATAATAGACAAGGTTCTGAAGCTAATTTATTTAAAGACTAACATAGGAAAGCTTGGCATGTGGAGCAATTCAAATGAAAGAAGGCCTGAAGCCTAGGTAAGAAGGCTCTACAAAGGAAGTAGGATTTAAGGATGCATTTGACAAAAAGGAGTATACACTTCACTTCCAAGGGACAGCAGGAAGCGTCACAAAATTCCCACACCGTCACATCTCCATCACTCCAACACTGACAATTCATAAACATATTAATTTTAATAAAGACCATTTAAAAATGTCAACAAGCTCCACAAAAAATCTAAATGGACTGGCTAATTACAGAACTTCCATCAGCCCTTCTTCATGTTGACAGAGTAAGCCTCCCACCCAACAACATCCAACTAACATTCACAGACACAAAGATCAGGATAAACTGAATTAGATTACAATGCACAAGATATAACTTGGTTTTGGTCCACACTTATACCTGTACAACCCTATTGAAAGTTTATCTGGGAACTGAATTTGAGCCCCAAACTTTACAATATAACATTGCAATCGGTCATTGTTAGAAACAATGCCTTAATTAGTACTCAGTATTCATATTAACTGTGTAATTATGGATGCAGACATTCTTAATAGCTTTAACAAAAAACAGCTGTGTTGTTGTGGGGCTGTCATCTGCTGCTCATTAATGATTGATGTTTTTCAGTACTCTCACAAGAGAAGCAGATTAATAATAAAGAGTTCATTATTGGCTGTTAAGGGATATTAATAAAGAAAACCTTTTTTAAAAATCATCCCTGCACTCTTACATTGTGATAGGTGTTAAATATCTATTGTCGTTGTTCTGCTAGCGAACAACTACTTTGCAGGCAGAGCCAGGTTGCCTGATTAAAGTAAAAGCACATTGGCAAAAAAAAACACATCTATTTCTGGTGCAATAAACTGTTGATCACATTTTATAATAGCAATAATTTCCCCAAATAATTGCCTCAGCTATTGTCCAGTTTGTTAAAGAGTTGACTGAGCTGCAGGTATAGATCGATTTGCTACAGATTGTTAGTAATGGGCTATGTAAAAAGCTTATAGCTTTTGCTTCCTCCTCACCCCCCATTGTTAAACATTAATTCCTTTCACAAATTGCACACTTAATTAGAGATGAGTCAGGGTTTTGTTTTATCACCCTAACTTTACTTCAATTTCTGCTTCAGAAAACTCTTGTGCTTCAGCAAGGTTTTTAAGATGGATACTGGATTCCATATATATTGCAAGCTTCAGTCCACTATCATGAAAATGGACAGAAGCACTGAAAAGCTAGACATAGGCACCCCCATAATTCAGAGCATTTATAATAGAAAATAGAAGCTTTTACTTGTGAGGAATGGATTCCGAGCCAGAACAGTTCCATAATGAAATGTAATTTAATGTTGCCATCAAACTGCTCTAAAATGAGCTGGTAAATGTGTTTTGTAGACTTTGACTCTGAAAGATGCTAACACCTCTGCCCATCTTTAACCACATCAGTAATCCCATTGGTTTAAATTGCTTCATTATATTAGAATCATAGAATCCATGCTGAATCCCCTATTGTTTCACCTATGCAAGTACGCTGGTGAAGATGAGATAGAGGAAATATGTGACCATATCATTAAAAATGTTTAGTACCCACCAGCAGTATTGTTCAGTTTCAGACTGATGCCTGAATAGTCATTGAATCTAGGCAATTGTCTTACAAATAGAAATAGTCAGTTAATCCATATTGGATTGTTTGTGCTGTGCTTTCTTGAGATAAAGAACTCTGCATAGTAGAGCTGGTCCACAAAACAAATAGTCGAAGCTAAGGGAAGTTCAATATTTTGAAAGGTTGGATCAAATAGATGAAATGTCAACATTTCTGGCAGAATCAAAAGTTCCAAATAAAAATATTTAGAAATGTCAGAACATTTTGTTTACAGATTTCTAGTCGAAATTAAATATTTTCACATTCCTAAACAGGTGTTTCCTTTCAGCTTGGCTATATGAGCTGCCAATGTGGCTCATGGGAGCTGTTGCTCAGGTCCTTATGCCACCATTCCCATTCCTGGGCCAGCCTCCCTAGCTTGCTTACTTTACCCATGATCAACCATGTTCACAAGACTCCTATGATGCACTATAATGCTTCAAACAAGGGGACCGCTGTGGTGTGCCTTTGGCAATGTGGTCACATTTGGAAGAAAAGAAGAATGAAGCACCCGAACTACAAATTCTACATGATATCATGACAGATTGGGCATATATTTCATTTTGAATTTTCCCCAAAGAAAACCAATGTAGTTTTTCCATAGAACACTCCTTCCTCCAAAAAATCAGGTCCCACAAAAAATAGGGGTGTATGTCTTAAGCTGTTTTCTGTACTGGAAAACACATGCCTGGAGATACTGCACATACCATGCAGCTGCCAAGATGGGTGCCACTTGTCCAACTCAGCCAAGATGAAGAGGCCGAGTCCTGTGTTAACTCTCACAACCATAGCTAATGGCTAAGCAGTATAGCATGTGCTTGAAACAGCAAGGGAGTAGCTGGTAGGGACAGATCTAGAACAAGCCAGTCATGTGGCTGCACTCCCCTTTCTGACCACACAGCAAGAGCAACAGCTAATGGGGTCACTTTAAACCTTGTCAGCCGAGTTTTAGTTCAAGTGCCCCCACCAGCATTTTGAAGCACAGGGATGCTGATACATGAGATGTGGAGGCTGGCTGGAATGCGTTCCTTAGCACACTCCAGTGGACTGAATTAATAGAGTCTGCTCCGACACACTATAATTACAACGCATTGGAACAGCCTCCCAGCACGTGTACAGGCACCCAAAGTTCCAGGAGGACCTACTCTATGTCATACAGTTGCCATTGCTGTGAGACAATCTTTTTTTCCTTAGATTCTGCATCCCAAAAACAGGGTGTCTGTTTTATTTGAGGGTGCATTGTATGCAAGGAAAATATGGCAGTTTTGCAAAATCAAAATTTTCCTGTGGAAACAATTTTTTGCCAAAAAGCTTTAATCAGGTGGTCTGAGTTGAGCGTTCAACTAGCCTTTAAATCAGAGGACAATCTCTCAAGCCTACAAGACTAGGAAATGTAAGTGCAGAATCCATTTCAAATGTACTTTGAACAGCCATTATAGCAAATATGGTACTGGTCACTTAACACAAAGTTTGGATTATACTCTATTTTAGAACATAAATAGGATATAATTAAATCCTTAAGTATGTGTTTAAACATAATGTGTTGTTGGTCTAATTTTCTTTTGCTCATTGTTTGTACATATGACAGAAAAGAAAAATAGTTTTTTCCTGAGTGCTAAAAGGGCCCAATAGACTACAACTGTAGTCTACTACTTAAATATGTATTTTTAAAACATGATTTTTCTTGCTAAACTGATATGTTTTACTCACTATATATGTTTTTATGCACTTTTTAAATCACATGGCATTTATTTATAATTCAGATATGTATTTTCACATTATGTTAACCATTAAAACAGTTACTAATGCTTTATACAGCACTAAGAAAAGAACAAAACATGGACCAATGAGCACAATGATGTGTAACCAATTCCAGGAAAAAGAATTCATAAAATAATTAAAAATAAATTACATAAATGATTAAAGCCCTGATCTGAAAAAGCACCTAATCCCTTATTTAACTTTAAGTTTTATATTTTCAACGGGAATACTAATGTGCGTATTTAAACACACACTTCACTATTTTGCTGTACCATTAACAGAAGTAATAGGAACAAACCAGCATATCTTATTTTAGGCTAAATCATGACTTTCTAGCCCAGTAAAGTTCTATGAAGACAAAACAAAACAAAAGAGAAAGCAGCACAACTTGGTAAATAAGAGAGAAGTAAAGTCCTTTCCTAAATTAAAAACTATACATAAAGGGATGGAAGTAGAATTAAATGAGCAGTAATCAGCATAGAAAGAGATTACAGAACATCTGGATGAGTACTGGACATTTTTTATATAAATACATTTGAGTTCTTGAATTAGTTCATGCCAGCATTGTTGGTGCCACTTTTGTGTTCCCTTTGTTGACCATTGAGTGAATTTTCCTACCATAATTTTTTTGGTGGAAGTGAGTATTATCTACTTGCTGTCTCAAACAAAGAAAGCAAATTTTAAATTCACTTCCAAAAGGATTTATCATCAGAATCTTCCATATAAAATATATACTTTACCAACATACAGGGCACGTCTACATGTTAAATTAATTTGATGCAATAAACTCTAGCATGGTTTGCACCAGAATTGCTCCTGGGCACAACATGTACATGTGCGGCCGGGACCACAACACACTGAGCCAGGGCGGAGCAGCCCCAGCTGGCAGGGGGCCAGGGGACAGTCAGCCAGCCCAGGGCTGCTCCATTATGGCCCAACATGCTGTGGAGGGGCTAGCTGAGGCATAAGAGTATTACAGTACAGGATTAGATGGCAGCCAGCCCTTGACAGCATCTACACTTGTAGAGTAAATATCTCTGTCATAGGATAGTACTTGTGTTGGGCAGTACTATCTGATGGCAGAGTTAATTAGTTTACTCCAACCTAATAGTGCTGTGTGTGTACATGCTGATGCTTTGCTGCAGAGCTAAATAGTCAGCTCTGCAGTAAATGTCTCATGAAGACATGCCCACAAAAACAGAAGGAACTTTGCCTTCTGATTGCAGGGAAAAATCCAGACTTAGTGAGGCTCACAGAAACCTGGTGGGGTCCTACCCACAACTGGGCGGTGGGCATTCAGGGATACACACTATATAGAAGGGACAGGACTGGAAGGAAAGGCGGGGGGCGGGGGGGTCGCCCTCTATGTCAAAGAGCAATTCACATTGTCAAGAATTAGCCTTGGGGAAGAGGAAGGTCAGGCAGAGGCACTATGGGTCAAACTTCAAGGGGGGCAAGGCGAAAGGGATCTTACGGTGGGTGTCTACTATAAACCACCCTGGCAAGGGGTTGAGATGGACCAGGATTTCTCAATACAGCTTATGAAGGCAGTTGGGTCTAGGGATGTTGTTGTCATGGGGGACCTAAACTACCCAGATATCTGCTGGGAGGAGCAGTCAGCCAGGTCTGACCGTTCACGTAGGTTCCTAGCTGAAATACAAGACCTCCACCTTATCCAGGAGGTGCACAGCCCCACTAGGGGAGATGCCTTGCTGGACCTGGTCTTGGCCACTGGGGATGACCTGGTGAGTGGCCTGCAGGTCCCTGACCACCTGGGTGACAGTGATCATCGCCTGTTGGAATTCACCATCCACCGCAGTGTGTTGAGGGCTTATACCAAGACTAAAGCCCCTGACTTCAGAAGGGCCAACTTCAATGAATTTAGGAGATTAGTGGGGGAGGCACTGAGGGCCCCAAAAGTAGAGGAGATGGGAATCCATGAGGGATGGTCGTACCTTAAGGGGACGATCCTCCAGGCTCAGAGTGTGACTATCCCTGAGAGAAAGAAGGGGGATAAGAGTGCTCTGAAACCCCCATGGCTCAGCAAAGGCATTCAAGAATGCCTGAGGGCCAAAAGGGAGGTGTACACCTGGTGGAAGAGAGGGGCTATCACCAAGGAGGAATACTCCTCCTTGGCCCATGAGTGTAGGATGGCCATTAGGAAGGCCAAGGTAGGGGTGGAGCTCAGGCTAGCGACCAGGATTAAGGACAACAAAAAGTCCTTCTTCAAATACATTGGGAGTAAAAAGTGGGCACCAGGTAACGTAGGACCCCTGTTAGACTCAAATGGTAATCTTGTGGCTATGCCAGACGAGAAAGCCGAAATCTTTAACAAGTTCTTTGCCTCTGTTTTCTTGAACAGGGAACAGGACACCTCTCCCACCACAGGTAGGGGAAATCTTAAGGATAGCACTGCCAGGCCTCGGGTCTGTGCAGAAGTAGTTAGGGATCTTCTGGAAGGGCTGGATGTTTTCAGATCTGTGGGCCCTGATGCTCTCCACCCACAGGTATTGAGGGAGCTGGCGGGGGTCATTGCTGTGCCCCTGGCCCAGCTGTACAAGTGATCGTGGTCCATGGGCCAGGTGCCCAGAGATTGGAAACTAGCTAATGTGGTCCCCATCTATAAGAAAGGGAGGGAAAGAGGACCCAGGAAACTACAGGCCCATAAGCCTCACATCAGTCTTGGGGAAAATCCTTGAAAAAAATCATTAGGGAGCACAACTCTGAGGGGCCAGCAGGTGGGGGAGATCATGCCCAGAGGTAATCAACATGGGTTCATCAAAGGCAGGTCCTGCCAGACCAACCTGATGGCCTTTTATGACCAGGTAACTAAATCCCTGGATGATGGTGTCACCGTGGATGTAGTCTTTCTGGACTTTAAGAAGGCCTTTGACACTGTCTCTCACCCCATTCTCATTAATAAACTGTGCGACTGTGGCATTGATGCCTACACAGTTGAATGGGTCAAAAATTGGCTGATGGGGCGCACCCAGAGAGTGGTGGTGGACCGGCTGTGCTTGACCTGGCAGGATATGAGCAGTGGGGTCCCCCAGGGCTCAGTCCTGGGGCCTACACTGTTTAACATCTTCATCAGTGACTTGGACGAGGGGGTGGAAAACACGTCCAAGTTTGCCAGTGACACCAAAATGTGGAGAGAGGTAGGCATGCTCAAATGAAGAGAGAGGCTGCAATTAGACTTAGACAGACTACAGAGGTGGGCGGATGGTAATAGGATGGGGTTCATTGTAGATAAATGCAGGGTGCTGCACCTGGGGAGAAGGAATCCACAGCATACATACAAGCTGGGGAGCTCCCCCCTTGTGAGCACAGAGGCAGAAAGGGATCTTGGAGTCATTATTGACTCCAAGATGAACATGAGCCGCCAATGCCAGACCGCAGCCAGCAAAGCCAACCATACCTTGTAGTGCATCCAAAGATGCATCTCAAGCCAGTCCAGGGAGGTGATAGTCCCCCTCTATGCGACATTGGTCCAGCCTCAAATGGAGTACTGTGTCCAGTTCTGGGCACCACACTTTAAGAAGGATGTGGCCTGCCTTGAGAGGGTTCAGAGGAGGGCTACCCACTTGGTTGGAGGGCAAAAGGGCAGGCCCTATGAGGAGAGGCTGAGGGATCTGAACCTGTTCAGCCTCAGCAAGCGGAGGCTGAGGGGGGATTTGGTGGCTGCCTACAGACTCATTAGGGGAGATCAGCAGCAAATAGGAAGAGCCCTATTCTCCCCAGCACCACCTGGGGTGATGAGGAACAATGGCCAGAAGCTGCTAGAGAATAGGTTCAGGTTAGAGATTAGGAGGCACTGTTTCACTGTCAGGGTAGCTAGGATCTGGAACCAACTTCTTAGGGAAGTGGTCCTCACTCCTACCTTGGGTAAATTCAAAAAGAGGTTGGATGAACACCTGTACACCTGTCTGGGGTCATGTGATCCCAGTGTGTGCTCCAACCAATGGCAAGGGTTTAGACTAGATGATCTATTCAGGTCCCTTCTGACCCCTAACTACTATGAAACTATGAAGCTATGAATGCCATGTACCAATATGCAGGCAAGGTTCTTTGGGTAAATCTGATCTCTTTTATTAGACCAACTCAAATATTTAAAATAATTCTTGAGTTGCTCTAATAAAAGAGATCATATTTACCCAAAGAACCTTGTCTGATTATGTCCTTAGACCAACATGGCTACAACCTACCCATGTACCAATATGTACTTCAAGGAGTACAGGTCACATTTCGAATTTCAAGCTACAAACCATGTATATTTTCCCTTCCTCTTAATACAAGAACAAGTCAGGTATCACTGCAACCAGAAAACAATGAGCCCTGGACAATGCAGCTTAGGAATAAAGGAAAGCATTATAATTAAGTCACCTTTGTGCTTTTCCGATCTCTAGAAACGTATGGGTCTAGTTCCCTAAGAGCAACTGCAGAACCGTTATAAGTTACAAAACCAAGACTGACCTCCAAAGTGCCACTGTACAAACAGGATTACTGGAGCTCCTGAGTACTTTGTCCACGAACTTCCCATGACCAGCCTAACCTGGGATTGTATATAGCCAAGAGGTACTTGAACAGTTGGATCCACCAGGTTTCTAAGTTTTTTTGCAATGTGGATTGGAGCACAGTGGAGAGGAGGTAAGGGGATTACACTTAGGATATTACACTTTTACTGGTGTAAATGATTGGAAACCAGTCTATACCCATAACAGAACAGACGTTTGGCACACAAAACCAGTCTATACCCATAACAGAGCAGAAGTTCAGTGCACAGACTCTTTAAAAATGGAGGAACCTAGTCTAAGATTTGCTCCTCACTCCCCCCCAAGGGTGAATGTGTGTCCTGTTGTAAACTACACTGCTTACATAAAACCACATAACTTAAATCAATTCTGCCTCACGATTTTTGAATGTCTGTACCTAGCCAAGAAGCTTCAAACCAAATACTTAAGGGTATAAATTGATTACCAATTGAAATCTAGGAAAAATACCACCTTTGTACAACTTTACTACGAAGTTAAGAGCAATTTGAAGTATCAAAATGTAGGTTTTGGTTGTGCCTCCTTTGAAAATGTTTTAGATGCTCCAATAAATGGACAATTTCGTATACCTTGATATAACAATCCCTACTTTTCCATTTCCCATCAGGAAAAAAAAGGGCATAACTAACCAGTGGATATGCACCCCAGTTCAGCAGGGAGCCTGTCATGGAACAGAAGGTGAAAGGAAAGGAAAGGAAAGGAAAGGAAAGGAAAGGAAAGGAAAGGAAAGGAAAGGAAAGGAAAGATGACCTGAACCACCAGTTGGATACCTTCAAAATAAGTTAGGAAACAACTCCTGGCAAGGACCCTGCCCAACATGAAACAGACTCAGGATTTGGGGAGTATAAAAATGATTTAATGACTTCTTTGCAGCCCCTACTGTGCTGCAGGCAAAACTTGGGACCAGACTATTATCTTTAATCTCTCTTCCTTTCATATATATTAAAACCGCATATCAGCAAAAAGATGTACAAATAAGCACCCAAAAAAGAGGGTTTGTGACAGAAAAGCTGGCAGGCCCTTAATTAATGAACCTGCAACAATCTGTAAATCACATATATCCAAAAATATTGAAAGAGGGAGTCTTTCCTCAGCACATCATTAAGAGCTACTCACATTAAATCGAGAAAGCTTGATGCAGCTCTTTTAGTAACAGAATATTAAAGTCCTGATCATCCTTCCTGCAGTTAATAATTTTAGCTCAATACAGCCCCTTGATCCTGCCTTAGGTTAGTCATTACCAAATCAGCCTTTATCTACTGGTAGCAACTGGTTTGGAGGACATTACTCTACACACATTAATGTCACCATGGTAATAAACTTTCTTGTTATAAAATGTGAAAACATATTAACCTGTCTAATACAGTATAATAAGCATATATTTCTTTCTTGGAAAATGATGATCCACCAGCATTTCATATTAATATCAAAATGGATACAGATAAAATAATGTCTCGTAACAAGCTATAATACATAGAGAACATGATAATATAACAACACACTACTGAAATTATTTTGATTAACGCAATTATTGCAAAGCAGATTTTGACTGCTATTACATTCAAGTTTGCAGGATGACCCCTGCCAAAATGTTAATTTATAAATAAGGCTGAATAGATCACAATGTTCTATGCTTGCTTGCTTGGATCTCCTGTTTGACATTAGGTGACACGTAACAACCCTGACCAGCTGTCATTCCCTTAGTTGTCATTCACCAGCCAGTGTCCCGGCAATTAAAGTACTTCATTGGAATTTATAAACTCCTATCTTATGGGTTGCATAACTTTGTCCTAAAAATTCATATTGATTTTGGTGCCAATTTGTATATACATTTTTTTTACTTATTTAAAAAAAATTAGAATGCCAAATCAGTGTGAGATTTTTCTAGGAATTTACTTTCTTTTTATATCACCATCACCCCAAAAGATTTAATCCTGATATCTGGTAGTCTGTTGGGTGCTTATTCTGGTAAAGGCATGTGGAGGCAAACACCTGTGCCTATTATGGAATGGAGGGAGCATTTTCCCCAATTCCCCAAATCAAAAAGCATAATTATAAAATATTTTACCCCGCTCTCACATCTTAGGCCCAGTATCAGCCAAGAATTGGAGCCGCTGTGTTTTTCCTCCTTGAACTATTAAGGCCCCTCCATTCACTGTAGATATGGTCCATTGCTAATTACATCTTCTCTGCTTCCCCTTTCAATTGTTTCTGGAAAGGGTCTAGCCTGAACAGAAAAAAATGGATTTTTTTGTTTATTGTATAGCATTTAAATGATCTTTTTTCTCCCTACCGCATCAGTTAGAAAAAGCAAAGATAATTATTATTGCCCCTGGGTAATTACGAAGTATGTGGCAATAGCCATGAAACAGTTAATTCAGTGCTCCATGTTATATATTCACATTTGGAAGGAGATTGAAGATACAGAGCAAGGTCATACTCATAGAATAATAGATGTTAAGGTTAGATGAGAACACTGTAATATAGTTTGACCTCCTGCAGAGTACAAGCATTGAACTTCATCCTTTAATGCCTGCATGAAGCCCAATAACTGAAGACTGAACAAAAAGAATATCCAAAATGGTGTACGTCCTACAGTGGAGCTGTAGCAATGGAAATCAGCTGAGCATCTGTCCCACCACATGCTTGTCCCATCTTGCAGTGCTTCTATATTTTTTACTCATGCATATATGTGGACACTTATAGTCCTGCTTTTGTGGAGTAAATATTTGATCCAGCCTATTCCTTAACATTGACCTAATGTGCACAACCAACCATAAGTACATTTTTACACCCTGTAAATAACAGGTAAGCTGGATAATTATGCACACTTCAAAGCACAAATATGAATGTTGTGTTTATTATTTGCATTTAACAAATTGAGCATAAGATTTCACTGTTAGTGTGATAATATTAATTCATATCCATTCAGACTATTATTGGTTATTTCACTATTATTGGTTGTTTCAATACTCAAACTGTATAGGCTAGTTACTTTAGTAAGAGCAGAGGAAAAATATTGCGAGACACACAAATGAATGAAAATGATGAACATTTTCAGTATGTGTGATACATTCGCATATAAAATGTGAACAGTCTGAAAATTAAGAATTGCCTGATGAAGAAATTTACCAGTAATTTCAAGCAACAGACACTTGACTTCAAGCCGTCTTAAATCCAACCAATTGAAACCTGCACATGCATATGCAGTCTCTGCTGCATATGCATTCTCTACTGGTTGTCATGCTGCCAAGACAACAGACCCACAGAGGGTCTATGGTCTTTAGAAGTTGGGCCTCAGGCCATGGTGGAGGGGTTTTGCTCCACGCATGAGGCTGCAGAGCTTGAAGAGCACTGATGTGCTGTGTTGGGCAAGGGGGGAATCTACCCCTTGCCATACTTCAATGACGGAGCCCACATTCCCACATATAGGACTGCAGGAGCAGGACTCTGGGTGTGTCCCCACAGGGGAGATGCTGACCCACACAGAAGCACTTCAAAGTTAGCACCCACAGCTGCATGTATGGGCCTGTGAACACATGGCTCAAGTCCTGGAAGAGGTACTTCTCTGCAGGGCCTGGGACTGCAGGTGCAGGGCCCTGAAGTGCTGAATGGTGGGATGTACCCCCTCATGGAGCACCCACAGCCACCCAGAAGAGGAAGGAAAAAGGGGCAAAGCCCCAAACCTGTTCCCCAGAACAGGCATTCCCTGATCTGGGGAATAGGCAGGAAGCACTACTCCCTTGCCCTCTTCCCCTCCTAGAGTGGTCTTTAGGGACACAGGCAGTAGCAGGAAAAAGTCATTTGAGGTCGTTGTCAGCTGCACAACTACAGGGCTGTAGAAACATGCTAACCTTTCCCAGCCCCCCAGCTATCTGCATGGGATGGAGGGGGTGGGGGCAAGTTTGCTGTAACTTGGGCTGCATCAGTAGACTGGAGTCCAAATCACAGGGTGTGCTCCTGGGGAAGGAGCAAGGTACGCTGGGATGCCAGAGGGCACCTAGGCAATTCAAATCAACTGGAGGTAGGTACAAGCATTCATTCAAATGCTAGAACCCAAATCAATTAAGACTTTGAACGTGTCTGATGTGTGGAGATTTTAACTGGTTGAAGTGCTTTGAACACTTGAACACAGAGTATTTCAAATGTCGGAACTGCAACTCCACTATTTGAAATATAACACTTATATTCACCCTTATAAGAGTTTTGAAGTTTTTTCACTAACAAGTCACAAACTAATATCTACTTAGTTGTTCATTATTATTTATTTTCCCAGTCTTACTAACAATATTTACAGTAATGCTTCCAAAGTACCTCTATATGAAATCAAGTGAAGTCCCTTTGCATATTTTTCTTAATTCTAAATAAACATTCTCTTTTTGTAAGTCAATGTATTTTCCCATTGAAGATTAACAATCTTTCAAAGTGTGATGGCACCTCTGCTCCATGATTTACTGGTTCCATTCTCTTTTTATATCAGACGTAATTCAAGTATTCTGCTGGCATTTCTTTTCTTCCATGACTGGCATACAGACAATGTCCAGGCTTGCCGCTTGGACACCTTCACTTAGGCATTATACTTCCTAAATTTGGGTATCTGGCCCCAGGAGGATGGGGTCAGAGATACAGAGGGTGCTGACAGATGTGCAGCCCCCTAATCTAACTCATGGCACTTCACAGAAAGTGCTGAGTTAGACCAACACTTCTGACCCAACAAACAATTGCTGTTGGATCAGGGAAGTGGAGGATCAAGCTCCACTTTGGATCTTGTCCCAGGGGGACACAAGTGGAGACACCAGAACACCCTCCTACAGTGGGACCTGAGGCAGGGCTAAGCCGCCCAAAGAAAGAAATGAAAAGCAACCCATCATCTGGTGGTCCTGAGGGCTCGTGCATGGCTGGGGTGTAGCAGAGATGGAGCCCCAAGAACGCCCGCAAACGGAAGCACCCTGTCTGCAAGAATCCGCGAGGGGGAGCCCCACCATTGAAGAATAGAAGGTGAGTGTCGGGGCCTCCCTCGGGGGTGAATGTGACCCAATGCACAGGTCCCGGGGACACGCACTGCAGCTGGAACCAGGTGTGTGCTCTAAGGTTGCTAGAGAGTGCTATACGAGACCAGGTGGGTGTAAAATGGTGCATTGGCTGGGAACCTGTAAGGTAACCCTCTGAAAGCTGATGACCTCACAATGCAGCCAGCAGCAATGACCCCTCCTTATCTCCTGAGCCAGAATCTGCAGGCCTTCACCCAAATAATAGATACGCAACAACAGATGATGGACCAACAAGATTGGCTGCACCATAGTCTAACTGCTTTTAAGATGCCCAAAATGACCTGAGATGATGACCCAGAAGCATACAATGAAGCATTCAAGGACCACACCCTTATGACAAGATTCGAGAAGGGGTATTGTGCCAGTCAGCTGGGGGCACTCGTAGTATGTAAAGCACAGGCAGCATATTGGGCCTTAGTCCAGGACAAAGCCAGGAATTATGAGTGAGTTAAGGCTTCTATTTTATACTGGCTTGAGATCAATCCAGAGTACTACAGGAAGCAGTTCCAGGCCAAGAAGACCCCTGTGTCCTGATGCAATTGCTATGAGACCTTCTGAACAAGTGGGTGAACCCAGCCAACTATGACCAAGATGTGCTGACTGACCAAATACTCCTGGAGCAATTCCAGAATGACTTAAATGAATGTACTCAGTGATGGGTCTGGCAGCACTCACCAACTAACTGTGAGGAGGCCTTAAGACTGGCAGAGCTTTTTGCGGCATCCAAAATGGTATACAGCCAAGAGAAACTGGCACCGAACCCAGGAAACACTCACCCCCGTGAGGCTGAGAAAAGGCAGAACCCTATCAAGACTGGATCAAGAGAGGTGGTCTGCTTCTGGTGTGGGAGAACAAGAAACTTTTCATGGGAGTACCTGAGCAGCCCCATGGAACGATGGAGACCCAACAGTTCCCTGAAAGGGCAGGCAGAGAGATGGAGGGAAACAGACATCAGCAAACCAATGAACTGCAGTTATGCCTCTGGGGGACACAGCGCCGTACGGAGCTGTCCCATCATGAGAGTATGGGTGGGGAACTGCCCCGTTCAGACCATGTTGGACTCGGGGTATCCCCAGTCATTAGTGCGGGCTAACCTCATCCCACCCCAAATGGGCAACTGGGTAATGCCAGTGAGGATGGCTTGCCTCCATGGTGAGACAGAAAGGATCGAACACCGGTGGGTCCGCCTTCAAGTCATGGAACATCAAGGCAAGCTGTTAGTGGGAGTGACCCCACACCTGCCGTGCAATATGTTGCTAGGGTGTGATTGGACCCTGATCAATGACATCCTAGAAAGAGTATGGGATTTTGAGACCAGGCATCAGTGACTGAAGGATCATGATGAGTGGCTTGGGGAGCTCAAAGACAGAGGGGAGTCAGCAGAGGATGGAGAGGAGGTGGACATACGCGACATGATCAGTGGGCCCCAGTTCAAGGAAGCGCAAGAGGAAGACGAGGA
The DNA here is from genome assembly GCF_030867095.1 of Alligator mississippiensis. NCBI lineage: Eukaryota > Metazoa > Chordata > Crocodylia > Alligatoridae > Alligator > Alligator mississippiensis. The sequence continues at coordinate 222,934,965 of NC_081826.1, read as the reverse complement.
ACTCTGAGCAATCAGGGCTTAAATCCTCAAAACATGGAGCGACCAGACAGAGACCAATGCCAGGACTTCACGGTACAAGGTAAGGGACCAGTTACTGTACTGGGTCCAGAGAGGGAGGCAAGGAGAAGCCCAGTTGGTGATGCCTGCCCAGTTTTGTCAGCTGGTATGGTGGTTGGCCCATGCAAACCCTATGGGGGGGCATCTGGGCAGGGAAAAAACAATAGCCAGAGTGGCCCACTGGTTTTTCTGGCCAGGACTGATGGAAGACATTGCCTGCTGGTGTGCGGCATGCCCAGAATGTCAGAGGATGCAAGAAAACTGCCCTGCCCAAGCGCCACTCCAGCCATTACCTGTTATCGATGTGCCATTCTCCCAGATAGCAATGGATGTGATGGGGCCCCTACCCCGGAGTAGCGTGGGACATCAGTATGTACTGGTGTTCATTGACTACGCTACCTGGTATCCAGAGGCAATCCCACTCCGGGCAGTGACAGCCCTGCAAATCGCCGAGGAGTTAATAAAATGGATCGCCCGGGTGGGAATACCCAAGGAAATTAAAGGAAATTTTGACTGACCGGGGGTGAAATTTTATCTCAGGGGTACTGCAGGTCATGTGTCGTACATTGCAGATAAAACACCTAAGACTCTCTGTGTACCATCTACAAACCAACGGCCTCATAGAGAGCCTCAATGGCACAATAAAGAGGATGTTATGACAACGCATACAGGGAGATCCCCAGAAGTGGGACTTGCTACTCCCTTTGGTTTTGTTTGCTATCCAAGACACCCCACAGGACTCATCAAAATACTCGCCATTCGAACTCATCATGGAACACCGGCCCCAAGGTCTGCTGCAGGTGCTACAGGAGGGCTAGGAGCAGGACACGGGGAAGGCAAGGACCCCAACCACCTACCAGCAGGAATTCCAACAATGCGTACCGGTGGTGCAGGACTTGGCCAGGAACAACCTCCAGGAAGCACAACAGTGACAGAAGGCTAGGTATGATGCACCCATGAAGGAAAGGGAGTTCAGGCCTGGCCAGAGGGTCCTGGTACTCCTACCAACTTCTGCTAGCAAGCTCTTGACACAGTGGCAACGCCTCTTTGAGGTAATCCACAGGGTCGGTCCAGTGGATTACAAGATCCATAGGCCAGGGCATCAGCAGGAAAGGCAGATCTACCACATAAACCTTCTACGAGAATGGCTTGAGCCTGAAGGATGGACCACATTGATAGAGAGCGAAGCGGAAGACTAGAACCACAGGGACTAGTGAGAGAGAGGTCAACAGCCTGCCCGGAAGACCACGTCCGGATAAGCGAAGACCTCTCGGCCCTTCAGAAAGCTGAAATGAAGGCGGTGGTACGGAGTTTCAGGGACGTCTTCCACGAAGAACTAGGTTGGGGCCGAGGAGTGTACTACATGATAAACACTCCACCAGGAATGATAGTGCAAGACAGGTGGTGGCCCGTGCCACATCACCTCCTTGGGGAGATCCAAGAATATTAGAGCAAGGGGTGATACAACCATCAAGAAGTCCTTGGTGATGTCCCCAAACTGGATGGATCCCTGTGCCTGTGTGTGGATTATCGTCACCTCAACCAAGTGGCCATCTTTGATGCCTTCCCAATGCCTCACATAGCCGAGCTACTGAAGTGTATAGGGAATCCGCGCTACATCACAATGCTCAATTCAGCTAAAGGGTACTGTCAGATACCTGTAGCCAAAGGAGATTGAGTGAAAACAGCATTTGGGACCCCATGGGGCCTATACGAGTTCATCCAGATGCCATTCGGACTCCATGGGGTGGCCGCAACATTTCAATGTTTAATGAATCAGATCCTGGCACCACATCCCAGCTACACCATGGCCTATATCTATGATATGGACATCTTCACCCGGAATTGGGCCCAACATCAGAGAGTGCTACAAGCTGTACTCACAGAACTACGAGAAGCAGGGATAACAGCAAACCCACAGAAGTGCACTCTGGCCCTGAGACAAAGTACTTGGGCTTCCTAGTAGGGTGGGGTACCATCAGACCGCTAGCAGATCAAGTAGAAACTATCCTCAACTTTACAATGCCCCAAAACAACATACAACTGTGGTCCTTCCTGGGGTTGACCAATTATTACCAGCGGTTCGTGCCCCATTTCTCAGAATTAGCAGCACCACTCACAGAAGCTCTAAAAGGGCAAAGGACAGGGGCCATAAATGGACCACAGATATGAGGCTTTTCGAGCTCCTAAAGAAGGCATTATGTGAAGACGTAGCAATACACACACCCAACTTTCACAAACCTTTTATCTTGCAGATGAATGCCTTAGAGACAGCTATAGGGGCCATCCTGACCCAAGAAGATGCTGGGATTGAAAGACCTGTGATGTACGTGAGTCATAAGCTACTCCCTGTGGAGACATGGTATGCTATGATAGAGAGGGAGTGTTTAGCAATCCAATGGGCCATAGAACATTTCCATTACTATTTGATGGGGAGGGAATTCAAGCTTGTAATAGATCATGCACCCCTACAGTGGCTGAGGAGGGCCAAACTGATAATGCCCGAATAACCAGGTGGGCCCTGGCCCTGCAACCTTTCAAATTTCAAAATATTTCAAATATTTCAAATTTCACCCCAGAAAAAATAATGCTCTGGCAGATTTCTTATCCAGGTGAGAGGCCGAAGACAGAACGTCAGACATAGCAAACCAGGCAATGAAGAAACAATGGACACAAGGTAGGAAACCAAGCCAAAGAATCGGAGCACCCCAAGGCATCTTGAGGGGGGGGATTGTGTCCCAGGGGGACCTAAGTGGAGATACCAGAGCACCCTCCCATGGCAGGATCTGAGGCAGGGCTGACCCACCCAAAGAAAGAAATGAAAAGCCCTGAGAAGAGGGCACACTTACCATTCACAGAAGAAGCAGACCTGCACTAAGAAAGGCCACTGGCACGGTTCATCAGCTGCTTTTATTGCCGTCTGGGAATGGCACCGGCAGATGATGTCAGTAAAAACCACTGCCCAGCTGATTCAAAAAACGGTGGTGGGGAAATGGAAGTGGGGGCAGCAACGTTGGAGCCAGAAGCCGAAGCTGCTCCCCGAGCTGCACCTTGGCAGTGTTGGCAGCTCAACAGGGAGCTGGACGGGGACCCACAGGAGGTGTCCCTGCTCCATTAAAGGAATTACCCACCCAGATCGGCAGGGTAGCCAGGCCAAGGAGGACAGCATCAAGGGATTCCAAGGACCACAGACACTGGATCCATGAGTGGGGTGGGCTGAGGCCCATACCCCGACTATCCTTTTATTCTCTTTTCTTTTCTTTTCTTTTCTTTTCGGAGGGCGCACAGAGCCCGGACCAGGGAAGGGATCTCCAAGTAACCCCAGATCAAGAGGGAGAGCTGAAGCAACACAGCGGACCACGACACCTCAGAGGGAGAGCAGACGCAGAGACGAGGACGGTCCCACACCCCACAGTCATCTGGAGTAAAGGGGCATCGAAGGATGGAAAGGAAGAAAGACAGCAGATGAGAACATCAAAGGGACAGGCCAGCAACCTATCATCCGGCAGTCCTAAGGGCTGGCGCATGGCTGGGATGTAGCAGAGGTGGAGCCCCAAGAACGCTCACAAAGGGCAGCACCCTGTCTGTGAGAATCCACGAGGGGGAGCCCCACCACTAAAGAAAAGAAAATCAAGTCATGGCAGGCAAGTGTTGAGGCCTCCCTCGGGGGTGAACATGACTCAACACACAGGTCCTGGGGACGCACCCTGCGGCTGGAACCTGGTGTGTGCTCTAAGGTCACTAGAGAGTGCCTATACGAGACCAGGCGGGTGCAGAGCTGATCCAGCAAGAGAGGCTGCATGTCAGCATCCTCTTCCTCTAGCCCTGCCCTATGTCTCCCAGCTCCAGTGCTGTCTCAGGTTGGGAGGGGAAGAAGGCAGGGGAGAAAGTTCCCCTCTGGGATCTGCCCAGCCTGCACAGGAATGGGGGCGGGGGAGGGGAGGAAGGATGGATTAGAGTCCCCCACCTCAAGGGGGCTCCAATCCACCTGCCCCCCCCCCCAACTCCATCCCAGGCTGGGCAAATCCCAAACAAAACTCTCTCCCTTCCCTTCTCCCCCTCCCATTATGAAGATAGATGAGGACAAGGCTGCTCTGCTTTGGAGCACCTTCTTCTGAACCCTTATGAGGGTTCGTTTGTCACATGATCAGACACTTTTTAAAGTGCTCTGCACCCATGCATTTCTGTCAGTGGCTGATCACATGACAAACTGTTACTTCTGTCCATGCTCAGAGTTAGATGCTTAGGATCATTATAGAATCAATGGAGAGAGGTACATATCTTCAGAGGGTGAGTCAGTGAGTCTAGACACTGAGGAGGTACTCAAGGCCAGTTCTATGGGGATATCTAGGTCAAAAAATTGCCACCTTCCATTCTGTCATTAAACTGCCATCTCCACAATACTATTAAGATATTAAAAATAAACACTGTACAGTATAATTTTAAGTTTTTGGTAGAATTAGTCTTTTAAGTTCTCATTGGTAGGTGCATGACAAATGACATTTTTTCTTAAAGACAAAATGTTAATGTATAGTATCTATAATGTTTCTACTGCTAAAAGGATTCTTCTAATCTATCAGTTCTTCAGACCCGCAGGTTAGAATAACTGCTGAATCCTATTCATCAACCCCGTCTTTTCCAAATTACAATTTGCAAAGGTGATATTATATTTTAGTTAATCTTTTTTGCCCCTTTGATTTTTGTGAAATCTTCAAAGAAATAAAGTCCCATGGGTAGAGAGGTTGAAGAATACATGGGGCTATGAGAGCTGGCAGGTCCTGGAGGACATACCATTGGAAGCTCAACAAGAAGATATTTCAACATGGAGGGAAGATAAGAAGGACACGAGTGTGGGCAACAAGGAACATCTTAGCTATTTCAAAATCACATTAATGGAAAGAAGGGTGAGTCACTGAAGCAGTATACAATGAATAGCAAGAACCTGCAGGGACAAAGTCAAGAAAACAGAGGCAAAATATGAGATACATCTGACAAGGCATATTAAAGACCACAAGAGAGGGGTCTACAAATACGTCAGGACAAGAAAAACAAGGGACCAGGAATCTATTGCTCAATGGGGGGGAAAGGGATGGCACAAAGAGGGCATAGTTGCTCAGTGACTAGTTTGCCTCAAACTTCACAAACATATTAAATTGCTACAAACAAAGAAGAGGATGGGTTGCATATCACTAAAGATACTCTCAGAGATGTTCGGACAAACTTTATTGAATCTCAGCAGGACTTGATGAAATTCATCCCAGGGTGCTAAAGGAAACAGCTGAAGAATTATTTAGAAATAATAATGCTTGGATTTGTGCAGTAGGTTGGACTAAATAACCCCTGATGTTTTTTCAATCCTATGATTCAGAGCCAGCCCTAGTGTTTTCATTCTTGCAAAAAAAAAAAAAGACATATGGGACCTTATACAGACACTGGTGATCTGAACAGGCATTTTGTTCAGGAAGTTTTGGAATCCTGCTTGGTTGGAGTGTTTTTCATAAAGAGAATTTGATATTTTTTTTCTATTTGGAAGAGTATCAAACCAGTTTTCAACTGATGGGGAAAAGTGGAAGGTACAGGGAATGTAAATGAGAAATTGCTCTTTGGACTTGGTATTTGAGAGATGATTGGGAACATTACCACAGCCATCCCCCAATGCACTTTGTGCAAAGGGCTGAGAGCATGGAGTCTGTTGAGATGCGCTAAAGTAACCTTGACATTTCAGTGGATATCAAAAATATGTCTACAGCATCTTAATATCTAGTCAGAAGAGGAAGCCTTCTGACCCCCCATGTCTTTGAATACTTTCATGGGCACAGACTTCAGGATTTACCAATATTGAACTGGAAATGACCACCTGGTTCATCAAATCCAATCCCCTACCACTGTAGACAACTATATAAACAAAATGAAAAGTCCAAAAGGGGCCAAGAGAGTTCAGTGAAGGAAAGGTCCATTGATTTGAGTGAAACTGCATGTGTGAATGAGTGCCGCTAAAAAAACCAAAGGCTGCTACCATTCCCAGAACTGTAATTCTATCACTTTTCTATTCAACAGCCTACCATTAGCAAAGTAAAAAAACACTAACTTGCGGAAAAAAAAAAAAGAATGGCCCTCACAAGTAGCTGCAGCAGCAGTAGGTTGGAGGAAAAGTTTCTTTCTACATTCTTACAAGCACAATTAAGAACATGGATGTATATTTGAAACCGAAGGTCATTTCGACTTTGATAACTATATTGCTCATGGTGTGACCATAAACAAGTGAAGTCCTGTTTGAATTACAGCACGCTTTGTCCTTCACTTCTAAAAAGATGACTGAACCTCCCTGACTGTAAATTTGCTTACACTTGACAATCTCACTGTAAGCAGTGAAGTGAGGGATAATAAGCACCATGATGCATCATGTGGTATTACCCAAACACAGGCACAGGGAAGTCTGTCGTAGAAGTACGTTATTTGTATGAAGTTAAAGAAAAGGAATAATATTTGTATGTTTGACACATGTATTTGTATGAAGTTAAAGAAAAGGGACAATATTTTGAACTGGATAGACTAGACACATTATCCAATGGAACTTATTTTCCTCTTGCAGCCTTTAAGCTAAATATCAGTGGCACAGGGGCACTATCAGATAATATGAATCTTCTCACACCCCTATGTTTGTTGACCTCAGGAAACTCCAGGAAGAGCAAGGAACACAGGCTTTCATCTCTCCAGGAAAAAGGAAGCTGACAGCAATTTTTTGTACAAGAAAGAGCAATCATTTTAATGTAAGCCAAAGAAACACCCTGCCCAATTCATTTTGTCAAAGGCGTGACAATGATGTGAACCACTCACTGTCATGGAATATTTTAGAGATTTAAAAACATAGTTGAGAAACACAGGGATTTTGCTTAAAATTGAATCTGGATATTGTTGGATACTTACATTTTTCTGGCAAAAAAAAAAAAAAAAGATCATTCTGTGCTAAAATAACTGAGCTCTGCTTAGATGAATTTGCAATTCTCCAAATTTGAAGAAAAATCTAAGCACTTACTTTATATAACTTTCTGGAATGTGGAAGCTCATGTACATACAACAAGCCTCTGATAGCAGGTTCATTATTCAGTTGCACTAAGAAGGAAATGCTAGTGTTTTTCTCTTCTAAAGAAATTCAACAAAGGCAAATCAACGATGATCAAGGCTGATAAGAGATATGTGGATTACCTAAAATGTTACACACTCAGGCCACTCAGGCTGAAAATGCTGACAAAGTACTATGCATACTCCCATTTGTATGCTGTTTCTGTTACAAGGAAGAAGAGATATTAATATTCATATATTATATTCAGATACACACTAGATATTTAGAGATATCTCCTTTTTTGTATTTTAATTTCAGATGACATAAATTGAGAACAGCTGAACATATTAAATTAAAAATCTATGTAACAAAATGAGGGGAAATACAAAAACCTTCTTGCAAACACGTGGGAATAATTACCTACAAATCATTTAAGTATCAAATTTTACCTGGTTTTAGTTTCCAAGATGTTCATAAACTAGCAATGAATGTTTTCCAATTATGCATTATTTAATAATATTTTCAAAAGTCTTTATAGCATTTTCCACCTCACAAAGAGATTGCAACTATTTGAAATTACTTATGCCTTGACATTTGCACTTTGTTTGATGGTTATGCTTTTTTTAGCATTTGCTCTGCTAAGTAAAATAGGATTATTAATCACATTTTAAATAGGAACATAGGACTGGAAGGGGCTTTCCAGTAGAGGCCCCTGTGTTTGCTGGCAACCATTCATCCAAGACTTCTACTTCGCCCTTGGACTTCTACTCTGGACCACCTGATAAACAACAACCATAAAGCAACCTGTAGTAAAAACTCTACAGTGTACCACAGGTAAAGAAAAAGGAGACAAACGCTTCACCCAGAAAAAAACTTAGTATGGTTAAAACACATTCAGATGATCTCAGAGTATAATTTATCCTAACTGAGAGAGACATAAAGAAGAAGAAGGGGAGAGAGGGAGAGTATATACTAAGGATACATGCCAGTTTGGATGATCTAAATGCAGTCATACAGATGTGCAGATGACTTAAACTGTGTCCAAAAATGATGCACCTGATCTAAGTTAGTTTACCTCAGGAGGTGCTCTAACTTAGATTGACATTGAGTTAACCCAGTCTAAAAAAGGCTTAACCTGATCTTGTGAATGCCTATACACATTTGCATCACAGTTCCTGGGCTAGGAAAGCCCAGCCACTTGCCCCAGCCCCAGGACTGCACTATTTCCACTCCCCCTGACCCTAACTGCCCAATTTTAGGCTCCCCCCAGCTCTCCTTTAAATCAGGCAGACCCCTCCTATGGACCTACCAGCCCCTCTATCCCACCAACCCCCCACAACATACCAACCCTACACCCTGAACCCACCAAAACCTCCTGCAACCCATTAATCACACCCCAATACCACCTGGCTCTCCCCCTCACCCCAAATTACTTATACCAGGCTCCCTGTACAGCTCCCAGGAGCAGCAAACTGTTACATATACCACTCCCAACTTAAAATAAGCCACATGAACATAGACCAGATATGAGGAGTGACTGTACACAGCCTAAAGAGTATACATTCTCAATCTCAAACAGAATGTAGCTCAAAAGTCTGCTAAAAGCATCACTGAAAATTTAACTACTCTTCTAGCTAGTTCTCACTGTACTGATGGGGTGAAGTTCTGTGCTGGCCCAAGGGCTAACTGAAGCCCCATCTCTGTCCCACTTAAACTAGCAATCATAGGATTATCTGGAACATAGATTGCTCTAGCCATCTCCCTACAGGTGAATTTCAACAGTAAAGGTTTTTTCATGGACATTAGGGCTGGAAGGGACCTCAGAAGATCATCGAGTCCAGCCCCCCAAGGTAAGAGAGATCATTATCCAGTACTATCCAACTGTGAAACTTGGAAATCTTCAATAGATATGAAACCCTCTAACTTCAAACACTTTGGACAATAGGGTTAGAATTCAAAGAGATGTTGCTGAACTAGAGTACTGGATGATAAACATGAAAATGAAATTCAACCAAGAGCAATTTATGGTGCTACACATATGGAAGAAAAAACAAAAGTGCAGACACAGAATGGGAAATAACCAGCTTGCACTGCTGACAAAAATCTGAGAATTATGGCAGATCACAAAAAATGAGTAATGCGATGTACTTCAAAGATAAAGGAAAACAAATGTTGGATTGCATTAACAGAAGCTTTATCCTCAAGGGGATTTGAAAGTACTACTCTGCTCAGAACTGGTTCGGCCTTAGGCTTTCAAGGAAAGGCCAGATAGGCTCTTTCTGGGATGGTTTAGAAACAGCAAACCCTGTATCTATGTGAAGTGTTGTACAAGATGACCTTTGAGATCTCTCCCAACCCTATGATTTTATGAAAAGCCTTTACCTGCCAACATTTCCATTTTGAAGTGTCCTTTTTTGCCCATAAATTGCCGTTCTTTTCCATATCACCTTCCAAAGAGAATGTTTCACAGGGAGACCTTTAAGAAAGAAGTTTCCAAAAAGTTACTCTGAGGCAAGGCTGGTGTTCTTTTTATTTTGAAAAGAAGTTGCCTCAAAGCTAACCTGAATTTGTAGATAATACGAAAAGTGGTGCTATGAGCCTGGCAGAATATTTGACAGTTCGAGCAAGCTCCTGACAGCACTAAGTCAGTAGAGACAGACAGGCACAAAAAAAACAGAAAGTTTTGCTAAAACTGGCCACATAACTGCCCATTCAGTCTCCAATTAATATCATGGAACTGTTGTCTTTAAAATATTCTTCCGTTGGTAGGTCGGCCAAGTTTTGCTCTGCTGTGGAACTTTATCTATTGCTATGCTGTCTGCACAAAAAACTTTAAAAAAAAAGTTTAATTGTAATATACAGTAAAACATACCCTACATTCCTTTAAATGACCTTTTATAATGTGTTTCTTGACTATAGAATGGGTTCATTATGCCATTTATACTCTGACACTTTTACTTGATTCAAATGATTATTTCTGTCACAGCCACAATTTTCTTAGAACCTTTTAAGGATTTTTTTTAAATACATGAGCTTTACATTTAATTGGCCACTTCACTGGGAAAGAATGAGGCATAAAGTATAACAACTCTTCTAATTTGTTTACTAGAAGATCATTTTAGTCGTCAGCATCTGAACCCTGCTGAAGTACAGTTTCAATTTCCCTTCTCAGCCATGGATAAAACAAAGTTGACAACACATATTTTTCTCTGTCAAAACATTTAATTTATTTTTCAATCTGCATACAGTTTAAGAGCCATAAGTTCTTCAAACATTACAGTAGCATTCTTCCTGTTATCTTAATATTGGAATGGTACATGAGATAGATCCTTAACTTAAGGCCATGCCTACTTAAAAATGTGTCAGAGATAAAGAGGGACTTTCCAAATGATAGTGTCAAATTGACAGAGAAGAATAACCCAGCTGATCACCGGATTGCACTGCAGAAGTGTAGACAGTTCTGTCTGCCATACCTAGTCCCCACTGTTCATTTATACTCTCATTCATATTCCTCAGCTGTTTGAGGAGCCACTCAAGCATCTGATCTATAGCTTGATAGATCTTGTCCCATCCATTAAGCATGTAGGTGACACTTAGGCATCTAAGCCTAGATATAGACATTCAAAAAGCCCAAGGTGGAATCAATCTAAGTTATGTGGTTTTCTGTAAGTAGCGTAGTTTAGATCAGTAGTGAACAGAACACACATTTGCTCTTTGGTTGGGGGGGAAGGTGTGCAAATCTTAGACTAGGTTCCACCATTTTTAAACCAGTCTATGTGCGCCAAACTTCTGTTCTTTTATGGGCATAGACCAGTTTTGTGCCAAACTTCTGTTCTGTTATGAATACAAGCCAGTTTCTGATCACCAGGGATCCTGGTTTTCTCTGATAAAAAAAAATCTCTGACAAAACCCCCCAAATTCATTATTAAAATTAAAAGCCTCCTGAAGCACCCCCCAACCCTGCTGGCGACTCTCACTGCCACCAAAGCCCACCCCCCAGCCCTGCTGGTGCCCCTCACTGCCCCCAAAGCTCCCCCAATACTGCTGGTGCCTCTCACTGCCCCCAAAGTCCCCCCTAGCCCTGCTGGTGCCTCTCATGCCCCCATAACAGCCCCCTTCCCTACTCATGCCTCTTGCACCCACCCACAGCCCCTGCCTCCCAGCCCAGCCAGGGGGAAGGGCCCAGCTGCCAGGGCTATGGGGCCAGGGTCCCAAGTCTGCAGCTCCCTGTCCTCAACAGCAGGCAGATGCAGCAGAAGCTGCATAGAGCCGGCTCCCCCACTGCTGCCACGTGCTTGGGTCAGGGTGGGGCCAGCTTCTGGCTCCTCCACAGCACTGCCGGTGCCCCCAGCCATAAACAGCTACCCCCCAGCCCTGCCAGAGGGGCCCCCAGCAAGCCCCACTTAGGTTCCAGGAGAAGAGTGAGGCTGAGCTGAGCCATGGCTGACTGAGAGTCTCAGGCCTCGCCCCTCCCCCACCCACTCCCCCTCCAGGCAGGGCTGGGGTTTCCTGCCCTGTTTCCAAACAGCTTTTGCAGGCTGGGGCTCAACCAGCCTGCAGAGCTCCTTGCAAAAGCAGCGAATCCACGGGTTTCTCTGCTAAAAGGAGAAATCCATGTTTTCTCTGATAAAAAGGGGAAATCTGTGGTTTTCTCTGTTTTTCCATGGGAAACAGAAAACCCGGATCCCTGCTGTTCACTTATACCAGTAAAAGTGTAATGTCTGTACCTGGCCAAATTATCTAAAAGAGATCCTTTTCCACCCAGAGTCCCTGAAAACCTTTTCACTTTTCTACATTTCCTTTTATCTTAGCATAAATACTAAAATGCAAAAAGTGGCAAGTAGGAGGAGGAGGATACACCTACCTTTTGCTTTCATGGATGTTAATGGACTCAAGGAGGATGGAACAGGATTGCATTTAGACATCTTAGCACCATTTAAACACTTAACAGGTGGAATAGAACCTGGCCTGGAGTTTCATTTGCCAAACTATCTTGCACAGGCAACTTATGTCAATTCTTGGCCCTCAGAAAATGGCCAAATCAGACACAGAATTTAGGTGCCAACCCACATAGCATATACTAACTATTCCATTTCTAGGAAAAGGCACTCTGCTTGGAACAGATATTGGCTTTGTGCTACCATAAAAATTTTTATGGCAGCCCAAAGGCTAAGCAAACAGACAGCCATGTTCCTTGTTATGCAACAAATGCCCGAAATTGTTGCCATGACAATAAGTGGTAAAAATTTGTGCCTCTATTTTTGCAAAGGACATATGTTTGCTTTATGACAGGAGGGCATGGGCAGTCTAGAGTTGCCCATGCTCTCCAGCCACCCTAGGCAGGAACTCCCAGGGCTTTAGGGATGCAATCTTGTGTGCCCTTGGATCTCCACTGCAGGTTCAGGCCCCAGGTTTCCCCACCTACAGAGGCATACTCAAGGAATCCCTCAGCAGGGGGATTCTGACTCTGACTAATGACAATTAGTCAATGTCTTTGTCATCCAGTGAAGTGGATCAGCTGTGCTGGGACACATCCCAGCACAACTGATCCTGCTCCAGGGACAATGCCTATTTATAGCCTCCAATATATTTTTCTGAGTTCACTTGGTTGAGGGGGGAAAAAGAAAGGAAGAAAGAAACCATAAGGATAACTGGTTTTGGTTCCCATAATAGAAAGGTGACTATAGTATAATTGCCCTTAAAATGCTTGATACTGAATGCTGAATACTGAATAGAGGGAATGTCAATTAAATGGAATATTGTGCCTGGATAATGCCATCCTGCTGCAAGATAAATGCTGAGGCAAAGCCAGGCCAAAGCATTTGCAGAAAACAAATACTGAGAAAAAGCCAAGATATTTATTTACAAAGCAGAAAACCATTTGCCAATCACAAAATTCAATTACATTGTCTCCATATTACAAAATATATAAAAGAGATAACAAGAACACACCAGACTGGTGGAAGGACATGCACCTTCTTCTGAATTAGCACTGAAACTGGCGGCTGTGTAAAAAACCATTGCACCAGTAGAACCAGAACATCAAGACCAATGTAAGGCTTTACAGCCAAATGCACAAGTCAGTGCACCCGAATAGAGGAATGGGCATCTCCTTAAGGAATAACGGATGGAAAAGGAATGTTGCCTCACTGTTCAGAGAGTGGTATTTAGGCAGAGGCAATAAGGGTATTTCATTACAGCTGACCCAACACATCCCACCCAGTTACCCAGAATCTCCACAGCTCCAAACCCTACTCACACACAGGCCAGGTGCAAAGATTATGTTTCTACTGGGAGAATCACTGCTCTCCCAGTAGAAATAGCAAGCATACAAGCAGTCTGGTAGTGGGACAGTGCCTCTGGAATAACTTGTCTGGTAATAGTTTGCCCCACTATTCCAGTCCTCTTCCAGACTGGTCCAGGAGGTGACTGGAGAAGCCCCCAAAGCTCCCTAACCTCTCCCCAGACTGGGAAACCCCAGTCTGGGGAACAGATAGAGGGCTTTGCTTTGCTGCTCCCCAACCTTCCACAGATCAGGATGACCCTGGTCTGGGGACAGCAGAAGGAGCAGGGGAAAGGGGACAGCTGCAAACTGAATGCTTGTATGCTCCCTCTCCTGGAAAGATTTCTAGCAGTAGAACTAGAAACAAATTCCTGTCCAAGGCCATACGTGCTCCATTTACTTCTGCACTTTCCCACAATCCCAGACTTCTCCTTTGCACAGCAAAACAATACTTTCTTAAGCCTTGGTTATGTCACAGTAAAGAGTATAAAAACCCTAAAACGTAGCTAAACTGTTTATGTAATGGGAATGGGATGTTCCTGAACATGATCAGAAACAGTGGTCAGAAATGAGTTAGTACGGGAACTGAAACAAGTGAGATGTAATTCTTTCAAGCAAAGCAAATGTTTAAATTTATCCTCTGGGGTACAGTGGAGACCTCCGGACCATGAATTCCAATCTACAGCTTGCCTGGACTGCTTGAACTTCTGACACTACACCTAACTCTCAGTCTTCTAAGAAGGATCTTGACTTCTTTATTCCACCTAAACTGAGACCTGAGGCTTCTGCACATTATCCATGTCATTCACCAGCACCTCATTGCCATATACTTTAAGGTGAAAATCACGAAATGTGATCACAGGTCACAGCGTGATGCAGCTAAATGTCTGCAGGGAATTATGGGCTATTAAGAGTTCTGAATGGTTGATAATAGCAATTGTAGTCACAAGGTCTGGCCTTGAGTATATTCAGTCTAGAGCTTGATCATTTTGAATATTTCATATTACATACGATAATAAACCTACTGTTATCTTTTAGCTCCATAAGTACCAATCCTAGACTTCTACCAGTACATTGACACACTAATATTTAAGCATATTTTAATATGCTAGGGTCTAAATGCTCATCTCATTATTGCAGACATTTTTTGTATTTTTTCACTGCCCCTTCTATCAATTGCGCATTATTTCTGTGCACCTTTAAAGAGCAGCCATATTTCACCTGAGAGATGTCTGTATTTCGGTGGCGGGTGAAATTATTCCATTCCTTTAGAATAAATGGTGGTTTAGAGATTTAAAATCTTTTTATTCATGTATTCTTTTCTAAAATCATTTCAACTGTTATAGGTAGGCCAAATCAAAAAGATACAGAGTCTTAATTTTCTCTTTTGGCATCCATGTGAACAAAAATATCACTCTCTATGGATTAATGGCTCTGCCCAGATCACACTGACACCTTAATTTCACACATCATGATACTCATCTGTATTTAACACATCATGGATTGATACTTGCTTGTCTCAAATTGCCATATCCCTATATATCTTTTCTTTTTAAAACATATAGTCGATCCTCAATGTTACTAATGGACCCTGTAAGTTGACTACTGCTTTTTCCCTCTTAACATAATTCTAAGGCTTAACTGCTTTCACTTTTCCTACCTTTATAGTTCTGTTTAAAAGAAGATTGGATTAATATAAATAATCTATTTTGCTTTTATCTTTTATTTGGGGTGACTATTTTATTATAGTGACAAACAACAGCTAGTGCTTGGTTTAGATAAAGACCCAGAAGTTTGTTTAACAAACAATCTAGACTTCTTGGGTCTACAAATCAGATTGCTGACCTTGGGGGAAAAAACCCAAAAGATCCCTCACAAAATTTCCCATTCTTCCTGTTTGTGCACAAGCTGAAAATAATAGCTATTCAAAAATAGTTTTTCACATGGTTTTTGGGCCAGTCTTCCTCAGGCCCTCACCTGAACCATGAAAGTAACAAGGCATGAAAATGAAAAATATATTTTTAAGGTTAAGGTTCAGTTTGAGTTTAAGCAAACTTTTACTTGAGTTCTTTTTTTTTTCCTAGAGGGTTAATCCATTTCTAAATAACCTCTTCCCTGCCCTATTCCAAAGGCTTTGGTAGACTTTGTACATTTTCCTTCTTTCTGTTTCTCTGTTCAGTTACTGCACAGCTTTTCTCCTGTATGTGAGCCTATTTTCTCTAATGTATGAGCCACTAGATCACTTTTCTCTTGCAGCACTTGCTCTTTTGGGACCAGGTTCATGTCACATTTCTTCATATTTCTGCTCTGGATACTGTTGTTCTGCCCTATTATTTTTTAAGTGATAATAATGACACTAGGGAAGACCTGTAATATTGCAGCTAAGCTTGTGATCCATGCCAACTCCTTTGACTTCCCTTTTTCTCCTGCTGGTACAAGCGGGATGGTTCTCAGACCCTCTATTGTCCCCACCAGTAGTACTGATGCAAGGTTCTCCCACACTGCTGAAGTAAAATAGACTCAAGTTAACTAGGCCTGGGCAAATTTTTTTCCATCAAATGGAAGTTCTTACCAAAGACATCAATTTTATAGCAAAAAATATAGTTTTCCAGTATCAAAATGGTTCTTTTAAAAATGAACCCGATGACAAAAATATTCCAATTTGGGGGTTTGCTCGTTTTAATGAAATCCTAAAACATGTTGAAAAAAACTTTGTACAAAAATTAAAAATAATTCATAATGAAAAAAAATGTCATTTCCTGACCAGAACTAACTTCAGCCCTGAGGAGGAGAAACCAGCTAACATTCATTGTGAGATAGTGGTTCAGTTCACATCTATTCAGACCATAGGATGACAGCTTGCAATGGCATTTGTAAAGCTGGCCAACGCTGCAGGTTTTTGACACTGTCTTTTCAGGTGTTTTAAGTTCAATTCACAGTCACGGCCCTTAATCTGAATGAATATCAACTTTACTCTAGTACAAGGCCAGTGGCTTTAATGGATCGATTCAACCAATAATAAATGCTAATCTCACTCTTTAAGTCCTAGGAAGCTAGAGCACTGTGTGGACACCCTTCTCGGCCCCAGCAAAGAGCTCATGTCACTGAAAGAATAGTGATGCTCTGTCCCACAGGGGATACCATACTGGCAGTTTTCCTGTAAGCCAGAAGACCAGAGGCTCTAAACCAGGGTCTGAATCATGTTTAATTCAGACAATCAGAATAAGAGATGATGATGCAGAATTGGATATTTAGGAAACCTAAAAAATAGGGTGCCAGTTGTGCTGGTTACCTCATCTTCTTTTTCAGTTATGGTCATTATATTTATTCCTGAAAAAAGGCTAATAGACCATTACTATACACCTTGGGTGGCTAAATTCCCTAGGCCTTCGGATTCATGTACACAGTGTACCTGAGGCAAGTATTTATAGCCCATTAATGTACCCCGTCATGTCTTATCGCATTAATATTTTACATGCTGAAAATCCAGAGCCAGGCCTTTAACAATATTAATCTAAAATGACTGATGGGTGAGGAAGAAGTAAATCTGTGGATTTTTGCTATGGGCAAAACTTCTAAAATAGAATCTCTTAATAAATTTAAACTATATGCACTACAGAATAGATACTGTGCTTCATAATTCTCATTTATTGCATGTAGTGTTGTCAAGCAGAAAAGACATCAATAAGTTATATAATTGCAAGGATCACTTGCTATAGGCCACCCACTGCTCAGCTGCATCAATGCAAATTCAAGGAAATTCGAATAAAGTCACCAGAGAATAGGATTTGTCTCTTTCTGCCTCATTCAGTGTACAATAGATCTTTTTCAAAAGCTTTTCATATTTACCTTGCACCTTCACTCCCTAATGAAATAACCATCGATTCAACCAATAATAAATGCCATCAAATATCCTCCACAAATAGTTGGTATCTTCAGAGTAGAGGACAATGCCATATTGTTGTGGACATCTTGGATAGACTGGATTTTTCCCACACAACTCAAAGTGACAACCTTGGACTCTATTGTGTTTGATGTATGCTATTTAACATTCCTGCAAATTAGCTGTTGTTAATTAGGCCACCCTCGATGTCCAATTTTTCTACCAGCAAGAGCTCATTTTTCATTCATAATAGTGGAAGATACCTGCATATACCAAAATAAAGCTAGAACAAAACCCACAACACACACATTACCATCTCATGCACCTAAAACACGACAGAACTCAGTGTAGATTTTGTACATTTTCAAAATTGGCCAAGTTTTCCAAACATGAGAAGTGTTTTGGGCATCTCAATTTTTAAGGAACACCTAGAGACACCTCAAGGAAGCCTGATTATGAAAGGATAGATGCTCAGCACTTTATTAACACCTGTCTCCTTTAAATTGTCTTCATTTGAGCACTTGAAAATTGAGATATCCAAGTTCACTACTCCCTTTTTAAAAACACAGCCAATGTGACTTCATCCAGAGCCCTTCTAAACTGAGTTTTTTGTTTTTCCTTCTCTGGTCAGGGTTAGTAATGTTGCCACAGTTTATCTGTGCTCATGAAGTTCCAGAGTAAACAACGAACTAGCAAATTAGCAAAATTCCTCATTCATTTTAGAGGGACTATTCCTGACTACCCGCAGACTCGTGCAATTATCGTAACAATTGAATCATATCAACAAAGACTCTTTAACATGCTTCTGTCATATTTTTGGCATATGTGACAAGCCTTAACAGCCTCCATAGGGTCACCATTTATATTAGCCTCAAATAAACATCTCTGGCCCTTTTTTATATTTTTTTTATTCTTCTCACATATCCTTTTTAACATAATTTTCCACAGGGGTGGCCAGCTTGTGGTGTCACAAGTGGCATGAGTAGCCTGTGTGGCACATAGCAGATTAGAGGGGAACAGGCAGCACAGTGGCAGATAAGGCAGGGAGCAGAAAACCAAGAAAAATTTTGGGCAGAGAGTACAGAGCAGGGAGCAGAAAGCAGAGCAGAAAATTAGGTAGGGAGCACAGGACAAGAAGCAGAAAGTAGAGGAGCGGAGGTCAGGGAGCAGAAAAAAGAGTAGTGGATTGGGCGGGGGAAAGGACACTGAGTGGCACTTGGGGAGGGTGCAGGGCTTAATTTGTGGCATGGCTGGCAAAAAGGTTGCCCCCCACTGACTTAGGAAATACTCGTGGATGGCAGTGGCAATCCCTTGATTCAAAGTTGATCTCTACCACAGCTCACTGATGGGTCTTGAGATGACTTAAGAGTCCAATCCTTGAGCCACAGATCCATCCTCAGAAGTTGCAAATCTTTCTGTAGGAGAGAGTAGGCTGCAGGCTGGGATTCCTCTTCTTTTCCTTCCTCCACTCTCTCTTCTCTGCTTCGAGGACAAGACACTTTACCTCAAAATAGGCTGCCACTTGGTTGGGGTTGCAGCCATTGGAGTCAGTCAGCAGCCAGCTGCTCCCAACTCTTGATGTCGCTGTCCATTTTCTTAAGGTATGGCTTCAAAATATCCTTGTAGTGCCTCCTCTGGCCACAGTGAGATCTCAGGGCATTACTAAGCTGGGAGTACAGCACTTCTTTTGGGAGTCAAGAGTCAGGCATCTGCACACAATGTCTATTCCAGTGAAGTTGTTGCTTGAGGATCACTGACTCAATGCTGGTAATATTACCTTCAGCAAGGAGGCTGGCATTTGTGTGGTGACCTTCCCATTTGATGCGGCAAGTTTTACAGATGTATCATTGGTGATACCTCTCCAGGCTAAGATGATGTGACAATAGGTGACCCACATTGCACATCCATAAAGTAGGATGGGAATGATGACTACTTTGTAAACCTGAACCTTGGTGTCTTTCCAGAGGTTGCGATGAATTGGCAGTACTATCTAGATGCCTTTTAATAAATTCCCATATAGTACTGAGAGGTCCTCCTTAAAATGATAAAAGGCACTGGAAATATGTTATCTTTATCACCATTGCCCTGTGCTAATAGCCTTTCATAGGTGTTTTTTCAAGGTTTGATCCTGAGCAGCAACTCTGGCAATCACTGGCCTCATACAAACATTTTCTCCTACAAGACTTGCTGCTCTCTCAGGAGAAACCATCAGTATACAGATGTTCAGGTTTTTCCGCCCAAAGTAAAAAAGGTTACTCCAAGAGAAAAATAACCTGGGAACAACCAGAGTTTCTCCTAGGAGAGCAAATGTCTGTACAAGCTACCTCTGGGTAAGATTTTCTATCAGGAGAACACACCAGGAGAATTCTCCGAGATTATTTGAAGGCATGTATGCAGCCACTGTCAACATTTTGTCTGATACCAGATAGATTCCTTCCCACAACCCTAGATTAATTTATATAATATAGCTCTGCACTTTGCTGTATTGTTCTGTAATGAAATGTTCTCAAGTGTGTCTTCAGCCAAACACATCCCAAGTTTTTCAATTTACAAGTCACACACTTCCATCTGAAAAAAATAAATCTCTGTATTCTCCAGGTAGGGGGCAAAGCCCTGTTTAACAATGACAATAAGTTATTTACAGTCCATTTTAGCTAGCATTGTTCCCTGATAAAGAAAACTACAAAGTGTTTTATGCTCATGGACAACTAAGCCCAAACTCTTGTTTCTTTGAAACATAGCATTGTGCCAGTACCGTATTTAGAAGAGTCCATAGACAACCCAATTTTATGCTTCCTGTCATAACACCCCAGGACTGAGTGCTTTTTCATTAATTTTTTCTGCTATTCAAACTCCTCAGTAAAAAAGATTTGCATCCTATGTTCACTGAGCATCTTTGCAAATTTGTGCTCACATGCTGTGTTCAATCTACTGGCTTGCAAATTCTTGAGAAGTGCTATCTATGCTCTATTGCAGTTCTTGCACATTTTTTCCCAAATGCTTGGGTTGTCTTGGCTCAGATAATTTGCCAGGAGCTCCATATGCTGCTTGATATGAACTCTGATTTTCTGCATCCTTTCTGCTTCAGAACTCTTTGCAGTAGGATTTGATTGTTCACCAAACCAAGACACTGTCCACTGCCCATAAGCTTCAGCCTGGACTGCATGATTTGGTTTGCTTGGGTTTTTGTTGGTGGTAGCCTTTATTAAGCAAACTGTATAGTTGGGAGGGATGTAGACAAAAATTTGGGGTACCAAGTACCATTCCTCATGTCTGAGAAAAAAAAAGACAAAATTTGAGCTAACTAGTACATATAAAAAAGACCTGTGCAAAACAGAGTATAAGAGACATTATCAGGTGACTAAGAGACAACAGAAATGCAGCAGAAAGGATACCCTAATAAGTGGAAGAATAAAACCATTCAAGAGGGCCATTATCAACTGTACAGCATAGAAAGATTAGTGGGGATCAGACATATTATAGGAAATACTTTATCAAGGAATATTTCTAAGTCTTCCAGTTTTCCTCCAAATTTTTTTCTTAGATCCCCTTCATGATCTGGTCTTTTGTCACCGACCCAAAATTACAAGCTTGGCTCTCTAGCCTTAGGTGAGTGACAAAATTCCACATTTCCACATTCGTTTTGTAATCCCCATTAGAAATATGCTCATTTTTTGAGGAATAAAGCACTTCTCAATTTTCTCTATTACAATTTCATAGTTATCCTCTGCCTTTGTTAACTGAAAACAATTAAGAACATCAAGTGCTTCAGAGCTGGTTATTGTCAGAAATAAGTTTCTGAATGCCTTCTTTTTATCTGGGTCTTTTTGCTTGCAGACAAAGAACAAAGTGTTAGTTAAACTTTCTCTCCTGTCCTTCACATTTTCTTATGGTTTTGACTCTGGTGGAACTTTTAACTGCTCCATTGTTCTATTCAGAGTGACTTTCTAGTGCATTTACTTCCTGTTACCATCTGCTATTCAGTAATAATCACTCTGGGTCAAGGAGCCTCACAGAAATCTGCTTCATTCTGTGTCTAAACAGTAACTGATAACCACTGCATGATAAGAGCCTCTGGGTAACCTACCCACTGTACCAGAGGGTCTCATGCAGAGCCTCTTTAAGGGTACAGTTCCACATAAATGTAATGTATGGCATAAATGTACAGCATGAAAGCTAATTTCCTTACCCTATCTAAATCCAAAGTTCTTACTTATGGCCATCTGTTGCCACATGATCCTTGGGTCAGGACGTGATTAGTGAATATCCCAAATGTAAGAGTAAAGGCGGCTTTCCTTTATTCCCAGAGACAATTGTAGACCTCTAGGTTACAGAAGTCTCAATACGCTCTAAACTATTCTACTCGGGAACAACCTGTTATATGCTGTTACCCAAGCATGTGATCACCTGAACACAGTACCATTCTGGATTTCCCTTCTCCCAACCAGCTAAATCCCATAATATACTCTCCGTGTTGCTTTGTTACTTGCTTGGCTTGAGCAGCAAAATGGTTAGACTTCTTTTAAGATAGCTGTTCTAATAACACAGAAATAATTTACTTTCACTTCTACCTGTTTTGCACAGGTGCAATTCTATTGATGACAGTGGGGTTATTTCTGATTTACAGAGTGACCCTATACCATTGCACACTCCAGCTGAACTGTCCTTTCTCTAAATTGCTTCATTTTCTGCATTGGGAATGTTTTAAAGCAAATACAGATCAACATGCCTATATGTATCCTGGTAATAATAAACTATTAAAATCATTCTCATGTAGTTTTACTGGGCTAGTGATGTAGTTAAGCACATAGAAATATGTCACATGCTGTGTCCCCTTACTCCAAAGCCAGCCAAATAGTGACTTCCATTAAGAATAAAGACCCCTATAAATATGCATTGGTACATAATTGTCATGCTTGCTGTGGAATGAACAGGAGATACTGGAGCTGAAACACCTTCCTTGATTTACCATCAGTAATAGTTCTTTGCATTATTATAGTAGAAGAGGTAGCGCAGTAGGAAAGAATTACACTGTGTGCAATGTTTTGCTTCAGAGAATGCTTCGGCTCATTTTCTTGCTGTCTGTGTGTGCTGCAAATGAGAAAATGCCCAGCTGGCAACTTTGCTTCTGATTTATAGGAAAGGTCAGTTAATCCCAAGTAGGTATTTTGTTAAATATCAAAATATCTCCCCCTGTGTTTTCTCTGTTTAGCTCAAAGAAAGCTGAAGCATTAGTAAGGATTACAGAATAAGATGGAGCGATCCCTCTTTTAATCACTATCACTCAAGGTAATTTTGCTTCACAATGTTAAATAGTTTGTGGATTGTAATTAAGATTATAAATTTACATTGTTTCCCCATTTGTCACAGTACCCCACCATAGACAGGTTGATGGAATGAGCATGCAGTCTTTGTCTACAATGTGATTACTATACTGCCAAGCAAACAACACTAGGAAGAGAAAAGTACATTATGAAATCAATCCTGTAGTTTTTACTCACACAGAACTCCCACTGAGGTCAATGCAAGATCTGCATGCATAAGGATCCCATATGGGGAATGCAAGTTATCACATCTACTACTGCTAAAATACCACTTTCACATAGATTCATAGATACATAGATTGTAGAGTCGGAAGGGACCACAATGGATCATCGTGTCCAACCCCCTGCCCCTGGCAGGAAAGAGGACCGAGGTCAGATGACCCCAGCCAGGTGACTATCTAGCCTCCTCTTGAAGACCTCCAAGCTAGGTGATAGTACCACCTCTCTTGGAAGCCCATTCCAGATCCTGGCCACCCTTACTGTGAAAAATTTCTTCCTAATATCTAACCTAAATCCACTCTCAACTAGTTTACACCCATTATTCCCAGTCATTCCCTGGGGCGCCTTAGTACGCAGCGCTTCCCCTATTCCCCGTTGACGTCCCCTAATAAATTTATAGGCGGCCACAAGGTCTCCCCTCAGCCGTCTCTTGTGAAGGCTGAAGAGATTCAGCTCTCTTAACCTCCCCCCATAGGGTCTATCACGAAGGCCACTAATCATATGAGTGGTCCTCCTCTGGACCCTCTCGAGATTCCCCGCATCCCTCTTGAAGTGCAGTGCCCAAAACTGGACACAATACTCCAACTGCGGCCTGACCAGTGCCGCATAGAGGGGGAGCATCACCTCCTTTGTTCTATTAGTCATGCACCTGCTAATACACAACAAGGTGAGACTGGCCTTATTGATGGCCTTGTTACACTGCCAGCTCATGTTCATCTTGGTGTCAGTTATGACTCCAAGATCCCTCTCTGCCTCCGAGCTGCTGAGAAGGACACTCCCCAACCTATACGTGTGCTGGGGATTCCTCCTTCCCAGGTGGAGTACCTTACATTTATCTTTATTAAATTGCATCCTATTTCTCTCTGCCCATTGATCCAACCTGTCCAAGTCAGCCTGAATCTGCTCCCTGCTCTCCGGTGTACTAACTGTGCCCCATAACTTGGTATCATCACCGAACTTGGAGTGGGTGCTCTCCACGCCCTCGTCCAAATCGCTGATGAAGATATTGAATAATATCGGTCCAAGGACCGAATCCTGCAGGACCCCACTGCCCACCTCCCTCCAGGCCGAGAAGGAATCATCCACCACCACTCTCTGGGTGCGGTCCCTAAGCCAGTTGGCCACCCACCTGACTGTGCAGGCATCCACTCCACAGTATGCTAGCTTCCCAATGAGGATAGGGTGCAAGACTGTGTCGAAGGCCTTCCTAAAGTCCAGGAAGATGACATCAGCCTCGGCTCCCGTGTCCAGGCAGTGTGTGACCTGGTCATAGAAGGCTACAAGGTTCGTCAGGCAGGATCTACCTGTGACAAACCCATGCTGGTTGCCCCTCAGCATCGTTTCCCCTGCTGGGCCTGCACAAGTGTGTTCTCTGATTATTTTCTCTAGCATTTTCCCAGGAATAGAGGTAAGACTGACTGGTCTAAAGTTACCTGGCTCATCCCTTCTCCCTTTCTTGAAAATGGGCACCACATTGGCCCTTCTCCAGCCCTCAGGGACCTGCCTGGAGCACCATGAGTGCTCAAACAGCTGTGCCAGCGGCTCAGCTACGACACTGGCCAATTCTTTCAGCAACCATGGATGGAGGTCTTCCGGGCCTGCTGACTTGTACCCATCCAGCTTCTCCAGGAGCAAGCACATACACATGCAAGCACATACACATGCAAGGTTTAAAGGCAATGTTTAAGATGATGATTTCTTATGTAAGCTGTAGGTACAGTTGTGACAGCCCATACACCTAAAGTCACACTGCTAATTACAGGCTGCATGCAACAAGAGAGGTAATCGGGTAAAACTGACATCAGCGCCTGTGGAAACCTTCATGTAACTTCCATCAATATGAAATAAATTAGCAAAGTGCCCATCAAGAATGATGGGTGGGCAGCAGGGACAGAGCACTGCCACCACTCCGGGCTGCCGCCACGCCGCATCCGACTGCGCAACCCTTCCCCCCACCCTGATCTGCGTCCAGCCCCGTGCACCCCCCAACACCTGACACACCTACACACACCCAGCCACATGCTACACCCACCCAGGCATACACACCCAGCCACATGCCACACACCCATCCAACCACACACCACACACACATACCCAGCATCATGCCACATGCCACACTGACCCAGCCATCCACACGCCACACACACACCCGCCCCCCCCCATGCACCACTCCACCCACAGCTGGCAGGTGCTCACAGTGAGGGGAGAGCCATGGCAAATGGCTGCAGGGTGCCACATGGGAATATGCATGGGGGACGCACCCCGCCCCGCAGCTGCATGCTGCATTTGGCAGGCACTGCCCATGCCCCACTACCAGCTGCCCTTGTGGCACACTGCAGCCATGTGCCACACACCTCCTGCACAGAGCACACTACCCACACCAGCTTCCCACACAGCACCCTGCACCTGTGCACCCAGGCAGGCATTCCCCGCACAGTGTGGCCACAAGGTGCTGCACAGAGGGGGTGCACCCCATCCCGCAGCCACATGCTACAGCCGGCAGCAACTAGCCAGGCACCCCTGCCCGCTACCTTCATGGCACCCTACAACCACAGGCACCACCCCCCCCCACAACAGGACCACCCACCAGCTGCAGGCTGCAGGGGGGCCTTGTTGTGGGGGGGGTATGCGGCCACAGGCAGCCCCGAGGGGAGTGGGCAGGGGGATGCGGGCAGCACCCACCAGCTAAAGCACATGGGCTCAGGGCAGTGTGCACCCCTCATGCCCACTTGCCAAGCAGCACCCTGCTTCCATGTTCCTGGGCAAGCACTCCCAGCACAGGGTGGGGCATGGCCATGGGGTACCATGCAGGAAGTGGGCAGGGGTGTATGCCCCGCCCCACAGCCATGTGCTGCAGCCAATGGGCACTACCCATGCACCCTTGCCCACCCTCCTCGTGGCACTCTATGACTGTGTGCTTCATCCCTACCCCTGCACTGGGAGCACCAGCTGGCTGCAGGCAGTGGGGTATGCTAGGAGGGGGCGGGGCACACAGCTGCAGGTTGCCATAGGGGGACAGGGCATGCGAGGCATGGGCAGCGCCTGCTGCCTGTAGCATGCAAGGCAGGGCACACCCCCTATGCCCACTCCCTGTGCGGCACCCTGAAGCTGCGTGCCCTGCCCCCTCCTAGCATGAGCAGTTGGCCCAGAGCATTACGGACAGACAGACAAAAGTGGTAAATCTCTTATTATATTAGAATAGAGCAGAAGTATTGCCATTTACATTTGCTTAGGTAAAGGTGCATACATAGAAATACAAAGTATAAATAAAAGTAGATAAAAGCTTTGCAGTCACCCTCAAAAAATTGCTGAAGTGTCCAGAACCTAACACTCCATAACATTTTCTATATTAAAATAGTATATCACGCCTGCCAGGAGACCAAGAGGAAGAGAAGGTCACTGGAGATCTTTTTGTTTTGTTTTCTTATCAAACAGAAAAATTATCCCCAGGATATGGGAAACTCTTTCATGAAAGAATCTGGATCTTGAGAGAGGTACGTTGGTACAGTGAGTGAACTGCGCAATTATCAGTACATAAAATTATATTTTTCCTTCATCAAACACAGGTAGCACTCCTGACCCCAGTGTATATAGCATGTTAACCTTTATTTGTGTTAAAATAAACACATAAATTCATTCTTGACTAAGTATCCAGTGCTGGAACCTGGAAATTGTGGCCAATGACACAAACACCTTAATGCTTTAATATTCATAGAGAGCAAAGTAATTTTCAATTTTTGAGACTTTGTCTGAAGGATCCATTCACTTTTCGATCCCCTTATTATGTGGCATATTTAACAACGGGCCATGTCTACATGAGCGACAGACTGCGCAGTTGTTATTGCGCACTCATTTAGCACTTGCATACCAGGCATTAGTGTGCAGTACCATCGCCACATATTTTTTTTCCGATGCTATTGCACAGTAGCATCTCATGTAAATGCTCCCACTGACTAGGAGTCATTCAGTCCTTCATCCTCATAGCATAGCTGAATCTTTCCTTAAGACTTTCTTTCCAAAAAGCCACCTCAGATTTATATATAACCATCTCCACCATAACACGTATTGCCAGGTGACTGGCCAGAAGCTGGTGTCCCAACTTTCCAAGGCAGCAAGTGTTGATGATATCTATCAGGTTATTCAATGGTGGACAGAAAGCTTCACATCTTAAGTTAAATAACACTGACATATTTCAGACATAGTCACAGGCAGGCCTATTGTGCTACAGAGAGGGAAATATCAACACAGGGGCAGTAGGAAAGAAGTACTAAAGAGCTTGATATTTCTTCAGAGAGGAGCAGAAAGAAAATAAAATGTAAAGCAAAGGGGCCAGAGGTTGACCCTCCCCACCCTATTACAGCAAAGTGTTACAGACAAGTATTCCCCAGCATGACAGGATTTCCTGCAAGAATACACTTCACCCTCTCAGAGCACTCGATACTTGCAGTCTTTGAGGCACGTTAGAACAAATGAGGGTTGGGAAAGGCAGTGCCAGAGTGCTCCTGTGCTCTGGTGAGTCTCAGGCTGGGTAAAAGCAAAGTGAACCATTACCAGCTGGAATAGTTTAGAATATATTAAGGCTTCTCTAATTATTCCAGAGTCCTAACTAATGCCCACCTATAGGATGAGTGCAGTACAAAGTAACTTAAAGCACATTTGTCCTGAGTTTTGTGACCAACACTAAGTACATCCCATCCTCAAACATGCCAAAACCTTATTGCATCTACTCGCTTCTAATATTATTAGTGAGAAGACACTGCGTGATTTTAATTCTGTCTGTTAATATCTCTATAGTCATACCCAGACCTAAATACTATGTTGATTGTCCAGAAAAACCAGCAGAGAACTAGAGCTGGAAGGTTGGTGCTGGGAACTTTTAAGTAACAAACACAAAATGTGTGTTGAAGGATTTTTCCCTTTTCCTCTTTAAAAGGAAACCCTAAAGAGAAATACTTCTAAAAAAAAAGAAGTATAGTCAGATCAAAGAAAGAGGTCACAAAAAATGGCTGATCCAAAATATAAGAAGTAATCAACATCCAGCTTAAGTATGTTGTAAGAGAGCTTTTCACATTCTGAACTATCAAAAGATTCCTAAATCAAGCTCTGTTCAGTATAGTCTATACTTTGTGTCTGAGGGTGGATGAGAATTATAAAATCAGGGAATACTTTACAAAGCTTTTTGAAGGGTAAAAATTTTCTGCCTCCTTATCATGGGACGTATTTAATAACTTCAGATGGGATCTGAAGAATCATCCCTTTCTGTTCTAATTAAAATATCTTTGTCTCCCCTGAACCTTTACTGCAGACAAAGCCATGGAATGTTGCTCATTAGAACAAATTTTCTTCTCTTAATTCCACCCCTTCCCAAAAAAGAAAACGCTTTCAATAACTGTGATAGGCAGCTGAATTCTCGTTATCCCCTGCTTAAAATCAGGTCACAGATCTTAAAAGGAGCCTCAAAAAGGCAACAAAGATATTTCACTTCCAAGAGACATTTCTTTTGCATCTTTAGATGTAAAAGCAGATTATGGTTCTCCACCCAAGAAACAAGAGCCATTACTGTCAGACATAGTGTTCAGACTGTTATCTCTGCACTGTAAGTTCAGAGTATGCCCCATTTTTCTTCCTTTTTCAGCTGCTAACCAAATTAACAGCAGGTACCTCATGATGACACATCTCTGCTCTGGAATCTGCAGACATAAAATTATCATGTCATGCATTTTAAGGACAAATGTCACATGTCTCAGAGCTGAATTATGAGACCTGGCAGAGTAGCATTTTACAGTGTTTGATGGCTTCCATAATTTTCAGGCATCAGACCCCTTAACTTAATTCAAACTGGCCAGCTGTAAATTTCCCATGAGTTACTTTCAGTATTACGTAGTTCTTAGATGAAAAAAAGAAGAAAAAGGTTCAGTTCAAGGTAACCCTTGGAGCACATTTCAGTGGAGTAAAAACAGAGTTATTCCAGGACAAAACAATTCTTATGCCCCAGTTTTTTAAAACCCTTTCGAAAGGTTTGAGATATGTCAATCATGGCTGCTCTAAATCCTGGTTTATTTAGAACAACAGTTCATAGAGTGGTCAGAAGACCAGTCTAAAAATGTGCATCTCTGCCTGGCCTCTCTCATGATTATACCCAATCCACTAATTATCTGAAAAAAATGGGTCAGGGGTTCACTGCCCAAGTTAATTGGCTCTCTGACAAAAGGCCTCATTCATGAATAAAATAATAATTGTTGCCAGGATTAAACTAGAAATAGCACAAAACAGACTTCAGCCATAATGTTTCCCAGTAGTTGTATGAAACCCTCCTACTTACATGACCTTTTTCCACCTTGTGCCCTTCTACATTTGTGCGCGCACACACACACACACACACACACACACACACACACACACACACACACACAAAGTAACACTTTTCTTTTCTTTACTGCCTTTATACCTGAGCAGAAAAAAATTCCATAAGGAACAGGGAACACCTGAATCAAGCCATACAGCAAAGATAATAAATCCTATGTCTGAATTTAAAAAGTAGAAATTACACAGCAGTTTTGGCAAAAGCAAGAGGATTTAACCAATAGAAATCCCAAGGTGACAATTCCAGGGCAGAGGGCTAATTTGGATAGCAACTTTAAAAGCAATAAGATAGCAATAGGCATTAATTCAAAGAAAGTGGCATTGAACTGGAAGGGCATAATGGGCCTCAACGATTCATTATTCCTTGGGGAGGCTGGTCTCCACCATCATGGAACATAATTAAAATATTTCATCACTCTGACACAGTGATATTCAGTTCTTCTTGTCTTTTTATTCTGATGCCCCACTAGCAGAAGAGTGACTTGTTAGGAGAACCAGGAGTCCTCAATTTCTTGGACACCTTAACAGTGTCATTCATAACCTCAGGTTTCATTTTTTAAAGAAAAAAAAAGATGTACAGATTTCATGGCCTGTTTATTATACATGTAGAACAGATTCTCAGCAGACACAAAAACAGATATGAAGTTGGTGGAGCTATGCTGGTTTCCACCAACTAAGGACCTAGTCCTTTGCCTTCTGAAGTAAACAGACTACCAGAACCGAAAGTTTATAAGAACAGTTTCTGGTCAAATCCACTGTTTTCATATGACCCAGTTAACCAAAATTCTCACTTGTGCCCTTTCCTGCCTCCCCTAGGACAAGAGAGTTGATGAAGTGTTGATCTTTCCAATGCCATCAGGTAACCCTCAAACAAAACGTAAGTTAGAAGTATAAAACTCAGTAAAGGGAGAGGAGGAACATGAAGCTGTAATTAAATGGTTATTATTGGATCTAAAAAAAATTACCATAATAATAAATTCCCCCAGCATCCTCCTACTTATATAAATTGTTGTTTGCATACTATTCTCCAAACTGATCAAGTAAACATATAGAAATGAGGAGTTACGAGTATTTTACCTCTTCAACACACAGATTTGGAGAACCTTAGTACTACCTTAGTACTATGTCACAGTCCTCACTCTTGGGAAGTATGTGGATAATAGAATGCACATGTATCCCCTACCAACTCCAGGAGCTTCAAAGTACCCACGACTTTGTTATCATAAGTGCTCTCAGTATGACATTTAGATAGAGAAACTCCTAAGAGGATACTTACAGAAAAAGTGTCACAGTAGCTGCAAATCAGCATTTCTAGTGGTGAATGTCATTCTCAGGAGTACCATCTTCCACAAATGACACTTCTGGGAATGGTGCTGGAAACTATAGCAGATAGGTAAATCAAAGGATGTTGCAACACCATATTTTTTGTATCAGAGACCAGCTAGTACCCCCATTGGAGAATTGCCAAAACCTTTTTACTGAATCATAGAATTACGATATACACGTGCCTGACACCTGCTTCGATGCGTGCTAATTAGTGTGTGTTGGAGGACACTCGATTAATCGAGTTTAATTAGCATGCTCCAGCAGCCTTGGCATCACATGTATTCAGTGTCCCCAGGCTTTAAAATGGCAGCGGGGGTGCTTTAACTAAAGCTTATCAAATTAGCTTTAGTTAAAATGCCCCCACCACCATTTTGAAACATGGGATGCTGAATACACAAGATGCTGCAGGCACTTTAATTAGAGCAACTCCTGAGAGTTGCTCTAATTAAAGTAGGCCCTCCCACCCTGGGGCAAGTGTAAAGATGCCCATAGAAAATAGGGCTGTAAGGGACCTAAAAGGTCATCTAGTCCAACCCCCTGCATGAGGCAGTATCATCCTATCCAAACCATCCTGTACAACCCTTAATCTAAATTCTACATAAGAAGACCGTCAATCCTGACACAATACAGACCTAACACCCTAACCTAGCATAGTTAAAGCAGGGGAACAATGGGAGCCAATGTCCTGCTTCTATGAAATGTTGCCAATATGTGCTCAAGAGATCCCAGGTAGAGGGTCACACCCCACCCTATAGAGGAAGGCAAAAACCCCCACAGTCCATATCAATCTATGGCGAAAAAATCCTTCCTGAACCCAAATCTAATGATCAGTCTGACCCCGAGCAGAGAGGCAAGACCCTCTAGCCAGGAACCTCCATCTTTGGTCCCAGCAGGAGCACTGGCACACCCTTGTCAAAGCCCCCAGCCTTGGCAATTGCCAACATCCAATGCCTCTGGGGGAGACTTAAAAACACCCTGACACAGATTCATGGATTGTAACGGGCTGTAAGGGACCTAACAAGATCATCGGGTCCAGCCCCCCTGTACTAGGCAGGAAGGACTGCTGGGGTCAGGTGGCCCCAGCAAGGTGACCGTCCAGTCTCTTCTTTAAGATTTCCAGGGTGGGTGATTGCACCACCTCTGGAGAGAGCTTATTCCACAGTCTGGACACATGTAACAAAGTTGGGGGTGGGAGGAGGGAGGAACAGGGGCAACCAGCAAAACCCAGAACCATGGGAAATACCCATAGTAGAACATAGGCATAGCTACACCTAGATCATCCCAGTGGTTGTCCAACTTCTCCCTGAAAACTTCCAGTGATGGAGAGTCCACAGCTTCCCTAGGCAGTCTATTCCACTGTCTCACTGTTCTAACAGTGAAGAAGTTTATCTGGATATCCAATCTAAACTTACCTTGCTGCAGCTTCAAGCCACTGGTCCATGTCCTCTCTGCAGCAAGAGAAAAAAAGGTGCTTTCTGTCTTCATTATGGCAGCCCTTCAAGTATTTGAAGACTGTCCCCTCTTAAGTACCTTTTCCACAAGCTGAACATGCCTAGCTCTTTCAGCCTTTCCTCATATGACTTTCCTTCCAAATCTTTCTTTTTATTATTATTTGTATGTTTTCATGTTTATATTATTTTTGTTGCCTGCCTCCAGACCCTGTCTAACTTCTCCATGTTCTTTTTAAAATGTGGGGTCCAGAACTGCACACAGTACTCCAAATGAGGCCTAACTGGTGCCAAGTAGAGAGGCACGATCACTTCCTGTGTCTTGCACCTAATGCTTCTATTGGTACATCCCAAAACCACATTCACCTTTTGTGTGGCTGCATCACACTGCAGGCTCATGCTGAGTCTGTGGTCTACCAAAACTCCCAAGTCCTTTCCATATTTCTGCCAACCAGCCAGTTCTCACCCATTTTATATGTATGTTCATAGATTCATAGATGTTAGGGTCGGAAGGGACCTCAATAGATCATCGAGTCCGACCCCCTGCATAAGCAGGAAAGAGTGCTGGGTCTAGATGACCCCAGCTAGATACTCATCTAACCTCCTCTTGAAGACCCCTAGGGTAGGGGAGAGCACCACCTCCCTTGGGAGCCCGTTCCAGACCTTGGCCACTCGAACTGTGAAGAAGTTCTTCCTAATGTCCAGTCTAAATCTGCTCTCTGTTAGCTTGTGACCATTGTTTCTTGTAACCCCCGGGGGCGCCTTGGTGAATAAATACTCACCAATTCCCTTCTGTGCCCCCGTGATGAACTTATAGGCAGCCACAAGGTCGCCTCTCAACCTTCTCTTGCGGAGGCTGAAAAGGTCCAGTTTCTCTAGTCTCTCCTCGTAGGGCTTGGTCTACAGGCCCTTAACTATACGAGTGGCCCTTCTCTGGACCCTCTCCAGGTTATCCACATCCTTCTTGAAGTGTGGCGCCCAGAATTGCATGCAGTACTCCAACTGCGGTCTGACCAGCGCCCGATAGAGGGGAAGTATCACCTCCTTGGACCTATTCGTCATGCATCTGCTGATGCACGATAAAGTGCCATTGGCTTTTTTGATGGCTTCGTCACGCTGCTGACTCATGTTCATCTTGGAGTCCACTAGGACTCCAAGATCCCTTTCCACCTCTGTGCCACCCAGCAGGTCATTTCCTAGGCTGTAAGTGTGCTGGACATTTTTCCTCCCTAGGTGCAGCACTTTGCATTTCTCCTTGTTGAACTGCATTCTGTTGTTTTCTGCCCACTTGTCCAACCTGTCCAGGTCTGCTTGCAGCTGTTC
The DNA here is from genome assembly GCF_030867095.1 of Alligator mississippiensis. Classification (NCBI taxonomy): domain Eukaryota; kingdom Metazoa; phylum Chordata; order Crocodylia; family Alligatoridae; genus Alligator; species Alligator mississippiensis. The sequence goes on along the minus strand of NC_081826.1, from coordinate 222,901,676 downwards.
CCTGCCCTCCGGCATGTCCACATCTCCCCATAGCTTTGTGTCATCTGCAAACTTGGTATGTGTTTGATTATTTCTACCAATGTGTAATACCTTGCATTTTTTTTACACCGAACTTAATTCTGTTAGCTCTAGCCCAACTTTCCAATCTGTCAGGATCCTTCTGAATTGCACTCACATCCTCCAATGTGTTCACAATCCTTACCAGGTTCGTGTGATCCATTCATCTACTCAGGAAGGTTCCTATGCCATCATCCAAATTGTTAATAAACACATTGAGCAGCTCTAGGCTCAGGACAGACCCCTGTCAGACTCCACTCGAAACCTCCTGCCATTCTGACATGGACCCATTAATAATTACCCGTTGCTTGTAGCTATTGATCCAGTTACCTATCCACCTTATAGTAGTTTTGTCCAGCCCATATGTCTCCAATTTGTTTAACCAACTGTATTCAGATTCAAGTCAAGGAAGGTGAAAGATTTGATATATCTAGCATTGAAGAGAGTTCCTCAGACTACAGTAAAGTTGCTTTAGCATATAATATAATATAAAGATTAATATAATAATATATAAACTATAAAAAATAACAAGAATAAAGACACTCAATAGTGATCTGGGAGAGAAAAAAGAAAATAGCAGATTTTGTTAGTAACTGTCAAGCAATTCCCAAATTAAAATGTTATCCTTTGTTGGACATATTTAGAACTGCATCTTCCATGAAGCATCTAAGAAATTATCCAGCTATCAATATGGTTTATGCCTTAAAAATTTCCCTATACAACTATGTAACTTTCTGTGTAGTTTTCTTGTTACACCTGTTCTCCTTGCTCTCATAAGGCGCATCCAGATGAGTGCAGTCATGTGGTATGTGGCACTGCAAGCACATTTGCAGCACCGCATACAGAACAGTCCAGTGATCTCCACTCTGCAAAAGCATGCTGCCCGAGCATGAGCTGCTCCACATTTTTTTTCTGTGGGGTTTTTTGATCCCCAGATAACCAGGTGTCAAAAAAAAATGGCAGGAGAAAAAAAAAAATCCAAGCATCACACGCTCAGGCAGCATGCACTGCTGGAAAGCAGAGCTGGGCCACGCAGAGCCATACTGCAGCTGCCAGCCAGGCTCTGCCTGGCAGGATCACCATGGCTGCAGCCCCAGGAAGCCCCCAGGCTCACAGTAGGGGATGCTGACCTCAGCATCCCCTACTGCCCCCAGGCTAACTTGCCGTGCACCAAAGCATGCATAGCACAGGTGTTCCCCGGGGACAAGTAGCTGTGGTGCAAGGTGCGCCACTGCTAGCTGTACCCTGGGAACCAAATGTCCACGCACATCTGGACGTGCCCATAATGTCTTGTTATATCTTCCTCATTTCACAACGTGTATTTCCAGTAGCTGTCTCTCATCTTTTTTTCTAAATGTTAGGGACCTTGTACATTTCTGGAAACTAGGAAATATACTAGTAATAAGTTTAATGCACTGATGCACAGTCCTGAATGGTTCAAAAGTCACATGAGCAGCCAAAGAGACAAAAAATAATCAAAGAGTCAAAAAACTATTTCTCTTGGGTGAAATTACTACATTTCTTTATAGACTTGTTTTAAATAACTGCAAATGAGTGAGCAATTATTAGTACTTTATCATGATTAAATTACAAATATTTCACTGTTGCTTAAAACAAATGAAAATATAACATTCTTGATTAGAGCTGCAGGTGATAAGTTGAATAGGCAGTTTCAGCTCAGGAATGGTGTCCTGACTAGACTCCACCCTATTCGTTTCTGCACAAAGCTGCCATCTTCTGATCAGCAATTACTAGCTGTCCAGCTTCTGTCCAGCAAAAGCTCTATGTTTATTGGCTATCAAGAGGAGAAAGCTGATTCCAGAAGAAAGAATAGGCCTGAATACTGGTTTTGATCATGCTAATAAACTTTACATGGAAATTTAGAGTAACACTAAGGGAGCAGTATTTACGAACTGAAGGAGTCAATGAACACACACACAGAGGACAACAAACACACAAAAAATAGGTGTGTGTGTCTTAAAATTAATCTGAGTGGCTTCATTAACATTAACAAAAGGATCTAAAAGTAAACATTGAAAATTGTACAATAAATACAACCAGAAAATTGGACTAATATAATAACAATCCATACAAATGGATTGCAACAATGCCTCCCTTCTGGCCTAGCTGACTCCTGTTGGCTGTGCTGGGGAAGACCGTTCCTTGCTGAGGCACCTGTCCACCAAACCTGATGGAAGAAATGATAGAATTCTGTCTCAGCCGGAGACGATGCTCACCGAGTCAGGGCCATCCAATCAGCCACTGAGTTCCTGAGTGCCATTTGGAAGGACCTTTTTGTGGTCTGGATTGGGAGCTCCTCCTCCTATATACTCCAGCCACAGTACTCCATAATTTTCCTCAGTTCCACCAGACCAGGGCTTGTCATCGTGTCAATCGCCCTTCAGTCATGCCAGCCTCGGAGCGTATTAACCCTATCTCCCAGAACTCAAACCTGGAATCTCCAGTAGTCCATCTAGTACAAAAATAAAGAAACATGGGCAGTCTGACTGCCTCTCACCATCTTCTGGCATGTGTGTGTCTGTCTGGCATCCAAGGGCCCCTCTCCTCAGTACATCTCCCAGCTGTGGCTCATGCCTCCTGTAGGAGGAGGACCCACCTGGGCCCTAGGTTTGCTCAAGCTCAGCAGGTCAGCTGGGGCACTCCCAGCCAGGGCCCTTCTCTCTGGCAGCTGCTGTTTCCTGGTAGAGACTTCCAATTTGCAGCACCAGGGATGCATTTCTCACACTGTTACAGCCACCTCGCCCGGCACCACAGGTAAAGGAAAAGGGTGAGCAGGACTTTTTCCTTCCCCCATCCCTTCACCCTGCTACATGGATCCATACAGATACCCACTGAAATCTACACTGAACCACAGCCAAGATATGAGGCAGAAATCTAGATCTTCTGCACACAGTAAGTCCACTGAAAAGTCAGTAAGAAGTCTTAAAGTCTCAGTTGGTGGCCAATATATAGTAGGGGGCCATTGACATGAATAAGGGGCTTAATTGATGGGCTTGGAGACCAGGTGCATAAAAATTGGTAGAACAGAGAGCCCTTGAGCCACTCTCTCTCTCTCTCTCCCCCTCTCTCTGGGTGCATAAGGTTATGGAGATTACTAAACTGTTATCAGATATTAACATGATCATATAACATTTATTGGTTTTAATAAAGGCAAAAACTTGACTTTCCCCAATCTAGTAGAAAGTCCAAAAGAGGCCAGAATCCAGAAGCTTTCCTGTTGCATAAGGGTCTCTTCTTTCTTCCTGCCTAACTCAGGCTGTCTCTATTTTTCTGGAAGCTCACCTGGAGTATTTGCTGTCAGTATTAGGCCTATGTGAAGTGGCTAGTATTCGCTTCGGATTCAGATTCAACTGATTCAGGGGGAAGTGATTTGATTCAGTGATTTGAATCACTGTCCTGAATTGATTTGGCTGAATCTGATTCAGAGATTTCAGTCCTGCCAAATCAGCTGAATCTTTGAATCACACAGGCCCCAGCCTCGACAATGGCTGCCTTGCCTGCCCCTGCTCTCAGCAATTTGAAAAAAAAGCCCTCACCCACCGGCTCCTGCCCGGCAGTGGGGGTGATCCCTGCTGCCCCACACTGCCCCATGCTGTGTGGGGGGCTCTGCATGAGCCCCCCAACTCCCCCTGCTGTCCCAGCCCCTCCCCCACAGCTGCAACACCCGCCCCAGCTCTGGCCCGTTAAGAAAAAAAACAACAAAAAAGCCCCCATTCACTGGTTCCTGCCCAGTGTGGGGGCAATCCCCGCTGCCCCTCAACTTCCCCACACTGCATGGGGGGCTCTGCACAAGCCCTCAGAAGCCCCGAAGCTGCTGCAGGAGCCAGTGAGTCCAGGGGGGTTGTTTATTTTTCTTAAAGGGAAGGAGATGAGGTGGGAAAGGCAGCCATGGAGGGGGCTGGGGGAGCAGATCCCCCCCATGTAGTATAGGGCAGTAGGGGGCAGCTGGGATTGCGCCCCCACCTGCCAACACCCAGGGTGTGGGGGAGGTTTAAATGGGTGGGAGCTGTGGTGGGTGGGGCAGCCATGGGGGAAGCTGGGGGAGCGGGTAGGGGTCAGGGGAGGCTGGGGGAGCAGGCAGGGGATGGGGCCTGGCAGGGGTCCCCTCATGGTCCCCTCCCCCCTCCTCCAGTCTGCCTGCCCCACACCCCCTACTTACCAGCTCCGAGTCCGGCTCCAACTCCCTGATGCAGCGGGTGGGGACTGCCCAAACCATCGAAGCTCTCTGAATCTTTTCTGAATCAATTTGTAAAGCTTTGAATCAATTCAGACCATTTTATTGGTTCCTTGATTCGATTTGGATTTGGAAATTCTGCCACCAAATCGAGCCAAATCTCCTCCGAATCAATTCAGCACCTGAAGCTTCGCACAGCTCTAGTCAGTATCATCCTAACCGGAGCCTGTTGATAATACTGATGCATTTGTGTCCCTTGGGTTTCCCTGGTTAAATTTCCAAACTCGGGGCTGGCTCTGTTAAAGTTTCTGATTCTTGGTGGGCTCTAAAAAACCTTCAGTAACCTCTCACACTCTACAGATCTCATAAAATTTCCTCAGGACTGCAAGAGTAAAAAAACACAGCTCCATATAGAGGGATAACTTCTGTCAAGTTATTGTTGTATGAGTGGATGTTTTAACATCATTCCCATACAAGGAAAAATATTATGGTTTAGAAAAAGAAAAATATACTAGAGTTGCATATGTTCTTTGATATTATTAGTACCCAAATGACAAAATGATGTCATGGTGCCAATTACTTGTACTTGAAAGTTAAATTCTTATTTTCTGTGTACTGTATTGGAATCCAGTTGCAAATTAAGGAAAAAATAGGAATAATTTAGTAGAGGGCAGCATAGAAGATAACTTACTTTTGGGAAATTTTTACCCATCAGAAACTGCTCATTTAAAAGGTGTTTAGATCTCTAACTATAGTTCCTTTATCTCCCAAAGTGCAGTCCATGCACTGTTCCCATTGACCAAAAAGAAGTAAGCCCTGTGTTACTAAAGATGTTTAAATCTGGATTTAAGTACTAAGGTTGATAATTTTAGCCAAATCAACAAGTAAAACAGCTATACTGGCTACTGGTAGAAACTCCTCTATTTGAGAAGAATTTAGGAATTTTCCTTTTTCCAGGTATAATTTTTTGCCAGTGATAAAATATTATATGGACAACTCAGAGTTTTCTATATCAACCTTAACTTTCAGTTTGGTAGATCAAACTGTGCATACAATGTGATGTGTAAACTATGGATTAACTCTAGACTATCTAAAAGCAATGCAATAAGAATAGCCTGAATTTTTGTTGTACAACTTTTGCTCTTGTGTAACTAGAGCCAACAGGCTTACAAAGGTGTGCTTGCAAATTTGATATGTAGTGCTATGTCAGTGCTACTTTGTATGACTGAGCATGGCATTGTGAAGGTTGAAGAAGGTGGAACAGAGACAAATTGAACACAATTATATTGGGCAACAAGCAAAGGATTGACAGTAATAAAAACAATTACTTTGATGTCATTTTCATTAGTAGTCTTCTAAAGTATACAAATGTCTACTGATTTCTTTCCTAAGCTTCTCACTGTGATGCAAGTAAAATTGTCCCAGTGGGAAAGCTACTTCTGGGTTTAAAAAATTTAATGCTCCATCAGATTAAAAGGATAGTTATGCAACATTTTATAGCAATTAAATGCAGTATTTAAACAGTATGAGTCATCCACTGATCTTGACATAACAGATCACTTAACTAAGGCCTTAGATGCTGCTAAACAAGCCCTTGGGAAGAAGCAGCTGAAAATCTTGACTTCACCTGATCAAGCAGGAAGTGCTGGAGTCTACTTAATGACCTTTGTGAGTTTCAAAAACCACCAGTGCCAGTTTGTTCACTGATCATACCAGCCATAATCCAAGTGTTATAATATTTTCCAATGGGAAAAAAGAAAACATTTGACATGTTTTCAATGAATAAGGGCTGTCCCTTGGAAGGAACCATCTTGGATATATTTATTTTTGTTCAAAAGGTCAGGCCTAGTCAAAGGTGTTGAATAGCATAAGAGCCATAACTGTCACTGGATACAGCATTCTTCCAGAGTTCCTGGAAAAACTTGGCCATTATGTTCAATCTTAGCTAAGCCAGGTCTTTACTCATCTTATCAGTAATACAGTTCCCAAAGATCAGATGAGTATCTAAGATCTTTGCGCTGCTAAAGATGGGGAAAAAAGTCCATGAATTAGGAATCAAGTCATCCAATTCATCTAATTCTTTCTGTTAGATTGGCCAGTGTTGCTGCTATCTATATCCAGAACATCTTATCCTCCAGCATATCACCAGAAGTGGAGACCATTCTAAAAACTGAGCAGGCTGGATTTCAACAAGAATGTAATACTAGCACCAAGCTCTGGTGGTGTTTCAAGTTACAAAAAGAAACATCTTTCAGCAACATCTTAAGAAAGAAGATATTTCTAGATTTGACAGTCTCCTGTCAAGTCTCACATAACATTAATCACTGTACAACAACATTGAACTACCCATATTATATCAGGAACAACGTACCCTACTTCACCACCATAGTCACTGGTGCCATGCAAGAAAACATCACCCCAGATCTCTTATAAGGATACAATTCTCAAATTGCAGGTAGAATAATCTTATCAAAATAGCCCCTCTCTGGATTATAGGCTTGGTATAGCATTATGTGAAAATGGCTGACTCCATATTATAGCCGAAAAAACCTTTAGAGTATGTAGTTTTCAGCACAGGCAATAAAGGCAGAATTAGGTACAATGAATATTTTCAAAATTACCCTGGTGACTCAGGGACCTAAATACCATTTCCAAAAGTGACTAGACATTTCATAGCCTAAGTTTTACTGAAATCAGTCGAATCTCGTTGAAACTCTCTTTTTATGAAAATTGGACTTACATTCCTAAATAACTCAAGGGCTTAAAAATAGTAGCCAATATTTAAATTGCCTAAATTTAAATAGTTGGTTTTAAAATAGTGAAATAAAGCCAGTTTGGATACTATTGGGATCATCCCAACTTTTCCATACATGTACCACATTTTAGGTGTCTTTTACTAATAATTAATAGCCAACATTATTTCAGTCAGGGCTACTACCCCCACTCATAATCAGTGGGAAAATATAGTAAGCCATTAAGTTTGTGATATACAACTAACTCCTGTTAATATTTTTATTTTTATAGATCTGTCTGCTAATACATGGAGATTAGTGAGCAAGCCATACGAAATTGCAGATTACCCACTGTCAGCTGTCTCAAATGCATTCATTATTCAAAATTATTCTTCAAAATATTTAGCAGCTTTTATTTACTCTATGACTATTGGAAATCTAAGATCTAATCTACACTGGTTTGATGTGATTGATATTAATCAAATTTTGTTGTTTCTGATCTCTGAAAGAATCAGTGAAACTCAGAACATCCAGGTTTCTAAAGAAAATGGTAACAAAAGCCAGTTTTAGCCTTTATACTCCACAACTATGCAAGCATGTAAGCTTAAAATTCACTTTGTGCTAGTAAAACTAGATCAAACGAATATTCATATGCAGAAAACAAAAAGGTATGTACACATTCTACACAGCAATGAGGTCCATTGTAACAACATAAATTGACCAGAACACAGATAACTGAACTCATGTCAAAACTCAAATAAATAATGATATAATATTTTTGTAGTGTTACTTTCCAGCATCAGCTGGTGCAAAGTGACATATCTCCTGTTTTCAAATGCACCGTACTGATTTTCGAGGGGTCTAACTTAAAGTTTTAAAATGTAATTAGACAGAGATTCAATTATTTCAAATTTGTTTTTTATCTTAATAAGCATCTCACTCTTTTCACTGAATTCCAGCTACTCAACAATACAGACACCAGAAAATGCTGGCTGCCAACCAGAATTGTTTTAAATAAATGTTAAGATAAGATTGAGGGCAAATACTTGTTCACATCTAGGTCCATTAAGCTGCTCACTAACTATCTGTAAAAGCATCTAAATTGGTAGGTTATCTGCCTTGTTATCTTTTGACATCCAAAAGAAAGTAAAGCTTCCATTATGATACTCACATTTCAATGGAAAACACACTTCTGCAGTATTATTCCATGCAAAAAAAACTCAAGAGTTATCAGATTCCACAGTGAGAACTTCACTTCTCAAAACAAGAACACAGTAACACAGCATCACAACTAACATGAATTGCTTCCAATAGCCAGAGCAGTTTTTAATAATTCTGACAAAAATATGCTAGAGGTAAAATAATCATAAATAGACACACATTCACAAGTGCAAAAAAAATCCACTCTCCTTTTGATTAGTTGTTTTCTTTCCACAGAAAGAAGCAATTCATGATCATTTAGCTCAACCAGTTAGACTTGTACACTTATCATATTTTTTTACATACAATATGTGCCCTTTTCCCAAAAAATCAGCTGCTGGAAATTAAGGTACATGTCTTAAACAAGGAAATGCAAAGAGCCAAATCCTGCATCAGCTAAACTGCCCAATCAGCCTGCTAAATCAGCTGAGGGCCAAGCCAGCTTGCGATAGTCCATATCTCATTTGGCGCTGGGGGGCTGTAGCATGCAAGAAAATATTGTATTTCAAAAAGAAATAAAAGAGCATCTTTAATAAAATAAAAAATTAATAAATGTTTTCATGATGCATATTGACTAGAGACAGACACATAATTAAGTGACATAGCTTGTCATCCAAGGTCATTTTCAATGAAAAAATAAACAACTTTAAATATGAACACTTGATATTAGAAGCATTAATATGTTCTTAAAATGGATTAATTTTTCTTCTTCTATGATCTGACCTCTACCTCTGCAAAAAAAAAATCAATCATCATTAATATTTCATTCATGTCTTTGAATTATCTTGTCACACTCCTGCACATGCATGCCAATTTCTCAGCAATCCTTACATCAGTATTCATCAGTATATATATATATAAAGGGCTTAGTGCATAAGTCTGTGTGTCCATAATGCTCTTGGGGGCTTCAGCCAGTGCTCTGCAGGGGACCAATTGCCCATCAAGAATGTTGGCGGGGAAGGGGTGTGGAGACGGATGCAGAGAGCGGGGAAAAGGATGATGCTGGGGACTGAGTACTGCCATGACAGTAGAGACAAAGGGAATAGAGCTGGGGGTATGAGCACTGCTGGCCTCACCCCCTTTCCCCCCTGGCCATGATCCTTGGAGGTGGCAGTGGCATGGGGTGGTGGCAATGCACGGCTGGCCTCGTCTCCCCCACCCCTTCATCCCCTCTGTCCCTGCCATCATGGCAGCACTTCGTCCCAGCCATCATTCTTCAAGGGCAATTCGCTAGGGTGGTATAAAATGTAAGGCAGTCACTAAATTCACCATACCAACAACAAATTGGAGTTTCCTTGTGGTTAGTAAACCACAGCCAAGATACGAGGTAGAAGCATAGAAGGTAGAACGTTAGTGGTTGGTAAGTAGGACTGATCACATTTTTTTCATCAGCACTGTTTTATTCATGAAAGGTTGAAAGGATGTGGACAAGTTGGAGAGAGTTGGAGAGCATCCAGCAGAGGGCAACAAAAATGGTTAGGGGACTGGGGGACATGACTTATGAGGAGAGGCTGAGGGAACTGGGCTTAGTTTAGTCTTGAAAAGAGAAGACTGAGAGGGGATTTGATAGCAGGCTTCAGCTACCTGAAGGGTGATTCAAAGATGATGGAGCTAGACCATTCTCAGTGGTGACAGATGACAAAACAAGAAGCAATGGTCTCAAGTTTCAGCAAGGGAAGTTTAGGTTGGATATTAGGAAAAACTCTCTTACTAGGAGGGTGGTGAAGCACTGGAACAGGCTACCCAGAGTGGTGGTGGACTCTCCATCATTGGAGGTTTTTAAGGCCCAGATCGACAAAGCCCTGGCTGGAATAAAGTAGTTGGGGGCAATGCTGCTTTGATCAGGGAGTTGGTCTACATGACCTGAGATACCTTCCAACCCTAATTTTCTATGAGTCTATACAAATGAGGGCTTTGAACAAAATAATATTTTCTCATAAGTGTCTACTTCCCAAGGTTTTTTTTTATTTGCCACCAATAAAAAACATCACTCAAAAAGCTGAAATTAAATGTACTGTCATGGGTTTTTTGTAGACATCATGGTAAAGAAGGGGAGTTGGAAGGAGGATAAGGACATGATTTTGCACTTATTTACGAGCAGCTCCTCCCCTCTAAGCATGAGAACATCTGGGTGTTTGTTTGAAAGTTGACTAAGTGGTAAAAAGCAAGAGTTCGTATCTCTAAAATGAACATGAGAGGACAGCTATGAAAGGAATAGGCTAAAGAAGGCCTCAAAAAGGAAGGCAAACAACTTATATATTTTGTGATGGTGAAGGGGAAACCAGTGAAAGGCCACAAAAGAAAGATGTGATATGGTCAAAGAGGCTAGCAAATCTTTGCAGAAGCGTGCTGAATGAATGTTCCTAGGGTTAAAACTGGTAGAAAAGCTATTGAGATCTGAGTAAATGATATCTGTGAAGCACAGGATATTGCAAGTTGTGGGTTATATTCCTGGCTGTGCCACTGGCTTCTTCATATAACCTTGGACAAGTCATTTAATTTTCTGAAATCAGTATCCCTTCCTGTAGCTTAGAGTTAATAATGCTTAGCTAACTCACAGGGGTGATATGAGACTAATTTCATTAAGGGTTGTAATGTCCTTTGAGAGCATCAGATGAACGGTACTACAGAGAGGCAAAGTATTATTATAAAAATAATATTGCTTCAAATTATGCCACTCAGGCAATGGCCTGTGTTGTGGTCAGCATACATTCTCAGCAGGAGCGACACAGAGGAGCAGAAACTAATTTCCTAATGCCTCAGAAATGGCTTGCTTTGTGCTCTGGGCGATAGTCAAATGTTTTCGCCATACCCATCAATAACAATATATGGTGTCTTTTTGGATCAAATGTGGAGAGGCCCTGACTTACACTCACAAAACTTATACTTGCATATATGATCCCCAACTTGTAAAAGTAGGATACACACAACTACATTACTATATACAAAGGCATATTCATCCCATATTTTTGCAGTTATAAGGTCTCTGTTTTTTTGAAAAACTGACTAATAAAGGGCAACAGATAAATTGTCATAAACCCTGGGGTCCATGAAGATCTACTTTTGTTTATACAAGATCTACTTTGTTTTACTGAAAACAGAGACATATCCATTTACTGCAAGTAAAAAGGTTAGCATTGTGCCTATATATCCATCTGTATCAGAGTCAGCATGTAACTGCTTGATCTGCACAATCCACTGTAACTGCATATTCAAATTAATCTTTGCAACTGCATATGTAGGCCTTGAGTTTTGTTTTAAAATGTAGCTCTCCCCAGCTTCTGCTTCTTAAGTGACATGTAATTAATAGGCAATAAATTAGTATGGTTTTTAAGGTGGCCTAGTAACAAGCAGTTTGATTAGGTATTCTTGAAGTAAATAGTACTGGCAGGTATCTATTTTGCAAGGCAAAGCGTTTATCGACCTTCAGCTATTAGCACTGAGCAACATGAAAGTTTCTCACTATTCTTTTTCTATTCTGTTTTAGTTTCTTATACTGTTTCTCACTACCACAATACCTTAGAAATTTCCAGTAGACTATTAAGCTCTACCGCTAGCACTTCTCATTTTTGAAGGCAAGGCCACAGAAGCATGCCTTGCACTAGGAACATAGAAACATGACAATTAAGATGGCCCCAAAGTTTATTCAAGAACCTCAGTCCAATGCCTGAGAAAGCTCCAACTTCTCAAGTCAAGCTGCATCCTTCTGGTTGACATTTCTATTAACAGCACTGGGATTCAGACTTGTAAATCAAGGTCTTCATTGCTGAACATTTGACAAACTTTGAATAGCTATCCAGGGTTCAATGCCTTGATGATAGAAAGAGACCCAGTTCCTCAGACAGAATGAGGTGCAACAGTGCTGGGCATGGCAGCACCCAACTGTCTGGTAGTCTCCACATCCTCAAGTTAGGCATCTCAGATCCTTATGCGATGCATGGGAAGAGATAGGCACCAAAGAATGGAATCCACAAAAAACGATTAATTAGGGTCTTCCAAATAGGATGTGCTAAGGACAGAGCTAAGTCTTAATCCTTGCTACAATGTGCTAGTAAGGACCTATTCTTCCCTGTGCTAGAAATGCACAGTTCTGAACCCTCTTCTGGAATTAGAGCCAGTCTTTCTTTCAAGAGAAAAGTCCTGTCTTTCCAATGCTCTTATTTAACAGCTCATTTGAGAACAAACTCCACAGGCTATGGGGATATGGGTTCAACTCCCAAGGACTATTTCATAAAAATTGACAAATACACTAACTGTTTAACCACCACTTTATGTGCCTAATTTGGATCTCTGCTCAGCTGCCACCTAGCACTGGAGGCTCCTACAGTCTGTAAACACTTTTGTTTCCAACTTTAACATTTTTAAAAGGCCCCCTTAGGGGCACACTCAGAAGCACCTCAGTTTTGACCATGCTGAGTAGCTCACCACCTAACTGTTGCCCAAGCCCCATCAGGGTCACAAACTTGGTTCTGTACATTGCAACAGGGATTGGAATACAGGTCCTCCTGCCTCCCAAGATGAGCCTACCCTAACCACCAACCTACAGAGTTATGACCTTTCTCCTTCTCTCTCTGGCACTCTGACTATTTAATTATTCCATGCAAAGTGGAACTCTTCTAGAGGAGATCTCAAGAGCATCTATTGTCCCAAAACACCTTATAGCCAGGTGGTTAAGACACTCTCCCAGCAGATAGATGTAGAGACAAGCTTCCTCAGATAGAAGAAGGTACTGAACCCACATCTCCCACAACTCAGATGGGCAATCTCACCACTGAACCATTAAATCAGGGATTGGCAACCTAGAGTCCACAAAAAGATCCAATCTGGCCGGTGGGAGTCCAATCCAAGATTGGTGTCACACAGCTGCACTATGCTGCCCATTCCCTTCACAGTGCTCCCCTCTGTTATGCAGCATTGAGGTTTATCCTTGCTACAGAGTGGTCAGATATCCAGCAGCTTGGATACCGGGGGGTGAAGACTACTAGCCATAGCAACAACCAGGTTGCAAGATTCAGCCCACACCAGCAAAAGGTTGCCAACCCCTGTCCTTGATAACAGGAGAGGGAATTCCCACATCCTTCACCCAACTGTTTTGTGTGGGGAGGGGAGGGTTAATCCAGGACAAACCTTCTGAGAAATCCTACAGTATCAATCCTTGCATGCAAGACGGATAAAGGAATTCACTGTTTGTGAATGGATCCCAACAGGTTTTAAGTATAAGCCAGGCATCTAAGCTACTCACCAGTGGCAAGACTTGGACAGTTCTGCCCAGAAGCAGACCTCTAGACATATGTCAAACTTTAATGTAGGAAACTTAGATGTCTATTGACCTTAGCTGCCTCCAGAGTTAGGCAGCAGCTGAGGGGGGAATCTAGCTTTTACAGAAAAGTGCCTAAAGCAGTAGTTCTCAACCTCATTAGACTCGAGGCATGCCTCAGAAAATGCCATTTCTTAGTTTTCACTTGGTATTTGACTACAGAAAAATAACAGAGTGATTCTACTGTTGCAAAGAACACAGAGAGACTGCAACAGATCAAAAGATCTTAACATTTTGGATTCCTATTTGAAATCTTTGAGTTTACCTTGTAATTTATGTTGGCACACCTAAAAATGCTAGTATTGTATGGTACCCTGGGGCACCGTTGAATGCATCTCAAGATACCCCAGAGTGCCACGATACCCTGGTTGAGAATCACTGGCCTAAAGAAACAGTCACTTCAATCCCTTTTGATTCTGAATTTCTCTCAACAGCAAAGGTATTGCAGTGCAGCTATGTGCCCAGGGCAGCTGTGTGGTGCCTGGAGCAGTGCCAGCTGCTCTTGTGCCGGTTGCAGCAGCACAATCAGCCATCACTGCAATCATAGCTATGCTTGTGCCCCCCCAAAAAGATTGTGTCACAGCTATGTTTGCTGCCCTGGTCGCCCCTCGTCAGCTATGCCACTGCCTAATAATATATTATAAGCCAGAGCAGAGAGTGGAGGGCAGGTCAGATGACCTTACTGAGACTGTGCAGCTGATGAGACAGGCTGATAGGAATTTTTGGCCAAAGATGCTAAAATGAGATTTTTCCTTCTTCCATTAATTCCCATTTTGTAATAAAAAAACTGTGTCTGCTGTGTGTGACAAGAAGTATGTATTTCTGGAAGGATTATTGCCCTTCTTGGCCATGTGCCCCAACGGACACCCGAAGCATGCAATAATCCTTTAGAAATGCACTGCTGGTTATGTCTTATTGTCTGAAAGAGGAATCTTCATTCTCATATTTAAAATCCCCATGTAAATTTCATGCATGCCTTATTCCACATACACTGTTACAACCCTCTTAAACATGCATTTTCTTTTCGAGCCACAGACAGAACGTGCATCCCAGTACTCACATAAACAATTTGTGAACAGCATGCTACACCTCCATGTTTTTATTAAGCTATTACTACTCAACTGTAAAGCTAACTCAGGAGGAGTCAGGGTTATATACACACACACACATACATACAGAGGAAGAGGGAGAGAGAGAGAGTTTGTGTATATAATTTGTGATAAAAATATATTATACATTTTTAATAAATACAATATATATCTTTCAAAGTCTATTAAAATGTAACATTCTAAAAGCACTTTTATACAGTACTTTGATTTATATAGACATCTTATATTAGTACAGGAACTAAACACATCCAGAAAAAATTGCATTTTTGGCTTCTCCCATAGCCTCTCAGTGTAATCTAACAGCAAATGTCCTATCAGTTAAATATCTGTCTTTTATGGGAGATCTATATTCTGCATGACACGTGCATGTCCTAAATGATATAATAGGCCTTTTTACCACTAACTTCTACAATTTAAAGTGGGTTTAGGGGAATCTTCTGCTGAGGGAATGGGGGGTATTTTTATTTTTATTTGTATTTTTTATATGACAGCAATCAGCTACCTACCACTTAGTGTTGTTTAATATAATTAGGAGGTTGATGCTGCTCTAACACTCCTAGAAGTGTAGAGACAGCACATTCTTAAAAGATACTTGCACAAAAATACTATAGTTCCTATTCACCTACCTAAATAGGAGTGTCTATATACCCTAGAGAGGCTTGAAAGTTCATCTCAGATGCATCAATTACATGGATGCTCTTCTAAGTCTCTTTAGAGCCTAAAGCTAACACAAATTTGCCCCATTGAAGTTTGGTAAATTCATGAGACAAGGCTTTTCAAGACTTTTCAACATAAAATATAAAAGTATATCTACAGCAGTTCTTCTTTAGGTAGGATAGTACATTTCATCCCAGCACCTCATTTGGAGCCCATTGAAGTTAATAGAAAAACTTCCACTGGAACGTAAGGATGGTGTCATCAAGTCCAGTCCCCTGCTATCACGGGCAACCACATAATATAATTATTTTTCATAATCTGATCAACCAACATTTTAAAACTAGTTAGGATTTTCCCTCATTATTTGTATTAGCTGTTTTGAAACCACACCCCTCAGGTGGTTAGATACCTTATTTCCAACCTATTTGTATTTATACTCATTTGTTCTTCAATTTGATCTTTTAGTTAAAACAGTTCTTTTCCCTCAATAGTGTTTAGCCTTTGAGGTGCTTACACTGAGCAATCATATCCCCTCTTAACTTTGAGTTTAGTTAGCTATAAAAGAGGTGCTCTTCTAATCTTCAGTGAACATGAACAAGCAGAATTGTACCCAGTATTCCAAACAAGGTTGAATCATAGAAAAGTAGGGCTAGAAGGGACCTCACAAGGTCATCTAGTCCAGTCAAAGCAGGACCAGCTCCAACTAGATCATCCCAGCCAAAGCTTTGTCTAGCCAGGTTTTGAAAACCTCCAATGACGGAGCTTCTACCACCTCTCTGGGTAACCTGTTTCAGTGTTTTACTACCCTCCTAGTGACAAAATTCTTTCTAATATCTAGCCTAAACTTCCCTTGTTACAACTTGAGATCATTGCTCCTTGTTGTCATCTGCCATCAGTGAGAATAGTCTAGCTCCATCCTCTTTTGAATCCCACTTCAGGTAGTTGAAGACTGCTATTAAGTCTCCTCTCAGTCTCCTCTTCTCTAGACTAAAGAAGACCAGTTCCCCCAGTCTTTCCTCATAAGTCACGTCCTCCAGCCCCCTCAACATTTTTGTCACCACAGTGCCTTGAGCAATATAATCAATTACTTCCCTCTTTCTAGTTCCAGATGTTTCAGCCACCAGTGGGAGGGTTGGGGATTGAGAGAATGGTGGAGGGTAAAAAGGTAAGAAAGTTTTATTGACTTAACAAACACACAGCTACACGTAATAGAACAAGACAGCAATGACAGACAATAACAATTTGCGTCGGCAACTTATCGGCAGTCCCCTCTGATGCCTGATGTACGACAAGTTCCTCTTCTATAAAGCTCAGCAAAGTCAGGCATCCCCGATCTGCACTGTCTGAGGGTTACCAGGAAGGACCCTGGTATTCAGTCTTTGGGCTCCACAAGATCCATGGGCCCACTGAGTCCAGGTCAGCAGCTAATTTCTAAATTAGTAGCTTCTCTTACAATGCTGCATCTCCCTTCTGATAATTTCTGGATGTGCTAGCCAATTTATAACTTCTGAGCTACACTGTGGACTCACAGCCACTCACTATGAACCCTCCTTATGACTGACTAATAGCAGTGAAAGCCTTTGCATTTTTCTGATGAGGTTAATTTTAACTGCTCCACTACATACAAGGCCTCACTAATATTACAAGGCCCCACTATATACAAGGCCTCACTAATCTTTTATTTTAATTAAGCTCTTAGCAGCAAAATGCAGCTCCAATACATGAACAAATGACAAGAAGCACCTGGTCTAATCTTCACAGAGCATTCAGCAAGCACCTTTATCACACAGACAATTCTGAGCTGTTACACCATATTCCTACTCAAAACACCTCAACTGCTGCATCCTGGGATCATATTTGCCTTTTTATGGCTCTAACACATTGGCAGCTAACAATCATCCTAGGATCAACCCAGTTCTTTTTTTCCCCTCAGTCACTTCCTACTGGTGAGCTTTATCTGCCAGTGACATCAATTGTGTATTTAAAAAGGCAGCTGGGGCTTGCTTCTGAACTGCTGAAGTCAGTGATAGTACATTAGCTGGCTTCTTAATGTAATTTAATAACTAAATGAAAGAAAAAGAAACTTCTCCCATATAAACATCCATCTGTCAACGAATAAGTTTGCCTGGTAAACCCTGAGTATAAGTAGATATTTTAGTTAATCAACTTCAGAGCCCCACTCTGTGATTATGGAGCTTTAATTAACGAGTATACTACATAACCTTTGCTTTGGAGCAAGCAGTAAATGTACACATGTGGAAAAAATTGGAAGAAATCCTGGCCCCATTGAAGGCAATAGGAGTTTTGCCATGGTTTCAGTGAAACCAGGATTTCATGCTTTGATTTTAAGACAGCCAATATATGTTTCTGAAATTCAAAGAAGGTTCTAATTTCAATCCTGGCCGCAAATCTGGCTATCACTTTCTTTCAATCATTTCACTGCTCCCTCGATCGCAGTGATGAGGAAATAGATATCATCTTGAATTTTTAGTCCAGTGTTATATGTGTTCATTTAGATATGTTTATTCCAGGAACTGGAAAAACTGTAACTACGTGCAACAACAGCTTCAAAACCACTAATAAACCACTCTATGCAGAGCCTGAAAAACTATGACATTTTCTCTGACCCAGACAACAGTTCAGGATCATACGCAACCAGTGTAGGAGTTAATAATTCATAAGAGGCTCTTCCAGTTTGGTGGGGAATGAAAATGAATAGATCCATGTCATATTTAAGGTGATTTTGCTCACTTGCAATAAAATGACATTTACTGCCCTTAAATTGAGGGAAGCCCTTCTTTCTTGTTTAACCTATTACCTAGGGTAATGCAGTCATGTAGTGTGCACTTGGTGACTCAGTCACTTTTCAGCTATCAATCATCTTTCAATAATTTTCTATCATATTAATCAAAAAGTGAGAGCAGTTTCTCCCAACCCCCATTCCAGAGATAGCATCAGTCAATAAAGAAGTCCACTCCAAATATGAGATTTATAGCTGTCAGGCTTTTCATACCATCTACTTCAAGTTTCCAAATGCAATATTCATGCTGGTAGCAAACATTCAGCAGCCACCTGTAGCAATATCTAATGGGCTTTTCTGTGCATAACAAAAGTTTGAATCCTGTCCCGGTGTCTGTTAATTGACCTAGAGAGGAAGCATTTCATTGTGTGCAGCCAGGTGGCCTGGTTTAGATAAATCAATACAAAAGAGAGAGTTTAGGGTTTTTTTACATAGAGGTCAGGGTTAATCCACAAATGTGTTTTATCCTTTGAAGGATTTATATTAATCCAGTTTCGTCTCTGATGCTGTTGATTTGAAGCATTCATTATAACAAGAAACCTTGATTTTTTCTTTCAGAATACAATTGAAGCCATTTAATAGCATATTATTGATGCCCAATAGGAATGCAAGTAGGCCTTCCAGATGCAGATTTAAATAATGCCAAAAAACCTTTTACTAAATGGCTGTAGTTGGGAGTGAAGTGGAAGATTGCTTTTAATAATAAAACCCTATTTTTCTTCTTCTTTTATTTCTGTTTTATTATGCCTAATACTACACAGCAACAAAGATACATTGATTGAAGGGTGTAAGCAGGTAGCACGGTCTACAAAGGAATTCAGGACACCTTAAAATCCTGAAGACCAGGACAAAAATTAGGTTCATGCCTAAAATCTCAGATATTGGGGTGATAACAGGATTACAGTTCAAGGTGAACTCCACCCCGATTTCAGTGCTTCCATTTTAAACATTTGAGATGATGCATATTATGGTTAGAAGTCCAAAATGACAGGTAACTTCTGCAATTGCCATCCTATCTTTTCAACTGGTCTTGATAAGAATGCTGTAGTAGGATGCAAATGTGTCTTATTTCCTCATTCTCTGGGTCTAACCCTTAAGAACATAACAATACAACAGCATTACCAAAATAACATAATTAATTAGCTGTTGGTTCAGACACTGTAGTAATGTTCTGAAACAATGCCATCTTGTGGAAGTTTAAGGACATCAACTCCAGCAATTCCAACAGTTCGATATTTTAGAAACCATTTAAAGATTGTGCCCCTAAAATGCTGGCTGTACTATAGCCACTTTGCAGTCCTCCAGTGATATAAACCACCCTACAGCCAGTGTGGCCTGTCACAGAAAGTGTTAAGAGGATTATTATGAATTTTTAACATGATGATTACCCCAGCCTGTGGAGATCCCTTGGGGTTATAGGGATGATGTGGTGACTCTTGTACCTTCAGCCAACAATAAAAAGGCATGACTAAAAGAAAAGGAGTACAGCCAAGAGTCTCTTTTGTCCTAGTGACCTTTCTTGACAGGTGCTTTTAATCACAAGATGCCTTTAGGCTGCTTTATCTAGCCATGGGACATGTGCATTATACAGCACAGAGCGTTTTGGCTCAAGGTGGTTCCAAAGGCTGCAGGAACAGAAAGGTGTTTAATGCCACAAGAACTGTTTTATATCTCCACAGTTCAGCAGCAATAAGCAGAAACAGAGCATCTCAGGAGATATACCATTGTGTTTAAACGACATGTTTATCACACTTAACCTTCTATTTAATATGCTTTAACATAATTAAGCAACTGTTTAACTTGTGAAACTGCACTGCCTCACCAGTTCATTTGTCTGCCTTTTTTCACATATCTATGAAAAAAGCAACATGTATCCACATTTGCAATCATTATGAACACGTCACTTACTTTCTCCAGTGTATTAGATATATCAAGACTGTGTGCAATTAAAATGGGATATGCTTACAATGGCACTATTCCCTTATGGCTTTAAACATTTCAATTTGCCACAACTTCTGCTAATCAGGCCTTCAGTCAGTTAGCTGTTGATATTCATGTACTCAATCTATGATGGAATTTATGGTTTCCATTACTTTTAGACAGCCTTTGGTCTATTCCTAGAATAACAGCATGTAAATGAATTGTTCTTCAAAGTCAATGATGTCACTTCTCTCTGTGCTTGTACAAAAGATAGAATTAAATGGAACCCAGTATATTCATGAGCTATATGAACTATACATCCACGTGTCAGTCACTGTGGAATATATTATTCTACTTCAATCTTTTTTCAGTAAGTATAAGGACCATTATTATAATAAAAATTATTATTTCTCACTATTATATACTTAGGGCCCCTAAGGTAGCTTTACAAAATAGAGAAAATCAAATTGTAAAATGGTATTAACAATAAGGAGTAAGCCCTCATAAGCAGGTATCTGGAACTGAAGTGTGCTGTTTATGAAACTTCCAACCCTTAGTGAATACAATGAACAAGAGCAAACCAATCCAGCCTTCCAGACTGCCTAGAAGTAAAAAAGGGATGCACTAAAAGTCAATATTCAAGATGGGATATTAATTGACCCTACAGCCTTCAGTAACACTGATTTCCACTGGTTTAACCCAGGTCAAAAGGCGTTTTCATAAACTAACTGTGTTTGAAGGGAGGGCACAATGGCAAAAGTCAACTTGGAGGCTGGGGAATCAGGCAACATAGCCTAGAAGCAGGATTGAATAATACCGTAAAGCTGCTCTCTCACACTTCCCAAGGAAGGATACACAGTTGAAAACATTAACAACAGTCCAGCTACCACATGTTTGCAATATTCCCTACACTTGTAAAATGCATCAGTACTTTCACTTAGTTATTGTAAAGAGTAGAGTTCATGCTAAGATTACAATGGTGTCTATCAGGGTTTTTCAACAACAAGAAAAGTTCACATAAAATCGTAAGACCAGAGGGGAGATTGAGCATGTCTGCCCAGCATTTCTTGCTCAAATTTAGCCTCTACTCTATTTTGGTTTCTTTCATATGCCCTGAGTATATTCACAGTTTCATATCTATTTCTCCTATGGCTCACCTGTTTCACAGTAGAAATGCCCTTTTCAAAAACTAATGTCTCTTAGAAAATCTGGCTCCTTCTAAGATTCATTTCATGCTCTTCTTGCTCCTGAGCCTGACACACACACACACAAAAATGTAAGGCAAGCAGGCATAAATCTCAATTATCTCACCTGGTACACTAAACCTATTTCAGAAACAACCAACCTTGGATCCTTTATCATCTGACCTGTTCCTTCCTTGCTTCATAGTTTATATTGTATTGTAGCACCCCATCATGATTGTGCTGCATTGCACATTCTGCACAAAGTTGAGAAGACTCTCCCTGCTTTGGGCAGCTTAGATATAAGTTTTTCTGTAGTATACTTCGGGTGTGTCTACGTCACCCTGAAGTGACGTAGCTGTGGCACTATATCACCATATGGCACGCTACAGAAACATAGTGATCATGTGGGTCTACACGTGATTGGCACGTTCCCCTGGTATAGCACGTTATTACAGCAGCATAGCAGCAAAATCTAACCATGTGCCACACGCACAGTACAGTAACTACCTGTATTGCAGCCATGCTTTAGTACTTCCAAAAGGAAGTATTAAAGCACACTGCCACAGTAATGTCGCCGTACAACGACATGTAGATGTACCCTTCCTGTAGTGTTTCTTCCAAAACTGGACTTAATGCACCAGTTACTATCTCACCAATAGGACTGGGAAAAAATATTTTACATTCCAAAAATTATATAAAGTTAAAGTAGTTCAAGAAAATGTTCATTAGCCATTTGTGGAGATATTTTAGGATGACTTCCAAACACTACTTCTGATGCCAAATCCATTTTGGTAGAGCCCTCCTCCTAAATGAAGCCCTGTACAGATCAGCTTTATAAGATTCTGGTCCTGGTTTGGGTAAGGGAGACTAGGGTGTTTCTACTTACAGCTTTCATAATTCGATTCCACTACCACTGCTTACAGTATATTACCAAAATAAAGAGGAATCTGTTGTAATGCCATTGCACTAATGAAGTGTTGTTGGCAAACACTAGCATAGTCTCTAGAAACATGACACTGCAAGATAAGCCTTACTCATACTAAAAGGCATAAACATTGCCTACTTGTATGAATCTGCTAAAAGTAAACTTTTATAACAGCAGCAGGCAGCATTACACCCATTTCAGTACATATTTTTCTGCATCAGTCTCTCGCTCCCAAAGAGAAGATGGCAGGGATGCAGGTCTTCATGCCTCCATAACCTCACCACTGTCTGAGGTAAAGCCTCTTTGTTTATTAATTAACATCCATACTAACTAAATTGTTCAAGACCCACTTTCAGGACATACAGAAAACACCATCATATCCATTATGGTAGCGATCAAAGCCATACAAGATTGTAGATTGTTCGAGAGATCAAAGGCGGTCTGTCAGACTTCATTACAAGAAGAAAAAAAGCACTCTGACTTCAAAAGATATTGCGCTGTCCTTTGTTTCCTCTTCAAAAATAATTTCTGAGAAGGTTGTGAGCCACCTCAGAAGAATCTAAATGAACAAATCTTTTGACAGTATCTTCTGGCTTTGACTGCAGTTTGATCTTCCCTCCTGCTCTTCCTTTCTTCCACCATGAGTGAAAGTTAAATTGTTTGGCTTGCTAGGTTATTCACAGGGAATGTGAAGGACCAAATGCTTAAGCAGTTCTTCTATCTGCAAATCACCTGATGCCTCTCTTCCCTTCTACTGCTCATTGCAGGATTAAGAGCCTCTGCAGAAGACCACTTGAAAAATCATCTGCTCTGACTGAAGTACCTATTCGTGCATTCATAGTCCTGAAATACATGCATCTAAGCACAGAATACTCACTGCAAGGGATCTAACATTACATTACTTTTGATAATGCAAAAACATCAGCAATATTGTAAGCCCTTGATCTCAGGCTTGTTTCTCTGATTCGGAGGGTGAATGTTTTACCTGTATTCTCTGAAAGAGCTTCAAAATTGCCATGACACTGACTCAAACAATCAAAACCATCCAACAAGGAAACTGGTGCATATATTAATGGAGAAAAACAGCCCATTAAGCGTAGTGGCTCAGAACTGGAGTCTATGTTACCTGCCAGGACAAAATGCTATAGAAATGCAATCTTTGACAGGAAGCTCAAGCGTCTCATAATAACCTATGCAGGGGGACTCGGTAATGCCATGTGATCTTTAAAGGGATCTCCAGGAAAAGATCTCCATAGCCTATGAGTTTGCTGAAGCAAAACTAGCAAGCTCATGCACAGCTTCAACTTGGCCCTAATACAGAACAGAGGGGAGCAGAAACTTCAACCATTACTTTGTGTCTGGAACTAGGCACCCAGATACCATCTACATGTCCCATTGTTCTCATTCATCTCTGGGAGTTGTTTTTATCACCTGCTAAAGCGCTCAGCATTGCAGGTGATCACACTCTGTTCCTAGAGCTGCACAATTGATGCCAAAATGAACATGGGCTGACAGTGTAGGGACGCGGTCAGGAAGGCCAACCGCACCTTGTCATGCATCTCAAGCAGGTCAAAGGAGGTGATCCTCCCCCTCTATGCAGCACTGGTCAGGCTGCAGTTGGAGTACTGTGTCCAGTTCTGGGCACCGCACTTCAGGAGGGATGTGGACAACATGGAGAGGGTCCAAAGGAGGGCCACTCGCATGATCAAGGGACAGCAGGGCAGGCCCTACGAGGAGAGGCTAAGGGACCTGAACCTGTTCAGCTGCCACAAGAGAAGGCTAAGGGGGGATCTAGTGGCCATTTACAAACTAGTCAGGGGGACCAGCAGGAATTGGGGGAGTCCCTGTTCCCCCGAGCACTACCAGGAGTGACAAAAAATAATGGTCACAAGCTGGCAGAGGGTAGATTCAGGCTAGACATCAGGAGGTGCTACTTCACTGTCAGGGAGGCTAGGATCTGGAACCAACTTCCAAGAGAAGTGGTGCTGGCTCCTACCCTGGGGGTCTTTAAGAGGAGGCTGGATGAACACCTTGCCGGGGCCGTTTGACCCCAGTACTCTTTCCTGCCATGGCAGGGGGTCGGACTCGATGATCTGCTCAGGTTTCCTCCAACCCTACCAACTATGAAACCTTGTCTGCTTTGGGTAAGGCACAGCACCACAAACATTTGGCATGTACCTGGAGGTGACTAAAGACATGGTGCCACTTCCAAAAGAAATAGAGGATCATAGATAACACCCCCCTCTCAGAATTACAGGGTTAACATCTCACGCTCTCTCTGACCTATAAAATAGACACAGAAGACCAACTTCTCAATCTACCTGCCCAGACACTGCACTGCCAGCTATCAAATTCATCAGTCTGGAAGTGCTCTGAAATACCTTGAATATAAAGGTGCTATATATATCAAATTCCATTTTATTTCAGTGGACTGCACAGAGGATGCTTAAAAAGGGTATATATACAATACATAGTACATTAAATGGACAGGCCATTAATGGAGACATCGTAACCATCCATACCAATGTATGAAAGCAGATTAGTATGCAGTAAAGTGGCACCTACTAATAAAGCAATACACCAACAAACGTGCAGTGAAGATAAGACAGATTAGGAAAGCATTCAGCTAAACTGCTTTGGGCTTCTCTTTCTTTGCATCTCCCAGAAGGGCTACTCTGCATTCAGTGTTTAACACACATGCTCTTGCAAATAAAGAAAGATTTTTTTTTTTTTGTGGGGGGGGGGGTCCTCCCTTATATCAAGAAAATAAAACACCCTTCTTAAGAATATTTGTTCACATGCTACTGCAATCCACACAGGTCAGATTTAAATCTGATTCAGGTACAGTGATTCTATAGACTAGTATTCTTTAACAGTTTCTCCTGACATACATCAACAAGGCAGCATCTGAAACTTGACAGCAAAGCCAATAATAAACAGGCAAAATGGAAAAAACAAACAAACAATAAACATGGAGCTTTGGACCTTGGCTGTCCCTTGTTTTGTTGACTTCCCTCAGACTTGCTCTGTCTCATGTATTTTGCAGATTTATATATTAGGGCTGTGCGAAGCTTTGGTCACTGATTTGGCAGAGATTCAGGCTGATTTGGTAGCTGAATCTCTGAATCTGAATTGAATCAGGAGACCCTTTAATCTCTCTGAATCGAATCAGAACCCTCTGAATCAATTCAGAGAGACAGCTTTAAATGTTTTTTCTACATACCTCAAGGTACCAGGAGGCTCATGAATGCTGAGATGGTGGGGTGGATGGAGCATCACACAGGAGCACGGGGGGGGAGGGGGTCCCCAGCGTGCTCAGTGGTGGACCCGGAAGTGGACCAGAAGCACTTCTGGCCCACTTCCGGGTCCACCACAGAGCGTGCAGGAGACCCCTTCCTTCCCACCCCCCAGTTTGGTGACTGGTGCCTCTTGGGTCTGGTGGGGGCACCTGTGGTCCTCCAACAGCCGATCACCGATTGCCAAGCCAAGGAGGTGCAGGGGATGGAAGTACTTCCAATCCACTTCTGGGTCCACCGCTGAGCACGTGGAAGGCTCCCTCATGTTCCTGTGGGATGCTGCATCTGCCTACCATCTTAGTATTCACAAGCCATGCCTGGTACCTCAAAGTATGTTGAAAAAACATTTAAAGCCGTGTCTATGGCCGAATCTCTGGTTCTCTGGAATCAGCATCGAATCTTCAGATTTGGCCGAATCGAATCGGGACAGTGATCCGAATCAACTAATCAAATCACTGTCCCCTCAATCAGGCCAAATCCAAATCCATATTGAATACAGCCCACTTCACACAACCGTAATGTATGTGTAGGTGTAGGTATGTGTGTGTGTGTATACATATCTATTTATATTATTTATATCTATCTATATAGACAGACAGACAGACAGACAGACAGATGCTCCCCTACTCCCTTAAGGTTTTTCCTTAAAGGTTTTTTTTTCTTAAATACTTCTTTTGTTCTCACTGCAGGATGGTTGGATCATTTCCAAAATTCACTTCAATTGTTGATTGGATGCCATATTTAAAACCCCAGGTGAAGTAGTTACTATGGCTGGAAGTTTTAATGGCTAGGCTAGGCTTTTAGGGTCCTCCTGTATTACTGGAATGGGCATTGGATTTTCCATACTGGTGTTCAGTCAAAATGCCTGCTGTGGGCTTCCCAGTCAGTGGTCACTGGCACTGAGGCTATGGCCCCAGTAGGAAAGGGACTCTCTATGCCACACAACCCCAGCCCTACTGTCAGTCATAAAATACCTATTGTCTATGCTGATGCAGGTGCAAGCCTCTAGAACAGGGATGTCAGACATACAGCCTATGGGCCAAATATGGCCCATGGAACTGTTTCACCTGGCCCACATGGCCCCTAGAGGGTTCAGGATGGGTCCTACTGCCAAATTCCCAATGACAGAGGCTGGGGGGCCAAGGAACAGCTGGGTTTAACCCCACACCATCACCATTCACCCCACCCAGCTCCAGGGCTAGAGCTTCAAGCTAGATTGACACCCCTGCTCTAGAATATATGACAGAGGAAACCAATAGGGAGAGGATCAACAGAGTCAATGAAGAGGGAAAACTTAGTAGTAGGAACAGAACTAAAATATACCTAGAAAGCACAAGGTTAGTCAGAGGGAGTGCCTATACATGAGCACGGAGGATTAATTGAGTCTACCGGAACGTGGCGATTACCATACTCTAGCAGCTTCCTGCATCTTGTGTATCAGTATCCCTGCACTTAAAAATGGCAGCAGGAGCACTTGAACTAAAGCTCATCCAACAAGCTTCAGTTCAAGCAACCCCACTACCATTTTTAAGTGCAGGGACACTGATATACAAGACACAGTTGTGCCTTAATTAGAGCGGCTCTCTGAGAGACGCTCTAATTAAAGCACTGTCCCTCCCTACCCCAGACCATGTATAAAAGTGCCCAAGGTTTTCAAAGGCAGACAAGGTTCTTTGGGTAGATGTGATATCTTTTATTAGGCTAATTAAATAGTTAGAAGAATTGTTCTTGGCAAGCTTTCAGGCACAAACACCCTTCTTCAGGCATAGGGAGAGTCTGCTGGTGTTTTATGTTCCCCCAGACAGACTAGAAGCCAATATGCAAAATGCAGGTCTGTGAAAATACAAATGCATGGCAGTGAGAATCAGAGGTGATGGAAGACAATAGGTGTGAGACAGGTTCATAGTGGGTGGGGGGAAGTGGTGAATATTGACCTGGTAATAAAATTTAGCTGGTAAAATGCAGACACATTTCCTGGGGGTTTTGGATGGCAGACATGTTATAAAGTGGCATAAATACAATGTCTGTATTTAGTCCATGATTTTTTGTATCCAGTAGATTTATGAAGTGAAGTTCATAGGTTCATCCATGAAAGGTATTTTGTAAATTCCCTTTGAGGATTAGAACTAAGAGAGAATGGAGAGAGAGTGATTGTCTTGTGTAAAGTGTACACCCAGAGGTAATTGGGTATTTTTGTCTTTGATAGATTTTGGGGTGCATTCATTCCGGTATGCAGTTGTTGTTTATTTTTTCCTACATATTTTCCATCAGGGCATTTAGTGCACTGGATAAGATATATTACACTTCTGGAGGTGCAGGTGTAACATCCAGGAACAGTGATGGTTCTGTTTTAAGATATAGTTATTGTGGGAGTGGTGGAGATGCATTGGTAGGTTTTACATTTCTTGTCCTGGTATGGTCTGGATCCATTTGGTGTGCTTTGGGCCATAGGAAGTTTGCTTTTGGTGATGAGGTTAGCAAGGTTTGGTGCTTGTTTAAAGGGTAGGATAGGTGGTTCTGGGAAGATCTCTTTAAGAATTGGGTCTTCTTCTAGTATGGGTTGCAATTATTTGAGGATTTTCCGTAATAGGTTCCAGGGAAGAAAGTTATGTCAAAACTAATGGTGCATGATTCATGGGGATTTTCTTTTTCTACTGCAGCAATTCTCCACATGGTATCCAGGTGGCTCTTTTAAAAGTGTGATCTATCTCTTGAGGAGTGTCTTTGTTGGGTGAAAGCCCTTTTGAGATTTGCAAGGTGATGATCGCATGTGTTCTCCTCACTGCAAATTTGGTGGTATCAGAGAGCTTGGGTGTATGTTACAGCTTTCTTGGTGTATTTAGGGTGATTGCTGGTTCTGTGCAGATATGTATGTTGGTCTGTGGGTTTCTTGTATAACGTGGTCTGTATTTTACCATTCTCAAGAGTCTCAAAGGGCCTTTGAACCAAATCCTTACCCACTCCTCACCCAGTCCTTACTTATATGCTGAAGTCATTTTCAGCAAAAACAAGGATTGAACAGAATGACAAAAATTTAGTCCATGGGTGACTGGTGCCTCCTGAGTCAGGGGAGGCACTTGCCTCCCAAGCGGCCAGTCAGCAACTCGGGGGTGTCCCCCTGAGGCCGATTGCACTGACACAGAAATGCCAGTTTCACACTACTGGCACTTCCAGGCAAGCAAAATAGGCTGCGGGGGAACCCACCCCCCCAGTCAGTGCAATCAGCCACGGGTGGACTGCAGGGAACACTTCTCCTGGCACCCACACTCCCTGGCCAGCACTCTTGGGTGGGGGGGGGGGGTCCGGATGGACTGCTCATTGCCTAAGTGGGGAATGCTGCTGTCAAGGGGTGCACTAGTGCTCTCAGGTGGGGCACATATGCCCCCATGGACCCCCCACATCACCACTGATTTAGCCCATTATTTTGAAACCTGTCTATTCTATGTGGTAGTGTATTTAGTTTTTAAGTAAGTAGCAACAAAAGAGTAGACTTCTAAGCATCTACCTCTCTGTCCAATCACTCCCCTTCCCACCCAAAAACAAGAGATAAATGACAATGACTCCTCTGCTTTGCACACACCACCCAGAAGGGAGACTCAGCCCACAACTCAGCTGGTAGTGACTGTTTTTCAAATGCATAGCTGTGAGTCAGGATTGCCTGTGAAGCTGATATTAAGCTACTTGAGGCCAAAAGAGGTAGTTTACCATATTAATCTGAAGTCAGACAGAAGTAGGGAAGGGTGGCATCTTAGGGCATAGACAGAAGTGACAATTTTCACTCAATCTGGCCACAGAAACCAGTTTATAGCTGTGACAAACACAAGTGCGTGTGGTTGCAGACAGCTTAAAAATGACCGATCAGGTGAAAATCAGACCCCTCATTGCATGTTACAGAAGATGCTCTGCTTTGAAATGTCTTCATCTGATCCTTCATTGCAATGAGGGATCAGACAAAGATGTTTCAAAACAGAGCATCTTCTATAACTTCTGTTTGCACTTCCTGCCAGCCTTGAGCTGGTTTCAGAATGGGAGGGTGGAAAGGGAGCAGAGGGAGTTCAGTCTGGGGATTTATCAACCCCTGCTGGAGGGTGGAGCAGGTGTATTGGAGCCCCACTGAGATGGGGCAGCTCCAAATCACCCAGTCCACCCTCCAGTGCTGGCTGAGGAACTCCTAGAATAAGCTCCCTCCAATCCCTTTTCTCCCTCCCATTCTGAAAATTTTGCAGCCTAGCAGGGAACAGTAGCCATTGCTAGAGGAAACTGGCTGAAGACTCATATTTACCTCTCCCCCTGGAACCAAAAGTAAACTTCTGTTGGTTTGGGGGATCATTGCAACTCTGAACTTTTCCTGCAAAGTGTTCTCAGTTACAGTGGGGAACTGCACTTCTGCCTGTGCCCTTCAAAACTAGCTGGTACAGCTGGTTTTTAAGTCCGTCTTTAAAGGGTTTTAACAGAAAAGCCAACCTGAATTTGAAACTGCAGAACAAGACTGAACTGTATTCCTTGTTCTCAATGGGGACTATGGATTCTTATCCAATTACCTGAACCAGCTGCTTACTCCCCTGTCGCTCCATGTGTGAACTGCCTTGTTCATCTTAATTGATCTAATCAATCTACTTAGTACACCTCTTAGCAGTGTCCCCTCCCCTTACCCATTTCCTTCCTATAAAACCTTTGCTTTCTGTCAGTCCATTCCTAGCATCTGATAAAGTAAGTTGTTGCCTACAAACACTCATGGCTGTCTGAACCAGTCAGTCTCATCCTGCCTTACTTTCCACTTTATGCCAACAGTCAGAATCATCAGAGTATAACACTTGCCCTTGGTTTCATGAAGCATGAAACCTCACAGAAATTTATATTTTTCCAAAAAATATAAAAGGCAAGTTTCTTCTTCCTGCAAACTTTTTTGCCTTGGGTCTAATTCTGGATTTTTATTAAAAAGGATAAAAATGACACTGCATTTCCTAGGCCCATGGCACACGGTCACGTAATGGCACAATGGGATCTGTTTCCTAATCCTAACAAATGTACCTCCTGCCGTGCCATTCATGCATGGGAGGACATGTGATTTTGAACAAGAGATCAGATTCCAATTGCACCATTACTACTAGCTTGGGTCTGGGGAGCCTGGACCTTTCAACCAACAAGTTAAAAGTTGGGAGTCAGCAGCATACTGTAAACTAATGCAGTCTCAGTGCTGGTACCAACAATTAGCTGATTGCTGGTCCCAGCTCTGGGAACCAATCCCAAGGTCCTTGTGGCTGAGATGTATCAAGTGCCTGCAACAAACTGTGTCAACTTCCTGGGAGCTGCAGGATAAGGCAGCCAACCTGCCAGGTTGCAGGGAGCCCCACCATTCCCCATGACCTGGCATATCAGCCTAGGTGATGAGCTCCCCTCCATAGTATCATAGTAGCTAGGGTCAGAAGGGACCTAAACAGATCATAAAGTCCAACCCCATGTCTTGGGCAGGAATGGATGCTGGGGTCATGTGACCCCAGTCAGGTGTCTATCCAGTCTCCTTTTAATGACCCCCAAGGTAGGAGCGAGCACCACTTCCCTTGGAAGTTGGTTCCAGGTCCTAGCCGCCCTAACCGTAAAGTAACGCCTCCTGATGTCTAGCCTGAACCTGCTCTCTATCAACTTGTGACCATTATTCCTAGTTACCCCGTGTGGTGCTCTGAGGAACAGGGAATCTTCCTTGCTGATCCCCGCTGGTGAATTTGTAGATGGACACCAAATCCCCCCTCATCCTCCTCTTGTGGAGGCTGAATAGGTTCAAGCCCTCTAGTCTCTCCTCGTATGGTCTGCCCTGCTGCCCCCTGATCATGCAAGTGGCCCTCCTCTGGACATTCTCAATGAAGTGTGGTGCCCAAAACTGAATGTAGTACTCCAACTGCGGCCTGACCAATCCTGCATAGAGGGGGAGGATCACTTCCCTGGACCTGCTTGTGATGCATTTGTGGATGCATGACAAGGTGCAGTTAGCCTTACTGACAGCTTCCTCACACTGGTGGCTCATGTTCAACCTGGAGTCATCAATGACTCCAAGATCCCTTTCCGCCTCTGTGCTGACGAGAAGGGTATTTCCCAGCTTATAGCTGTGTTGCTGGTTCCTTCTCCCTAGATGCAGTACCCTGTACTTGTCCGCATTGAATTTCATCCTATTCTCATCTGCCCATCTCTGTAACCTGTCCAGATCTAACTGAACTCTTCCCCTCCCTTCTGGTGTGCCCACCTCGCCCCACATTTGATGTCATCAGCAAACTTGGACAACGTGCTTTCCACCCCCTTGTCCAAGTCATTGATAAAGATGTTGAACAGTATGGGTCCAAGGATCGAGCCCTGGGGAACCCCACTGCCCACATCCCTCCAGGCCAAAAATGACCCATCCACCACCACTCTCTGTGTGCTAACATCCAGCCAATTAGCCACCCATCCACTTAGCAACCTGAAAACACTGCCTGTGTACTGCAGCTCATGCAGGACTATATTACACAACTGTCTGCATACCAACACAGGGGAGTCATCAACTCAGCCCTGCAATGCAGCAGGCATCAGGCTGCATGGTGGGGACCCTGCCACATATTTCATTTAAGGCATGATGGAAACCAGTCACAAAAATGTTATTCATATTTTGTAGAATATTTTTGCAGCCAGTTTCACATTTTATCATGCCATTAATTGCCTGTGTAGCCAGGTTACTGTTTAATATGCAATTAACAGGTTAATTGTGCCTTAAGTGTAATGTCTTCCAGGGCCCTAGACAACTTTCACTATTTTGCTGCACAAGAAGAACCAAGGACTGTCAGAAGGTCTCTATTGTGCCTAAGTGCTTTTTACTCATGACAGCAGGTAAACGCCAACTTCAGTATATACTTAGATCCACTAAAGACCATTAGAATTAAGCCTAAAGGAAAGTGGCATCCTGAACTAAGAGACTTTCCTCATTTGGAATCATTATACACCCAAACGCCGCAGGAAGCAAGTACACTTCCCTTTCTCTCGGGGGCTTAATTAGACGAAATCGTCGAAGATTCATCATCTGGTTCTTCCAAATACCGGAAACCTAACTCATAAGCTAGCTGCCATTGGCCTGCGTCCCCTAAAATCCGAAGCTGCCGCTTGTTAAGTTTGGAACGCTGTAGGAGAAATCCAAACATGTATTGCTTCTCTAGGGTTCTCAGTGGCAGTGGTGGAAGATCGGATCCACGTTGTCTGGTGCCTTGAGGTCTGGCCGGGTGTTGACAGTCCCGATCAAAAGACAATCCTGGCTCCATCAGGACACGCAGTCTTGGCAATTGACAAAGAAGATTACTCACGGGTTGATTTACCATTGGACTGAGCAAACTCCGGAGAACGACGATGTTTTTTCGCCCATAAATCTCGAGGCAACTGTCTAGACTGAGAGGTTAGTGCAACGGTTCCAGGATCTCACAGGTGACGGTGAGGCCATGGTCTTATTTGCTGGAGTGATGTTAGTCCTAGCACACATGCTCTCGGGTTCCAAGCATAATACGAGACGCCAATAATTGCCAGCATAAGGTGATCTTGCGCCGGTATATTCTGGCCGTCCTACATGCCACACGTGGGCCTTTTGACTAATCAGTCCTGCAACAAGCACTGGCAGTGGAATAGGCCAGTGAATATTATATGTTATCATGTCGATGTCGGTGACATGTCCTCTACTCCATGAAGCTTGTCTAACTAAGAAGCTTGCTTCTTCTTGGTTCAGGAGGTCGGATCCAAGTTCTATGACTAAACGTCCTAACCATACAGCTAGAGTCTCTTCAGGTTGAATTTTTGATGCTCTACATAGATCCTGCAACTCAGTTCTGGTGCAAGCATAATAGGTAGTAGCAACTCGGTTAGTTACTGTTGTAGAACAAGCTGCTCCTTCGGGAGTCGATGCTGTCATAGGCTGAACTGCTGCCGCGGGGGTTACTGCTGCTGTTACTGCTTCAGGCAGGAGGGGCGGATGCACTCCTCCGCTTGACTCTCCTTCGTCGGCAGGAAGGCGTGGTCGGCCGAGACGCCGCTGCGTCGCTAGGCGGGGTTGCTGGTGACGACGCTGCGTCGATGCGCGGAGTCGCTGACCAAACTCTCGTGGGTTCGTTAGAAGCTCCACCCTTCTTTTCCGGTTCTTCCACGCGGTCTCCCTCTTGCTCGGCGCCATCTTGGACTGCCGTTTCAGGCTCCTTTTTCTCAGCCGCTTCTTTGACCGATTGGATCGCCATCTGCAGCTGGGTTTTCAAACTTAAATTTCTCTGCATTAGATTCATTATAGTACGAATAGTTGCACTACCTTCTCCCCCCTTGCCGTACTGCAAGGCCACTCTTTCATCCGCGGGACATTCCTCTGTTTCCAGATCTTCGCGGAGCTCGGATGGAAGCTCGCGACCCCGTAATCTAGCCATTACCATAGCTGGGGGGAACCGGCCGATGGGCTCCGGTTCTTCACTCTCCCAAGCATATCGTAGGCATTGGGCACACTCCCGGGTGAAAGTCGGGTTCGTTTCGCCCACCAGGTTGGGTTCGGCGAGGGACACAGTATTGAGGGGCCTAAACAGGACCCGCTCATCTCTCATTATACACCCGAACGCCGCAGGAAGCAAGTACACTTCCCTTTCTCTCGGGGCTCCGTCTTCGGAGATTCCCTCTTCTCCCTTTAGCAACAGACGGCCACTTACAAATCTTTCACCCGTTCCGCCCGCCTGGTGGTAAGCGATATGTATCTCTAATTCTTCAAAGCTTTTCACTTGGCGTTGGTTATCGCGCCAAGGGCAGTTCCTAACCAATTCTAACTCTAGCGTATTCTCTCTCAATCCCGTCTGGGTTGCTACATGCGCATTCTCTCCCGATCCCATCCGGGTTGCTACATACACATTCTCTCCCGATCCCATCCTCGTCGCCATGTACGGCGGTGATTCCGATCCTATTCTCGCCGCCATGTGCGAGCCGAGGGCGAACCGGGGCAAACCGGACCCGTCTTCGTTGCACACGGGCTGTGGCCGGCAGCCCGGGCACGCGGGGCTGGAGAGAACCACAGGGCGGTTTAGCGCACATGAGTTAGAATTAGCTACGGAGGCGTAATGGTTGATTGAAAAGATTGTTTACTTACACCCAAAGATGGTATTGGTGTAGGCTGGATAGGTTTCCAGGCACAGCTCCCGCTTGGATCCTCACTAGAGGAACACGACAAATCGATTGCTCCCACGGAGTTTGCTAGGCTCCGCGGGTCCGGTTCGGTTGGGTTCGAAAAGTTTCTCCGGAGTTACTTAGGCTCCCCAGGTCCGAAGTTACAGGAAAGGGATACGTCTAGGATTGCACTCAGCAACGGGGAGAGGCGAGAAGCGAAAGCTCCGTAGGCTCGGTTCCATTGCCTCTATTGCCTGCTTAGGGGAGGCGCGTTGGGTCCGCGAGGGTCCGCAGCGCTTGGAGATCTTCACACAGAATCTCTCTCGTCCTCCCTCCTCCAACTTGGGCGGAAACTACCCAAGCCTTTTGTACGGCTAGCAAGCCAATCGCTAGCCGCCACGTGTGCCTACATTAGGAATTGGCCAATAATGTGGCGCGAATCCTAATACAAATGGCAGGAACTTCTTTACAGCGTGTATCACTACGATGCAAAAGAGATGCACACTGCAAAGAAGCTATAATCTGGTGGGAAATCCCCCATTGCACCAGAGTTCTCTCTTGCAGCAGAGAACTCTACCGTGCAAAGAAAGCGACAAATTGGCAGGAAATAATTTAGCGGTGCCGAAGCGCACACACAAACAAAAAATCACACCTTTGGGTCGTGACACAATCAACATAGGGAAATGAACAAAATCCTAGCCTAATAACTATCCTATTTATTAGACACAAACTGATTGCATGCAACACCCTCTTTGGAACAAATGTTTTTTGCTGCCTGACAAGATACACTAGGACACGATTCCAGGTAATAAAGGATATCCTGATGCTATATTGGGGATACTCAAGGTTTATAAAATAGATATATAAAATGGCTTCCAATAAAACAGTGCTTACATAAAGCAAATTAATAACAATGACGGCTGAAGTTCTAATGAAAGAGCTTATCTGTGAAATTTCCTTTTCAGATTTGGAGTAGGACTTTAGATCCAAGATCATGATACTCTCATAGCTCCTTGGTGGAACATAGCAGCACTTTTTGTTGCCACAGGCTTCATGCCAGACAAGCAAAAATTATTTCCCCTCCATCATCCATTTGCCCAACATGGCTCAGATGACAGCTCTCCCCAGGAGAGAAAAATATGGGAAAACTATTCAAGTCCTCATAGATCATGGGCACAGGAAGAAAAAGAGCAACGTGCCTCCAGAAATATCTTGAAAACACCAGATGTTTAAAAAGGGAATCTCATAAACAAGGAGCCCTGTCTATTTAGAGAGGCAATCTGTAGGCAGCTCATCACAGATGTGTTTTGTATAGCAAACAGAGTTTCTGCTCTTTGCAAAATGTTTTTTTTAAGTATTCCTAATGAGTCTGACTGGAACCCATAATCAGTAGTACAATTTTTTTCTTTTTGTACAAGTAAACATTATTGTTTCATATAACGAGCATGAATTGCTTGACATTTTTTTAAAATATGAACTTTGAAATGAAAAGGATGTTGAAAATATTTTTAGAGGGGAGCCAGCTGGCAATGACACAATCATCAGAAACTCCTTAATATCCCAAAAATATTTTACCTACCCACACAGACTTTTTGTGAGGTTATTCCGGGAAAGATATTATACACACAGTTGTTTCTGATCATGATGGAAAACAAAGTAGTAGGACTCACCAAACTCAGAGGAATAATACATATATCACAGAGACATACACACATGTACACACGCATGCATGCACACACACTCCCCCAGCCTGGAAACAAAACTCATGCATCTTTCACCATTACTGCTCATAGCTTCAATTTGAGGTTCATCTTAAAATCTTTCAAAAGGAACTATGCAAAGAGAAAAAGACGTCTCCTATATGGCTTAGATGCTTTTGAAAATGTTACTAGCCAACTTGTTTATATTACCCTTATACATAGGGTTCCTAATATACCATATTCATGATGCACTATAGTTTTCACATACTTCAACTATATGAAAAATCACATTTTCCGAAATGTAGACATTAATGCAAAATACTGACTTAATCCAAAAGATTAGATTTAGAATCAAACTTGTAATGTTACTCATAATTTATTTACTTGAACAATGCATTACATTTTGGGTGCCTAAAAGATTTTGGTACCTTCAGGTTAAATTTTATTTTTTGGACCGAGCCTGTTTTTCATTACATGACCATATCCATGTTTGACATGAACTGTAGTTTGAATCATAGATGCAATACGAATTCACAGTAATGATGTCAAACTCAAGCCAATTCAAACAGCACTATTGGCAAGGACCTCAGAAGTATTTAAATCCTGCCTTCAAGACACAAGGAGAGATCTTCATTGATGTCAAAGACATGCCTGGTCCATCATTCCCAGTAATTGGCTGTCACTTACTCCCAAAAATTAGGGACCAGAAAGCAAGTTTAATGCATCTTAGCAGAAGTCAGCCCAACTTTGAGGACTCTCATTTCTTGTTTGGGACTGCAGGTCAATAAAATCACTTTAAGCCACAACAGGAAGTCATCACAATTTGACTTTTTAAGTGAAAGTCAAGGGCTTTTCATTAAGTTCTCCTTGCTTCATATCTTTAATATATGTGAGTACTAAAATAACACAAGGATGGATGCCACCTAAGTACCTGGATATACAGGTCAACAAGCCTGAGCATTAAAAATACCAGCTGGTCACAGCTACCTGGAGAAACACCTCTTAAAATTATTTTGAATAATAAGGCTTTAGAAAGAGCTTTACAAGGTCATACCGACTAAAACCAATGCATTCTATTCAATACAAGTAAAATGTGCACCCTAAAATAGAATAGATTTCTATCATCTGTTGCTGATGGCATTCTACGTTATGTGAATTATGATAGATAGATAGATAGATAGATAGATAGATAGATAGATAGATAGATAGATAGATAGATAGATAGATAGATAGATAGATAGATAGCAAAAGTGGGTGCCAAAAAGAGTACACTGTAAAACTAAGACATTAGACACAGAAGACAAATGCAGGAGAACTTTAAAGCTGGTTCAGTGAATCCTGGTGCCAAAAAGCCAATGGGAATGGTATTTTAGGTGGAATACTACAAAGTCAATATATGTCTACAGTTGTATATTTTTCCCATTGTACGCATAAGCATGGAAAAAATGGTCATGCAAATGGCATCATAATGCATTCAACCATGAAAGATGAATTCAAGCTGCACAGACTACATTAATTCTGGTATTTCCAAGTGTTTCATGCTTGACTTTGCACCCTTACGGTGCTTTGAACATATGTTGCTGTGTGTATAAAATACAATATACATGCCACAGCATAAAACAGTTCCACTTTCACTTTCCTTGAGGCTGTATTTAATATTATGCTAACTGATGGTTTGGAGGCTTGTTATTAACTCTCTGATAGATGTCTATAGCTGGGCTGGAAGTCTTAATAGTTCTATTATGTGCAAGACAGGTACACAGATGGCAATTTGAAATTCTAAGCCATATTTTTGCTTGGGGAATCATCATGTACTGCTTCATGAAAGGGGGAAGGACTGATGCCACCAATTGGCTTAAGAGCAGCTTTGATGGGTTATTTGATAGGCCAATTCTCCCGCAGGAATGAGGTAAATTCACTAATGAAAGAAATTCACACCCTCAACACATAAAAGTGCTTTTCTAACTTCCAGAATTGGTAGGGGTTTTGTTTGCATATTTATACGTTTGCTTGTTTTGAGGACAGAAGAAAGAATATAGAACAAATTTAAACAGCCAAATTAAAAGGCCAAGAAACTTCTCTCATTTTTTGCTTAGACTATTAAGGCTTTAAAAAGAAAAAAGGACTGTTCATTGCCCCAGCATTTGACTTGTTCTCAGAAAATGCCACATAAGAAAGCCTTGGGTCACTGCACTTGCAGAGAGCTGTGTGTGACTTCACTGTACTGCATTGCTTATTAGATTTGATTGAAAGGAAGTCAGAGAGGCAGACAGATAAGGTTAAGAAAACCTTTGACCTGAAACTTTAGTTAAGCAAACTTCCCCTGGTTAATCAACATGATGGAGAGTGCTTTCTGGTCGCATTACTTTAATCAAATTACTTTTATTTACTATGTGGTCTGTTTAATTTGAGAAAGCCTTTAGCCATAAGTGTTATATGATCTGTCTAATTGCTCATATAAAAGGAAAAAAGGGAGTCTTTATCTTTAAATTATAACACCACATTACCCCCAGACAAAGCATGGGCTGACCTTGAGAATCCTTCCCCACAAATTCAAGGCACTGTGCAAGGAGCTGGCTATCAGGCACCATCACCATTTGGCAGCACAGGTGCTGTTTATAGCACGGAGGCTGCAGCAGCTCTTTGGCATGCTCTTTACACTACAAGTCTGTGCATGTGTATTGGGCTACATTTACAATCAGAGCAAGATGCTAAATTTGTCATTGTCTGTCTCTAACTTGAGTGCAACTGCTGTCTACAGGCAAATGCTGATATCCAATGCCTGAATGGGGTCTCTGTGAAGTGGGCACTTATTATTGTCTGCTCCACCCAGCTCGTATTTCACAGATGGATGAGATGTGGAACAGCCTTTCAGGAGCGATCAGCATTATATGAGAGACGGCAGGCCTCACCAAGTGCAGCTGGGCAGGCTCCATTTTTGGATACATAGAAGAATTATCAATCAGCAACTGTTCAGAACCTATGATAAACATGCAGCATCCAGACTGTCCCCAGCACATACACAAACACATTCAGAGCATGAATAATAGATCCTACTACTTCCAGTACTCTCCTAAAAACCCCAAAATGCAAAGAAGGGAAAAGGTTTTACAGTGAGTTCATTGTAACTGATGTGCTACTAAAATGAAGCAGATTGAAACTGCATGGCATGTTGTGCCATAATGTTCATATCTGGATTATTCCCTCTTTCAGCAGCTATCAAATAAGGTTTTATCTTTTTTAAAGTAGTTTTTGCTGAGCGAAAGTAATACAGTCCCTTTGAGGCTTCTGAGGCTTATAAAAAAGGTACTTTATTTTTTTCATCTGTGCACGCACACTCAGGGTTCCTAGATTTTGTGCTCAATCAGTAAAACTGAGTGGAAATAAAAATGAAAAAAGGATGATGTAAAGATAGCAGATTTACTTTTGTCTTGAGAATCTTCAAAAAGTAAGATTTTTCAGCTTCTAAGCTTAATGATACAGCAGTCAGGAGGACTGATTATCTCTGTGAGCCTTATACATTCATTAAGATGTACTGTATAGTCTTGGTATGAAGTACAGTCCTCACTACCAGTGCTTCTGTGCATCTCCTTCAAAAAATAAAGATCCTAGTTACAAAAGGATGCTCAAATTAAACAAGCTAATGAGAAAAATCAGCTATAGCTGGGCAAAATTAATTTCACCATAGATTCAAAAGCAAAAGCTGTTTAAAAAAACGTCCTGATGCATGTATGTATGAGTTAGACATTATAAAAGAAAAAAATTACTCTCCCACTGAAATCAGATACTGTGTGGGCAATTTGTGTGGGCCACACTGGTCAAGAGATTCATTAACTAACAGTAAAAGAAATGCAACCTAATAAAAATAAGTGCAGTTATATTAAGTATCCAGAGCTTTTAAGTAATCAAAAGGTCTTGACTTTCAGCTTTGTGACTCACCATGTATTTAGGGTATGTGCGCATCATATGTAACTGTTGCTGATGTCACGTGTTAAAGCTTGTTGTACACATACATCCTTGAAGAGGGGACATGATGTTTTTTATTTAGGTAGAGGAAGAGTGTGCCTGGGGAAAACATGGCTTTTACCATTTAACAAGCGTGTGTAGATATAGGCACATGTCAGTGATTCTGTGACAGCTTTACCACTGCTCCCCCCCCTGCCCCACTTTCCACCCCACACTGCATCTCCTCCTTTCCTGACAGCAGGGCCCTTGTTCTCCCCTGTAGTTATCTAAGACTGCTTGTCCCAATTTCATGTCCTCTTCCTGCTTGTGCCCTCCAACTTGGCATCTTCTCTTCAGGAAAAACCCAGGAAACGTTCCCCACTTTGTTCAACAGTAGTAGCTGAGTCCAGAAATTCTGGTAAATTGTACCACACTATTCCTGTACATAAATGCTGCGTGTAGCTATATTCTCCAGATTACTCTGCTTATCTCAGAGTATAAGGAAGTTATGTTCAAGAAAGACTAGGCTCCAAAGAGAGATGGAGAAGCAGGATTCTGCACCAAAACATTTGGTTTGAACCACTGGCATAGGCTTGGGTCTGCTCAGTCTTCCCCAGTAAAATGTCATCCAGTACACAACTGGAAATGTTAAAAACTGCAGTGCAGCTGCCATGAGATGTTTAGGAGAAACAGTAAAAGGGGATTCTTATACTATCTTTATTGTTTTGAAGCTATGCCATCTTCAACTCAGAAAAATCCACAGAGAACGTGTCCAAATATTTGTCCCACAAGAAAATAGCATCCTAAATGGATTAGCATGTTTGGTGTAACTCCAAGAAAATGAAGCACCTTAAAAAGTTATCAACCCACATGCATAGCCAGTTGGGAACTACACGTTCAGTACAATAGACCATACTGGTTAACCACCTTTCTATGGTGCACAGAATTATCTTTACAATTGCTCTGGACTGGTGTCATAAGAGTGCAAGTGTTTCAAAGTAGTTTACAGCACCCTTCAGTCCTGTAAAATCTTCTTCTGAAAGTCACACCTACAGCACCTTTTGCAAACTTTTTTTTTATTTTGCCCAATTAATGTCAGGCCAGGCCTCTCTTGGTCTACTATCTGGTACCATGTAAACCAGTACAGCCTGTTCCATGGTCTGGTTGTTGGCAACTAAACTAGCACCCCAACCTGGGCTTGCCTGAGCGAGGAGGGTGTGTGAACATGCAGCAGGACTAAAAACAAGACCTGTCAAAGGGCAAATGAGCTCCCTGCAAGCCATCCATACCTGGAGAGGAGATGGGCGCCACCAGGTCACGCTGCCCAAAGAATCACCAATGATGCAAAGCAACTCAGTTAGGGCTGTTAAAGCATATAAGGTGCCCCAATGGTCACAGGGGCCTTGGGATTGACTTGACCTATTAATGTGGTATGATTTAAGGTTTCAGTATACTAAGCTGAGGGTACTCAGTATTTTAGAGGAATGAGTAACACAAACACTTTTCCACACAGCTATTTTTCTTGGAAAAATTAAGTTTAACTCACTGTACTGAAGGGCCCTGTCTTGTATGAGGGTCCTCAGGGATATGTATTTTATTTCATATACACCTAAAGTCTTTCTGCTATTAGGAAACATGTTGGTAAAGAATCTTGATAGCACTGGAACAATAACAAATCAATCTTTCCCACCAAGCCAGAAATAGATTCTGGAAACAGACTTGTGTAAAATGAAAATTATCATTATTTACAAGAAACAACATGCAAACTCAGTCACAAACAGAAAGTTTATGTACCCTGCAAAAGTTTACAAAAATTTTCTGAGTTCCAGTTTTGTCAAAGCAACACCCTCATATTGTAAAAAAAACAGAAATATAAGATTATATTTTCTACCAGCACTTCCCCCCAGCAGTTTCTGGCTGAATCTGCAAAGCCTCTCCTAATTGTCTGGTCTCAGAAAAAAATCCAGCCCCTCAGCC
Source organism: Alligator mississippiensis (assembly GCF_030867095.1). Lineage (NCBI taxonomy): Eukaryota > Metazoa > Chordata > Crocodylia > Alligatoridae > Alligator > Alligator mississippiensis. The sequence continues at coordinate 222,859,524 of NC_081826.1, read as the reverse complement.
TACATATGTCAGGCAAATAAGCTTTTCCTCTAATCATGGCAAATGATGTATACTACGTGTGCTACAGACAGGACAATGATTAAGCCACTGAACTCCTGTTCAATTCAAAGTGTAGGATAACTGCCCCTAAGACACTGACCCACACTTATGTTACTTTAGAATTGTAATGGGAAACAAACATCTAGAAAATACTTGAACTCTCAAAGGAAAAGATATGGGTCAGTGGCCATGTTCTGGGAGTAAGCCAGAGCAGGCAAGAAACTCTAGTTAGATCTCCAAGTTCTCAGGAATTGTCTAAACTCATTAAGTGAGGCCTGAGATAATGGAGGACAAAGTGATGTTGTAATAATTTGCAGCCCTGAGGAATTCTCCCAGCACATCTACCAATCACCAGGACATTGAAGCCCCACCCCGCCTAATCTAAAGAAATGAGCCAAAGACATCTTTGGACATTAATAGAAAATGGAACCAACAGAACTTGAGCCAAGCATCTCTTAAACACATCAATTACACATCTCCTTCACTCTGCTTGTTTGCTAATTTAAATGTACTTTTGGAAGAGAATATGCCTTCCTATGTTTTGTACAGCACCAAGCACAATGAGTGCTTCTATAATCAAGTCATAAAGAAACAAAGTAGTTGTACCAATTCTCCTCTTGCGTGAAACTGGGCAAATCTACACATGCAATTAATGCAACACAATAAACTCCAGTGCATATCACATCAGAATTTATTGTTCCTGGGCACCACATTTACACACACACCTGGCACCTGGCATGTTGAGCTGGGTCAGAGCAGCCCCATCTGGCAGGTGACACAGGGGCTCAGCCTGCCAGCACAGGATTGCTCTCATCTGGCTCAGTCTGCTGCAGACGGGTTAGCTGGGGCATGAGGGTGTTCCAGTGAGGGGCTAGCCAGCCGGCAGCTCCCGCACTGAAGCACCCTCATGCCCCAGCCAGGCCCATTAGCATCTACACATGCACTGCTGCACACTAAAAAACACTACTGTAGGATAGTACTTGAGTTTACAAGTACTAACCTACAGCAGAGTTAATTAGGTTCCTGCAGCCTAATAGGGCCTCATATGTAGATGCTGAGACTTTACTGAGAAGTTAATTAGGCAGCTCCACAGTAAACATCTCGTATAGATGCACTCACTAAATGTGGCATGGAAAGGACCTGGGGGTTATAGTGGAAAGCTGAATATGAGCCAGCAGTGTGCCCTTGTTACAAAGAAAGCTAACAGCATACTGAGCTGCATTGGTAGGTGTGTTGCTAGCAGATCAAGGGAAGTGATTATTCCCCTCTAGTCAGCACTGGTGAGGCCACACCTGAAGTACTGTATTCAGTTTTGGGCCTCCCACTACAGAAAGGATTGGAGAGAGTCCAGAGGAGGTCAACGAAAATAGTGAGGAACCTGGGAGGCTTAAAAGAGGATGGAGCTACTGTTCTCAGTGGTGGCAGGTGACAGAACAAGGAGCAACGGTCTCAAGTTGCAGCAAGGGAAGTTTAGGTTAGATATTTGGAAGAGTTTTCTCACTGGGAGAGTAGTAAAACACTGGAACAGGTTACCCAGAGAGGTGGTGGAAGCTCAATCCTTGGAGGTTTTTAAGACCCATTAGACAAAGCTTTGGCTGGGATGATCTAGTTGGGAGTGGTCCCACCTTAAGCAAGGCATTGGACTAGATGACCTCCTGAGGTCTCTTCCAACCCTAATTTTCTATTATTCTATGATACTCCTGTAAGTTACTTCTGATTTATACAAACTTTGGCAAGAGGAAAGTCAGCCCTAACATCTACATTTAAGTAGAATTAGCAAAGGTTAGTTCGTGAATTTTTCTCCATATACATCTCCTCTAGCCCACAGAAAGCTGCAAAGTCCCCAAGAGGCAGGGAATTTGATGGGTCATATCTTTTATTGGACAAACTGTATGCTTGAGACAGATAAGCTTTCAAATGCTTTCAGGTCTGAGTACTGTGTTTGAAAGCTTGCCTAGGCATATCCCAGCCATGCAGTTCGCCCAATAAAAGATACCACCCAAAAAAATCCTTGCCTCTTGCATATTTCCTAAATCATCATGGCTGCAACATTACTTGAACAGTAGCAAAATACCATTACCAAGACTAATTTTGCAAAGAGATCTGGGAAATGGCACAATTTCAAAAAAAAGGAAGACATTTCTCATTAACTACAGGAAATTTGCATTAACTGATGTTTCATCTCTAATTAATTCATGTCTCTAATTAAAGAAACATGCAGAATATTATCACTGACCTATCCTACACTGAATTTTCACCTTGTTATTAACACTTAAAATATTTAATTTTCCATCAGTATTGCTGTACATGCTGTATCTGATAAAGGACTGAGATAATTCAGGAATGTTACAGTCAGTATCACTGATTCCTTCCTACTCTACAAAATAGTAAATGTAACTGACACCAAAATCTTGTTTCCTTTTGACTGCTTTAGTTAGAAGAGGAAAGAAAATTGTTTTCCTGCACTGTTTTAATGGGGACAAGAAAGATCATATGAATTTTCTGTTTTAATTGAAATCAAAGTGTAACATCTCTACATTTTAGACATCATTGATCAAGTTAACTTAGGCTAAAAGATGAGTCACTCAGTGCTGCAGATTTTTTTTTGTTCATGATGTTTTGCTACAAGCAGAATATAAAGGATTTGCCCCAAATACCTTTAGCACTTATTATGTGCAAGACATTAAACTACAATCAAGCAGAAGAAATTGACAGCCACACTCAGAGACAAGTATGCACATTTAATAGAGGACCCCTCAGGCTGTCTTGTGACCTGTATACTACTGACAAGAAGCAAGAGAGCTTTGAATACCACTGGTAATGATGACAGGGGATTATATTCAATGGAAGTCCAATAAACTGAGTTATGCTTAGCCTCTTCTCAGCTCACCATTTCCAATTATCAATACAGAATCATAGAAGCAGCCCAAAAATACAAATGTAACATGTCACTCTTATTATAAAGCATTTGACACTATGAGAGATCACTAGAACACCTAGCCTGATCTTCTGTATATCATAGTCCAGTAAATTTAGACCAAGTATCCCTACACTGAGCAAAATAACTTGAGGTGGGCTGAAGCATAACTTGTTTTTGGATAAAGCACATATATTGCAATAGGGTGTCTGGCTTTGGTCTGAAGACATAAAGGCATGGTGAATCCATTGCTTTCCTTATTAGTTTGTTGTAGTCATCCCTGCTATTAAAGTTTGTTATTAATATTTATATATTATAAAATAATTTGTTTGGCTTTTAGCCATAACTTTTAGCCATTAATTCTTGTTTTTCTTTCTCCAATAGCTAAAAAGACCCTGGAGGGCAAGTCTATGCCACTTCTGCCATGTTCCACACAGTGCTGTCGAACATTACATCCTATCTACCCACACTCCCATTCATAGAATCATAGAAAATCAGGGTTGGAAGGGATCTTGGGAGGTCATCTAGTCCAGCCCCCTGCTCAAGGCAGGACCATCCCCAACTACATCATTCCAACCAAAGCTTTGTCTACCCAGGTCTTAAAAACCTTCACAAATAATGTCCCCCAGCCCCTGAACCATTTTTCTTGCCCTCTGCCAGACCCTCTCCAATTTGTCCACATCCTTTCCATAGTGGAAGGAACCAAAACTGGACACAGTACTCCAGATGTGGCCTCACCAGTGCCAACAGGAGGGGAATTATCAGTTCCCTCAATCTGGTGGCAATGCTCCTATTAATGCAATCCAGCACACTGTTAGCCTTCATTGCAACAAGGGCCCCATCTTATTGTCCACTGTAATCCCTAGGTCCTTTTCTGCAAAGCTGCTGCTTAGCTAGTTGATCCTCAGCTTGTCCCTCTGCATGGGATTGTTCTGTCTTAAGGGTAGGACTCTGCACTTCCCCTTAGTGAACCTCGTAAGATTTCTTTTGTTCCAATCCTCTAATATGTCAAGATTGCTCTGAATCCTAGCCCTACCCTCCAGCATATCTACTACTCCCCCCATCTTGGTGTCATCTGCAAACTTGCTGAGGGTGCACTCCATCTCATCTTTCAGATCATTGATGAAGATATTGATCAAAGCCAGTCCCAGGACTGACCTCTGGGGTACTCCACTTCATATTAGCTGCCAGCTAAACATCAAGACATTGATTACTACCCTTTGAGCCAAAGGATTCAGCCTGTTTCCTATCCACCATACAGCCCATTCATCTGACCCTTAGCTTGTTTGCGAGAATATTGTGGGAAACAGTATCAAACATCTTGTTAAAATTCAAGGTATATCATATCCACTGCTCTCCCGGCATCAACCGAGCCAGTCGTCTCATTGTAAAAAGCAATCAGGTTGGTCAGGCATGACTTGCCCTTGGTGAATCCATGCAGACTGTTCCTAATCACCCTCTCCTCTAAGTGCTTAGAAATGGATTCCTTGAAGACCTGCTCCATGAGTTTTCCAGGGACTGAAGCGAGGCTGACTGGTCTATACTTCCCTGGATCCTCTTTCTTCCCTTTCTTAAATATGGGTGCTATATTTGCCCTTTTCCAATCATCTGGGACCTCTCCCAATTGCCACAAGTTTTCAAAAATAATGGCCAGGGGCTCTGCACTCACACCGGCCAACTCCCTCAGCACCTTCAGGTGCATCATGTGAATTTGTTCACATCCAACTTTTCTAAATAGTCCCTAGGCTGTTCTTTTTGCCACTGTTGGTTGCTCATCTCCTTCCTAAACTGTGCTGCCAAGTGCAGTAGTCTGGGAGGTGAACTTGCCTGTGAAGAATGAGGTGAAAAAGGCATTGAGCACTTCAGACTTTTCTGCACTAGGTTGCCTTCCCCATTTAGTAAGGGACACACACTTTTTCTTCCTCTTGTTGCTGACATACTTGTAGAAACCCTTCTTGTGATCTTTCATGTCCCTTGCTAGCTACAACTTCAGTTGCGCTTTGGCATTCCTGATTTCATCCCTGCATGCCCAAACAATACTCTTATATTCCTCCCTAACACATACCTAAGCTTCCACTTCTTATAAGCTTCCTTTTTGTGTTTTAACTCACTGAAGAGTTCTCTGCTAAGCCAAGCTAGTCTTTTGCTATACCACCTAGTCTTCCTGCACATTGGGATGGTTTGTTTCTGTGTCCTCAGTAAGGTTTCCTTAAAATACAACCAGCTCTTCTTGGACTCCTTTGCCTGTCAGATGGGAGATCCTGTCTATCAGCTTCTCTGTGCACCAAACCCAAAAATGATGCAGTAAAGCTATGCTGGGGTATACCCACTGCCACTCAAGCTCTGTTACTGACATATTTGAAAGCAGCAGGAAGTATCATCTCCAAAAATATTGCTTCACCATATTAGTCCATGCTTGCACGTGACCAGGAAAGAGGGCTTGGTCTCTGGGCAGTCTGGACAGCCCTCTGAAAAGTATAGTCACATCCTAATACCTTATATTTTTCTGTGAAGTTATGTCTGCATCAGTGGCTCTCAACCTTTTTAGGCTCAACTCACTCCTTGGAAAATGCCAGCTCTTAGCTTCACTTGTTTTTTGACTACACAAAAAAAATAGTGATTCTTCTGTGGCAGAGAATTCAGAAGGCCCACAACAGGGCAGAATGGTTTCTGACACCTGCTATAGATTTCTATTTGAAATCTCTGGGTTTATCTTGTGATCCATGTAGGTGTCGAAGAGCCATAGCTGAGGATCACTATTCCACCTCTAATTAAGTCACCTCTGAAGCTTTCTGATAAATGTACCAAGCTCTTTTATTCTCTTGTTGTCAGATATATTTCTCCAGCCCTTGAATAATTTTTGTTGCTCTTTTTTGCAACCCCCTGCCACCCATTTTTCAACTTCCTCTTCAAAATATAGACACCAAAAATCACAAACACTATATTCTAGAATCCTTCTCAACTATGTCACATACAGAGGAAAAAAGCAACTCCATACTCAAATTCACTGGTCCCCTGTTTATACAACTCAGAATCACACTAGTTCTTCTTTGTCACCGCATTGTATTGGGAGTTTGCTTTAAGCAGTTTATCATCTTTGACCCCAACACCCCTGTAAGAGTCACTGTTTCGTAGGATGCTGTCACTTTTCTATAAAAGGCTACCTTCTTTGTTTCTAGATTTATAATTTTGCTTTTGTCTGCATTACAATGTATTTTGTTTCCATGGCCCAGCCCTGTGATTACCAAAAGACGGGTAGGATGAAAACTAAGGATGAAGACAATACAATCTACAACATTTTTCAACAATTATATCTGTTTACAGATGAGTGACAAAAAATATTGAATGGAATCTATACCAGTTCTAATCCCTAGGAACTACTAGTACCAACACCTCATTCTCTCATAGCTAACTTTCTGAGATCTGTCACTTAACTAGTTCTTAGTCCACTGGACATGTGCTTTAGTTATTTTTTATAGTACTAAGGTTTAATCGGAATGACATGGTACAAAGTCAAACTGATTATCAACCAAACTTTTAATCTCATTAAAGAACGGAATCAGATTTGTTTGACAAGGCCTGTTTTCCACAGAACAATGTGGACTGGCATTGATTATACTCTTGTGGCAGTCTTACCAAGACAGCCTGGCATGCCAGGTTCAGAGAATCTTTGTTGTGATTGATGGAGCCCATCCACCAATCAGGTAACTGCTGGGAAGGGGCTTGCCCTGCCTCTGCTGGGGGTTGGGGGGGAAGAGCCCCGGAACTGATTATAGTCTGCGCTTTGTAGGTCTGATAGCACCTCCAGAGTGAATAAAGGGAACAGCATGCTCAGCCCACAGCAGACGTGTCAAGGGACAGAGACTAGAGTGGGGCTAAGAAGAGCTGGAGAAGAGCTGCCCAGTGGGTGCTGCTGCCCTGAAAAGCCCCTGTGGACACCCCTCACCAGACAGCAGCGGCGGAAGGCTTCAGCCCCAGTCGGTGCACAGTGTGGGGCACGGGGTGAGACTCTAGGAGCTGTGTGAGACCACTCAGGTCTCCAGCCACTCGGTACACACAGCACAGTGTATGGAGCCAAACCCTGGGAGCTAGAGGCTCAGGTCTGCAACCCCTGGCATGCAACCAGGGCTCCTGGTGCACAGCACGGTGCACAGAGCCAGACCCTGGGAGCAAGAGGCTCAGGTCTGCAACCCCTAGCATGTGGCCAGGGGTCCGGGTGCACGGAGCCAGCGAGACTCCAGGACCCATCTGCAGCAGCTCAAGGTTTCATTTCCTGGCATGTGGCGGGGAATCTGGTGCAGGTGACACTGCACAGAGGGTACAGGAGCTGACCAAGTCACAGAGCCACACAAGGCGGTCCGGGCCTCCAACCCCGAGCAAAAGCCAAAGCCCCCAAGAGCACACAATGGTGCTCAAGGTTATGAATGGGGAGGAGCCCAGGGGGAGCCAGAGGCTCCAAAGGTTTCTCCAAACAAGGAGCCACTGGTCTGAGGGGATGAGGACCCCCCACCTGGGCATTGGATTCATGAGTTGCTGGGGAACAGGGATCCCACAGGGGAGGGAAAGTCCTTCTTGGCTAGTAAGGGGTTCCTGGAGAGGAGGTCCAGGTTTGTGGGCTGCCTAAGGGGCTTGATGTGATGCCCAAGGGGCAATAAGTTTTTCCCTCATGGGTCACTAGAGTGTAATCCAGGACCCAGTAATGTGGCGGGGTCTTGGGGACCCTTTTAATGGTTTAACATAACTTGGATGTTTACATGCCTTATAATTTGTGATATTTCACCTTATATTTTGTGATAGTGTATTCCGTCAATCGTCTGCTCCCGTATCAGTAAGAAAACTAACATTAGAGTGTAATATCTATATTGAGGTCCTGCTGAGACTCCTTCCTATTACTTACCTTTGTTTACTTGTAACTTACCTGAACCCCAGTTTTGGTCATCCATTGTAGAGAAACAAGGTTATTAGTCCTATCTGTAAATATCTGTATCAGTTGTATATTAACAGCTATCTTTTAAGGTTCCCTGTAAATATTCATACATTTGTATATAGTTAAGCTATCCCTTGTCCTGGCCTGACTCTATAGGGAATAGAGGGAACTGGTCAGTATGTTGCAAATCGCTCTCACAGCACTCCTGCCTAGCAACATATCCCTTCTATTTGGAGAGAGGAGCACATATTTGGGTGTGCTTGGGTTACACTCTTATTCTTTAATTCCATACTAAATGAATCCTCTATCACCCTTTTTAGCAGAGGCCTTAGGTCAGGCTAAGTAGTTCATAGTTACCTGTGCCATGCCACATGTCCATTTTGAATGTTAGCAAAACCCCAGGACTCTTCCAGCCTTCTATTGTTGTTGGTTCTTGATGGATTGAAAATGCCTTGTTGCCCTCATAGTGCAAACACATCATTCTGCATCTTCCTAAATACAAAACAGACATATTTATTAAATATTTTCTGCCTTTAATAATTAAGAATGGTACCAGTTTCATTTAGTAATGGACCTATATCATTGCTAGGATTTCTTTTCTTTCCTAATATACTTTAAAATTTTTCCTTGTTAATTTTAAGTCTTGTTGGCTGTGAATTTTTCTCTTGATGTATTTAGATTCCCTTAATGTTTTATATGTGCTGATCTATCAGCTGCTGTCTATTTTCCCTTCTTTTTCTCCAGATGCTTTATATACATATATTTATTCCTAATATCTGCCTTCACTTCAACACTGAATCAGGACTCAAAGCTGGCCTTAGGGGTGGATAACATGGGCAACCACCCAGGGCGCCCTGGGGAGGGGGTGCTAAACGTACACACACATGCAGCCTGTGCTCAGAGAAGCATTCTCCTCCTGTCCTGCCCTCCCCCAGCCAATCCCCACCCCAGGTAGGAGGAGCAGTGCCCAGCCCAACCCACCATCCACCTCCAGCCGCTGCTCAGAAGCAGGCGGGACAGGCTTGTGCAAGTGGGGTGGCACCTGCTCCAGTCCATCCATCATGCTTCCGCATAGCAGCAATATGCATGACCTGGGTAGCATTATCCTCTTCTTGCCCATATTTGAATGACAATCATCAACTTCCAATCCAGCAAAAGTATGCATTATAATAAGGTCCAAGATAGAGTTAACTTCTGTTTGAGTCAATGTTCTTTGTGTCAGAAAACCATCAACAATAAGTTTTAGAAACTCTATTGAACTCATCCCATCAGGATTCCGTAATGCCAATTATTTAAAATATCTTTTTTTCAATGAGAAGTTCCAGTTTCTCCTCCTCATTATTCAGATTCATGGAACTGTTTGTATATACACCTATGCTGTTTGGTTATGATCTGCTGTATTTGGGTTTGTACTACATTTGAATCTCAGCACACTCCACTAATAATGCAAGAGACTCCAGCAAAGACTCACTTCCCTGGAAAAAGGTCCAGGCAGTCTCAAGCAAAGGGTAGCAGAACCCCTACCCAAACCTCCCATCCAAGAGATGTTTGTACATCTTCTTCACCCACTGAAATGTTCAACAGCCCCAGAAACTTCTGTTTCACTCTACCCATGCAGCCAACAAATTATCTCAGTATTTTCTGCCTTCTGTTTTCTTTCTCTTGAGAGATCCAAGGAATGTCCAAGGAGTCCTTTTGTTCTGCTCTCTTCCAGATACCTCATGTCTTCCACAATCTGTGTAGTTCCATATGATGCTATGTAATTTGTTGCATGTCATACAACTGGTCCCCACTGGGAAGCCTCCAAATGGTTCTGCCTAATCTTGCTGTTATATCTTGTATTTTTGTTTCAGGTAGAGAACTCGGTACCCTACTGCTCTTGTATCCTTTGGTGAATTCTCTTTTTCATGTGGAGTCACCAATAATTATTGTTTCACTTCTCAGGATGACAGAAAAAAACTTCTCTTAATAACTGCTTGTTTCATACAGGAAGGATGTTCATCGGCTTTGCCCCCTGCAACTTGCTATTCTTCAAGAAGCATGTTCCTCAGTAATCAACATACTGAGTATCAGACAATAATTTAGTATTTCTAGCTAAATGGAATTCTTCCTTGTTTGCTTTCCTCTCTTGGTCAACGTATGCCTGGAGCATAGATGGTTCAAAGCAATGGTTAGAGAATCTGGGATCTGAATCAGAACTAAGTCTGGAAAGTGAGTACAGGATCAAGAGGTGAATATTCACCCCAAAGCTTGGGCACTGGAGACAAGGTTGGGTAGGAACCAGGAGTCCAAAGCTGAGTATAATGTGCTGGCCATTACAAACAAGGAACATTTTGGTTCCTGCTCTGCTTCTGGGAACCACAAAGCTCTGCAATGCCCCTTCCTTGGGCATGATTACAGAATGCCCTTTCAGCCCTAATAAACTTGATTCTAATCTCATTTACAGTAGCATGTGTAAGGAGTAACTCTACTGACATCAAGAGAGGCACCAGTTAAATAGCAGTGTAAGATCCAACAATTTGTACGATTACCTCAGCTGTGCTTCTACCTAGCCTTAACCCTAAATTCCCTTCCCATCTGCCTAGGTGTACTGCGATTTGAGTTCCTGAGCTGGCTGTTTCAGACTGGGCATTTTCTAAATGGGACAACATCAATAGATCTGGGCATTCTATCAGTTTGCCACTTTTCTGAAGTTTTATAGATTTATTCCTTCCTAAATCCTTTCTGTTTCTTAAGGTTAGTGTGCATCTGAAACAGTCTGTCAGGCAAACAAATGGATAAATATTTTCACTGTTAATGGTAAAATCCTGGTGATCATTTTTTATGGGGAAATACTCTTAAAAGACATGCACTAAATAAATAAAGCCCTGAACATTGGGCTGGGTTTGCTATAGCCTTGTACCTTGTTCAATCATTTATGCTTTGATAGAGATGTAAAATGCTACCATTCCAAGTGAATTACCCACACTTTGCACATCTGTAAATAACTACACATGGTAAGACTGAAAAGATCACACCCACAGTCTTTAAAGAACGGCACCCTACATGTTGCTGGAGTTCTACCAGAGAATGCAATATCCATTAAAACCATTCTGACATGCTACTGATCAATGACACTCTCTTTGATGACTTCAAGATGTCACCAATGGTTATGTTCCCTTTCCATAAGGTACTACAATAGATAAACTTCACTGCTTCTCTAAACTTAAACTTTTCCCCCAGTAACATTTTTTATTGTGTCTTCTTTTTTTCCCTTAATCTTCTCTCTCTTCCTTTGCACATCTTTGAGCAAATGAGAAATGTCACATTTGTTTCTCCATAGGAGACTTCTTCTTCCATGGAAGACACAAATTTTAACCTGGGGAAAGTCTAAATTAAGATTCATTTTGTTAATCCTTACAGCAAGCAGATGGAAAGCTGACAAGTCTTTTTCTAACACATTTTTATGTTAGGCAGTATCTGAAATGAAATCCATGAGCTTTAAAGAGATTTTTCACCCTGAGTAGCCTGATACACTGTGTACCTACATATTTGTCACAACTACAGAATTACAAAAACAAATATTATGAAAAAGAGAAACCCGAAGATGTGCCTGGTATGAAGTGTGAAGATGGTCATCTGTGTGTTAGTCTATGTAGGAAAATTCTGCAATACTTGACAGATCTTGATCTTCAAAACAGACACCAAAACAGCTCTGGATTATTAGAAAGAACTGATGAACTATCAGCCAAGGAATACTTGAATCTGCAGATTTGTATAGTTAATTTTGTATGTGTGTGACCTATGAGTTTTTAGTTTTATATGCATGCATTCATCTCTCACAAATCAACTTCAACTCTGAAAGAGTTTGCCTCTCTGTAAACTTAGATAATGAATTCTTCCTGTTGCAAAGTGACCTCTAGAGTCTACGAACTAGTTTCATTTCAATTTGTGTCAATGAAATACTTGACAAATTGCTCTTTTTAGAGTCATGTATATCTTTTGGATTTCAGTGCTGAGCTTTGTTACCACTCTGACAAAGATAAATCAGGCTATAAGGTTTGTTCTGTATCTTCATGTCATGTCAGTTACAGATATGAGCCCGCAGTTCAGTCTCTGCACAAGCAAAATAGGATGCATCATAGTGACACACTATTTATTTTCAGAACTATTATAGTTGTCATACAACATCTAGATTGTGGAAAGTGCTTTAAAGCTAAATGGAGCATGAGGCCCATTTCGAAAGTGTAAACATGCTAAATAGTTAAACTCAGACAAATTTTCTTCTTTTCTGCTGTTTAAGCGGATATCAATAATTTGCACCTTAACGCAGCAAAAAACAAGGCAACTGATTTCACTTAGTTTTCATTATATAAGAAATATTACTGGAGTGAAGCCACATGTTGGCTTGTTTTGTGACTTCCTGGGAATCTCCTGATGGACTCCTAAACTAATGTTCTTTATTAACCAAAACTATAACAAAATTTGTGAACTGATGATCTGAAAGTCAGCCCTTTATCATAGGAGGTGATGAAATCATATGCATGAGATTTGCCTTTCCAAATGTTATACTGACACAAGCCAATGTTTCTTGGAGCAGCTGCCACTTTTTCCTTTTCTCCTTGATCCCAAATTATTTGAGCTTCACCTGTTCCCATCTCAAATTAGCCCAAAATTGTTTTTCATTTCTAGGCTTAGGCCAGCAGGAGCAACTGTAGCAACTGGTACCCCAGCTTCAGGGTCCAGAAATCAGCCCGTCATTCACTTCTGAATTGATATGCTTCTAGCTTGTTTGAATGGAATCAAAGGTTCAGAACTAGCTAAGGTATTTTCTCTTTCTAAGGCATACTTCTTCCTGACCATCTCTCTCTCTCAGGTTGGAGGTATTCAAATTTTTTTAAATGGTGAACAGTGAAGTACGGTTTCACTTCTGAGAAACAGAAAAATCTTATCATGATAAGATTATATCAAGATATAATCTTTTATATCAAGATTATATTAAGGTGTTTATGATATCCTGATAAACAGTTTTCTTCAAGTAATGTAATTTGAATACACATCTGAGTAGAGATGGATGTGAATTGAATAACCTAAATTTATCTACTAGCAAGTTTAATGATTTCAAAACTGAAGTATAATTCCAAATCTGAATTTTACAATTAAGACCTGTTTTCAAAATAGAAAGCCCTGGCTGTTTTTAAACCAAGAAATAAACCACATTGTCTTTCTGGAAAGATCAGCTTAGGGTTGATACTCAAATAAACAACAATATCATTAAGCCTTTAACAATGAAAACTGAATTTATAACTTTTTTTTCAAATAAGAGAGATTTTAGTGCTCTTAGAAATCCGCTTGTGTTATATGCTTCAAACAGAAAGCACAAGTAAAAAATAAATCAGAATCACAGATAAATTTGCTCTCCTACTATCTAAGTTGAACACACACGGAATTTTTAATGTGATGGTAATGAATCCAGCTATATAGCTCTGTTTTCCAGTATGCTTACTGACTGCTAGTTCATAAAATAAAAAGAAATGTAAAGGAAGAACATTTGTTTTTGTGTTTTCTTTGCACAGTTCTCCCTGTAAACCTGGAATAGTTGAGAATTACACATTTCTTCTACTGTGGTCCTAGTAATGTGAGACAGAGCCTTCTGCAGCTGTCCAGTATGGTGTACTTCACTTAATTCTCATTAAAACAATGTAAAGTCTCTGAATGAATCTAATGGGAGTTGGAGGGGTCCCAATGCCTGAAGTAAAGCTCATAGTCTACAGATTATTAAAAATTAACACAATCTCCATGTATCATTTAAGACTCAAAGACCTATTTAAGACCCAGCCAAGGTTCAGGGCTACCATGATCTCTTAAGCCATATCTTTAAGAGATATCTCTAAGTGGTCCCTAGAATTTATCATTAGCAAGCTTATACATGTCTAAGTGTTTTATTTGTAAGGTGCTTTTGAAATGATACTTTTCATGTGTTGGAACTGTAAAAGAAACATCCCTGGTGAAATCCACTTCCTATTCACTTTAAAAACCCTTGCAAAAATGCATAGCAAAACTTCAGTGTATTCCAATCCACTCAACATAAGGACCTGCTAGAAAAGACAAGATTCATTATAATCTGGTATTACAGTAATGGGGAAAAGAACAAAACCACAGAGCAATGTTTTCCATAGATGCAAGCATTCAGCTTCCAGTCATATGACCAAAGTAAATCAAAGCAACTATCCAAACTGGTTGGGTTATCTGTCGAAAGGAGACATTTCTTATTAGAGATTGGCCTAATAGGAATTGGTGATTGATGTTAAGAATCCAAATCGTACCTATGTTTTGCTTTATCTATTTATTTAGGGATTGGATTAAAAAGTTTTTAAATTATACTGTGGTAAAAACTGCACAAAGGGCCAGATGTTATAGACAGGATCACTAATCAAACACAGCCTGGGTAATGTGTTCCATGCTTTGCTCGATGGGAAGTAATTACTATAACATTAGCTTTACAGTGTTTAAACAACCATTTCATTATATTTTTTCTACACTGATTAAATTTTCTCAGCGTTTATAATGCATCATTACATCTGCTTTGTGCACAGATAATGCACAGCATAGCTGCTCATTAAAAATTCCCTGCTCTCTTTCATCATTTTTAATAAATCGAATTTGACTATATTTGCATAAACTTTTATAAAGAGTGATTAGTTCTTTATCAACACTTCTACCTTAGGTGTGAAGTGACAAAGCTCCTACTAACCAAAAGCAGCATCAAACCTGGACATAAACAGTTAGGGAACTTTTATTTACAAATGTAAATAAAAGTAAGCATTTGTCATAAACCATTGCAAACTAAAACTGCTAGTCCACTGACTCAGTTTCACCAAACCAGCTGTGGTTATATTATTCAAACTACCTTTCCTCTTGTTCCTATAATATATTGAGCTCATGAGTACAAACATACAACACAATTTTGGTCTTCACTTTCGGTATTCCCATTTAGCTTCAGAGAGATCACGGACACTTCAGAGTTCACCTAAATAAATAGACTTAATTCATCTGAGGAAGCATCTGTATTAGCTAAAGTGAAAGCAACAGGAAGACTACCAGACTGAACACACCAGGCAATATCTCTCATGGGCTCAAACTGCACTGAGTTCTCTGAGGATATTCCCTTAGTTCTTACAACTACATGATTTATCTTTGTGAAACACTGCAAGGTTCCCTCATTTTTAATTGTTGTTTTGAGTACTTGAAACTCATTAAACAAGTATGAGTTCAGCATTAGCACAGACTGTAGTGCAAAAAGGATCATGGGTAATGTCACAATGACCCCCGAAGAACCACACTATGAATTTTCATTAAGGATACTGATAGTGGAAATGTCAGGAGACATCATTTCCTTCTCTGATTTCTCTCTGACAGAGAGATAAAAGAATTAAACATTCACTAATAGGATATCAATTAAGCCCTTGTTGATGGAAAGCAGTACACTGTAAACATACATGGTGTAGATAGACTGGCCTGTGGTTATATTTGTGATGTTGAAAAAAAGAACTTCATTTAGAAATGACCTCTGGATGGCTCCTTCTTAGCAGGTGGAAACTAGGGGCCTCATCCAGAGTACATTAAAGACAACAAGGGTATCACAGGATGGCTCATCTCTTAAACAGAGTTGAGTTTAACCCTACTAATTGGCTGTTTCTAGCTGATAATGGAGGGCCAGTGATCAGGTGGTAGCCTGAAGATCACCTTATCCTTGTTAAAAGAAAAACAAAACACAAAAAAAAACAGCACACAGGGAGGGAACAGGCATCCCTGAGCCAGGAAGAAGAATATTGTTTATATGACTCTTAGATATCCACAGGGAGCAAGCACAAAAAAGGATCAGAGGCTCATCTTTCCTTCTAGACTGAGAGCCCATAGTGTTAAAGAACTGCAAATTACCAAGTCAGGGGCATGGCTGGTATGTGTAACTTGTATTATTGTCAAAGAAATTAAACTGAAGGACTGAAAAAAAGGCGAACAAAATCCTTTGACTCAATAGTGTTCTTTGGTGCAGCATATTGGTATTATCTCACTAATTTTCAGAGATTCTCCCCAGTGGTCTTTGAATCATAAACTAAATGCATTGTAGGAATAAATTATTAGAATTTTATGCTGGATTATTTTCCATATCCATTGGCAATGGCCCATCAACGAGAATTAAATACCCTACTTGTCCACACTATGGGATTGTGAAAAGATGCAAGGAGAATTCCTTCCCAGCCTCTGCTAATGACAGTCTTATTGTTCAAAGTATAAGGCTTGATAATGGGAAGTTGTTACTACCCAAGGGAATATATTAGCTCCCTAGAACAAAAGTGTTGTATTCCTTCATGAAGTCTTGCTGTCAATTCATTGACATCAGTGTCACTGTCACTCATACTCCATGGCAGAGTTCTGAACTAGAACGATCTAGTAAGAAACAGGCTCAATATGAGATAGAGAGAGAAAGAGACATTGCAAGGGAGCAAAATCCCTTAATCACTTGCATACTAAATGAAAATTCAATTGCCTGAATGAACCTAGATCTCATTCTGAAAAGAATGATAATTTGAGCTGGATTTTTGTGATATCAAATAATATTTATTCCATACATTGTCTATACGTATTTAGAATGAGAAGTTATGACTATAATAATAGAATCACAGAATCACGGGGCTGGAAGGGACCCTGAAGGATCATCAGGTCCAGCCCCTTGCATGAGCAGGAAAGACATTGGGGGTTAGACAACCCCAGCCAGGTGACCGTCCAGTCTTCTCTTGAAGATCTCTAGGGTAGATGATTGCACCACCTCTGGGGGGAGCTTGTTCCATAGTCTGGACACCCTAGTTGTAAAGAAGTCTTTCCTAATGTTCAGCCTAAAACTATCTTCCAGAAGTTTGTGGCTATTGTTTCTAGTTTTCCCGCAGGGCACCCTGGTGAACAGTTGTTCACAGAGCCCCTGACGTATGCCTCTGATATAGTGGTAAGCCGCAATCAGATCCCCTCTCAGCCTTCTTTTCTTTAGGCTGAAGAGTCTGAGATCCCTCAGTCTCTCCTCGAATGGCTTGCCATACAAGTCCCTGATCATATGGGTGGCCCTTCTCTGGACCCTCTAGAGCTTTAGCACGTTGTTGTTGAAGTGCTGTGCCCAGAACTGGACGCAATACTCCAGCTGCGGCCCACCAGTGTTGAGTAAAGTGGGAGAATCACTTCTTTAGATTTACTGGAGATGCATAGATTGATGCATGCCAGTTTTATTGACCCTAGCAGCTACTCCATTGCACTGATGGCTCATATTCATGCTGGGGTCTATTGTTACCCCCAGATCCCTTTAATTTGTAGTGCTGGTCAGGTTAGCAATGCCCAGCCTGTAGGTGTGCTGGGGGTTCTTCCTTCCCAGATGCAGCACTTCACATTTCTCTGCGTTGAACCTCATCTGGTAGCATACTGCCCAATATGCCAGCCTGTCTAGGTCTGCTTGTATCTGCAGCCTATCTGCAGCCTATTTTCACCCCCTCATCCAGGTCGTTGATGAAGATATTGAACAGCACTGGACCAAGTACCAACCCCGGGGTACACCACTGCCCACATCTCACCAGGACGACACCGATCCATTCATTTGGCCTCTCTGCATCCTACCCCGCAACCAGTTTCGCACAGACTTGACAGTCTTGCAGCTAAGCCTGATATCTTCCAGTTTTCTGATCAGTACCTTGTGGGATACCAGGTCAAAGGCTTTCTGGAAGTCGAGGTATATGACATCAACTGCTTTTCTCTTGTCCAGGTGACGAGTCACCTGATCATAGAAAGAAATGAGGTTCGTCAGATGAGACCTGCCCGTGATGAAGCCATGCTGGCTGTCATTCAGTATCATGCAAGTTTGTCACATATAGCCTCTTTGATGAATGTTTCTAGGATTTTCCCTGGAATAGAAGTTAAGCTAATTGGCCTGTAGTTTCCCAGGGCTTCACGCTTCCCCTTCTTGAAGATGGGCACAACATTGGCCCTCTTCTAGTCCTCTGGGATTTCTCCAGAGGCCTGTGATTTTTGAAAGACCTTTGCCAGGGGCTCTGTGATTACTTCGGCCAACTCTTGCAGCACTCTTGGGTGGAGTTCATCCAGTCCTGCTGATTTATATACGTTTAATTTCTTTAACTGATCATACACCAGTTCTATGGCAATGGTGGAAATGGTGTCAATCCCACCCTGCTCATTCTGTGCCCTACCTGGCATGTTGTGCCCCTTGGTCTTGTGAAAGACCAAGGCAAAATAGTCATTTAGGAGTTCTGTTTTTTCCTGAGTGGTAGTGGCCAGGTATCCTGAGGCATTAAGCAGCGGCCCCACACTCCCATTAGTTTTCCTTTTACTCCCTATGTAGCTAAGGAAGGACTTCTTGTTGTCCTTCATTCTTATAGCTAGTTTTAGTTCAGTTTCTGCCTTAGCTTGCCTAATCTGGTTTCTACAAGTGTGGGTCATTGTCAAATAGTCTTCCTTACAGGCTGTCCCAAGCTTCCATTGTTTGTATGTCTTTCTTTTGCTGTAGGAGGACTGCAACTTCCCTGCTTAGCCAAGAGCGTTTTTTGACCCTTCTGCTACTTTTCTCCATAAGGGAATGGATTTTCTCTGAGCCTTAAGGATTGTATCCTTAAGGAACAACCATTCTTCTCATGCTCCCTTTACCTGTGGCCCTTGGTGTCTCAGGGCATTCTTTACTAGTGACCTGAGCTTATTAGACTTGAAAAACACAAATTTTAAGGCTTCGAGCTTGGTATCTGTTTTGTCAGCCTTGTGACAGACTGTGAACGTATTGATTTTATGGTCACTATTGCCTAGGCTTCCCTCTATGTTTAAGCTGGTCACCAAGTCATCCCTTTTGCCCAGGACCTGGTCAAGAACTGCATTGCCTCTAGTTGGCCTGTGCACCTCCCAAGTCAAAAAAAGCTCTTCGGTGCTGTTCAGGAAGGATCGTGATCGATCCGAGCTGACCGAGCATTCTTCTCAGGAGATGTCTGGGTAGTTGAAGTCACCCATGACAACCATGTCCCATACAGGCGCAGCCTCTGTTAGTTCCCAAGTGAACGCTAGATCAAGTTCCTCCCCTTGGTTAGGCAGCCAGTAGCATATACCTACAGTCAGGTCTCTCTCGCCATGCCTCCCCCGGAGCTTGACCCAGAGGGTTTCAAGCTGTTCTTTGTGGCATATTAGCTAGTTATGACTCTTATCTCCTTAACAGAACCTACCTAAGTTTGACTGGTGATTGCACCATTACAAAATGGAAAAGAATAAACTTTGATAAGGTCCAGGAATAATGTTGCAGCCTGTGGCCTCCACTAGCTTGTGTTAAAAGTGAATGCATTCCCTTCCTAGTAGAAGTATACAAAGTCCTATACATCAGCAAACCATTTTTGCAGTCAATGCCAACATGTATAAGTTAGGACCTCATTCCCACTCCTATAGTTTTCTAGCTGATAGCCTCTTGGTTCTGTGGGTTTTAAGGCCTGAGATTTCCATTGCTACCCACAGAGAATTTTGAAATCCTTGCTCTTCATTCTTGGCACATTTCTAAATGTTAAAATTATGCACAAAATGAAATCAGACCCATCTTTTATCAGGAGGCAACAAATCTTCAAAAATTAGAAGTTTCAATGTACCTACATCAATGGAAGCTGAAAAGAACTGGAATAACAATAGGAAAGATAATTCAGCCACAGCATTAGTCTAGTGTAGCTGAGAGCTGGATTTGGCACTCTATGTTTAGTACCATCTTTATTTATATTTATAGTAACTCAAAAAATGTGCTTCCATTTCAGGGCCTTGGATTTCAACTCATCTATCATCACAAGGCAATGTAATGTCTCAAAACCATGATATCATCACTGTTACATATTTTTAACAGTGTTCAAGTCAGGTACTTGCAAGGTATTACTTCAAGGTGTTTTGTTATAGCTAAAATGAGGATAGTGGAACTAGAAATGCTTTAAGCAGTATGATAAGTCTCTCACTCTCTCTCATCCTCAGGATCCTGGCAGACATTATATCTGCTGGGCTACGAAGTTTACAGTATCATAAAAAAAATAAAGTGCTATGGGCAGCCACGCATTCAAAGCCCCCTGGCTGAAGTCTGACTAAGACAGGCTCTCCAGGCATAGGGAAATAGAGGCCTGCTCCATAGCTCCTTCCACTCCTAGGAGAGCTTGTCCATAAGCTGGACAAGCTTTCTGAGAGACTTGTGAACCCTTGAAAGTCCCTGACATACCTGCAGCCAAGAATTCCAGGGCTCTTGGCAGTGGCACTCTGGGATCCCAGTGTGCTGACAAGCTGGGAACTTTAAGGAACCTGCCTGAAGCCTGGGATACTGGAGGTGGCCCCAGAGAGGGGGTCAAGCCCTGGGGGAATGCCTCCCATCCCCACACCCATCAACTGGTCATCCTGGTTCTGTACAAGAGGAATGCCCCTTGTAATTACTCCTTGGCAATCCATGATGAGCTTGACTCACTGGTTCTGGAGCCACAGCAGCAGCTGGAGCTGTGACCCCAACCCTGGTTTGCCCTTCAGGGTGAGGGAGTGGAGAACATGCCTTCTCCTCTCTGTAGGAGGCTGAGGACTATGTTTGACAGCCCTGGTGGAGGGAGGTGGAAGGATTCAGTGCACCCTGGAATTCTGAAGGACCCATAGAAACCTTACCACTCAATAGTACCATCATACATTCAAGTTTAAGTGGGATACAAATGAGCCACAAAGATGTTCTGCATTTATTGAGGAACATCTTTGAGACTGGTTTATCATTCTTCTGGCTGGTTCACCATTTTTATCACATGATAAGGTACTTTAACATCTGATATGGTACAATTTATTGCAAAAGTAACACATTCATTGCACAATAAATGTAATGTCTGCCAGGAGGCCCAAATACAGGCAGATAAAAAAAAAGTTTCAAGTGAGCACGGTCACATCTCTAATTGAAAATCGGGTATCATAAGGCAGGAAGGTGGGGAACTTACAAAATAAATGTGGTAAATCTCATTTAAAGGATGACTAAAAAGCCAAATACTGCTGAATCCATATGTACAAAGATACCCTAATTACTGCAAGAAACCTCAAAAGCTGGTACAGTGTGGATTTTCATTTTAAAAAGAAATTTCATCCCAACCTGCTTCCTTCTTACTGTCTGACTGTGTGCAAGCTAAAGTGTGTTACAATTCCTTTACTTGCTGTACAGGCACTTTACAGTAGTAAAATGAAAGGCATATTCTGATTCTGCTGGTCTCAATCTTTTCTCTTAGGAGAAATTAGAGTTTTATCCACCCAATAAATTGTGCCCTGTCATTGTGCTCCCTGTGTATGCATTGGCCTGAAATATTTTTCTTTGAAGGGAATTAAATACCACAAAAATTGCATTAGACATACCTGATCTATACTAACTAGGTAGCAAGGGGAGTTTTACAGCAGATATTAACGTCTAACATAAGTTTCAAGATTTTGGGCATGCTGCCAATAATTACTCCTTGGCAGCCTTTGTCTCAAGAAAGATCAGTCTCTTGCTCTTGCCCATCTCTATGTGTGGAGGTTCCTACAGCCCTTTTAGTGTATTTATACAATAATATAATTTCAAAAGAAAGCATTGGCCTGTGATCAAAGAGAATACACACCCTCCTCCCCAAAAGACCAACAGCATTTGAAGTTTCTAAAGTAATTCAGAATCAAAGAGTGTAATGAGGGAACCGTCTTCAATGGCAGGATACAAAAATGAGAAAAACTGGGACAAGAGGAGGGGCACACTGGGGACAGCTTCTGATCAGATGCATCATGTTCATGACAGTCAATTGGTCCAACAAAGAAACAGTTTTAACATCCTTCCTCTTGTATAATGCCTGCCTTCTTCATAAAATAATTTTACACCCTCTCATCTCAGAACTCAGAAACACTCTCAAACAGGAGTCTAAATAAGAGATCCACATGGGCTAGTAAATTCTATGGAGTCACAGGATTATGTGCTTGGGCTGATGTAAACTGCTCCTCCTTTGCATAAATTGTGTTCTGCTAACAAATCAAATAAAGAATGGTATCCCAGCCTCAATAGATTCCCACAACAAATCAAGTCTTACGACTATATTTTTTATTTCTGATAAGAATTGAATTTTAGTTCCAAGGTACCCCAATCCTCCCCCAGTACAGCCTGTGACACTTAACTAGAAACTGGATGAAAACAGCTTTTTCTGTTTGGTAGTTGTATTGAAAAAACAGTTCATGTTTAACCAACATTGAAAATCTGAAGCAGAGAGAGGTAGGGTATAGAAAGGGTAAAACTTCCTTGGGGTTCACTGTGATTTTTTATTTCATCATAGATTCATAGAGAAGTAGGGCTGAAAAGGACCTTCATTGGTCCTCTAGGCTAAAAGAAAGGTTTGGTTTGGTTTTAGTTTATCACATGCACCACTGCTCTTTAACCCTCTTTTTTACATCTTAGTCAATTTTTAAAGGAAAAAGCAGTTTTAAAAACAAAAGTCAAAATATCACCTTGAAAATGTAGAAGAAGCCCAAACATTTTGGCATTTCCAAAATGAAGCATTTCATTAAAAACATTAAAACAAAAGTGTTTGAACAAAAATACAGCGCATGCTTTAAAAGAGCCTCTCTTCCTATTTTCCAATGTCACATTTCACCAATTCAGTCCAAATTTCAGGGAAAACATTTCAGCCAACTGTAAACTTAGCATGGGCAGCTAACTAGTCATCTGCAAGATTTCTACAGACACAGATAAGAAAGACTTTTTGCACTACTTTAATCACCGGAGTTCATGAAAGACTTGCCTGAATCTAATGAGATAAGCTGTCCAATGTGGCAATATGTTCAAGATGTACAAACCAGACAAAAATCTACACAATACATGATTCAAGATCACAAAGTAACTATAATGGAATTCATCCTGGACACGGACATTAAGAAGGGACACTGGACCTTTTCAGCCTCTGCAAGAGAAGGTTGAGAGGCGACCTTGTGGCTGCCTATAAGTTCATCACGGAGGCACAGAAGGGAATTGGTGAGTATTTATTCACCAAGGCGCCCCCGGGGGTTACAAGAAACAATGGCCACAAGCTAGCAGAGAGCAGATTTAGATTGGACATTAGGAAGAACTTCTTCACAGTTCGAGTGGCCAAGGTCTGGAACGGGCTCCCAAGGGAGGTGGTGCTCTCCCCTACCCTGGGGGTCTTCAAGAGGAGGTTAGATGAGTATCTAGCTGGGGTCATCTAGACCCAGCACTCTTTCCTGCTTATGCAGGGGGTCGGACTCGATGATCTATTGAGGTCCCTTCCGACCCTAACATCTATGAATCTATGAATCTATAAGGGTATTTTTTTTAGTCCAACAGGCCCTGCATCTTGCCTTTCACTCTGGAGGTGAATTTTGACAAAAGGTTAAATTATACCATTCAACTACCTCTTGGGGAGAATAAAAAAATGGAGAAAATAGCAAGCAATAGATCTTATCTAGCTCTTGCCAATGTAAGTTTGCTAAAATGTAAAATCTCTTTACATTGTCTTACCTTATATAAATGTATTAATTTTTTAGTTGTTTTTTGACCTCCATGATACAGGTAGGCCCAAAAGATGTGAAGACTGTGGACTTTACTTTTTTTAATGAATAGCGGCTCTATAGAGTTTTGTCTGTCACTGCATAGGACCTCATTAAAACACTCTGGGCACATCTAGACATGCCATTAATGGGCAGCAATAAACTGCAGAGTTTATTGCTCCCAGGAAGCTCCTGGGCACATAGTTTACATGTGTGCCCAGAGTGCAGTGCACTGAGCCAGGTTGCAGCAGCCCCAGCTGGCAGGGGGCCCAGGAGGTCAGCCTGCCAGTCTGGGACTGCTCTGGCAAGGATCAACATGCTGCGGAGGGACTGGCTGGGGTACGAGGATGCTTCATTGCAGGACTAGCTGGCAGGCATCCCCCATACTGAAGCTCCCTTGTGCCCCAGGTAGCTGGCTCAGTGTCTACATATGCACTACTGTGTACAATAAAGCTCTACAGCAGGGTAGCACTTGTAAATAGCTTTCTGTAAATACAAGTCCTACCCTACTGTAAAGCTTTTTTATATACAAATCCTACCCTGCTGTGAAGTTTATTAGTTTTATGCACCCTAATAGGGGCACACGTGTAGACACCGAGATGTTTGCTGTGCAGTTAATTAGGCAACTGTGCAGTAAATGTCTTGTGTGTATACACCCTCTTTCATGGTAGTGGATAAAGGTTTAGAGGAAGCCCTCAGTTAAATGGAAAAAAATATATACAATTTACTATTAACTATTCTGCCTCTTAAAAGGAAAAGAATTTATAGCATGTAGCTATTTAGCATATTCAATATAAACAAAAAACGTACTTAGTAGAGGGCTGTCCAACTGGCAGTCTGCAAGGGATGAATCTGAGGCCTCTGGGCTTCCCTTCCACCCAGCCACTGCTCCCCACACTGCTCCAGCTGCAGCATTAACTGGGGTCTCCAGGCTTCCCCTGACTCCTCCAGTTTCAATTTGCTCCCTGTGCCCCAAGAAGTGCACAGTGCAGCCTGTGGGGCCAAGGGAAAGCTCACAGCCAGATTGCTGAGGGTGAGGCCAGTGCACAGGTATACACAGTATTTGGGGAAGGAGAGGATAAGAAATAGCAGGATTGTCACCCCAAGAAAAGTTTGTTTCCTAATAATATGCAAACTTTTTATGGACAAACAAAAATTTTTTTACTGACAAATGTTTTTACTGATATTTCATAGATTTCATAGACATTAGGGCTGGAAGGGACCTCGTAAGATCATCGGGTCCAGCCCCCTGCCCAAAGGGCAGGAAGTCAGCTAGGGTCAAAGATCCCAGCAAGATAAGCACCCAAATGTTTCTTGAAAGTGTCCAGAGTACCTTCTATAAGCCATGGAGCTTGGATATAGATGGCTCCCTTCAGGGCACCGAGCAGAGCTCAAACTCAAACTCTACGTGGTGCTGTCCACTCTCGCACTCTCTCCATGGACACTTGCATAAACATTCCAGTTTTAATGTGACAAAAGAACAGATCTTTAAAGAAGTGGAACACACTTTCTGGGTTTTTTTAATGATGGCCCTTTTTTATGGATTTTATGGGCAGGGGTTTTAAATGTCTTTTTTTCCACAGACCATCCATAAATTTTCAGACAATTGGCAGCAACCCTGGGGACAAGTGCCCACTTGGCATGCAGCCTCAGGGGCCCCTGGTTCATACTGGTGCAGCCTAAGGGGCATATGGCCCTCTGTTACTTAGAAGTTGGACAGCCCTGGCTTACTACAAGCTATTTTTCACCCCTGCCATAATTTGAATCAACTGCAAATGTAACACTCCCTGCTACTGCCAGGATTTTGCCGCATTCTGCAGAGCTCTGCATAGATGGATAGAGGAGACTGAGGCTGACATGAAAATGCTTTGCAGCAGCTCAGTAAATGCTGTTCTCTGAAGGACTCACCTTTCCTCTTTGGCACAGTTTAACAGCTTGGGTTGGAAAGCTGCTCTTTTTTAAATAAATGTTTTATTATTTTTCTGCTTTGCAAAGAAAATGGAAGAAAAATAGAATTTGGGACAGGGGATAGCAGTACTTTCTGGCAGCGGGTGTACTAATTTCTTTTTGAAGGATAATATCTGTCAAGAGCTTCCCACAAGGGCCTGGAGCATCCAATGTTGCTGTTCCTCACATTGAAGTGGACGGACCAGAGAGAGATTTCCATGGGACTAGGAGCCAAAAATCACTCGCTGTATCCGGGTTTCCATGAGCATGGAAAAAGGTAGCGAGCCTAATAAGATGAGAAAAAAAAGACTCACTGTAAAGGAGAAACCTGACAACAGATCTGGGTTCAAACAGTATTCATCGTGCAGCCCCAGCATAATTTACTGAAGAACTTCTGCAGGCTGGTAGGAAAGATGAGTAAGGCAGGTTAGTATAATGAGCTGAGTTCGTAGTAATTCCCTGATGTGGATGTTAGGAAGAGCAACAAAATGCAGGGCAGTGAGTACCTCCTGTGATAATACTATTTTAAATTATTACAGTTTTAAAAGCAAGTCCATATTAAAATTTTCCAACTAATCTTAGGTGCGGATAACTAAAAAACAAAGCTATCCACTGGGAGAGCTCCTATCAAGATCAGTAAATCACGCTGTCAATTAGTTCTTTTATTCACTGAATTTCTCCATGCCTCTGCACTGCATACACCAGAATTTAAGCTGTTTTCTGAGCCCCAGTCCATGCTCTGTTTTAGCATGCATGTGTAAGTGTATAGGAATTAGCTAGCACACATTGATTGTAGGTTCAAGGGATGAAGGATAAGCTTGAAGTTAAGACCTCAAAATAGGGCTCCTCAGAGCTGCTGCAACACAAATGATAAAATGTACTGTGCTGGGGAAACATGAAGCCTGAACACCAAGCCTTAGGTTTGTTATGAAACCTTGGCAAGTCACTTAATTCCTTGCAAGAGAGAAACAAACAAATATCCCCTTTTATTATTAAATGTTTGTAAGGAATTTACCATCACTGGGTCATGTCTGCCTTATGAAACAAAGGACTTAGTCATTTGCTATTTCTAAAGTTCACTGATGTGCTCAAAAGTTCTACATTTTGCTGTAAGTAAAAAAATTATTAAAATACCAGACATACACAGCACACTTTAAGTGTATACATACTCCCATTAAAGTAAGTAGCATTACTCATGACAGCAAGTTACATGCAGAATTGCATGCTTTGTGAAATCAGCGCCCTAATCACTGGAGGCTGCATCTTAGAGATCATTATTTCAACTATAAAGGTGTTAGACTCAGAGGTATAGCTTGGCGGTTCAGTGCCTTAGGTCAGTGCGTCTCAACCTTTAATGTACCAGGACCCACTTGTAAACAATGATGGCCAGTTCTGACCTAGTACTCCTCACTCCCGACCCGCTGCCCCTCGCCCCCAGCCCCCCAGTGTTTAAAAAAATCTATTTTTAAAAGTTTGTTCATGACCCTTTCATATATTCTTGGGACCCACTTTTGGGTCATGATCGACTGGTTGAGACACACTGCCTTAGGTGGTACAAGAGGCAATGGCAGTGGCTGGTTGCCGAAACTGAGTGCTAAGCCAGTAGCAGTGGTGACTGCTATGTTTGCACTTTCCCTAGATCAGTGGCTAGGGTGGATGCTCCACTTGTCACCCGTTGGGTACGCTGCTAACTAAATATTCCAATCAATTGTCCCAAACTTGCAATTGGATCAGAATAGATGGAGCCTTCTACCCACTGCAGGACCAGGGTCCAAATATAGGTTTTCTTGTGCTCTTTAATATGTTCCTTTCCCATATATACTTTGCAGTCCTTATGTCGCAACTTCTCCATTTTAAGTTAAAGAATCACATGTGTGTGAGATCTTATCTTCCAGTCATAGGAGGCCCCTTTGCATCAATAATTTCAGCCATCTTGGAAGAAGATGAAAGAAGGTTTGCTTTTTAGTGTTTCAACCCTTCATATTCCCTTTAAAAGTGCATTTAGGTACAGAATATTTTGAGCTGTCAAAATATTTCTGCTAAAATTAAATTTTGATTGAAAAACAAAATAAGTTGCAGGCAATTTAGCTAAAATATATTTTCAGCCAGTTGGACAACCTGTAGGCATGTAAGACTACAATAAACTGATTTGATTACCTCCAAATAAATGGTCTACTGTATATTGTCCATATGTATCAGTGGTACGTGACACATACTCTTCTTTAAGTGCAGCATGGGCTGTTTGATAGGGATTCTTCCCACACATATATAAATTTGTTTCCTCAATTCAAAACCCAAGAAACATTTTTCTTTATCATTCTAAGCTTCTTAAGAAAAAATACCAGCTGGGCGAAGAAAAAAAAAAATATCCACCACACATCTGCCCTGCTTAGCAACTTCTCTCTAAAAAGCTTACCATTCCAAAATGATATATAATTTTTCTGGCATGCATACATATATAATGTTATTATTGAAATTTGTTGAAGCAGTGCTGTTCAGTGAAGGTTTATGTAACTTTGTATGTTTTATTTCAAACCAGTTGAAACTTTACAGTCTACAAGAAAAATAACAAACTAAACATGTCAAACTACTGTGTGCCTTGGGAAACAACATACATTTTGTAATTCATCAAGGTAGGCCATAAATCATATTGCAGGTCTCCTATTTAACATCACACTGCCTAAAGAGTAAAGCACTTATTCTTTGCAGGGCTTTTTTTCTTAGGTCCAGATCCTACAAACACTACGAACGGTAATAATTGATAATAAATGTACTGTAATACAAACTAAGAAGTAATCGGGACTTAAACTTAAGTTGAGAATCAGCATCCAGAATCAGGACTTTAACATGCAAGTTCTTTAGGCTATGAACCATATCTTTATATAGGTTGTTACACTACAAGAGGGCCTTTTTCACAACACTAATAATAACCATAAGATTAAAAAATAGATTAAAAATAGGATGACTGTTTTGCTTAATAATAAACTTGTCTTACCCTCGTCTCACTTCCAGGTTTTCCTCCCAAAAGTTCAGAGGTAAATTTCTTTAAAGATGTCTTTCTACCCTGACTATTTAACTCTATCTCCAACTAATATAGTCTCAGCTCCCACACTGCAACACTCCAATATCACTTCTGTCTCCCTTCCATATCAGTGTATGCCAGACCTGCTGGACCTGATTATAAGGTAATAAAAGATTAGATAGGCAGGAGGACAGGAAATAGGAGTGTTTCAAGGAGAACTGGGGATTATCAGGAGGTCTGTAACTTCGGGATACACTCTGAACCTAGTCTTCTAACCTTCTGATACTTGTCTATCACAGTCTTTTCATAAGACACTGAAAATGCAAATGATAACATAGCTGTAGAAATGAATTATTCATATGAGAAATTTTAATGGGAGGCAAGCACAAGCTAGCAAATATCCCTCCTTTGCCACAACCTCAAGTAATGCAGCAAACCACTGCCTACCCCTACGGAAATGATTTGCTTCTTATAGAGGCAGCTCTGTTTATGAGCTGCAAAATGTTTTGGATCAGATGTCTGCTGCTCAAATCTGTTACTTTTGGCAAAGCTTTTTGGTGATACCTAAGGGGGCTGTTTTGAACAAGTAGAAGAATTGTCTATAAACGTTTACAAGGGGTCATTCTTTTAGCATATCCTAGGCTGTACTTTATCATTTTGTGCATTGTGGCCACATTTACACAAGACACTGACTGTGCAGTCGTTACTGTGCAGTTATTTAGTACTTGTATAGACAAGTTTATCTGTACTTGCAAAAAACAAGTTTATACAAGTACTAAGTGACTGCACAGAAACAACTGTACACTCAATGTGTTGTGTAGATGCAGCCACAATGCACAAAATTATGAAGTACAGCCTAGGATATGTTAAAAGAATGATCCATGGTAAATGTTACTGTGAGTCCTGAGCAGTAGTGCCAATAAACATCTTTTTCATGACACTACTGTGCAGTAGCCTAATACTACTGTGCAGAAGCATTACATCATGGTTGTTGCTACATAAAGCTACTGCACAGTAGTATCAGGCTACTGTACAGTCAGCATCTCATGTAGACATGGCCTGTCATTAATGTAGGACTCCCTTGCTATGGGTCCCACCTCAGGGCAACCAAAAATTTCTCAGGTCCCTTCCACATAATGTTTCCTTTGACCCACCCTTGTAAACCCAGTGCTGGGAGCTGCCACTATTTTGGATAGCAGAGCATGACAGTCTTTGCAGGCCTGGTTCTCTTTTTCACTTCGACCCCTTCACACCTTTCCAGCAGTGCAGAGAGGCTTTAAGGTGTGTGTCGATTACATTTGTGCCCATTTTACAGTCCTTTTATACATTCAGGATGATATATTCAGTCCTATAAATCCAGTCCTAGAATGAGCTATTCAGATTCTTGAAAAATGGGGCATGAGAAAGCCCATTTAACTACAGAACTAGTGCAGGGCAGTAGCAGTGGAGGAGTTACAGCATTCTCATCTAACCTATGTACTTCTAATGTACTTAACCATGCTTCAAATCCTAGATTGCCTCTTGCTTTTTCCAAACAGAAAGCTCCAAGAGGAAGTGGGAAGGGGATGCTACTCAGCAGAGACATCTTCCTGACATTCAGCAGTAGCCTTAATGGAACTTATAGACAATTGCAGTGATCTGAAGCAAGTAGGCAGGAAGGAGCATTTTACATATGGAGGAAAATTAAAGCTTTGTAAAGGCATGAGTTTAATGTGAATTCGCTCACTGCTCATGTCCTGGATTTTAGAACTTCATGACACGTTACCCCCCGTGAAACAAGCGCCTGCCCTGGAAAAGCTGCAGGCTTGAAAACAGGTGTTAATGTCAGTGACTCAGTCACAGCAGGAAAACTGAGTGCTGTGGGGCAGCCATAAAAACAGAGAATCAGAAAAACCAAATTAGAGTGAGAAACCAGCTTACAGAAGCCTCACCATATATATGAAATAACTGAGTAACACAGATGCTTCAGAAAACAAGACTTCTTAAGTCACTAACATTGTACACGAGTCTCATTGCATTAGAAATTACCAATTATAATGTGAGGAAATCATAAAGTATGACATTTTTGTTTCTTACTGTATTACAAACAGTCAATGAATTCTGGCATTTTTTTGTCATTTTAATCTACCTTCAGGGTGCAATTTCATCTTCTGCATATTCAGATCTTCCAGTGGCTTCAGTGGAAGTTTTGGGAACATAAAAGCTGCCGGATGGTACCAGGAATATAATATATGAACTTGTACGTGTACATTTTTTCAAGTTCTGTGGCTTGATTGCTACAGTAAGAATATTATACTTGTAGAAGTGTTTTAAGTGCTACATAACATTCACATGGGTGAGTGCACCACACTTTAGAAGCATAAGAACTGATGTGCAAGATCAGAGCAGCAGTCCTTCTAGGTCCTGACCCTCTACCTTTAAAATCAATAGTAGTTTTCCTGTTGACTTCAGTGGATGCTGGATCAGCCCTCTCTAGTCCAAGATCCTGTTTCTGTCAATGTTCAGGAAAAGATGTTTCAGTTACTGTGCAAAAATCCTTTAGTGGAACATCATGGAATAACTTTAATAAAATATAAATCAACATGGCACTGGAGTGTAATGCACAGCATGAATATCAAAATGCTGAGTACTTGATCTCTGCAAAGAACATTCTCACTGCCAGAAAACCTTGGGTGTCAGGGGGAGGATAGAGAAGGAAGGGAATCTCATCACTGTGACAGGGAAAAAAGCAATGCAAAATTTTCACAAAATCAAAAGGTGGTTTTAATTGGTGGAAAAGTATGGCATCATCAATGCATATTTTTGTTTCTGAAATGATCGATGTCTCCCAGTGTCAATCATGATCTTGTCAAGTTGGGCACTTTTTACACTGATTTCACACCAGAATTACCATGAGCAAAGTGTTTATGAAATATTCATGTTTATATGCAAACACACGCAAAGCAAGAACTTACCATTCTGTTCTTCTGCCTTATATTGAAACTGCCTGATGCTCTTGTCTGCTCAGTCTTCCCAGTTTGATATTCAGTTTGCTTTTAATCCCCCTTTAATTGCTGTTACTCCAGCATTATATTTCTGTATTAGTTTTTTAATCTTCCCTTAAATGTAAGGTCTTAATATCTTGGGGGGGGGGGGGGGTTTAAAGCAAATTAAACAGTTTCAAACCACTGCAATAAAAGCTGACACTGAAATAGTTTTGTTGGAATCAGCCATTCCTCCCAGTACCTACATTACCAACATTGTATGATCTTCCCCTAGTACAGAGGCAGTTTAATGTGCTGAAAAGGTCATGTCATGTCTTGGAATAGTGGCTAACAGGATACTGCAAAGGCCACAAGTTATAAGTCATGCAGGAAAAATGTATTTGCCAAATTTTAACAATCATATGCTTTGTAGAGAAGTGAAAATTCCTTGCTGGAACTGAGAATGCCTCTTAACAGCTAATACCTCCGTTGCTTCCCTTGTACTGCTGTTTTCTATAATGTACAGTTGGGGAGGTCTGTTTGTCCTTTAATTGTTATGTTCAGCCTTTCATAACTACAAAAAGAAGAGAAGGAATTTGCATAATGCATTTTGTGGGTGCATTTCAGGATGATATTTTCCTGGTTTTTCCAAGCATAAAATGTGCATAAAGCTTTAGTAACAGTGACTCTTACATTTTTAATTTCCAACGACTCTGACAACCTTCACAGCATATGGGGTATCACAAATAACATGGCTTTTGTTTTGTCAACAGTTCTAAATCATTCATTTAGTATTTCATTGCAACCTTATTACAGCACGTGCAAGGCAATCCAGATTGCTGCTGCCTGTTTTTCTACTACCTTCTTTAGGTCAACTGCTGAAAAATAAAAGCAGACAGAGATAGATCTGTTTGGGGTAAGGGTTAATTCCAAAAATGAGTTCAATAAATGCACTTAGAGCATTGTCCCTCACAGCTAGATGGGAGTATTGGAAACTCATCTTGGATACAGATAGTCTCTTTACAGTGGGAAGTGCAGCTAGAAAATGAAATATATAGAACATGAGCTAATGTCACAAGATAAAGTGATGGGAATATTTGTTTTGGCAGAACTTATAGGAAAACTGTTACTGTTTTGTGGGAAATTTAGACAGATTAAAAAAAGATTTGGCTCATGAATAAAGTAAACTTTTAACTGTAAGCCACCCAGGAAGCAAAGCTTCCTTTATTAGCCCTTTTTTGTTTTTTCAGTCAATGGCACAGATTATTTAAACTGATAACCAGCAGTTGAGCAGAACAGAGAGCTCCTGATAAACAGCAGCTATAGGAGGGCAGGAAACTTTAGCAGAAAACAACTCTGATGTTATAAATCTTCAAATGCAAATGTAATTAACTCTGACTATATGGCCACCATAGTTCCCCCAAATGATGTATGAAGGACTTTTGTGTTCATTTGTGTCATACTGTTAATGTTACTTGAGCTTATTTGTGTGTGCGTTAATATTATAACAGCACTAAAATAAGAAGTTAAATTATGGTACCTAAGGCTTTCACTCCTGGTGGTTTGCATTTACAATTTATCCCCAAGAAAACCTCTGAGCCACATTGAAGAATCTTACTGAAGCGCTTCATTAGGAAAGAGCAGACAGT
The DNA here is from genome assembly GCF_030867095.1 of Alligator mississippiensis. NCBI lineage: Eukaryota > Metazoa > Chordata > Crocodylia > Alligatoridae > Alligator > Alligator mississippiensis. The sequence goes on along the minus strand of NC_081826.1, from coordinate 222,826,487 downwards.
GGAGGAAAGATGCTGAAAACAATCTAGATTTGTGGTTTTGTTAAGCAGTCCAAAGCTCCCATGTAAGCATAAATCTGTTTAGCGGACTACAAAATAGAGATTCAGTAGTTGCTGTGCGCAGGTCTAATCCTGCCAATACCATCAGTGCAGGCTTTGTAGTTTGGCAATATGTAAGTTTAGCTCATTGACAGAGACAGGGCTCAAGAGAAGAGAGGAGATAGGGAGGAGGGGAGAGCTTCAGCAAATAGCTATTGAAAATGCATATATGAATATGCTGCAAAACAGCATGCTCAGCCTTTTGTGTTTCCTTTCAGCAAGGATTATAGTAAATGTGCTTACACTGGTTGGAATATTTGCCAGAAAGGAACATTTTAATCAAATATCATGGAAATAGAATTTTAAGTGGATTTATAAATGTACTGTACTTGGGGCAAAAGCCTGGTCCTTCCTGTTAGGCTCACACGGGGAATAGAACTGTACCTGCCTTGACTCAGGTCTTTTCCTCCTACACTGACAGAAGAGTCAGGGGCCTACAGAAGGAGTCTCTGGGCTACTCCAATTTAGGTTTTGATTTGTCTCGTGACCCTTAGAAAGGAAAGGATAGCCATACTGCAATACATTCTTGCCACCGCTACAGCTTACTAGATGCTTGCTGCTTACAACAGGATGCACATCCAGGGTGCTAGAAGCTGGGCCAGCTTTTATGCCTTCTCAGCATGTCTTGGGAGGCCACATATGCTCCTTAAAATGTCAAATTACTTTGTAAAAGTGGCATAAATATATTTGAGAAGCTGGGTCTAAGTGTATGCCTCATGTCAGAGTGCAAGAGAATTCAACAGGGATTAAACCAATAAGGCTCTACCAACGGGAAATAAAGTCTCAGAGCTAAGTTAGACTAAAAGAAACCCATAAAATTTAATATAAAGCAATATTCTTGCTATGGCAAGCCACTGAATTCCATAGTATATGCAATTTTCTACCACATTCTATAGGGTTTTCTAGAAATAATTGCAAATCACAAATGACGTAAAAAATATAGTCTGTTCACGATCTATTCAGAACAGAAAACAATGCTGAATACCATATTTGTTATGAATTATTCACCCACCTCTATTTAGCAGTAAATGGAATCTTTACAACAACATTAGTTAGCTGTTAGCATGGGTTTGATTTACCACTGCATTACCCCAGCTTTGTCTTGGGAGTTAGTGCACTGATTTCCACAGAGTCACGAAGGAGTAAAACTGGGACTATATAGCCATGAATCAGTCCCTGCATTTAGAAAGAACCATACTAATATTCCAACAGGGATCTATCCTGCACTTTCTCTGGCTCTGATCCAGAAAAACACTTAAAACACATGCTTAACATTAAGCTCATGAGCAGTCCTGTTGGTTCTAGGTACTCAGTACCTTACAGGATGAATCCCATATTACTTCCATGGCCCCATGTTTTGCAACATCACCCAGCTTTCAATGCAGAAGAGCTATGGATATAATTTTATACAGGGTTTTTTTTTTTTAAATGCAAAATTGAGGGTATTTTTAAGCCATTGAAAAAGGAAGGAGTGCTGCCTCTGACTTATAAAGGCTGAAAAAAATTCTTCCCACATGTACAATTCAGGGACTTTACATATTTTTCTGGTCCCTTATAAGGGAGGTCAACGGACAGTGCAGTTTGTTCACAAATAGCTAAATGCAAGTAGGTAAAACAGCAGGTTTCTGTGTGACCATTAACACAACTGCTGCCAATGTCTTTCTATGCAGCTTCTTCAGTAAAAGAAAATGTCACAGTCAGAGGCTACAAATAGAGTTCTGCTTGAGTTTCTCCTCCTTGCTCACATTAGCTTACAGCCTCTTTAAAAATGACTTCAGATCTATTTACTTATTTATGGATCAAACTGATAGTCAGACAGAAGCTGTGTTGACACCATTTAAACCAAACTGGTATGACACACATTAAAAGCACTGCCAAGACAAAAATATAATAAAAACACCCCTCTAAGCCTAGCAAACTGAGCATTTGCTTCCAGGGGGAAACACACACACACACACACACACACACACACACACGCACGCACGCAAGCAAAAATAGTGGCAAAGCACGCACAGGGTATCTTCTTTTGGGTCAAATTTTAGACTCTGCTCTTCAAGGTATCAAAGAAAAGATGACAGGCATCAAATCTAAAAAAAAATAAATTTTCCAACCTTTGTATTTATTATGGCGGTGTTACAGGAATAGATACAAGAGATGGTTTGGATAAAAGCACGCATCCATTATGACTTTCCCTTTTAGCACAGTGTTAACAAAGCAGAGCTTTTACACTTCTATAACAAGTTGCAGGGAGGCAAAAGCTGCATTATTTACCTACTGTTTCCTGCTACCATTGCAGTGGAAATACTGCAAGTGCCACCTTCTGGATATTTGAATCTATTGCACTTGACTGGCAATACTTCCATCCTTACTTACAACATCTTGAAAATCAGAATGAGGGAAATACAGCCGTATTTTGGCTAAACTGTTTTCTTATTTTAAAATGGGTATGTTTAACAGATTTTTTAAGAAGTCCAATAAAATACTGCTTTTGATTATTAAGTTTCAGGCTATGCTTTTAGTTCTGAGGGGGACCAGAAAGGGATGGAAACGGTACAGAAGCTGCATGCTTTTTCTGCTGAAGGAAGGGAATGATCTGGGATCATTCAGTAGCAAAACCCATAGCTAATTAATAGGGACTGAGAGTTCTGTCAGGTCCTACACAAAAAAGTCATTGCAGTGATATGGCTATTTGCAAGTTAAATGTGAGAGGTTAACAACAAAATCTAGTGAGGATTGTCAGCACTCCAGCCACAACCTAGTGAAAAAGGTTAGCCAGAAAATAAAGGACTCAGAGACAATGGCATGGTGAACAGGAAAGGGATCTGTATTATTATGTATAAATATGACATGTATCTTGTCTGTTTGATTACTATTGTGCTGTCTCCTACATGGGTGCAAAGGGTTAATTTAGTTCTCGATGATTTTAGCACACCTGCAGGAACCAAAACCAAGCACTGTTGATCACTAGCCTTCGACTGACAAGACAGGTGTTAAAGCCTTTGAAAGTTGGTGTCCAAATGGGGCACAAAACCTTTTACCTTTTGAGAGGAGGAGGGCAGTAGCCCTTGTGAGTTTATAGTGGATTCAAGAATCACATGTGTTTGAGTCAAATACGGTGAGTGTGGAGAGGCCTATGCATAAACACCTTTGGTCACACCACCTGCTAATCAGCGAGTAGCTGGACATTCATTGGACCATGTGACTGAAAATGCTGTTGCTGCTGGCAACAAAAATAGCAGAGTAATACTTCTCGTGTTAAGTCTTAAACAAAGAAATTAAAAAATGCCTTAATAGACAGAGGGACAAGGTCTGCAGGTAGGACCCCAGAAGCAAAAGTTACCTGGAATAAGTCTGAGTCCTTCTCTAAGATGTGGTGGGTAAGACTAGACCTTTGATCTTTCCACCCCAAATTAGGTCTTTGATTTTGTTTATTGCTGTACTCGTGTAGATGCATACATAGTATATTGCTTTAAGAAGTTATTTTAAGTAACAGTGGTGTGTCTACACATGCATTTAGGTGTGACTAGGTTTACTGCACAGTAAGCTACTGTGCAGTAAGCAATTTTGACTAGGCGTCTACATATCCAGTGACCTGGCAGCAATTTTGTTGCCAGGTTCCTCCAGCCCTGTCATGCGCTCCTGTGGCCACCAGGGGGAACAGGTAAGGGGGACAGGGGCAGAGGTGTGGAGGGCCCTCCAGCCAGCACACAGCTTACCACATGTCCGGGGCTGGCGAGGCTGGCAAGGCTGGCAAGGCTGTCGGCTGGACACGGTCCTCCCCATCAGTGAAGGTGTCCGGCTGAGTCAAGTGTCCTTGGGCCATGGTGTGTGGTGTGCAGGCATGCAGCCAGGGCCTGCCCACCCCACCAGGGAGAAGCTGACAGCCAGCAGTGTCACAGCCCCCATGCGGCTGTCTTGCTGTTGCCGGCCCTGGGCAGCTGCCAGCAGCGTGCAGTGCAGGGGAATGGCAGGGGACTAGGAGCCACACGACTAAGGCTATGCCCCTCAGCACCTGCAGTCACAGGGTAGGCTGCTAGAGGTGTGCAGCAGAGAGATGGTGCTGGCTCCGCTGTATTCAGCTGGTTGCAGGTGCCCTGAGGCCTGGCAGGCCTGATTTTGTTGGTAACTTCACATCCTGTCCAATAAACTAAAATTTATGATGATCCCGAGAGTTGGTCATTTATAGTTGACAACATAGTAGGTAAACAGTAGTACCACAAACTGGTGAGGAAGTATAAAAAAGTGGTGTGAATTACAGGTTTCTACTCTATGATAAGTTCAAGCAAAGGCTCTGTCACTTGAAAGGGGACTCACAGAGGGAGACTGAATATGGAACAATAGGTATAGCTAGCCTCATATCCCTTTATTAGCAAGTGATACTACCCAATTTTCCCTTTACAAACTTAGCTGCTGCCACTAGTCTGAGCTCTAGTATTCTGTCACTTCAGCTACAGCACTAATTCTGACTAAAGGATTCACAAACAAACCCTTAAAGAATACAAACTGGCTGAAAATGTCAGCCTTTCCTGCTAACTGAACCAAATCTTATTCTTACTAGTTAGGTCAAATACAGAGCTACTGTACTCTCCCCCAAGTGCCTTTACATCTTAGTAATATTGCTGCATAGCTTTGGAGCTAATGGCACTGTGGAGCATGTAGCAGGCACCCAAAATATCAGAAGTCTTCATACAAGGCTGTGACTGGAAGCTCTATTCAAAACTGTGCTCACGGACCACAAGGCCAGATAAACAGAGCAGGAGACTTAATCCCTGGGATGTTACAGAAGCAGTAATATTTCATTGTACCGTAACATATTACATTTACTTTCACTCACGCAAGACAACAGTTTTTAAAAAGTGCAAATGCAACACAGCGGACTATGATAAAAATTGCTTATATAGCGGAAAGTTGTTTTAAGCCCTTTTGACATAACCTTCCTGCACATTGTCAGTAACCTTTTCATCTTCCTTTCCAAGTGTGGAGAGGATGGAGTCAGCCAGATGCAATGCTACTGGGTAAATTTTTTCAGTGAACAAGATGAGTTGAGCCTCAGCCACAACAAACTAAAGTATAAGAAATCCCCAAAAAATTATTTTTCCAGCCCCCAGTGATCTCAGACTTATTTGATGAAGTAGATAAGCACTGAGGTAAGATGGGGGGGGGGGGGGGGGGGGGGGGGCCAGAAAAGCAAAATAAAGATAATCATCTTTGTGCCTCATTTGTATTGAGATCCAGCAGACTAACTCTGCCAGGTCCTTTGAAAATCTCACTCTTTGCCTGTAACAAGGTGCAGGGGGTGAAGCCCAACTGCAGGGGGTTAGAGAGTTATAGCCTGCCTGCCTTAAAACTCTGGGCCAGTTGACAAGGATGATTGGCTGCCCCTGGAGGAAGTTAAATGCTCCTAGAGAGATGATGCTGAGGAGGAGGGAAGCTGAGAAGAAAGACAACAGTGAAGTACTGTGGGGAAACCCTCACTCTGGTTAGGAAAGGGAAATTGAATTGGGGATTAGGGAATCCCTGCCACGTGACCTGGCTCTGCAGGGAGCAGAGATCCACACCGGAGTCTGCTCCCCACCACTGCCTGTCCTTTGCCACTCTGCTCCCTGCAGAGCCAGGTCTCGCAGCAGGGACCAGCAGGCTTCACAGTACTGTGCTGCTTCTCTGCCCCGCATCCCTCCCCACCCTCGGCTAGGCAAGTGGCAGCAGGGCAGAGCCCCTGCTCCCAGTACTGAGCCCCCAGCTCCCAGCACTGCCACGCCCACACCCCCGCCCCCTCCACCCCTCTCTCCAAGTAATGTGCCCCCCACCCTGGCTGGGCAACTTGTCCCAGCCCCAATCCCTCCCTGCCACACACCCATTTCCTCTCCTCTCCCCTCCCCCAACCCCAACAAACTTACCAGCTGGAGGCAGCTGCCAGCTGCCTGTTTAGTCTATGGACGGATCTCCAAATTGGCCGAATCTTTTCTGAATCTTTTTCTGAATTGATTCAGATGCTTCAAATTGATTTGGAGCTTTTATTTGGTCTCCCAATTCGATTCAAATTTGGAGATTCAGACCCCGAATTGGGCCAAATCTCCTCTGAATCGAATCAGCTACTGAAGCTTTGCATAGCCCTATTAATCCAGCCCTTATTACTGGAATGTAGTCAAACCCAACAAAAGCTCTCTGACGGTCTTTTATTATCTCCTCCCTCAGCATGCCCCCTTCCTTATCTGGATAATCCTTATTAGGTGTCTGGCTGCAGCTTAATTTTTTGTGAAGACTGAGGCAAAGTAGCTATTGAGTAGATCCACCTTCTTTGCATCTTCTGTTAAGAGTTCCCTACTGGCTTGTTAACACAGGACCCACAGCAGCTTCCTTAGTCCTTCTTTTCTGACCAACATCCTTATATAATGTCTTCTTGTTGTCCTTAACCTCCTTTGCCAGGTGCAGCGTGTTCTTTGTCTTTCCCTCCCTGATTTTGTCCCTGCAGGTTCTTGCTGTTTCCTGGTATGCTTCCTTGATGATCTGCCTATTCTTCCATTGCTGGCATACTTTCCTTTTGCATTTGAGGAATTTTAGAAGCTCCTTGTGCAGCTACATTGGTCTCTTGCCATTCTTGTGCTTCCTTGTTGGGCTTCTTGTGCCTTTTAGAAGCTCCCAGCCCTCCTAGGTGCCCTTATCCTTTAATCTGTCCTCCCATAACACCATGTGTATTAACTCAAGTCAGATGAAATCCACCTTTTTGAAATCCAGCATCCTAATTTTGCTAACCTTATGCTTTCCCGATCTCAGCATCTGGAATTCTATTGCATCATGATCGCTTCCTCCCAAGTTACCCATCACCTTCACATCCTCCACCAGTTCTTCCTTGTTGTTCATTACAGAATCCAAAATAGAGGATCCCCTAGTTGTATCCTCTATTTTCTGGAACAGGAAGATGTCCTCCATACAAGTTAAAAACTGGCTTGACATTTATGTTTGGCTGCATTTTTCTTCCAGCAGATGTCTGGATAATTGAAGTCTCTCATTAGTATCATCCCATAGCTTTTGGATAGATTTGTCACCTACTTGAAGAGTGCTGCATTCACCTCCTCTTCCTGATTTGGTGGCCTATAATAAATCCCCACCATTATATCAGCGCTGCATCTTTCACTTTTCATCTTCACCCAAATGCATTCTGCTCTGCCATCTCCCTCCTTTTGAACTATGGAACAAGTGTACATGATTTTGACATGCAAGACAACACCACCACCTTTCCACCCAACCCTGTCCTTCCCAAACTGAGTGTAACCTTTGATATTGACATTCTAGTCATAAGAGCTGTCCCACCAGGTCTCTGTAATGGCAGTAAGGTCACAGTTCTTTCCTCAGGCTGCAGCTCCCAACTCATCTTGTTTATTCCCCATACTTCTCTTTTGTATATATGCATTGGATGTACTTTGTGTTTTGATCTACTTGCTTCCCTGTTGTGCCACTTGTTGCAGCCCTATAGCTCTCTGACCCTTTTCTCGAGTTAAGTTGCTTCTTCAAGTCCTTCCCTTTCTGAACTGTGTACTTTGTTGCTAAAGGGTTGTGATTATGCGCCCCTGTGGAGCATAGTTTAAAGCCCTCCTTACTAGGTTGGCCAGACAACTCCCAAAGATGTCCTTCCCCATTTGTGATGAAATACACTATATAAATACATCTGATAGGGCTATACGAAATTTTGATGAGTGTTTCATTTTTAAGCTATTTCGATGCGTTTTGAGCTCAAAAAAGCAAAACTGAAATGAAACAAAAGGCTTCAAAACAGCCTCGAAATGAAATGAGGGTATTCAAAACATTTTGAAACTTTCAAAACATTTCAAGTTTTGAAGCAGCCTGGTGGCAAGAGGTGGGGGAGAGCCAGGGCTGCGACCCGGGCTCTCCCTTGCCTTCCACCACTGGGCTGAGCTCCGTGGGGCTGGCAGAGCCAGTCAAAGCACAGCCATGGCTCTCCCACACCTCCGGCCACCGAGCTGCTCTCTGACTGGCTCTGCCAGCCCCACAACCTCAGCCCAGTGGTGGGAGGCAGCGGAAGCACTAGTGGTGGAGCGGCTCAAAATGCAGCTCTGGCCAGTGGCTCTCCCCCACTTTGCTCTGCCAGGCTCAGCTCCACAGGGCTGGCAGAGCTGCTCATAGTGCAGCCCTGGCTCTCTCGCACCTCCCACCACTGGGCTGCACTCCGAGTGGCTCTGCCAGCCCCTCAGAGCTGAGCCTGGCAGCAGGAAGCGGGAGAGAGCCACTTACCAGAGCTGCACTTTCAGTGCCTCCGCCACTGGCTCTTCTGCTGTTGCCCGCCGCCAGGTTGAGGTTTGTGGAACTGGCGGAGCTGGCCAGAGAGCAGCTTGGTGGTGGAAGGTAGGGAAGAGCCAGGGCTGTGCTCTGACTGGCTCCACCAGCCCCAGAGCTCAGCCTGGTGGCGGTAGGCAAGGCAGAGTCAGGGCTGCGATCCTTCTCCTGCTGCCAGGCTGAGCTCCTTGGGGCTGGTGGAGCCGGTCAGAGAGCAACCTGGTGGCAGGAGGTGGGGAGAGCCAGGGCTGCATTCTGACTGTCTTCACCAGCCCCATGGAGCTCACCCCAGCGGCGGGAGTCAGGGGAGAGCCAGGGCTGTGCTCCGCCTCTCGCCACCAGGCTGAGCTCTGTGGGGCTGGCAGAGCCATTTGGAGCACAGCCCAGGCTCTCCCCTGCCTCCCTCCACCAGGCTGCACTCTGAGCGACTCTGAAAGCCCCACGGAGCTGAGCCCAGCAGTGGGAGGCAGGGGAGAGCCACTGGCCAGGGCTGCGCTCCAAGTGGTTCCGCCACTGGCTCCCAACATTTTCCGCCGCTGGGCTGAGCTCCATGTGACTGGTGGAGCCACTTGGAGCGAAGCCCTGGACAGTGGCTCTCCTCCACCTCCTGCTGCTGGGCTCAGCTCCATGGGGCTGGTGGAACCGCTCGAAGTGCAACCCAGTGGTGGGAGATGGGGAGAGCCAGGGCTGCACTCCAAGCAGCTCCACCAGCCCCACTGAACTCAACCTGCCCTCCCAGCATGGCTGGACTTCTCCTGGGGGTGTGGGCCCCCAGATCTGCATACAGGATGACAGGAGGCTGCTGTTGCTGCTGCCGCTGCCTGGGGCCAGCAGCAGCATCAGTCTTCCTGGCACTGGATGAGGGCTGCACCCACCCAGCACCTGTCCCAGGCAGCAGCAGCAGCCTCCTGTCATCCCAAATGCAGATCTGGGGGCCCACACCACCGGGAGGAGTCCGGCGCAACCCCACAGACCTCCCAAAGGTACAGGCCCCCAGAACTGCATGCAGTCTGGCAGGAGGCTGCAGTTTCCCAAAAACCCCTGCACCCATCTCCTTGAAACTTGGCAGGCTTCATGCCCTCAGAAAGGGGCTACCACCCCCGCAATTTGCATCCAAATCAGGCAAGAAATGACAAAGTTATAGGTATTTATGATTCCCCATTATAGCTTATGTGCGAAACATCAAAATGCATTGAAACAGCAAAACAGTTTCGATGAAGTGAAATGAAGCAGTGCTCCGAAATGAAACAAAATGACAAAATGAAACACTATCCCTTCAAAATGGTGAAACAGAAGTCAAAATGAAACGGTGCTGTTTTGCACAGCCCTAACATCTGATTCATTTACTAATCATACTAACATTTTCTCTCCCTAAATCTGATGCAATATTTGATAAATTTAGGGCATTAGGACATTTCTTCTTAGAAGTTATAATCAATCTTCTTAAAACTCCCCTCAAATTAACTAACTAGCTTTGAATGAAATTTGAGGATTTGGCCACTTTGAATTAACCCCTGTTTCCCTCTTTGCTTCTCTCAGTCATTCATGTAGTGTTGAAACGAAGCATTGTTGGGAGAGAAGAAAGCTTTCAAAGCTTCCCATTCTGAATAGGCATAAAATACCTATTGAAATGGAGAATGGTTTTTCATTTTGGGGGCTGACCTTGCTTTCATACTCTCATGCTCTCTGCCTGCACTCCACAGAGGTATGTAGCAGGCAAGAAGAAATGTCAACCAGCAGTTTTATGAAAACAAAATCCCAAGAAATGTGCATGTGATTGATATGTAGCTCTTGTCAACATCCCAAATTCATAAGGTTTTTTTCCCCTTTTTCTCTAACTGCACACATTGCTCCTGATCTACAGTCATGTGGCTTAAAATAAGCTGCATGATGATAGATTGGGTGCAGTGAACATTTGCACACACCCAAAGCATGAAGGCACAGTAAGCATCCAACTCTGGGTCGGGTGAGGACAGTTACTTACGCTGGTCCTGGGAGCCCTGGCAGGAATCCAGTGCAAGTAACTTGGGGCGGCTAGCAGGTGTGCAGAGGGGCTGGTGGGTCTTCAAGGAGGGGTTGTCTGTCCAGGGGTAGGGGGCCAGGGGGCTAAAAATAGCCTGGTTGGGGAGTATAGGGGGGTAGGAAGAGGGGCTGAGGCAAGTGATTGGACTTTCTCAGACCTCAGGGATGCTCTTCAAACATGTACAGATGTTCCCTGGATCGGGTTAACCTGTTTCTGTTTCAAGTTCATTCATTTACTCAGGTGAATTAACTTAGATTGGGTCCACCACTTTTGGTCCTATTTAAACCTCCCCCACGTCCACACAGACGGGCATTTAGATTGACCTAACCCTAGCTAGATTGATCTAAATATAACATCTGCATGCACCCTCTGAGGGTGTGAAAACTTCTGGAAAGAGTATTTTACTGCAGCCTTTCAAGTTAATGGATCAGTTTATCATATTGGTTTCTTACATTTCATCTGCACTATCCTAGAAGGTATTAGTGGGGTTTTGTCCTATCAGAGTCCTTGTACTCTCCATAAATAATATTGTTTTCTTCCTGAAAACACTGCAGGGAATAAACAGGTGGCATAAGTTAAGGAAACAAACAGTGTAAGAACATAGATTCAGATTAAGCGTGTACAACAGTTGTTTTACTGGTTCATCATCCAGATCTTTAGGTAATACCATTGAGAATTTATGCCCTGTCACCTTGAAGAATTCACAGCCACACAGCATCCGTCAAAGCAAGATCAAAGTTCTAAGGCTGAAGGCAATAACTTTCTGGTCTCGGCTTGACTGGTTTCAGAAATGCAGTTGCTTTCCAAAAGGCAAAGTGCTTGACTAGAAAATTGACCAAGCTGTTCTTTTTTAATTAGTCATCAAGACGCACAAGAATGAATTCAGTAGTTTCCAACATTCAGCATGGATTCAAAGCATTGGTATGGCTACTCGGTGAGGCTGACGGGAGGATGAGATAGGAAATTTTCACCTAAAGCGATTTTCATTGGCTTCTAACTTAAAGTTAGTTCATCACATTAAACTGAACACTGGTCATTGTCTAGTTAGTAATTCCACTTATCACATTTTATACATTAAAGTCTGGAAAAATAAAGAAAAACAATGTTAAAACGGTATATTCCCCATATTAATAGCATTAAAAAAATTAGATCATAGCAACTTCTTTCTCCCTATTTTGTATATTTTTCCCTGCACAAATTGTACTATTTAAAGCATACAACTATGAACTGGAATAGGGAATAAAGGAGTTGTTAATTACACTTGCTGACGATACCACTTTTATGCAAATTGTGAACAACACAGATGTAACAGAAGAGAACTCAAGGCAACTAGGAAAAGGAGCATAAAAAAACATGCATTTCACCCTGAAGAACTGCAAGCTAATATGTCTAGGTTATAAATAATCTGACCTAACAATGATCTTCAATGACTAACAAACCCCCCTGGAGAAGAAGGAAAATAAATTAGGATGTGATACAAAAGCGAAGCACAAAAAATGTGTGTTGGGGCCCAGATATGAAACAATATCACATTACAGAGAAGAGAGAAAGCAGTCACTTGCTGTATGGGATCAAAGGAACACGGCATTTATGCCCAAGCAAATTAGAAACTTTCAGACTAATGGAGAGAAAATGGCAATAGCAGCAGCAAAGGGCCAAAGAAACTAAGGAAAAACACTTGAAAGAATTAGGCAGGTAAAAATTTACCAAAGTAAAAAAAGTGGAGGTGTGATAAATGGTTACAAGTCTGTGAACAGTAGGCACAGCATTGAGACTGGTTTGCTATATAATACAAGATCAAAAAACCAGTAACCATCCCAAACACACCAAGAAAGCTGTAATCTATAGATGCAGTGGCCCTTAGATACCACTGCATCTGATCTAAGGAGAATAATTGTGACACCTACCTCCCCAACCTGAAAAATAACTTTACCTGGCAAGGACACTCCAGCAGAAAAACAGATCACATCTTTGAACAAGCCATCCAAAATATCCTTCAATAACCTATAACTATCCACCCCAATGATTATACTTCCCTGGTTGTCACACACCAATTCACACTGAAACCAATAAGAAGGCTCATCAAACAATTACAGCCTCTAATAAAAAAAAAAATCAGACCTTGAAAGAAATATTCCCAGCTCCCTCACTTTTGGCCTTCAAGCAGAAGGCAGCTCTCCCACTTCTGGCCCTGAACCTGGCCCAACTCATCTTCAGAAGCAAACTTCCCTCTGACTAACAGACTCCAAACAGGACACATATCTAGACAGAATAACTAGACAGGAAATGCACATCAGAATGAAATCTCACAGAAAAAAATATTAAGGAGAGACATGAAAATCAGTAGGAGCACATAGAGAAAAACCATTCCCCACCTAACCTCACAATCTTCATGGGAATTTAAAGGGAATTAAAAAAAAACATCCAGAAGATAGGCCTGGGAACAGAAATCCATAACCCTACTGTATAATCTGGAATTAATACCAACAAAAAGTTTTATGGCTCATTGTAACTTAACAAATACTGTTCTAATCTTGAATTTCACAGGTAACAACCATGCTCCCACTTCTTGTACTCTGCCACTACTGCTTTTGTCTCAGATGTTGACAAACAATAGATGCTTTTAAGAGATCAAAAAAAGGGCATACTCAGATTGCTCCATCCCTTGCCATAACCTTCCAAGTTTCTAGTAGTCATCGGTTTTGAGATATCCTGGGCCCAAGATTACATCCTTGACTCTTGTGTTTAGTAGCCTTGATGTAGCTATCTTCCATAAATGTATCTAATGCTGTTATGCGCCTTGTTATACAGTTGGTCGCCACAATGTCATGAGGCAATAAGGTTAACAAATTGCTAACATACTGCATTAAAATAAACTTCCTTTTGCTCTTTTTTTTCTTTTAAACCTGCTGCTTTATAATTCTATCAGATAAATCCTAGTCCTTGCATTGTAAGACATAGAGAATAATAGATCCCAATTTATATTTTCTGTATTGTTTAACAGAGCTTTATTGTATACTTGTTCTGTCACCTTTTCTCCAAGCTTAAGGGTCATAGTCTTTCCAAGTCTCTCCTTGTATGGAAACTGTTCCATAACCATGGTCATCTTTCTTATCTTTCTCTGTACCTTTTCTGTTTTTACCGTAACCTTTCTGGAATGTGATGACAATGACTGAATACAACAGTCAAAGTGTGGCACGCATGGACGCATGGAATGGTATAATTTTTTCTGTTTTGTATCTAATAATTTTTCACATTGTATTTGCTTTTTTGACCACTGCTGCACAATGAGCCTATGTTTTTAGAGAACTAGTCACATTAACTCCAAAATCTGCAGAATTATTGCTAATTCAGATCGCATGATGTATAAAGGTTATTTTCTACCATGTGGAATACCTTTATTAATGTTGAATTTCATTTGCCACTTTCTTGCCTCCTCACTCAGTTTTATGAAGTCTGTCTATAACTCTTCACTGTCATCTTTGGATTTCACTATCCAACATAATTTTGCATCATCTGACAAATTTTTATCTATTAAAGATCAAACTATTTATTCCCTTTACCAAATCATTTAACATGTTACACAGCACAGGTCCCTACACATATCTTTAGGTTGCCCTTCTGTTAGTCTTCCTCCCTTGCAAAAAATTATAGTAGAGTTGTACTTTATGATTTCTATCTTTCAACCAGTTTTCAGCCTGTGAAAGGACCTTTTCTTTGTTCCCATAACAGCTTAGTTTTTCTAACAGCTTTCAATAAAGGACATCTTCAAAAGTTTTTTGGCAATCTGAGTATACTATATATTTTACATACATTTATATACATTTCAGCCACACACGTACAAGCACATATAATATCATACATATGGCATTCTTAAGAAGTGGTATACCTTGCAATGCTCATGTATGCATTGACACTTAGAATGTTATTTCAATGTATGTACCATTGTCCAAACCATTCAGAATGAAGTAAGTTGAGGATATGTTTGTTCTTAAATACCTTTAACAAACAAAAGTTGTGAAAAATTCTCTCTTGGTTTGTACTTCTAGAAGGACTGTGGGTTACATTAACTAAAATACTATATTGCAAAGATGCCCAGAGGACAAATCAGAAATGGTAGTCAGCTCTCACATCCTGAGCATCCAGCCTTGTGTTTAGGTCAAATAGGATACCACACCAAGCATATGCACCAGCAAGCCTCTTTGCATGTCTCTGGTACCCACGATTCCACAGTAGGGTTTGGACTGTGTTCTGAAGATGGATTAAACTACCCAAAGCCATTTTCAATTGCTTTTTACTATATTTAAAAATATTGAGTGTGTGATAAAGGCTACAGCATTGTATAACGGAGCAGCCAGAGAGCTTGCAGCCTGGCTTTGCACGTGATTATAATGAACAGACTACAAAGATGGATGAAGTCCCCTTTGACCTTAACAGCGTTGATGTTTACCTATGAGCTTCCCCACTCAGCTGCAGATAAGAAATGGCAGACAATACTACAAATTAGTGAAGGTCAATAGAGCAGGAGGCAGCAGTTAATCAATTACAAAAGCAAACCCTTTTAAAATAGCAAGTCCTGTGTTTTCTCAGTATAATCAACTGCCTGAGTCATGTAGTCTAATAAAATTGACCTGTTTTTCTTTGTCTAATTGACTGATGCCTGGAATTGCATAAACTTTAGAGGTCCTAGAATTTAAGTCTTAATATCATGCCACCAAAAGGCAGACATCTAATTAGTCTGTCTCCAGATCTAATGGACACCTCCGTAAAGGGGAGTTCTATCCAACAATGACACAATCCATGCTTTGGAGAAAATATTTATAAGCTATATATTAAATCTATTGCGAGCTAGTAAAATCACCACACTGAGATGGTTCTCCACATATGAAAAGCAAAGACAAAACTGCAGAACAATTCTGGTTCAAGCAAGACATCTTTGACTTGCTCTGCCAGAAATCATAAAATGCATTTTTCTTAAAATCGCAAAAAAGGTTTTCCTTCCCAGATTTAGGCTCTAACAAAGGAGTCTCCACAGGGTCTCCGCAGAGATGCTAAATAACCTGGCCTCATGACACTCTTAAAGACTTTAGAGGTAACCAACTTAAGTTGCAAAAATATTCTAGCCAACTGCCTCTTAAAAAGTACTTAATCATTTTTCATATCGCTCTTTCATATCTTTGCCAAGTATGTAGGACCAGTGTTCAAGAATGGCCTCTATTTTGAGTGCCTCTTTGGTACCCAAGAAGCCTGCTTTCAGATGTGCTGAACACTCAGCTCCAACTGTAGTCAATGGGAGCTTCAGGCACTAAGCACATTTAAAAGCCATGACACTCGCTCATCTATGTGCCCCAGCATAGATGTATGTGATGAACTTTAGAGCTTCATTTAGCTTCATTTTCAAAACTACTGGATGGTAGTCTCTCTTACTACATTTACACTGGGATTTTCAGTGGAGCCTAATGGAACCTAGATCCCATTGGATGTCAGTGAGAGCTCAGTGCTCAACTAAAACAAAATCCTACTGCAAACCATTAAGCCACTTATGCTGCTGCTGCTGTCCATGTCTGTGTGAGTGAAACGTGGCTGGATAGAAAATGCTTGATGGATTAGCTTGCATGTACTATCCATGTTGTCTAACATGAACTCGTGGTTTTTAAAAGTCTTACCCTGTAAATTATGTCATTTAAATGAGAACTGCCACAGTTGCTGCAGTTTACTCATACTTTCTAGGGCAGGAGTGGCCAACCTGCAGTACACCAGTACACCAATAGATAGGGCGGGGAGCAGAAAGCAAATATGGCAGATCAGGCAGAAGGAGGAGATCAAAGTGGCACTTGGGGAGGGTGCAGGTTTAAATTGTGGCACTCCTGCCAAAAAGGTTGGCCCCCACTGTTCTTCAGTGTGTTTTTCAATATGAGAATACAGAATGATACAATAAAATACAGAGATTGCTTCAAAGTTAAATTTGCTAGGCTTTTCTTCATGCTTCATTCTTCTTTTTAATGTTACATATATTAATTAAAATGACCAGTGTTGCCAACGCTCATGATTTTTGGCCTTGTTATTAAAGTCTACAATTCAGGAATGTGAAAAACTTAGCACTTTCATATATATATACACGCACACACACATACCCCATTATGAGCCTCCCCATATATTATAAAAGAGCTAAGTTTTTCACATTCCCAAAGCACAGACTTTAAGAACACCACCAAAAATCATGACAGTTGGCAATACTGAATTATATTATGTGATTTTTCCTTTGGGCACAGTAATTGCTGCATGATATTAAACACTAAGGATATAAATGATAGTAAACCCTAATTACTTCTGTTTAAAAAGGAAGAAATTATATATAATCTATCTATCTATACAAGCAGGCCAGCAAACTTCTGAAGTGCATTGGGGAATAACTTTTTGATACAGATGATAGAGGCCAACTAGGGAACTCTTCTTGATTTGCTGCTTACAAATAGGGAAGAATCGATTGAAAATATGAGAGTGGAAGGTAATTTGGGAAACAGTGACCACAACGATAGCATTCAAGATCCTAAGGGGAGGAAGCAACAGAATAAGGACATTGAGCTTCAGGAAAGCAGACTTTAGCAAATTCAGGGAAATGGTGGGCAGGATCCCCTGAGAAGTAAGTCTGATGGGTTAAAAAGTCCAGGAGAACAGGTTGTATTTCAAGAAGGCCCTTTTAAGGACACAGGTGCTAGCTATCCTGTTGAAATGGAAGAGTAGAAAGTACAACAGGAGGCCACCCTGGCTAGACACCAATCTCTCCAATGAAGTGAAACTCAAAAAGGAATCCTATAAAAAGTGGAAACTGGTTCATAATACTAGGAAAGAGTGTAAGAGCATTGTACAGTTATGCAGGGACAAAAGTAGGAAGGCAAAGGCACAATCTGAGATGCAGCTGGCAAGGCACATGAAGGGCAATGAAAAGGAACTCTACAAGCATGTCAAAAGTGAGAGAAAGACCAAAGAAATCATATGTCCTTTACAGACTGTGTAAGGCAATCTAGTTACAGATGATGCAGAGAAGGCTAAATTATTTAATACCTTCTTCACTTTAGTCTTCACACACTGAGGCAGCTATCAGATGACAAGTACAGTTGGCAGCACAGACAGGGAAGGAAACAAAAAGCCTAAAATAATGGAAGAACACATTATGGCAGTGATTCTCAACTGGAGTACCACTGCACCCTAGGGTGCCTTGAGATCTTTCCAAAGGTATTATGGTGTGCAATGTAATGTTAGCACTGTTAGGTGTGCAAACCTGATTCACAAAAAGACAGAGATTTCCAATAAGAATCTATAAGTGTCAAAAACAAACATTCTGACCTGTTGTGACCTTTCTGAGTTCTCTGCAACAGAAAAATGGCTCTATTATTTTTCCCTAGTCAAAAAAATGAGTAAAAACTAAAAGCTGATATTTTCCAAGGGGAGTACCTTGAATATGAAAAGGTTGAGAACCACTGTGTTAGGGATTACTCAGAGAAGCTAGATGCTTTCAAGTCAGAGCCAGATAGGATGGCTCAGGCTAAGGTGCTGGGATAATTTCAGAGCCATTAACCATCCCCTTTGAGAACCCATGGAGGTTGGTTAGGCCCTGGATGATTGTAAAAGGGCTAACAAAGTGCCCATCTTTAAGAAAGAGATGAAGGAGGACCTGGGGAATTACAGACCAGTTAGGCTGGAAAGCAAATACCTGGAACAAGCAGGTCCTCGAGGAGTCTATTGTGAAGCACCTGAAGGATGAGATGATCAGAAGAGCCAGCATGGATTCTCCAAGAGCAACTTATTCCTGACTAGCCTGATTTCCTTCTATCATAAGGTGACAAACTCTGTGGATTGGGGAGAGCAGCAAATGTGAAGCACCTTGACTTTAGCAAGGTTACTGACACTATCTCCTACAATATTCTTATTAACAAGCTAAGGAAATATAGACTAACTTACTGTATAGTGGATACATAACTGGTTGGATCATCATGCTCAGCAAACTGTCCTCAGTGACTCAATGCCTAGTTGAGAAGAGGTATCAAGTGGTACCCCACAGAGATCTGCTCTGGGTCCAGTACTGTTCAACATCTTCATTAAAGATTTGGATGATGGGATTCAGTTCACACTTAGCAAATCTGCAGATGACATCAAGTTGGGTGGAGCTGCAGACACTCTGGAGGTCAAAGCTAGAATCCAGACTGACCTGGATAGACGGAAAAATGGTCAGCAATCAATCAGATGACATTCAGCAAGCATAAGGGCAAAGTCTTACACTTGGGATGACAGAATTGCATACACAAATAGAGACTGGAAAATGAGTGGCTAGGCTGCAGTTCTTCAGAGAATGACATGGGGGTTACAGTGGATGATAAAACTGAATATGAATCCATAGTGTGCTCCTGTCGCAAAAAAAAGCCAACAGCACTTTGGGTTGAATCAACAAGAGTGTCACTTGCAAATCAAGGGAAGTGATTCTTCCATTCTATTCAGCACTAAGGAGGCCTCACCCGGAGTACTGTGTCCAGTGTTGGGTCCCACACTTCAAAAAGGACGTGGACAATGTGGAAAGGGTCCAATGCAAATCAACAAAAATGATTAGGGCCTGAGAAGCAAAACTCAAGAAAAGGCTGAAAAAACTAGGTTTATTTAGTATAGAGAGGAGATGACTGAGGGGGGCATTTAATAACATTCTTCAAATACCTAAATGGTAATTAGAGAGAGGATGGAGATAGACTTTTCTCTGTGGCTATATATTACAAGACTAAGAACAATGGCATCAAACTAAGCGGGGTAAATTTAGGTTGGAAAGTAGGAGGAACTTTATGACTATGAGGGTAGTCAAGCATTGGAACAGGCTACCTAGAGAAACTGTGGAATTACCATCCTTGGAAATTTTCAAGAGCAGGTTAGATTTGTCTGGGTTGGTTTAGTCAGGGATGATCTTGCCTTGAGCAGGGGGCTGGTCTAGATGACTTTGTGAAGTCTCTTCCAACCCTACTTTCCTATGATGCTAAATATACATACTTTCAACTGTATACCATGAGACAGATTTTCATCTGATTGAAAACAGTAAGAATAGAGTTTGAATGGAACGTTCTTGTTTCCAGAAACTCATGATGGAATTATAGCCTTAAGTTACGCGTATTTTGTGGCTGGAGTTCATTATATTATACAGTTAAAGAATTATCCTTTTCAATCTAAGCTCCCATTTTCCTTATTAGGTACCTCTGAGCAACCTCTAACTATGCCTTTTCTATGACCCTTCTCTTCAAGACTGTCAAAATACCCAGCTCCTCTCTCTCTCACTGCATTCCCATCAAACATTTACCACTAAAATTTGTGCCCCTTTAATTCGCATTATTTCTCACGTTCCTCATATTTTTCATACTTGGTTTCTCTATCAGCTTAACATCATTCCTCCAATGCCATAATGCCATTCTTTGATTTTTGACATTCTCACTATCATGCAAGTTGCGTTCCTCTGTTTAAAAGGCTAGTTTGACTCATTTAATTATAGTGGCTTGGTTTTCAGTTTGCTAGCGCTTGCCTAGTTAAAGAATACTTCTTAAAGCTCACCCCATGTACCTTATGTTTTATAACACTAACATCTATGCTCAAATGCATTAAAGAAAGTGAATGTCTGAAAATTAAAAAAAAAAAAGCATGAAGACAGTGCTTCCTAGTAGCACATAAAAATATCTACATCTATAATAAAAAAGCAGGAAAAACCTAATTACTTCAGTTTTAGTTCCTACCATATTTCTGATATACCCGTAAAGTGCCATGGACATAAACATTTTAGTACCTGGTAAAGAACAATGGGAGATGAACAGCCTCTAAATCTTCTGTTGATCAGATTGACTGCATCGTATAGCTCCATTAACTTACTGCTTAATACTGTCAACTTCATAGAAACCTTTAATGAACTTAAAATTTTTTTTCATCCAAAGTTCCCATCTATTTTTTATGCCTGTTCCCAACATTCATTGTTCCAAGAGCACTTTACTGGTAACGCCATATGCAAGGAACTTCTGCTTAAATACACCCTACTCTAAAGCAAAAGGTTATATTAGAATAATGAAAAAAGCTCAATAAACATCAGAAACCTATGCTCCGCATGCATGAACAAATACGACTATGCTGAAAAAGCTATGCTTTCTATAGCATCTGTGCAACATGCTGGTGCTGAAAGTTGTGTTTTAATGCAAGACTGCATTTTACACTAGGTAGAATATTCAGTACATTTAAATGTACAGTAAGGTAAAATCTAGAAAGAGGTAGTAATCTCCAACTACGTTCAGCATCAAATATTTGTTTTGTTAAAACAAGGGCTTGCTCCTTTTCAGTTAAGTTATAACACTGAATTTATCATATCACAGCCATCTCCAGAGAAATAGCATAAAGATGCACACACAACATGAGATTGAAATGGAGTGGGGGGATGTGAGAGGAGGAGAGACTATAGACTTCCCCTCTTTTTGACCAGCCAAGTCCACTTTCTTGACAGAAATAAGGGATCCAGTAGCAGATCAAGGGCCTGGTTGCACAGATTATATGCCTGGCATACATTTCAATAAACTCAAAGCAAAGCATTCTCAGGGCTTGGACTCCTGTTACTTTTCTGGCATTACTAAATGCTTCAGCTCTTTGTTCAGCTGTTTGGCAGAGCAGGTGGCAATAGACCCTGTTGCTTCCGCTGCATCAAATATTCTGTATGTATATAGAAGGCAGAAGCCACAAAGGATGGATTTTCTTTTGTATGACAAAAACTGTGTCTGTATCTTTATCTTTGTGCGCTTTGGCATTTTTGTCAATTCGGAAGCTCTTGGACGTCAGAGATGTTACCTGGGATCACTATGCGGAAGTGGTTCTCGTCAATCCCCAGAGGACAGATGAAGGGACTCTTATATCTAAATGCAAAAAGAATTTCTTCTCTGTTTTTAGTTAACTGGAAAGTCTTTAAAAAAACCCTCCAAGAATTAAAAGAGAACTTGGAACTTATTGACTATCACAGCTAACTTTAGCAACTTTCAGCATAAAAACTCCATTTCACTTGAATACCTTTGTTCAGGATACCACCGCAGAGTTCTGTATAAGCACAAATTCACTGGTTTGACTGTCCTTTATTTTTCACCCAATAGCACTGCATAATGTGTACTGCAAAGGTAATCCACAAAGGTAATCAGCTGCAATATTTGTTTAAACAGTACCAATAAATGATCATTTGGTTG
This sequence comes from Alligator mississippiensis, assembly GCF_030867095.1. Taxonomy (NCBI): domain Eukaryota; kingdom Metazoa; phylum Chordata; order Crocodylia; family Alligatoridae; genus Alligator; species Alligator mississippiensis. The sequence continues at coordinate 222,804,839 of NC_081826.1, read as the reverse complement.
TGTTCATATGCCAAAACCAGAAATAGTTCCTTTCTTTCCCTCCTAGTAGATTGCATTTCTATTGAGATATGATCAAAGGCTGGTATGATGACCCACATCTGATCACCTGAAGGTACCCGTGTAGGAAGGCTCAATTAAAAACAAATGGCTTCAAAGAAACACCGCAGCTAGTAGATGAAAACAAATACTTTGCTGCATGGCTCTTACGAGCACAAACTGCGACTGTAACTTTCTGCAGGTCCCTGGGTTTGGAAGCGTGGGGAGAGATTACAAAGGCTATGGATCCAAAACATCTCTCCTTGAACTTTAAATAAAAGAAAACTTGTGTCTTTTACCATATACAAGATGGGCCTTTCTTTCACTTGGCCTGCCTCCACTTTGCATTTTCTCTAAAGCCTGCTGTCCTGCCTTTCATGTTGCATTTGGTAGTTTGTGACAAGAACAAAGCTCTCAAGATGGTCACTTGTGGCACTTCTTTCTGTGAAAAAGTGCAGTTGTCCAGGTATGCTGGCTGGTGGGAAAAGAACAAGAAATCAAGTGTGTCATCATCTTATTGCTAGTAAGGGAGGAAAACTAAGGAATCACATGATGAACCTATTACATCCAAGTTTCCTTGTAGGAGGCATCAAGCATGAAGTTGCATACATTGCTAAAAGTTCTTCAAACAAAAGCTTCTTACGGACGTCTCCCAATGCCAAGTCTGCTGCTGACAAAATAAGCTATATCAGCTTGCTTCCACTGAGTGCCTAAGACCAAGCAAGCAGCTCAGGGTGTCCCTGAATGAGAGCCCCATTGCTATACACAAGCTCTCTGTTTTGGGATAGCCTGAGAGTGTCACTGCAGGTGGCATTCAAAAGTGGCCCTGGGGTGGCCCTGCCACCTATCTACCAGTTTGATGCACCCCAAGCAGGGGAAAATGGACAGGGATTATCTTGCTGGTGATGAACCCAGAGGCTGGAGGGAAGCCACAAAAACATGACCTCACACATTGAGCAAGTGCATGGCACAAGTTATATGCACTGTACTTGAAGCATGTTTCAAGCTTTGTCCAAAGAACCTGAGCACATGTCCACATACATAGCACGCTCTTCAAACCAGGGAGGACAAATCTAAAGCTAATTGAGTACTTTGACTTGAGATTTTAAGCCTGATTAATTTATACCAATGTAAATCAGGTATAGCTTGATTTCTTGCAGTCAGGGAGGAAGTAGGTGCTTTAGGGTCCGTCCCCCACCCCCCGACAGTAATACAGCTCAGACCTGCTCAAAGCAGGTTTCACCACCTTAAACACAAAGAGTAGTAACTGGAGCTTTCTATGCTCACAACCCATTTTTGACTCTCAAGCTCTGACAGTCTAACGCTTTAGTCATGGTACCTGACATCCTCTCATACATAAAAACGAGATTTAAACATCAACCATTAAAGCTTCTAGAACCTTAAATGCAGAGTTTTACTTCCTCTATTCATTCCACATCTTTTTCCTTATACTTTTTCCGCTTGTCCCAGTCTTTTCAGCATCTAGTCGTCCCAGTCAAATTTTCATTTTCTTTCTCGTCTCAAATCCTCTCCCTGTACACATACAATGAGCACCTCAAACCTCCACAGCCAGGTTTGAAGCCTTAGACAAGAGAAAGAGGAAATAAGCAGTACCCTGCCTGAACTCCAGCTCTCCCCGAGTACCATATATTTTTTTAAGCCATTGCAAATTTTGGCTGAGAGATCTTCCAAACTCCACTGAAGCCACTGACTGATGAATGATTTCACAGGGGTACTCAGTCAACCTTTACATGTTACAGCAAGGGTCTTCATGCTACCACTGCCACAGTAGATAGCCATGGTGAGGGTAAGCAAAGGAAAGACTGTGGGTCAGCATATAATGGGATCTAGTGGTCCAGAACCCCCACCCCACAACCACTGCAGAGGAATTACCTGGCCTCCATTCACTCTTATGGATGAGTTCTGCACCTCATGGTATAATGCAAGATCAGCAAGGAGAGCAGAACTGGACCTGGACCCCTCTGGGTGTCTTTTTTTTTTTTTTTACATACATTCTTTTAATTTACATCTTTATATTAAATAAAGATGTAAAGTTCTTGGTTTCACAGGTATGTTAGGGTGCTTAAGTAACCTTTTGAAATGTACTCGGATATTTCATTGATAAAAGGCACTAGCATTTATACTACATTAGCACCCAAAAGCCACAGTCAGAATTAGGACTTATTTGGGCTGGGTAAGTCCAATGGCAACACTGAAGCTTATGGAAGGATCTTGTTAAATATAACATGTTTTTATAAATCTGAAAAAGGAAACGCTTAACATTTGGCTTCAGTTGTGCTGCTTTGGCATGAACTTCCACAGCTGATCTTTTATAATGACATTCATTTTTTGTGAATCTTTTATCCCTGCTTGTCCAGGCATACAGTGTTTGCACCAGGAAGCCTAAGTCTGAAAAGAGCACATGGAGAGATTTAGAAATGGAAGCTTGATTCCTCTTCATTTTCATGCCATTGCAATCAGTTGAATATCTTATTTACTCAATTCCAAGATGAGGCTGTTCTCCCCATTTAATAAAGGGGGAAAAAGCACCTTATCTTGGAATCAAGTAGGAGATTGGGGGGGGGGCAAGTGGGGGACAGACAGCTGCGGTGGCTCCAGTTCCAGACCTGCAGCTGCTATCTGACCCCCTCCACATGTCCCCCATTGCTTCATTTTCCCCTACCTCACTTCCCGCATATCTCTCCCAGCCGCTGTCCTCCTGATGCCTCAATTGTAGAGAGGTAGGGAGGACAGGGAAAAGTAGGGGTACGGGGGACCAAAGCCACAGTGGGCCAGAGGTGGTGGGGGAGTAGGCACAAGTGAGGCAGAAAGCAGGAAGGCAAGTGGTGACCTCCCAACCGCCTGCTCCCTCCACCTCTGCACCTGCTCCCCTGCCTCTCCACTACCACCTGTCCCCCACTGTTCCCCCAACCACCTGCTCCCCTGCAGCAGCTGGGGGGAATGAATTTAAGATGACCCCCCAATAATAACATGCTATACATAGAAAGTTATAACAAATTTATACATTTTCCATGTACAGAATCTAATAATTAGAGGGTGGTTTTATTTTTATGAAGCAAATCTACTTGCATGTCAAGCAGGGCTAGGTACCACTTCAGGCAAAAACAGCTGTTTCATTTTCCTCATTTGCTTTTTATTCTATTTTAAGACAGATTACTTGTGACAACTTTAATAGTGGCATACAAAAATGGTGCTTGGAAATATACGCATACTCCATCTATTCTACAGGACCAACCTTATTAACATTTAAACATGAGCACTAAGACTATCATGCATTTTACATAGGAAGTTTTGGTTCCAACATGATTTCCTCATTGGAGTCATTGGCTAGACAGACACTTCTTACTTATATATATATTCATATAGAAATCAGCTTGTCTGGAACAACCTCTGGAAAAAATCCTGTCAACGTGTTTTATTTCCTCCTCTGAATTCAATTCTAACATTAATCAAGAAAGATTAAAAAGCAAATTAACGTCTTCATAAGAAAAACTGTGGCAGAAGAATCTATTTGCAAATGTCTGTTATCTGCTACCACACAGCAGAGGTAGATTCCCTAATTCAGGTGACTAATAGTGATCACAAAAATAAAAGGAAACAGCTTTTTACCCCCACATCAAATTAAGAGGAGGGAATAAAACCATATGTTACAGCTGAGTACCAATGCACTTTAGGTTAGCAGGCTAAAGTTTCACTGTGAAAACCTGGGATATATATGAACAGATAAAATACAGGAAGAGATTTGGTTTTTCTAGTCTAAAAAGGTAGCAAAATATACTCATATTAAAGACAAAGATGAAATCCTACCTATATTGAAGTGAAGGGTAAACCTCATGTGGAATTCAATAGGCAAAAATTACATCCATAGCTTCAGAGAAGACAGTTCACACCTCTGTAAGGGGCCAGCACAAAATCCTGTTTTGAGGACTGAATTGAGAGGTAAATGTATAGACTTTGAGCTAATCCCCCAGGGTGAGCTTTGCTCAAAATGCCCATTTGCTTTTTAACTTTAGATATAGGTGTGAGAGAGTATCACATTCACATAACAGCATTAATAATCTGAAAATGCCAAAAACTCCAACAGCTGAAGAGCAAAAGAAACAATCAGCCGAATCTCTTTAGGGCATGTCTAGATGGTAAAATGCAATCCTGTGAACAAGCTAGCTCGAGTACCAGGAGCAGTACAGCTCTATGACACATTATGCATGCTAATTGGCTATACAGAGAAATAGGATACATTAGCATGGGTACAACTCTCCACTGACGAGACTATACTTCTAGTGCCTAAGATGCTATCTTGACATAGCCATAGGTTCTCTACCTGGCTCAGGTCTCCTCTCACATGGTAGATCTCAGAATATTTCTCTCTCTCTCTCTCTCTCTCTCTCTCTCTCTCTCTCTCATATAGTCTCAGAACAGAGTAAATTACTGATCATAAAGTCTCTTCCAAATTGTTCAATAAAGCAGCAGTCTTCAGCTGTTTGATCCATTTGACCCACTGGCTTATATGTTTCAACTTCAGTAAAAAGAATTCTGCATGAATTAGGTGGTCTATTAATTGGGCTGCAAGATCCAAATCGGGGGGACTAAAACACAAGCTATTTAAGTTAGACAAGTGAAGGTTATAAAAACACACTTTGCATCCTTCTGCTAAGTAGGATGCATTCATAATTCAAGTCACTGTTTCAGGTCTATGAGACAGGTGTGCAAGCAACAAAAGGGGAAAGGGTAGAATTTAGATTTTCCATTCACCCCAGTATGTTGACCAATGCAGCTGAGCTGTCACAGGCACTATCTTCATTTGTTGCTGGCACTTCCAGCCTATGCTAGAGCCTTTAAGAAATATATATACTCAGCTGGAGCACGGAGAACACAGTGAATAGGAGCTGTGGCTGAGAGATTTGTCCAAGTCACAATGCCACTTGCAGCTATTTTGGGGTATGGCTTACAACTCATTTCTTGCCTCAAAAGCACAATTGCTCTCTTAGCATTCTTTTAATACCATTCTGTGCTCTCTCTCTTTCTTTCATTCAGACACGCGCACGCACACACTCCCCATGGAAAAATGATCTGAGATGATAATCTTGTTCTTAGGACTTCATAGTTGGTTCAGAGAAGTCATGTGTCAAAATCTACAAGCTTAATAAAAGAGAGCTAATTCACCAGTCAATAATAGAATACTAAAATGAACTTGTACATAACAGAAACTATAACCGACATCCTGATAGTCTTTATCGATGTATATCAGCTCCACACCATGACTTCAGCACTGTGATCCCACATGTATAACATTAGTTGAAAATAACCACAGAAAAACAATTCTTACGACATTAAAAGTAGTATTTTTCCTTAGTGAAGTAATTCACCACAATATTGCAATATAGTAATTCCAAATAATTACATTTGTGGTAAATAACATTACTTGGCAAGGCTTTTAAAAAATCTTTTTACTCCCCCATAGGAGAAAGCTACCTTAAAAAATAAAAATAGAGGCTTAAGGTGTGCCACATCCCTAATTAGGAGATCCCATGCCTGAGAATCAGGGTTATAAAATTTGAATGTAGCTTGGTTTTGTAGTTATCCAGTAGACTTGAGTCCCGTCACCTTTAAAATGGCATGTGCCGTTGGCGGAGAATAGAAGGAAGTATTCCTGTATTCCCAAGAAAGAAATTGATGTTCCTCATATCTTACGAAGAACACACAAGCAAAGAAACCTTCTGGTACCTACTATGTATTTTCTTTCTGGGTCAGGTGTGATCCAAGTCCTGAACAAAACCCTTACTGATTTGCTCCTTCATAATTTGACAAATATCAACTTTTTTTTTAAATTACAAATGAAAATGAAACAGACATTACTGAAGTAACATTTTATGCGCATGCTACCTAATAATTTTTCATATCAGAAGGCTTCTTGTCATAATAACAGTCTTCCTTGCTAGCTCTGGACAACCTTAAATCTGTCCTAAACGAGCAACCATCTACATTGAAGATGCATCAAGCCTCCATGTCAGTCCACCCTGTCTCCAGAAGCTTGTCTGAGCTTCAGACTGAGGCTGAGCCTGCTTTCTAGACCACTGTTTCTCAAACTATCTGATGTGGCAAACCGGCAATTTTTTTTCCAGTGGGCCAGGGACCAGTGCCTGGTTCAGCTGGTGGCAGCAACTGCGTGTAACACCGTTACACAAATGCGCGACCGGCTGTTTCTTTCTTTCCTCACCTCGCACGACGTGACGTCACCTGGAGTGTTGGAAAGTATGAACTGTGGCGCTATGACATATCAGTGTTATGCTTCTGAAAATATATTTCTTTCTTTCCTGGCAACTCGCTGCGGACCAGTGACCACTTTGAGAAGCACTATTCTAGACCACCCTGATGTTTGGTATGTTTGGGACTCAACAGGCACTAGAGGCTGCAAAAGCACAACAGTAAATCTAGCATCAGCAATCTCACTATTCCCTATTGCTGGCTTCTGGTCATTCTGCACTCTTCCTCTGCTGCCTGAAGGAAAATACAAATAGTTTGCAGACTGATTCTTAAATGACTCCACTCAAAGAACAGAAAGAACAACGTAGACATCTTCGGTGTAGGCCACAATGTAAGATCTAAACACTTGTTAGATCTTACATTGAGGGCTGGCACTTGTGGCTTTGGGCTGCCTGAGGGCAATCGTTGAGGTTGACCTTAAAAATCAATATAACAATATAAAATATGATGCAAGGAGCTGAATACGTTTGCTAAGCCTGCTGTGACTACACAACAAGGAACAGAAAAAAATTGGGAATTTCTACTCCATAAAAATATGACTTTGAACTAAACCTGTCCTTGATAGGTGCATAATCCCCAACGATCTTAGGAAAACAGAGCACATGAAACCTAAATGGAAGACTTTTCCAATTTTTAAACAGTGTATATGCACCTATATGTACATATGCACATATATGGTGCACCGATATATCGGTCCGTATTGGATCGGCACTGATACAAGGAAAATTGACATTAACAGCAATCAGCTTTTTTGGCCAGTATAGCCGATAATGTCACTGATAAATGCTGCATGCATGCACGCAGCTGCAGCCTGCATGCAGCCAGGAATGCAGCTCGGCAGCATGGAGAGAAGGGTCTGACCAGTAAGTCTGGGTAAAAGGCAAGGCAAGGGGTGTGGGCAGATCAAAGCCCTCATGGTGAGGGAGGGAGTGAGGTTAGGACTAGGGCCGAGGCAAGCTCTGCCCAGCCAGGGTGGTGCAGGGCACAGGACGGAAGGCTTGTCCAGGAAGTGCAGAGGGGAAGGGCAGTTGCCCTGGGGGAGGCATGGGGGGCATGTGGCCCCCAGATTTGTGCGTGGGGTAGGATAGGCTGTCTGCTACAGGCTCAGGGCCACGGGCTACGCTGGATTCTTCCCGGCAGGGGCTGCACTCAAGATAAACGGGGGTGGGGCAGGCAGCAGCGGTGCCAGAGTGGGGGCTATGGGGTGGGCTATAGCCACCCCAAAATTCACTGTAGCCCACTCCATAGCCCCCACTCCCAGCACCACCGCCACCCACCCCGCCCCGCCCTCCCTGAGCACAGTCCTGGCCCAGCCCCCAGCCTGTAGCAGGCAGCTTGCCCTTAGCCTGTGCACAGATCTGGGGAGGTACATGCCCCACATGCCTCCCCTGGACTAGATGTAGCATTAGGGACCTGCGCCCCCCTCCCTACCCCATGCGCCCCCCGATGAGCCACCTGCAGCTCTCTCTCATGCCCTGCCCTGTCTGGGCAGCACCTGCCCCTGCCCTGCCCTAGCCCCATTCCTTCCCTTCATCGTGGGGGGCTTGATCTGCGCCCCCCGCTCCCCTCCCCCACCACAGACTTACCAGCTGGACTTTGCTCTCCAAGCTGTAGGGCTGCATATCGGCAATCAGATCAGTATCAGCTGATATGGCTGGTTAATAATCGGCCATCGGTTTCAGCCAAAAAAATCTTTATTCGTGCACCCCTAATATATATACATACATACAAATATACGCACATTAAAATAAAATGTAAAGTAAAAATAGAAGCTAAAGGAGTTTCATCATATACTGGGAACTTTAAGAGTAATATCTTCACCTTACTAGCTAATGTCCCTTTAAAAATAAGGGAGAGGGGAAGAATAAATCTGCAAGTTACATCCTTTGCATAGAAAAATCAGAATTATACATCACAACTGTTCAATTTTTGGCAAATATCAGACTACTACTGCTTTCCATTAGCACATCCATTAATGATGTATTCTAATTAAAAATTATGAAAATGATACTTCTCTGCTATGTATTTCATTACAGTCAAGTGAAAAACCAGAATTTATAACTCTATTCTGTGCACACTCCTGCTCAAAATATACAAACTTTCTGAGAGAAAAAAATATTTAATTGGATTTTCTCATCTAAATTAAGTATTCCTCACAATATGGCTTCTTTTGAGAAATGGTAATTATTGTGTCCAGATTTCTATCTGACCCCTTTTTCCAATTGTCTTGCCTATTATCCAGGTTAAAATATGTAAATTTAGCCAGAAAATTATATTCAGTTAATTAGTCATGTAGTACAAACTTAAATCATTTTGCCTGTTCCCATCTCTGAATAAAGCAAGTGGCTATCATGTAAAATTCAAATCCCTTAGGGGATTACTATTTTCCAGTGTAATAAAGTACCATAACTTGATTTGGGGTGTAGGCTGTAGCTGTGTTGGTCTCAGGACATAGGCAGACAAGGTTCTTTGGGTGAATATGATATTTTTTATTAGACCAACTTAAATAGTTGGAAAACAATTTCCAATCATTCCAATCAAAAATTTTTTTTCCAATCATCATGCCTCCATTCAGCTATCTCTTGAATACTCCAGCACCAATGCCTCCTTTTTAGATATGATGATCAGTATCCAGAATGGTAAAATATAGACGACATTATACAAGAAATCCACAGACCAACATACATATCTGCGCAGAACCAGCAATCACCCTAAACACACCAAGAAAGCTGTGATAGACAGCCAAGCCCTCAGATACCACTGCATTTGCACTGAAGAGAACACCCGGGATTGCCACCTCACCAATCTTAAAAAGACTTTCACCCAAAAAGGACACTCCTCCAGAGAGACAGATCGCACATTTGAAAGAGCCACATGGATACCACGTGAAGAATTGCTGCAGTACAGAAGAAAACCCCCCATGAAACATACATCACTGGTTATGACATATCACACCTCCCTCAAACCCATATGGAAAATCCTCAAACAACTGCAATCCATACTAGAAAGAGACCCTATTCTTAAAGAGATCTTCCCAAAACTACCCATCCTAGCCTTCAAACAAGCATTGAACCTCACTAACCTCATTACCAGAAGCAAACTTCCTCAGGCCCAGAACACACTGTCATAACCCAGTGATTTTGGTGCCTCGGCACTATGGAGTTTTCTTGTCACATGAGAGCCTCTTGCACAGCAAGGGTTTTGCTGCATAAAGAACCCGCATGCAGGAGAGAGTTCCTACCAATTTGCAGCTCTTTGCAGGATGCATTTTCTCTTTGCAACACAGAAGTGCACGGTGCAAAGAGTTCCCGCCATTCGGATGTAAATTTGTGTCCCACTATTGGCTAGTGCTAAATTATTCACGTGGCGGCCGGTAATTGGCTTGCTGGCCATTTAAAAATTAGCGCGACTTCCGCCCAAGTCGAAGAGCTTTAAGCATGCTGCAGAGTGCCTCGAAAGAGATCTGACTTGCGGCTAGCTGGTCGATAGACTGATCACCTATCGATCCTTCTTCCCGTCGCCGAACGCAATCCCAGACGTACCCTTTTCCCGCCGGCTTGAGTTACGGACGGATTTACTGGCTTTGGCCTCGCCAGTTGGAGCAACTCACATTGTTGTCCAGATGACCGAACCGTTTCTGTCGCAGCCACCCGCGATGTAAGTAAAGTTTTTTACAACCATTAAGCCTTGTCAGCCTCTCCATTCACCAGCCCGCCCTGACGAACGAGCAGTTTCTAAATCACCTCGAGTCGGCTCAGCCCGGCCGAGACATGGCGACGAGGATGGGATTAAAGGGCACGGTGATGGAGAAGAACTTAATTGGGTGCTGCCCCTGGCGCACCGGGAACCGCCACGTAGAGAATGCTAACGATCTATGGGCGCATATCGCTTACCACCAGGCGGTAGAAGGGGAGGAAAGAAGTATTGATGGCTACTTCTCCGTAAAAAGAGAAGAGGCCGTAGTGAAAGAATGGAGAACAAAGCTATCCCTTGGGGAGTTCGGATGCATAATGGGGAGCGACCGGGTTTATTATCGGCCCCTGGAGGAAACATCAACCATATCCCTAGCTGGGGTGAAAGCGCGGAAGGCAGAAAAGCTGACCCCCGCTCAGGAGTTCGCCAAATGCACCCAATACTTAAAGGAGGGGGGGGAACCCACCCCCACGGACTGGTTCAACTGTCCGGATTTGGTGCCTGAGTCGCAGGGCCACGAGCTCCTCGTTCAGCTACGGGAGAATTTGGAAACTAAGGGCCGTCACAAGCCGAAGTGGGGTCTAATTAAATGGAAAAAGGGAAAGATGATAAATGTGCTGTTCCGTGCAGTAACGGGTCTACTAAGGGAATACGCGAATTTGGAGGCTCAGATGCATACTGCGGGTAAGGAGTCGCTGGAGCGGACAGCAAAGGGCTCTGGAGCAGCGTTTGTTAACAGTGCCAGCCGCATGATGCTGTTAGCAGAAAATGGCGCCGAAAGAAGCGCGAGCTACCCGGGGAACCCGGAAAGGAGGGGCGGAGTTTTGGAAGACCCAGCGGGGATCCCCCTAGTGACTCCAACCCCTGAGGTGACGTCGTTCCCAACGGTCACACCTCCTTACCACGGGGAGGGGGCAATGGGAGGAGGGATATACTCAACGCTCCCAGATACAGAATTTAACCCTCTCTCTGCCGCAGCTTACCCGATAGCTGTGACGAAGCATGTTGAGGATGAAGAAGGTACCACGCATACCACTGTTATCTCTCGCACACGCACCAGACCAGAGATACAAGAGCTTTGCAAAGAATCTAAAATAAGGCCGGGAGAAACCTTGGCCATGTGGTTAGGAAGACTGATAGTGGAATTTGGATCTGACACTCTGGATAAGGAAGAAGCGAGTGCCCTGACACGACAAGCAGCGTGGAGCGGAGGGCGCGCTACTGATTTGAATGTGGTCACGGACAGTGCTCACTGGCCCATCCCGCTCCTGGAGCTTGTGGTAGGACAGGTAAACCACAAATTTCACACCTGGCACGAAGGTCGTCCACAGAAGGCTACTGCGGAGCAACTCCTCCTGGCTATAGTTGGAGTGTCATATCTTTCATGGAGCCCAAGAATAAATCCAATGGGACTAACAGCAGTCCAGCATAAAGAGAGATGGGCTCATCATCACCTATCGGACCCCGGGGCAATTCCAACGCCCTTGGAAGCCATAGATGCCTGTGTGGAGGTATACGGAGGAGCGAATGCTGTTACACTCCGACTCTTCTTGAACCCGATGGCAAGTCAACCAGTAGGAAATCTTTTAGGCCATCTCCCACGGTTACAGGCACTTATGAAGCAAGGTGAGGAAGCTTCTAATGACACAAGGGATCGACCTTCAGCGTACCTGGCTGCAACATTGAGGCCTAGGCGTCAAGGGTATACCCCTCAGCGAGAGCCATGGGGGTCACCTCCAAGTACCCCAAAAGAAAGAACTTCAAAGGAAAGAACTCTGAAGGAAAGGACTATGCTCGGATTTCTTCTCGCTCACTCCGGACTAAAAAAGGCTCAATTGAGACTTTTGGGAGACAAGGCCCAGGCCAGTATGGCTGAAGCATTGGGATTTAATTTCGAGGATTTGTCAAAAAACGAGTAATGGCCGTTGGCTCCACCGGCGGCCTTCACCAATTCAAACCCGATCCTACTGATTCTCGTCCATACGCTGAACTCACTGTTTACAACCCTACCGATCCGGATGACCAACAACAGGCATTCTTCCTTCTCGATACTGGAGCTCAGACCAATGTGATTACCTCCATGATACCTCATCAAAAGACCACCAAGACAATCAAGGTACAAGGGCTTAACGCTATCGCCATCACAGTGAAGGTCAAGTTTTGGGTTCAGGATCACCGATATCCCCTAGAGGCTGTTCTAGGGGGCATTAACATTTTAGGAATTCCGGGGATAAAAGTGCTTGACCTCAAGGAACAAGTGTTACAGGCATTACCCGTAATTATCCCAGAGCAGGACTGGCATCGACCAACGCTTCGTGACACTTCCACCTGGCGATATCGGCCAATCCCAACTAAGGATTCTCTAAAACAGTCCCTTACTGACCTTCTGCAGCGACTCGAGAGACGAGGCTGTATTAAGACTGTAACAGCCAGCACCTACCTATCATCAGGATGGGGAGTTGCGAAACCTGGGAAGCCTAATGAAGCCCGGTTGGTCGTGGACTATAGAGAAGTCAACAAAAGGTGTCAGGTACTTCAACAACCTAATCCATCTACTTTGCCACAGTGTATGTTTGAGATGGGACAGTTCCAACAAAGTAAGTGGGTTGGAGTCACATTGGATCTAAAAAATATGTTCTTTTCCATTCCAATAACTGACCCGGAAGGAATACTAAATATGTGTATTGATAGCATCATGTACAGGTGGACAGTTTGTCCGCAAGGATATCGCAACGCTCCATCATTAGCCAATGGTGCCATGAATAACACCCTGAAAAATTTTCGAGCCTTGCACTCTCTTCCCCCAGAAAAAGAATTAAAAATTTGGAGTTATGTTGATGATATTGCCATCGTGGGTCGCGATAGCTCTGTAGTTGCCGGTGTAGTAAACCAACTAGTTGCTCACCTTCAAAGTGAGGGATGGACAATCAATGAGGAAAAGTCAAGCCTACATCCTGTAGATGACATTATGTTCCTTGGCACTCGATACATCGGTTCCATCCGCCACGGAGTCTTGCATGAGGGTCCTAACATCGATCTGCTAAAAACATTCCACCCTGTCACTAAGAGGCATTTTCAACAGCTTTTGGGTCTTTTAAATTGGTATCGACATTATGTTGAACCCAGCGATTTGGCACTTCTCACTAAATTACAGCGACAGATTCGTGACAAGTCCTGAAAGTCCACGCCTTGGACGGAAAAGGATCAGCAGAATCTGCTTCGCCTGCTAACCACGGTTAAAGGTACACAACTCCATGCCATCGATCTGGGTGAGTCACTAACCGTAATCCTTGGATTCACCATCAACCACGTGTGGGCTGTCATGCACAACCCGCGATGAGCTAGTATACACGGCCCATAAGACACTTCAAGCGGCACAACATCGATATGGAGCTATAGGAAAGATTCTCCTAGCCGAACAACTGGTGGAGCCGTTAGCAAGGGGGCATGGGACGTTACGCGCTCCTGGTGCCACATTGTTACCCTTGCTGGACGCGGGAAGAATCGACCCACATTTTCAAGGGGAGTCTAAGACCTGGAATACACTAGTACTTACCCACCATTATAATTGGCATTGTTGGAGGTTGGAAGACACGGTACCTGATCCAAGCCCAGAAGAAGAGAAAAAGGTTCCTACACTGTATGGAACTTCAGCCCCAGCGTGGATGGACTCGGACGGAACCTCCCGACATGGCGGAGGCTATGGGTACTATTGCAAAGCTTGTAATGATAAGGAAATTTTTCAAGCTGACCCAGATGATAATTCGTCCCAAAAATGTGAATTATAGGATTCCTTAAGGTACTGGAGCACTGTCTGACACATCATGACGATACACTTCCCGTTCCAGTTATCGCCATTGATTCGCAGTATATCTACAAAATCCTTACGGGCACAGCTTTTCCCTCTGAGAATTTGAATGATTGGCAAGATGTTTGGGAGACGTCAACTAAATTTGTACACCTTCCATTGATTAGGCACACTAAGTCCCATCGTCCAGATACTGATCCAGTGCATGAGGTAATTGATAAGCTCTTGGAGGATCCACTCCAGACCAACATAGCTTTGCCTGTCACATCTACCACTGATCCTGAAGTAAATCCATTTCTCACGTGGCTTCACGAAAATTGGGGTCACCCAGGACCACGGGCTTGTCATCAACGTTGGTGCCGAACCATTACGGAGCCGGCCTCATATGGAGCCTGGCGGGATTGGGAAAAGGTAGCTCAGGCCTGTGAGACATGTGCTAAAGAGGAGTGTCATAAAACCAAGCATCAGATCGGAGATTTCGATTCTTCACAGTTTCAGGCAGGAAAAGTTTGGCAGGTAGATTTACTGGGACCCCTCCCAGGGTCTAAACCACCAAATAAAGGACTAGTTGTGTTTGATTTGGGGACCAGACAGTTGCAGGTTGTTCCCTTATGGAAAAGCAATGCCACTGCTGTTATTGCTGCCTTAACTGCTGTGTTTGCCACCTGGCAACCCCCTCATAAAATTCAGTCTGATGGAGGACCTCCGTTTAACTCTAATGCTCTGGATAAATTTGCTCATCTTCACAATGTGGCATGGCATCTTCATCTGCTATACTACCCGCAGTCCAATGGCGTTGTGGAGAGACACATAGGTCTATACAAGGAGCAGCTTCGCCTTAGAGGAGGAGGGACGTTTAAAAATTGGACTAAATTTAATCACGATGTCCCTATTTCACTAAACACTGCTAAAGCGTTATGGGATGACGCTAATGTCCGGAAACCCCCACCTTGGGAGCCCAAGTTCCAACCTGACGAGTTAGTGTGGATCTCAATACCTCACCCTCATCAGTCTCATCCACAAGTTCACAAAGGGACAGTTCAGTGGTCAGGACAGTATCGCAATACCTATTCTGTCCAACTGGAAGAGAAGCCTGATTGTCCTCCTATTATCGTTCATCACAACTGGATGACTCGCCGTTCTGACGCTCACCCAGTATCCTTACAGCGAAACCAATTATGATTCTTTCTCGTTGTGTTTTGTCTTGTTATTCTGTTTTCTTCATAGGATTTGACCCCAGCAAAAGCGGTAATTCACAACTACCTGATTGTGAGACCAGGCTGTAGTCCATTCGAGGCCAGAAAGTGATAGTTGCGAGGGAGGCACTGAGACGGCAAAGAACCCATCTGCTCAGGACTTGTTATGACACTATTTTCATTTGTTGGGTGTTTACTGACATTGTCTGTTATGGGAGAAGACGGACTGAAGCGGATGTTCTCCAATCAGACAATGATCAACAGTTGTTATGTGTTCAAAGTTATTTGTTTATGTATTTCTATATACATTGGTTGTGAAGGCTTTGCCAAGTCAGTGAATCCTCTAACAAAGATGCCGTATGATGTGCTCATGTGTCGAAAATTCCAGTTGTTCCGTCGGCAAGGGGGCATGTCATAACCCAGTGATTTTGGTGCCTCGGCACTATGGAGTTTTCTTGTCACATGAGAGCCTCTTGCACAGCAAGGGTTTTGCTGCATAAAGAACCCGCGTGCAGGAGAGAGTTCCCGCCAATTTGCAGCTGTCTTTACAGGATGCATTTTCTCTTTGCAACACAGAAGTGCACGGTGCAAAGAGTTCCCGCCATTCGGATGTAAATTTGTGTCCCGCTATTGGCTAGTGCTAAATTATTCACATGTGGCAGCCGGTAATTGGCTTGCTGGCCATTTAAAAATTAGCGTGACTTCCGCCCAAGTCGAAGAGCTTTGAGCATGCTGCAGAGTGCCTCGAAAGAGATCTGACTTGCGGCTAGCTGGTCGATAGACTGATCACCTATCGATCCTTCTTCCTGTCGCCGAACGCAATCCCAGACGTACCCTTTTCCCGCCGGCTTGAGTTATGGACGGATTTACTGGCTTTGGCCTTGCCAGCTGGAGCAACTCACATTGTTGTCCAGACGACCGAACCGTTTCCGTCGCAGCCACCGGCGACATAAGTAAAGTTTTTTACAACCATTAAGCCTTGTCAGCCTCTCCATTCACCAGCCCGCCCTGACGAACGAGCAGTTTCTAAATCACCTCGAGTCGGCTCAGCCCGGCTGAGACACACACCAAATGAATCCAGACCATGCCAGGACAAGAAATGCAAAACCTACCAACACATCTCCACCACCCCCATAATTACTACACCCCACAACAGAGCCATCAGCATTCCTGGATCTTACAACTGTGCCTCCAGAAATGTAATATCTCTCACCCAGTGCACCAAATGCCCCGATGGAAAATATGTAGGAGAGACCAAACAACAACTGTACACCAGAATGAACACACACCGGAAAGTTATCAAAGACAAGAATACCCAATTACCTGTGGGGGGACATTTCTCACAAAACCACTCTCTCTTAAATCTCTCTGTTCTAATCCTCAAAGGAAAGTTACAGAACACTTCTCAGAGACAAGCTTATGAACTTCACTTCATCAACCTCCTGGATACAAAAAATCATGCACTAAATATAGACATTGGATTTATGACACATTATAACCTGCCTGACATCTGACTCCCCAGGTACCTCTCCACTATCTAACTGCTACATTCATCCCTCTTCTCCCCCCTACCCACCCTGTCTCTCACCCACTGACTCCTCAATTTACATCTTCACTGACTGCCTATCTTACATGCATACCAGCCCAGCCTCTGGCTTCTTTACTATTCATTCCATCCAGGAAGAGCACACACCAACTGCAGAGACTTCCTCAGTCTGATGAAGAGGTTTTAAACCCAAAAGCTTGCCAAAAAATTGTTTTCCAACTATTTAAGTTGGTCTAATAAAAGATACCATATATACCCAAAGAACCTTGTCTTGCCTATAACTTGATACAATAACATACCACACTGTTATTCTTTTCTTATTACATACTGTTAGCAACAATTATGGAAACGAAGCAGGTTCAAATTTAGACTATGCTCCTGCAAACATTTACACAAGCCCCAAACAGTAATAACCCATTTCTTCATGTACCCCAGTATAACCCATCTAAAGAAATGAAAATTCACTTTTCCTCAATCGCAATAGGAGTATTTTGAAAAATGCTTACAACATTTGTGGGGAAGAAGGTATATGAAACTAAAACAAGTGTCTATTTTAGAGAAACAATGCAACGTTAAAAGATGGATAGTTAAATTAATGGCAAATTGCCAATAATCTGTCAAATTCTTCAAGGTACAGAAACCCCATGATGGTACTCAGCCCCCAATGACAATGACAAATTTTATAATGTTGCTTTGGTCTTCTTTTTCAATTAAAAAAAAGTTTAGATCAAGGGGCCTAATTCCTACCACAGTTCAAAACTGTCATCTGCCCTACACAAATGTTGCATGGTGACAAGTTGCAAGGTGCTCAACTTGCTACTTACCTGGTCTGGAGAAAAAGCAAGGTTGCATCTGGCCCTGCATACACAATCTTCTGTCAGTGAGGCAGCACTGTACCTAGACTCCTGGCAGCCCCAGATTAACTTTTAGTATTGGGCCTTCCTTCACCAGAGATAATGTTAATAATAATTAAAAAATTACTATTTTTCAGGCCCCCTTACTGTCCAGGCCTCGGGCAGCCGCCCAGTTCACCCATGTCTATGTCTGGCCCTGAACTGAACTGAAATATAATTGTCAATGATACGCAAATGAGGGCAGCGAACACATACACATGAGGATGAATATGTGATTATATCATAAATAGAGAGAAATGACTATGCTGCAGGTATTGGTACTATGCCTGCCTATATAACTGCAGCAGTTTGCCAGTTGCTCTGTGAAGAATAAGGCTTTCCCCACAGAGGGCACGATGGTCAGCTGACAACATCCTTTTGGAAATAGCGAGTCCAAAGAAAATATTCACATAGCCTTATCCATTAGGGCTGTGCAAAGCTTCAGCTTCAGCTGATTCGACTCGGAGGAGATTTGGCCTGACTCAGTGGCCATATCTCCAAATGCGAATTGGATCAAAAGACTCATTAATCTCTCTGCATCGAATAGGAATACTCTGAATCGACTTGGAGAGATTCAGAGATTTGGTCATAGATACAGCTTTATATGTTTTTTCTACATACTTTGAGGTACCAGGCATGGCTTGCGAACACTGAGATGCTGGGGCTGATGGAGCATCCCACGGGAGCGCAGGGCGGGGTCCCCCGTGCGCTTGGCAGCAGACCCAGAAGTGGACCAGAAGCACTTTTTGTCCCCTTCCGGGTTCACTGTGGAGCATGTGGGGGACCCCCTCCTGGGTCAGTGGGGGACACTTGCGGTCCCCCCGCAGCCAATCGCTGAGTTGGGGTGGCAGAATGGGGCCTGCGTGCTTGACAGCGGACCCAGAAGTGGACTGCCAACGTGAGGATGTTGTCAAGAAAACTAACCACACCTTGTCATGCATCCACAGATGCATCATGAGCAGGTCCAAGGAGGTGATCCTCCCCCTCTATGCGACACTGGTCAGGCCACAGTTGGAGTACTGTGTCCAGCATCGAGAGGGTCCAGCAAGGCAGGCCCTATGAGGGGAGGCTATGGGACCTGAACCTGTTCAGCCTCCACAAGAGAAGGCTAAGAGGGGATCTGGTGGCTGTCTATAAACTCACCAAGGGGGACCAGCAGGCAATGGGTGAGTCCCTGTTCCCGCGAGCACTACTGGGAGTAACAAGGAATAACGGCCATAAGTTGACTGAGAGTAGATTCAAACTAGACAACAGGAGGCACTACTTCACAGTCAGGGCGGCTAGGATCTGGAACCAACTTCCAAGGGAAGTGATGCTCGCTCCTACCCTGGGAGTCTTCAAAAGGAGGCTAGACAATCACCTAGCTGGGGTCATTTGACCCCAGCATTCTTTTCTGCCCATAGCAGGGGGTCAGACTTGATGATCTGCTCAGGTCCCTTCCGACCCTACCTACTATGAAACTATGAAGTACTTCCGGTCCACTTCCGGGTCCAATGCCAAGCATGCACGGGGGCCCCTGTGCTCCTGTGGGACACTCCATCTGCCCCACCATCTCAGCGTTCATGAGCCATGCCTGGTACTGTGAGGTATGTAGAAAAAACATATAAAGCTGCGTGTATGGCCGAATCGCTGATTCTCTGAATCAGAATCAAATCTTCAGGTTTGGATTCAGCCTAAATGAATCAGGACAGCGATCCGAATCAGTGAATCGAATCACTGTCCTCCAAATCAGGCCAAATATGAATCTGAATCGAATATGGCCCACTTGGCAAACCCCTATTATTCATGCTACCAAGACAAAGCAGTTGCCCATGACTGCATTGTGCAGACAAAGCAAGCTGCTAAATCAGTTCTAGAATTATGGAAACATCAAGCCAAAGTGCTGAAACTAAAACTTCCTACTAGCCATATTCTAGCTGTGGAGAATGCTCTCATTTAAATCCTACTCCACGGGATTCCCACAACCCAGCACAATACTGGAGAGTTGCTGAGAGCAATGTAACATCATTGCTCATCTGTTTGTGGTGGTAGGAATCACTTGCAATACTTACCCTATGCAATCTTGCCGCAGGCAAACTGCCATATGTACAAGTGGACCAGAGGAGAATCTGTTTTTTGCACTGTCTTCTACACAGGGATTTGGGCTTCATGTAGGCCTCCATGAATAGCACGCTGAAAGACCTGGCACAGAATTTGGCTTCCACACCAGGAATAGCCTGGTGGACCCAAACTCAGTGCAGTATACAACCAATCACAAATGGTCACAACAGCCTTGTCTTCTATCATCTGGGCAAAAAGTAATACTTTGTGTGTGTGTGTTCACCCATTTATGTAAATCCCAACATTTCTCTAGAGGAAAAATCACTGAGCCAAAATACACTTTCTAAAAAAAGTTGTTTAATTAAATTTCTAAACAAAAGAAAAGGTAGAAAACAATATAGCATGAACCTCTTAAATCCAATGTAGCAATACAGAAGAAAATCCTTTTACCTACAAATTATGTTTTATCTTATTCATATCAATGGAACATTTATTTTTTTAATGGAAAACTAATAAAAACTTTTGTAATATTTCATCATTATCTTCTAGTTGGAACTTGACAGGTTTAGGATGCAATGAAGGTTAAGTACTGCTAGTAACAAATGTTCTTTTTGGACCAATGTTAAATTTAAAACTTTCTAGAATGAATGGAATTCTTCTATCAAGAGAATATAAAAGTATAAAGGTTTAGAAATGCCTGCACCTTTAAAAGTAACTACATTAGTCTGTGTTATCACGTGCAATTTTTGCTTTCAAAACTTATATTGAAATATTTGTCACTTTAAAACATTGTAGGGCATTACAATCTCCTTCATCAAAAGTTGATATCAATGTCACCAACATACATGCTAATGTCACTGATTCCGTAACGTATCATTCAGTGGCATGTCGAGGGCAGAATGTATTTATGCAGTAATAGGAAAAGTGCAAAGTTGACAAGAGGAGAAGGACAAAACATTAAAGGAAAACACATTGTATTAATATGTTTTTTTAGAAGTTCACTTTCATGCTAGTGTTTTAAACTTCAAGGATCTTTTGGTAAGTGACAGTAAAAAAGACTAACTATCAGACCAAATAATAAAAACGTAAATTAAACTCCCTCTAATTAAAATGACTTAGGGACAGTGAAAAACAGTTTTTCAAGCTCAGGTGCAGTAAAACAAGTTAAGATTTGGTCAGTACCTTCTGTTTTAATGTGTAAATCGTTAATATGCAATTGTGATCCTTATCGACTTAAAGCTGAGCTTTATAAACTCTGCTAACGTTTGTCAATTCAACGTCATTTTGTTTAAACATAAATGTATCCACTTGAAGGACACTGCTGAACATCATAACTAAGATTAACTACTGAAATAATAAGTCAATTTTCCAGCACAATTTCAGAACAAAAATTTTGTTTACAAGAATAAATTATGATGGCCCAAGTGTTCAAAAGTAATCTCAATTTTTACATACAACACTGCATCTACCAATAATTCTGCTTAACTTTTGCCCACATTAAATTGGGGTTATATACCTGTTTCATATACAAATTTTGCCTCTAAATACTCTTATTTTCATACAAAATAAATTCAATACCAACATTAAATTTGGATTATATACCTGTTTCACATACAAATTTATCCTCTTAATACTCTTTCCATACATAATAAATTCAATACCAAATTATCTTGGTGCAAAATTATACCTACAAAAACACAGGCTAGACCTGAAAGTTTGGCCCTAAATGTCTTTAAAAAAATTCCTCCTGCCTATGAATGATTACTGGAAACGGGGTTTAGAAGGGACAAAGAGAGTAAAGAAAATATAATATAAGGAAATATTATGAATAATTTACAAGAAAGGACTGAAGTAACTGAACTGAACTTTAACACACAGGATAAAGTTCAATTCAATTCAGTCCCTTTAAGTGTTAGAGGTCTTTCAAAATAAAAATAGTAAAAAAAAAAAATACCTGATCATTTAAGATCTAACTTCATGTATTAACTCTACTGCAACTAAATACCTGCCCTAGATAACACATTTAACATTATAGCTAAATTGGAAATTACAAAAATCCTCAAAGAAAGTACAAAATATTAAGATGCTCCTACAAAAAACTAGAACTCTTGGTTCCAAAAGTACTATCCATATTAAGATGGTAATGTTTGAAGTGGAACACACTTTATATTTTTTTATTTCTTAACTAACTGTTGCATAATGGTCATATAGTACTTACTGTACATAGAGAATGAATTAACAGAATTAATAGAGATAAGTGTGTTCAACAGTAAGACCTAATCCTACAAACCTTACTTACTTGGGTAATGCCCACAGAAGTAGCCTCAAGTCAATGAAGCTATTCACGCTTAAGAAGTAGGGGCTTTGACCCTTGCAGAATAGCAAGAAAACCTTCAGTCCAGAAGCTGCACACTGAGAAGTATCTAGTGTGGGATTATAACTCAATTTAGCAGATTATTTATTTGATGTATTAATTCAAAGTCATTTTCAGTTGTTTGCAAGTTTCAGCTACTGATACAACGTTTCCTCTGTTCTCCAGAATTTGAACCCCTAGTTTATAAAAAAAGAATTTAGTCCTTCTGATATGGAAGCTAACCTTCATATTGGGGGCTGGGGATGTACTGCTATCCTTGTCAAGTCTCAAAATATGCAGAATGAAAGAACAGTAGCAAAATAACAGTGAGCGTCCTCCATTTACATCAATGCTACAAGCCCTAGTTGCTACTAGTGAATTAGTACTTTCCTGATTCACTGAAAAATACATCTATATAAAAAATATTTATATTAGATATTTTTGCTGTAAAATTCCTCGCTGCTAATACAGAAATACTGTATTGATGCAAATAATAGATTTAGATGACTTGTATCAGCCAGGGTTGACAACAACCAGCTAACCTATACCTAGATTAAGAAAAAGCCCAGGCTAGGTGGGGGCTAGCCAAATCAAGTTAGATAAAACCTGGTCTAAAATTTGACCTCCCACAGGTATTTAAATGCTGGTGACCATGTACAGTCTTGTCTACAATGACAATTTCTGCAATCTCTCTTTCTTGATAGCATGAGCCATAAATTACGAGTTGACAAAGCCCAAGAATAACAGCTGAAGTATCAGAGAACACATATACATCAACCACTTTTATCACTGTTTCCTGAGGAATTTGACCCAATTTTTCATAGCTGTCTGGCAAAAACAGAGACTTAATTTCAGTAGCTTTTAATCAAGTTACAAAAAGCTGTTTCACAACAAAGATAGCTGACCTTTGTCCTGTTAGCACGTCTTCTGTTGGAAGAACAGTGTGGTAATACTAGTTCTGCTTTTCCAAAAATGATTTCACTAGTGTGGATAAGTGTATTTACATAGCGTAGCTATAAATACCCAACATTTAGTGTCCCCTAGCTCAGACTCAAAATTCAACAGGAATACATGCAAGTTCCACTACCAAAGGAGTAAACAAGAGGAGTTAGAGTATATGTGCTCACTGAGTCAGAATGGGTTGAGGAGTCTTGCCCAAGCGTTGGAGAGCAGAACCTGGTCTACAAGTCATGTGAACACATCTCTTTCAACATTCTCTTTATTATCAAAAAATCTTAACACGCACACACTAACTCAACTTAATCAAAACTACTGAATAAAGCAGACAGGCTCAAACTAGGCTTACTACATGATCATATACATCATTTTAAACAAGGTACCAGTCTAATAAAATAAGAAAGAGAACCCTTAAAAAATTAAAACAAAAATATTCAAGTCACAGTGCCTTATGCTGAAGTTAACCATAAGACAGCATTTGCTGTTTTGGACTACTGTAATTATTAAAATTAAAATACCCTTAAGCAATTCAATATTTCTTTGAAAAACAGTCCTTGCCTGTGCCATTATCTCTTCAATACTGACATAAACTTCTACAAATTAAATCTATCCAATCATACTGGGGATCATATTCTTACTCTAGAAATAACACAGCTAAATTTTTCTCTGCATTCTTCCTCCCCTCTACAGGAGGGTTATCAATTGAGCAGAACACATAGACTTATATGAGATTAAATGTGCTACCTTTTACTATAGCTGGCAATGTTGGTAAACAGCCTCCTGAATACAAAGGGTCTAGGAGGTAGTCTGTTACCAGACTGATGGCTGTTTGTACCAAATATGTATCAAACTGTGTGCATTAGCTACAAAATAATATTTCATATACAGCCTTTCTAGATTTTAACATTATTCACCAAGAGTTCCATTCTTCTGAGTTTGCGTTTATTCTTTGGCATGGGCTTGTCATATAAACCATTTTTAAGAAGATGTTCTTTGCTGTGATGGATCTGAGCACCATGCTGAAGCTGGAAAGAACACAAAGCTTGTAGAGGACGAAGTATAGTCTGCAAAAAAACATGAGGAAATTTGTTTTAAAATTTATTCTTTGAGATACCTTGTTATCCAGATCATCTGACCCATGTCCCTAAATCCCCATTTTCATATCCTTGCTCAGCAGGCTCCTAGTCCCACCCCTCTGGACTCCCAGTGTGCTTAGCATACATTCCCAACTATTTGCAGTTCACTCTCCACAACTGTGGTTATTTGCGCCAATCTCTTTGTCTAACCAGTCTCATTTTTTCTTAATCTGATTCCTTAGTCAATCTCAGTATCCACTACTCACTCCACCGTTTGCTATCCCAGGTACTATACTTCAGAGTTAGGATATGAAATTTGATGGATGCTGGCTTCTGTGCAAGGGACATGAATTTTGCCACTTCTGTGAAAATCTGCTCAAATGTGGCAAAACTAAACCTTGCAAACCAAACTGAAATTGTTCAAATGCTCAGTAAGACATGCTGAAGCTGCTCAGCTAACTTTTCTAGGGATTCTGCATGTGCTGAACATGCTCCAGTCTGCAACTAGAGCTTGGTGCTAGGTGGACCATGAAGCAACTGGGCAGGCGCTGTCTCTTTCCTGTGCTTTCAATGACATTTCTGTGCAGCCTAGTAAGTATGAAAGAGGAAGTTGCCTGATCTGAATGTGAAAGAGCAAAGGCTTTGAAAAGGAGTCAAGTGTGACAACACTGCCTTGCCTGTTAAATACCTGTCTCTGGGAATAGAATTCACAAATTAAATTTCTTATCTAGTGTGTGGGGAGCTAGACACCTAATAATTGAATTTATAACACTGAGTACAGGGATGACTAAGGTAGTCAAGAAACAGGAGGGGTTTGTTTGAAATTCTGCCCATTTCCTGGACTACCTGCAACACTAAATAAGGTGCCTAGGTGAGAATTTAATTCACACCTTGAAACAACTTCATGGACTTATGCACCCAACTACTTGTGTGTTCAGTGCTAGGTACAAGGATCTCAGGGCTGGTTTACAGTCAAGAGTCTATTTCAACTGGCCTCTGCAGATCAGTGGCATTCCTGACTACTCCTTTGAGGACTACTGCTACTGCTGCCATCTCCTGCCCTCCAGCATCTCTGTGCTACCCGACTGCACTGAGCAATGCACTCCGCTGTGGGCAGGCAGGCAGGCAGATGTGTGGACAGAGGCATGTTTTTCATCTCAGCTCTCACCCTGTAGCGTTTCCCATGTTCCCCAGGCCAGCAAGAGGGGCCACAAGGGCAGATGGCTTTGCTAACTGTTATGCACAACTCCAGGGGAAGCAACCTTGGCCACAGGGACCACCCTTGCCCCCTCACTTATGGACTGGAGGTGGGGAGGAAGGGCAAGTGGTAGAGAGGGCCCCCACTGCCCTCCCCTGGCACTAGCTGGATCAGTGTTTCTCAATCTTTTTAGCCTCAAGGCAGCTCTACATTACTTTTACTGATCTAGAATATAAATTCAGAAATATCAACAAGCACCCCAGGCTACTGCTAAGTTGAGAAAAGTTATGAAGGCCTGCCTTGAGACTAAAAGGGTTAAGAACCACTGGTCTGAGACATATTAACCCCCCCCCGCCCCCCCCCACACACACTCCCCCCAAAACTAATGTTCAAGCTCTTCTTTCAGAATGCTGATTTCCAGTAGTAAATCTTCCCTTATTCTAAAATGCAGCAGGAAGCTAATGAACCTGTGAACGTTAATTCTGCATTAAGGCCTGGCTCCCAACTAATTTGTAAAAGACCACAACTTACTGCCACCACCACTTCCAAGGTTGCCTAGGACTTGCGGAGCAGAAAGACAGATGTGGATCAAAAGTGTGAGGACTATAAATGGAGACTGACTAGGTAAGGTCTGGGACAAAGTTCTAGAGGTGAAAAAGACTTGGGATTGGGATACGGATGTCATGACTTTCATGACTATCAACAAATGTAGTAGGAAATCTACTGGACTTCAGACTAACACAGCCAACTACCTCTCTTTCATAGTATTAGGGTAACTCTCAAACCCAGAAAGTTTATTGGCAAAAACACATGTCACTTTCAAATAGATTTTAAAGATTATGAGCTAATTCTTTGGTGTGGTGCAGCCATTTTTTGTCACCCCACACCACCATGTACTGTTCCATATGCCACTTAATTTAGTGCTAGAGTGAAATTCTGCTGGCAAAGAACTGCAGGAGCTGCACTTCAGCTGCACCCCGTTGTTAGAAGAGCAGAGTATATAGCTGGGGAACAAGAAACTAGGGCTGCTCTTCTCCAACATTACTATCAATCTTTTCTTCTGTCCCAAAGAAGCATCTGCAGCTGAAATTAGAGTCCCAGCATGTCTGGAAGGGTATGAATAGACAGAGTGGACAACAGGATCTGATAAATGTTAAAGGTGAGCTCCAAAGCTGCCTATACAGAGAATTTCACTGATCTTTACAGAGTGTAGTTCAGAGATGATAGGATCTGGCCCTATGTTACTAGCCTCCTCTTAGATTTTTTTTCTGAAAAGCTAATTACCATAAATATTTATAGCATCAGCAAGAAAACACTGAGAACACTGAGGACATTTTAGTGTCTTGACAGAGTCTTCCATCACAGATCAGCAGGATCACAACTTGCAATACAAAGGCTAATGTCTGATTAGTATTCTTTGACCTAGGAGGTCAAACAAACTCGAGAACTGTCACATCCCAAATTCCTCCAATGATACTTGACAGTTTTAAGCTGATTAGTAGAAAGAAGTAAGCCAGTGGGTCACACCGTGTGGCTAAAGGACTACTCCAAGTCAATGGAGCAAACTTACAAAAGCATTTTATCTTCAAGCTAGCTGAGAGGGTTGGTCAGGTCATCTCTGCAGTGTAGCTTTTGGTAGAAATTATTTCCATATAGAACTATTAATTGCCTGCCTGGAATTTGATTAGACCGGTCTTCTAAAAGTTGCAGTGCACTTGAGCAGTGCTCTGACTGTACAAAAACATTTTAACCTATTTAAATATTTAAAATGACCAACAAAAGATTTCCAGTAACCTCTCTGTAGTGACTAAGTGTGACTACATATAAAAGAAAATGTATCACATCTGACCAGCTACTAAAACTTTCTAGTGTCATACTGGACAATCCAACTGTTGGTAAGTTGATAGCTTTTAACTCCATCTCCATGCCAGTCACATACTGCAGTATGTGTCCCATATACTTCATGCCAGGCAAACACAGTTACTTAGACAGATCAGGGCCTCAACTGGAGATGCTCTATCCAACATTTCCTTCAACCTTGAAACACATATTGAAAATGTTATCTTTTTCTCCTTGTTGATTAATTTTAACTAAAGCTATTTATACATACATATACATATATATATATATATATATATATATATACGCATATATATATACGCATATATTAGTTTACTAACTATGCTACATTAGTCTTCCATGAGTTAGTAGCTTCAAAAGGCTAGAAGCAGACCTGATTCAGTCCTGATCTCAGGCCTTAAATGAGATTGTTTGAGTATTCTGTTTTTGATGGGCTTCATATCATGTAACACAATTTGTTACATTTGCAAACACTGAAAATTGTTCCAAAACTTGATGTAACAATGCAAGCTGTGGGGCCAAACCCCAAAACATCCACAATGAGCAAACCAAAGTGATGGGTCTCCTTATTGCTAGGCTAATTCTTCAGTGTGCACACAAGACAATTCAGAGAAAGAAGGGAATTGACATGTTCCTATGACAGTTCTATTCTCAGATGAGAACATCTTTATTCTTTAAAACATAATTAAAGTGTAAGGTTTAGAAGTTATAAAGAGCCCATCAATCTGGTTTCAATTACCATTAAAGGGAACAACAAGGTAGAAAGCATGTTTTGAAGATTTGGCAAAAAATCTAGATTTTAAATACTGATTGCCACGATATTCACTGCTGATTAGACAACAATAATCTAAGGAGTAATCAAACTTTTGGATCCATGAAAATCAGATAAAAGAATGATTATAGACTGAAATATCTGCAAGTTTTATAAATATTTTCTTCTGCTACAAAAATATCAAGCTTACACTTACAAGCTACTTGGATGATAAAGCAAATGTGGTAGTGTAAAAGTGAGGTAGCTGTGATGGTCCAGAAATTATGCAAGAGGCAAAGAGTTCTTAGGGTGATATCTTTAATTGGACGAGCTGCATAGCTAGGATAGAGTTAAGACAAGCTTTCAAATGCAAAATATTTTTCATCTGGTCTGATCAGTGCAAGCCAAGCACAACATAGTAAAAAACAGCTGTAGGAGGGAGAGGGAATTTGCCTAGAGTAGCAAGCAAAACTAGTAGAACAAAGAAGCTCATTACCGGGAGATCAAAATCTATGATAAGGGAGGATGGTCGTTCCCACTTTTTATGTATGGAAAGAATTCAGGAGTAAGATAGCTTATAGTGCTTATAATTATTTTGGGTTGAGGGCCACTTACCAAGTTTGGCAAGCTGTTGAAGACCGCATGGGTAGCCCCACCCCTTGATAACTGCTCCTGATCACCATCTAGGGACCGGAAGTTTTCTCCCTAACCCCTGACCTTTGCCACCAGAAATCCCTCTCCTTGCCCCCAGAAGTACTCCATTCAGCAAGGGATTTTGCCATCTTGAAACCAGAAAAATACCAAATTATATTCTAAAAATTGAACATTCACTGATTTGATTTCAGAAAATATTTTTGTCCTGATTTACATGTCTTTGTGTAGTTTACATAGACATGATTGCACAATAGCTTTAAATTAAGTCTTACTCTTGTATAGTGTGGTGGGCTGGGTATAGATTTCTGGGGGGCTGTGGGTATGTGAGGGAGGGTGGATAAGTATGGGATGAGGGAGCATGTGGGCATGTGTGTGTGGATGGGTATGGGGACACTTTGTCCCTCCCTCCCTCATTGCATGCACACACATACTTTAACTCTCTCTTCCTCATTGCTCTCTCTGTGTCTGTCTCCACCTGTTCCTCCCTCCCTCATTGTATGGATGCATGCCCACATGCACCCCCTCCCCCCATGGCTCCTAGCCCCAGGTTACTGGCATGGGCCTGTGCTCCCATGGTCTGGCGATGCATCCAGGAGCCACATGATACAGGAGTGGCGGGCAGCAAATTGGTGAAAGCAGGGGCAGGCAGGGGGTGAATGGCAGTGAGCAGACATGGGAGTACAGTGACAGCCAGGTGGGAGCGCAGGGCCCATGTCGGTGTCCCAGGGCCAGCATCGTTGGGGTCCAGGGTGAGGCTGCAGGAGCACAAGGCTGGGTTGGTAGGGGCTCTATGGAGCTGGGCTGGCTCTCCCTTCTTCCTGCTGGCATAGCCCAGTCTGGCCCCGCACTCCTGCCTCCCTGCTGTGGGCCCCGCCAGTGCTGGCTCCAGGACACTGGTGTGGGCCCTGCGCTCCTGCCCAGCTGTTGCTGCACTCCACACACCTGCTCGCTGCCACTCCCCCTCACCTGCTGCAGCCATTTCCCCTCTTTTCTACATGCTGCCACTACCGCTCCAGCACCATGTGGTTCCTGGATGCATCCCCATGACCACAGGACTCAGCAGGAGCCAGCCCAGCCTCAAGGCCTGGGGTGATTGTCCGCAGTCCTCCCCTGCCCCCTCCCCCCCCCCACTTTGTTTTTCCCTCTCCAGCACAGGGAGGCAGGAACAGCCCCAGAGTCCCAGGCCAGAAGCCTCTGGTAGGCAGAGGCTTCTGCCTGGGAGGGTGGGGAGGGGGTTGGGTTGGAGCTGGAGCAGGGCTGGGCGGGCATTGCTGCTGGACTCCTAGTTCGTGGCACTGGTTTCCCCTGGGTCCTACTGCCCCTGGCTCCTGTCATCTTTGACAGGCAGCCAGGGGCAGATAAATATTACATTTTCTAAATTTTTTAGGCACCCCGCAGGCCAGATAGAATGGCATGGAAGGCTGAATCCTTTTGAAGGTGTTAGGTAGATTTCTCTTGAGTATGAGGATGGTGAGGTCAAAGAGAGTAGTTGTTCTGTGAGATATGCTTCCAAGGGTGTATCTGCCCTTATTTTTTCTGTGCGAGTTTGTTCTGGTGCATAGTTACTCTTTAGTTTCACTCATGTAGTAGCCATGAGGGCATTTGGTAGATTGGATCGTGTACATCCCATTTTGAAAAGGCATGTATAGGAACCCTGGATTCTACCGATTTTGCTATGTGGGGTATTGACTGTAGTAGCAGCAGAGATATGGTGACAGGTTAAGCATTTCTTGTTAAGGTAAGGCTGTATCCCACTTGATGCCTGTTGGTCAGTTAGGAGTATGCTTCTCATGATGAGCTGGGCAAGGTCAGGCAGTTGTTTGAAGCCAGGAGTAAAAGGGCTGGGAATATTTTTCTTAGGAGAGTATAGGTATTCCAGAATGAGACAGTGAGTGTTGTGATAAGTTGATGATGCTGGTATTCTGAGTCCTAAGAAATCCTTGCCTCTCACAAAGTAAAGAGGGGAATTCTCCATGTAAATGCATCATACCAATGAAATGTGCCTTTATTGCAGGTTGTTGTTCCATTATTCATAGATTCATAGATGTTAGGATCGGAAGGGACCTCAATAGATCATCGAGTACAACCCCCTGCACAAGCAGGAAAGAATGCTGGGTCTAGATGACCCCAGCTAGGTGCTCATCTAACCTCCTCTTGAAGACCCCCAGGGTAGGAGAGAGCACCACCTCCCTTGGGAGCCCGTTCCAGACCCTGGCCACTCGAACTGTGAAGAAGTTCTTCCTAATGTCCAATCTAAATCTGCTCTCTGCTAGCTTGTGGCCATTATTTCTTGTAACCCCCAGGGGCGCCTTGGTGAATAAATACTCACCAATTCCCTTCTGTGCCCCCGTGATGAACTTATAGGCGGCCACAAGGTCGCCTCTCAACCTTCTCTTGCGGAGGCTGAAAAGGTCCAGTTTCTCTAGTCTCTCCTTGTAGGGCTTGGTCTGTAGGCCCTTAAACATACAAGTTGCCCTTCTCTGGACCCTCTCCAGGTTATCCGCATCCCTCTTGAATTGCGGCGCCCAGAATTGCACACAGTACTCCAACTGCAGTCTGACCAGCGCCCGATAGAGGGGAAGTATCACCTCCTTGGACCTATCTGTCATGCATCTGCTGATGCACGATAAAGTGCCATTGGCTTTTTTGATGGCTTCATCACACTGCCGACTCATGTTCATCTTGGAGTCCACTAGGACTCCAAGATCCCTTTCCACTTCCGTGCCATCCAGCAAGTCATTCCCTAGGCTTTAGGTGTGCTGGACATTTTTCCTCCCTAGGTGCAGCACTTTGCATTTCTCCTTGTTGAACTGCATTCTGTTGTTTTCTGCCCACTTGTCCAACCTGTCCAGATCTGCTTGCAGCTGTTCCCTGCCCTCCGGCGTGTCCACTTCTCCCCATAGCTTTGTGTCATCTGCAAACTTGGACAGAGTACATTTCACTCCCTCGTCCAAGTCACTGATGAAGACATTAAAGAGTATCGGTCCAAGGACCGAACCCTGCGGGACCCCACTGCTCACACCCTTCCAGGTCGAAACCGACCCATCCACCACAACTCTCTGGGTGCGACCCTCCAGCCAATTCACCACCCACCGGACTGTGTAGTCATCCAAGTCACAGCCTCTTAACTTGTTCACCAGTATGGGGTGGGATACCGTATCGAAGGCCTTCCTGAAGTCTAAGTATACGACATCCACCCCTCCTCCTGTGTCCAGGCGTTTCGTAACCTGGTCATAAAAAGAAACTAGATTGGTCAGGCATGATCTGCCTGCCACGAACCCGTGCTGGTTTCCCCTCAGCATAATTTGTCCTGCTGGGCTCTCGCAAATGTGAGCCTTGATAATTTTTTCAAAGACTTTGCCAAGGATGGAGGTGAGACTGACTGGCCTATAGTTGCCCGGGTCCTGCTTCCTCCCCTTTTTGAAAATGGGGACCACGTTGGCCCTTTTCCAGTCCTCCAGGACTTGGCCCGTGTGCCACGAGCGTTCAAATATTCCCGCCAGTGGCTCTGCAATGATGTCGGCCAGTGCCTTCAGCACCCTCGAATGGAGCTCATCCGGGCCTGCCGACTTAAAGGCATCCAGTTCTTCCAAGTGACTCTGCACCTTCTCAAGGTCTATGCATGGAAGTCTGGCACCTTGCTGCTGCCTCTCTACAACCCCAGTGAGAGACTTGTCGTGCCCCTCACTTAGGAACACTGAGGCAAAGAACTCGTTGAGGAGTTCAGCCTTGTCCCCCCTGTCTGTCACCAATTGTTTCTGCCCATTTAGCAGGGGCCCTATTCCTCCCTGGGCCTTCCTTTTACTCCCTATATATCTAAAAAACAATTTCTTGTTGTCTTTTACTTGGGTTGCCATCCTCAGCTCCATGGTAGCTTTGGCCTGTCTAACTGCCTCCCTGCAAGCACGAGCAGAGGAGGTATATTCGTCTTTGGTGATCTCTCCCTGTTTCCACTTTTTATGTGCTCCCCTTTTGGCCCTTAGGCTGCCCTGGATTTCTCTGGTCAGCCAGGGAAGCCTCCTGGCCCCTTTCCCTCTTTTGCCTCGCTCGGGGATCGTCTTGCTTTGTGCCCGAAGGATCGTTTCCTTAAGGCACAGCCACCCTTCTTGGGCTCCCATCCCTTCAAAACTCCTACTCTGCAGTGCGTCCTTGACTAATCGCCTGAGTGCATTGAGATCAGCTTTCCTAAAGTCTAGCACTTTCACCCTACTAGTTACCTTACCCACTTGACGTCTTATGGTGTATTCTATTATTAGGTGATCACTGTCCCCCAGATGGCTACCAATCTGGAGGTCCGCTACCATGTCATCACCCGTTGCCAATACCAGATCCAGTATGGCATTCCCCCTAGTGGGACCATGTACCTCCTGTGTCAGGTGGAGGTCCTGTACACAGGTTAGAAACCTGCGTGAGCGGTGGGACTCTGCCGTCTGCGTCTCCCAGCAGATGTCCGGGTAGTTTAGGTTCCCCATGACTACCGCCTCTTTAGCTTTTATGGTCTCCGAGAGTTGCCTCAGGAGTCCAGAATCTCTTTCTTCCCCTTGATGTGGGGGTCTGTAGCAGACCCCTACCACCAAATCCCTTTCTCCTTGCCCCCCATGTAGCCTAACCCACAATCCTTCTACTTCCTCATCCTTGGATTCTGTCTTGATGAGTTAATTAATCATAATTAATAATTAGTTAGACCTTGTTCAGGTTTGATAAATTAGAGATAAAAAGTAGCTGAAGAAACATGTTTATACGCATCCATTATAACATTCTATATTGTACATATTATTTGTATGGCTTAGGATGAATAAGTTTTTCAATCAGGAATGCCAAGTGAACTCAGAAAAACATCAGATGTGGTTGTAAAAGTGCATACATTTCCAGCATATACACATATTCTATTTGCTAGAGCATATTTACAAAACAATGTATTTTCTACTGATTTCATAGCTTGAATTCCATTACTGACTCAGAAATACTCACCACAGAGGTATCTGAAACCATTACAAATGGAAATAAATCCAAGTGAGGGTTGGTGGATGGACAGACAAACAGTTACATTTAGATTTACTCTTATCATCTCATTTAGAAGGAAAAACAGAAGGATTGTATGAAAGACAGGGATGGTATGAGTGCCAACAAAGGGGAATTTTGAAAAGAGGTAGGAACCGGAGCGTGACATAATAAAGACACTGTGAGTGAGGAGAGCAAGAATTGCTAGAAACAAGTGAAACTGATTGAGGAGGGAGAGAGTGGTTTGCAATTCAGGAAGAGGAAACTCAAATAATATGATATGACAGGAATCTGAAGGTTGCAGACCTTGGCCATGGACTAATTTCTACCACTAAGAATGTATTGTACAGCTATTCAAGTTAATGTGGGAGGGGAGACATGTACCTGGTTTGAAGAGGTAGAACTTCCTTGCAGAAAATACCCTTTTTCTTCTGCAAGAAACACCTTGAACAGCTGTATACTCTGTCTTTGTGCTGGAAAACAGGCTTTTCTCCCAGCACAAATGTAATGCCTGTATGTGGCCCATGGCAGAACAGAAGTGGGAGTGAATAGGGAAGTGGGAGATAGTGACTGAGAAGGATGCTAAAGGAATGAGCATGTAAAGAGAAGAGGCTGGGATATAGCTGTTCTGATAATTAAGCATGTATTCCATCAGTCTGGTACTCTACATATACAAGAAAAGTTAGAAGAAACATTCAGAAAGACATTCTGATTTCATTCAACTTTGATGATGCTAGGGCAGACACCCTGTACTGAGGGAAATGTTATGACACTAATATTTTGGATTGCGTCCCTTCTCCTTGTTGCTACCATCCAAAATCATGTCCAAATTTATCTTAGCCAACTTCTTATCATGAAAGAGCTAATCTAATTCAACTATTGACATGACTAGAAAATAATGTAATGCCACGGGCAAACTGCTAGCACTTAAAACTGTGGTGTCTTATAAGCTCCCTCAGCAGTTTGACAAAGATATTGAATATTATGAAGGGAAGAATGGAGAGAATGAAGCCTTGGGGAATTCTGTAAGTGATCCCTATAATGGATTTTGATAAAATTAGAGAGTTAACAAGTGCCTGAAAAAAAAGTTTTCTGTTAGTACTCTCTAGGTACAGTCTGTAAAGAAGGAACAGAACATTATTTCAGTACACAGCTGTTTACTGCCTTCAAGTCCCTGAGGTGAAATAGCAGGATCTCATGATCTTATTCAGGTATGTGTGAAAGAACTGAGCTAAGTCCCTAGGTTCTGGATCTCAGTCAATAAATATGGTACTATTATCTAACATACTTAACCTTCCCCCTATTGTTCCGCTTAATAGCTGGTTTTGTTAAAATTAATTACCTACATACCTCCTGAATAGCATCATTTTTTTCCATGATGGCAAGGGCAGTAGCTGCACATTCAAGTGTAGAAAGACATCTGTTTGTCGGCTGGGTACGAATTACATATTGACTTGAAATGTTTGTTTCCAATTGAACCTGAAAAAAAAAAATATCCAACATGGGGAAAAACCAGTTATTACAATGCAGCAGTCCCCTCCCCCATCCAGCCCCTGGATAATCATTCGCTTTACCTTTCTACTATCCTATACCTAAGAAACCATTTGTTCTGTACTATTCCTTTTGCCCTACTCGGACATCTACAAGTCACAGCCATAAACAAGTAACCCAGTGTGTTTGGCGTTGTACAGAGAACAAGATGTCACTCCCCTCCCCAAAGAACATACAATCTAAGTAACACACAAAAGACCAGTGGGAGATATGGAAAGACAGGGTGGACAAAGTAACAATGAGACAAAACTGGAATCTGCACATGAATCAGCTAGAAAAGGAACTGGCTCTTACACAAGTGACTTAGTTAATTCACCAAGTTAGTAAAGAACTGAGTAGGATTTGAACTGAACCTAAAAATCTGAGTTCTGGTAGAACAGCTTGGGGTAAATGTTCCAAAACTCTAGACCTTTTGATGAAAATGTTCTGCTGTCTTGCTCAAGGGACGTCAGCTTGAATACCTCTGCTAAGCCTGACTGATTTGGCAAAAAAAAAAATGTTGTACACTGGCCTACTGAAGGTTTTGTGATAGGCGCACCTCTTTGATTCTCTCTGCATTTTGTTCATACTTGAAGGAGTCAGGTCCTCTGACTAGATATGCATGGGCAGACCCTGGCACACTTGATTTTTGGGATTTAACTATCTGGAGTCAAAGTCAGACCCAAGCCCTTTTGGTTACCTATATGGCTGAACTCTTCTTTTAGCTACTGCAAATCTTCAACAGCATAATACCTACTGTTAAAACTCAAAATGAGTATTTTGGATGGGACATTCAGTCAGAAGACGGCACCTACACAGCCACACAGATTCGTGGCATACATTCATGTAAAGATATTTTAAAAGCTTTTTAAAAGAAAAAATTAAAAAACAAACAAACCACCACCACCATTAACAGGTTTTATAAAAAGGATCCCACCACAGCAAATTGCTTATGTTAGTATCTTGTATGTGTATTGTCACGAACATGGCTGGAACTTTATGGGCAGGCACGAAAGCAGAGATCTTGCCTTGAAGAACTAAAAATCTAGGGACAGACTGCAAACCTTGGAAAGGGAACAGCATGCAAAGAAAAGCACTGCAAATGAGCAACAATTCTGGATACAGGTCATTTAAATCAGATGTTTTAATGCATTCAAACCTGATTTTCAATATGCTACTTTAATCTAGCTGAAATTTTTCAAAAAGTGTTCAGGTAAGCAAAAATCAATAATTATTTTTGAAAATTAAGTCATTCGGATGTTTTCTATTATTGTTGTTTTTTTCTAATATAAAAATAAATATTATCCTCATCAACATCATGGTTTATCTTGCATAAATATTTAAGTTCTTTCAGGTCCTCATTCCAAGTAAATTTATACACTTCAGAATATAGGGACCTGACCCCAAGAGAAGCTGAATAAAAGTAACTGGCTTCACAACAGCCAGAAAGGCTTAATGCAACTGATTATCTGGGAATATGTTTGAAATATGATTTTAAATTACAGTACTTGTTCTTTTTCTTTTGTAGAAAAAAAGAAATGTGCAAATATGCAAGTCAATTGCACAAATTTTCTTCTAAAATAATAAAATGAATATACTATTGGAAAAGTCCAAATCCTAGTTTACATTCCATACAAAATTACACATGCTTTTTCATTATATTACACAAATGCATAAAAGTATGATTCCATTTATAAGTACATTGAAGACAGCCACTAAAACTGAATTTATGTTGTTGAAGTATTATTTGTGATGTTTTAGAGGAAAAATATTAAACTAAATTAATGTATATAATTTATTAGGCCACTTTTGTTGGAAACTGATTTACTAACTTAAAGCATGTTTGAAACTGATTTATTGACTGCCTAAAGAGATAACCACTTTATGTTATCTCTCAAGTTAAACATTTTCTAAGAAAGATAAATGTCATTCAACCATTAGACTGTCTGCTTTATCAGCTCCAAAAGCTTTTATTACTTTTATAAACAGCTGTTGAAGAATGATAGATATCATAGTATTCGTTTCTGTGTGAGGAATCAGGTATTACCCATTTATTCTTATAATTTCCATTATCTCCATATGCTTTAAAATACCTATTTTTTTTATTATGAGTTATTATGTATTGTAGCCTCAGTTCCATTGTTTAACATAAATCTGTTAAATTTCCCAATCCTTTACAAAACAGAGCACTCATTTCCTTTGTACAATAAAACCTAATACATTATTAGGAATGGGCAAGCCAGTTTCTGTGTGTTTGGATCTTACCTCCAAAGGTCCGTTTAAAGAAACCACTTCTCTGTCACCTTTATCTAATCTGACAGATTCAAATCTCTCTTCAAGAAAACCTAGCCCCACTCATATACCTGTATACCCTTCCAGTTTTAACTTCTTTATCCTTCACCTTCTTTTTACCTCTTTCTCATTCTCCCCATTCCCTTCTCTTACCCTCCCAGTTTTGGTATACCATCCATCACCATAGCCTGTCACTCTTTACCAAAATACTCCCAGGTCCTCACTTATCAAGGTTTTGGAAGAATGTAAAACACCAGGGTGTTCATGGCCTCAATGCTCTCATTAGT
Organism: Alligator mississippiensis; assembly: GCF_030867095.1. Classification (NCBI taxonomy): domain Eukaryota; kingdom Metazoa; phylum Chordata; order Crocodylia; family Alligatoridae; genus Alligator; species Alligator mississippiensis. The sequence goes on along the minus strand of NC_081826.1, from coordinate 222,767,383 downwards.
GCTATGGCTTTCAGGAGCAAGAAGAATGCAAGGTTATCCATGCAAGAGCAAACAAAAAGATGTGCAACATATTTTGAGCTACCACTAAATACTAAGTTGTGGGAAGGAAGGGAAGAAATAAAGCAGGACTTTAGCAGTACCCTCATCTCCCCTGCTCTTACCAGCGGCAGGTTTTATGGTGTTACAGTGTATGTATTGTGCCTTAAATTGTCTGGGAGGGTTTGAAGTGGCAATTATGAGGATTCATTTGGTTTAAAACTGTTTATGAATGCAGGGGACTGAACTCGACAGACCAGGAGACCCCTACCAGTCCGATGTTTCTCAAGCTTTTGAAGAAGAATCAAGTTGGTTTCCCCCAGGAATATTTCTTCACGTACATGCATTTTGGTGTAAGGGGAAACATTTCAGAGGTTGGACCATGAGCTCTTCTAAAGTGTCATTAAGCCTCTAGCAATGAAGGCTTAGCAGTACCAAGAGGAGAAACACATGGTCATGAATCCTTTTAAGTTTTGGAGGGTTGCAGCATGTCACAAATGTTTTCTGGTATTTTGCTCTGCTGATATTGCATGTGTGGTCTTGTTGGAAAGCCAATGTTGTACCATTTTATGTTACTGTTATCCCTGTACAGATTCTGTTATGCTGTTTATGTATGTCTTTATAATTCTGGATACGGTTCAGCCAGGGGACTCACGCATGCATACTTAAAGACAATTTCCCCTCCCAGACACAATGCAGAAGGAGAAATTATTTGGGTTCAGAATCCCAAGACATTGTCTACCTGTAATGGGGAAATCTGCTACTCTATAGCAAAGGCATGAGAGGAATGGCCCATCAGGCCAAAGGAACATTAGAGAAGGAGTCCTGGCTAGAGAAGCCAGAAACTGTTCTCTATAATAAATCCTTTGGCTGCTTGTTTTCTTACTGATTGCCTTTGGACAGAATGATTTCTGGGCAAGAGATACTCTGGACAAGCTCTCTACCAACCTTAAAATTTCTTCCTAATCCCCACCAAGCGTGTGTTGGGAGAAGCGGGGGGGATCTACCTACAAGGTCCAGGGGACCCAAGGCTTGCCGGGGCACAGAGCTATCTCAGGACAACCTCAGTCTGTTCCCTGGGGTAAGTGGCAACACAGTGGGGAAAACCCTGGGGCTCTGGAGGTCAGCTGCTGACAGGTCTGTGACATTTGTGTTATTCCTGTGGTTGACTACTGTACCATTTTTGTATATTTAAAACAAGTTATAATTAAAACGTATTAATGGAACATTAGACAATGAAGTAATAGACACCTAGAGAGAGACAGAAATGTAGCCCTCAAATATTTCCTTCATATCCTTATACATCCACACTGAGAGAAATAGGCAGAGGGGAATGCTTAAAATTACTTTCTGCAAACTCAGTATTATCTTTACTTAAAGCTCATCTTTTTCTGCTGCTATTCAGCACATTTCTGCAAATGTACTACATAACGTATGACTGATCCTTTAATTAATACATGCACATTACAATGTTGCAGTTAATCTAAAAGTGATATTTTATGTTTAGTTACTGATTATCCAAAAAAGCTGATTTCATGTCTGCAAAATCAGATTCTGCAAGTCAGACTCTCTTTTGGTACTTCATCTGTCTTCACAAAGTGTTCCTGCCTAATGGCTCATTAACAGATTATGCTTGCTATTACACTATACCAGTAGCTCATTATCATATACTAAATAAGAATGCTATACTATGACAGCTAGATTTAGACTGAAGCAAAGGCTGACATTAAAATTAACTGCATATTCTAGGGAGAATCCAGTCCCATTGTCTGCAGCAGCAAATCCGGTGTTTCAAAGGTCAACTAAAATGGGCATGTACTAGAGATGGTTGAATAACAGACTTAGTTTTTAAAAAAAGCTTCTCCTCTACTTGGACCAAAACCTGAATTTGCAAGTTTTTCAGTGAATTGGAAAAGCCAAAAAGGTTACTCTGAATGATCAAAATATTTCAGCGCTACCAGTGATGTTTTTTAAACCCCTTTCTAACTTAGGAGAGAAAGTTAAAGGGAGGCCATTTTCACTACCACATTTTTTCCTGTCACTGAAGGCAAGGGAGAGTAGAGGGAGTTTGTGCCTGAGAGTCAGTATTCTCTCTTCCATAAACACAGACAATTAAGTACTTTTCCCCTAAGAATGAAAAAACCCAAAAAAGTAGAAATAAGTTAAGGCAGAGAAGGATTTGGAAAAGGTGCTGATTCTGGTGCTAGTAGAGGTGGAGGAGGAAAGACAAATCTCTCAGTTTCAGGCACCGCTCCACATTTTAGATCATTTCACAATGACAGCAGAGCAGCTAATGTCCCTACCTGCCAGCCCCTCTGAAAGTAAGTCTCAGGTAGCCAGAGTCCAGTTCCCCTGAACACCTTGCCTAGGCCCTAGTCTAGAAGAGTGAAGCTGGCTTGTCTGCACCTCGAAGCCCAAGACAGGAAGCAATTAAGCTGCTTCCATTTGGGGAGGGGAGTGGGGCAAGATGGAAGAAGTGGAAGCTGGGATGGTGGAAGCACAAGAGCACTTTCAAAGAGCCATTTGAAGAGAGGAAGGACTCCGTGAAGAACAAGTGCCAGGGAGCTAGCATACCTGGATAATCATGCCATCAGCATTATAAAGTTCATAGATTTAATAGATTTCTAGGGTCAAGGGTCGGAAGAGACCTATTAGATCATCAAGTCCAACCCCCTACTTTGGGCAGGAAAGAGCTGATCATCAAGTCCGAACCCCTGGCTGGGATCAAGTAACCCCAGCCAGGTGCTTGTCTAATCTCCTTTTGAACACCTCCAAGATAGGGGAAAGCGCCACCTCCCTTGGAAGCGCATTCCGTATTTTGGTAACCCTCACTGTAAAGAATTTCTTTCTGATGTCCAATCTACTCTCCTTCAGTTTATGGCCGTTGTTTCTAGTAACCCCGAGGGATGCCCTGGTAAACAGAGTATCCCCTATTTCCTGCTGACCCACACCCTGAATTAGGACATTAGGACACACCCTGCATGAAAATGCCCTGGCATTACCACATCCCTTCCTCCATGTGAACCATAAAAGATCCTGGTAAGTGTCTGTTCAATGTCAGACCTTGGGTCCCTGGCTAGCCTTGTCTTAGGTTCCTACCACTGGTGGTGGCAGTCCCTCAATATGAAGATGACAGTCTTATGGGAAATAGTTCCTATCGTCATAAGACAAACATCTCTACTTCGTTGACATCTCTGCCCACTCTTGCTGTTTTGTGGAGAGGTCCTTGATCATTAATCACTCTGCTGCTTAACTTCATAAGGAAACTATTCATAAGTTAGTAATTACTAAAATAAACCAAAACTTGTTTCCCAGGAAACTACATGCAAAATGCAACCCACAACTATCATTACTGAGTTTTGAGCTAGGAATAAAGAAAGAAAATCTGGTGCCAAATCTGGTGCTGCTGATTATTTGTGGAAAAATACCCCACGCAAAAAATTAAATGGAGGTAAATTGCATCTCCTCACACAATTCTTCCGAAGTTACATTCTCCAAATTCCAGCAAATAAAGCACAGCACAGACAACAACAAAAGCACTGTGAGTAAACCAAATGTAATGCAAAAATGCTTGGTATTCCACAGTATTGAGAAATAAACAGTTTAAGGTAGAAGAGGGAGGAAGCACAGGCATGTTTCCTCCAAACTTACCTTTCTTCTCTCTCGCAGCAGCTGTATGCTCAATGAACAGTAAAGGTGAAAAAAAGCAATCAAAGAGCCAAATGATTTGCTCTTTCTACATTACATGGAATTAATTAAATGTGGACTATTGACTTTTTTTTTTAATCAACTGCTTCAAAAGCCTCCTTCTCTCAGTGGAACAAAAATCCCCTCAGATATGTCCTCCATTCCCTAATCAGCCACAGTCTCAGGGGTCCTCCAGAGCTTGCCACTGATGTTCATTCAAGATGTGTTCTTTAGAAAGTCAGTGTCTATTCATTCTGGAGGATAGCCTCTTCAAATTCTCTGTCAAAAGACACATGTGCCTTTTGGAGACAATGCTCTGAGCTTCACTAAAGAGATGCTTTGAATACATGCCCAATGATTGTTCCAAGTAACAGGCAGCCAATACAATGCTGCTGGCAAGAGATCCTCTTTTGCCTGCCAATAGCAAAGGGGATACTGTACTGGCATCCCATCTTTAAATATGTCCATCCAGTATATCCAGTGCAGCAATAGCAGGTTCCATCTATCTTCCTCAAAGTGGGAAAAAGCAAAAATGACTAGTCTACAGTGCTCTCTCCTATCCCTAAGTCTTTAGCTCTCTCCCTCAGCAAGTCCAAATTATTCCCCTCCTGCTACCAGGCTCGTTTTCCCAATGTTGACTGCTGCCTGGAATATCCCAAGGCAATGATCTCAGTCGCCATGTCCGTCAGTTGCCTTTTCAGCTCAATTCTTCTTTCCTGGCTGTTCGCTGCTGATAGGAACAAAACTCTAGTACTTCTGAGCTGGACCTCTAGATACACTGCCAGCCCAACTGTGCTCCTGGCTACCTGGTAATTTGGTTTCCCAAGAATCTCCAGTAATGTCATGTCATTCCTAGAAGTGGGCCTGCATGGTCCTCAGTTCTCTCTCCACCGTATACAACAAGGTCATTGTTTGGCTGATCTCTGCTTCACCTTTGCTGATCAAGTTTATGATTTCAAAGCTGTGTGGGATGTTGATTAGCTTCTCTATGAGCAGCCATTGGGCAGGCATAATTTGGAGCTGGTGTCTCAAGGTACTCTGGTGGCCCACAAGCCCTGTATTTCTCTGTCATACAGCCATTACAGCATGTAAAAGATGCAGTTCCATCAAGTCATTTCTTCCGTTTCCAGTTGTTGATAGTGGAGGGGTTTGAAGCCCTGCAGCTTTCTCTGTTTGTGGCACATGGTGCAGGATGGGCTGGAATAATTGCAGATCTTCCTGGCCTTCTGCAGCATAATCCAGAAACTCTCTTAGAACTAGAGTGAGGCAAGTGAACAAAACAAGGGACATGCCTTAAGCCACCATTGTGCACTGCCTGACTCATTCAAAAAGACATCAGTTTTCATAGATGACAGTCTAATTCATCAGATGCCATGAACAGGTATGGGAATCAAAGGAAAAATTATTGGCTGCCATGCTATGGTGTGAAAGCCCTCTAGAAGCTGTTGCTGCTTGTTTCTTTCAGAGACATAATCTGTTCTACTTTGGGGCAGCTGATAAACACCAGTTGAAAGCAACAAACCTCTCAGCCACAAAACTAGACTTACAGCACTGAACCAAGCGGCTAAACTGAACCAGTAAGAAACAACGAAAGAGCACACAAGGCTTTGAGATGAAGTGAAATGGCAAATAATATAATCCAGCAGTCAGCAACCTTTTCCAGCTGTGGGCCAGAATGACACGCCCTGCAACAGAACAGAGAGAAATCCCCACAGGCGGCACCTCTACCCATGGCAGAACAGAACGAATGCCCACAGTTGAACCCTCCCACTGCCCAATGCTGCCATCGCCCCACATCCATGGACTGAACTTGATGGCTCTGGCCTGCAGGCCATAGTTGGCTAATCCCTGATATAAACCAGACTGAAATAAAAAGAATTTATCATTTTCCAAACAATCATTTTTTGAAGATCACGCCTCCCCCTCTTTCCCCACATAGGATTTGCAAAAATCAATCTTGCATTCTGCAATGGCAGGCGGGTAGGTGTTCCTTCCCCCATCCTTGAATCTGGAAGGAGGTGTGGGTAGATCCCTTCCAACCAACATAAAACAAATCTGTTAAAATCAAGTCATGCCAAACCAACTTGAACTCCCCTGCCTCTCCCCTCCCCACTTTTTTTGACTGCATAACTAGTTTGGTAAATAAACGAAATGCAGTCAAACGAAATACTTGGACTTCATTAAGCCTTTTCACATATAGTTCTCATAAATAAACAAAAAATTGTGAGCTAAAAAGAATTACCATTAAGTGAACACACAGTTGGCTGAATAACAAACAAGCACAGAGTAACTATTAATAGATCAAATTCAGATACAGGAAGTCCCAAGTAGGGCACCATGAGGCTTGGTTTTTGGGCCTAGTGCTATTTATCATTTTAATTAACAACTTGGAGGTAAGGACAGAGTACATATTGATCAAATTTGCAGATGACAAAACTGGGAGAGGCTACAAACACCCTGGAGGACAATATTAAAATTCAGAAGATATCTTGATACATTGGAGAACAGAACTATTGAAAATAAAGTGAAATTCAACAAATACAAGTGCTACCTACAAGAAGTGAAAACCAAATGCATAAGTCCAGAATGGGGAATAATTGGTTTGCTACCACTGCCAAATATCTGGGAAGTAGCAAGGTTCACATTCTCAACAGTGCTGAGAATGCTGTCACGAAAAAAAGAAAAGAAAAGAAAAAAAGAAATGCAATTTTGGGTTACATTAACAAAAGCATTGAATGTGAAACAGTGCCACTATTTGGCACTGTCTGGAATACTGTGAAAGCTTTGGATACTTCATTATTGTGCGGGCCGGGTCAGACCCTGGGCCCTTTTCGTCGCTCTGCATGCGGGCTGTGGCCGGCAGCCCGGGCAGGCCGGGTCGGAGAGGGTGGGCACCGAGCTCGAATTAGGCACAGACACGTAACAGTTGATTTTAAGATTGTTTACTTACACCGAGATGGTCGCGGTGCAGGCTGGAGACTTGCTTGAGTTGCGGTTACAACAGAAAACACGAACAATCACGTGGAGTTTGCTAGGCTCCACGCAGACAGAACACGAACAATCACGTGGAGTTTGCTAGGCTCCATGCAGACAGAACTCTGAATGTCCAGGACAAGAGCGCATAAAACTCGTCAATACGTCTTATAGAAGGTTCCGTTCGAAGACGGGAAGAGGTGGGTGGTGGATCAGGCTGCCAAACTCCTCTGAGCAACACACAGGGTTTCTATTACCCTGCCGCGCACACCCAGAGTCCCCACGAGATGGATGCGGAGTCCTCTTCGGATTGGGCGGAAACTGCTCAAGCCTCTTATACGGCTAGCAGGACAATCGCTAGCCGCCACGTGTGAATAATTTAGCACTAGTCAATTGCGGGACACGAATTTGCATGCGAAGAGCGGGAACTCCTTGCACCGTGCATTTCTGTGTTGCAAAGGGAAATGCACCCTGCAAAGACAACTGCAAAGTGGCGGGAACTCTCTCCTTTGCACGCGGGTTCTCTGTGCAGCAGAACTCCTCCGTGCAATGAAGCTGTAAACCCACGGGGATAATTCTTAGTGCCGAAGCACACACAAAAAAAATCAGACCTTTGGGTCATGACAATCATAAAAAGGATGTAGAAAAACTGAAAAGGACCAGGCAATGAAGATGATTTAAAAAACTGAGACACCATATCAAGAATAACTGAAGGAACTTGGTATGCTTGGATCCAGGAAGCTCTGGATCTAACATGATAGCAGCTTTCACATATTTGAAAAGCTATAGTAAAGAAGGCGTAAGATTGTTCTCCCTTGCTATAAAGGGCAGGACATGTGATTTTAAAGTAAACACAGGAGATTAAGATTAAACCTCAGGAAACACCAACATTTTGTAACTGTAAAAACAACTTCCCAGAAGAGTTGTGGAATCTTCATCAGTGGAGGCTTTTAAGAACTTGGATAGATACCAATTTGTGATAGTTTAAGAAACAGCGAATCCTACATTGTGTGGAAGGCTGTATTATATCAGGGCTGTCCCACTTATGGGCACCCAGGAACTACATGCAGCATGGGCCATGCAGCCCGGCTTCCCTGAACACCATGTGGGCAGCTGCCCTCTCCCAGCCACATGCACCATGCAGACAGCCTGGCTCCCTCGGGCTGCATGTATGTGCAGCACCCCTACCCTCCTCCTAGCTGTGCACGTTACACGTGCAGCATACCTGCAGCATGGGCAGCCTGGCTCCCCCTTCTTCTGAGCATGCAGGCTCTGCTGCCTGGCTCCCTCTCCTGTGCTTTGTGCAGAGCATGGGCAACCTGACCCCCTCATGCTGCACCACTCCATCCCCAGAAATGGAGATCGAAACCAGAAGATGGAGGAGGGAGAGCCCAGAGACGCTTCATGCCAGGCCTACATGAAGAACGGACAGATTGGCAGCTGGGAGGAGCAGGCGGACTGTATGTTAATCCTTCACAGGTTGCATGTGGCCCAAGGGCTACCAGATGGACAGCCCTGTATTAGATGACCCATGAGAATCTTTGCAGGCCCATGAGTCTATGAACAAAGATTCAAGCACTGGCTTTAAATTAAATCTATATTTTTCGACAAAAGAAGAGTTGACAAAATTTTGACCAATATATCATGCTTGTATGGCTAGAGGTGAATAGTTGGTTCGTCAGGCCAACTGTTAAGCTATATTCAAAGTATGTAAAGCTACTTCAACCAGGGAGATAAAACAGTCTCTGCAGAGATAATCCAGTAGCTTTGGTCATCAATGGTTCTCCGCATTCCCCTGTGTACATCTTGCCACTAGTAGTTTTATGCAGGCTCAATTCTGCGCTAAGAATTTGACCCTCTGCACATTATCTCAACACAACTAGAATTTTCTGTTGGTATGACTTGTATGCTACACCTAGAATTCGCTGAGTAAGTAGGAGAGAATACCTTTCTCTACTACACTTTGAAACAAAAGTCCTTGTATTTTATATCTGTTCTCCCATAAAATAGCAAAGATAAAACAATACAGTAATTTGTTCTATAGATATTGCATCTTTCATCCCAAAGACTGTCAAAACAAATTGTGAACTATATGCATATAATGGAGTCATTTCAGTTACTAACAACAATCTCTGCATTTGAAAAAAAACAGCAGCCATTTAACAGTACTCAGCAAAACTGAAGAAGGAGTTTAAGAAATGAAATGAAGACTACCTCATTCAATTCAAACTAAGAGAAACTTAGATAGGCAGAAAGCAAATTACCCATTGGAATTTGGCCAAGACACTGAAGTTATTTCTACTTTCTACATTTCTGCTTTTATGTAAGTGTTCCATGTAAATTTCTAGCTTAATGTTTAAACTATCAGAAGTCTATGGCTGTACTCAATCGAGAGCTTAATTCCAATGTACGACTATAAACAAGGCCCAGGGCTTCCAAAGCCTTGAAAGTAAGAACTCCCCATGAGTTACACTGGTTTAAATGAAAGCTGTCTTTAGCAACAGTGTCTTCTTAGCTTATGCTGGGGCATTGATCTACTTTCTGACGGCTTGAATAGTGGGTGTTCTACACCACTCCAGATCAGGCCTTTCAAGGCACTAAACCAACCTCTTGCAACCAACCTCTTTCAACATCATAGGTTTTCCTTGATGATCTTTCATCCAAACAGGGACCTAAACACTACTATATAGTTTCTGAGAACAGATGAAAGCACAAATACTGGCTTAATATAGCCATAGGCCAACAACTGCTGGAAGTTTTCAGAAATTAAGCCACTTTATTGAAGTCTGTGTCAAACCGGACAATTTACTGCAGCTAGTGAGCACTTAAGAGAAAGCTATTATAACTACTGCCCCTTTTCCACTCGATGGTAATGTCTAACCTGAACTGTTTTATTCCCGTAAGACTCCCTGCTTCCCTCATTCCTCTGTCATCAGTTCAAAACAAATCTAACCCTCAAAACAAAAAACCTTGTTATATCCAAAAGCACAACCTCCAAGAATACAGTGTGATTAGATAATTAGCGAGTGCCCTTGTCCTACAGCGTACAGATCCTTGCAGTTTATTCTCATTTGTTTCAGTTTCTCTATAGATAGATTGTAGGTTCGAGGGTCCACATGGTTGTCGTATGTTCTGTGAACAACCTAACACATTTTTTATACTTTTTTAAAAAAGGAAATCATGTTAAAAAAGATAAATCCAGGTTTGCTACACAGTGGCCACATCTACACAAGATGCTGATTGCGCAGCTGTTACTGTGCAGTCATTTAGTACTAGCAGACCCGAGTACTGAATGACTGTGCAGTAACCAGCGTTACTGCGCAGTAGCGTCCCCGCATGGCTTCCTGGTAATGCTGATTGCACAGTAGCTCATTACTGCAGCGCAGTAGCGTTGCATCATGGTTCGTGCCATACAACGCTACTGTGCAGTAGGAACGAGGTTCTGCGCAGTAAGCATCTCACATCTCATAATGCAGCCGGTATCTCTTCATCTCATTTCCTTCATTTTTGTGGACTATTTTTGTGGATACAAAAATGAAAACAACTGATGGCCAACCTTTTAACTCGGAGTGCTGATTATTATAATTAATACAATTTATTTTTACTTGAATTAAATACCAAAACCAAGAAATCATAATGACTTTTCCCAATTTGAATATATACAACATCCTTGCAACTCTATTCAAGGGAGAGCCCTCTGTGTATGCTACTGGGCACAGGTGACCCCATAAGGTGAGATATTCCCTTTCCGTGGCTGTCTATCTAGTTTACCCATTTATCTTCTGTCTACAAGTCTAAAAATGACAGGTTTTCTACTTTATTTCTTTTCATTTTCTGAAATGTAAATATGTCATAACCTTGCAGCTAAATAAAATTCCACTAGTTACCTTCGTGACAGAGAAATATCCTGAGTAAAGCATTCTACTGAAATTTACATCAGGAACATAAATAAGTTAGATCGTTCAAACGTTCTGGCTTTAATTTAAAGTGACATCTTAAGAGCTCTCCATTTTCAAATCCTGCAGGGGATAACTGCCATGCAACTGTCGCAAATGGATAGTCACGAAAGTGTCTCCCCTCCTCTGTATGTTTTCTCTTTACACATATGTATGTATCCATGCTGCCTTTGTGCACTCAACCACATGTCAATTGCTGGCACAAGTATTACTGTAAATTGCATCCTCTATAATCCCAAAGCACCAGTAAGAGTTTGAGGTAAACTTGTGGATAAATAACTTGTTCAATTTCTGTTTACAAGAACATGTTACACATCCCTTTTCTATCTTTTTCTGCACAATTTCTGATAATTACAAGTATCAAGGTAGAGCTCTCTCTTCTGGAGCCTCCCTTTTTAGGGCAGATGGTGATATTCAGCCACAGCCCCAAGTTGCAGGGTGATGCAGGAGTTGCACCCCACCTCCAGGAAAAACATCAGAAAGTAGTCTGCTTTAGAGGTGCAGTGGTGAAAATAATCTGTGGAAACTCTTAAAAATCTCTGCCCAGGCAAATACAGTAACTTCTATTACTAAGCATATGTAAATAGCGAGACACTGCTTTGCCTATTCCCTGGCCCTTTTCATCTCTGAAGTGGGGAACACTTCTGGACAAATGACAATGTGCCTCAAAGCACAGGGCCTGCATTTCTGGCTACTTCCTACACAGATCACTGAGACTCAGGGCCTTGTCACTTACTCGCTTGCAAATCATTGAAGTGTAGTGACCTATTAAAAGTTAGCACAAGTTAGGAGATAACCCTCATCTGAAAGAAACCAACTTTGCAATGCACCAAGGTGCTTGACAATTGCTAAACTGCTTGAACTTGTGTCTCCTTACATTTTAACTGTACTTAGTGTTGAATTCTCTCATATGGCTGTATAAGCACTATACCCAGAATCTCCCCAGATCTTCAGTACTTATGACATTATAGTTCACTTTGCTGTGGCTAGAATAACATTAACAAGTGGGCTTATGAGAAGACATTCACAACTGATTTTTCTGATATCTTTAAGAATATTTTCTTTTATCATAAAAACAATTAAAGCCACAGATTCCAATACTTCATCCATGTGGAATATTATTATTAACACAAGTAGTCCCAGGGAAACCTATGGAATTGATCACCAGATAAGGTTTTGCTCAAGAGGAGAAAAATGGCAGAATGTAATCTGTAAAATATACTAAACAGATATGCACATTATTTGTTTGCTGTCACTGGGAAGCAATCTGAGAACAAGACAGGCAGAGAAGTCCAACTACAAAACATTCTTCACAAACCCAGAATCATAAATCATCTGATTCAGACACTTCTTAGAAAGTCTAAATTTCATAATTTGATGGAGAGTGGGGGGCAGAATCCACGTTCCCAGACCTTTAATGCTTCTAAATACTATGACATTGCTTCAGACTATTAGTACTTTTTCAATTTGACTATCCTAATCTGGTGAATATAAATCTTAACTGAAAGCTGGACAAGTGACCATAAATCTACAGAGACGCTTTCCTTCAAAGAAGAAGAAAAAAAGAAAAAGAAAAGAAAGACACTAGCATACTACATAACTTTTACATCCTGCTACACAAGCATTCTCAATATATCTGCGTGTCCAAGGATTACAAAATTACATGACACTATCTATGCAATCCAAATGAGAACAAAAAATTCAGTGTAAACTAAACCTGTAATACACCTTATATTGACCAACAATTTACACAAGCAGGACTGTGACTTGTTTTAACAGTAGTTCTAAAATTAAAGAGAAATTTGTTCTCCTTAATCTCCTTTAATATTCTGGGCTAATTAGGAACATGTTACAGAGATCTGATTCTTCAAAATGCTTATTATCAGATGAATTTCTTATCATTCAAAATGCTCACTACCACATCCAGTATTTATTATGAGAAAGGCCACTGACTCTCAGCTATCTCAGTATGTCTCAATTCTTTCCTAAAGTACAGATTAAGATAAACACTGGGGCCAATCTTTTGGTAGGTGTGCCACAAATTTGCCCTGTACCTTTCCCAAGAGATACTCCAATATCCTTCTTCCCTTTGCTCTGCTTTCTGCCTATCTGCTGCCATGCTGCTTGTTCCCTTCCTGATCTGCTGCATGCCACAGATAGGGGCTGCCCATGCCAATGTGTGGCATGTGTGCTGTAGGTTAGCCATGATTCCATTACAAGTATAAAAGAGCTCGTGGAGACTCCCTCCACACTCCTTTCGCCTCTAAAAGCAACTACCAGCTATCCTTCTATCAAGTTACTTATAATGCTCCCCTCACTATGGCAGCATTATCATCATTATTCATATTAACAGCTAAATCATGTGATATGTTGAATACTTTTATTTCCATTCTAATAGAACCTAACAGGACCAAAATGTACAGGACATTTTTTCTGTTCCAGAATTATTGAAGACACTATAAAAATGATTTTGGGTAATGCACACTAACGGAAGAAACACAAGCAAACGCAGGAGCAAAACAAGCTAATGAAACAAAACCAAGCATCTCCTTGGCAATAAATGCACAAAGGACCAGTGGTGTTAAGACTAAGGATAAATTACTAACCTTCACTAATTCTACAAGTTATGCTATTCAAACTTAATCTTACCTAGAAGGTGAATTAAGAACAGAAAAATCAAGTGCCTCAAAGTGGGACTTCATTTTAGATACTATTACAGTAAATAATCCAAGATAACATAATTTAAAAATCTGAACTTTAGTTTAGTTGCAACTTTACCTAAAATATGACTAGATCAGAGGTTGGCCACCTATGGCCTGCAGACTAGATCTGACCCACAGAGCTGTAGCTTCAGGAGTGGGGGTGTTTGGCCTGGATCATTCCAATTTATCATTGCAAAATGTTGCTGACCCCTGGTATAAGTCCCTTAGGAAATTTGACTGACTTTAAAACTAACTCTTCATAACAATTTTGCTTCCAAAAATATTTCATGGTTTTTTCCAGCAATTGGTCATCCTGTTAAACAGTAGCATGAGAGTGCTGTTGTAGCCTTGATAGTCCAGAAATGATGCATGATTTCTTAGGGTGATATCTTTTATTGGTCCAACTACATAGTTGGGATAAAGTCAGACAAACTTTCAAATAGAAGACATTTTTTGACAGGCCTGACGAAGTGTAAATCAGGGAGGGCACAAGAAGCACAGAAGCAGATAGGGCAGAAAGCAGACCTGATAAAGAATGTCTTGCATTCGAAAGCTTGCTCTAACTTCATCACAGCTGGCACAATAAAAAGATGTCACCCTAAGAAACCCTTGTTCTCATTCCATTTAATGGATTTTTAAATGGTGGTATAAAATGGGAAATGGTGGAATGGAACAATCTTCACATAAAACCTTTCCTATAGTACTAAGACTTCTTGTATGTCCCTGTGAAGAAATAAAGGACTATTTTAGGTGTGGAGTTTCTCAATAAAACAGGAAAACACTCCTATGCATACCTAATAATTCCTTTTTCAAGTGGTGGAAGGCCCATAATTTTGGCTCGCCCTGACCCTGTCTAACACAGTATGGCACTCCTTACGTTCTCTGCCTGAAGCATATGCAAATAATAAGCATGTCAAAACAATTTAATTGTTTCTCATGCTCACTGCAGACTAAGCTATTGTTCAACTTATTACGTGAGTCATTCAAGTCGTTCAAGTTACCAGAGTTAAAATTAGCTGAAAATCCTAACCCCTGGAAGTCAGCTGATCATTGGGAACAGGCACAGGGCAGCACAAGGGTCTAGGACACAGCTTCCTCTTGCCTGATCCTGGGGCTCAAGTTGCTTGCAGCACTGTGTCCTGGTTTCAGCCCCAGAAGTCATTTGATTGGGATTTGAGGAATATTATGGTCCATCCCAAAAGTTGTGCGTCTTGCCATGCATGTCTGACAAGGGAAGACATGCCATTTTTGGGATGGAGTATAAAATTCCTGAGACCCCAATCATGTCATAATAATAATGTCTATTAGGGATATCAGTTAGGGCATGGCCTCAATTTGAAAAGTGTTGTGGGTTTTTGGCTACAAAGATGGAGGAAAATTAATAAAGATAGCATGTTAATATAATCATATTTAAAAAGTTAGCTACAGAAAGGATACTTAACACTTAAAATAAAATGAACATCCATTTTCAATAAAATGTCTCTTCATGCATTGCATTTTATGTAGTGGGAAAAGGAAAGTTCTTGAATAGGCTCCTGGTATTACCTCTCCTGGCCTGCTTCCATTTCAAAAATGAATGTCAGGCAGCAGATCAATATTTTATGCAGCACTATTCTTTTAATAATTAATGGAGGAGGAAAATGCTGCAAGGAAATTCAGTCAGCGAACAGAATAAGGATCTAGAGAATAGGGTCATGAAATGAAGAAAGAAAATTTAATTACACAAATTATCATAGCTACTTAACTTTAATTACCTGTAAATATCAGAAAACTGGAAAAGACCAGAAGGAAATTACATCAGCGTCAAAAGCAGTATCCATGCAGTTATTTTGTTTTTGGAACTGATCATTACTTGTGCAGTCACTAGCTCTTTTTATCTGTGAATGGTATTAAGCACTTCCTATAAAGATAGGAAAGCAATAGAAGAAGATCTAGAGGGGTACACGGGGGGGGGGGGGGGGAATATATATATATTATAGGATTGGAAAAAAACCTTTCTGTTAACCAGGCTATTTTTAAAGCAAAATCATTTACGGTTAAGAAGCACTTTGGTTTAGTTTGCTTATTACAGAAGTGCTCAAACTCCATGAGAAATCCATGAAAACAAAAGCCACATGGACCCATTATTGCTGGACTTTTCATCAAAATATTATAGCAACAGGATATTCAACATTCATAAATGTGAAATTCTGTGGAAGAGTTAAAAATGATTACAAGAAAAACTGCAAAATAGTAAGCTAGAAACAAAGGTTCTGCAATGCACTTAAAAATAAGATGACATATGTTTCTGACATCTGGCAAATTACATGAGACCTTTCAGTCATAAAGAAAATGTCACCACCGTGTAGGCAATAAATACTGCTGACCAGAAAAAAGGATGAGTCAAAGTGGACTAATGTCATTCAGACTATCCTAAATAGCTGAAGTAGGTCTCTTGGCAACAGTCCCACATCACATTTCTACTACATATAAGAGGCTAGAGTAAGGACTATTCCCCCACCCTCCATGCAAAAGTTAGTTACATTAAACAAGATGCTTTGCAAAGAGCACTTACTGCATCAGTTTTTGTAGTATAGAGGCTCAAAATGTTTTACCTAATGCTTCACTTTTAATCATATATGAGCTACAAGCATAAAAGCTTTTGATTATGGGGAATCATAAGTCTGTTGCTCAAAACTGTACTTTTTGTGGGTATATGAATGTAGAGTAAGGTGAAGTTAAGTACCCCTTCAATTAATTAAAATGTAGTTATGTTTTGCAAAAAAGTATCCTGAGCATTTTTAAAACACACCTACCAAAATTCTTAAAGACTTCTCTAGTCTACTGATCTCATTTGTCTCTCTCATAGAACTTCAAGAACAGGAGAGGGTAATTATTTGGGCCTGGGAGCCAAATACAGAGTTTTGATGAGTTGTGGCAGGCCAGATCAGCACCCCCACGCCCTCAAACTCCCTATGTAGGATGGGGCCACAGGTGGGCAGGAAGCGGTGTTCAGGAGTGGGATGGCTGGGTGAGGCTGGGATCACAGGGTGGGGTCATAGGGTGGTGACAACACGAGGCCAAGGCCCAGGGCAGAACCGCAATCTGTTCCACATATGTCCCTGCTCTGTGGGATATAAAGCGGGGCATGTGCACATGTGTATAGGGGGGGCTGCCTGGGTGTTAGGTCCCGGGAGCCAGCAGGGGGCGCATGCAGCAGAGCTCACCCAGGTGGTGCAATCCACGGTTGCCCCTGCAGCACTCTGCATGGGGCTGAGCCCTGCCCAGCACAGCCTACGCTGCACTCCAGCCTGTGCATAGCTTACAGACATTCATTTAATGGCACAGTGTGATCTGTTTCCTGATCCCAACAACTATGAACCCTGCCATGCCACGCGTCCATGGCAGGATGTGTGATTTTGGGACCACATATCAGATCCCAATTGTGCCATTACTACTTGCCAGTGCAGGGGAAGCCTCGTCCTAAATCTGAGATTGACAATCAGCTGACCATCAGTCTCAGACCCCAGACCACACTGGAGACAGTTCAAGACTCTCTGATGGCATACCAAAGCTAGAACCAACAATTACCCAATTGTCAGTCTCAGCCCTGGGACTGCACCAGAGTCTCTAACCAGCTCCCAGTGCCCCATACGCCAAGTTTTCAGAAAATTTCATGTGCAGCCCAGTTTAACAGAAAGTTTTTTAAAGTCCCAGCATACTGGGGGTCTCAGGACTTGGGAGGTATTCTCCAACCCCAAGGTTCCCAGGCGCCAGGGATGTCAGAAAGTCATGTGTGCACCCAGACTGCATATGCAGTTTTCAGAGGTCACAGTTTACAATGACTCAGAGAACCTTTCCCCATTCTAGGGTCCCCATGGCTGGGACATATCAAGCATCGTGCTTCACAGTTCCCTGGGAGCTATGGGACAAGGCTGTCAACTTGCTTATTTTTGGGGAACCCGGGGAACCCAACAGCTCCCTGAAACCCTTCAGGTGATAAATTCCTCTGACTCAGCTGGAAACAGCTATTAGCCTGCCAACATGGGGGAGCTATTAACCAAGCCCCACCATGCAGTCAGCTTCAAGCTCCACGATAAGGACCCTACTACACATTCAATTTAAAGTGCAGTGGAAACCAGACACAAAATTACTGCATGTGTCTTGTGGAATAATTTTGTTTGGTTGTTTCCCTCTTTGTTGTGCCATTAATTGCCTGAACATGTAGCCAAGCCACCATTTAAGACAAAATTAACTAGTGTTAAATGCAATATTTGCCAGGGGCCTGAAAGTCTCTGTACTTATTTCCCAGAGTGACCAGACCCTAAGCCTGCTGACTCTGTTTTAGTTATCATGCATGTATCCGCTTCAGCCTTTATTTTCCCCTCAATAAAGACAATCTGCAGTACAGTTACATTGCAAAAAGCTGTTACAAGGCTTAAAAACCAGCTTGTCCTCCAACAGCATGCTCAGAATGCCATGTTCCGCATCTTCCAGCTATTCTGCATACCTCCTTATCAGGCTGCACACCTCCTATCCTCCCTTGAAACTGGATGGCACTTTATAGAACTTCTACTTCACTATTTAACCCCAAATTTCTCATGGGCTGCTCTCCTGTACCAGCACAATCCCTACTGGCTCAAGATTGCCAGCTAACATGCTACTAACTGGCCAGAGTAACATATCTGAAGGAAAGACATGAACTATAAAATAGGGATAGGGCTAGGCAACTTTTTGGATTACGGGCCACAATGTCACACCTCAGATCAGAGGTGGGCAGGGGCTAGGACCCAGCTGCTGCTGCTTGTCCCTATAGTGACACAGGGAGAGAACCCCCAGCTAAAGCCCCTGCTGCTAAATGCCACCACAACCCCACATCTAAAAGCTGGATCTAGTAGTTCCATGGGTCAGATCCTGCCTGCAGGCTGTAGGTTGCTGACCCAATAGTCACCATTATTACAAATTTGAGCCAGCTCATTCTGGTCAGTGTTCCCACATCTGGGTCACAATGTAGGGAGCATATGACGCAGCTACACTGGAAGCAAAGGCTGTAAAGAGGTCCAATAATGCTTCTGCTTTGAACTGCACCTACACTGAGCTTGATGTACTTGTCAAACCTATTGCTACCTATGACCCTGTTCTTTTAAAGGGGGACTTCCTTGAAAGAGATGAAGGAAGAGAAGATGCTCTTGAAAAAAGCTGTCAAGATGTGATGTTGACTACTGCACATCAAGTCACTACGAACTGTTTCACTGGACGTCCTGGGTGAATGGTCTGAAAACCTGCTGGCAGTGAAGCACCTCTGCTAAGCATCTGTAGAAAGTAGAGTCACTGGAGCTTTAGTCCAGTAACAGACACTCACTTTGTTTGTTGTGTTTTGGTGTGAAAAAAAAAAATTAGGCTTTCTTAGTAGATTGCCAGTGAATACACAAGGAAGAGACTGGGTCTGTCATATGTGATCAGCTGCAATTAACAGTGGAAACTGTGCAAAGAGCACAGTATGTTCCAAGGTAGGCACCAGGCATGGCTGGGGGGGGAGGAGCTGTTAAAAATGTAATCACAAACCAAGCACTAAGTGTTTCATAACACTGCCTTAGGCCACTGACAGACGCTCAGTTAAAGGCACAATGGGATCTGATCTGTGATCCCAACAACTGTGCCTCCTGCCATGCCACATGTGGATGGCAGAAAGTGCGACTGCGGGATTGGGGATCAGTTCCCAATAGTACCCTATTGCCAGTACAGGAAATATATTTTGCCTATATTTTGTGAAATGAATTTATGGCTTACTCTCTGTTTTATATTGCCATTAATTTCATGAACATATGGCTTTGTTGCTACTTAAGACATGATTAAATGATTACTGCTTACTTGGCCACATGACTTTCAGGCGTTGTTGCATAAGATCAAATATGGTCTTTCTAATGAACAGATGTTCTAAGTGGGTGTGCAGCTGGGACCTGGCACCCATGGAAACAGCAGCTGAAGAGCCAGAGTTGGTGTCGGGGTAGGGCTTTTCAAAGAGCTGGGGTGCAATGACCATAAGATCAGGGAGATTCTCCCTGATGTGAGGCTCTGGGCCCCCCTCCATCTGCCTTGGGCAATCCAAAGGAGACACCAGGACCAAGACTTCAGTCTATCCTCAGCCCAATCCTACTGTCTCAGATAACTGAGTTTAAGGATCTGTCATGTGTCAGTCCCCAACATGCTACACAATTCAATATAAGGGGTGACACAAGCAAGCTGCGATGTTATACAATATATGTGAAACATCCTCATGGTCCATTGGCTATATTAGCACACCATAAATTGGATTTAATGAGTGGCAGGGTTACTATTTATGGTGTGATTAACACCTCAATCTCACCATAAATGTAACATGTGCCAGTGCCCTAGAATGGAGAGCAAAAAACCCCAAGAAAACAAATGCTATAAAGAAAAAATACTGGATCTGCTCATGAAGCCATATCATCTGGCCTACAGGGTTCCTGAAGAGATTGGGAATTCAGGAGTTGGACAAGCAGGTGTAAGACATACCACCAAAACTACGGCTACCAAGCCCTGGGGACTTGCTCGTGTTAGCAGCAGGGGTGAGCGATGACTGTGCTAACCCTTGTGGCTCCATGATGCTACCTTGCCTCTCCACTACACCTGGATCCAGTGTGCAAGAAACCCCAGATTTAGCCTAGAGACATGGATGCATTTGACACTCCTGCTACAAACAAGTTGCTGAGCTGGGACTGTGAAAATGGCTGAACACTGACTTACCAAATAAAACTGAAGTAAAACAGATAAAAGAAGTCCTGTTCTATTAAATATTAAAGCAATATATGAAGAAAGTATTGGAAACTGAAAAAACCCAAAGAAATCTTGTGGATTATTTACATATTCCACTCCACACTCAGGCTGGGTTCAGTTTCCTGCAAGTGACTTCCTCTATGATCTTAAGTGAATTCAATATGGCTCCAGCCTATTTTGGGACAAAATCTCGCTTTGCCTTTTTATCTTAGACACCAGAGACTAAGAACCAGAAAACAACGGTGAATCCAGAGAAGCAAAACAATTAGCATTTGGGATAGCTCTATAAATATAGGCATGCTTAATCATGGCAGAGCTCTACTTCTACCATGCAGGAGTCACCTACAAAAGGGGCAAATGGATCTATAATTAATGGCTCCACCCCTAGAATAAGAGTTCACCAATTAAAAAAAAAGTTACAGCAGGCTTCCTGTAAATGCTGACATTTGGCCTGACAGGAGACTTTATTTCATCTTGACCGTCCAGAAGTTTCAATTGCACAGTGTAGCCTCTCAGATTGCACATTTTGTTCCAAGACTTGGATCCTCATATTTAACATGTTTTTATACTATATATTGGTAATTGGAAGCTAGCTTATATTCCATTGCATTTTTTCTTTAAATTAAAGATTTTCAAAGATCCCCCTTAAAAGAGGGGCCCTGAGCAAAATTGCTTGATGTGAGAAATCCTGATTAGGATTTCCCCAGACAATAACTCTGAAGGGAACAAAGAGTTATTTTTGTCTGTTCCAAGAAGACATTTAGCTGATATGCCAATATATTTTTTAAAAAATGGTTTTTGAATATAATGATAGAGACTTCTGTTACTCTAGACAGGGAAAGGGACTTAGAAGTACGCATTTTAGATCATTGCAGAAAGTTAACTCAGTTCCTGAAATAATGTAACAGACTCTTGCTGAAGACAATGCTGAGTATAAAATAAGTATGTAACAGGTTGCATACATATTATCATGTTAATTATAATTAACCTGTGTATGTCAAAAAACAGAATGTTTCAAAAAATGGTATTGAATTAAATTAATATTTCACTGATGGTACCACCTTAACAGAATACTACTAATACATTAACATTTTCATGAAATGTGTTTCAATTACCTATGAGTATTTTCATATATTTTTATTACATTCTTTACATCTATAGTTTTCAGTTGACATATATGTAGTGCATATTAATAATCTGATCACCTGTCAAATATCCACATAAATAATGGTTTATAAAATCTCCATTTGACTTCCACTAGGGTATATTATGTTTGGAATGTGTCCTACTTCTTTAAGTGTTTTATAAAACTCCACATAAAAGGTTAAATTAAAAAGTAAAAATGTAAAATATAAGATACTGGGGTGATCCTTTTCAAAGTGGCTAGTTATCATTAAAATTTCAAGAGAACAGTTGAGATGAAAAAAAAAAAAAATCACAGTATTTTCCAAGCAAATTGCACACTTATATTTTAATAAAAACTAAATTAGTCTTGAATGCTAGCTTCAAAACAGGTGTCTGAGTAACTTCAAGTGGGAGTACACTGAATTCTTACAGAACTATATGGGGAATCAGGTCCTAAAGTTCCAGTCTCAATTTTTTTTGTCTCAAGCCCTCACAGTAGGCAAGGAGACCTTGGACAGATTTTTTAAAGAAATAACTCAAAACACTGTTCCCTTTTTTTCCCTCTTTTAAGTTTTTCATATATTAAAAGAAGAGCCAAACTGCATCAGTAAAAGCTACAATTATTTTCTAGGTGCAACAAAGCCTGCCAAATACTTGTAACTTGGACTAAATATACTTCACTTTTATTCCACTGTACCTCAGTATATTAAAGCTTGTAAGATCTCTTGCAAGATAAAAATCACATATATTTCAAGAACCTTCTACTGCCATATGAAAGTTGAGTATA
The DNA here is from genome assembly GCF_030867095.1 of Alligator mississippiensis. Lineage (NCBI taxonomy): Eukaryota > Metazoa > Chordata > Crocodylia > Alligatoridae > Alligator > Alligator mississippiensis. The sequence continues at coordinate 222,745,340 of NC_081826.1, read as the reverse complement.
TAGAGAAGGAGGATCTGACTTCTAAAAGTTCTTAATCTCCAGAAATAAATTTGATTGATCAAATATCAGTAACCACAAGTAGAAACTAATCTTTCCATCTAATGACCACCAGGATGACAGCAAACTTTTATTTCCTTTTAGGAACCAATAGCCTGATTTTGTGGAGAAAAATCTATCAGTGCCAGTCTGAGGAGATAAAACTCTTTCCACCGGTTTTAAAAAAAAGGAAGCAGGAAATAAATAAAATGGAGAAACGATGATGCCTGGCAAGTGATGGTGCTATGAATTTTACAATTATTTATGATGTTGTTAATAATGAGTAGGGAAGATTGAGAATAGCACAGTTCAGAGTTACATATCTACAGTATGTGAAGTTATATAAAAATATTCGTAGTATATGCTCTTGCAGTAACCACATTAATATGAACTGGGGGAATGGACAGACAAATTGTATGAAGCTAAATAACTGAGGGAAGGGTGGGATGAACAGGAATAGGCTGCTCTGTGGCAACTCCTGCATGTCTATCACAATAAATGAAAGCTAAACTGGCAATCTTGCAGTTGTCCCATTAATGGGTAAAACTGTCCAAATTTAGCTTTCATTTATGGTAGGCTAGAACACATGAAAGTTACTGCACATCAGCTAGCAGATGGCAATTATCCCTTCCTACCCACCTCTTAACTCACTGTAATTTGGTAGTCTCTCCATACCCTAAAGAAAGAAAAGGAGAGATACTGGCGATAAACCACTCCTCCTTATTTAAAGCTAAAGTACAATAACATTTTTTCCTCTCTAAGCTTATGGCATTTTAACCCAAAGCATATTTTCCTTGATAGTTTTGTATTTGTCCACAGATTTGGTGTCAGTGCTATGCAAAACTATTGTTTTTCCCTCTGTGCATACTAGTGATCAACAGAAATCACTGAAGTAAAAATGTAACTACTGTAATTTATTTCAGTCATAAACAATGGATAAATAAGGCACATGATTAGGAAACAAAATACCCTTGTGCAACCTTAAGAGAGTCACAAAATATGACGACTCTGTTTTCTCATCTATAAAATGGAAAATATAATGAAACTTCCTCACTTTTGCTGTGAACAGTTATTTGAATAGAAAGTGACATACATAAATGCTACATATTCATTACCAATATATATATATATGGCTGAACAACAGATTTTATACCTAGCAGAGGAAGCTAGAACTGACGGTCACTTTTATCCACTATTGCATAGTGTAGGCAGGAAGTGAAGGTGTTTGTGTAGCTATTCCTAAATTCAGCCCTTGACTTACTAGCAGTAGTTAAATATGCTATGACCTATATAACCCATTCTTATGCTTCAGGGAATGAGCTCTACTTCTCTACACCACTGAAGGACTAACTAGTGATATACTATCACTACCCTTCTTCCAACCTCCAGCCTTCTTATCACTTATTACCAATTATCATCCTCCTCCATGAGGGATCACCTCCATCGCTGACTGTGATGGCAGACACAATGATTTGATTCTTCTGCATGGAAAATTGTACATTCCTATATATTTTGTGGAAACAGAAGCCTTGGAAGTAGAGGGTCATGACTGAAAGTGTGGGTTGCATAGGGAAAGCAGACCACAGCTGGCAGCTAGGGAATGTGAGGTGATGTAATAGATGGACAGGCCATTAAATTACATGTACATGAAAATAAATTTACTATAGATTCAAGGTTCCTGAGATTAAATTCTAAACAAGTGATTCTCAACCAGGGTGCTAGATATGACATCCTTTTAAGGGTACCATGCAATATTAGCACTGTTAGGTATGCAAACACTTACATGCTTCCCAAGATAAACCTAAAGGCCCCGTCCACACAAGCATAGACACTTGTTGCCCTCTGGTGCACAGTAGGTTACCCCAGGTGAGGTATCACTGGGCTGGCAGGTTTTTTTTGACCCCAGGATCTGCCAGGGCCAACCCTTCTCTTTCCCCCCCCCCATGCTGCTACCTTGCAGTGCAGAGAACAGCAGTGAATGTGCAGTATGTGGCACTACAGACGTGTCTGTGGTCTGGACTCGGCCAAAGATTTCAAAGAGGAATCCATAGCAACAAAAACATTCTGACCTGATATGGTCTTTTTGATTCTTTGCAACAGAAGAATTACTCTAATAATAGAGCAATTCTATTATTTTTGGGGAGTCAAGAAACAAGTGAAAACTAATTTCCAAGGGGTGTCCAAAAATCTAAAGAGGGGAATCTTGAGAACCGCTCGCTCCCAACGCTCTGAGATTTAACTCCTGATCTATCACCACTTCCAGCTGATCTATCACCACTTCCACCTCTGTGGCTCCAGCCGACTGAGAAATAAGTAACGTCACACTTTTGAGTTGATTTCCAATGGATTTGGCAGCTACAATATATCTATTTTACCTGCATAAAACTACAACATACATGATTTTGTTTCTTTTCCTTACAGTCATAGTGGAAAACATACCAGTTTTAGGCATATCCCTAGTAAGTACAAAAAGCTTCCACAACCTATTCAATCTGGCATTCTTACAATTAATGAAGATATTACAAGCAGAAAAAGATCTCTTTCAATTCTTCTGAATAAAAACTCTTGTTTAGTCCTTGATTGCAAGGACAGCTTTACCTATGCACCAGCTGAATTCAGAATTTGGAATCCAGGCTTTTTTTTTAATCATTTGTGTAAAAGAAGAAATATTTTCCTAATGTGACACTAAACATTCTTTATATTGAAGCTCTATTTGTTTTTAGATCCAAAAAAACTTGGACAGATGCAAGACATTAGTAAGCATTGTTAAGCAGCTACTTGTGAAACTAGTTCCACTAGCGCCAGCAGTTACTCCTGTAACTAACTGATAACTTGCATGAAAGAAGGATTTAAAAGGAAGAGCTAGATTCTACTGCCCTCTACTCACAGTTGTTGAATAATGCAAGTAAAAATAAACAAAAAAACCTTAAAAAAACCCTACAAATAAGCCAGCCAATCCTCTGAAGAGAAGAAAACTGTCTTCAGGTTTTTAAAAAGCACCTACAAAGTTTTGCTCTTGAATAAAATAAATCACCATGCAGTGTTCCCCCAACACAGTCTACCATTTGTCCTGAAAATCTGCCAGGCTTTTAAAGGAAGGGATAGTACATTTTATAAACTTTGTTAAATCAAATATAATTTATATATAAACTTTTTCACCTTGTGAACTTTCAGATATAGCTAAGCTGAACAAAATGGGTACACATTTCTTGTAAGTTAAGGATAAAAGATGAAAAGAGGGAAATAAAGGCACTCCAAAAGAAAAATGATACTAGGAAACCTGGAGAAATATAGCTTGTACTAGAATGCAAAGGTGAAATAAGAGCAACACAAACAAAAGAACCTTGGATACAGAACAGAAGTGATAAGTCAAAGAAAGTTCAGTAGTCAAAAAAAGAAAAAGACTAAGCAATGCTGAAGTTCACTAAAAAAAATAATACACTGAAGGTCAGATGCAAGGAAATGAGATATAACTGTGAAGATTAGGGGGTGCACATGATAACTATTTGCTGAAGACTATTTTAATGAGAATCAGTTTTACCAAAAGAAGTAGGAAAACAAGGTGGAAGCTTGAGGTAAATAATTCAATTTTTAAGGCATATAAAATGATCATTACTGCTCAGAAAGGTATAAGGTGAAAGCATCTAAAATATTGTAGACAAACTGAAAGAAGTTTGATCTTCACAATATTTAAATGATAGATGATAGAAGAATATAATTTCAGTCAAGCAGAGGAAAATATGGGGCCAAACTGAGCCTCCTGCAAGACGAGATGCATTAGGGTAGCAAAAGAGGTATAGTGCCTCTGTGGCTCCTGCTGAATGCATGAGACACTGGAAAAAGTGTGGCCACTGCCTGCCAGACGGTATTTGTCTAACAGGCCCAGTTCATACTATCAGCAGCAAAGCTTCATTGCTTCTGATTAGTGCTCAGCTAGTAATATCATCATCAGTATTGTTATTATGGCAACCCCAAGGAGTCCCAGCTATGGAGCACAATTTCATTGGGCTAGGTGTTGTACAGAACATGCTTGGCTCTTGAATAGTATGCACTGCTGGAGAGTGTTGCCTAATCAAAACTCCCCATTGTGTTCCTGAAGCACAAGCATCCAAGTGATATCTGTCTCCTGTTACAGGTATCAAGAGGTTCCCTTTATATACCAGTACTACATAGGCATAATCAGCAGCACGCTGTGGCTCACACAGATAAAGGTGCTTGTAAAACCTCAGGCAACTAGAGCGTAAGATTTACATAGCCATGAATAAACTGAAAGAAATTTGTGAAATGAGAAAGAAGAGCTGCATATTTTTAAACAGTGCCATATTTCCTCATGCACCACCTCCACCAATATAATATATGCACCTTGTTTTGGGAAGAAGGAATCAACTAAAAAAAAAAAAAAAGTTTTTCTAGAATTTCAGAATGTCCAATTCAGAACTTGGGGGTTTTTTGTGGTACGTCTAGCATTTATCTGACATAAAACCTATGCAAACTCCAAAGCCATCAGTTAAAAAAAAAAATGGGTCAGTTCTCTTCCATAATAGCCCCACTGAAGAAAAAATTTGGATTCTGTACTGCTTCTTTAAGGATGTATATTTTTTGTCTTTTTTTTCTGCAACAGTAATTTTAGATTGGCACTTGCTTCTCTCATGCTAGAGAGACCCTTGGCAAAATCTCTGAGAACATAAATGGAGTCATATAAGGTTGTTTCTCCTTTCCACATGAAGTGGGGAGGAGGAATGATTATTTGCCTGCAAGGAATAACACATTTTTCCTAACATTTCAAAAAATAAAAAGACATACTGCTCTTCCTAAGTTCAGACTTCTCTGCAAGTCTGTGCTTTATTGGCACGCATCACTAATACTCACTACCCAGCTTACTGGAGAAAAAACCAAAAAAAATCCCAACTTTGGACTATGCATAACAGCTTCTCATGTGGAAGAGAAATCATTTATGTGAAGTCAAGTATTTTCTTAACATCATTTATTTATATTTGTATTACAAAGCGTACAATATATTTATTACAAGCTGAAGTAAAAGTGAAAATGTAAATAACACTGACCTGGGTACAACTGTGCCACTATTAGTGCAAACATTACTGTCTCTACTTGTAGATAAAATGGGTGTCAGAAGTGTACACAGCCATATGCAGTCCTAAGGGGTTACAATGAAGAGGGGACATTTGTCTACTCTGGATCAGTGATTGAGGGCCCACCTAATACCTGAATTATTCAGTGATTCCATTTTCTGCAGGATGTGGTGGCAGTGAGGAGAATCTGAAGAGGGAGATCTGGGGGAGGCAGATGGAGGCCCCTGCAGTGAGGGAGGGAGTGGGACAGGGGCAAGGGCAAGTGATGCACAGCTGGGGTGGGGCGCAGGGGAGTAGCTCCCGCTGCTGCACACACCCCCGGGGGAGGCATGAGGGTCAGGGTGAGGGCGCGCTGCCACTATGCGCTCAGGGCCAGAGGCTGCGCCAGCCTCTTCCTGGTGGGGGCAGGGCTGGGACCAGGCTGTGCTTGGGCTGGGCGAGGCAGAGCAGGTGGCAGCACTGGGAGCAGGGGCAATGGCAAATTTTGGGGTGACTGTATCCCCTCTCCGTAACCGCCCTAAGCATAGCCCCAACCCAGCCCTCCTTCCAGGAAGAGCCCAGCACAGCCTCTGGCCCTGAGCACACAATGGCAGCCCACCCTCACCCCCCACACAGATCTGAGGGACACGTGCCTTCCATGCCTGCTCTGGGTGTGCAGGTAGAGGTGGGAGCCGCTCCCCCTCCCCATGGATGAGCCGCAGCCCCCACCTCATCCCAGCTGTGCAGCACCTACCCATGTCCAGCCCCATTCCCTCCCTCACCGCAGGGGCCTCAATCTGCCCCTGCCACGGCCCTTCCCTCCCCTCCCCTCCCCTCTTCCTCCCAACAGACTTACCAGCTAGACACTGCTTTCCACGCTGCGGGCTACATATCAGCAATCAGACTGGTATCAGCTGATATGGCCAGTCAGCCATCGGTACCAAAAAATCTTTATCAGTGCACCCCTACATGTTAGTGTTAAGTCAAAGAAAAGGCCATATCTTAGGGTGAAGTTACATATCACATTTAAACCATATTAAATCTGTGGAGTGTTAAGTGGTGTGCAACTGGACATGCCCTAGATTTGCTGTAGTATCCCCATGATGGCCACTTTAATCCTGTCAAGCCTTCACCCTGCTTTTCAGGGTCTTCCCTTGATGTTTCACCTGCCATTCTTTGATGCACTCAATAAGGAGGGAGGATGCCCTTTGGAACCTAATGAGCTTTAGGTGTTCCTCCTACTTCTTCCTTTGCTACTCGGTGGGCTTGATTTGGCCCGCTTGGCTTGGGGCTCCAACCCCAACATCCAAAGTCTCTTTCTTTCCCTCCCTCTTTCTTTTTCTGTCTCAGACTAATACTGGGCCCCTTGGGTCCTGACCCTTGTCTGGGCTTCAAGCTATTCAGCCTTAGTCCCTTTTCCTCTAGCTGAGGTCCCTCAGCCTGGATCCACTCACTCAGGCCCTGGCTCTTTAGGCTTCAGCCTCACAGCAGAAGGATCCTACCAGGTACCCTGCTCGTGGCCTCCGTCACCCCTACAACCACTACCAGTCCTTTGATTCTCAACAAATGAACACTAGCACAACAGAAATATAAGTAAACTGCTTTCACAAAGTTCTTCACTGCTGTTAGTCAATACCCTACTATGAGTTATAATTATCAGCGCTAGGCTTGCTCACACCCTTGTAGGTAGCTTGGGTAATCCCTGTGCACTGCTTCCTGCAGTCAGCTTCCCTGGGGAGCTCCTCTCTCAGCAGCACACAGGCTCTGACTGCTTGCTCTGGCTCAGGCCCTGGGCTTATGCCTCAAAGGCCTGCCTCTTTCTGTTGTACAGCTTTCCCCCAAACCCTCTTAATTAAGGGCCAACCTCCACTCCTACATCTGTGGCCTCACACAGCTAGCTTAGCCTTCTGCCTTCTCTCAAAGTGACAGGAGCCCCTGGCTCCCTGTTACAGTCCCCTCTCTTCTTCCTCCATTGTGCCCGAGTTACAGGGGTTGTGGTCCCTGTTATATAGCATTAAAGCTAAAACATGCTGTGAACAGTCACACATTAAGGGTTAATAATGTTCCTTGCCTATTCTAATTAGCCACTATAGGGCTGGTCCAGGTTCTATTCCTGTTTGGGGAGTGGGGGAAGAGGGAAGAATATAGAGAGAGCTGGATGCAGTGCAGGATGTTGGAGGGCTGAAAATTCTCATTTCATCTCTGTGGAGGAGACTGAAGTTACCCTAGCACAGAGGCGGGCAGTTATTTCAGCTAGAGGGCCGCTTAGCGAGTTTTGGTGAACTGTTGAGGGCCGCAAGGATAGCCCCGCCCCTTGACAGATGCCCCACCCCCTGGTCACCACCTTGGGACTGGAAAACCCCACTCCCTAACCCCTGACCTTCGCTACCAGAAGTCCCTCCCTTTGCCCCCAGAAGTACAATCAAACATTGACAATAACATATTTTAATTTTTTTTAATAATATTTTTGACCTGATTTGTGTGCAGTTGCATTGTGTATATAGGGGTGTTGTGTAAATAGCTCAAAATTAAGTCTGACTCTTGTATATTGCAGGCGGTGTGGAGGGGGCTATGGGTGGGTGGGTGTTTGTGGGGATGTGTGGTTGTGTGTGTGGGGGGGGTATGGAGTTTGTGGGGTGTGTGGAGGGGGAGGGTAGTTGGTTTAATTACAACAAAACTGTAATCAAACCAGCAGACAAAAAGCTGGAGCTACTGTCAACCTCAACCATCAATGCCAGCCCAGCTTGGCTAGCTCACTACATCAGTAGTACATCAGTGAGGCCAACACGCAACTCTCTCTGACATCAAGTATTACAAAGAACCTGGGGAGGACCTCACACCAGCATTCATTCTGGAACTGGAAAAAATCATCAAATCCTTCCCACACCAGCTTCAGGCAGGAAAAAACAATCATTCCTCACTCTCCCACCTTAGGAACTTTCTATATACTCCCAAAGTTTCACAAAAAAGGTAGCTCTGGCAGATGCATCATGTCCAACTGTGGTACCCTCACTGAAGAGGTATCAGGATTTATACAAACTATTCTGAAACCACTTGTCACTCAAAGAAATCCTCAACAGACTCTGGTATAGCAGAAAGTCCCCTTTGTACATTTCCCTTCTGGACACTGATATAACAGAAGCCCCTTCTTGCCTGTTCCTCTCCCCGCCCCCCATTTTGTGCATTTCTTTTTCCTTCTAAATACTGGCAGAGACCTAGCACACTCACTGCATGGGTGTGGCAAGGCTCAGAGGAAGCCAGAAAGCTGAAGTGGCTTTCTGTAGGAGAAACCTACAAACCACATCTACACATCAATTAAGCTCATTGTCACTAAAGAAAACAAAGGAACTAAAATATCCACTTCAAAGACTGTAAATATATCCTGGTGCTAACCTAACTCACTTACCACCCCCACTAGCCTTTGATCCTCACTATCTCATATTGCATTTTTATCTATTTCTCGCAGTGCATTTTTATATTTCATCTGTTCCATCTTTACCATGGCATTTTGTATTTTATACTTTTAAACCCTGAAAGTTTAAAATTCTCCCTATAGAATGAAGTTACACCCTAGACCATTGCTAAAAACTGCACTGACATTGTAATTGTAAAGTGATAAAATCTCTTATGCTGGATGGTTCCTTGAGTGAATGCAAGTGTATGGTGATCAGTAGGTAATTAAATGACAATAGCCTAGCCAAAGGAACTTACCATTACAAAACTCTACAAGTCATTTAAAGCTAATTAAGCCAAGGAACTGATTCTTGGAATTGAGCACCTACCCTATTGACTATTCCTGTAACCCATGACAATACAGCCATTAAGTCAATACGTCAAGGGTGGACTCCCAAAACTTCAGGTACCAGCAGACAGAGACAACTGTGACTAACAGCTGTCAGGTACTACTCAAAACCCACGTGGGACAGCAATCTTCAGATTGGGCAGCCAAGATGATGCTGGGGGAATCACACAAGTTCTCCACTTAACCCAGGAGGTGCACAATCCTACCAGAGGAAATGCCCTGTTGGACCTGGTCCTGGCCACAGGCAATAATCTGGTAAGGGGGCTCCAGATCCTTGACTACCTGGGTGATAGCGATCATCACCTGCTGGAACTCATCATCCAGCGCAGGGTGTCAAGGGCCTGCAGCAAGGCGGTAGCACTAGACTTCAAGAGGGACAGCTTCAACGAGTTGAGGAGATTGGTGGGAGAGGCGCTGGGGTTCTCAAGGGCAGGGGGAACTCAGTGCCCAAGATAAGTGGTCGTTCCTTTAAGAGACGATACTCAAAGCCCAAGGGGTGATGATCCCAACAAGAAGCAAGGGGGGCAAGAGTGCCCAAAAGCTCCCCTGGCTCACCAATGACGTCCAGGAATGCCTGGTTGCCAGAAAGGCGGCGTACACCTGGTGGAAGGGGGAGGGGCGGCTATCTCCAAAGAGGAGTATACCTCCACTGCTCAGGCCTGTAGTGGGGCTGTTAGGAAAGCTAAGGCGGGCAAAGAGCTAGGACTAGCATCCAAGATCAAAGATAATAAAGTCCCTTTTCAAATATATAGGGAGGATGAAGAAGGCACCAGGAAATGTGGGGCCCCTGCAAGATACGCTGGGCAATCTAGTGGTTGCGCCAGAGGAGAAAGCAGACCTCTTTAACAAATTCTTCACCTTCGTTTTCTTGTGCAGGGACCAGGACTCCCCCACCGTGATACAAGACGGACTCAAGGGGAACGCCTCCAGACCAAATGTTGAGGAGGACCGGGTTAGAGTGCTTCTGGAGGGGCTGGACGTGTTCAAATCAGCAGGTCCAGATGCTCTCCACCCCAGGGTGTTGAGGGAGCTAGCAGGGGTTATTGCAGGGCCCTTGGCACAGCTTTACGAGCGCTCATGGTGCTCAGGCCAGGTGCCAGATGATTGGAAGATAGCCAATGTGGTTCCCATCTTTAAAAAAGGGAGGAGGAAGGACCCGGGCAACTATAGGCCCGTTAGTCTTACCTCAATCCTGGGGAAACTCTTTGAGAAGATCATCAAGAAGCACATCTGTGATGGGCCGGCATCAGGGATGATGCTCAAGGGCAACCAGCACGGTTTCATTAGGGGCAGGTCATGTCAGACCAACCTGACTGCCTTTTACGATCAGGTCACAAAAGCATTGGATGCAGGTGTCGCCATGAATGTAGTCTTTCTGGACTTCAGCAAGGCCTTTGACACTGTCGGCCACCCCATCCTCATTAAAAAACTAGGCAACTGTGGCATTGATGCCTACACAGTCATACGGATTGCAAATTGGCTGAACAGTTGTACTCAGAGGGTGGTGGTGGACGGGTCATATTCAATCGGGGGGGAAGTGAGCAGCGGAGACCCCCAGGGCTTGGTCCTTGGGCCCGCACTGTTCAATTTCTTTATCAGCGATTTGGACGATGGGGTGAAAAGCAACCTGTTAAATTTGCTGATGATACCAAAATTTGGGTTGAGGTGGGCACGCTAGTAGGGAGGGAAAGACTGCAGCAAGACCTGGATAGGTTGCAGGGGTGGGCTAACAAAAACAGGATGCGTTTCAATACTGACAAGTGCAGGGTGCTGCACTTGGGCAGTAGTAACCAGCAGCACACTTATAAGATGGGAAACTCCCTTCTTGAGAGCATGGAGGCAAAAAGGGATCCTGGAGTCATTACTGACTCCAAGATGAACATGGGCTGATAATGCGAGGTCACGGTCGGCAGGGCTAACCGGACCTTATCGTGCACCCACAGGTGCATCTCAAGTCGGAGAGTAACGGCCACAAGTAAACAGCCACAAGTTGTTGGAGAGTAGGTTTAGATTAGACATCCATAAGAACTACTTCACAGTTAGGGCGGCTAGGATCTGGAACCAACTTCCAAGGGAAGTGGTGCTGGCTCCTACCCTGGGGGTCTTTAGGAAGAGTCTTGATGCCTACCTGGCTGGGGTCATTTGAGCCCAGTTTTCCTCCTTCCCAGGCAGGGGGTCGGACTTGAAGATCTACAACGTCCCTTCCGACCCTACTTCTATGATTCTATGATAAGTCTGCCAGAAAGTGATAAAACACAGTGAAGCGTGGTGCCTTCTCATCCAGCACCTGACCTACTGAGACAGAAGGACAAGCATTTCTGGAGAAGACATTGCCTTGAAGGAAGCTGACCATCGACAGCAGACTCCAGGGCCTTGGATAGGTAGAGCACTGGTGTCAGTATACTTCACAATCACTACAGCAGCTACTATACATTATACTACATGGGTTTAAATAATATGGGTTTGAATGAGTGAATTCATGTGTGTGTGTGTGTGTGTGTGTGTGTGTGTGTGTGTTAAGGTGACCAGTACCCCTCATAACTCAAAGTTTGCATTTATGATTTTATTGGTAATTTCATATCCCGTTCAATAAACTAGAATTTACGATGATCCCAAGAGTTGGTCCTTTGTATCCAACACTAGACCATCACAACATGGCTGTCCTGTATGCTAATATCCAATGTTACAACCAATCCAAAAGTGTGAGCACCTCCCCCACTCCCATGTAGCTGTTTTGTGGCATAAAGGAGCACCAGAAGTTTAAATGACAGATTTAAACCACATCATCTCCTTAACAAGGTTCTGAATGTGCTTATATATCATAATCCCTAATGCGTATGCCATTAGCTTTTGGTATTTTAATTTGTGCTCCAAGCTAAAGATTGCAATGTTTGTTGATTTAAAAAAACAAACATCTAAGATATCAAGGCCCACATGGAAAATGCCCACAGAGTAGTCTGTCTTTTTAATATTAACATGAGACCATTACCACAAACATGTGCTCTCAATACTGATCAAGCAAACTCCAGACTGAAAGCTCTAAACATTCCATTCCATCCGGCCCGCGGAGTCCCTAAAAAATGTAGACAATTAATATGCATCTGCCCCTGGCTGCCTGTCATGCAGCCCTCGATGGCTTACCAAAACTCAGTAAGTGGCCCTTCACCTGAAATAAATGTCCACCCCTGAACTAGACGCACCTTTGTCAGCCTTGTTCTAAATCATAAGCATGCCACCACACATCTGTCTCATGATTTCATCACATCTTATCCTTGTCTGAGGAACCCAGCTGTTACATAAGTCAAAGAGATGCAGGATATGAGGTATTATACCTTGGGTCCAGTCCATTTGAAGACAAGAGATTAAGACCAACATCTTAAATACAGCATATTGTATGCAGCATGACAATTAAGCCCTCATCCTCCTATATTACTTGCTTAGACTACTGCAATCAATGGAAAAAGGTAAAACTAGAATCTTTAAACCTTGCTATAATAAATTACATTTTTTGCTGACAATAACCCAATTTACATGAATGAGATGCCAACAGCTAGAAATGGATGAGACAAATTGTTGAAAGTCTGGCAGAGAACAGAAAATGAAGTACTGAATATCTAAATAATGCCAGTACTTTGATGAATGTATACATGGACAGGATGATGTGATGATATAATGCTGTTGGCACTGTTATGCTTTTATGCTTACCTCTACTTAACAAGAACTAGAAAGTGAGTGTGAATGGGCAAGTCCTCCCATGGCCTCAGACTGTGCCCATTGATGCACATGCAAAAATGATGCTCAAATTTAAATGAAAAAAGGTTAGAAGCAAAAATCGATGCAATACGCAAACGGTAACCTTATAACAGCTGGAGTGTTCAAACTTTGGGAAAACATATGGTGCTCTTCTGAAATGCTAAAAAAAAATCTTGAGAGAACCCTCCCCCCACAAAAATTATTATGTGTACAGATTCCTGAAGATGGCTTTTAACAAATAATGCAGAAGAAAGAAAAAAAAGAGAAATATTAAAATAAATATTTATTGTTATTTTCCTGTTTACCTATACTTCTGTTTCTTTCAAGAAGTCAACTACATGATCTGAAGTAAACAGGTAGCTCCTGTAGTACCTGAAGGAAAACAGGTAGCTCCAGTTGAAATAAAAACAGTGTGCAAGGAGAACAAAATAATAAGGTAGATGTTGTCATGGTTTTTGCAACAGTAGTTGTGCTTTACAAATTTGAGGTCTTAAATGACATTTTTTTAAACATTGGTATTTATATGAGACCAGTACATATGTCCAATAACTATGGCAACCATATGTCCCAGATTGGCTAGGACAGTCCCAGATTTCGGAGGCTGCCTCAGCATACCAGCCATTGGAGAAAAATGAAGCAAAAGTCCTGAACTGGTGGGAATCTGCCTGCACATGTAGCTCCCGAGTCAGGAGCTGGGCACATGCAGGCAGGTTCATGCCAATCTGTGACTTTTGCTTCAATTTCCTCCTAGGAGCCCAGGCAATGGGCTGCTCCCTGGTCCATACTCTGCTGGTCAGCGAGCAGAATCACTTGCACAGTAGAATCAAGGTCAGGGTGTATGCAGGGAGCCCCGGGGTTGGGGCTGAGTATGTGCATGCCGGGGATGTGTTTGTGTGCAAGTATGTGTATGTGCATACACACCAAGGCTGTGTGTGCATATGCTGCACAGTCCTGCCTGGCTCAACTCCTGAGAGCTGTGGGTTAAGGTTATCTGGCTTTCCTTGCCCCATCCCAGATTTCCCTCAAATTGTTATGGTCACCCTACCAATAACCCAATATTAGGGTGTCAGACAGTAGTAGTAATAGAACTATTACGATTACCTTTGGCCAACTCCCCAAAGAGAACATGAAATCAGATTACGGAACAGTCCTTCCAGATACCCTCTCAGCAAATTCTCAGATTAAATAAAAAAAACCCTAACAAAGAACAATACATTTAATTCATAATTAAGACCCACTTTACCTATTATTTTACGTCGGGTAGTAGATAGTAACTACCTATAGTAATGCAATTTTATTTAAATAATACTTGGGAAGTACATTTTGCCCCTATTTACATTCACATTTGTTCTTAAGCCTATTAAAAATCCTTTACCTTATTTTTTTAGTTTGGTGAAATATGAGAAGGTCAAGTGTTCCTCAGCCATCTGTTCCCACTATGCCATGCATATCACTTAGTGAACAGAGGCAGTTTCACCCACAGTGCTCTGTGATTGCTTCATACAATATACCAGCTGCCTAACTGTGCCAAGCATGCCTGCTGTGCATACCAGCTTTTTCTTCTCTCTGAACTAATTGAGTCCACTGGGCCAACTTAATGCAATGCTTCTTTAGTATCACCTTTGCCAACTGTGACAGCTGTTGCAAGAAATCCTGCAGTGCATACTCTGATGTTTGTGGCCTCTGCCTCAGTTGTGGCTATGCGAAACATCTCTGGATAACGTGCTTCTCTAAAGGGGTGCCAACACACGAAACACAAAACACAATCAATATAATCATATTATAAACTATAAAGTCACCCTAAGCCAAGTCTTGCATATAAATATATGGGTTTCTGCTTCTTAATTTCTCATCTCTCTGCTTGTCTGTTTACTGTTTATACTGGTGGAACTCAACATACAAGATTCAGGACCAAAGCACTGAAACTAAAGTAACCCTGCTCCCCATTCAAATATTTTGGGAAAAATTAAATCTGCTACAACCACAGGTAAAAATTATACAGAGAAAGAGACAACAAAATTTGTACAGAAATTCCTTAAATAGAACGGATAGTTTTCTGCAAGAGAATGTCTGAATCTTGTTTCCTCCACCCTTACCTAAAAAACACCCCAGCTTTCCTTTTGTATTCCTCATTTAAAAATATGAGAAGTTTACATTATGAGAAGCTACCTTAGCTTTAAAAACAGTGACACACCTGCACATTACTCAAGGCTGTAGCAGCAAAGGAATATCCCTTTAAAAGCCAGAAGTGACTTTCCAAATTTTCAGACTTTTTCTTTATATTCAGATCCTTCAGCAGTCACACACTTTCCCTATAATGGCTCTTCTCCAGCTGTTGTCACGTCTGCCTCAATCTCTCTTTTTGGCATTAAAACTAGTTTCCATTTTGTCAAATGTGAAGTTGCACTGTTAGCCGTTATTTAGGACAACTGCTGCTACCAAACATTTAATAAGCATCAAAAGTAGGAAATAACAGTTTTGCATCGCTAAATAGTTTTGACCTCAAATATTTGGCATGCAGTGCTATGTACATCTGACTGAATCTGAGTCAGCAATAATTCTGGCCATGTACAGGTGCTCATTTCTAGTGGAGGCAAATTTGTATTGCTACAAATGATTTCAGGAGACTGACCAGTACAGGCAGTCAGCCTGCAATCATCCCTTTCACCACGGGCGACGCATACGGCATGCACGCAAATGCACGTGCACTGACAGGTGTGGCAGTGCACCCCCTACAAAAAGGCATCGCCGACACTGTCAGCGGCGCCTGCAGGCAGTCGCCGCTCACCACTCTGCTGCTGGCATCTGCGGGCGGTCAGCGATCCCTGCTGTCCGCCGCTGACGGCGCCTGTGGGTGGTCGCCAACCCTCCCTCACCCCACCGCCGACAGTACCAGCAGTGTCTGCAGGAGCTCCGCGCTTACCCCTGCCGCTGCTAGGGGCATGTGTCATTCATGCCTTTCACCTGTCTTTATGCCCTCCCGAAACCAGAGTGATCTCAGTCTGGAGAAAGAGTGGGAAACAATCCTCCTATTCCTGGGGGGCAGGGGAGGCTGGAGCAGCACAGCAAAACCCCTGCTCACTCAGAGGGGTCCCCCCAACCCCAATGTGAAAAGCCAGTGGGGAGCAGTGGGCAGCTGTTCCTCCTTTCCTATTCTATAGAAAGGCTGGGATCAGCTTCCCCTGACACTTTCTCCAGATTGGGATGACCTGATCTTCAGAAAGCAGGGGAGCCTTTCCCTACCATTTGACTCTTCCTGGTCCCCAGAAGGAGTCAAGTGGCAGGGAGGCATACAGGTGCTCATTCTCTCAGAAGAATCTTTCCTGGGAACAACTTCTACTTGGTTGGTGATAGGTTTTTTCTCCCGGAACAGCCATGTTTGTTCCACAGGAAACTGAATGCCTGTACACTCATGGCTTCTACCATGAGAGCTGTGACTGTCCTGGTAGAAATGTTAATGCCTGTACACAGCTTCTATTTCATGCATTTGATTTCATTCTATATACTGTAACTATGAAATTAAGAATAAAACCCAAGAATGTATAGGTTCAGTCAAACAAACCTATTAAGAGCCAATAGTACATAATTATTCAATTGGTTATTTTATATTTGGGTATGGGATAAATACAATCAATATATGAAAGCAAAAAGAACCAAAAAACACAAAAACGAAAATTGGCACTGACAGACAACAGTCTCCCACATGATGCTTTGAATGAGAAAGGAACCATACTGGAGAAGTAGAAAAGGAGCTCTGGAAGATCTGGGAGATTCTGAACACTGACTGTTTTGCCATCCTGTCCAGCAGAGTGAGGGGGAAGAAAAAACTCATCATCTGTCCTACAGCAGAGAAGTGCAGGATCAAACAATCAAAAATACTGTATTTATTCAAATATGAGTCACCCCCCCACCCCCCGCCAATCATCACAGAGGGAAAGCTCCTTGTCTTACATTTGCTTACAAAGAAACCACATTAAGCACACCGGCTATTGTTAAAATACTGCCCAAAGCAGCACGAGCTCAGCAATGGAAACCACCTATGAAGTTGATTACATGCAGCCAACACTGAACATGACTATAAAACAACACATTGCCCATGTTGTGCAAGCATACTGATGGGAACCTTTTTTTTCTTTTTTTTTGTTTTAAAGAAATTTTTCGTGTTCCAAGCCAAATCGGCCAAATCAGATCCAAATCCATGAGTCGGTCCAGAACCATACGTGGCCCTACAACCAGCAAACATTCTTCACCCCCACCAGGGGCTTCAGATGTTTCCAACATCTTTTGGCAGGCATACATGCAGGCCCAAGCCCAGAGGTTTGGAGTTTGGATACCCCTAGTTTTACCTGCCCTCAGCCATATGGCTGGAGGAGCAAGCTAGGGAGGAGCCTCCCTTTTCTATAAAATGGACTTTAAGCCCCAACACCTCAGCGGGTACTAAAACACACCAGATGAACAGTTATTCCGGAGAAGACTTAAGGAAAACTGCCTTCTTGGACCCAGATACATGGTGTTTCCCCTGACAAGAAAGTACTGATGGGAACCTACCACAAGGACATATTAGTGCAGTCCATCTGAATAAGATATATGTTAGTGTCCATTAAGCGGAGTTCCCATCAGCACCTAGTCTTTTTCATGTCATGGTGAGCCACTATACTGAATACATTTCTACTTCCTCTTCACTCATACAACTGACCTGTGCCTCTTTCCCATGCCCAATGATTCTCATTTCTTCACCAGCCTTAAATGCCTGGCAAACATCACCAAACAGGGCCCCAAACAGTTCACCCAGAATCCTTCTGTTACCCCCTCTCTTAGTCTGTCAGATATGAATAGTGTGGCTTTGCCTTCCATGAGGTGGAGCCTGACCAGGTTGCGCTGCACCTCATCTGCATATAAAGTGTTGAAGGATTCCAGCATGACAAGAACAGCTAATTCCAGTCATGAGTGGGGGGCTAATTAGCATATAGCTCCTTGGGGGGGGGGGGGGGGGGGGATCCAGAGTACACATACATATGAGCTATGCTGAGCTGTGGAGTTATCATGGCTTAAAATGCTACCAACCCTGCTGGGGCCCAGCCCAATGAATTATATGGTAAATATAATATCATGCACAGTTTGTATTATAAGTAGGTACAAAAGTGCTGTTTAAAAGTGTTTGTGGAGTACCTGTACTAAAAGTTGCAGTCATTTAAAAAAACGAACAAACAAATCTTAACACACATCAATTCTGGATAAACTAAATCTACTGGTACCATATGCAAATTACTATGGCTATGTTTATGTCAAGGTCAGTGCTTTCAAATTTGCTCCTAACTTCCATTTGCTATGGGGAGAGTAGGGTCTGACAGTAAAGGGCAGGGAAAGGGGGAAGGGACTGCAGGGTTGAGGTGGCAGGGAGGAAGGGAGCTACTTGACCCCTCAAATTTATTTTCCCTGCTGTTGCAGTAGGGAGGGAACAAAATCAGGGCAAAACTCCAATAATTAGATTCTGTATCTGGAAAATTATAACAAATGTATAAATTTTCCATATATAGAACCTAATTATTAGGAGATCGTCTGAAATTTAGGGTGATCCTATGTTTGAATAAATATGATATGTTTTTAAAGCAACAATTTTGTCTTTACAAATGAGAGAGATACAGGATTGTGTTATTTCAAACTCAATTGAATCCATTAAATCTCTGGGGGTACTATCTGATTAAATAAGCAGAAGGTCTCAGTCTTGCAAAGAACCTCTCAGCAGTGGTGGTAATAATATACATGTCAAAACTTTATATTGATTTTAACCCAGGGAAATGAAGTAATAGCCCAAACATCTCTCCCATTGCTATTCTTCCAGTTTAAAAAAGTCACTGAACTGTTTTTAGTAACCAGTCAAAATGTTTACAAAAGACTAACAGTATAATTTCAGTAAGTAAAAAGATCCTGCATGTGAAAAATACCCCCCCAAAATTGAGAGAATTCTTTGATCTTCGTAAGTCCCTGAAAGAATACAGAAGACTAACAACAGATGCTGCAATTGCTACTACAGAGCACAGTAGTAGCAGTGCTCCATATAATGCAAGTTTTAGGACAAGTTAATTCATGCTGTTTGTGGACCTGATGATAACACTTCTGCTACTCTTTCATTAAGCTATCATTCCCCATCAAGTAGTGCAACACAGCAAGTTGCTTATAGTACTGAATCAGAATTCATATGGAATCTTCCCATGGAGGATCTTCATGGTAAATTCCTACTAACCTTAAGAATTCAATCTTGCAACATGCTGAGTGCTTTACTGAGCGGAGTGCCTTCAAGTTCTTCTGCAACTGATCTGAGGCACCACAGCACTTTTAGAGGTTAACAGAGTCATGTGGGGGACCTTGTTCTGCATTCCAGGCCATATGCCTGGGTATTGAGTAAGTATACATGCTGTTTGGAACAAACAATATAGAAATAAAACATTTTTTTATAATTGCCAAAAAAGATAAATTAACTTCTATATAGCCTCATGGATTTTCTTAAGGCAACAAATTCCTTTACCACAACTTGTCAGAAAATAATGTAGAAAGGACAAAAAGTTATTTCTAAGGCAGTATTTTTTGCTTCTTACATCCTTTAAATCCATTTTAACCTCTACATGGACTCAATACAACTTTGCAATGGAATGTAGGCACACAAAAGGCGAATGAGGTTTTGGGATACATCAAAAGAAGCATTACATGCAAGACATGGGAGGTGATAGTGCCTCTCTGCTTGGCACTGGTTAGGTCTCATCTAGACTACTGTGTGAAGTTCTGGGCTCCACATTTTTAAAAGGATGTGGAAAAGCTAGAGAGGGTCCACAGGCAGGCAACAAAGATTATCAAGGGTTTGGAAAGCAGGTCATATGAGGAGAGGCTGAAGGAGCTGGCATGTTCAGCTTGAGGAAAATGAGCTTAAGAGGGGACATGACAGTAGTCTTCAAATACTTGAAGGGATGACATAAAGAAGATAGACAAGCACTTGCTCTGTCTTGCTGCAGTGAGGAGGACGTGGACCATAAACTGGAAATTACAATATATTTAGTTGATACTGGATATCCAGAAAAACTTCTTCACTATTAGAATGGTGAGGCAGTGGAATAGACTGCCTAGGGAACTTGTGGACTCTCCATCACTGGAGGATTCAAGAGGCTGGATAGCCACTGGTCAAGGATGAGCTACGCAGAGCTATGCCTATGTTCTAACCATGACTGTTTCCCATGTTTCTGGGCTTTGTTGGTTGTTATCCACTCCTCTCCTTTCCCCCCCCCCCCAACACACTTTTCTGCTATATATGTGTCAGAGTATTTTTAAGCCTTGCCACTGGGTACTGGCTATAGCCAAGGCTGGAGACTTCATCTGGGGTGTCCCAATGCTCCTGCTGGGACCAAAGCCAGAAGTTCCTGGCTAGATGATCTTGGCCCCCAACTCAGGATCAGACAAATTGCCATATTTGGGGTCAGGCAGTAATTTTACCTGATGGCAAGATTGGTATGGACAGTGTGGGGGTTTGCCTTTCTTTGTAGCATGGGCCTGGCCCTCTACTTGGCATCTCTTGAACATATACTGACAACATTTCACAGAAGCAGGATGTTGGCTGCCATGGTTGCTCTGCTTTACCTGTGGCAGGCTAGGGTGTTAGGTCTGTGTTGTCTGAGGGTTGACGGTAGTCTTGCATTGAAGTTAGATTATGGATTGTATCAGATGGTTTGGATAAGGGTTATCCTGCCTCAGACAAGAGATTGAACCTCTGGAGGTCCCTTCCAGCCCTAAAAAGTAGATATTATTTTTTGTATTTTTTTAAAAAGAGATCTTTTAACAATATGTGATTTGATTACATGCCAACATTTCCTATAGAGAGTTGAAGGTCTAGGAAAACACAGCTGGCCCATTAATTTCAAAACCACGTGTACAAACCAGAAAATTTAGAGAAGAGAATAATAATTCTAACACAAAAACTTTATTCATAATAGCAGTATAAATTACATTAAACTGTAATACCCTACTCTTTTGAGCCATATTTCAACTAAATACTCAAGAAACTTTGTAAAACACCAAGCTAATTAAGCATTGCAATATCCCTATGCAGAGACAGTAAGATCACTCCACCAGTGAAATGCAGCTACCTCTGACACAGAAGGCAGCAGATGTTTACTTACGAGTGAACAGTAATGCTAGACAGTGGTTTAGTACCAGGAATGGAGGAGAATATTATATTCAGCTGGAAATGTACTGGGAATTTTAAGTAGGTAAATTTAACCAGGATATGATGGGTATTAAAAGATCTTATAAAATGTGTCAATAAAAATGGGTTGTTTTTTTTTTAAACTAATGTGAGTACAATTTCAGATTTATATTTTTCTTATTTGTTGTTTCATCAAGAACACAGTAACCTTGTTATTACTCAGTGGCACTACTTCAGTACTCAAGTATTCTCAAAAAAAAAAAATGAGACTCAAAGTGCTTTGAAACCTATAGCCAACACCAATGTCTGCTGTAACTGCATATGTATTCTCTCAGTAGGTCTTCTCTTCAGGCACCAGGTTAGTATATAACAATAAGTTAGCAACATATTCCCAATATAAAAGTTAAGAAGGGTAATAGCTACATCATACTTCCATTCCACAAAGCACCAAGGCCCAAATGTTTAAAGGCACTTGGATGTCATCTTATTCAAGACCCCTGCTATATGGTACATCTATTATGCAATTAACGGGTTAATCGTACAATAAATAGAGACCATCTTCACGTGCAAAGTAAGACTGGCCACAAGTACAAAGCGTGCGGGCCGGGGGCGAGCCGGGCCTGTCTTTGCGCTCGCGGGCTGTGGCCAGCAGCCCGGGCAAGCGGGGCCGGAGAAGACCGGGGGCGAGCTAGAATTAGTCACGGACATGTAGTGGTTGATTTAAAGATTGTTTACTTACACCAAAGATGGTCGTGGTGTAGGCTGGACAGTTTCCAGGTTCAGCTATGCTTAAATCCTCATTAGAGGACTACAACAATTCGTTCTTTGCCCCGGAGTTATTGAAGCTCCGCGGGTTCGGTCTTTGCCCTGGAGTTATTGAAGCTCTGCGGGTTCGGTAGTTTCTCGTACAGGAAGGGATACGTCTAGGAATTTATCGGCAACGGGGAGAGGCTAGAGGCTGTTCGTTCTTTTCCCCGGAGTTGTTGAAGCTCCGTGGGTTCGATTATCAGGCCTCTATTGCCTTTTAAAAAAAGCGTTGGGTCCGTAAGGATCCGCAGCACTTAGAGATCTTCATGCTCTCCCTCTGGAACTCCAATTGCTCTCTCTCCAACTTGGGCGGAAACCACCCAAGCTCTTTATACGGCTAGCAAGCCAATCGCTAGCCGCCACGTGTACATGTATTAGAATCGGCCAATAATGTGGCACGAATCTTCATACAAATGGCGGGAACTCCTTGCACCGTGCATTTCTTGGATGCAAAAGAAATGCACCATGCAAAGAAAGCTACAAATTTGGCGGGAATACTTTGTTGCACCGGGGTTCTCTTCTGCAGCAGAAAACTCCACCGTGCAAGGAAGCTGCAATTTAGCGGGAAAAATAATTTAGCAGTGCCGAAGCACACACAAACAAAAAATCACAACTTTGGGTTGTGACACAAAGTAATTATCACATGATAAAAGTGACTACTGAGCAATAAAAAGAGCCAACCAATTATAAAGTTAGCATTTGAAAATGTGTAAATAGCTGGTTTCTATGCAGCTTTAATTTGAACATGTAGCAGGGCTCAACAAGTAAAAAGGCCCAGGTGATTCAGAGAGTTAAACTCCACTTGTATATGTGACTCTGGCACTTAAAAGTTTACCTTTCAGTGATTTTCAGTGAGACCATAAGAATGTCTATGTTCTAATCCAAGTCACAACTGCAGCATGTTTAGATCTGCACTTTCCTATTAAAAGGGAATCATGCAAACTTGCCAGAGTGGTCTGGGTTTTGGTCACCAAATAAATACTTACTCGGGTTCCCGACCAGGCTGTCTTTTTTTTAACTTTTACTGATGTGGCTAGATTGCTACCACTACCCAAAATAGGTAGATTACAGGCAGGTGGATTAGAGTTATTTTTGGTCTTCTGGCAGGTTACAATCACACATATAATGCAGACATATTCTTATATTAATGAATACCTTTGCAAACAGGAATCAGCATCTAAATAATTTTGGTCTTGTAATACTGAGCAAAAGTAACATGTAAATAAATACCTTTACAAATCTGGGCCCAAGCAAGTTGGGTCCTAATTTAAGAAGCAATCTTATTTGGGAAGGATGCTTAAGGAGGTCTTAAGTTTAAGTATATGTTTAAAGCCCCGCTTAAGTAAGTAAGACAAATACATGCTGAAGCGTTCATTTATTAATTGTAGGTTTAGTCTGAGCTAAGCTTTAGATGGGACTTCAGATTTTCAAAAGAACCTGTTCTGTAAAGTAATAAAAGACTGAACACTACTTCAATGAAACCAATATGCAAACCATTATTTTAGCTGCCATAATCTGAACCACTAGGCATACTTCATTTCTTAGTGCACTGGACAGATACAACACATCCACTCAAGATTAGCTGCTATTTGTGTTCTTTGAAGGACCTCCAAACTCTGTTTAAAAGTGCTGCAGATAGAGCAGACCAGAGCTCTAGAGAGGAGATGAGCAGTGATTAATTTGTAAATAAGTTTAAAATGATTAAAAACCCCAACAAAACATATAATTGATTTGTCCTTAACATGACTTCACTTAAAGTTAGTCTTTTTGAATAGTACACTGACAGTGGCATCCAGGTGGAGTTCTTTTGTTTAGTCTGAAACAAATTTATCTTGAACATAGAACTGTATGAGTGGTATTTTTGTTCAGTACTACTGAATCAGAAGACTGCCATATTTAAAATGCAAGAAGTGAAAACATCCCCAAAATTTCTCCTTAAGTATCCTCATTTAAGTTCACAAAATCATGGTGAAAAGACCTATTAAGTCATCTCCATCATACTGCTAATGCACACTCCCCCGCTCTCATTCACACAAATTATCTAATCTGCTCAAAATCCCTAAAGCCAGTTTATAAAAGCTATTAATTACAGTAATTTAGAATTTCAAGTCTGATTCAATGATTACTGCTGAACAAGCACAGCAATATTTATCAATGTACAGTACACAGACCAGCTGCTCTCTTGCATTATGTTTTTGCAGTCTTTTTTTTTGTTTTAAATGTAAGCTCTATTTTTATATAATTGAATTCTAAAAAAATAATTCAATGTCTAAAAAAGATTATTTTTCTTATGATTGTATAAGTTCTTCGGCCTGTCTTTTTAATATTTCCAAGTGCTCTGAAAAGTTATTTTAGTGATACCAAAGTAAAGCCGTTCTTAAGAAGTGCTGAAACCCTTCATGAAACAACTTGGTAATGGCAGAAGACAGACATACAGACACTCTTAAACAAACAAACAAGTTAAATAATACTAATATTTTTTAATCAGTACCTCTCTTCCCATCTTGGAACACCACATTTCAAAATTAAAACCCAAAACAGAAATGTAGAGAACTGTTACACTGTCTTGGTTGTTTGGATGTTTTTTCCTAAACTTCATCTTAACAGCACAGCATGGTAAACATTTGAGCTCTTCAGTGCAAGAGAGCATCTTCTAAAACAAACAGGACACTCAGCCAGTGTCTCAAGAGGTTTTTTTTAGGTGCTCTAGAGCTGGGGTGGCCAACTTGTGATACACATGCCACAAGTGGCACAGGGAGCCTGTGTGGCATGTGACAGATCAGGGAACGGACAGATAGCACTATGGCAGATAGGACAGGGTACAAGAAATAGAGCAAAAGACCGTGCTGAGAGCACAGGGCACAGAGCAAAAAGCAGAGCTGCAAATTGAGGAAGAGATTGGAGTGGTACTCAAACAACAGACAGTTCAAAGCACAGTTAGAAAAGATTTTTTTAAAATATATTTTTCCTAATTCTAGTAACTCTTCATTAAAAAAAAGCAACTGACTTATCTGAAGCTACCTAAAGTGAAGTAAAAATCTCTCAGGGGCTTGTCTAGTAATTCTTTTGATTCTCTCTCTCTTGAAAGGAAAAATCTATAACACTAAATTTTTCAAACAGTGGAGTGCCATTTGTAAAAAGAACCTGTTTGTCCTTGAAATTAGGAAAGGGTGGGCACAGACAATATTTCCTCGGGCACAGACAATATTTCCTCACGCATATTTACAAGCAAATATAAGTTACATGTGCACAGAAACAGGCCTCGTGTATGTAAACGCTAGCGCATATGCATGCATTTTTCCCCATAAACAGGACTTTTTTTTTGAAAACCTGACCTTATAGTAACAACCTAAACAACTGTCTCTGTATCTGGTTTCATACCCAAATTAGAAAAAGGAGGTCATTTTTATTCTATTCCCAAAGTCTTCATGACATCATATTAAAGTGCTGAAGTGATAAGAAAAGGAATGCTAAAACTTAAGTATCTAGGTTCAGCAAAAAGCAGTAACAATAAGAAGTAGAAAAAAGGAGAGATTTTGAAGACCTGTAGTTATATGTGAGATTAGCTACAAGCAGCTATTTGCAAAGCAACTACTTGAGAACTGCTCTTGCTGTAAAAAGCAGAAGAGTTTGCATGAATAATTTACGATTTTAGAAAATAACTGGGGAATGTTATTGTTCACCTCTTCTTCCAGTCCCTATTGTAATGCTTCATGGTTTTCTGAAAATATCATATCTATTCTTTAGGACACGAAAACAACAGGTCTAAGTAGACACAAGTCAAAAAAGCACAAGGCTGAATCAATTCAATCTTCACAGGTTAGTCTAAGCTGCAAAAATTGAACTGATAAGGAAGTGAACAGACTTTCACGCAGCCACATGCTTGCAGTGACCCAGGCCAGAAGCTACAGCACACCTCCCTGCTTGACAGAAGCAAACATCTTAGGCCAAGCCTAGTCTGCCCACCCTGCAGGGGGGGCAGTTTGCATGCAAAGCATTCTGGGATGCTGGGGGACTGTGAGTTAACTTGAATCTGGAGGGGATCTGGGACAGAACTTCAATAAACTAATTTAACCTAAATCAGTTAAGTCTGATCATAGGCGACGCATAGGGAGGGCACAAGGGGGCACATCCCCCCCCCCCCCGAGACTGGCCGCCACCGAAGCCGCCACCAGCTTCTGTGGACACTCACCACCCACCACCACCTCCGCTGTCGACGCAGCCACCAGCGGCTGCAGGCGGTCCCCTGTTACGCCTCAGCTCTGTATTCTTGGGCAACCCTGGCACAGGATGCAGTCTGTCTGACTCACAAAGGACTCACCCCCTCTCCCTCCCCTCCTCTACATAAACGAAACTGATTAAGATGCAGTGAGAGACGCACCTAAAACTCTCCAGATAAGGGTGATAAGAGTGAACAACTGCCCTCGGTCTCATTTGCATCTGAGATGGAACCAGATGACCATTCATTTACATGAGAGATGGAAAACAGAAAGCCTGAAGCAGAGACTGCAGTGAATTCTGGGACCAGAGAAGCAGGAGAGCACTGCATGATGGGGAATCTGTGCTTCCAATGTTAATTAACTCATGTTCACACACACCCAGCTCAGCATTTATCAGACCAGTTCTAATCTGGATTTGCTAAGGACTTTTCCCCCCCCCAGACACACACACACAGCTCTAAGTTTAATAGGCATCTCAGGCCGTACATTCCCCGGTCCCACTATGGGAGGCCTATTTAAACTTGATTGACTAAAACTCGGTTGCCGGGTTAGGGAATGCTGAGGCAAGAGACCAAGTCCGAGGGGGTATGGGCAACATTTGAACAATGGTTAAGGATTCATCACAGCATCCAGCCTGCTGGAGCCCTAATCCCAGGTGTTGTCATATCTTTCCCGAGACGACTGGTGAAAGTCCTCTCCACAAAAGGTTATGAGCACCCCAATAATTGCTTTAAATCTGGAAAAGTCATGCTAAGCTGAGGCTTGTGCACAACAAGTAAAAATCCAAAATCCTGATGCTGCAAGCTATCTATTGTTCCTGAAGAAACCATGAGATATCCCATCAGTATATCTGCCATCCATAGGAATCTCAAGCTGGCTCCCAAGTATTTGGGTTACTCCCTAATCTTAAGTGTTTCCTGATTATCAATCAGTTTCCTGAGATGGTCCAAACCAGATAACCCCTTGTCAATAGAAAAGACAATGATTTACACTACTGAGGGTGCTTCGAAGCAAATGAACTGAGGGTATAAAAATCTGTAAGTGTGTGTGCTGCAAAAAGAAAGAAAAAGAAAGAAAGAAGAAGAAGAAGCAGGAGGAAAGAGGGAGAAAAGGAAAGAAGAAGAAAACTCCTGTGCTGACACCATCCCCTGTCGTTCTTGGGACGCTGGAAGAACAGATCATCTCTCTCTTCAAGGACTGTGCTACGGACTGTGCCTGTCAGCTTTGCAGCCTGAGTACCTTGGACTCGGTGAGATTCCCAGCGTGCTCTCTCTCCTCTCTAGGCATAAACTTCTGAACCTGAACTGTATCAATTAAACTTGAGCTAAGTTTCCCCAAATACTTAGTGAAACCAGGGTAGTATTGTCATTGTTTGTGTTTGTTTTTCTTTTGCATGTCTATTACTACTAGTACTATTGTCAGCCTGTCCGTGCTGATCAGCCCGGCCAGGTCAGGCGTGTCACGTTAATTTGTGTGTGTTTGTGTGTATGACTGATTTGGTGACTGGAGGAACCCAGTCCCATTGAGATTGAGTCCTGCAAGATAGCTCCACTGGGGGTGAGGGCTTGCAGAAGGGAGAGATACAGCTCCGTATAGTAACACAAGCAGCACATTGACAGAATCACCAAGACCCTAGAAACTATCCCTAATAAATGAGCACACCCCAAAGTAATGGGCAAATTTGGTAACACCCCACTCGCCAACAGTGCAGACGGCGACTATAAGTGGTCCCTGCTCACTGCCCGCCACCCTTCCCCCATCTTTCTGTTGACACCGCCATGCAGGCAGTCCCCGCTCGGCCTGCCCTCACCGCTGACATCACTGCAGCCACTTGTGAGCAGTCCCTGATTGCCACTGCCACGCTCCCGCTGCCGACACTGCTGCCGCTGCCTGTGGGTGACTGCCATGCCCCCCAGCCTCAGGAGGCACTAGTTGTTCATGAGTCTGATAATACATCTATTCCAGTTTATCTTAAATTGGTTTCAGCCATTTTTTGAAACTGGTTTATGTGCAGTGAGCTTTTGTTGCGTTACAGATCTGAACCAGTTTCTGAGCACTTATACCAGTTTATGTGCAACTTCTGTCTCTAGCCCAAGAGTCATGTATTTTCTTCACTGGATACCATATTACCTTCATCTGCTGCTGAAACAACCTATATTTCGTTTATACACATTTTGTTCTAAGAAAATAATAGATCTGCTTTCATGTTCACAACTGCTTTTTCAAGGTGCAGATGAAATGAAAATGAAAATACTTTCATGTAATCTGAGGTTCTAGCCATTTAATCAAAACTTTTCCCAACAACACAAAAATTGAACCTGCTCCACCAGCTAACATAAATCTGAACAGCTTCTGGCAAGATATGTATTGTTTGAGAATCCAAATTTGAGTTTCAGTTAACTACTTATAAATTAAGCTAGAAAGATATACTTTTGCTTGTTTGTGATCATCTAATCATCTAAAACTACATAAAATAGATCGAACCAAACCTGAAATGTCTTAGAAGTTACCCTCCCCACCTTTTCACTGTGTAGTTTTATCCAGTAGGTAGCTTGGTGTGAAGACATGCCACACTTCAATATTACCCATTATAGATTTATGGTACAAGGAGCAAATTTCAATTTTCATTGCCCTGGGCTCTCTTTTTCTATTTAATCAATTGGTTTAGGGGTATTACTCATACCCAGTCCTTAGAGGACTATTCTGACTGTATGCAGTCAGAACAGATGTGAAGAGACAGATGGCTTTACCAGGTGCAAAATGGGAATTCAGAAACTCACAGAATCTTCAATATGTAAATGAACCAAGCGGAAAGTGACTATGTACATACTTTGCAGCACACATGATCCCAAGGAACGTTTCCTTATAGAGAGTACATTTAGAGACCCTAACAAGAGTTACATTTTAAATTATGACACCATCTCAAAGGAGTGGTTAAGTTTTTGGCAGTGCTGCAATCTGATCAGTGCAGCATGGCTCTGTTCAGGAAATGCCAAGAGACATCTGCAGATGATGAAAACAAGGTAAACTGTAACACTAAAAATCTAGAGAGGCAAGTCAAACATTGAGCTAGTTCTGCAGAAGAGAACTCAGATTCCTTGGGAGAAGTTGATACTGTCGACCCTCATGATAGGACAGTCCTTTTTTCTATTGCTGTTATTATTTATTCGCTTAAGTAGTTCCAATGCACATAGAACAGGATTACCACAAAACATACTGAAGAGCACTATTCCCGAGACACGGGGAGTATGTAAGGGTTTCTATAAGCTTCATTAACCTGTAGGGGAACATCCTGGGTGCCAATTTATGACTTGCCCAGTTGAACAGCTTCTCAGGTCATCCATTCCTACCTCCCCCCCATTACTTACTCTTTGTCAATAAAAATGCCTCAAGGAACATGCATATAATTGACAGTAATCTGCTCACGACAAGCTGACTCTTCAATCGGAGATTTGAGATCCTTTGTGAAGCTCTTCCATAAAATATCTGAAATAGGATGCGATTAAATGCAGCGTTTCTGGACAATTTCTGGGGTTAAGCAAAGTTGTCAGTGGCAACTTTCCTACAACTAGAACAAAGTAAAGGAAAACAAATATTAATTCCAGAGAATGCATCAGTGAAACAGGAAACCTAACAACAAGGTTCAGAGCTCCACCTAACTAATTCAAGATCAAATCAGGCACAAACTGTCTCCATAGATGCTGAATATTTCCCATTTAGTACACAAATATTAAACCCAGTACACTCCGTTAACCATGCAATTCACAGCATTTGTGTACACAGCTATATGATTACCTATTTAAGCACAGGTTACTTGGAATCGAGTAACCAGGGAAAGAGAATGGGATATAACAGTAAAAATAAACACTAAGGTAAAAAAACAAACAAACTTGGAAAACAAGGAGTGATCTTTACTTAATCATCTAAAATATTCCCTCAAAACAACATTAAGAAGCTTGTGTATTCACAGGTAACCAACTTCAAAATATTTTCCAATCTCCACTACCCAAGTTAATCACTTTGGTATGCCGTAAGCAAGCTGTATACTACTTGAGACTCCCACCTCCCCGATCTAGGAGCTATCATTCAAAGTACTTTCATTTCTGACTTAATTAAGCCTTTAAGCCTTTTCGGTGTTACTTTTTATTTTTTATGATATTCTGAATGGCTCAATCATAAAGAACAAGCAGAATGATTTTATTTTTATTATGAGTATGGGTTAATCAATAATTGAATCTTAACTATTTTGTTTATTTATAGTGTATGTAAACACTCAGATTTGCATTCCTTTCACTTTCTAGTAAAATCACATTACAGCAAAAGCTCTGTTATCCGGCATCTCCCAGGAATGGGGGATGCCGGTTAATCAAATATGCCAGTTAATCAAATGTGCACAGTCTGGTGCACTCCCTGGTGTCCGTGTGCCAGGGGACAGGGAGGGGAGCCCCGCACAGGCTGCTTTGTCCTGCACAGGCTGCTTTGCTCTGGGCCATGGGCCAAAGAAGTGAAGGAGAGGAACTCGGCTCACGGTGGCAAAACTGGAAGTGGGACTTCCAGTTTCGCTTTCGTCGCATCCTTTGGATTCCGGTTAGTGGAGCTTTCCGATTGATGAAATGCCAGATAACACAGCTTTTGCTGTATTTCCTTTTTCATTTTGATAAAAATGTAGTCAGACTGCACTGAGCCTAAATTCAGTTTTAAGCAGGATTTATCTTGAAATATCCTTCTTTTATTCATTGTGTGCATGTATAGTTGCATGTGTATGTGCACACACATGCATTTTGTTTTGGTCCCATATTTAATGAACTACTTTTTCAATTATTCTTTGTGCAAACTGTAAAAGGATAGCTTTCCTCATATCTTTTTGCAAAATTATTTTTATGGGGTTGGCAATTCCTTCCATTTCATAGTGTTAGCAAGGTTTGCATTATTACTATAAAGAAATATTTGAAAAAGCTCTATGGTGTACACACAGAGAATGACATATGGGACTTGATAATCAGACTGAAATGATGAGAATGACATCAAAGGAACAGATGCTGTAGACTTATAATTTACAAAGATGTTATGAATATCCAGCTATACCATGTTAATAACTTTTTGTACCACCCTGTAGTCTTGTTGTTTGGGTGACATCATATTATAGCCTCAAGCTGAGGTTCCTCTGAATTTTGTTACAGTCTAAAGAGATACTAAGGCAAATTAATGAGGCATGGTTTGGCCTCAGATACAAACTACTTAAATTTAATCTATAACTGTGGAAAAATGCAATTCATTTCCTTTTCCCCATCTATTCCACAAAATCATAATGGTAAGACGTTCTTGGCACAACACTGAATTGTATTTCATCTGTCATGGATGTTCTGTTAACCATTCAGCATGGTTTTATACTATCTGCAATCAAAGAGATATTGCTTGGGCAGGAACAGGAAATAATCCATAACCAGATTTGTAAACATGATGAAACAGAGTCACTTTCTAAAACTCATGAGAAATCAGTGATAAGCCTGCAAATGACTATGCTTAAAACAATAAACCTGTTCATTCTTTCCCACTAATCCTTGCCCTGCACACTGAAATTAGGATGATCCACATTGCATGACAGCAGTGGTTTGACTCAAAGACCGCTGATGCCAAAAGGACCTTGGCACAAGGTACTAGGTAAGGTACCATGAAGTTCACATTGTAGCAAACAAATGGAAGTCTCATCCTATAAAAACTGAGGGAATGCTTGTAGATAGGGAAGGACCCTCATAATACAGGAGCCATTTTTATTACTGCTGTTATGCTCACATGCTTTGCCACTCTGGAGTATTTGGGGACCTTTCTCTGCTTCTGACATCTGAGAAAGACATATCTCAAGTCTGGCCCCTTTAGACACATAGATTGGTATAACGTGTTTGCCACAGGCCTCCTTCTGAGGACAACTTGGATGCTATAACTGAGATCAAAGCAGCTGTCAAAGCAGGGAGGTTATTCAGAGAGGCCACATTAGTTCTCTTAAATTTGCACCATCTTATTCCGAATGCAATTCAAGTACTTGATTTGCATCTGAAGTTGTCTCCAGTTCAGATGCCGGTTATGTGAGGTACTGCCAACAGCTTTTGTGACTAGTTCTGGTACTTAAAGCACTAGTCCACAGATATCATTACACGGGTGCTAGTGACAGTAATATTCAGTGCAAGGTGTTCACTGTATGAGCCAGCTTCTGCTAACACTTAAGGAAAATATGCAAAACCTCTCTCATGCTCTTGCCTATGAAACAAAATTAGTGAGCCAGTAATTAGGTAATTAGTTCATTTAATGTTGTTTACAATTATAAAAATGATGCTTTTAAAGGGATTTTCACCTTCAGAGCTGTTAACTAGAAAGACTATGAATTATAGAACAAGCCATCTATATTCTCTGCTACTCGTTACTTGTTTCTGTACCATATCCATGCATTCAAAACTGTGGCTTTGTTGCTAAGCTTATCTCTCATCTGGTATATCAGCATCAATATAAACTTCAGTACTCATACTACAAACCATGGAGCCCATGATACCCCTCAAGTATACATTTTAGTAAAAATAAAAAGTGTGATGCCTACGACTGCAAGAATGGCAATGAAAATATGCAAACAAACAAGCAGAAGCAATACAGTAAAGATCAGACTGTGGTAGGTCCAACAGTGGGGTGAAATAAAAGAAATGCCCATACATCTATTTTTTAATAGAATCTCTCAGCTTTAACTATAAAAAAAAAAAAAAAATCAATCAGTTCAAAAAAGCTCAAAACATTGCATCTTGTCAGGAATGTAGATATATAAGCAAACATATACAAATTAAAATTCCTTAAAATTTGACTTAGGCACTACTTTATTTTAAATATTTTGCGATTTTCTGTAATTATGTAATGTTAAAGATTACTTTAAAATTCCCCTTAAATAATCATAACAAGCAAAAATAATATAGTTAGTAATGGGATGAACCTACATCAATGACCGATAGGTTTTTCACAATTTAGTTGTTAGCCAAATACTCTGTTGCTGACTTAAGTTTATTTGGGTAACCTTAATTATGCATTTACATGCCTTTGGAATGATAGTTTTAATATAGTAGAAACTCTACATAGAATTTCAAGGCAACTTTTTTCATCTGGCTGGGATAAATGAGAGATTCCTTCAAAATTTACTTTGTGATACTGAAATTCATTGCTTGAATCCAGTGTACTAAAGAGGCTCTCTAGGATACTTACTTATAATTAATTATGTGTACAATTAAGTAAGTGTACAGGGGTAATTTACAATAGATAAACAAGGTTTCATTAAATTTTCTTCTGCAATTCTCTTTGCTAAATGGATAATCCATCAGGCCAAAAAAACACTGCTGGGTTATACATGAACAAATACAACATTTTATTGTTCTTTTTGTATGTATAATCTTGTGGACATTTCAAACTTAGCCAAAAAAAGCGCTAAGATTTTCAGCTATTTGCAAAATGTCATGACAGGTTGGTTTTTTTATGCTTTGCTAAACTCTTCCAGTACATGCATAGCCATTAATGATCAGCATCTACACCCCAAAAACTATATTATTTACCCAAATCCAAGATGACTGAATTTAAGATGACTCCTCAATAACTGGATTCTATACATGGGCTATTTATAAATTTGTTATAATTTTCCATGTACAGAATCTAAGTATTGGAGAGCTGTCTTAAGTATAGCAGAGCTGTCCTGTACTGCTATAGCAGGGCACGTGGTGGGGGAGTGAAGTTGCTTGACCTCTGCCCCTTGCCACCTGTCCCACCCACCTCTTGCCCACC
Source organism: Alligator mississippiensis (assembly GCF_030867095.1). Taxonomy (NCBI): domain Eukaryota; kingdom Metazoa; phylum Chordata; order Crocodylia; family Alligatoridae; genus Alligator; species Alligator mississippiensis. Next base: position 222,711,656 of record NC_081826.1, on the reverse strand, counting down.
CCCACCCAGTGCCTGCCCTGTCACTTAGCACTTGCCCTTCCCATGCTTATGATTCCCTGTTCCTGTGCCCCCTGGCGCCTAACCCCCATGGTTTCTTCAGGCCCTGGCACCTACTCCCGCACACACTTTCTTCCATCTCACCTGTCCCCCAACCCCGCTGCCTGCCACCACCATCTTTCCCTCCTGTCCCACCATTTGTATTCAAATTTGGGTGGGGGGGGACTTTTCCCACCCCCATGTCAAACAGGGGTGGGGGGAGGAGGACATTGTCTTGGATTTGACTAAACACAGTATATTGTCCTTCACAGAACATAGAGCAGTTCTCTAATCTTCAATTTCCATTCCATTGAAGATGAAACTTTTCCTTGAAATCCTCTATTAGCATAGCATAATTCTCTTGATTGTTTTTAACATTTAATGGTAACAAATTATTGGTAGTTCCTAACAGTTTGGCTAAGATTTTTTATTCAAATGAGCAATAAAAGTACTGAGAAATGAGTGCAAAAAAAGAGAACTATGATAAAATACTAGAAAAATGTTACTGCAAACAAGTATCTCGGTGCTTTAAATTGAAGTCTGTAAAGCTGTATCGCTTTTTTCTACATGAAGAAGCATCACAAGCTTCTTTCAGCCAGGTGAAAATAATGTTTTTTTAAATCAAGCATGCATTTGGGTATTAAAAACTCAGCCTGTATATTAAACAAAAGTGAGATTAAATACATTACAGTACAGAGTACAAAACAGGTTGCTACCATAGCAATAACCTTGATTGCTGGCATTGAACTCCACAAAAACAAGAGGCAGAAGACAAAATCCTGCCAGCTCGTCTACTATTACTCCTTTCCTTGAGAGAAAATTCAGCTAAAAATGAGGGGATACTGAGTAAGTAAAGAGAAGAATGGGTTACTTCAAGCAACACTCCTTGAGCATAGAGGGTAAGAAATAAAATCTGGGAGAAGAGGATGACTAGGTTATCTGCAAGCAGTACTCCCTTTTCACATGTCCCTCACCTCCCATCCGGCTTGTCAAAAACACAGACTATCAACAGATGTACCTGGTAATAAATTCAGTAGAGAAACAATTACCTACACTGCAGCCTGAACAATTAGTCATCTGAATTCAGAATCTACAGCAGATATTAGAGTCAAAAGACAAAACATGATTTCATGAGGGGAGGACAAGATGGTTATTTTACTGATAAAGGAAGCAGGTACCTCAGCCCTCCAAGCATAATGCTAATGAGCTATAGGAGAACATGTGGCAGGACACGGATATAATATTTGGGCCGCCTTAAAACGATACAAAACTTTAAAAGTAGGTCATGAAAGCCTTATATTTCCCATATGGATATATTTGAAATCTTAAGCTATAATGAAATCTGAGTTTTGCTTCAAGTGGCTTTAAAAAGGGAAGAGATATATATATATGGACTGGGTTGGCAGCAGCCTGCACTTGCAGCAAAGCTCCCTTAAAGCATTCCCTTTCCCCCACCTGCTTCCCACTACAAACAACTGCTGACCCCTGAATTAAATCACTGTTCTTAAAAGTGTTGCTAGACCCCACCTCCTCACAGGAGGAAAAGTTTATCTTTTCTGCATAGACTAAATTTTACTTCTCTTGTACAAAACAGCCAATGAAGTCTGAGTTTTCCTTCAACTGGGTATTAAAAAGGAAGAGAGAGAGAGAGAGAGAGAGAGAATCTCTTCCCTTTTAACATAGATAGATAGATAGATAGATAGATAGATAGATAGATAGATAGATAGATAGATAGATAGATAGATAGATAGATCTCTCTATATATATATATGTATCTATATGAGAGATGTCTTTCTCAGATGCCAGAAGCAGAGAGAGGTCCCCAAATACCCCAGAGTTGCAAAGCAGGTGTTCCTGCATGCAAATTGTGATCACCTGCCTGGTCAGATACTTGACAGATGCAGGGGGCGGTGATTTCCAACCAATGGTCAGTGTCGAACTAGTGAGGAAGCACTTAGAGCATCTGAATATCTTCAAGTCAGCAGGACCAGATGGACTACACACGAGAGTGCAGAAGGAATTGGCTGGAGTCATTATGGGACCATTGGTGAAGATATTTGAAGACTCATTGTGCTTGGGAGATGTCCTGAAAGACTGGAAAAGAGCCAACATGGTGCCAATCTTTAAGAAGAGAAAGAGGGAGGATACAGGAAACTATAGGCCAGTGTGGCGGCGACGTGCCTCCACAGGCACGAGAGGAGGTGAGGGGGGTCTGCGGGGCACACAGAACCCTGAGGCAGAACCCCGGAGGTGGAGACTTACCCTTGGAAAACTCGGTGGAGCAGGAGCTGGAGCCGAGGCGGCGGCCGCAGCCGCAGCTACAGCCATGCAAGCCGCCATTACGCCGATTATGGAAGCAGCTGTTCCCAGTAAGGGAAACAGCTGAGCCAATCGCAGTGGCCGGCATGGTCGCTGCGGGAGAGTTTAAAAACCCCACCAGCACTTGTGGGGAGGGGGAGAGAGAGAGAGAGAGGGAGAGAGGGCAGGCAGCACGCCTGCCGTCCAGACGCTCCTGCTGGGGAGAGGCATAGGCTAGGCTGTGCCGTGCTGGCGCAGGAGGCAGGGCAAGCCTCCAAGCCTCTGCCAAAGGCATACAAGGGGAGAGCCCCGAGCTCTCAGCAAGCAGGGAGATACCCGTACTCCCCTGTGGAGACAGGGAGCAAGGGGAAATAGAGCTAGGGAGGGGTACAGAACCCCCTAGAAGGCATTGGGCAAGGGAAGGCAGCTCCATGGGCCACCCAGTCCCAGAAGAATACTACTTCTAAACAAAGATGGGGCGAAAAGGCCCAAAGAGGTCCAAGCAGGACCAAAGGATAGAGAGAGGAAAAGGGACGGGCAGGCAGAACGGTACAGTCTAGCTCGAATCTCTTCATGCCTGAGTCTCATGGCGGGACAAGCCGGTAGAAAAGTGAAGGCTAACATCCGACCAGTGCAAGATCAGTTGGCAAGTGGACAGGGTGTAGGGGTGGCGGAGCCCCGTGGAACATCGCACATCATAACTGTGAGTACACCCGTGTCGGGTGGGGAAATTCCTCTGAGAAGATCTCCACTAGGACCCTCCCATTAGAATTTGTCAGCAAAGTCGTGGCAGGAGAGACGAGAGAAGGGGATACCTCACCGGCGGGTGGCTACATACGTAAGACCACTGTCATCACAGTCAGTTTGAGCTCAATACCAGGTAAAATTTTGGGAAAAAGGATCAAGAAATCTATTTGTAAGAGACTGACAGAAGGCATGATTTTGAAGAATAGCCAACATGGTTTCAGTGCAGGCAGGTCTTGTCTGACCAACCTTGTCTCCTTTCATGATCCAGTAATGAACCGCTTAGATGGGGGGGACGCAGTTGATGTCATATACTTAGACTTTAAAAAGGCCTTCGATATGATCTCCCATGGTGCTCTTATAAAAAAGCTGGGGGATTGTGAACTAGCAGAGTCCACAGTCAGGTGGGTTGGGAACTGGCTAAGGGGTCAAACACAGAGAGTGTTAGTGAACAGGTCTGTATTGTCTTGGCGGGAGGTGGCCAGCAGTGTCTTGCAGGGTTTTGTTCTTGGGCATGTACTGTTCAACATCTTTAACAACGATTTGGATAAGGATGTGGAAAGCCTGCCGGCCAAGTTTGCAGACAATACTAAGTTATGGGGAAAAGCAGTCACACTAGGGGATAGGATGTGGATCCAAGTGGACCTGGACAAACTGGAAAGATGGGTGGAACAGAACCAGATGCGGTTCAATAAGGAGAAATGAAGAGTGCTTCATCTAGGGAGAAGTAACCAGATAGATTAGGAGATGTCCTGGCCAGCTCGATGACTTAAAGGGACATTGGGGTTATGCTTGAACGCACGATGAACAAGAGCCACCAGTGCAAGACTGAAGTCAACAGAGCTAACAGTGTACTGAGATGCATTAACCAATGCATCGCAAGCAGGGCTAAGGAAGTGATACTTCCTCTCTACTCGGCATTGGTGACGTCCCAGCTGGAGTACTGTGTCCAGTACTGGGCACTGCACTTTAAAAAAGATGTGAAGAATCTTGAAAGGGTCCAGAGAAAGGCCACAAGAACGATTAAGGGCCTGGACGACGAACCTTATGAGGAAAGACTCGGGGATCTGGGACTGTTCAGCCTGGGGAAGAGAAGACTGAGGGGGGACTTGGTGGCCGTCTAATAAGTATGTAAGGGGTGAATACTGGGAGCCGGGGGGAAAACTGTTCACTAGGGCACTCCAGGGGAGGACAAGGAGCAACGGCCATAAATTGTTACAGGATCATTTCAAGTTGAATGTAAGGAAGAACTTCTTTACGGTAAAGGTGACCAGAATCTGGAATAGACTTCTCAAAGAGGTGGTGCAGTCCCCAACCTTGGAATTCTTCAAAAGGAGACTGGACAGACACCTTGCTGGGATCATTTGATCTCAGCAGTATTCCTGCCCAGAGCAGGGGGGTTGGACTCAATGATCTTTTGAGGTCCCTTCCAGCCCTTAATTTCTATAATTTCTAGAAAAACATGTGAAAACAACAACAGTAATAGAAATGGCTCCTGTAGTATGAGGGTCCCTCCCTATCTATAAGCTTTCCCTCAATTTATCTGGGATGAGACTCTATTTGTTTGCTACAATGTGGACTTCATGGTACTTTACCCAGTACTTTATGCAAAGGATCCTTGTGGTCAAGTTCCTTTGTATACGACTCAGACAGCACTGCACAGCCCTAAAGGGGTACGCTACTTCCTCTGGGCACTTGCCTACCATGACTTGATTGTAATAATTGGAGAATTCTCTCCCTGAGAAGGAAAACTGGCTCTGCTGTCAGGGCTGTCTCCAATAATCCAAAATAATCAGTTATAGCCTGTAACAGTCTCACAGGCCTTACAGGGGGCTCCTCCAACACTAGTACCCCTGCCACAGTCCTCTGGGTTTTAAGTCCTGCTATTAAGGTGTCACAGCTAGGAGCAAACTCTCAGTACCTTCCTGGATGACTCCCAGGAAGCCTCTGCAGTCCATTAGAAACAAAAATGCAAAAATATGGAGAGGGGTATCCCTCACCCCTGGCCTCTGTTGCTTTCCAGTGCAGGGTTTCTCCTCTCACTACTGCTTGTGCCCTTTTGGGCTCTCCACCCTGTACTCCCAGCCTACCAATGCTGGTTTCTGGCCCTCAGCTGTAGCTCATCTGTCCTGTATTGAGGCACCTAGGCTGAGTTAACATCAAGTGACTCCTTCCCTGAGGTTATAAACAGCCTGAGCTGTTCCAGCCCCATCTTAGTGTTTCCAAATAGGGCTTTCCACTTCCAGAGGTTCTGTTTCCCAATAGGAACCTTAAGGAGGTCAGACGGTCTCTGTTCTCCTGGGGCTCTCTGCAACATAGGCTTTCCCTGCTGGGACACTTCTCCCCTCTGCCTTACAGCGTTCTGCAGGTAAGGGTTTAGTTCTCTCCACGCTCCCAGACCTGTCTACGGGCTTCTTTGGTTTGCTGCCTCCAAGCAGGCTCTGCAGTTGCCCTGTTTCAACCGTTCCTGTGTCCTGACCCTTTACTGTTGGAGCCGCTTGACTTCCAGATAGTAAGGGGAAGGGAGCGAGCATCGATTTTTCTCCTCCCAATCTCCCTACAATCTGCTGACATGGGTGGTCTTCAAGTCGACTGACTTCATATCTATCTATCTAGAGAAGTAGAGTTTAGAAAGGGAATACTTTAAGGGAACTTTGCTCCAAGCATGGGTTGCTACCAACCTGGTCCACAGCACTAGAGGCAGAGCTGCAGTCACTGCTCTTTACCAGAGGGCTGCCACCATTTCTGCCTGCTGCAACTTTTCTCCTTTGCCCAGGCAAAGCCCCTCTACCCCCACCCCCACCCTGAATTTTTCCATTCTAATGCAAAAGTCCATTTGTCTGACATTTATAGACATTTAGAAATGTGTATAAAGTTTCAGTTATTATTTAACAATCACAATAACTCTCTCAAGAGTTTGCTTTTTGAGAAAGTAAACAACATTGCATAGGGAAAAAAGCATCTATACTAGGGAAAAATTATTTAAAATTTAGTTTTATTCTACAAAAATATACCCCCTGGGCATACTAAGTATTTGTGATTTAAGAGATGGGATTTTGTTTAGTTTAAATTTAAAATTGACTGCAGAGTTTTAAACATAAAAAGATTACAGATTTTAAGAGCAGAATATAGCTTTCTTAAACTGCTTTAATATCAGCCATCAGGATAAAAAGCCATCAAAATAAGTCTTTCATTAAAAAAAATATAAAACCCTTAGGTTCTTTTCAAAACTACTGGTTACAGAAAACTATATTAACATAAATTACATTAACAGTGAAGTGGTTGTAAATTACATTAACAGTGAAGTGGTTGTGGGTTTTTAAACCATAGTTTAAAAACCCACAACCACTTCAAAAATACCACTTGCACTAATGGTCTGCTGTGCTTAAAAAACATTATTTTTCTTTAGTCCTGACATGGAATTAGTTTGTTCTGAAGCTTCTTCCAGTCATGACATTAACCAACTAGTTACAAAGGCAAATTAAAGGGCTAAAGTTGTAAACATGTTAAACATCAAAAGCCTGAGAAGTGCCTCTTGTCTGCATTTTTACTGAGTGCAAAATCGAGCCCACTTTTCTAATGAATGGTTGAATCTTTAAGCTGATTCAAATAAGTAGCACCTAAATTTCTTTCATTTTCTCTTACATGAGTATTGAATCCAACTGCCCAGTACTGTGGAAACATTCACAAATAGGTTTCAGAAGAAAAGAAAATGAGATAAGCCAGTGGTAGCCAACCTATTTCCCTCATGGGCTGAACGAACCATACTCAGTCAGTACATGGGCCAGATCATGGGCCGGACCCAGCACATGGAGCAACCAGGTGGGGCCTAATCCAGCCATGTGGAGAGAAGGGGGTGATCTCAGTCTTGATCTAGCCACATATGAGGGGAAGGGGCCATGGTCTGTGCCCTGATCGGGTTTGGTGAGGCTGAGGAATTTGGCAGTGGGTATGGGGTAATAGTATTACCATACTTGCCACTGCTCCCCCACCACCAAATTTCCCAACCCGTGGGAAGACCCACAGGCCGGATGCTGTGGCTCCATGGGCTGCATTTGACCAGCGGGCCAGAGGTTGAGCATCCCTGGTCTATGTTATGCCCTCCACCCCTCTTTCACTAGTTTCCACCCAATCATTCTCTTAGGAGAGGAATGGGCAAGACAGCCATGAGGTTTGTTCCTCCTCTCTAGCCAACTACGGACAGAATCCCTGATAAGCCACCAATCCCTACACGTCCATGCAAATCATGGGGAACCTATAAGAGGGCAAAACTTCCCTCTCTCTGAAGAAGCTGTGCCCCTGTGTATTCCTGGCTCCATGACAATATGATTCTAATGGAAGTGATCATTACTGGCCTCTAGGACCTCCCCTTAACAGGGAAACACCAGTACAACATAAGTGCCATTGACTACACAACAACTGGTACTAACTTGATAGGTTGACCTCCAAGTGAAAAGCAACTGTGTTTACTAAATCCAGACTATCCTAGGAAGTGCGCTGCAGGCCAGAACTGTTCCACAGTAATCTAGCAGTGTAACTTTAGTGGAGCCCATCTTACAAGGCTTCCCCAGATTTCATTAGCTAGCTAAACCAGAAAGAAATACTGTCTGCTCTGGAACATCTCTTTATTCGCAGATCCTTTCATGCCCAACATGACCAATCCTTCTCCCCCCACCAGACCTAATAGTTGCCACCATGAAACCCAGACACCATAAAGTAGCCTATGAAGCATTCAAGTGGGGATAGTAGGGTGAAGATTGATGTGGAGGCAGCTAGGCCCAGTTCAGCCCTGTCTTAAAATTGCACAATCAAGCCTGGTTTCTTATTACATCACAAATTGCTTGGTGCCCGGTATGGCTAATACTACTGCCCAAAAGGGAAAAGATTTGCTTCTAGTGACCACTGAGGCAGAATAAAAACAAGAACATTTGTTTAAAAAAGGATTTTCTTCCTCTCATCAGCTTACCCAGCAAATAATGTGTTTGGCCAGGGATGCATACCACACTGCTACGTAGAAAACCAACCATACCTGGCTTTGGCAGCATAAAACATTTTACTGGCATACATAAGAATGAAACATTCAGCCCTTATTGCTGGTCTGATTTATTTAAAAGGTATCCACTTACTGTTTAATTTAATAGGAAACATAAGCTACTTGTGTTAGGACTCCATTAAGGTTTTAAGTTAAGGTTTTAAGTTTTATAGTTTACCTCTGAAGATTTCAATTTACTGCAATTTATAAGGTTTGAAATATTTATCAGAGATCAATTTTTTTTCAACTCGTAAACTCTGGATTTAGGATAAAATACAGTTGATTGTGGATGAAGCATGCCTCAGAGACAAAACAGCTACGTGCACAAACCAACACTGTTTTTTAAAATCCACAGGCAAATGGCTTAACTCATATAAAGCATAAAATAAAATCTGGCCTGACAAGTCATGTATAAGTAAGTTATAAAACATATTTCAATCTAACACTGGGAAAGAAGAATAGCTTCTTGAACCACAAAAATTATTAACACAGGAGCAGATTATGAAGGATTGGCAACGTAATTTACAGAGATACATTGCTGCATCCCCACCCACAGCCCCACTGAGTTCAGTGAAATTCTTGTCAGGATTGTGTCCATGCAATTTTCAATGAAGGATCAGGACCTACACTCACTAATTTGATTAACTTTCAAAAAATACAAACTTAAGAGAATTCTGAGAAAGAGGTTAACATTGCATTTAATGATTCTCTCTTACATGGAGATTATTAATGTGTTTCCACATTATTCACCCCCCATTCCATAATTAGATTTGAAAACCTCCCTGGATTCTTATAAACCTACACTAATATTTAGGTAGAACAGTTGGGAATTTTCATAGAAGGGCAACAATATCATATTTTCATGCCCAACAGATGTGCAACCCAACAATTATCTGAAAAGTGTGTCCGTATTCTAAAAAGAAGTTTTGGCAAAAACTGCATATTTTTATATTACACATTCCAAGTTTAAAAGCTAGTTGGGAATTTGTCACCGAAGCTATCTGGACTGATAACACAGTTATTACAAAATCAACTCTTTACAGGAAAATTTGTTTTTGCTGACATTTTTCAATTTTCTTTTGGGAAAATAAACGAAATGCTTTCTTCTGGGTCAGGTGAAAGTTAATATGAGACCATAAGAGTTTCCACAATAACTCACAGAAGCACTACCCCTGCCTCACGACCTCATTCACTTCTGTGGGCCAGGTCCCTAGACGGATCACCACCCTCAACACCCCAAGCTTTCCTTCCCATTGAACTATTGGGGTACATCCTTGCAGCCAGGTTTACATAGCATGTGAGGAGGTATAGTCTGGCTGAAAGACCCAGTCCACGTGTAAGAATGGATGTACAAGGCAATTAGCAGGGCTGCGCAAGGCTTCGGTCACTGATTTGATTCGAAGGAGATTCGGCCCAATTTGGCGGCCAAATCTCCAAATCCGAATCAAATCAGGAGACCCATTAATCTCTCTGAATCAAATCGGAAACCTTCGATTCAATTCAGAGAGATTGGATGATACAGACAGACACAGCTTTACATGTTTTTTCTACATACCTCAAGGTACCAGGTGGCTCATGAACGCCGAGATGGTGGGGCAGATGGAGTGTCCCAGGGGAGCAGCAGCGTGCTCAGTGGCAGACGTGGAAGTGAACCAGAAGCACTTCTGGTGCGCTTCCAGGCCCGCCGCAGAGTGCGTGGGGGACCCCCCCCCCAGCTCAGCAACTGTTGCCTCCTCGGTCTGGGGGGGGGGCACCCGGGGTCCCCCCACAGCTGATCGCCAAGCTGGGGAGGGTCCAGGGGGGTGCCCCGCGCTCTTGGAGGTGGACACAGAAGTGGAGCGGAAGTACTTCCAGTCCACTTCCGGGTCTACCACCAAGCACACGGGGGGGTGGAAACACACTCCTGTGGGATGCTTCATCTGCCCCACCATCTCAGTGTTCATGAGCCATGCCCTGGTACCTCAAGGTATGTAGAAAAAACATATAAAGCTATGTCTATGGCCGAATAGCTGATTCTCCGGATCAGAAATGAATCTTCAGATTTGTCCGAAACAAATAAGGACAGTGATCTGAATCAATGAAGTGAATCACTGTCCCCTGAATTGGGCCGAATCTGAATCCAAATCAAATGCAGCCTACTTCGCACACCCCTAGCAATTAGCTATTCCTAAGACACTATAATAACTCAAAAAGGACACTAATGAACACAGAACCAAGTTGCAATATACTACATTGATCCAGTTCAATAAACCAAAATAGTATTTAAGTTAACGACAAAATTAAAAATTAACTATTTCAAACTTTGCTATTTTGACACTGTATACCAATTTGCAGCAAAAACTAAAGTTCCCCACTTTTAGCAATTTGTAGGGGCAAAATTTTGGTTTTTGACCCACCATACAAAAAGTAGATATTACAACTTTATGTGAGAAGAGGAACAATACATAATACCTGTTTAGGAAGACGGAAGAGAGAGTTTTTGTAGAATATATCTTTGGCCTGACTCCATGTTCCATCAATGATGATGATTACAGATGGACCAGAAGGGTGCAGAGCCGTTTCTTCCAAATTAGCTGCTTCAGCTCCAGGATACAGGATTAGTGTGTTAGAATTCCTACATACAGCAGCTAACTCAGGATACCTGCAAACAAACACAAAAGACTTTTTGAGCTTTTCTGGAAGAGAAAGTATACAATACATTTTTCTTCCCACATCTACCCTATGTCACCTTCTCCAAATGTAAACTGTTCAACACATGGAACTTCACTTGTTACCATTCCTTCTTCTGAAATCCTCAATCCTACTCCCGAGACAGGAAGGGTGCATCTACACATTAATTTATTTGCTATAATTATGGTGCATGAAATTTAGTACCTGTAATGACAGGTACTACAGGTACAAACTAAATGTGCTGTAATCGGCGCTATTACACATTAGTACAGATGAACGTTTTTTAGTAATGCTACTGTGCATTAGACTAAATCTACTGCACTTGACCATGGGCTTTGCCCACCATGCTAGCACTCAGTAGAATTAGTCTGCTGTGCATTAAGCATCTCATGTAGAGGCCCCCGCAGAGGAGTTAATAGAATAATACTCAGACTCAAAGTAATGGTCAGAATGATGTTAGTCATCATCTTGATCTTGTGCTCTGCAAATCAGATGTTCTAGTTTGAAAAGAAATGAGTTTTAATAAAAGACTCCTTTTAGATGGAAGAGTCAATCTTGATTTTAACATTTTGTATCATTCTAGTTTCTCAACCAAAACGTTAAGTACCACAAGGTCACAGGCTGGTACTTTACCACAAGCTTAAGGCCAACATTTTTAAAAAATGACTGCTAATACTGTATTTCCAAACTGTGAGTTCTATTGTTGGATGTGAAAAGAAGATAGCACCCACAAACATAGCTGCAATTGATGGGACTTGGTAGCTCATAAAATCCAGAATGGTTTTAGTATCTTAAGTTAGATGCTTAGCATTGGCAACAGGTAAATATAAACAGAGACTATTACAGCTGACTAACCAGACTGGCTCTTCAATAAACCCAACTCATGCCAGCCCAAACTGAAAATCATAAGGACCAAAAATAGAACTATGATCTCCCATCAGACAGTGATGACAAACCATTTCATTTGGTTCAGTGAAAAATTCAGCATTTATTTCCTTTACGGAGATTTCACAGTTGCACAGACACACAGAATGTTCTGAATTATTTACTTGGGATTTAAAAGTCTTATTAGTTTTTTACAAATAATTAAACATCTATACAAAGATGTTTCAGAACAACAGAAGAGCAGACATAAAAGTCGCTTATCAGAATGATGGTGAATAATTTCTGAAAAAAAAACAACCCCAAAACACACTTCTAGTATATAATCAAAAGCATTTCTTTAAAAAAAAAAAAAAACTTCCATAAACAGAAATCCAAGTTTAATTTAAAAATGCAAGATTAAAGTTGCATAGATAGAGAATTAAAAATCAGGAACCATTAGTTTGAACTCTAATCCTTAATGCTGAGTTATACCCAGAGGCATTGCATGCTTCCATAGATACTGATTCAGATTTGAATGAACAGTTTATAGAAAATATTTTTAAAGTACTAGTCTTATCTTAGAATTCAACAGTCTTTACTAATTATTAAAGTGACACAGTGTACGTGTTTACAAAAACAAAACAACAAGCTCATTCATAAAACATTAACGGCTGAGTACACAAATTCAAATAATCTGAGAATATTCTCCCAGGTTTCTTCTCCTGGTAGAGAAACTTCACCAGAGCTGTGTGTACAGACATTCAAATGCTGAGGCCTGGAGGAGTGGAGAGCCTGCAGTGCTGACACTGTGCAGCTCAGGGGGGACCCAGTGCACACATCTCAATGTGCTCTGCAGGCTCCCTTAGTCTGCCTTGTGACAGATGGCAGCAGTACACAGAACAGCCCTGATTGGCTGACCCAGACTGCCCATGATCAGACTATGTTCTCACGCAGCACAATGTGGAGATTATGAAGGAGGAGTGTTCTGCTCCTTGCTGAAGCAGTAGAGTCCAGTGAGCAATACACTTTCCCTGGGGAGGAGAAGAGGGATGTTGAAGGACTTTAATCTCTTCTGAGAGAAGCTCCATGGCATGTATAGACATTTGCAAGAGTGAGTTACCCGTAGATTTTCCCAGGTTATTTTTCTCTTGGAGTGGTCATTTTTACTCGGAGAGATAAGCCTGAACATCTGCATACTCATGGTTTCTCCTGGGAAAGCAGCAACTCTCCCAAGAGAAACTAAATGTCTGTACAATGCAATTGTTTCTGCCCTTACACATGTACCTTCCCACCCCTGAAAATGCTGACAATATACAGACCTCATTTTCCTGAGAAACTCAACACCACCCACATACCAGAAGATGCTGAATAACTCTGTGGATGTACTCAGTGCCTTGCAGGCCATGGTATACTTCCAAACATTAGAAGGCACTGTAAGTTCTCAGTACCATGAACAGTTCAATTAAAGCCATGTCCACTGCTAGTAAAATGTATAGAATTGGCCCCCTGAGAAAGACTCAATTCTGACCACCATTATCCATGCCTTTGTAAACTTCAAGGCTAGATTACTGTAATAAACTCTATATGGGACTGCCCTTGAGGAACGTCTGAAAGCTGCAGTACGTGCAGAGGGCAGCAGCCCATATTTTACAAAGGTCAGTTGCCAGAAGCATGTAACTCCAGTACTCCAGAGTCTGCACTAACTTCCTGGAGCTTCTTGGCACAATTCAAGGTGTTAGTCTTGACTTAGAAGTCCCTAAATACCTAAGGGGACTTCTCAGACCTTTTATGCTCCGTCATGATCCCCAAAGTTAGCCAAGAAAAACCTGTGCGCCAAGTTCACTTGCTAAAACACAAAAGATGATTCTCTATTGTTGCTCTTCAGCTCTGAAACATCTCATACTTGAGACCTGCCAAAGCAGAAGTGCTATAAAACCTTGTTATTTGTTGGGTATTCTGCTTTTTTATGCATCTGTTATTGTTAGCCTCCCTGAGCCTTTTTGGGAAGGGTGGCATAGAAATCAAATCAAATAAATAAATAGATACAAAAAAACCCAACGTACATATATAATGTGGTAAGATAAGAAAGGAACAAAGTTACAAAAAATAAGTTCATGAGGTTATATTTTTCTTTTACATATTTTTTTGCAAGATATATATCACTTTGATTGAGATGAGATTTAGATTTGCAATAAATCTGGGCTTTTCTTTCTTATGTATCCCCACCATTAATAATTCTCACCTAAATAAAATATCCCTTAGGGGTTTGCTGAAACTCAATTATATGATAAGAAAGATCTTTCCCATTTATATAGCTTGCAGAATTGACAGTTAAAGGTATTATCTTTTTTCCTTGTTAAACGAACAACATTTGACAGAGAGTCTGAAAAAAGTAGATATCTTAACGATATTATTTTAAAAGCTACTTGACAGAAAACTACAATTCGTTCAATCTGCATCTCTGAATACAAGCAAGCCTTACCACAGTCTTTAAACAATCACATATTACTTCATTAACGTTACTAAAAGGCAGGATTTTCTAGACTACTGCCAGATGTTCCCAGTGGGAGTTGCTATGTGGAACAGCTCTGAAAATTGAGCCATTTTATTTAGCTGTCTAAATGGGAGTTGTTGCATAAAGAATCCTTTTGGAACATATATAAATAACATAATATATTAATTTTTACCTTACAAGATTTGACTTGTAAGCTTATGTTTACATATATAATAGAGTATGAAATATAATGACTGCACATAAGCAAGTAGAGTTATAGCTAGGCAGTTATCCTTCATTTTTTTAAATTCTTACTTGAAAAATCATAATATCATAGAAAAATGTCACCAAAAGGGATCTTCAGATGTCATCTAATCCACCCCTTTGCTCAAGGCAGGATCATCCCTCTCTAAACCATCCCGAACAAATGTTCATGTAGCCTGCGCTTAAGCTTTGAGTAACAATAATTGGACAAACTCCCTGTGCTTAACCTTACGCTGTACAATAGTAGTCCTACATAGTTTCAATTTTTTAACCTCAATCCACATGAATAATTTTAAACATGATGCAACATGACTCAGTAAAAACTGTAAATAGCATATCTCAAATTAAAAATCAAAATCAAATAAAGAATACTCAGGTGGTTTTGCATTTTGTGCATTGGAAAAATTGATAACGAAAATATATGCTACAACAATTTGTTTCCCATTGTGTCACTGCTGGTATTAAGGAAGCACTGCTCATTTTGAAACATTACTAGCTTTAGGACACTGGTGTATCATGAAGCAGAAGTTAAATTTAATCTACCATTTCAATCAGAGAAGCCACCATGCTGATGGCAGCCTCTTTGAAGCTACCAACTCTCAAGAGGGAACTAAGCCATTTTTAAAAAGCTGTATTTTTCTAACCAATATTCTTCTCCCAGATCAGAGCTGGACTTTAAAAGATATAACTCTGTTGATCAGAAAAAAAGGTTATCTTATATATGAAAAAATTAAATAACCTGGCTCCGTTCTAAGTCTTAGCTGTTTCAAAGAGGATGCAAAAAGTTTGGCTGAAGATTCAGTGCAAACAGTGTAAAATGAAAGCTTGCACTGACTTCAAGTATTGTACTTCTAGTATCTTCAAATCAGTGGGATTCAACATTAATTTTTTGTACTCTTTCAGAAACAAATAATGAGAATGCTGATGTGACTAAAACTTTTCACAAAAAAAAACTGTTGTAATGATTATTCATTAGTCATATGCTTCAATTTATTCTATTTTATTACATAAATTTGAATATACCATGAATATTCAAATGCTTTAAAACTAATTGGTTAATGGTGACCTTTTTATACCTATGCTTAAAATTCCCATTCATGTCATTGGACTATCTAGAGAAGTACAATTTTAAAATATTTTGGTATTTTTTTTAATGGACTACTAGTATCCCTTGTTTTTCAAAACCCTTTTTATAAAGGGTATACGCAATTCCATACGAAATGTACAGCTTACATTACTACATCTAAACAGTATCAACTTCAATTTATTTATTTCCATTTTAAAATGTGACAAACATCACATTTCATAACTGATCTTAACTCAGTGAATCTTGCCCATTAACAATATGACAATTTGTCAGTTAGAGTTGTATGTCTATACATGCATTTTGGTTTCTATTCTACCCAGGAGAGCACACAATTCACCAGCAGACTCTCTATGTGCCTGAAGAAGGGTGTTTGTGCCCAAAAGCTTGCAAAGAACAATTTTTCCAACTACTTAGTTGGTCTAATAAAAGACATCATATTTACCTAAAGAACCTTGTCTGCTATCGCCCCATTCACTTTCATGTCACCACTAACTTCACTGTCACTGATTTGAAAGCGATATGTTTACTAATGACTATTATTTATTAATTAGCATTCTATGAACTTTACATAATGCAAGATTTATCAAGTTCAATGGCTGTATTTAATCCGAAGATTTTTCCCCATCAAATGTTCAGCGCTGGGTTTTTTCCTAACAAATACTCATCATTCTAAGGCAACATATTTGATCCCTGTCCAATATATACAGTTTATTTAAAGATGAAGAAAATTTCTTGTCGTCATAAAATTCTTTTAGTAATATAAATTTCCTCAAGCAGTAACATGTTAGGGCAGGGGTGGGCAATTATTTGGCTGGAGGGCCGCTTAATGAATTTTGGTGAGCTGTCAAGGGCTACATTGATAGCCCCACCCCTTCACAGGTGCCCCACCCCCTGATCATCATCTTGGGACTGGAAGTCCTGCACCCTAGCCCCTGACCTTTGCCACTGGAAGTCCTTCCCCTTGCCCCAGAAGTACTCTTTCTTTTTTTTTCTTATTGGGGGGGGGGGAGGGTTGCCCTCTTGAAACTGGAAAATAAAACCAAATCATATACTAAAATTAAAAAATCTACTATAATGTATTTTAATTTTATTTCAAAAAATATTTTTGTCCTGATTTGTGTGTTTGTGTAGTATATATAGAGGTAATTGCATAATAGCTCAAAAATAAAGTCTTAGTCTTGTATGTTGTGTGTGTGTATGGGGGCAGGGGTTTATGGAGGAGTATGCGGGATGAGTTTGTGTGTGTGTGGTAGGGTGTGGGGTATGTGTGTGGGATTTGTGAGGGGGTGTGGCTCCATGTGTAGGGGAGTGTAGGATATGGTGGTATGTGTGCATGTCTGGGGGATTGTTGGGGGGGTATGGGTAGGGTGTAGGTGTATGAGGGAGGGTAGATGCTGTGAGGACTCCCCTACACAGCCCCCACCCCTATGGCACACAGGGACTTACACGCCACTGGGGGGAGGGGGGGAAGAGTCCTGTGCAACAGAGCTCACTGCCTTCCCTGCTCCTTGCAGCCACATGCAGCTCATGGGACTCCATTGAGAAGCAGGGAGCAGGGCTTTCTGCCACTTCTGGTGGCTCATGGTGTCAGGGAGAGAGGAAGGCAGCCAGCTCCATCATGTGGGGCTTCCCTCCAGTGGCATGCAATTCCTAGGAGCTGCACGTGAGCCCTGCCCAATAGAGATGGGCCGGCCTGGGTCTGCTCCCTGCCACCAGGTGCAGCTCCCAGAACTGGCTGGAGCCATGCACTGTTCAGTGGCTGCACTTGCAAGGGCCACAAGCACCCCAAAAGGTCTGCTGCTGCTGCCAGCAGAGGTGGGGGCCGTGTGCCTTGGAGGGGCATGTGAGGGATCCCCACACCCTCCTCCCTTACTCACACCCCACAAGCCCCACACTCCCATACCCACAGCCTGCTCACCCAAGCTCTGCATTCCCACTGCCCCGCTAGGCACAGGCCATGGGCTCCACACATCTGCAAGCCCCATGCTCCGTGCTTCCACCCAGCTGCAACTTCCCTATCTGCTGTCCAGAGCAAATGCTGCAGCAAGGATATGAGGAAGAGTCACTGGAAGCCGGGCAGCAGCAGCCCTTCCTGGAAGCTGTGTGTGTGCTGGCTGGTTCCCTCCCACACAGGAGAGTGGGAGGGAAGCACATGAGCTGGACAGGGTACAATTAATTGATGGGTACCCGCAGGATGGATGAGAAAAAAAAAAAAAGGGTGCCTTGTGGGCCAAAACTTGCCTGCCCCTGTGTTAGGGAATAAAGCCATGCAAGTTAACCATTAGGCTTCTATATGTCTACGTACACCAATGAAAAATACAACTTTCCCTCACCCTCCTCTTTCCCTCCTCCAAAAAATCACTTTTATTGTTACCTTTTTCAACAAATAATTAACACCAAGGTTTTATAATCTACCATGTAGCCATGAGCACAAAATACTATATATAACTCTTTTAAGATATGCTTTTGTTTTTTAATTTCTTCGGGGAAAATAAGGAGAAAATGTATCCTGTTACTATCATACACCGTTCAGTGCACAAGATAGACACATGTTAAAGTATTAACTTCCTTTTTAAAAGTTTATATATAAATTAGAAGTTATACCATTAAAACGATCAGAACAATTTGGCTTTAATGTAGTAAATTTAACAACCTGCATTTCATGCCCATAAAATCCATTTTGTCTAATACAACAGTTATGGCTAACAACAATTACTGCTATAAAAATGTGCAAAAATCTTTCTTAATACTCTCTTAAAATGAGTCCAACCACTGTCAGAGCATGCTTATCCAGTCTCATGACTATGGAAGTACAAGTAGTTTTTCAGTATTCATGAGATGCATGTTCATGAGGTATAGAAAGTATTTTTACCTTAACTATACCATATTTTAATCCTGTTCAGAGCAGCACATTCAGGAATCTTTTTATATCACGTGTGTGGCCAGCAGCTCCCTAAAGCATCAACAATGGTTTACATTCAATAGCAAAAAAAAAAAATCTCCATTGCATTTGCATGAAAAATAAAACCCACTATTGTATCTGATACTAAATGACTGACATGTTTGTGGTATAGAGGAATCCACATAATTAGGATTCTGGAACTGCAACTAGATTCAACATAGCCTTGGACAAGTCAGTTGATCTTTCTACCTAAAGTCCCTCTTCTGTAAAACTGGGGTAATAACTATCCCATCTATCTTACAAGGATACTGTGAGGATTACTTAGTTGATACAAGAAAAATGTTTTGAGCATAGGGACTACAAGAAAACATGATACCTTAGTGTGTGTTTAAAATTAAATAGAATGATTCTATTGAAGAACCTCAGTCATAAAACCACTATAAAAATGTTAAATATCACTATTTTACATTATATTACATTTGGGAAAGAAAGGTCACTGACTGAATGGACAAGACGACAACTGCCGCCTACTTCCAGGCTAGGGACAGACATTACACAGAAACTTGTTTAAGAGATCAGAAACTGATTTAAACCCATAACAGAACAGATGTTCAGTGCACATAAACCAGTTTGAAAATGGCTGAAACTGGTTTGAGATAAACCTGAATACAGTATCAGACTTAACTGATTTGGATCAAACCAGTATATGCAATGTCTGTCCCAAACCCCTTCCTTGTTTAACATAAACCAGAATCCCCCAGCACCTTGGCATGCTCTCTGGGCTGGGCTGGATGGGGCTCTCTGCTCCACAGCAGGACTGGCCCCTGCTCTCTGCTCCCTGGTTGCACCTCCAGCAAAGACTGAGGGCTCCTTCCCTCCCTCCCACCCCCCCACCACTCTCTGCTAAACAGGAATTCCCCCCTCCCCTCTGCCTTGCTGAGGAGGTACCTGTGTATTACCTAGCAGACCATATGCTGGCTACGCTCTGTGCTGAGTCAACAGGTAGTTGGTAATATGCATCTGTTGTTTTCTAAATGGAGTGATAAACACTGAGTTAAGGCTGGTAAACACTGTTATCAATTCCCTTCTGGGCTAATCCGAGTGTCCTGCCAGGTCCTGGCTACACCCCGCCTCAGCTCAGTACTATGAAAGGCAGGGCTGCTCTAGCACCTCCTAGCTTCTAGCCTGAGCCACTGCAGGCATGGGCCGTCATGTCTGGGATGTCGATGCAATTACAAAGTGATTTAGCCTAGCCAGATTACACTAACATGCAAAGATTGAATAAATTCAGGCTCAGGCTCCTTCAATGTCTGTCCCTTGCCCCAGAGACAGAACTTCTGGGTGAGGAACTCGCATCTGCTCTGAATCCAAAAGTACACCAAACAATGGAGTCATGTCAGATACCAAAAATTCTTACAAAACCATTACTGTAGAAATGTTAACCAGAAGATGTATTACATGTAGAGGACACAAATGTGATTCATGATGAAAATGCTGGTTTCCTTATGAGCTCCTGCTCCAGCCAAAGCAACCATTACCAACATTTTAAGAAATGCCTTCCACTGTTAAACATTTCCTAGTTACTATTCAGGGTTTTCTCTCTCTCTCTGTTGGAGCATTTATTTTCTTTGTTCTGTGATATAAGGTGTCAGGAAATGCTTACCTAGGACTACATTCAAAAAGTAAAATGATTGGAACATGTCTCAGCATCTGCAAAACATTCTGTGAGCTCATTACAGAAAGAACTGGTATAAGAATAATAAATTGATCAGCTGTATTCAGGGGGAAATGTTAAAACAGAATTTGGTGCTTCTGATGAACTAAAGGGAAGAAAGGAGGAGTTGTTGGTAATCCTGAGAATTAGCTAATCATAGCTAATTACATAACCATCAGTGTAAATTGAAGAGAGAGACCTGACAGTAGAATAGTATTTAAAAGAACAAAACAACCTCCCCCCACCATTTGAATCAAAAAGGTTCAGATTCTGGTAGTCTTTTTTATAAAATCTATCTACCCAAGTATTTATAGGAACCCATCATCATGGTATCTGAACATTTGCTGCTAGCAAAAAGACCTAAGAACAGTATTTTTAATTAACACCCACAAAACAAAATGTCATGATTTGTTTTTATATTTTTAAAAGCACACATGGCACTTATTGAGTGTTCAAGGTGCTACAGTCATAAAAGTTCATAACAAATGTGTTCACAGATTATGTAAACATCCAACATATTTATGAAAAAAAAAATTTCCTCTAAATTTTTATAGTAATAGGTATGACTGCAACTTGATGCAATGAGTGCTATCAATTAGCTGAGTTTCCCAAATTTTACCAGCCTTGAGAGCTAAATATTATGAGTTGACACTGCAATCAGTGCTGTTCGCATGGAACAAACTGCAGAACTGCAGTCTTGCAAAAATATTTTCACCCCATCTATTATATTAATTAGAGGTGTACCGATACATCAGTCCCATATCGGATTGGCATCAATATGAGGAAAATTGAGAGTATTGGCAATCAGCTTCTTTTCTTATGGCCGATAAATGCTGTGTGCCTGCGTGCAGCTGGCCAGAAGCGCAGCCCCACAGCGTGGATTGCAGCTGGGTCCAGCTGGTAAGTCTGTTGTGGGGGAAGGGGTGTGGGGGGCCAGATCAAGGCCCCCCGTGGTGAGGGAGGGAGTGGCAATGGGCCTGGGGCAAGAGTAGGTGCTGCCCAGCCGGGGTGGGGCAGGGCACAGGATGGAGCCACAGCTCATCTGAGGGGCATGACTCCTACTGCTGAGCATACCACGGGAGGGCATGGGGGGTGTGCCCCCAGATCTGCACGGGGGTTGGGGGTGGCTGCTGCTACAGGCTGGGGCCAGGGCTGCACCAGGCTCTTCCCAGTGGGGGAATTAGCTAGGATGAGCTCAGGGTGGCAGTGCTAGGAGGTAGGGTTGGGTGGGCTGTAGCCACCCCAAAATTCACGCCCCCCCCCAGCCCCACCACCCATCCCAAGCACTGCCTGGCACAGCCCCCAGTGGAAAGAACTCTGTGTCGCCCCGGGCCCAGCCTGCAGCAGTAGCCTGCCCCACCCCACGCACAGATCTGGGGGCACACCCCCCCATACCCTCCTGGCGTGCATGCAGTGGCAGGAGCTGCCCCCCTGACACCTCCCAGATGAGCTGCAGCTCCATCCCATGCCCTGCCCCACCCTGGCTGGGCAGTATTTTCCCCTGTCCCTGCCCAACTCCCTCTCCCTTCCTCACTGGAGGCCACAGAGCCATACCCCACCCCCCAACACACACCCTCCAGATGAGTTCCGGCTCCATCCTGTGCCCTGCCCTGCCCCGACTGGGGAGCATCTTCCCCTGCTCCAACCCCACTCCCTCCCGCATCGTGGCAGCCTTGATCTGCACCCCCCCCACACCTCTTCCCTCCTCCCACCCCTTTTCCCCCAACAGACTTACCAGCCGGATGCCACTCTCCATGCTGCAGGGCTGCATATCAGAATCAAATCGGTATCAGCTGATATGGCTCATTAAAAATCAGCCATTGGTATCGTCCCAAAAAATCTCTATTGGTGTACCCCTAATATTAATTTAGGTCAACTTTCTTTTTAAGTCAATTTTGTGACATTAAAAGATGTAATACCAACAACTTATCTGCTGAACAGAGCTCTACTGCAGTCAGCAGCAATGTAAATGCTCTCACAACATACTGCTGATATACCTTTAAACCAGTTTGGAAATGGCCAGAGAATGGGTCTAGTCACCACACACAGCCAATGTGGCCTCTTCACAGGTGCCACTAGGAATGACAGTTGTGATAGTGGTTTTATTTATTGCTTTTTTCCAAAATGCAAAAGCTAACCTTAATTCTTCATATAATTTCAAATGAGCTACTGAATAGATGTTAACTGCAACAACTTTCAAACAGCCTACAAGGGGTAAATTAGAAAAAGATTTCAAACAGAAAGCATCTGTATTTCAGAATCCTTTAAATTGACCAGCGTATATACTTATCTTTAACAACTATTAGCAGCCAACCCAGACAAAGCATTTATTCACAGGAAGCAAGCTTTCACACATGCTCTCTCTCTCCTTCTCTCTCAAATACACACACACAGAGCTATACTGTAGACACAAGTCTGTTTATTCTATTGAAAAAAACAAATGATGTTCTCTGATGTAATCAATACTTTTTTTCCATGTGTTGATACAATATGAACATTTAAAAATAACATTTCATAGCTGATTTAGCATTTAAAGACACTGTAAAAATGTGGATGTTTTCTCTGTAGAGGTAGCAGTAAGCAGCCATTCATCCTTCTGGATCACATCATGTACATGAGAGGTCACCAGGACCTTTGGCGCATACGCCCAGGCAGAAGCATGAAGGAGTGGAGGCTCCCCACGCCTTCCATCCCTACTTTAGACCACTGAGGTAGAATTCAAAGGCCAGGCCAAGTCTGGATGTTTACTGCCTCAATAAATGTAGTTATATGCACATCCAGGAATCAAATTCAGGTCTTTCACATGACAGACAAGGCTTCTACTACTGAACCACAACAGCAGGTTCTATAGGAGGTACAATTTTGGAATAATTAGTAGTTTTCTTTCTAGAGTTGCAAATGAAAAAAAAATCACTTGAATTTCCAAAGAAATAATATATCTAGGAATATACCAAAAGTTAATTTACCAAGCCTCTTCTGGTAACTAACAAAAAGAAAAACCAAGACTCCCAAGGAACCACTGAGAAAGCTTAAAGCATTAACTCAATATAAATACCTGTAATTAAATTTTCACTCCTGCTCTAATCCTCTGTCAGGTAAAAGGGTCAGAGGGCAGCCTAAATGCTACATATCTAAGAGGAACTAAAGGAAACACCTGTAAAACTAACACCTCTCAACACTTAGAGTAGTGCTAAACATGGGATAGTGCTGAGATGTATAATAGAAAGGCCACAGCACATGACAATATGGAGAGTCCATCAGTGCTGCAACCTATGGGAACCTGGAGAATCTGCAATAACTTGAATTGGCTATAGAATATTTTCTGCATTTTATTTCTAACCCTATTTCAGTTCCACATCAAAGCAGCAATTTATTTTCTTTACCAAGAGCTTGGAAATATAGATTACATGCAGTTAAGAACGGAAGAGATGGTGAAAGAGTTTGAAATCTTGATCCCTGGGAAAGAAGGGATTCTAGAGCAGCCGCAGAAAGTAAAAATGCATCTTCGACAGCTAGGTGGACTAGAAAAAACTCATAGAGCGTGTCCACACATGCAGGCACACGTGCTTGCAGCAGTTCAAATAGCAGCAGCACAAATTTGTGCCAGACATTTTTGCCTCAGCACATGTGCCTAAATATGCATTTTGGTGTGGGGCAAATTGTACCACTTGGGGCAAACTGACCCTGCCCAGCTCCTCCCGGATCTTTAGTCAGGGGGAACTAGAGGCTGGGGCCAGAACCTGTGCTGGCCCCAGCAGTATAAAAACCTTCCCTGGCAAGCAGCTCAGGGCTACTTGTCCCCAGGAACTTCTGAGGCCCAGCCAGTTAGTATCTGGGGACACTACCCCTCGTGCCAGTTGCACTGCTGAAGCAGCCCTAACCTGGAATGGCCCCTGCACCCTCTACTCAATGCAGCAGTTTGGCAGGGGCTGCTGCCTGGCTGTAAACTGCTGCCACCTGTGACAGCATGTGCACTCTTGAACCTGTGGCCCCATGGCTGTGCACCTGCCAGATCTGGACAGGGACTGCACAGCTGCCTTGGCTGTGATATAGGCACTGCCGCAGAGCCTCCTGAATCACTGGACCACCTGCCAGGGGGTTGTGGCTGCACAGTTGGCCATTGGGTGGCACTGCTGTCATGTGTTCTGGTGCCTCCACTCTGCCATCTGGGCAGCTATTGCATACAAGATGTGCTCCTTGTGGTGGCCCACTTTGAACTGCCAAAGCATGTCCTCCTGGCCCCAATTGGCCAGGACGTCAGCCACTTCACCTGCCCTCCAGCTGGGTCCCCAGTGCTGGCCCTGGACAGGCTCCTTTGCCTGGGTCTTGACACTTCTCTCATCAGCAGAGATCTTGGTGTTCCCTGTGTAAAAACTGCAAATTCTCTGATAAGAAACCTATATTTCTTTTAAAATACCCAAAATCAATGTTCTTTCACTATTAAATTGAAACACCACTATGTATATAGACAGATCAGTTGGGCAAGGTTTTATTGATATATTTACAAGTTTAAAGAAATTCTGAAGCCTACCAATGCCCCTATCATCAAAATAAAATGGATTCTAAATATCTATACGCTTTGGCATTTACTTCTGGTTTTGTCACAGAAAAACCAGAGATGCCTCTGCCCACTTCGCTCACCAGGATGTGCAGCACTGATATGCTAGTGCCCTGCCTCTGCCCTTGGGTTGAGAGCACTCCACCCCACCGCCCAGTCCCCTCATTCCTGATCTGTAGCCACTGCCAGACCCCACTAGTTCCCTCTCAATCACAGCTCTGTGCCAGCACCAGGGCATGAGTCCAGCTGCAGCTGTCCCACCTGTTGCTTTGTGGCTCTGAGCAGTGCCAGCCCTTGCTGTTCTGCTCCCTGCCCCATGCTGTTGCTGGAAAGCCCTCAACTGGGGCTCAGGGACTGAGGTGGGCCCTTGCCTTCCAGGCCAGCCTCCCCCTGCATAGGCTGCTCTAGGGAGGATCTAAGCCTGGCTCTGGAGGCCCCTCTTACCCAAAGCACTCCCCCACCCTCAACCACCATCTCTCTCTCTCACACACACCCCTGTTGCCACCTCCACCCCTGCTCCCACCCCATCACACCGCCCAAGTAGTTCCTGGGACCAGAAGCACCCCCAGGCTGGGGCGACATGACCCAGCACCGGTGTGGGCATGGGGAAGGGCTGCAATGTGGTAGTTGCCCCTACAGCTGCGGGTCCTGCCAGCAGGTCCCGTCCCATCCCATCCCATTTGGCAGCTGGGCATACAGGGTATGGTTAGTTTGGGGGGGGGGGGTTATAGGTGTGAGTGGGGTTTGTGGCTGGGTATGTGAGTGGGACCCTTGTGGGGGTGGTTTGAAGGTGTGGGGAACTGTGTATGGGTGATGGGTTACTTGGGAGGGGTGGGCCCTCCACCCACCCCGACATGGCCCACAGCCCCCCTGCAGCAGCAACGGCTGTCGAGGTGCTCAAGGCCCTTCTGGAAGAGACTGCCCATGGCATGGTGTAGAGTGGCATGGGTCCTGGCCAACTGGCACCACATTGCATGAGGCTGGCATGGCCCAGCTCAGCGCCATACACCTTCACTTAACACTAGGCCATCCTGGCTGTCACCCGGGGTCCTGCCACCGCAAGCAGGGGCCACGCGTCGGGCTGGGCCGGGTCCTGCCTCTAAGTGCCCTGCATGCCATCGGGCTGGACCAGTTCCATGGAGGCTGGACTCAGTCCAGCCTGACGCGTGGCCCATGTGCAGTGCCGGGACCCCAGGTGATGGGGGAGCAGCCAGGTGCTGCCCAAAGGTGCATGGCCCTGAGCCGGGCCCCACCGGCCCTGTACAATGTGGTGCAGGTGGTGCCGGATACCAGGTGGTCGGGGCCGTGCTGCACTGCACCGCGCTGCGTAGTATTACAGTGAAGATTTTGCTTTGATTGCTTATCTTGTTATGGATTATAATTGTTTGGACTGTTTATTTTGTTATTTTTCTTTTTATATAAGGACTATTAAGATAAAGTTAATCCTATTATGATCTACTAACCATCAAGATAAAATTATTTAATCAATTATTATTATTATTATTATTTAGAACTGATCATCTATTTTAAATTTCTTATTGCTTAGCATAAAATGTATTTAACACTAGTCTTATGATTTTAGACATGTTTGTCTCATGACTTTAAAACTTAAATTTAGTATGAGGAAAATGCTTGTGTAAGGGTTTGTGGTATGTCTGGTTTATGTGGAAAGAGATAACAAAAGAATAAATGATGGACACCTGCAAGGAGTTTTGGGCGTGTCCAACAAGACCTAACTCCAACTCTCTTGGTCAGCCTGACCAGCCACCAGACTAACCTTGAGCAACTTTGAAACTTGATAACACCTTAATCTTTGCAGGACTGTCTAACTTCTGCATGTGTGTGTTTGTTTCTTTGTATGAATAAATGAATGAGTGAATGAGTATGCATGGGAATGAGTGAAACAAATACATTTATTGTTTTTTATTCTTTTTATGTTGTGTTTTATGTTCTAATAAACGCGGCACTGTGCCTTATCCCTCTGATAAGATTCCGACTTGTTTTTAATTCACATTGTACGCCCTGTATGCACAACAGCCGTGGGGGGGAGGGGAGGGGGGGCTCTGCTAGAAGGGTCCCCAAGTGCCCCAACAGCTGCTGCTGCTGTAGGCAGGGCTTTGGGCCATGCGGGGGGTGGGTGGGGGAACCCACCCCTCCTGTGCAGTCCATCACCCACATACAGTCCCCCCCCTCTCCCGTCCCTACTTACCTGGAACAGAGCCCAGGTCCAGGTCATGCTGCAGCCTTGCCCCATTCCTGTTTGCCCACATGCTGAGAGAGTGTACTGGAGTACCAAGGCAAGGGGAAGCCATAGACACATTCTGGTCACCTGCCAGAGCATCTCTTTGGAGGACCCTGCCTCTGGTTGCTTCAAGGCACACTACAGGGCCGTGCTCCGGGCTGCTTTTTTTCAATGTGGGTTCTTATTTTGATACCTGGATTTCCAGGCATCAAATCTGGAGCCCACGCTGCAAATATGCACCAGAGGGAACATTTTTTTTGTTCCCAGCGTGCCTCTCACAGCACCTCAAACTGCTCTCAGATGCTGCAACAGGCACATGTGTGCTCGTTTGGATGCGCCCACAGAAGTTTCACATATCCCCGAGCTCTAGGTATAGTGTAAACCATAATTCTCCAGGCTGGAGTGTTTTCCACAGCCCTGGGGCTAGAGGATCCCCCCTGTAGGAATCCTCAATCCTCTGGCCCTGAGGGTTTCTGCATACTCGAGACCAGGGGGGAATTGCCCCTACAGGGATCCTCTGGCCCATTGGCAACATGTGGGGGGGGCACATGCACCCCCTGAGCATGCTGCTGCACCCCCTACGAAATGGTGCCGCCGACATTGTGGGCGGTCACTGCTCGCCATCCCTTCCCACTCACCGCCAACACCACGCGCTGGCTGGCAGTGTCTGCGGGAACTCCCTGCTTACCGCTGCTGCATTCCCACCACTGCTGCCGTGCTCCTGCCACCGCCAGCATTGCCATGCCCCCTCAGCCACTGGGGGCACGTGTCGTTCATGCTCTGGCCTGAGGGGTTTCCAACACCCTGGGGGAGAGGGAAAGGGGGAGAACACTGCAGCGGGGATCCTCTAGCCCTGGAGGTGTGTGGGGCACCCCCACAGCTAGGAGTTTGTCAACTGGGGCCCATCAGAGTCCCTCTGCACCGGCAATAAGGTGCAGTGTGATCTAGTATGCAATTCTACAGTCATATCTCCTGCTGTGACACATTAGGATTGTGAGAATCACACATTAGATCCCATTGTGCCTTTATGTGCACGTGTAGAGGTGGCCTCTATTACAAATAATCACTAGAGTATGCAAATGTCCAGAACTTGCTAGTAGATTGTATTAATTTGACGATCTATGGACAGTAAGCAGAGCTACAACTCAATTAGACAGTCATTCCCCTAAAATATGAACAAAGGATGAAAGAAACTAGAGTCGGAAGGTTATTTTCTTTATAAAAATAACAGCAACAAACTGACATTCAAAAACAATAATAAAATTATTCAGATAAATTTTTTTTAAATATTAAAAGAAAACGGTTTAAAATACTTCACACTTTACATCTTATTCTAGGTGAAGTTGCTGATTGTATTCTCTTTATGATTCACATAAGAATTTCCTATTGAGCTGAGCAAACAGTATTATTATTAAAGAACAATATAAATCACAGAATGGATTATATTTTACTCATAAATATGGGGAATCTTGTTGGGTTTCTCCCCTCCCCTCAACAATTCTGTAGTGAACAATAAACCTGCTTCTTGGTCAAAAGAATTTACAAATGTTATTAAATAAGGCAGCAGACAGGACTTTATTTAGAATATACTCTAATCTAAGCATGGTTATAAAGAGAGAAATCCACAGATCTTTTCCCATTCCGCATTTTAAATGTGTTTTTACACAAGCCACAGTTTCAAAACTTGACACAAAGCAACAATAGCAACATGTTTAAAGGCTGCAGTGTGATATTTGAATAGTGTTCTTTGCACCCATCTAACTTTTAACAAAAAGATAAATAGAGAATTATAGATATGACTTATGTCTCTGCTCAGGAAAGCATGTATCAAAGTTGTTTTACACATGTATTTATTATGCAAGTCTTGTCTTACCTCCTTCTCTTTCCTTTTTATTAGTTTTCCTCACTCTGCTACGTATAAATTTACATCAACTCTTCAGAGAGGCTTATAATTTAGTTTCTATGAAGCACCAAATGCAATACTAGGTACTTTTTTTACTAAAACTTTTCATTTTTGAGCCTTCACTTCTCATTTTGACATGTTCATTGTTTCAACACTCTGTGCAAACATGTATTTTGTTACCCATTTATCTTCTCATTCATCATTGTTATGCCACCTTCATGACCTACACAAGTGTGATTTTTTTTTCTGGGATATTTTGATGTAAAGAGGATTCAGAATGGAATTTGCTGAAAATAAGTTCTCCCAAAAAGGGAATCTAACACACTGAGATTTTTACCATTCTTTCTGTTAAAAAAAAAATACTCCACCTAAAATCAATAGGAGATATAGGAATCATGCCTCTCTTGCATTCTCTGGACAATAATAAAATTAGGCTGTATTTTTAAGAGGTGATTTCATGCTACTTAACAGTGAACCACTTGCATGTGCAATCTGAGATCTGTACACTGG
Organism: Alligator mississippiensis; assembly: GCF_030867095.1. NCBI lineage: Eukaryota > Metazoa > Chordata > Crocodylia > Alligatoridae > Alligator > Alligator mississippiensis. The sequence goes on along the minus strand of NC_081826.1, from coordinate 222,682,338 downwards.
CATGCAAAGGATACATTTTAAAACTTAGAAAACGTCCTTACTTGTACAAACTGAACACTACTGGGTTCCACATGTTCAAAGTGTCACCACTACTGAATACACATATTTGTATCCTGTAGCACTGAAGAGTCATAGGCATGACTAGGAACGATTCTGTTGGTATCATAAAAGATTCAGAACAAAAAGAACACCCTACCTAAAGAAACTTAAATTTTAAGTGTAAGAACAAGAGACCACAGATAAATGGATGGGGAAGGAGAAAGAAACTGAGTAGTACAATCAGTACGATAAACAGTGGTCTCACCACATGAGGAGCCTAACAGCTAGTGTCACAGACCTACTCTGGTTTGTGGGGTATCATACAGATTTTCTTGGGTTTATTGTACTAATATAGTAGGTGCGGTCCCATTGGAAAGTTGTACACATTTGTGTCATTGTTAGTACCCTATGGATCATGTCATTCTATCTATGTACATCTTTATGCATGGTCCACGGAACAACAAAAAAACAACACTTTACTTTCAGGTCAGTGCACCCCTGCACCAAGCACAGCACATGCCCAGAAGAGGCATCATGTTAGTTTGACCTAGCTCGCTCAACGTCTGTACACTGCATACTTCAGTAGGACTTTTTGGCACTTTTAGCTAATAGCTGATTGAATCAGCTTCAGTTAAAAGCACCAAAAAGCCCTGCTGAAGCACCCAATCTATACAGATGCTGGTGAGCCAGTTCAAACAGATATACTTCCTCTTCCAGTAAAGCACTGTGTTCAGGGTTTTTTATTCATGTCTGTCAGCACCCACAATGTCTAGCACCCTACTAACTAAGCTCTGTGCTCAGAATGCTGGGAATGAAATCCAAGCTTCAGTGGAACCAGGACTTCATCTTGGATGTCTTTAATAAGCCTGCTCCCGTTGTATAAAGATGCGTGTCTGCTTCCTGACTAGATCTGAAGGCTAAACTCAAGTCCTATGGCAAAATGCTTGCACATTCACTAGGGAAAACAAAGGAGACTACAAAACCCCAGGTCAGAGGCTGAAAATAAGCAAGACTACACTGATTCAGTATCAATTGATGAGGCCCATGTCAGTCATACTAACAAGACTTTCCCTTGGGATTACTCTATCCTGAACTGCAATAAGATATTTACACCTTCCTGTGACAGACAGCAAAGCTCATGATGGTGGAAATACACAGAGCACGTTCTTTACATGTATTTGATCATGAAGCCTATATTAAATTTGGATGCAATTTTAAAATGTAAAAACATGAATGAACCATTTTAATTCCTTCTATTTAAAAGTTCTGATCTTGAGCTAACTGAAAAAAACTAACTTACACATGAAGATATCACACACAAGTTGCTTGTGTAGCTGTATACCTGCACCAACAAGTCAACTTGTACATTTCATCACGTAAGACAGATGTACAAAACAGAAATCCAGCACTTCTATATAAACATTTGAAAATTTGTTCCTCCATGTCTTAAATATAAGCCAGCTAGGACCAAGCTACCATGAAGTCTTATTCATTGTAAAGCTGCTTAGAAACAAGAAGTTATTTGATTGTAAATCAAATAGCTACTTTCCACCTGTAAATGCTATAGTTATACTGAAAGTTATGATCAGAAGAATTCTATTTTGCTCAGTTTTTTAAAGTATTGAAACCACCCTTCCCAGCAAAGGCTCAGTGTGGTACAGAGGGCCTGGACATCGCAGGAAACAGAATAACAAAAACAGAAAATGATAAGGAAAAAAAACCCCAGCAAACAAAAAACACAACTAGAAAGGGAACCAGGACATTAAAATAAAACAGAGAACTCCTAAACGACATCATCTTACATTTGTTTAGTAAATGCCTGCCCAAATAGGAAGAACTTACAGCGCTTCTAAAAGATGTCCAAGCTTGGGCTCTGGCGAGCCTCAAAAATGAGGGCATTTCAGAGGTGAGGAAAGCAACTGTTGAGAATGATCTCCCATGAGTTTTTGCTAGCTTCGTGTGAACATCATGTACTGCCGGTACATGTAGAATGGCTCGCAGCTGACCTTAAGGATTGTGATGGGGCATATGGGAGAAGGCAGTCTCTTAGGTACATGTCAGTAAATAAAAGGAGAAAATTGAAGATGTCCCAATACAAAGATAATTCTCTTAACTATATCATGGTGCTTCTCATAAGATTTCCATGAAATAATAGAAAGTAATTTCCAGTGCAGAAGAAGGGAGAAGGTATAAAGGCAAAATGACATCACCACTATAAATCTGTAGAAAGACATTAGAGAAGTCTATAATATGTGTTATAACCTGTGCCTACACTAGGAAGCAGAGAGGTTATAGCTGGAGTTAAAACAAAGTGCTGATTTTAACCTATTTTTCCAACCAGGTAAGCAAGCCTGGGTTCAAAGCACACATCTGTGCATGGATGCTATGGAAATCAGAACTGGTGATGAGCCTAGGATGAAAACATTATCCTAAAAAGGCAAAAGAGTCAGAGACAACTATAAATTGGCTCAGGCTGAGTATTACAGGCCTAAGAGAAACTGAGGATGGCACTGGAAAAAGGGAGAGGACAGGTTTCAGAAGTAATAATTACAAACTGTGCAGAACCTCACTACTATTTTAGGTAAACAGCTCTTTTTTTTATTCAAAATGTTTAGCTTTAAAGAAAATAAAATCACTGTGCAACCTAAACACTTCAATAATCAGCGACCATTGAAACGCCAATCATTTAAAAAGTATCCAATTTATACCAGAAGAAACCTATGCCTATGTGCAGTGATTCAGTTTCTCCTGGAAGAGTTTCCCAGAAGAAAACATGAGGGTATGGATGTTCATGATTTTTCAATGCAAAAATGGCTGCTCTGAAAGAAAAATACCTTGGGAACAACCTGGGTGAAATGGCTCCCAGAGGAAATCTCTCTCAGGAAACTATTTATGCAGGTAGCTGTCTGAGAGAAGCCATAGAGCAATCCTCCAAAATTTGCTTTGCTCCCTGCCCTCTGTCTCCCCTTCCATAGGTCTAGAACAGGGGTAGACAACGTTTTTTGGCCAGAGTGCCAAAAAACACCACAATGCCTTGGAAGGTGCCGGAGTGCCTGCATGGCAGAAAAAAAAAATGAGGGCAAGGGGTACATGGCAGGATGCCCTGCTTGTGCCCCTTACCCCCCCACCCACAGCCCCTGCCCCCCAGTCCTGCCGCCCTGTGCCCCCCACCCAAAGCCTATGCCCCCCAGCCCTACCGCCCTGTGCCCTCCACCCAAAGCCCATGCCCCCCACCCTGGGCTCTGTGGCTGTCAGCAGCTACCCCGGCTCTGGGTAGCTGCTGGAGCCCGGGCTGCTCCCAGCAGGGCTTGCAGCATCTCAGCTGCCTGTTGGGAGCAGGCTTCCAGAGCCCAGCGCAGCTGTTTGTAGCCAGCCCGGGCTCTGGGCAGCTGCAGGAAGCAAGCAGCGGGCAGGCTACAAACGGCTGTGCCGGGCTCCGGAAGCCTGCCATCACCTCTGTGCCAGGAGCAGAGGAGAGACCGGGGCTGCGCTGCCTCAGGCCCCTCCCTCACCGCCCGCTCCGATGCACGGGTGCACGCACCTGAGTGGAGCTGATGCCGGAGACCGCCACAGCTGTTTGGAACCTCCAGGCTGCAGCTCTGGGGAACTGCTGCCAGCCGGGAGCCCGGGCTGCTCCCAGCAGGCAGCTGGGATGCTGCAAGCCCTGCTTGGAGCAGCCCAGGCTCCGTCGCTGGCAGCAGTTACCCAGAGCTGGGGCTGGCTGTGGCGTGCTGAGCAAAATGGCCTCACGTGCCATGCTTGGCACACATGCTGGGGGTTGCCGACCCCTGGTCTAGAAAGACAGCATATCAATCCCGCAGGGCTCGGTCCTTGGACTGATACTCTTTAATGTCTTCATCAGTGACTTGGACGAGGGAGTGAAATGTACTCTGTCCAAGTTTGCAGATGACACAAAGCTATGGGGAGATGTAGACACGCTGGAGGGCAGGGAACAGCTGCAAGCAGATCTGGACAGGTTGGACAAGTGGGCAGAAAACAACAGAATGCAGTTCAACAAGGAGAAATGCAAAGTGCTGCACCTAGGGAGGAAAAATGTCCAGCACACCTACAGCCTAGGAAATAACCTGCTGGGTGGCACGGAAGTGGAAAGGGATCTTGGAGTCCTAGTGGACTCCAAGATGAACATGAGTCGGCAGTGTGACGAAGCCATCAAAAAAGCCAATGGCACTTTATCATGCATCAGCAGATGCATGACGAATAGGTCCAAGGAGGTGATACTTCCCCTCTAACGGGCGCTGGTCAGACCGCAGTTGGAGTACTGCGTGCAATTCTGGGCGCCACACTTCAAGAAGGATGCAGATAACCTGGAGAGGGTCCAGAGAAGGGCCACTCGTATGGTTAAGGGCCTACAGACCAAGCCCTACGAGGAGAGACTAGAGAAACTGGACCTTTTCAGCCTCCGCAAGAGAAGGTTGAGAGGCGACCTTGTGGCTGCCTATAAGTTCATCACGGGGGCACAGAAGGGAATTGGTGAGTATTTATTCACCAAGGCGCCCCCGGGGGTTACAAGAAATAATGGCCACAAGCTAGCAGAGAGCAGATTTAGATTGGACATTAAGAAGAACTTCTTCACAGTTCGAGTGGCCAAGGTCTGGAACAGGCTCCCAAGGGAGGTGGTGCTCTCCCCTACCCTGGGGGTCTTCAAGAGGAGGTTGGACGAGTGTCTGGCTGGGGTCATCTAGACCCAGCACTCTTTCCTGCTTATGCAGGGGGTCGGACTCGAAGATCTATTGAGGTCCCTTCCAATCCTAACATCTATGAATCTATGAATCCCAGGCCAGCAAGGAGTAGAATATACCCCAGAGTGCTTCAGGGTGGAAATGCCCAGCACTGAAGCACTTAGGGAGATGTATTCTGCTCCTGGCTTTTTTGGCCACAGCCAATGCCCCAGTGTCCACTCAGGCCACAGTGGAACCAGCCAATCGGAGCTCCCACGTCTGGACCTAGTTGATGCTACCCACATCTGCCCAAACTGCAGAACTTGGCTCTGAGAAGTGCAGCTCCCTGCTCCTCTGCAGTTGAGCTCGAACACAGCGTGGGAAATTCAAGGCTGCAGGACTCTGGACACAGGGCAGAATTAAACATAATAACCATTTTTTTGGTAGTTCTCTTTTTGTTAACAAATATTTTAACAACTTTAATACTGTTTCTGAAAAGATGCCATCCTTGGTGACAAGGGACTAGCATTCTGAATTGCCCATGACATCTGTTTAGTAGAGCTGGGTGGATTCTACATTAGTTTGCCCTATCCTTAAATTCAGTTTTAAAATGAATGTTTCATCAGTATTTAAACCCCTTTTGCCTGCTGTCAGTAAAATGTCATTAGTATTTGAACCAAAGACTGTTTCTAGAAGCAAGATTTATCCAGAGGCGATATTTATGACTAATATTGTTAGAAGTCTTGAAATAATAAACAGATTTGAATAAATTGCTATACAGTACATTCAACAAAAAGAAAAAAATTGCAAATTTTGCCAAAAAATAAGCACAACAAATTCTTCAACTCCTTTCATAGTAATCTTGGAATTCCCTCTTTCCAGGTACATAAAGTGACTGTATCAATCAACGCACATTAGATTTGTATTGCAGTAACATTAAAGTGCTAGTTGTGCCAGCAACTGAACAAACCACGGTGTAAAAATGGTTCCTGCATTGAAAAGTTTGAAATCTATGGACTGGTCACATTTACACAATTGTAAATTTGCTCTTTTTTTTCCCCTACACGTGAATTTCATCAAGGCCTGGAGCAGACAAAGCAACTTCCCTGGGGTACATGCTTGTCTGTCAGTGCTATTAGTGTATTTCAGCACTATCTGGCAAAGGGGAACATGTAACAGCTATCCCCTGCTAGCTGCAGACACCAGCCAGTTTTTAAGGCCAGTTTAAGCTATATCCCAATTTTTCCCAGGATAATTCTACACTGCATTCCAAGTAAATTATGCAATTTTAGGATTGAAAATCATGTGTCTATTCCCTATGCAGAAAGAATACTGTTAAAAAGATAACATGACAGAAAACAAAGGAAAGCAGCCTCCCTACACAAAGGAGTAAAAACATTTCACTCCAGGGTGCTGACAAAAAGCTGATTTATTATAAACTGACTGCATCTACACAAAATGCTGACTGCACAGTGCCCAAGACAACTGCGCAGTAGTGTCACGTGGCAGAAACTGTGATGCAACACTATTGCACAGTAGTCTCAGACTACTGCACAGCCAGTATCACAAAAAAGCCAGTTCTACTGTCCAGTTACTTGGGTTACTGCACAGTCACTTAGTATTTGTTTATACAGGTACTAAATAACTGCACAGTAATGAATGTGCAGTCAGCATCTCGTGTAGATGCAGTCACTGGAAAGAAAACAGGTCAAAAAGCATTATATAGAATGACAAGGTTCCTTGGGTGAATTTGATATCTTTTATTAGACCAACCCAAATGGTTGGAGAATAGTTATTAAGCAAGCTTTCGGGTTCAAAAACCCTTCGTCAGGCTAAGGAAGCTTCAGCAGTTGGTGTGTGCTCTTCCTGGATGGAATGAAAAGTAAAGAACTATATAGAATGAAGCACTGATTTTTTCCTCCTGGTGAATCTGACATTGCATAGCACTGAACATGCTATATTTAAAATATCAGTGCAAATACTGGACTGAATGCATCAAATAGTATACAATGAGGAACAGAAGTTGTGTCAGCAGTTCTACTAACCTGTCTTCACTAAAGCGTCGACCAATCAAAACTTTACACTTTTCTTGGGGTAGGCAAGCTGCTAGAAGAGGTACTGTCCGCAACACTCTACTTTCCTTTAATCAAAGAAGAAAACTGTTTTAGAAAAAAAAATGCAAACACAACGTTTTTTTAAATCCCATAAGATGCTTCCAAACACATATATCATACAGGCTCTGAGTGACAGAAAACATCTACAACAGAAAAAACTATCCAAATACCAATTTTAAATGTATTCTTTACCGTGTAGCACCCATGTGTAATAGTTGCTTTCAGAAAATAAACGTCTCTATATAAACTAGGACTGCATGCTTTTATGAACACGCTCAGACCTGGAAGGATTTACTTACAGACTGAAGTTTTACATATTTTGGCCGAGTGGGGACTTCCACCCTGACATTGCCAAACTATTTAGCTTGACCCTAAGGCCATGAACAGGTATTACATTAGTGTCGGGATAACAGTCTCTCTCCCAGGACAAAAAAAGAGCATACAGCTGTTGGAGGGATTTCTTGCAGAGCAGAACTAGCTGCAGGTCAGCTCAGAGCAGAGCAGAGGTAGGCAGGCTCCTGTGCTGCAGTCGCAAGGCTCTAAGAGCCTTGCTGTTTCCAGACAATACCCCTGCCTCCTCCTGCACTGTCCTGGGTAGGCTCAGAATAGCACCTGGGGAGGCAGACTGCGACTGCTTTGCAACAAAAGCCTTGCTACTGTGGGAGAATTCCACCTCCTCTCTTCACATTTCTCCAAGTCAGCCCAGAGGAGGGCACAGAGGGAGGGCTATTCTCTCTCTCACGCTGGGAACCAGAAGGGTTCCTGCAGCAGGAGAATGACTCTCCCCACCCTGCCAATTAGCTAGAACCCATCTGGTGGGGCAGGGGGCATCCTCCCAAGGTAGGAAGACTCCCAGTGCTGTCTGTGGCATCTTCTGCTTTTCAGCAGCTGCCAAATGCCAGCCTGCCCTGCAGTTCCAGAGGGAGGGCACACATGTACACTCCAGCTCATGGGTTATTTTTCTACTGGTTAAGAATATCAGAGAGAGTCTTACTGCTAGAAATGAATGCCTGTCCATGGCCTAAGACTTGTCCAATTTCTTTTAGGCAGAAGATAACACTGCCAATACCCATTAAAAATTGAAGGAAAAAAAAAAGGGAAAGCACAGTTTAACTTCAGGGTGGAAAATTATTTAGAAAAGAGACTCATTGTGAAGTCTAACTTCAGAAAACTCTTTTTTTTTTAAACAGACACAAAATTATTCCTCTCTCACTCTCCAACATACCCATCTCAATGGATTTTCACCCTAGGCATTCAACCTACTCCTTGCTCCTATCCAAGTTAATGAAAAACTACTATTAGCTTCAGTGATACAGGGGCTTAAAAAGCTCTAGAATCATAACATAAAGGGTAACACAAAATGAGAACTACAACACTGAGAAGCTGATTGATCAGTTAATTTAATAATGCAAATTACTATATATTTTAATACACACAGGGGGTACTGATTGGGGAGAGTCAGGGAGCAAGAGAGCATGAGGGATTCCAAACTGTACAGCCACCTAGTACAAGGTGATGTACAGACATATAAATTAGTAAAAAATTATTTTTTTTTTCCATCACCTACAAGGACACCTGACTTTGATACAGAGGCTTATTTGAAATTATTTTTTTCTTTTAGGGATCAAGAACTCTGAACTCTTAAGACTATTTCACTGAATAGTAATTCATATTACTATTAATTTGTCAGGCGTGATGGACATAAGTACTAACTGAAAAAGAGATGGTATGTGAGAAAGAAGGACTTAGTTTTGCCTGTAGTCATTTTGCAAAATTTGCCAGATTATATACCATGGTCCAAAAAAATCCAACAAACAAACAAAACTCCAGCACTTAACCAGCAAACAAAAAAAATCATCTTAATGCTCTGGAATATTACAATGAGTAACCATTTGCTGAGAGTATGTTAGCATGGATTCAATTTTATGTGACAGAAGACTGCAAGAATGAGCAATACCAGCCACCTCTGTCGTGCAGAAATTGTTGTACAATTCCATCAAACTCCTCATGCAACTCAGATCCCAAATTTAAGAAGCAGTGTTTAAGTTTCAGGGTTTACTCCACATAGCCACTTCACAGATTTCTGACAATGGCACATTCTTGAAGAAGTTCAGGGTATCACTTGAGTTGTTTGTAGCAGACTAATATGCAGTACAGTAGAAGTATAACCACCTGGTAATTATATTACAATATGTTTTGTTGTCCATTTTAGTATTCTCTGTGATAATATGGACTAAACTTCAGAACATCCAGCTATAACCATCACGTTCCAGGACACTTCTGAATTACCAAGCCTTGAGGTACCTTGAATACCACCAGGTGTGAAAACAAAAGCTTCTCCTTTCTAATAGGTATGCTCTTGCCACTCTAGAGTGGATAGAATACATAGGAGCTCTTGAACATCTGTGAGACTATCTGTGATAGGTAAGATATGGACTTTTTCATAATTTGCCAGAGTGAATGAGAGGTCATTTTCTTTTCAAAAGCCAATTGCCCAGGTATGTTGAGGCAAGGACATTCTCTCCCTTTACAGGTCTGCCATCAATGAGGTATTTCATAGTAAACAGTGGTGTCTGAAGAACCCAAGTGGCAGTCCCTGGGGTCTTCTTCCTCAGCAGTAACTTGAAGCTGACAATTATTAGATTAGAAAATCTCTCTAAGCCTGCTTTATTCATTTCCAGTAGGAAACCGGTGTATGTAAACTAAAGGAGGGTGGAACAGCTCTCAACTCATTCATTTAATGTCTGTGGGATGGCTAAAAAGCCACCCCCCCGCTTTTTTTTTTTTTAAACAAAGCTCAATTGTGCTATATGTCTCTTTTGCTATACCAAACATTAGAAACCAAAAGCCTGCCTCTGTTAATGCAAATGTCACTAACCTCACAGCTCTACCTAATATGCATATGGCCCTTGCAATGAAGGAACTAAGAAACCCTCCTGGAGGTGACAAAGTTATATTTTCTGGGCATGGGTGCCAAATCTTCTGCTGCGATGGGTGGCATTCTCTTCTCCTCATTACAGGATAAGATATTTGTTTAGGTGAGTACTGGCCAATGCTGACTTTCTGTTCAATTGTGGTGGCTGTTGTCTCCACTGGCTCAGGGATAACTTGCATATTGTTCCAATTGCAGATGTTTTTTTCACAAAGGTCCTCAGAAAACAGAATCATCAGACAACTTCACAGATCTTTCAAATGGCCCTGATTCAAAGTACTTCAGCACATTTTTTAAACCACCCCTTTTTAACAAATGGTTTAAAATATTCTTAAGCACTTCAATGATTCACAAGTTGTAGCTGTATTTCAGCAAGGCCCAGAGGTGCCTCAAAAGCTAAGAGCTCCAACATCCCAGACACTAGCCACTATGCAGACATATTAAGTAGTAACAGCCCTTGCCCTGAAGAATTTAACATCTGAAACATACAGCAGGTGGCGGAAAATGCACAAAAGAGATGCCTCAATTCATACAACTGCCAAGCTGGGAAAATTAGTCCAATGTAACTCCTAATCCAGCATCTTTTCACATCTGTTGCAACTGGGGTCCATCAACATCAAAAAAGCTAATTATTTGCATTACATTTAATTGATGAGGCAAGAAGTTACCATCAGACATTTGTCTCTTAGGTTATATCCACTAGGGTCTACTTGATTTTTATAGATGTAATATTTAATAGAATGTAACAAGTATATTCATAGAATATAGCAGAAATTTAACATAGATCCTAACATGCATTCAGACTGAACCAGTTTCAAGTTACTAGCTGTATCAAGGCTAGTGCTTGCAGTTCATGAGTTCATGTAGCCCTAAATGAGACTCCACATACAAGGAAGGATGTCATATGGATAAGAGTTATATGAGCATGTTATGATTCAAGAAGAGGAAAGAATAAAGAGAATAGTGACACTTTAAACACAAATGAATAACATTAACAAGTCATATGAACTACTTGTTCAGCCTTCGTACTATTTTAGAAGCTAAGGGAATTGTATGCATCTGGACAGAATTGTTTCCCTTTGCTCTCTCCCACACTCTTTGCTACTAAGCTTCTAGTTGAACTTTGACAGTTCCCATAACCTTACTCACCTCTGCCGGATGCTGAATTATATACAAGCAGGTGGAGACCTTTAGAGGATGTACTGGCAAAAACGGACACAAGCACACCTTCTGTGGACGGCTGCAAAGAAGGGGGTGGGGAGAAAAACAACACATACACAATTATATACACGGAATTACACAAACCTTCCCATTTCCCAGGAGAGGTGTTAGCACTTTCCTGTACAACACAGTGTATTCAGACAAACCTATTTACATAGTTTTTGCTGCTGCTTTTGCTATTATTTGAGAGTTTTTATGCAAAAAGTCTGTCTGAAAGAAGTATTCACAGACATCCCTTAGGAAGATCAGTTAGGATTAAATACTTTGAGAAAGATGTGTTTCCATTCTTGTCGAGAGAAAAAAAATGATGACTGTACCTGGATCAAGGAAGGAATCAAATCATTAAAGGGATCCAGACTTTCCACCTCAAAAAAGGGAACCAACCAAAAAATGGGGAAGAAGACTAATGTGTATACATTAGACATACTATATATTGACCATATACTTGATATACTTAATTCCATACTGTCAGCATGTTTGGAACTGCCCTTCTTTGTTTCTATAATTCCTGCATCAGAAACTTACAAACAATATTTGAACTCCGCTGAACTCCATGTACTGCTGGTGTAAGGTGTTGCGGAAGAACAGCCTTATGAAGAAAGATTTTTTTTTAAACATACATTGTGAAGGGACTGTACGTCCAAGCACTAAAAGACGCAAAGAACGAGGTACAAAGAGTAGTAGAGGAAATCAGAGACAATATTACAAGAAAGTAACATCATTAAATTACAGTGTAAATCAACTAAAACATATGTTTAAAAACACCTGTTTAAGAGTATATTTTAATTGTCCGTTTGGAAAAACATTTTTCTAGTATTAAGATTAGGACCAGGGTAATGTTTTTAAAATTGGTAAACAAATCTGAAAAGAAAATTCTTTCCCTTGAAGTTAAAAAGCTGAAACAACAATCCCTTGTGCCAGAGGGGTCCAACATTTTTGGCAGGCATGCCACAAATTAGCCCTCTACCTTTCCCCGAGTGCCATTCTGAACTTTTCATCTGCCCAACTTGCTGCTCTGCTTTCTCCTCCCTGGTCTGTACTCCCTCCTGATCTGCTATTCTGCTTTTTGCTTCCTGCCCTAGCTACTACCAAGTTGCCCATCCCCTCTCTGACCTTCCACGTGCCATACACACAGGCCACTCCTGCTTTGTGGTACACCCTGCAACCTTTTCTTACCACAACCTGACTGCATATTTTGCATTGGGTATCTCTCCACTGCATATGTAACATGACTGGCGCTAGCCTGAATTCAACACTAGCAGTGTCAGCAGCTGACAGCTTGTGCCAATTCTTGCTTTAGTCCATACCTCTTGTCAAGTACGCCCATGCACCCCCTACACGTTGCCACTGTATTCAGTGGTCATCAGAGATGTGGGGCGGAAAATTTTCCAGTGCTTTATTTTTCCATGGGAAATTTTCCATTTCTAGAAAGTTATTGTTTCATAAAATTCATTAGTAACAATGAATGGATGCCAATACAATATTAGGCAACTTGACAGTTTCAAAGTTGTAATGAATGTTTTTCAGGTGATTATCCCTATGAGGAGTATGAGAGAGTATATAGGTTTTATTGATTTGTAAACAGGAATGTAAATGCACTCACATAATAATCCAAACCAAAAATCAAGTTATGAATTCACCTATTTGGCTGTGCAGGTCAAATCAAAACCAAAGTTAAAATTCTTATTTTATTTCTGACTGCAAGTGAAAGCAAAACCAAAACTAAAACCATGATTAATTTTGTTTCACTTTCAGTTCAGCAAACACACAGAGCAGAACAATGTAAGGGAAGTACAAGCTATTGGGTATTGTCTTTACATTTTTACAAGTATTCCAATAAAAATAATTTCTTTCCACATAAAGCTTTGAATTTGTTTGAATATAACATTTAAACCACATTAAGTGTGCTGTATTTCATTTTTTTCCTAATCAAATATTTCAGTTCAAATACTTGTGGCTACTAGGATAATAAATTAACACGGGGGTACTTTTTTAGTTTTGTTTACTAAATATAAGTCAAATAAACATGCAAAATCAGATCACACTCTATTTAGGGCATTAGAAAATTTTCCGGATAATTTTCCAATTCAAAATTTTCTGGAAAATCCACATCTCTGGCGACCATGTCTTCCTTTTAAAGTTCACTCTTCTAGTCTTCTATGCAAAGGCCTAAATTCAGTCCTCACATTCCCTAACTTAGGCCTCTCCTCTAGGATCCAACTACACTGAAATAAGCAGTCCAAAAAGTCCCTAAAACTATTCTATCAACTGGAAAAGCACTAAATCATTTTCAGATGTTGTGAGCAAATATCTCAAACACACAAAAAAGGAGATATCTTTTTAATAATTTGGGGCATTCTGTATTAATGCTTTCGAATACATTTCTATAGGCCATTTTTTCTCCAGAGTAATGAACATTGCCTTATCAATTTCTCTTATTTAAAGATACATCTATTTGGTGTGTTCAGAAGAGTTGTGTTAAATAAAGATAAAATCTCAGTACAATTTGACGAAGTGGAACTGCAAATACTTGCTGTGTTTGTCTTGAGTGTTTGACACAAGCTCGATTTCTTTTTTCTCAGAATTTAATGCTCTTTCATTTCCTGACAATTCAATTTTCTGTTAAGTATGAATTCTTAATTTCTGTCAGATGTTATCAAATTCATAGTATTAATAAGAGAAGCTGCTAGTTAAGGTTTTCCAATTATGGCATTTTCTATATGGCAGAGATTAAGTTATAAATACCCATTGTAAACTACAATAGGCCTGAAGCTGTTTAATGATGGGATAATATAAAGGTGCCTGCATTTAGCTGACTACTGTTTGCCTAAGAGAAGAACAGGCAAAGAAAAGGATCAGGCAAGAGAATATCATTTTAGAAAACTCAAAGATGGTTTGGAAAAAAAAGGTAAATGTTGCAAGATTGCCTCCAGTGCATTTACTGGTTTGATGATAGGTTAATCTTAGAGAAGGTAAAGGATATATATGAAATAAGAACAGGAATATGAATATTAATTAGAACAGCACCTGTTAGGAATGCTTAATTTTTTAAAAATCTTAATTTGTAAGCTTTCCAATATTTTAGCCAAACGGTAGAATATAAAAACTGGGTCCACTTTGGTATTTTTCCTCTTCGGTCTTGAACTACAGTTCTTACTGAATTGCCCACTAGCAAGTGTGTCTGGTTAATGTTACTTAGCAACTTTGTTTTCGAAGCCTAGGTAAGACAGTCCTTTCCTTAATGGGCTGGCCTCCTGATAGAGACTTTTTAAGACCTTAAGACTTGTAAATGTTAAGGTTAAATTGCTTGCAAATATTAATAAGATTATTATGCCTTTAGGTAAATGTGCATTTTATAAATTTTAATCACTTGCTAGATATGCCTTATCTATACTGTTTAGTCATTTATAGAAATTGAATTTGCTATTAAAATTTAGATGTTCTTATATTGTACATATTTAATTTTGGTGGGGCTAGCTTTGCAAACTCTCCTTGGTTCTCAGAATCCATCTGAGGGGTCAACACCACTACATAAATCAGCTTTCAAATTAGTAAATTCCTGACTTCAATTCAAAGGGCTGCATTGTTCACTAGTTTTTACAGGCAGAAGGAAATAGTACTGAATAAATAAATTCTGACCTCAGGATGTTTACGATAATGAAGTCTTCTAGATACTGTTTACTTTATTTTCAGATCTTATTTTTATAAAAAATCTGTTGCTACCTTTTTGTATCCTTTCCACACTTGAGTGTATTTTTGGTTGGTAAACTTTGTTAACCTTGTAAAATAAGGAAGTTTAAAGAAAGCATGCATTTTCAAAACATTACAAAAATCAACCTTATCCATAACTTGATTTGTAGAAAGTGGAGTACAAAGCACTGCAAACAGTACTTTTCAATATAGCTTAATGTACATCACTTACATTTAAGCACCCATTGACACGCCTAATTATTTTAATTATGTACTTGTACAACCTCACCCTGAGGCTCACACACTTCTTTCTATACTTTCACTTTAGTACCTAATGATTATTGTTCTTTTTACAGAAAAACCTTTTAAATCACAGGCATGCAAGTTGTGGGGTTCCTCACAGATCAGGATGGGAGAGGAAAGCCTGGGGGGGGCTTTCCTA
This sequence comes from Alligator mississippiensis, assembly GCF_030867095.1. Classification (NCBI taxonomy): domain Eukaryota; kingdom Metazoa; phylum Chordata; order Crocodylia; family Alligatoridae; genus Alligator; species Alligator mississippiensis. Next base: position 222,667,221 of record NC_081826.1, on the reverse strand, counting down.
CAGGGAAGAATGGTAGAATTCTGTTCGAAAGCCAAAACAGTGGCCAGCATAAAGGCTGGCTAAACAGTCATTAATTTTGTATTTTTGCCTTCTGTTTCAATGTGTTAGTACATCTGACTAGACGTTTCAATCTTGGGCTTTACTAGCAAACAAAAACATAGTTTTCTTTCCTCTTTAGACCAAAAGGAGTGATCTGGGTCAAGCTCTGTGACAAGAAATCTTGAAAAGTCTATCTCTCTACCTAAGCCATGCTACATGGCAATGATTCTTTTCGTAGGGGTAATAAGGAAACACTGGCATGTAGACCAACCACTGGCAAATGGGAACCTTCTTCAGAAACATGGTTAATTTTATATTAGCATCTGTTTAACCATAATTTTAATTTAGTTGAGATTTTACTAAAAAGAATGATCAGTTCTCCCAGCATCTGGAAAATTATCCTGAGGCCATTCCAGACTGTGATGTCACCTCTAGGTGCATTTGTGCAAATATGATCGTTTTAATAACAGTTGAAATGTTCAGAAAGGTGTGAAGGCCTCAGTTTGTCCAGTTGGTTTAAATATATGCATTATGTACTAAAATAGTAATGTTCAAATTCACACTAATATTTTGTTCACATACAAAGACACTATGCCGAGCTTATCATTCAAAGACTTTCCCAACAGGGCTGAGACCAGCCAATTGACGTTGCCTTTGTCCGGTGTCCAGCCTGCTGTGACTAGCAGCTGTTGGGCAGGGATACTGTAAAGGTGAAAGTGCAGGAGACCAAATACTCTGGTATCCTGCAGACCTTTCTAACAATTTCTGTAAAGTCCTCTCACAAATAAGATCTAGGTATGCCCCCAACTTGATTGTGCTCATTTTTATCCCAATTTTCAACCTGCTGGAAGATATTCACAGCTCTTTAAAACAGACAATGTTCTGGGAACGCAAATATATGTACTTTTTTGGGTCCTTCCTGATGCCTCCCACAGGCAATTATGTGGAATTGTAGACATGTAGCTTTTTTCTAAATATAAACATTAAAAAGCCACTATAATTAATTCTGGCATTTTTTTCCCAGAGTAAGGCTACAGAATAATATCAAAATAGTGTTAACTTCTTTGGCCTAAGAACTAAAGCAGGGCTAAGTGCGTCACAAGACACGTTCTTGAAACACAATGTCCAGCATTAGAAGCAAAAAGGAAGCTGATGTTTTTGAGCCATATTCAATAGTTTCAACATCATTATGTTCCAACACTGTCAAGGTCAGGCTACAGACTCAGTATTTTCAAGGAAATGTAACTGGCCAAATATAGATGGCTGCTTCAAGGTCAAGGCCAGAACACCAGAGGCCTCAGGGTCAAAACCCACCTGAGGAGTCTGAGCAAAGGCCAGCCCGTCATTCTTTTCCACCTACATGTATTTTATACTAATGCACATTAAACACACACTAAATCAGTATTCAGGGATTTATAGTGTTAGACTAGAATCTAGTTAAATATATTTTATAAAATCTGAGAACACATATTCAGTTTTGCTGTTTTGTGTTAAAAAGGGAAGCACTGTAGACTTTTAAGTGTTGCAGGCTACAAGTGCGCTTTTCCAAAATCCATTCATCCTTTCTGTCTGCCTGTGGTGCAGATTGCCAGAACCTGAAAAAGTAAGATGGGTGGATTAGAATGCCTAGTATTAAATAGTGACTTAGAAAATAAAGTATTATTCTATGTCTGTTTCAGAGACCTGATGGAAGATGTTAATCAATGGGATACTATTATACTGCATTACAAAGAATATCAGAATGACAAAGTAGGATATGGAGGTGGAGGAGTGGCACTGTAAGATAGCATACACAGTAACTACATAAAAATCTCATCTGAAAGGACAACTACCATAGAATCCCTGTGGGTAAGTTCCAGACTTGAATAAAAGGATGTAGTACTAGGATTGTACTACGAACCACTTGATCAAGAAAGTGAAGGTGATTATGAAATGCTTAGGGAGACCGGGGAAGCTGTCAGAATGGGAAAAGCAGTAATAATGGGAGACTTCCACTACCCTCACATAGTCTAGGTAAACACTTCAACAGTGCAAGATGTGGAGACAAAGCTTCTGGATGAAATAAATGTAATAAATGCCTGCTTTCTAGAACAACTCATCTATGATACTATGATCTTGGAACCCATGAACTGCCATGAGATTGTAAGGAAGGTGCTTTTGTGATCCGAGAGCTGGTTAAAAGATAATCAGGGGTTAGGCAAAGGGTAAGGCTATATGCCCACTATTCGAGGTGCTGCAGGGCTCTGTGCTTAGCCCAGTTTTCTTCAACATTTTCATCAATGACTTGGGGGGGGGGGGTGCAAAGTGAAATCTCCAAGTTTGCAAATGATACCAAATTATTCCGGGTAGTAGGGGTGCACCAGTATATCAGTTGGCTATTGGATGGGCACCAATAAAAGGAGAAATGACATTATTGGCTATCAGGGTTTTTTTGGTCACTGTAGCTGATAATTATGGCCACGTGCACTGAGCCCCCTGGCAAGCGTAGTCCAGTCCCTGCACCCCGCCACTGGTCCAAGCCTGTGGCAGACTGTAAGTCTCAGCAAGCAGTGGGAGAGGGAGAGGGCACCGGGGAGCAGTCACAGGGGGCTGAGCTCAGCAACAAAGCTGAGCTGTTGCCGGCTCCTGCTGCTGCTGTTGCTGCCATGTCAACAGCACACATGCAGCAGGGGCCTGAGTGCCAGGGCTGCTGCAGAGACATTGGGCTACGCGCAGGCAGGTTAAGGCGCTGTGCAAGGGATGTTTTGCTTCACTGGGTAGCAGGAACCTTTGCAAAAGTGGCTTCTCCCCAGCAACTGTGGGAGCTCAACTGTGCAGAAGCCACCGGCGCTAAGGCAGAGGTGTGCTCTGGGGCTCCAAATGTGCCCAGCGCCACTGTCCACACGAGGATCTACGCTGCCTGCCAGGACAGTAACATGGGCTGTGCAGGGGCTGTAGGTAGGAGCCACAGGTGGAAGAGGGCGGGAAGGGAGGTGACACGCATAGGAATAAAGTAGTCACCACCTTTGTCATTGAAGGCTGGAGTAGACAGGAGGCGGTGACCAAAAAAGCCAATAAAATGTTAGGCATCATTAAGAAGGGAATTTAAAACAAAAAAGAAAACACATCATCATGCCATTATACAAATCCATGGTGTGCACACATCTTAACAACACGCGTGCAGTTCTGGTCTCTACATCTCAAAAAGAATCTAGTAGAATTGGAAAAGGTGCAGAGAAGAGCAACCGATATGATCAGGGGTATGGAGCAGTTGCCATACTGGGAGAGACTAAAAAGCCTAGCTAGGAGTCTTCAGCTTGGCAAAAAGGCTAAGGGGGCAATATGACAGAGGTCTATAAAATAATGATGGATATGGACCAAATGAACAGGAAACTAATGGTCATCAAGTCCCAGAATATTAGAATCAGGGGGCACCCACTGAAATTAGCAGGAGACAGGTTTGAAACTAATGTGAAGAAAGTATTTTTTTCTACAATGCATAAGTAACTTGCAGAATTCACTGTCACAGGAGGTGGTAGAGGCAGGTACCACAGTCAAGTTCAAAAAGGAACTAGACAAATTCATGGAAGACAGATCTATCGATAGCACCTGAGCAGGCCGGTTGGAGATGTTTCTTTGGCATCTCTAAACTAATACTGGTGGATGCCAGGGAGCATAATGAATAGGGTGAATGGTAGATCACTCTAGAGATATCCGGCTCAATGGTCTCCCTCTACAGCATTCACTCCTGCCACTGTTAGACAGGATACTAGGCTAGATGGGCCACTGGTCTGACCCAGTATGGGCACAGTTAAGTCCCAGACTCTCCCCAAGCACCATCCTCTTCCCCTGCCTGATCTGTTGCTCAGCTTTTTGCTCCCTGACCTACCTGCTGCTGCATTCCCTGCTTCCTCCTCTGTCTGTTATGCGCCATTTACAAAAGCTATCAATGCAACTTGTGGCACACGTGGTTTAGGTTGGCCACCCCTGTTCTAGCAGATCAGCGCTTGCCTTCTTTCCTGTTTTACCTGAAGGACAGCAGCGGATCAGGCAGAAAGCAGAATGTAAAACAGCAAGTCATGCAGAGGAAGGGGACTACAGTGGCATTCAGGCAGCTGCAGGACTTAATTTGTGGCACGCCTTCCCAAATGTTTGGCTCCCACCAGTGTAGGCACTACTCATAGTCAGCCTTAACCTGCTTCAGTTTATCCCCTTCAATCCTGCATGCAATATTAGGAAGTAGTCCTGGATACACAAAAAGAAAAAAAAAAGTAAATGTTTAACCAATTTATTCTTTAAAAAAGATTGCCTTAAGGCTGACTTAGGGCTGTATGCTGTGTTTCAACCCCAAACGAGGCACACGAGAGAAACTCACTGAAAGGAATTACAGCAAAAGAACAAGACGACCCAGTATAGTACACATTGTATCAGAAACTGCCCTTATTAGGTATCCATTTGCCTTAGGAGACCCTCCCTGACTGCTTCACCATTTTTAGAAGAGCACCTCTACTGAAAAACACTCACAGATATGGTCTGTTTTGTAATCAGGACATAACCATTTGCCATACCTTGGCAGTGAAACCTGTCTGCTAATAGCTCCCAATCTAGCTAGAGCTACTTCACATGCAACAAATCACTATCAATAATCAAATATCCTAGCAGACTGGTAGCTGGCATATGAGACAACCTCTATTAGACACAGGCACACAGCCCACACTGTTTGTGCTGAGGCAGATGCAAAACTTGCATTTTGACCTTTTCACATTCTCCATTCTGAAGCTGTATTATCTGGTAGGGGACACGCTGTGAGCTCCAGGACAACTTCAGCTGGAAGGAAAGTGTGTTAGCATAGCTCCAAAGGAACTGCAATAAGAAGGGTCTGTAAGAGACAAAGTAATTCTGGACAGGTAACCCAAGACTCCTACTGATCTATAAGCATAAAGACCGAATGAACCATAGCATTGGAGACTTGGGATTCTCATGGACTGATCAATTGTAAATTCTGTGGAAAGTTAATTAGGAGTGCTCCACCCTAACAGTTTTACAACAAAAGTGGTGAACCAACTCACCTTTTCTTTTAAATACAAAGGCCCTTCAAAACATCTCACAGTTGTTAACACACAGTAAAGGGTGTGCCTAATGCATGGACAACATCATTAGCATACGCTAGAAGCAATATATCATCACATCATGTTGCTTCCTGAAAGTTATAAAAGGTTTGTAGTACTTTTTTTCTTTTTAACTTTCTGAATTTAATTTAAATTTTAATTTTTTGACGGCATGTATTATGCCCCTGAAGTTTACTAATTCCAGCTGGTAAGAAGCAACTAGATGCCCATAGATAACATCAAAAGCAATAAAATAGTTGTCAGAAGGCATCGTTTAAAATAAATAAATAAATCATGCATGTTTTACTTAGAACAGACTCCCAATTAAGTGTACTCCCAAGACACCCTCCCCTTTCCTCCTTCAAACAACTTCTGAAAACCCATCTGTTTGTGCACAACATTACAGTTCTAATGACCACATGCCCTAGATTTCTACCGTAATGCCTTCTTTCCCTGCTCGTATTCATTTGATGGCTGTCAATTAATCACGGTTAACATGCACGATTAATGCATTAATCATTGTTGATCATTGTAAAAAATTTTAACATGTTAATTGCACATGTGGTTTTAGAGCCTGTGCCCGGGCTGTGCTCCGCCGCTGTCACTGCCACTTCCAGGCCACCCCTCAGGGCAGTGGTGGCAGCACATAAGACTGCAGGGTAACCTGGGTGCAGGCTTCAGGCAGCTGCAGTGGGGGGCAGGGGGCATGCATAGGCACAAAGACATGCAGCCTCAGCCTGCAGGCAGCCAGAAACAACCTGGGGGCATGTGGGGCACTGCCCAGCAGCCAAGTCTATGAAGGGGAAGGGGTGTGGGGGAGGGAAAGGGTGGCGGGGAGGCAAATCGAGGCCCCTGCGGTGAAGGAGGGAGTGGGGCAGAGGAAGATCCAGGGACAGGGGATAGGGTGAAGGGGGCCCTGGGGCAGTTCGTGGGACGGTCAGAGCCGCGGGTGGGCTCCCACTGCTGCGTGCACCCCGGGGGAGGCACAGGGGCACATACCCTCCAGATCTGGACACAAGGCGGAGGTGGGATGGGGTTCTGTGCCCTGCTACCTTTGCCCCAGGATCCACGTGCTGGCTGAGCCATGTCCCCTGCCCACCTGACAGCAGGAGGCATATAGCATCACAAAGCAGAGCAAAGGCAGTAGGGTGCAGAGCCCCAGCTCGCAGTGGCAACCTGCCTCCACCCCATACACAAATCCAGGGGGCACATGCCCCCTGTGCCTCCCTTGGACTGCATACAGCGGCAGGAGCTCCCTTGCACCCCTGGACAAGCCATCTGGGGCCAGCATTCCCTCTAAGCTGCATGGTGTGTGGCCACACAGGCACACTTAGCAGTATGGCATGAGCGCGCTTGCACAGCTTAGAGGGAATGCTGCTCGAGGCTCTGACCATCCAATCACCCACTCCAGCCCCTGCGCCACTCACTCCCTCACCATGGGGGTCTCGAACTGCCCCCCGCCGTCCCTTCTCTCCCCCACATCCCTTCCCCACCACACACCTGCTGGGCAGTGTCTGTCTGTGTGCATGTTTGTCTATGTCTGTGTGTATGCATCTGTCTGCCCCTCACTCCCAAGCCACAGCCCCTACCAGCCCTGCTGCTGCCCCTCACTCCTGACCAACAGTACCCCACATCCTGCCAGGGCATGCAGGAACCCCCCTCCCCAGGCTCTGAACACCACACACACTTTCACAAATTCTCCCCCACCCCCACCAACCATAAAAAGTACTTGTATAATTTTGCATAATTTGAGTTTTGGGAACATAATTTTGAGTGTTTAGCTCTGCGATTAAAATTGCGATCAATTGCAACTCTTTTTCTCATCATGTAACTAATCGCGATCAAATTTTTAAATCATTTGACAGCCCTAATTTATTTTGAGCACTTCACTCAGGTAAAACTCACTGGAGTTTATTAAGCTTAAATACTGAAAGCAGGACCTAACCCTTAAATTGCAAGATTTTTAGGGCTTGATCTTGAAAAAGCTCCCACTGATGGCAATAGTTAAGGATCACATCATCTACTGTGCACAGGGATTCTGTTAATTATTTGGCATAATTTACTACTGCAGTTAGGCTCTGATCCAAAGCCTATTATATCTAAGACTCCTATTGACTTCAAATGAAGAAGATAAGCTCTTTAAGAGATATATGTATCTCTATGATCACTAAGGACCTTAGCTAAAAGAATGTAGAGTATCTGGGTATATCAAGCACCACATATTTTACAACATACTGAACAGTTCCTTTCTGACCTTTTTGAATTAAAATGAAAATAAAAAACCCTAAATGTGTTACAGTTGAGCCCTGCATTATTTTTATGGTGCTCTACTGCTGAATACCTTACACATTTGGGCTAGACTATTTAACCAATTTACTCTGCCCCTTATGTAAAGTGAGTAGAGAACTTGCTTGGAAAATTCCACTTTTGAATGGTGAATGCACCTAGCAGTGCAAAGCTGGGGGAGGTGAGTCTAGCACCACAACTACTTTCCATAACAAAACTCTGCCACCCAATATAATGGCATACAAGGCTCAACCCAGATGGATGAGGTGGCAGCAATGGAATAGTCCAGAAAGAACAAGGTGCTGTGATAGCCTGCCCTTCACTAGTACTAAAATACCAAAGCGGTGCAGATCTCTTTATAGCTCCAGGTTTTGTCAGTCACTTGGCTGTGGCATATGTGGGCCTATAAGGAGGTACTCAACCTAAAGCACCTGAAAACCAGGCGCAGATGGTTAGTAAAATGATATTCTGCCTGGCTGGAAGCCTGGGAACAGACTGTAACTGATGACGGTGAAGCCACTATGTGGGGGTTAAAAGCCCAGGAGCAGAGGGCAAGGAAGAAGCACAGAGCCTGGGTTACCCCTCTCAGGGTCTGTAGAAAGGACACAGGTTTTGGTCTGTCTGTTTGTTGTTTGCACACACATTTGTTTTGTTATTTGTTGGTTTTCTGCAGGGACAAGGTTACCCCATGTAAAATAAACCATTGGAAACCAAAAGCACAGCTAACTGGCAGTGAGAAGGGATCTGGATGAGTGACTTGCTTCCAGGGCTCTATCCTTTACTGCATTCTGCCTCCATTCTGGTTCAGTAGCAAATCAAACCCTTGCCTTAAGTAAAAGAGATTCAGATCACCAGCATAAGTTGCATCTATTACTACCTTCATATACTTTCAAATACCTTTGCAGCATTATGTCAACTTCTGTAATGCTAACAAGGTTCTCCTGAAAGGTGGCAATAAATTAGTGTAAGCACAAGGGGTATAAGATAACTTTCAAGATATTTTGAGTTCTACTTTTTTCACCAGCATAAAAAGTTACCAGAAAAAACAGAAACACATCTGAGTTTTGTTTCCAATGACAAGTTAAAAGAAAATACAAACAAACAAACAAACCCTGAGACAAGTTCAGTTGATCTAATAAAAGATATCACATCTACTCAAAGAACTTTGCCTGCCTATGTCTTTAGACCAGCAAGACTACAACCAAAAACCCTACTGCATTCACACGCTGCAGTCAACACATAAGCTGGAATGCACCAGCAAATAGTTTGCTGAACAAACTGAGACATTATTGTCTTTCAAATGAGATTATGGAGGGATTAGTTGCAAATAAATAACTGAAATTCACAGGATATTTTTTCAGAATGTAAAGCAATTGAAAATATTGCTAATATCTTCATTTCAACAATACAGTTACTGAATTACTAAATCCATTATCAGTATGGTATGTTACCTGGTAATTTATGACCCAATCTGAAGCCAATCCAGGTAGGAGAACGCTTATGTCAATGCAGAGTCTCACTAACTTCAGCAGGTCTACTTGCCTGGATCTGACTGTGGAAAGTAAGGCTCCAAACCAGCAATCTATATATAACTTAGGCAGGTAAAAACTGAGTTTATAAGTTTTTATTAACCAACTATTCAGGAAATGTTCAGGACAATCCTGAAAAAAATGAAGACTTTTTTTCTCTAATCTCTACTACAAAAAAAAGGGAAGACAAGGTATTCTATCTACGGAGAGAGGGAGAATATGTGTATGTGTATGTATGTGTGTTTATTTTTTAAAATATATGTATAAATATTTATATATTTATTTTTTTAAATATATAAATGGACACAACAAAATACAGTATATAAATGTAGTAGTGCAAGCTTCTGCAGGCTACCCAGCCAACAGCACTCAACAACGTCCAAAATAGCATCCTCTAGGTGTGAGAAAGTATTTACATTGATTTAAAAAAATTAAAAACATCTTTGAAGACCATAGATGTCTTAATTGAATTTTAATAAAATGACAACTGAACTGCAAATCAAGACAGATAACATGTTAATTCAGCAAGTCAGCAGCACTAAGTAATCTGACACGTGACAAATTGAGTCAACCAGCCCGTAAGTCAGACCCACCTCCTAAAATCTCAGTCAGAAAATGCGGAGGTTATCTTTCCAGAACACTAGATACTATAAACTAATCAGTAACACAACTGGGGTGGGCGAGTGGGGCAGAAATCCCAGATGCCAACTTGTAGAGGCACCAGAATTGGCCCCTGACCCCACAGAGTCCACACCCTGGCAGGAGAAGCAGGCCCATGGTGCGGAAGCTGCAGCCACCAAGGAATATTTTTTTGAGTATAGATAAGAAACGGCATAGGTAAGAATCCAATTTTGCACACCTCCTCCTCTCCCACACACTCAGCAGCACCTTCTCATCTACCCCCACCCAATACCCTGCAGAGTTCACCCAGCATACTCATTGGGCATTTATAGATGTGCTCCAGGGAAGGGAAGGGGGCACTTTAATTAGAGCGACTCTGGAGCCGCTCTAATTAAAGCGCCCAGAGCATCACGTGTAAAAGTGTCCACAAGCTAAAAAATGGTGGCAGGAGCACTTTAAAGCTCAAACTCATAAAGCTCATTAGTTAAAGCGCCCCACTACCATTTTTCAGCGCGGGAACACTGATACACATGACGTTGGAGTCTACTGGAGTGCCATAATTACCAAGCTCCAGCAGACTCAATTAATAGAGTCTGCTCTGATGCGCTGTAATCACAGCAAGTTGAAACAGCTTCACTGCACACATATAGGTGCCCATTATGCCTCTGTAACCAAGCAAGATCATTTGGAACCAGTGACAAGAAGGGACATGCTCCATTAACAATTACTATGCACTCTGGCATATCAATTCCAGATATAGGGAGGATAAAATAATTTTTTTCCAAGTAAAAAATTCTTGGGTTAAAAGGTACATGGAATTATACTTGTGAGGATCGTGCATAATTCCAGAGATTTCAACTGAGTACATTTTTAACCAACACAGGTATAATGAGCACAAAATTGACCAATTAAATACACATTAATATTTTATGTCAAGGAAAGAATCAGTCCCTTAAAAGAAATATTCTGATGCTACTGTATTTACTGTACAGCTTCAGAAATTTTTATATATAGATGTGTTGCCATGACAGATGCAGCTCAACATGGCTATAATAGCCAAAGCTGCAAGGAGGGGTCACGTTGACCAATTCAGCTATGTCACCAGAAGCTGCTCATGTAAACAAAATTATACAAGCAAACATGTGCTTTACCAATATAGCTTATTTTGTCCACAGGGACATTTTCAATAAATCAATAAAAAGCATAACTTTGCAACATCCACCCCAGGGTTCCTTTACAGGTATAAATACTCCTCAGGTAGATGTGGCCTATACCAGGGGCAACAAACTCACCTGGGGGGCCCCAAGCCAGTCCACACTGCAGGGCTCTCTGGGGGTTGGATCTGACCTGGGGCACAAAATGGTGACAGCAGCCATCCATAGCACTAGCCACAGCATCCAAAGCAGCCATCATGGCAGGGCCAGGGGATTGAGGACTGTGTCGCACCCGACTTCCATCAAGGGCCATATCTACAGAGCCCCCGGATTCCATGTCAGACCGTGCCCACCACTGACCACACCCCAACTTCTGGTAGTCCACCAGTAACCCTGCAGCATCTATGTTTGACATCACTGGCCTCTACAACTGTTCTGAGGCAGAGGGCCAGATTTTAAAGTTCACAACACCCAGAATTGGTATAAAATTTTTGAAAGTGCTGAATACTTGGCAGATTCCATTAAAACACTTATAACTATACTGCCAGAGCATAGAATCATAGAAAATTAGGGTTGGAAGGGACCTCAGGAGGTCATCTAGTCCAACCCCCTGCTCAAAGCAGGACCACCCCTAATTAGATCATCCCATCCAAGGCTCTGTCTAGCCAAGTCTTAAAAACCTCCAAGTATGGGGAGTCCACAACCTCTCTAGGTACCATGGGCAACTGGTGCCTCCCAAGTCTCGGGGGGGCACCAGCAGATCATGATCAGGGGAAGGGAGGGGTCCCCCAGCGGCCAGCCAGCAACCAGGGTGGGGGTCCCCTCCCAGCAGCCAGTTGCCGAGCATGCCGGAGGCACGGCAGCAACAGAAGTGCCAGCACCTCCGCATGTGGCATGGTGGCAGCGGAGCCAATTCCATGGAGGACACTAGCGCTCTCCATGCCCCGCTACCAGCTGAAGCACCCACTGTCGGGGGGGAGGGGGGGGCACCAGCACTCTCGGGGGGAGGAGGCATGTGCCCCTCCTATGCATTGCCTATGCTGGGTAACCTGTTCCAGTGATCACTACTTTCCTCATGAGAAAGTTTTTCCTAATACCTAGTCTAAACTTCCCTTGCTGCAATTTGAGACTATTCCTCCTTGTTCTGTCATCTGCCACCACTGAGAACAATCTAGCTCCATCCCCTTTTGAACCCCTCTTCAGGTATTTGAAGGCTACTATTAAACTCCCCCCCTCAGTCTTCTCTTCTCCAGACTAAATAAGTCTCGTTCCTTCAGCCACTCCTGTGAAGTCATGTGCCCTAGCCCCCTAACCATTTTTGTTGCCCACTGCTGGATTCTCTCCAATTTGTCTATGTCCCTTCTATAATGAGGAGTCCAGAGCTGGACACAGTCCTTCAGATGTGGCCTCACAAGTATAGAACAGAGGGGAATAATCACTTCCCCCAATTTGCTAGCAACACTCCTACTAACGCAGCCCAGTTAGCCTTCTTTGCAATAAGGTTCACATTCAGCTTATCATCATCCACTGTAACCCCCGGATCCTTTTCTGCAGAGCTGCTGCTTAGGCAGTTGGTCCCCAGCCTGTACCTGTGCATGGGATTGTTTCATCCTAAGTGCAGAATTTTACGCTTCTCCTTACTGAACCTCATGAGATTTCTTTTGGTCCAATCCTCCAATTAGCCAAGTCTCTCTGATTCCTAGCCCTACCCACCAAACTTGGTATGATCTGCAAACTTGCTGAGGGTACACTCCATCCCATCTTCCAGGTCAGTGATGAAAATATTGAACAAAACTGGCCCCAGGACCAACCCCTGGGGTACTCTATTTGATACCGGCTGCTAGCTAGACATCAAGCCATTGAAAACTACTCTTTGAGGCCAACGATCCAGCCAGCTTTCTATCCACCTTACAGTCCATTCATCCAACCCATACTTCCTTAGCTCACTTGCAGGAGTGTTATGAGAGACTGTATTAAAACCTTCCTAAAGTCAAGGTATATCAAATCCACTGCTCTCCGTACATTCACAGAGCCAGCCATCTCATCACAGAAGGCAATCAGGTTGGAAAGGCATGACTTATACTTGGCAAATCTATGCTGACTGTTCCTAATCACCTTCTCCTGCAAATGCTTAGAAATGGATTCCTTGAGGACCTGCTCCATGATTTTTTCAGGGACTGAGGTGAGGCTGACCAGTCTAATCCCCCAGACCCTCCTTCTACCCTTACTTAAGGATATTTGCCCTTTTCCAGTTGTCCGGGACCTTTCCCAACCACCATGAATTTTCAGTAATTATGGCCAGTGGCTCTACAATCACATCAGCCGACTCCCTCAGCACCCTTGGCTGCATCCCATCTGGCCCCATGGACTTGTACACATCCAGATTTTCTAAACAGCCCCTAACCTGTTCTTTTGACACTAAGGGCTGCTCGCCTCCTCCCTAAACTGTACTGCCAGGTGCAGTAGTCTGAGAACTGACCTTTCCCGTGAAGACTGAAGTGAAAAAGGTATCAAGTACTTCAGCCTTTTCTGCATCCTCTGTAACCAGGCTGCCTCCCCGATTCAGTAAGCGACCCACATTTTCCCTGATCTGCCTTTTGTTACTGACATACTTGTAAAAACCCTTCTTGTTACCCTTCATGTCCCTTGCTAGCTGCAACTCTTAACTGAGCTTTGGCCTTCCTGACTTCATCCCTGCATGCATGAGCAATACTCTTATACACTGCCCTAGTCATCTGTCCAAGTTTCTACTTCTGGCAACCTTCCTTTTTGTGTTTTAGCTCATTGACAATTTCCCTGCTAAACCAAGCTGGTCTTCTGCCATACTTGCTAGTCTTCCTGCTCATTGGGATGGTTAATTCCTGAGCCCTCAGTAAGGTTCCTTTAAAGTACAACCAGCTCTCCTGGACTCCTCTCCCCCTCAGACTGGCCTCCCAGGGAATTCTTCTCATCATTTCCCTGATTAAGTCTAAGTCTGCTTTTCTGAAGACTAGCGTCCTTACTCTGCTGCTCTCCTTCCTTCCTTTCCTCAGGATCCTGAACTCAATCATGGCAGAATCGCTGCTACCCATGTTGCCACCCACTTCTACATCCCCCACCAATTCTTCCCTGTTTGTGAGCAGCAGATCAGAGAAGCACGGTCCCTAGTTGGCCAATCCAACACTTCCACCAGGAAGTTGTCCCTAACACTCTCCAAAAACTTCCTGGATTGCTTGTGCCCTGCTGTACTGCCCTCCCAGCAGATATCAGGGCGATTGAAGTCCCCCATGTGAATCAGGGCCTGTGATCTGGAAACTTGTGCTAGCTGTCTGACGAAACCCTCATCCACCTCAACTTTGTGGTCTGGTGGACTATACTTAGCAGATATCCACCATGATGTCACCCTTGTTGCTCTCCCCTCTGACCCCAACCCAGAGACTTTCAACAGGCCTATCTCCAGTTTTATACTGGAGCTCTGAGCAATCGTACAGCTTTTACATAAAACACAACTCCTCCTCCTCTTCTGCCCTGCCTGTCCCTCTTGAACAGTTTGTACCCATCAATGACAGTGCTCCAGTCATGCGAGCTCCCACCAAGTCTCTGTTATTCCAATCATGTCACAGACCTTTGACTGTGCGAGGACTTCCAATACTTCCTGCTTGTTTCCCAGGCTCCATGCATTTGTGTACAAACACCTGAGGCAACTAGCCAATTGCCCTACTTTGTCAAGAAGAATGAGAAGGCCACCCCTGTTGCCCCTTCCTGCTTCTGCTTCCTCCAGGTCACCCGCTTACCCACTTATCTCAAGGCTTTTTGGTCTTCAACCCCCGACAAACCTAGTTTAAAGCATAACCCAATACCTTTAAAAACATGTGAACACTCAGCATGCAGAGCTCTTCAGAAAAATCTGGCCTAAAATACCCATAATCTCAAAACACAAAAGAGGCTGTTTAATTATTGCCTATTTTTATATTGGATTTTCCAGTGTTGAAGCCTGTCCACTTATACCACCAATTTCTGTCACATATGGTACCAGTCATCATATTGAAATGATTTTTAGTCATAACTCAACTATTCTCAATTAGAATAACTGCAGCAAACCATTTGAAAGGCATTACCTACAGAAAAAAAAAAGATTCCATTCTTTCCAGATTTTAGCCCCAACTAGGAAAATGTATACCTGTGTTGATGAGGGCTTGGAAGTAACAATTTTATTGTCACTAATAAATGTCAAGTTCTGTGTGGGAATAACATTTTTGTCTTTTGGAAAATTAAACAAGTTAGTTTGCTCCTGGAAAAATAGAAAACATCTAGATAAGAAAGCTTGCCCTGATAGACAGTGAATATATCTATTTCTTGTTTAATAATGAAAAATTATATCTTCCCTCTTTTAACAAGGAAATGTGCTATTCAATACAATTGTTTAATCTGTTTCAGTATTTTTTTCTTCTTAAATTTGATCTTGAAGAAATAATGGGAAACAGGTAATTGCCTGGTTTTTGGTATTTAAAATATTTTTATTTAATAAAAACAATGTTTTTGGAGTGGAGCGGATATAATCTAGGAGCTGGTAGTATCTCTAAAGGAGACTGCCAATCATATAGAAAAATATTTTTAAAGCAATTTAGAGGTTTAGTCTGAACATTGACATTTAGATAGAAAGAGAAACTGGCCAGGATGGGGAGAGGGGGGAGGGGAAAACAACAGAGGTGGTTTAGATCTACTTCCAAAAATAGATCACTCAAATTTTTGGAGAGAAAACTAACTAGAGTAGCTTAATTTAATTCAGGCATTGAGACCCTGCCTTTATGCTTGTGACCCAAGTATATAAATACTTTCAATCCTGCAAAAATTCTTGCAGAAATCCTCCAGGGCAAACACGTTTTTGACAGGCGAGTAATATCATACATAAACATCACAATAAAGGGCATGCAAACCAAGGTTTTTTGCCCAAGATGTTCATGACAATTTTACAAGTCTGATCTGAATGCATTTTATAGCATCTCTTCCACTACCTAGATTAACAATAGATAGAAAAGGCAGTAGGAGAAAAAGATGCTCAGTATAAAGGACAGATGTTCTGGAATGTATTAATCTCCTGAATGGAAGAGGATCATGTGGGTAGTTCTTTTAACAGTAAGGGGTGTTAATAGAAATCCAGGTGTTAATACAAATCAATGGGAAAACAGACATTTAATTGTTCAGATAATTAACAATTTACAATGTATGTTAGGAAAAGCGCAGCTAATTTTAGCTAATAAGAGTGAGCAAAACAATAGGGTTTCATTTTCGTAGGACTAGACTTATTACAAAGAAGGCTTGAGGGGAAACATACATGCACACACCTTGGCTGTAAAGCCAAGAACTAATGAGCCTGAGACTGCTGACATTTTCATGCATCTTGGGTCTACATTCTGGCAAGATAGCTGGCTTACTGACAAGCTTGATGCTAGACAGTTAGAGCCTTAAATTTGCTGAATAAGGTGTGGTGGTAATGGTATTTAAACTCAGCCATTAAGATCAAGCCATTAAGATTAAGACATTAAAACTGAAGTTTTACATTGCCGGTGCTATAATTCCTCATCTATGCTTCTAAAGCCTAAAAGTTGGCACAAGCAACATAAACTGGTTGGATAATTTTTATCACAAATATCTCATGAAAGATTTTAAGAGTCCAGCAGGGATAATAAACTAAGAAAGTTTTATGATTTAAGAATAAAGCCCAAAATTTGTCAATAACAGAATCAGTGGCAAAGATTACATGAGCACTTCAACTATTTGTATACGCCCAGATACAGTGCTTAGATTTACACTGTAATGTAGACATGGATATTTATTTATTTATTTATTTAAGAGCAGAATCAAGCCCTCTGTTTCCAAGTTAACACTTCATAGAGCTGAACAAGGGAGTATAGACGTCAACATTTTTTAGGCTACTTTTTGTCTGGAGAGTTTTTGGCAACACTGCTTTAAAAGGGAAACTGCATGTTGACTTATATAAAGGGAGTTTATCTTCAACCCCCAAGAGCCAAAAGACTTCATTTTCTCAAATGGTTGCTTATATTTTAAACAAAGGTTTTGGTTTACACTCAAGTTTGTTAGCAGATAAAAACTGTGGCAGCTAACCACCTCTCACATTTAGTAATGTCCCAGAATGGCACCGTGATCTGAAACTCGGTCATAACATTTTACTAGGCAGGCATGAGTCTTTTCGTACAGCTGATCAGTCCTCCTTCCTTAAATCTCATTCAGCAGGGCACTCCCAAATCCAATTCTCCCTCCCACTCCCATCCCCAACATATTTCTGGTATCACTCCATGCATCTCCTTCTTAAAAGGCGTACTGAACAGGTATTAGATTATATTTTTCCAGAATGCACTGACACACAATAGCTTTCAAAGAAATACAGATCTCACACAGTTATACTGTGAAAATAGCCTGTGTGTGAAAACTCACCTGAGCTTGTGGGCAACCAGATTAGGTGCAGACAGTACAACTCAATTACAAAAAAAACATGGTTGTACATACAGCAACTTGTTTTTCTCTTGCTTGACCCTCCTTTTAGTCTGTGAACTACTTATTTAAATGGAATTGCAGCAAAAAGACTGAATCAAGCCTACTGTGCTGACAGGGCCTTAAAGACTAACATGACAGAACTTGCAGTTTTCCCTTTCTGACTGCTTTCACCCAATAGATGTAGTGAGTTTAGTAGTCCCTGTTGTGAATTGCTCCCGAATCTAAATAGTGAATGCCTCTACACCACTCTGTTAAGATGAGGTCTATGCCTGCCCCGTGTGCTGTGACAACTTTCCATTATCTTTTTCTTGCTAAAACAGATGAAGTGAAATTAATAACGAACAGCTGAAAATTATTTTTTCTGAGGGCATGAACTGAAACAGTTCAGAAGCTGATAAATTATACAACAAGAGGCAAGTAATAATGCTCTCATCCATGGTGCATAATACCGGGAACATCAACACAACAGCTACTTACTTCCCAACACATGCCTGTCCATTAATGGATGCAGTATCTCCATTTTTTGTTATATGCAATCTATATCTATACAGAACACCTAGGTGCAGCTGTATCCTTTGTCACAGCTTCTTGATCAACGTGCCATCATAGTAGCACCCCCTAGTGTTAAATTAAATGAGAAAATAAGCATAATGCACCTAGTCCCAGCATATTTATATCTTGCTCCAGACAGACACTTCTCATTTACAATCTGAAATCAGAGATTTAACTCTGAAATCCGAGATTTAACTTAGTTTATGTCACTACAAACAGGGCTGTAATTTGTAAATTAACGCAGTGCTTCCAAATTCTTTGTAGTTATGCAAGAGACTTTCAGGCAGTATTGTTATTTCATACTAAGGAGCAGAGCTTTTTTTTTTTTATTATTAAGAGAGTATTGTCTGCATATAGCCACAAATAACAGGTACTTCTAAAAGTTCCTATCTCCAGCAACTAACATGCATTACTTTCATAATGACTTTCAGTGGGTACACTGACTGCATACTGAATACCTATATAATTATTTGTGAATGACAGGACATTACGACAGACAAATTCTTTTTAATCTAATGCATCTGAAACGTCTTCATCTCTCAACATGTTCTGGAGACAAAATAGATTAATATTAAAAAAAAAACTATACATTATTAAACTTTCTACAGGTGGGTAAAAAATTAAGATAGACTAATTAAAAAAAAAGACTGATTTTCTTTCTTAGCAAACTTCTTGTTTTAAGCAAGCAGCGAGTTTTCCCCAGATATGTCAGTCAAAAGATACCTGATATAGAAGGGATGTTCCTCATGCCCAAGAAAAGGCCAATCTCCTAAATGACTTTTTCACATTGGTTTTTCACCCTCCTGAGGGGATCACACTGTCAGAAAGGACACAAACCAGCCTGGGAGTAGGTGGTGGGCCCAAAATTGATGTGGATCAGATGAGGGAACACCTTGAGAAACTGGACATTCACAAGTCCGCAGGCCCAGATGGAACGCGCCCAAGAATCTTGGAGGAGCTGGCAGACATCATTGCACCTGCCTTGGCAATGATATTTGAAAATTTGTGGCGCTCGGGTGAGGTCCCAGAAGACTGGAAAAGAGCCAGCGTAGTCCCTATCTTCAAGAAAGGGAGGAGGGAAGACCCAGGGAACTATAGACCAATCAGTCTGATGTCCATCCCTGGCAAAATCCTGGAGAAAATTGTCAAGGGATCCACCAACATTCGTTTAAAACACCGGACTAACCTGGAAGGCAAGCTTCTGACGGACGGCCAGCATGGCTTTGTGACTGGCAGGTCTTGCCTGACCAACCTCATCTCCTTCTATGACCAGGTGACATGAGCCCTAGACAAGGGAGATGACATGGATGTCATATATCTGGACTTCAAGAAAGACTTTGACCTACTTCCCCATGATGTCCTCATGGCTAAGCTGGGGAACTGTGGCTTTAATCATCTTATGGCTAGGTAAGTGGCTATGGGTTCAGGTCCAAAGAGTACTAGTTGACAGGAACAAATCAATGTGGGGTAGGGTGACCAGTGGAGTCCCTCAGGGCTTGGTACTTGGGCCAGTACTCTTTTAACATCTTCATCAATGATCTGGAATCAGGAGTCGGATGCAAACTGGCAAAGTTTGCAGATGACACCAAATTATGGGGGAAGGGTAGTCACACCGCAGGACAGGCTGGGGATACAGGCCAACTTGGACATGCTCTCAATGTGAGCTGATCAAAACCAGATGTTGAGAAGTGTAAGGTGCTGCACCTCGGTAGGAAGAACCCTCAACTTGGTAGCAGCCTACAATTATATAAGAGGAGTGCATATCAGGACCTGGGAGACCAGCTGTTCACCAGAGCTCCCCGGGAGATAACAAGGTCTAACGACCATAAACTCCAGGAAGACCAATTTAGACTAGACATAAGAAAAAAGTTATTTACGGTGCAAGTGTCCAGGGTCTGGAACAGACTCCCCCAGAGATGGTATAAGCACCTAGTCTGGACTCTTTCAAAAAACATCTAGATATTTTTTCTTGCTGGGATCACTTGATCCCAGCTGACTTCCTGCCTATGGCGTGTGGGATGGACTTGATCTCATGAGGTCCCATCCAGCCTCTAATGTCTATGAAATCTATGAAAATCTTTAAAGCAACAAAACCCAACTATAGCGAAATATGGCACAAGTGCTCAGGAATTTTCTTTTATGGCTTCAAAAGAAGTTAGTCCAAAGGTGTATTTGAGAACTTCTAGAATACTTACCATTTCACAGTTAAAACACAGGTCTGTTTACAAAATCAAGGAGGGAGGAAAGAGGCCCCAAATATGTGAAACAATGTAAAATACATTCTTCCAAACATGCTCAGAGACTACTAAGATACAGACTCCTAAATTTGTAACTAACCACCAAACTAAAACAAACAAACAAAAAAATGTAGAGCAGGGACGGGCAAAATGTGGCCCGGAGGTCAGATGCGGCCCACCAAGCCATTCTATCCAGCCCGCAGGGCCCCTAAAAAATTTAGAAAATTGACATTTATCTGTCCCTGGCTGCCTGTCATGTGGCCTTTGATGGCTTGCCAAGATTCAGTAAGCAACCCTCACCCAAAATAATTGCCCGCCCCTGATGTAGAGAATGAATTATAGCAATTTTGTACTGACCTGGCTCATGCTTGTTGGTAACTCAGTTCTTTCATTCATGGCACTGTTTGGTACTCCAGAATCTAAACATTCATTTAAAAATAAACAAGCTACAGTCCTTGTGATTATTGTGTATGGAGGGGGAACAAACCCAAAATGTGAACCAAGTGTAAACAAAGCAAAATTTACCTGGGTCAAAACAGCACTGGAACGTAAATTGCACTTCGTCTTAGCTATAACTGTTCAATCTCAAAACTACAATCAAAACATTTTTACTGTTGATCACAATGATGAAGAAAGAAAAGAAAGGGTGCATCAATAAATATTTTCTTGGCCAATACCGATAGCTGATTCACTAGGCATATTGGCTGATACCGATCCGATAATAGACTTACAGGAGCACACCTGGGCAGAATGGAGAACAGCTCCCTTTAGCTAAGTCTGTGGAGAAGAGGCGTGGGGGGTGCAGACTGAGGCCCCCACGGTGAGGGAGGGAGTGGGGCAGGGGGCACTGCCCAGCCAGGGCACTGAATGGGACCGCAGGGCCGGGGCTGAGAGCATGATGGAGCCATGGGTGGCTTGTCCAGGGGATCAGTGTTCTGCCACTTAAAAATGGCGCCAAGAGTGCGTGAACTAAAGCTCGTCAAATGAGCTCTAGTTCAAGTTCTGCAACCACCATTTTTAAGTGTGTGGACGCTTTTGGAGAAGAGATGAGTGAGGCGAGGGGGTGGGCAGACTGAGGGCCCCGCAGTGAGGGAGGAAATGGGGCAGGGGCTGGGGAATAGGACCCAGGGCCAGCATAGGGAGTGGGATGCAGCCATGGGTGGCTCGTCCAGGGTGTACAGAGGGTGGAAAGGGGGGGTGGCCCCCCACTGCTGTATGCACCCCCAGGGGAGTGTCCATGTGCTTAAAAATGGTGGTGGCAGTGCTGGAACTAAAGTTCATTTGATGAGCTTTAGTTCAAATGCCCTCACCGCCACTTTTAAGTGCCAAGACACCGATCCCTTGGACGAGTTGCCCACAGTTCCATCCCACTCTCCACCCTGGCCCTGGCGTACCATTCACAACCCTGGATAGGCAGCGCCCCCAGCCCCTGCCCCTTATCCACTCCCTCCCACACTATGGGGGCCTCAATCTGCACCCCCCATGCCCCTTCCGTCCCCAGTGTCCCTTCCCCTCCACAGACTTACCTGTAGGGTGCTGCTCTCCACACTGCCTGGCTGCATTCCTGGCCACATGCATGCTTGCTGTGGCTGCATGCATGCATGTGTCATCCCAGGATCCCAACCAGAAGGCATAATATATTTACCAGTATATTACTGGCTACACCGGCCAAAAAAAGCTGATAGCCAGTCATGTTAAATTTTTCTTTTATCAGTGCCGATCCAATATGACACCGATATATCAGTGGAACTCTAAAGAATCATATTAGGGTTATAAATAGAAAGCATTTGGGAACCATATCACTATGTTTCTCCTCCAATTTGATGCTCAACTGACAGTCTCCTTGTAGCTAATCAGACTCTGGGTGCATACAGACATTCATTTCTACAAGAAAAAAATTTCTTGCAGCAGAAAAATAGCCTAGGACTTGGACTGTATAAATGTTCCTATAGCCCCATGGCAGGAAAGCTATGCAGGCAAGCTCTCTAGCCAAGGAGCAATAGAGGGTCGCTCCCTGGGCCACCTCTACCCTTAGGGGGCCCATTACTTGATAGCCTACCCTTTCCCTGGAAGGGAAACCTGGGATACCTGGGAAGGGGACAGCCTTCTAGTGGCAGCTGCTGACAAGCTGCAGCTGCCACAGACTGCCCAGAGAGGGATCTAGCACAGGAGAATGCCCTCCCCCCCAATCCCATCAATCAGCTGACTTCAAGAAGTGCAAGGAGAGGGGTGGAAGCACTGAGCGGTCGTAGCAAGGCTCTGGGAATCTTGCCACAGGGGCATGACAGCCTGCCTCACCCTGTGCTGCCATGCCTAGGCTGACCTAGAGTGAGGCAGGAATATTTTGCTGTGACAGCAAGGCCCCCTAGTCTTGTGCAGCCTGTTTCATTTTGCTCTGCTCTGGGCCCACTGGGCAGCACAGATGGCAAGGGGAAGCCAGAGGGCTTGGGAGCCGAGCATACAAACACTTTCCACAAGCCAGTCTCTCAGCTCTTCTGGCTTTTAAATTGCTGTGCCAATCACCCACCTGAGCAGCAGAGGAAGGCAGTGCAGGTGAGAGCCAGGCTTACAAGTCCAGCTCCCACGCACTTTGGCTTTTCAGTTGCTGCCCCTGGTACTGCTGAGCAGTGGAGGCGGGCAAGGAGAAGTAGGCAGAGATCAGCACTTCCTGTGCTCAGTTCCTGATGCTTGAGAGTGCTGCCAGAGGCAAACTTGCAAACGCAGTTGTGCCTGCTGCCCTTTTCCTCCTGCCACCACTCAGCTAGGCAGCAGGAGCAGTGATTTAAATGCCAGAGAGGCTGGGAGCCCAGCTTGCGGAAAGCCTCTACACACCAGGCTCCTAGCCCTTTCAGCGCTCCTTTGCTGCCCATGCTGTCCAGCTGACCCAGAGCAAGATGGGACAAGGCAAGCTGCACTGCTGCAGCAGCAAAGCTCAGGAGCCTTGCCTCCAAGGCAAAATGTCCCTGCCTCTCTACCAGGAGTGATTTAACCTTGGTTGTTTCCAAGTTATTTTTCTCCTGGAGGGGCCATTTCTGCACCAGGAGAAAAAGTTTCAAGATCTGTACATTTTGGGTTTCTACCACGAAAACAGCAATTCTCCCACTAAAAACTGAATGTCTGTATGTGGTCTCTGAAATCGCACAAGCTGGACTATACATCTAGCAAGTAAATTTTAAAATAAAGTGCTGGTCCTTAATCAAAAGGACTCTGGTGGCAAATTCCTTTAAAAGAGACATGAAAGGAATCAGGGAGCTCTTTACAATTTTTGCTGGATATAGAAAGTTTCAAACAATTTGTGGTGGTCCAGTAAAATCTTGCAGTAATCTGTACAAAGGTAACAATTTTTATTTTCACGTCCACATTTCAAGCTTAAATATGAGTGTCTAGGAGAGTTTATTTTAAAATATAATCAAATACTAAGTGTATGTCTATGTCCGTAAGTACAACTGTTTCCAGAAGCATGCAAAACAAAAAAAGTCGTGAAAACTGATGATCAGAAGTAATTTTAAAATTTATTACCACCATGTAGCAAGTCAAACCCCAATTCTGTAGAAATTAAACTGTGTGACAGCCTTCAAATATTTCCCAAGTTTGCCCTCATAACCAAAGACAGTAATTTACTATAACTGACATGCAAATAGACTACTCACTTTACTAGCAGAAGCAAAACGTTAAAATACCAAGTTCTTAAATAGACCCTTCAACACCCATAATCAAGGGCTACACTTCTCTCAAATTAAATGGCCCCTCTCCCCACACAAAACAAAGAGAAGAGGAAGATGAGTCAAAAATGTAAAGGCCCAGCCTGCACTGATCTGTAAAGAAATCAAGGAGTTCTGTTGTTGATTTAAATTAAAACAACATAAGGACCTAATTGCCTTTCTTGCCAAAGAGTTAATGGCAGAGCTAAGATTTCCAAACCCTAGTTCTGTGACTTAATAGTGGAGCACATCCATTCTGCAATTTAAACTACAAGTTCAATCTTTAAATTTTTGTACCACACAGTCCATATGAATTATGTTTAGAAGAGAGGGGATTACATTTTTGGTAAACTTTACTGGGAGGAAATGAGTTTTTCTTTACAGTAGATCTTTACTTATTCTAATGTATATTATAGTGCTTCTCAACCTTTCTGGACTCAAGACAGTCCTCACTCTGCTTAAGACTCATGGCATCCCTCAGAAAATGCCTGATCCTAGTTTTCACTTTTTTTTTAAATGCAGAAAAATAATAAAGCAATTCTTCTGGTGCATAAAACTCGGGAAGGCCACAGCAGGGCAAAACATTTTTGACAATACAGATTCCTATCTGAAATCTCTGGGTTTTTATGTGAGTTATATGTAGGTATCTGCTCATCTAACAGTGCTAATATTGTGCAACACCCTTAAAAGGATCTCACAGCAACCCAGCACTCTAGTGGAGAATCACTGGTGTATTTTATCACAACTAATATGGACATTTTCCAACTGATTAAAGTCTATTCAGTTAATAACTCAGTGCTGTTGTATAATGGGAAATCTATCAGTTATTCTCAGAAGCCTACCTCTGACAAAATGTAGATATCTAACATAAGGCCAGACAACCAACATAATGAAAGAAATGCTGACTTGCTGCATTCTCCATCAGCACTTTCAACAAAGCTTTTAAAAAAATAGAGCCACAAAAGATTAATATCTCTATCACATGATAATAATGAACAGATTTACAGATTCACGCAGCAATTTTTAGAAGTCTATTCTGTGACTTAAACCTCTTTGTGTTTTCATTGAAAAATACATGGGCAATAAAAGGAAATACAATTAACTTTTAAAAGTGATAAAATACTGGAGTTTTATTCAAAATATGAATATGGCTTAACAGTCAAAACATTATTTAAAATGGGTCAAACAAGACAGCTCTACAATACTGCAATACCTGTTTTAACTAACATGCTACAGGACATTAGATGTCAACAATATTATATGGGAAAATTATTCTATAACTCAATGTTACACTACCCTCTACTGTCCTCTTCAAAAACTGCAGGTGAGTTCATTTGGCATATTTATATTTCACCTTTCAGCTTTAATATTCCAATTTTTCAGTCAAGGTGCAAAAAAATGCAGAATATACTTGTTGGGTGAATAAAAATGTTTGTCGCTTGCTTTTGTGTACCACAATTTGTTTTTAATTAGATGCACAGTTAAAGGGGGAAAAGAAGTTACACAATCTGATTCAACCAGCTTCTTCCCAGAGGCTAATAGTTCTAAAGGACACAAGTCACCTAACCTTATACAAATATATGCTCAGGACCATACAATATTGATTTTTACTGCACAGTGGAACATTCAAATTGTGTATTAAAATGCAACTCTATTTCAATATAAGCAAATCTGAAGTGTGCGGGCTATTTAGGGTTCTGCATTAAAAGTGTATTTCTGAAGCTTCTTAATGCAGATATGCTATACATACTCATTAAAAAATAGTATTATGAATGCTGGACAACAAATACCTCCATTTCATCCACAACTAGTACAATTTAAGATGCTTTGTCAAAAGGACTCCCAAAAATCACTGTGTGCACAAAACTTCTTGTATAGTTTAAAAGCTCTAGCTTACAATTGATTTAAGGGATGGTGAAGTAATTTGCAGTGTTGTCTGAAGGGTCAACAACCTATTCATAATAAATGTTTAATCTTGTTTTTCTATTTGCATCAATTTCCTCGCAACCTGCAGTGCAGATGACATTTGATAGTTTAACTCTAACAATGGTAAAATCTGGTTAATCATGTGTGATACGTTGGGAAATTAAGGAACCCTAGCAGAAATAAAAATCCATGAAATTTATGTTGCAGACTTCCAAATCTGTACCCAGGATATTACTCAGATCTGATATAACCAACTCTTTATGACATTATGGACAATAATGTATTCTAAGTATCTGGAAAAGATTACGTTTATTTTTTTCTAATATAGCTAATACTCTGACACTACCATATTTCATATCTGACTAGGCAAATGGACAATATTTAGGAGCAAAGGA
The DNA here is from genome assembly GCF_030867095.1 of Alligator mississippiensis. Lineage (NCBI taxonomy): Eukaryota > Metazoa > Chordata > Crocodylia > Alligatoridae > Alligator > Alligator mississippiensis. Next base: position 222,641,199 of record NC_081826.1, on the reverse strand, counting down.
CCAGCAAATACATGGCCTAAAGAAAGAGAAAGACACCTGTGTGGTTTTTTAATACTTTTCGAAGTAGAACTAGCAAAATACTGTAAAAAACCCCTAAATTCTCCAACATGTGAAAATAACCAAAGGCTTCTTATACTCTAACTTTTAGATCTATCAGTTTCCATCCAATGATAGGATCCAATAAAAGATATTAACCTTCCCCAAAAAAGCTATGCCTCTTGCAAAATTCCTGAAGTATCATAGCTTCATCACTCTAACACACTATGACAAGAATCCCCCACCCCAAACAGCCAAAGTCAACATCTTTTAAATAACCAGGAAAAATTCTTATTTATGGAGGCAAGCATATGCACATGTACCTAAATATTGTTATGCAAATCACTAGTAAGAACAGATGAAAGTGTCAAAACAGATGATGAAGAGCACTGTAAAAAACTACTAAAGTAAAGCATGTAAAAAAAAAAATCACCAAATACAAGAACAGGAGTGTAAACAAACTCCAAGTGAAAAAAGGTTGAGGTAAAAAAAGAAAAAGAAACAAACCACAAATGTCCTCCTCTTACCCACACCCCCACCCCCACAAGGTCATTGTGCAACACAGAAATGTGCCATGCATTTCTAAGGTACTACCCCCCAAAATCTGAAATTATCAGGGAAACCATCAAAAAGCAGTAATGGGGGAAAATGGGTTCATTCTCGAAAAAGGAAAGAGAGTGCAAAGATGGCATCATGCTCAGTATCAAACCAAAGATATCAGAGTTCTCCCAAAACATGTTACTTGAATAAAGTCTCATGGAAAATAACTGAGTTGAAATTTGTGAAAAGGTGGGCAGTATGGGAAAATGAAATTCCCTCTTTGGCTAGAGAATAAGAAAAGAAGTAACACTGTCACTTGGTCCCCACTGGTGCATGTGCAACTTTTTTGGGGGCTTGGACAGGGGACCTGCTGGGACTAGCAGGGGTGTGGGGCACTGGTCATCATTGCCAGGGCCAGGGGCAGAGGCTGGAACAGCCATGACGCATACAGGCAGAGTAGGCAAGGAGAGCTGCTTGCCGTGTGCTGTCCCTGTGCTGGGCATGCTGCTTCTGGGCAAGGAAAGGGCTGGCCAGAAAGCAGAGAACAGGGCTGGTTTCTAAAGATGTCTTCTACACACTGGTGACACGTAGGGGTGCACGCGTGTGCACATGCACCCCCCGAGATTGGCGGTGCACCTCCTGTGAAAAGAGCTGCCGAAACTGCTGGCGGTGCCTGAGGACAGTTGCCACTCACCACCCCTTCCCCCTGTTGCAGCTGATACTGCCAGCGGCATCTGCAGGCAGTCCCCAATTGCCGGTGGCATCTGCGGGTAGTCGCCGACTACTGGTCACCGACTCCGCCGCAGCTGCCTGCGGGCGGTCCCGAGCCACCGCTGCCATGTCTCCACCACTGACACCGCTGCCTGCAGGTGGTTGCCATGCCCTCAACCACCCTCTCAGGGCACACGGTATTCATGAGTGACAACAATGCAAGTTTATCTACACACTCTCGTCTGTTTACTTGCTCTTGAAGGGCAAAGGGGAATCACTCTTCCAACCCACGTAGTCCCTGATCCTTCAGTTGAGATGGACCAATTCAGATCAACTACAATGGTAACTTCTCATGTGGACACTTGTCTAAGAAGAACTTGACCAGAAACTCCTTGCACTTGTGGGGAGAAACACTATATCTGACATTTAATGTCCAAGTAAAAAACAAGCAAGCAAACCAACAATATTTATGAGGCAGAACATGAAATTAATTCAAGAAAAAAGCTTAAAAACACCCAAAAACGTATGCACAGAAGACTCTGAAGATCTCTTTTCCATGAGGTGATTTATACCTGGTATTGCTAACTTATCCTGCCGGAACAGAGTTTGGGGGTGGGAGGGCGCTAAGGACAGGAGTTGTACTGCTAACTGCAATATAAAGAGTCCACATCATGCCTCAAGATTCACATGTAAAATTTCCACTGCCCCAAAATGAGAAGGACAGCTGCTTCTGTAGCTTCGTTGCCCTTCATTCCCAACATCTAAATTCTGGAGAGGACTCTTCAAATGTCAGGATTTAAGCCGACAAGGAGTTTGTGTATCAGTGGCAGCAATGGGGCAGCATCTCACTGAATGGGAAATCACGTCTGTTTGTATTTAAACAAACACCCAACAACAGCCACCCACATGCACACATTTTGAGATATACCTGGAATCATAGCAATCTTTCCATTCTGCTGCATCAGGTTGTCATGCAAATCTTTACCAAAAAATGACAGAATTTAACATGGAGCTCACAACACCCAGACACAGCAAGGGTCTCCAAAACATTCACAAGAATTGTGACAAATTCAGGCACTTTTCTTCGCATTTCAGACAAAGTTACAAGCAGACATAGAGACATAGGAAGTCATCCATGCATTGGTTACATGAATTTATGTCTAGGAGATTTTTTTTTTTCTTTTCTAAACTAGGGTTGAGAAGTTATATGGTTTTAAGGGCGAGAAACTGGGTGAGGGGTGGGCTCCTTCTAATGAAACCTTCAACTTTGTAGAAGCTGATAGTATTTCTCAGAAATAATTCCTAAGCATCACTTACTAACAGCTGGGAAGGCGCAGTGGGATCACCTCCTAGCTGGGAGGGGGGCTCTGTGGGGCTCAGGCCATGCTGAGCCAAGAGCAGCGGGAAAAAGCCAGGCAGACCCCAGCTGGGGTCTGGTGGGAGGGGGGAGGCAGGAGGGTTTAATCCCCCTCCACCTGAGCCTGCCATCCCATACCCCTGCCCCCTCCACTCCAGTGAGAAAAAGTCTGGCAGGGGCTGCTTCACCCCCACCAGGCAAACCAGGCTGTATCCCCAGCTAAGTTTCCCACCCCCACGTCAGCCAGCCCTCACTGCTCCAGCTAGAGTACAGAGGGGCAAGGCCAACCCTGCTCTGCTCCAGCAGCTGGCACAACCCAGCCCGGGGCTGAAAAGCATGACGGGATGCTGGGGGACTGTGATTTAACTTGAACCAGGAAGGGGTCTGGAACAGAAGTTCCATAAACCAGTTTGACCTAAATCAGATAAGTCTGAACTACATTCAACCAGGTTTATCTTAAACCAGTTTCAGCCATTTTGAAACCTGTTTATGTGCACTGAACTTATGTTCTGTTACAGGTTTAAACCCATCTCTGATCATTTAAACTGGCTCCTGTGCAACTTCCATCCCTAGCCCTGGAGTCCAGGGCTAACCCGCCCCCCTGACCGCCTACCAGCCTGGGGCTGCTCCGTCCCGGATCAAGATTCTGCACCCAGAAGCTGACTCCGGCACAAACTGTGTCCAAGTTTATTGCCCCACCTTAACTGCATGTGTAGATGCACCCAGTGAGAGCTAAAATTGAGCAATTTAGCAGTTTCATTCAAGGGTAAACTGACCCAGTTTACCTTTCTAACTGAGAGTACAGAGCAGCTGAGATACAGTAAAGTCCCATCCCTGTTAACTGCAGGCATACAAATAGCAGCAACTGTGTGGGATTGCATTTCATTACCCTCTATAGCTGAGGTCACAAGCGGAAAGGAAGTTTGGGGATTGCAGCCAACAGCCAATTTGTACAAGTGTGGAGTACCTATGTCAAGGAGAAAAAAAAATGCAGCTCAAAAAATAAGCTGAAGGTGGTTTAAGGGGGAAGACAGTCACCCACCTCCCATTCCAATGATGAACTGCTCCTGTGAAAATTCTGGGCACTGATTTTGCTGTACATGGATGAACAGTCTATTTTAAGAAGCACTTCAGGTAATAAAACTATCTTTAGTCTTTTTCTTAATATTTTTATAGGTTTATATTTGTTTGGATGTCTTCCTCTCTACTAAGATACCTTTCTTTTTGAGTGGTCTGGATCTGAATGCACTCTTTTCAACTGAGGGGTGAGAACAGATGCAACCTTCCTTTCCCTAATGTGGTAGGGTCCCCCAAAGTTCATATTTCTCAGATTTAAGAAAGTAAGCACCAAGCATCATTGTGAGGTAAGAACACACACATGGGCCATGAACTGCTAAAAGTCATAGCAACACTAGCTAATATTCCCTTTTCGAGATTTCTGTAGGGTGTTGGACAGGCTGCAACTGGACTGCCATAGCAACCTCAATGAAACAAGGGCTTTGCTAGTGCCTTTACAACTGGCACGTGCCTGCTAATTAGCTACAGATTTTGGTTTTTTGCAATAAGCTGACAAATCCCTGTGCAACAGGAAATTTAAGAGAGCATTATTAAGATTTAGATTTCTATTATACTTCAGCACCTCTCATAGGGTATTATACAACTGTATCAAGAGCAAATACTACTGATGAGAGGTTACTATGCAACTGTTATATAGTCTAGTGATACAAGTGCAGCAAAACTGCTCCAACTAAATTCTGTTTCATTCAAGGTCAGTCAGAGTAATTAGCTAACCTTTCACTACAAGATGAGGGAGACATAACAGCTGATGTTTGCTTCCAAACAGCTCCCTTCCCTTTTTCCAAGTGGTTAAAAAGTACATTTTGTCCTTCTCCATAGCTGTTTCAAGGCAAATTGGACATAAGTGAGTTTGGTTAGGTACAAACTTTTTAGGTCATACATTCAGCTGACAAAGTCTGACCTAAAATTTGGAAAACCTAAATGGAGTGATTCTTACTGATTTCAGCTAAAAGTACCAAGTTGAGACTGATCAAAATCTACTGAAGGTGCAGCAGCTGCATTCCAAACTCATAATAGCACTGCATCCAAAATACATGCAAGTGGTGGCAGATGACAGTGCTTGGAGCAAAGCTGGCCTCTGTATATAATAAAAGCACTTTTGTACATTCAGTAAAATGCATTACAGGTGCCTTTGGAGGGCTGCAAAGACAAAGAAATTACAACACAGACAAGCACTTAAGTACAGTTTCCATTGCTGGTGGTAGACTAACTACTCCCCACACCACTTTTTACACCATGCAAACTGGTTGTTAATTTTCCCTTTGTGGCCTCTTCCACCTTGAGCTCAGTGACTAGATATCATCAACCTATTTAAATACTGACAGACAACCAGGTTCTGTCTCTTTGGGCTCACATGTTCCAGTAGTCAATACATCTCTTTTTTTTTCTACCTAGCCCTGTGCCATATCTGTTCATCAGTTGAACGCTTACAAAGTTTCTGGAACTCCTCACTGTCTAGGGGAGAGCTGTATGAATAGTCTAAACTAGATGTCAACCACCTTTTAGCAATAGCAGGCCAAATTAAGCAACAGCATTCCTTCAGACTGAGTTACACCCTTCAGACTGAGTGCTATCCTGACTTGGTGGTCCAGATAAAAATCTCTTTGTGTGCTGTAGGTTGCTGTGAGCTGTAGGTTGGCAACCCCTAGTCTAAACCACAAAGTTATGCTGGTATACTTCCAATTCTGCCATCAAAACTTTAGAGTACATTCACACACTAACCACAGAACCCTTTCTTCCACCAGTTGCTTTTGCCAAATAACATAAGGCTTCTGCTGCCCTACAGCAGCCAGTTGAAGGCATATGTAGACACTTCTAAACCTTCAGCTGGCTGTCATGGTCTATTCATCAACTGGGACCTTCCTACAGTGCACTTAGTAGATGTACTGTGAGAAAGCTGGCTGGAGCCATGTGAAGCTACCAGCATGTGAGGGCATGAGTGGATCTAAGATCTCATGAAGGGGGATGCAGAAGCAGCAACCTGAGCTGCAGAGATGGCTATACCCCAGCTCTGAGGGGCCAGTGCACAGACCGCTCAACAATAATAGATATTATACAGAACATACAAGACCACTTCCATGCATTTTAATATAATCATATGAGTTCCCTGTGGTAGAATCCTTGTCTACCACACAGGAGACCTGGGTTTGATTCCCAGACACTTATACAACTACAGCCATGGAGGCACCAAACATCTGGACTCAGTCTGGTCTTTGGATTCTGTCTCAGTGGCCTAAAGGGAGGATGGAAAGTCTGAGCAACCTCCACACCTCCAAAAAATTCCTCCCAGGCATATGTATTGATGGTCTTGGTGGCCCTCATGCATACACCATGATCCAGGAGGATTGACAGTTGCCACAATATAATTGTGCATATCAGTCTACTGCTTGCTTGAATGACTTAAAAACTGTTCTCCTAACATTTAAGTGTCTGGGCCTATCCCCTATATGGGGTCCTTAGCTATATAGGGGCCTGATTTGTAAGCATCATGGATCCAGTTCATTAATCCAGAAATTTTATAAACAAAAATGATTTGGTTGATGAGTAAAATCTTGATATACCTAGAGACTTAAAATCATGAAAAGTAATGCTGAAAGGGACCTCAGGCAGTCACCTAGTCCAAAACTCTGCTCAAGGCAGGAGTTATCCAAACCATCTCAAATAAGTGCTTGTCTAACCTTCTGCCTTGCTTTCCTGTGTGCTTTTCATCCTCCCATTGCATGCTCTCCCTTACTTCCCTCTCTCCTCTCTTTCCAATTGTTCTGAAGTTAGTTTGTGAAAGTGCAAGTTAAATAATTAATACCTCTACCTACCACCATCATAAACAGTAGCTAGTGATAAGAACTCAGAAATGAGAACAAATCTTACCCAGGTGGTATTTGAAACCATATCAAGTACAAGATTTGATCTACTGCATTCAAAATGTGGCAGATGTGTTAGTTGTTATTAAGAAAAAGTATAAGATAAAGAGGAGGCGGCATCTCCACACAAAGGTAGGTCCTAAAAATAAAAATGAAATGGCCATATTATCTTTGAAAATCTGGATCCAAGTTTCCTAAGCCGTAAGAGGGTTACAGCATCAGGGGACTTCATTTTAGCAGAAGAAAAATGAAATATTCTGCAGTGATTTAAAAGAAAAAGTAAACTTCTGGAATGGTTTAAAAGAAAAAAGTAACTGTAAAAGTAAAACACATTCAAAAGTCCCATTTAGGTTGAATCTGTCTACTCCTTTCAAACAAAGCTTGCAATAAGACTTCAAAGTTTACAGAAAGAATTTGATTTAGCCCTCCAGCAGAAAGAGCATCTCTGGCCTAATCAGCCTCACAATTCTAATGAAGAAATTGGAGTATGTAATTAATCTGCTCCTCTATTAAGATAACAAGACCTATTTAAATCCAAATGACTTTGGAGACCCAAAACACAGCTCAGTGAAATCTGATAAGGAACAACTGCCAAACTTCAACTCTCTAAACAGAAGTTCTTTTATATATCTCAGATACTTCACTGGTTATTAAAAGGGAAATTTGCTCCCAGGCTGCAGATTATTCAGAACACATAAATGTAAAGGGGGGAGAAGAGGAGAGGTAACCCAATCTTATCCTTAGCATTCTTAATTGGATGCCAAATTTATACAACCAAGCAAAAAAAGTCTCCTTAGATTATAAAGCCAGAAGGGGTCAATAGGTCTTCCTAAATCACAGACCACAAACTTCACAAACTGAGGACCTACGGATTTTTCTAAAAGAGGGCCTTTTAGGGAAGAAAAAGCATTTAATCTACCAATAAACTTGTTAAGTTATTCCAGTTATTATGTTCTATCTTCAAAAGGTTGTGTTATTTCTAGCTGGAACTTACTGGCCTCCAAACTTCTACCACTGAATCTTGTTATACCACTGTCACTAGATTGAGCTCCTGGAATCTCTCAATAAAGCATCTTTTCTAATTCCTTAATCATTCTAGTGGGCCAGTGCACATGATCAAAATCAATCCAAAACAGATACTCAGACATGTATCTTATCCTAAATTCTGTTGTGATTCAATTCCTTCTAGAAGTACCTACATTCCATCCTCAAAAGTCCTTGCTTCTTTAGCCCAGTGGTTCTCAACTTCTTTAGACTCAAGGCACACCTTGTTAGACTCGAAATACTCCTTGGAAAATGTCAGCTCTTCGTTTCTACTCCTTTTTCCACTACAGAAAAATAGCAGAGCAATTCTTCTGTTGCAAAGAAGTCAGAAAGACCACCACTGGACAGATGTTTTTGATAATATGGATTATTACCTGACATCTCCAGGTTTATCTTGTGAATCATGTTTAGATATTTGCACATCTAACAGTGTTAATATTGCACAATACCTTATAGGACCTTTAAAAGGATCTCACACACCCAAGGTTATTGTCATTAATATAAAAACATGGCAATATACCATAACAAAAGACAAATATCAAGCAATCCTTGTAAATGTGATTCTTGCTGTTGGCGACTCTCCAATTTAATCTCTGTCAAAACAACTTTCCTGTCTCTCATTCACAATAAACTACCCTCCCTGAGGCAAGGTTGCAGTTGATGGAATCACAGAAAAAGAAACTGATCAAAGGTTACTGACATTTCTTTAATTAAACAAGACCAGACCCTGCTGCAGTCCTTGCCTCCTGTCGTGTTGTTACTTGCCATCATTTATCCACAGTCAAGAATGTGGCTATCCACTGGCCTGATATTAGTTTTATTTTTATTTTTATTTTTTTAAACCAACAGATCAAAAGTTATTAAGCAAATTAGTAAGGCCCAGAATGAGGGGCCTACAAAAGGTCACACTCATTAATCTAATCAAGGTATAATAAAATATGAATAAATGCCTTAGAAATTAAGCTTAGCAGAAATAAGTAATGTTCTGGCTGCTGGAATTTCTAATGAATATAAATTAATATTCAGGGATATTAGAAACATTCATTACTATGGGCCAGATAAAAAGGTAGTATGAAAAGTTATTCTGTTACCACTGCCTGTAGAAGAAAAATAAGTCTGAGGCCAATTTGCCAATATTTAGCTTGGCACGTACAAACAAATACTATCCAGTGTAAATAAGATTAAGTGTTCCTAGATTAAAGTAACTACCATCATATTAAAAACAAACTTCTACTCTAAAAAAGGGTTAAGATACAAAAGGTCAAAGCATTTGCACAGATAGCTAGTTTAATACAGAAACTATTCCAGTGCCTGCCAATTAGACAACTCCCCTAGCTTTCCTATAATGAGATAATGAACATAATTTACATTGATAACCTTTGTGACTTCCCAAAGATATAGTCAGACTTGAAAATCAGGGGGTGAGAGCAGCCATCAGGCAGCATCATAGCAAAGTAGGGCTATAAGGGAACACAAAATGTCATCTAGTCATTGTTCCAGGCAAAACCATTCCAGCCAAGTATTTGTAAACCTGCTCCTGAAAGTTTCCAAGGATACAAATTCCACAGTTTCTCTAGGCAGTCTGTTCCAATGCAAGACCACCCTTATAGCTAGACAGTTCCTCCTAATCTTCAACCTAAATTTCTTCTGCTGCAGCTTTAGACCTGTCCTCTGAGCCCACAGAGAAAACCCCCGTTTCCACTTCCTCTAAAATCGTCCTTCAGATATTTGAAGAGAAATCATCCACAGACTGGACTGTGTTAAATATGGTTTAAACAGGGACTATGAATTCTTCCCCTATTACCTGGATTAGTCTGTGACCCCTTTGTTCCTATGGGTTTATTGCCTGCTTGTTTGTCCCCTCCCTCCAATGGGGGAGTGAGAGAGAGGTTTAGAAAGGGGAGGTTTAGCAGGGGCCTGGACCCAGGCACCTCAAGGTACAAATTTTCCATGGTTCTCTGAAAGCCAATAACCCAAGAAATGCTGAAAAAAGCCATAGATCAACTGCCTTGTTCAATAGGAATGGAAGTTTGTTAACAGAAAGCTCAGGACACAGGTAGTTTTGCTCCATTATAGCAGAGACTATGACTTCAAGTGTTTGCAATGAAGGTTAATCCTCACCCCTTCTCATGAAACCATAAGCATTGTTGTTCTCCTGGAGTAACTTGTTACCCCGCAATTCAACACTGTTGGTCTCATGGGGTAACTAACTTATTACCCCACCCGCATGAAGAAAATGGAACCAGTGACAACAGTATAAATGTACCAAAAACTATTTATTAAACATACAGTTTGTTTGAAAGAGTATTTATGATGATTTGAACCCAAAATATTATTTAACTAGAACTATGAACAAAATGTAAACTTTTGTTAGGGTTTCAAAACGTGATCAAACAATTTGCTAAGTCTGCAGTTCACACTGTTTTCAAACTAACAATTGCTCCACCCATCAAGGCTTAAACTGGCAAATTTGTATTTCTTGCACACTGTTCAAGTTCCTTCTCATAAACCGTATCTAGCTACCTTCCACCAATGTCTGCTCTACCAGGTGGAGTGTAGCCTAGTTGTAAGGACTCAACCATGTAAATGAAGTGTTTATTTTTAACAATGAGAAAAGGAGAACTAGTGGCACAAATGAACCGAGCTATCTTTTCATCTATGGTGTCTTGTTGGTATTTGCTGGTCCTTACTACAAACTCACCCATGGTGGTGGTTTTACTGGGTGAATGAAATCTTTTGCTTGCTACTGATACTTTGTTGTCTGAAATACATTTAGTTGCAGCACAGCTGCTAAAAGTACCAACAGATGACTGAAGTTGTTGCAGATACAGTCAAAGTCTCTTATGTTTAAATGGGATCCTGAAACAAAAATGATTTTTGAATAGTCATTCTTCTCAGTTCTTCCACTCTATTATTCAGTTAATCACTTACATTTTTTCAAGAAGGATGCAAATCTGATTCCAAATTACCAAAAAAGCTAAGACTGACTACACTTAGAGTGCACTTAATTTTGGAGTAAGCCCCATTGAACTCACTGGCACTTCTGTTTTTTGAGAAAAAAAGTATAGGATGGGGTTCCCTTGGGAAAGCTGAGTTATGCTTAAGTAAAATAGGGAATAGACTTATGGCATCACCATTATGGTCTGGGGCCATGATGTTCCAAAATAAGAGGCATGTATTATGTAATATAAGAAAATGCCACCCAGTGGCAACTGGCAACTCTAGATTTCTCTTACTGTAGCTTTCTGTACCGTAAATTTGGGTGATAAATTCTAAACCTAGTTAACTAATTAAACAAGTCATAAGGATTAGCTAAGCAAAACTTTTTTTTCTAGCAACATCCAACATAGCAAACAGCTTGGGAATTTATTTGTTAAATCACACTTATACTAAAAGGCAGAGAGAGTCTTGAAGAATGATGCATTGTAAAGTGAATTATTTCATTTACTAACCAGTTGATCCACATTGTTCTTCAGACATATCCACAACTTCATTCACATCATTTTCTCCCAATAAGCAGTTTTCATTATGAGGTTTCATTCTTGCAACTAGGCCTTGCATCTCCTTCTTGCACTGCTTACACTTGACATGTTTTCCTTTTTACCCAGGGAAGGAATTTCTTCAAAATATTCCCAGATAGGGTCTCTCTTACGCCCAGAAGCCCTGATAGTTTTTCTGTGGCAAAAGTGTGGGGGAATATAGGAAGCAGTGTGTGTACTACTGAATAATGTCTTTCCTTTTTCTTTCCCGTCCACTCCACAGTTCCTTTCTACTCTGCCTCCGTCCTTTCCTATATTGTCTCTCTGTCTTCAAGGCAGTGTCTTAACTAAATCCTCTGCCTTGTTTGGCCCAGCTCCACCACCACATAAGCACAGAACAATATCACTGATTTTTATCCACCCCAGTTTAGAATTAATTAACTTTAAGATACTGCACAAAATATGTCTGGGGTAGGAAATTACCCCATGGGACCGTATGAAGGTTAATATGTGTTGGAAAGGAATCCTTAAAACAATTTTTAATATTTGACACAAAAAGGATTTTGATAGAGTTAAAATTTGAAACTTTTTTTTATAAAAAGACTATAGTAACAAAAGAATTAGGGCATTTGAAATACAACTGCAATATGCAAATACTCAGTTAACCAACCTGCTTTCCACAAAATCTGTAATACTGCTATGCAATATTTCCCCAATCAAGCATGTGCAGAGTACAGACATGCTCTGTGGAACAGTCACTAAAGGCAGGGTTACCTATAGGACTTATCCTATAAATCACATCTTTCTCTGCAAAGTTACTTGATAAATATCCCAAATATTGTAAACTAGTCCTGATCCTAAGGGATTCAATTAAGAAAAATGAAGTTTCCCCTCATGTCATGCAAAATCTTCTCCTACCATCTCCTACATAATTAGTTGGTGCATTAATTCTTTGAGATAAAGTTTCTTCTTCACAAATTACAAATAATCTACTTCAAAGAACAAACTCTGCACACCCCCCTCGCCCCTCTTTAAAAATTGATAGGCTTTACAGACGTAATGTAACAGATCTCTTGGTCCAAAAATCTTGACTGAGAGCTAAATCACATCTTCAAAGACACAGTTGTGAGTTAACAGTGCTACCTTTTGACATGAACAGCCAACCAAAAGAAACATGTACATCTATGATGTTATGCTGTTTACTTATAAGAACATAAGCCTAAAATGGAATCAAACCACCTGAAATCTTTTTTTTACTTATAGTCGCAAGGCTTTTTCAACCAACGAAATGTTCTGCTTCTGGTACCCAAGCTAGCTCATCTGTGTTAGTGCTAGGCTACTTTACCCTGTAATGTAGACATGACTTCAAAGTAACCTCATACAGGGCCTACCAAATACCATGCTTTAGATAAGACTAACTCAATCCTTGCTAAAATGAACGGAATTTAAAATTTGTAACCTGCAGGTTAAAGGCCCCATCACTGATAAACTGACCCTGAGGTATCAACTCCGAGCGCTATGAACCTTGCTTTCTGGAAAGATAAGTATTCGAGCTTCCAGAAGGGATTATTCCCCTTCTGGAAATACAGACAGAAATACCCCTTCATTTGGCTTACAGTCCAAAACTCACAATTTGCCACACCCTGTGGTTAAACGGGTGTATATGTCCATTAAAAAACCCCACAAAATTCAGCAACAACATCAACATATTGGACTACAAAAGCCACATTCTCTATTAAATACCAGGTTCGCTAAGTCTTCCAGTCAGCTTTAGGAGTAACTGATAAAAAGGGTAGAGGCACGGTGTTACTTTCCACTAGGATCAGTCCACAAAAGAGAACACAATACATTTTGCCAATTAATTATACAAGTACTTGCAACACACTAGGGAAATTCTAGCCATCAGCACTGCTGAACCTGTAACATCTGCTTATCAGAGCAAATCTCCAACAGTAAAGCTAAATAACCAGATATTTTATTGTAGAAGTAGCACAATCACAGTCCTCTAGCTGCTAATTACATATCTAGCTGCTAAAGGATGGCACAGACGCAGTGACACCATGGATTACAACAGCGCTTAATCCCATTTCTTCTGAAAGGCAGTGCAATACAAATTAGATAGGAAGTAGCTCTATTATAGCAGAAACCAAAATTTTAGCCCTAGTTCTTTCTTAAATCACTGTATGCAGGCAAGCTCTCTATTACCTGTGAAATGGCTAAAAGACAATGGTGAAGGTCCAGAAATATCAACAGCAAGTGAAAAAGGCAGGCCTAGAACTCACAGTCTCTTTACTTTCAGTTTAATTTAGTGCACTTTCCAACAGGCTAACAAGCATTTAAGAGGAATGAATTTGCTTCCCTTAAAATGCATGACTGACAGCCAGACTAACTTTTTTTGTGAAATCAGGAGGTGCCAAAAACTGCATTATTCATAACGAATATGGAAGAGACAGCAACAATGCTTGCCACACAATTATTATATGCAATTGTGTGAAAGATCAGGCTTCATCACTCATTCCGAGATTGGGCCACATCAGTATGCAGGCAGCACCAGCCACTGGATGAATATTCCTACTCCTAGTTGTCATGTTGTTAGGTCCAGAAAGGAAGAATGAGAACAGAAATCATAATGGATAGAAAGAAAGGGATTAAATGAAATACTCAAAGAACAGAGTTCCTAAAAAGATGGTTCTTTAGAATTCCCTTCAAACCTACTTCCTAGATCAATTGAGGACCTGGCTTCTCTACTATTCATTCCATCCAGGAAGAGTGCAGATGCAGACGCTTCCTCAGCCTGATGAAGGATGTCTGTACCCAAAAGCTTGCAACGAAGATTTTTTCCAACTATTTGACTTGATCTAATAAAAGATACCAGATTTTCCCGAAGAACCTTATGTGGCAGGCTGGCTGGTCAGCTCACCAGCACCCTGGATTGTTAACTTGAGCCCGAAAAGGCTCAAGCTGATTAGTGGGGCATATCCACCAATCAAGAGGAGGCAGGAGACAAGCTTGCCCTGCCCTGACCCAGGGGCATGGTGAAGAAGAGCACGGCCAATCTCAGGGGGTGCAATGACGAAGACGAGGGCTCCTGAAGAGGTGGTAGAGGTGACCAGCAGGGTGGAGCATTTGCCCCAGAAGCTCCCAGAAAATGCTTCCGCCTAACAAGGAGCAGCAAGTGGCTGCATCCCCAGCCCGGCTGTGGAGGGAGCCGCAGTATTGGGGCACAGATCATTACACAGAGGGTGCAGGAGTGGGCAGGACCTCAGTAGCTGCACAAGGCAGTGCAGGTCCCCAACCTGGCACAAGACAGGAGCCCAGTCCTTTTGGTGTACAGAATAGTGCATGGGCCTTGGTGAGCTGAAGGGATGCCATGGCTGCACAAGGCAGCGCAGGTCCTCAACCCTGCATGAGGCAGGAACCCTCAGAGCATGGATCGGTTCACAGGGCTAGCGAGCTGGTGGGGCTCTAGAGGCACAAGACAGCTCAGGTCTCTGACTCTGCAAGTGGCAGAGGTCCCATGGTGCACAGATTGGTGAACAGGAGGCTCGTAGAGCTGAAAGGGACCGCAGTGGCTACACGAGGCAGCGTGGGTCCCCAACCCTGCATGAGGCAGGAGCCAGGGCATTGGTGCACAAATCTATGCACAGGGCCGTAGAGCTGACGGGATGCCACGGCTGTATGAGGTAGCACGGGTCCCCATTCCTGCCCTGGGCAGGCGCCCCTTTGGTGCACAGGGCAAAAGAGGGCTGAAAGGCCCTGGTGGCTGCGTGAAGCAGCTTGGGCCTTCTGAGCTGCCAGAGGGATGATCACCCCCAGTGAGGGAGGATGCCCCACCTACACCAGTAGGGATGAGTCCAACTCTCCAAAAGCTGCTGAGAGTCATGAATTATCCAGGAAGGGGATTCCCACAGGGGAGGAGGGGCCTTCCCCACTGCAGGTAAACAATGGGAAGCCCATGAGGAGGGGAGACGATTCACCCCTGGAGATAGAGACAAGTCTAGGGCCCTTGTTCATTAAGAGGGTTTCATGGTTACGAGCCCCTCCTAGATGAGGGATCTAGGAAAGGGTAATGTTGTTCTTCTAGGTAACGGGATCCTTCCCCAGGTGCCATTCCTTTTTCAGGCATAGCTGCTGTGCCATTGTTGTGGTCTCCTTTCCTTACGCCATTGGGATTCTTGTTGTAACCCTGCATCCTTATTATTGTATTAGAAGAGGACTGTGAACTGTTTGGTAGCTGAACTCATTGTATGGGTTATCTGAATATATTTATGACTCATTTGATGCAACCTGATTGTGTATGTACAATTATGTCCCATCACTGTCATATTCTTGTCATTGTTTTGTTGATTAACTTGTGTTTTATCATTAAGTGCTCTTTTACTTGCTGCCTGGAGGGCCCTGTCAAGAGGGCAGAGGCTGAAGAGTAATCGGAAGGTCACAGAGGACTAGACCTGTGCCTGAGTCAAGGGTTAATAACAGCTATTACCTGTGTAAAACTATATTTGTAAATAACGTGTGTGTGTGCGTGTGTGCATACTTATATATATCTATATCTACAGTAAAAGCTCTGTTATCCGGCATCCCCCGGGAATGGGGGATGCTGGTTAATCAAATGTGCACCATCTGGTGCGCTCCCCGGGCCAGTGTGCCGAGGGACAGGGAGGGGGGGCCCTGCGCAGGCTCTCTTTGCCCTGGGCTGTGGGCCGAAGAAGTGACAAGAACTCTGCTTGCAGCGGCAAAACCCAGAAGTGGTACTTCCGGTTTTGCTTTTGCCGCGTCCCTTGGATGCCGGTTAATAGAGTTTTCTGGCTAATAAAGTGCCAGTTAACACAGCTTTTGCTGTATATCTATATATAGATATGTGTGTGTGTGTGTAAATAAAATTACATATGTACGTAAGTTCATGGTTGCAAGTTTTATATAATGCTGTATCATTAAACCTGTACATAGTTAAATATCACTTGGTGTCCTTGGCTTCTGATCTGCTCTGTAGGAAAAGGAGGTGAGTGGGCCTGTAGCTAGGCAGCAACACTCCCCACAGCATACCCACTGAATCCCTTCAATTGGAGAGGGGGTACCTTCCACGTACCACCCGGGTTACACTTGTCGGCCTTGTTGCACATCGTGCTTTAAGCCATACAATTGTTGATTATCTTAGTTCTAGCTTGGGCTTTAGACCAGTCATACCTTTAGTCTAGAAACTGTCACAACCAAATTAAGTAGTGCCCATGTAACAAACAAGTAATAACCATTTAAAACAGTTTTTTCTGCACTAGGTTAACTAAGGGTCAACAATAATGATAGTAACCGCTTTTTTCTGCGCATGTCAAAAAGAAATTTATTGCTGCGCCACTAACAGAGATAAAAACTTTTGCCTTCTTTGCTTTATATAAATCATTATAATTGGTCAAAGAAAACAAGGAGTAACCCTGTGAAAATAACACCCTAGCAAAGACCGCTAGATAACTGGCGATTCTAATTAGATTTATGACGTGGCGAAAAACAATTGGCTATCATACAAACAAAACCCGCTTACATTTTTCGCAAAGTCGAAGACAACTCTGCCCACACCTTGGAGTAAATCTGACAATTTGATCAGTTGTCAGCGTCTTCCCGCCGCGACCTCCCTGGCGTACCCTTGCCCCGCATGCCCGATAAGCCGACCGCCGGCCCGTATATATATATCTGCAGAACGACTGAACGACGGTCTCTAAGCTGTAACTAACTATCTCTGACCTCCGTCTTACACCACCTTGACGTGAGTAAACAATCTTGCTTTGCAACCAATAAGCGTCCGCCTAATTAATTCCACTCCACGCATCACAAGTACCCACCTGACGGCCTTCTACGGCCACAGACCCTTATCTGCCCGTGTGGGAGTCAGGGAGAGCTGCTGGCCGGCTGCCCTGGGTCCCGACAGAAACCATCTCTGACTCTGCCCTACCTGCAAAGCTGTGACTTGCCACTAGAGGCCTGGTGAAAAGGGAGGTCACTTTCAGCCCTACTTCTCTGTGATTCTCCATGCTTTGCCTGTCCTTCGCCCGTCACAGCAGCAGCGTTCTAGACTGCGGGCAGGGGAGGGAGGTGATGAGGTCCTTCAAAACAAAGGCTGAAGGACTTGGTAGGGGGCTGTGTGAGGAGCTTGCTGCCTGCCAGACTCCTAGCACCACATGCACCAGGCTTGCTGTCATGGGCGACTGGTGCCTCTTGATCTTGGGGGAACACCAGCAGCTGATCACCGACTGAGAGTAGGGGGGTCCTTAAGCGGCCAATGGACACCAGCGATGGAAGTGCCAGTGGCAAACCCAGAAGTGCTGCCAACGCTTCTATCAGCACCCCCACATTCTCAGGAGAGGGCACAGGCCATCACCCCCCACTCTCTGGCCAGCAAGGGCCAATCTCAGGGGGGACATATGCTCCCCCATACCCTTCCTACGCATTGCCTATGCTTGCTGTCACACATACCTCTGGGTATACATCCCAGCCACACATGTCCCTCACGCTGTACTCAGTGCCTGAGCAACTTCACCATTTGCCCTTCTTGATGCCCCTAAGCACCTGGGCAACTTCAGCATTCAACCCTTCTTAGTGCCCTCAGGCCTGGTAGAGGCAGCCCAGGCAATTGCCCCGGGAAGCCAGCAGCAGAGGCAGCAGTGGGCACGGGGATGGGGGCTGTGGCAGCAGCAGCAGCTGATGCAGCCAGCTTCCCCTTAAATTGACTTCACTCTGCAACTGAGAGCGGAATCCAGCCACAGCCAGCTCCCACATCCACACACGCAGTGGCAGAGCCCCATGCCTGCAGCCGCCCCCAAAGCAGTACTAAACAGGGACTATAATATTAGTTCTGCTTGAAATACAAGCAGCTATAAAAACTAATAGGAGATAATAAAGAGACCTGCATCTATGGGCTTGGGATGTCTCCTAAGAAGCTGCTCCCAGTACTCCCTGGTTGTTTAGGCTGGCTAAGAAATCATCTGGACATTAGGAAGAACTCTGGACATTAGGAAGAACTTCTTCACAGTTCGAGTGGCCAAGGTCTGGAACGGGCTCCCAAGGGAGGTGGTGCTCTCCCCTACCCTGGGGGTCTTCAAGAGGAGGTTAGACGAGTATCTAGCTGGGGTCATTTAGACCCAGCACTCTTTCCTGCTTATGCAGGGGGTCGGACTTGATGATCTATTGAGGTCCCTTCCGACCCTAACATCTATGAATCTATGAATCTTTCACTTCACATTCAGGGGATCACTTGACTGAGGCAAGCCAGAGAACTCTGCTTGTGCTCTTTTTTGACTCAAGTTCTTTCCCGTTCCTCTTCTCCCCAGAGACACAACGCTGGCTGCAGTTATAGCAAGGCAAAAAGTCTAGCCCAGAAGTCTCCTTTCCTTTCTTTACAAAGGAAAGCTACTCTGACCCAACATAAGAATATCAGCGCTAAAAAAAATACCTAACTCCTTCCATATATGTATGTTGATTTTTTAGCTTTAAGCACAACTCACCTCTAAAAATTGGCAGGAAATAATACAGAGACAAGCATGCTCAAACTGATTCCCTCTCCTCTCCATCACACACTCATTTCCTCTCTCCCCTGTTCTTCTGAGGAAAGGAGGAAAGAAAGGTTGTCAAAAAATGTAAGGACAAAAACATGACAGACAAAAATAATGAGGGTACTTAAAATGTAGTAGTTTTCTTATAATTATAGGGAGAAAAGCTGATTTTTATTTTAAAAATACAGCTTTAAAAATTTAAAGAGCACTAAATCCAAGTGTCAGCAATATATAACTTGGAATTTGTCTTTCAAGCCAACTAGCTTTTTAAAAAAAATAGTAATTTAAGAAGCATTTTATTTGGATAATCTATTTTACCTTGAATCCTACTTTTTTTAAAATTTTGTTTCAGAGATAGAGATATTTACTTGATAATATTTTTGCATGCAAATACCGATATCAAATTTGCCAAACTTATATTCCAGTAGCATATGGAGAAAAAAAAGTTACAAAAATATTGTCCTAAAATTATATTGTGTTGAAAGATGTTATTTCTTAATTAGGGGCAATAAAAAAGTGTTTATTTACTGAGTCCTGGTATCTTTTATTAGACCAACTCAACTCATAGTTGGAAAAATTCTTCTTTGCAAGCTTTCGGCTTTCAGGATGAAACACCCTTCATCAGGCTGAGGAAGCATCTGCAGCTGGTCTGTGCCATTTGATAAAGATTGAAACAAAAATCATTGAATTTTACTGATCAATAAACCTGAACTCCACTTCATTATATATTTTCTAAAGTATTTTCTTTACTCTTACTTTCTTTAGGCTTATTTCACATTTACCTCCCTCAACAGTACAGTACAAAAGAGAAAACAAAGTATGGAATATATATGCATACTTTCAAAGAAATCTATTTTAATGATGCACTAGGGGACTGCATGTGTAACTCCAATTAAAATCAATGTTATAATCAGTATGACTTCATGGTGGAATTTAATTTTAAGTTTCTGTAACTGCATTCAAAATAATTTCAAACCATCTGAACTGTGATTTGGGTCTTCCAATAGCATTATGCCACAACAGAATTAACTCCAATTATGTGCGTGTCTGAACACCTACATCAAGATAAAAATTCCGGAAAAAGTTTCACAGTATATTGTTTAATATAACTAAACATTCAGATGCAAAACAACAACTTTGAGCTGAATCGGAAAACATTTGTAACATCTTGTGACAGAGAGCCTAGGGCTCTCTTTGAGAGAGAAGCAGCCCAGGGAGAGCCATGCAGAGAAACAGAGCACAGCTGCAGCTGGGTTGCCACAGACTAGCTAATAGGTTCCTATAGACATGCGGGGTGCCTATTCCAACATGCTGGGAATCCAGCGTGTCGGAGCAGACTCAATTAATCGAGTCTGCTGGAGCATGGAAACTGACACACTCCGACAGCCTTCTGCATCACATGTATCAGCATCCCCATATGTCCGTGTGCTGAAAAAAATGGCGGTGGGGCATTTTGAAATAAAACACATTCAATGAGCTTTAGCTCAAAGTGCCCCGCCATCATTTTTTCAGCGCAGGGATGCACCGGGATGCTGATACAAGTGACGTGCAGGCACTTTTAATTAGCACAGCTTGCTAATTAAAGAACCCGATACCACGTCCCAGAATACACGTAAAAATGCCCAATGAAATGATTTAGGGGGCACCTGCATACAACCTTAGAGAGTCACCTAACTGGAAGGAGGCAGGGCCCCGAGTAAGATGTAAGGCAACCCCAGAAGCAGGTCAGGCAGACTGGCCTGGACACTGAAATGGGAAGAGCTCTGCAGAGGGGCTGACAGCCAAACAGAGCGTGCCAGGCCTGGAGAGAGCAGAAGTAGCCGAGGACTAGCAACAAATTAAGACCCATGGTTGGGTAGGAGTTTAGTTACAACCAGAAGGGCTTGTGTTTTGGTTGCAGTTTCATTTGGTGCTGTGGGGGGAGTGTGCCAGGAGGGTCAGGTGTCCAGGCAGCAAAAGGAAACACTCAGGTAGCTCAGATGGAGCCTGATAGTTCGGGGGAGAGGGGGACTGTAAGGAGTCGCCTGGAGGTCCCATAGCACCTGAGGGGCGATTCCACAACACCCACAAGAGGCAATTACATTCGTGCCTGAGAGGCACAGACCAGGGGCCAGAGGCCTGGAGCCCAAGAAGAGCAGAGACAAGTGCTGGGTGGGGGGAGAGAGAGAGTGCACTCAGGGAGGCTCAGCAGTCCAAGAAAGGGCAGAGATAAAGGCCTTGGATGGCCAGACAAGAAGCCAGGAACCCCAACACTCGGTTTGGTCAATGGACTAGAGGTAGAGGGCTCAGCAAAAGAAAAAGGGTGGAAGCTGAGAAGGCTGAGGCTCAACACAGAAACAACGGCAGCTTCGCTCCAAGACCCTCAGGGAACCTCCTTCCTACTAACATAACAACACCAAAGGCAGGGCAGGCGAGCAAAGGAGGTGAGGGCTCCTAGAATTGGAGCCTGGGTAGGAACTGTGTGCCCACCACAGGCTGTCACAGTCATCCTGAGACCCCAAACTGTCACACATATGTAGGGACATATAAACTCATGTTTAAAAAAAAAAAATCATCAAGCTGGGCCCCTAGTTAGTTCCTGCAGAAACACAGATTTATGGTTTACAGGACCTGCATTATCTTTTATTTAAATATTTTACATATTATATGTACGTGTTTTTAAATTCAATTTTAAAAAGTAATAAATTAACCAATTCAGATAATGATGCCCCTATATTTAGAACACATTTTGAATCTATTTGAAGAGACAGTTGTTAGGGAAAGCCAAAGGTATAGGGCAGTGATTCTCAACTAAGGTGCTGCAGGGCCTTGAAGTGCTGTGAGATCTTTTTAAGGGTGCCACAGGTGGTGTATAATACTACCACTGCTAGCTTTGCAAACACCTAAAGATTCACAAGATAAACCCAGAGATTTCAAATGGAAATCCATAGTGTCAAAAACATTTCTAACTTGTGGTGGTCTTTTAAATTCTTTCTGATTCATTTTAAATTTTATGTTTTCACCCTTTCCCATCTAATGTTACTTGTCCTCTTAAGCCATGATACTTTAAACAAGCTACTAGTGTGCCTTATGCGAGTAGTCATATTGATTAACTGTGTTAAATATAATCTGAATCAAGTAAAATTACTCAAGTAGTTTCACACTTTACAGGAACAGATTCTTAAAAATCAAGTACTTAGGAGCAGAAATCTAGCTGTCTGTCTGAAGTGCTATCAGTAGGGATACACTCAATTCACAGATCTAGCTGATTTTTTTCACAGCATCTTCATAGCCCTGGGCTGATTCTTCATGGCTTCAATGCAGCTCCCCTCCATGCCTCTGACTGGCCGAAGGGGTTGAGAAACCCACCCTCTCCTGAGAAACAGCCAGCCTGAAACTGAAAAGCACTAATTAACACCAGATTCTACCAAGCCGGTGTTAACTCCCTTTTCAATTCAAGTAATTACCTCCTACTCTTCAGCCTGATTACCCAATTAAAGCCCCAACCTGGGACTTTGGGGCTACAAAAACCCAGGGAAATTTGAAAAATCCCTGCCTATGGCTGTGAAAGGGACACAAAAACACACACTAAGAACCAGCAACAATATATTCAAGAAACACAAAGCACAAAGCAACAGTGACTTAAAAGTAAACCAGAACAAGACTTGTAAAAAGCACTCAGCTTGGACCTGTCCTTCTGCCCAGTGCTCATTTCAGTGACAGACAGCAGTGCAGCAATTTAGCCCAGCAGCACACCTCAGCAGCAGTGTGCTTCTGGGCATTTAAAGTCTGAAGCACGGGAAGCCTGTGGTTCCTTGATTAGCCCCTGTCAAGGGCCAATGTCACCAGCTCGGGCTGGGACTTATTGTGTAGCCACAATTCAGTATACCCTGCCTTGTCTCCTGAGTTGATAATGTTCAGATCCGACGTTTGCTTATGCTAACGTATCTATATGTTTGAGAATGACTGTGATGTTATGTGAGAGTACAGGCAACCCCCATTTAACACTGTTTCACTTAGCACTATTTCGTGACACTCATTTTAAATTGACACCCTATTTCACTTAGCGCTCAGCGAGTTTTGTTATAACGTTCGCGGTCACCATCTTGGGCCATTAAAAACAACTGCAGTCACCATCTTGCGTTGTCAAATAATTTCAGTTTCACTTGATACTCATTTCACTTAAAGCTCGTTTTTTCAGGAACCAATTAAGAGCGCAAGTGGGGGTTGCCTGTATGATGACCCCTGCATGATTCCCTTGTTGTGCGTAGGTCACTGACAGGCCCAGTGCTGGAGCCCCTAAACCATTGACCTGTGGTGTGACTGCACTTGTGCAACAGGTTGGAAAGTGTGAGAACGTGACTGCATGCACGCATATGTACGAGGTAATATTCTGCAACCTTCCAAGAGGAGGCTATAAACAGCAAGTGTGCAAGGGATTGTGTGTGGGTCCTGACGGCGGGTTCTGTGTGGTGGGTTTGGTTTGGTGGCTTGTGGATCACGGTTTGTGCATGAGTTTGTGAGCTTGATAGAGAGAAAGAGAGAGAGAGATTGGAGCTGTGAAGAGCCACATGAGACCTGGCCAGTCAGCGCGGCTATAGCTGTGAAGGTGTGCTGGGAGGCCGCCAGCAAAGTGACCATCTGAAGATCTCTATTCTCCTGATAAGGTACTGAAGCCAGGTGCCTCTTAGGCATTTGTCTGCCTAATCTGAGCAGCTGCCAGACCTTAGGGTATGTATATCCAATCGCAGGGTGTGGGAATTGTGAGTGTACCCATGCATATCTGTATTTCTGTGTGTCTTGCCATTTTTAAGTCTGTCGTACTTGTCCTCGTGTTCCTATTTATTTTATCTGTCATTATTGTCATCCTTAAATCCTCTAGTCATGATAGCATTAACCGCTGTGTGTAATCCGAACCCTCCAGTTGTATATATATTGTATACAGTACCTTAGTTGTCAGTAGTTTGTTAGGAGATATCTATATCTAGATAGATAGATATATATATATCTATGTATACATAGATATATATATATATATATATCTATGTATACATATATAGGATTTAGTTTGTTATAGTGGTTTTGTAGTTGTGTAGCTGCTATCAATAAACCATTAGAGTCATTCCAGTTACAATCCAGTCTCAGCTCTTAATTTATGTAAATCCTCCCCAATCAGCCCAGAGTGGCGCTGTGAATTAGATCAGTGAATGCTCCGAGGGATGCATTTGCACCCATCCTTTCAACTGTAGATTTTTCTTAATTAGTAATCAAAGTCTTAGTGTAACAACTGAATTCCCCTCCCCCTGAAACCTACAGTTCCCACATTTTTTGGCACCAGAAAGATCATTTTTTTCATGCCTCTAGGCAGATTTTGAGTTGCTCTCCCCTTCCCTCCCATCCCTCCTGCCCCAGATACGAAAGCAGTTCCTGCATTTTTTAGTTCCAGAAAGACCTTTTTTTGGCATCTCCAGGTAGATTCTGACAGTTGCTCCCCATTCCCCCTCCCCTTCCCTTGCTTGAAGTATGCAGGAAACCCATCCCCTGCGGAGAGATGGACAGCAGTGAGACCTGAAAAACACCGGCTGGATATTAACTTATTTTGCAATTCAAGCAATCACCTCCTAATATTCATCCTCATTGCCAACTGAAAGCCTTCCAGGAAAAGACAATCACTTTACACCTCCTCCAGCTGCAGTTGCAGGAGCTCAGACAGGGAAATGAGTAGTCTACCTGAAATGACTGTGGATTATCAGAAACAGCCATGGGGGATTGAATGATATTTGACATTATATTGTAGGTATTTGAAGTTGGACTATGGGTTTGTATGCCTTTAGGATTCCAGAACAACAGGCTTTTTCCTGGGACCTCTGTTTCTAGCCTAGGTCAAGGCTGTCTGACTTCTAAGTAGATGGGGGCTGCTAGTGGTTGCACTAGCAGGGGCCACCCCCTCCCCCGCCAAGGCTACATACCTGTGTGTGTGGGCAGACACTCTACCATGCGTGTAGTGGCAGACCAGATAAAAATCAACAATTTTTTAATTAAAAAAAACCAGATTGTTTTTATTTAATTGTATTTTCTTTTTTAAAGATTTTTTAAAAATAAACCTATATAAAGAAGAGTTTAAATTTTAAAATATGTTGAAGCTAAAAGATATCATCATGGAATAGGGATTATAATTTCTAATTATATACTGTTTGAGACAATACATTCATGTAACGTGACCTATTTATAAAACTTTTCTAAAACAACAAGCCATGGACTAAATTAGGGGCCCAATGTTATGGGGTTCCCAGAGGCTCCTCTATAGATTAGCAAAAATTAAAGAAAACCACTCTACCCAGTGGGACTCAGTACTCAGTCTACAAGATCCCATTAAGCATCTCTGTGATGCTTCATTTCAGTTCACAAACTGTGGATTTGTGTCTCCACAGATAACATCCTTGTTAACAGCAGTATATGGAGATGAGAGACAACACACCTGATTACCTACCCATCAGTCCTCTCATCTCCCTGGAAGTTTGTGTACACAGAGTCAAGCCTTTACCTCTCTCTAAGAGTGCAGTTTCAAGAAGTTAAATGAATAGAGGATTGTTGGGGGCACAGTAGATCTGGGCAAGGAGGAGTCTGGAGATAAATGCAAGGAGGGAGTGGCAGTAGAAACAAAAGAGAAACATTTTAAGTAGAAGATTCCAGACATCTAAAGGGATACGCTTCTGAGCATAGCCTCTCCACTGGTTCGATGTCCAGTGAGGGAATGGTATGGTAAAAGGGAAAACCTATCATGTCAGCAGACTTGTCAGGCCGTAAGAGAGAGACCCTGTTTGAGAATGTTTTAATTAAGTTCTTCTACCTGTGGGTAAAGCAGGCATGTGTGCAAAATACAAACAGTGCACAAAGAAATGCAAGGCCTGGTTGCCCAAATGAAACAACATCATGAGAAGTGCTCCTCCTCAGGAGGAAGCTGTATTGAAGAGGATGAATGGAACATGTCTGAACATGCAGGATCTCCAAGTTTATTATTTCATGCTTCTTTCTTAAGTACTGACCGTCTTCCCTGTCCATATCTTTCGGGTTGACTTCTGGACTACTTGAATTCTCATAAAAATGTTTGAGCAAAAATATAGTTATTTTATGGAACTACCGTATTTTTAATGCAGTTGTGATATAAAATAATGGCTGAAATAGTCAAATCTTTCTTTTACAGTTTCACTTCTAAAGTAGTACCGAGCGCAATGTGTAATACTAAATGAGAAGTACTCTAATGTCTGTATTGACTACTTTTGTTCAGGAGGATCCATCCTCAATATACAGGATTCTGACTATTAGGGGTGCACCAATAGAGATTTTGGCGGCCAATACCAATAGGTGAATTTTAAGGTGGATACGAATCTGATTTCTGATACAGCTGCGTGCAGCCAGTCAGTCTGTTGTCATGGAAGGGGAAGGGGGAAGGAAGGGGCATGGGGAGTAAATCAAGACCCCCCGTGGTGAGGGAGGGAGCGGGGCAGAGGCTTGGGCCAGCGCTCCCCAGCTGGGGTGGGGCAGGGCACAGGACAGAGCCATGGCTTGTATGGGGATGCCGGGAGGTAGGGGGTGGCTCCCGCCACTGCTTGCACCCTGGGAGGGCACAGAGAGGGGGGAGTGTACCCTCCAGATCTGCGTGGGGTGGGCAGGCTCTTCCCAGCACGTGGGGCGTGCAGCCACCCCAAATTTTGCCATAGCCCCTTCCCAGCGCCGCTACCACCCGCCCTGGGCACAGACTCGAGCACAGCCCCCATGTGCCGGAAGTGCAGCCCTGAGCGCAGCCCCACAGCCCCAAGTACAGCCTCCATCTACCAGGAAGAGCCCGGCACACCCCAGCCCCAGCCCACAGCAACATCCCGCTCCGCCTCCGCCCCATGCAGAACCAGGGGGCACATGTTGCCCCGCCAGGGTGCATGCAGCAGCAGTAGCCGCCCCTCACCTCCCTGGACAAGCTACAGCTCTGTCCCGCGCCCTGTCCTGCCCCAGCTGCGTAGTGCCGGCCCCAGCCCCACTCCCTCCTTCCCCGTGGGAGGCCTTGATCTGCCCCCCCATGTCCCTTCTTTCCCCCCTCCCCTTCCACCACAACAGATTTACCAGCTGCATACAGCTTTCCAAGCTGCCGGGCTGTGCTCATTGATGCCTGCATGCTGTGCTGCAGCTGTACGCATGCACGGGCATTTATCAGCCAAATTATGGGTGACATCAGGCCGATTTCTGATACAATCAATTCTCTTTATATCGGTCCGATGTATTGGTGCACTTTTACTGACTATCCATCTCCAACATCATCATCACCATCTACAGTTTCTGAGTTATCTGCTAATGATACCAGTGTTCCAGTTAAATGTATGCCACATAGTATATCACCTGTAGCAAAAAAAGAAAAAAATCATCATCCACAAGCAACCATAGATAAGTTTGTAATAAGAACCAGCAGATTACAGCAAGAGGTAACTGATAGAAAAAATGCTCAGTTTGTTTATGCAAGAAACTCTCCTTTCCATATGGTTGAGAACACACACTTCATTGACATGGTTCAGTCATTATGACCAGGATACAGTCCACTGAACAGAACAGATAACAGCAGGCAAACTGCTGGATAAAGTGTATGAAAGAGAAACTAAAAAGTGAGCAAAAAGTCTAGAGGGGAAAATTGTTAACCTGAGTCTTGATGGGTGGGGCAATGTCCACAATGATCCATTAGCATGTGCTTGTGTGACAACAGAAGAGATTGTCTACCTTACAGAAACAATTGATACATCAGGAAATGCACACACAGCTGAATACTTGCAAAAAAGCTATAACAAACTGTGGGGAAAAAAATCAAATGTCTAGTACGCAGCTTTGTCACAGACAATGCTGCAAACATATCAAAGGTGAGAAGAAATCTAGAAGAAAGTGAAGAAAGCCCCAAGCTAATAAAACTTGATGCACCTCTTAGCCAAAGACTTTAGGGCTCCAGAAATAAGGGCTAATGTTGTTGAAATTGCAAAATACTTTTGTAACAACCACATTGCCTCAGCTGCTCTGAAGAAAGCAGGAGGAACCAAACTAACTCTCCTACAGAACGTGCAAGGGAACACAGTAGTGGACTGTTTTAAGCGATATATATTGAGAACTTGCCTAGTCTGATGACAATTTGTGAACACAATTGTGACAAAAGAAACGGAGCTGTCATAGCCAAAGTTCACAACTTTGGGCTAAAGAAAAATGTTGAATGTACACTGACTATTCTGTAGTCCATTTCTGTAGCCATGAAGAAAGTGCAGGGAAATTGCTATTTTATTGCTGATGCTGCTGAAATCTGGAAGGAATTGAGTGAGACCTTGAAAAGAGAAACACTCAATGACAGTTAAATTACAGGCATTAAAAAAGAATGGATCGAGCACTATCTCCAGCTCATTTTCTTGCCAATATTCTCAATACTCTGCACCAGGGTCAATCCTTAAATGCTTAAGAAAAGAAGCTGGTTAAGACATGGACATCCAGCAATCATCCCTCCATAATACCAACTACAATACATTTCAGGACTAAGGATGAACCATTCAAGAAATATATACATTTGCTGATGAGGTTTTAAAAAAACCTAGTACTGACCAAAAGAGACAATCTAGTGAGCAACCTGAGGATCAAAGGGAAACTGGGCAACAGTGACCATGAGATGATCACTTTCTCCATCCACCGTAAATCAAGAAAATCAGACAGTAGAGTAGAAATCCTTGATTTTAGAAAAGCTGACTTCCACAAGCTTAGAAGATTGGTTGGCAAGGTCCTGTGGAACCATGGTTTGATGAGGAAGGGAGTATAAGAAGAGTAGTCATTGCTCAAGGAAACAATCCTAGGAGCACAAAGGAAGTCCATTCCCTTTTGTAAGAAAGGCAGCAAAAGTGCTGAGAGACCTCCTTGGCTCAATAAGGAAGTCATGGACCTCCTGAAATTAAAGAGACAAATCTACAAGGGATGGCAGTCAGAAATAACCACCAAAGAGGAGTACTCAGCAATAGCCCGCACCTGTAGGTAGCGGATTAGGACAGCAAAGGCACAAACCGAATACAAATTGGCAACTGGAATCAAGGACAACAAAAAGTCCTTCTTTAGACATGTAGAAAATTGTGAGGGAAATAAGGGAAGCATAGGGCCCCTGATGAATTAAATGGGACAGCTAATAACCAACACTCAGGACACAACAAAACTCCTGAATTAATACTTCACGCTGGTATTCCACCAGTCCAAGGATGGTAGGCTGCTTGACAGGATACAGGACGATCAAGGTGGAGGTGACCTCCCTCCCATAGTTGGCGAAGATCTTGTGGGGGCACACCTGCAAAGCCTAAAAATCTACAGGTCAGGAAGACCAAATGAACTACACCCGAGAGTGCTAAAAGAACTGGCCGACATCATCACACAACCTATGGCAAAGTTACTTGAAGACTCATGGCACTTGGAAGAGGTCCCAAAAGACTGGAAGAAGGCCAGTGTGGTGCCTATCTTTAAGAAAGGGAAAAAGGAGGACCTGGGGAATTACAAACCAGTCAGTTTGCCCTCAATCCCTGGCAAAATCCTGGAAAAAATTATCATAAAATCCATTACTGATAAGTTAACAGAAGGCAGTATTCTGAAGAATATCTAATATGGCTTCATTACAGGCAGGTCATGCTCATTTTCTTGTTTCCTTCTACGATCAGGTAACTCACCACCTGGATAGGGGAAATGAGATTGATATCATATACTTGGACTTCAAAAATGCCTTCAACCCGGTCTCCCACAACGTCCTCATGGTAAAATTGGGAAAATGTGGTCTTGACTACTTTATGGTCTGGTGGCTGTATTAGGGTAGCTTGTCATATTTTATGTTTTAAAGTTGAGTAATCAGCCGCTGGGGCCCATGAATTTGGTAGGTCCCTACTCATAGAAGACTTCATAGCTCTGGTGCTGAGATTAAAAAAAAAAAAAAAAGAGTGGGAGGGTGTTAGGGTAGCTTTTCTTATTTTATGTTTTAAAGTTGCACCTGTTTATAGAGTGGTGAATTATAGCATTGTTTAAAGTTTTCTTTTATATTAAGGCTAATGTTCTGTATAGCCTCACTGTTATCTGAACTTTTCATTTTGCTGGTGTTTGCAATATCAGCTGGCCTTGTTTCTTGCAAGCAGCTTATGGCCTTGAGTTTGCTCACATAATGTTTCTTTCCTTTTTCTATCACTGTGAGGAGTTTTTCTAACACAACATAGTAATAGTTTTGTTACTAGCTCAAATTAACTGAACTTAGCACTAACCAGCTAAATCATAGGTATGAAATGATTGGATATGTTAATGAAAGGTGATAAAGGAGACCAATGGACAATGCTTAAAGTAAGAAGGAATATGCTGACAGGATAAAATATGAACAATATGCTGACTGCAGAGAGACCAATCCAAAAGCAAGGAGTCAAGTTAAAGAAAAGCATAAAAGGGGGAAGCAAGAAAGTTAAGTGTGTCATCAGCATCATCATCATCTATATCTTGAATCCAGCTTTCAACACCTGTCTGGATCATCCCAGCCAACAATACACCCTTTGCTTCAGGAACTGAGTGGCTGTCTTTTCTGTGAAGCAAAGTATCATCTGGGATTGGGTGAGATCATTGTATTAAGTGTTTTTCTCTCTCTGAATATAGAAACTGCTACGATAATACTTGTACTAACAAAGTTAGACTTTGATTTTAGGACACTGAGTTGCCTGTGTTCGTATTTCACGTTCCATTTAAGGGTTAATAGTGCTTTAATGATTCCTAAGCACTATCTGCTGAGCAGTGGTGGGAACAGCTAGGTAACTGGCTCTGAGGTAGGACCCAGAGAGTATTGATTGACGGAACTGAGTCAACATGGCGGAAGGGGACCAGTGGCGTCCCTCAGGGTTCAGTAGTTGGACCAGTGCTTTTCAACATGTTCATCAGTGGATATTAAAATGAACTGGCAAAATTCACTGACAGCACCAAACTATGGGGAAGTGTGGTCATGCCTGAAGACAGGCTGGCAATAGAGGCCAACTTGGACAGGCTTGTGAGGTAGGCGGATCTCAACCTGATGACATTTAATACAGAGAAATGTAAAGTAAAAAATGCTCCATCTGGGGCAAAATAACCTGCAACACACTTAGAGACTCAGCAGTGCTACGCTTGCCAGCACCATATCTGGACAAAGCCTGGGTATCGTGATAGACCACAAAATGAACATGAGCCACCAATGCAATGCCATAGCTGGCAGAACTAAGCAAACAATGGCATACATCTACTGAAGCATTTTGAGCAAGGCTAAGGATGTCATCTTCCCGCTCTACTTGGCCTTGGTGAGACCACAGCTGGAGTACCCTGGCCAGTTCTGGGCGCTGCATTTCAGCAAGCATGTGGAGGAGCTTGAGAATCCAAAAGAGGGCCATGAGCATGATTAGAGGCCTATAGAGCAGGTCATATGAGGAGAGGCTGAAAGACTTGGAACTGTTCAGCCTGGAAAAGAAAAGACTCAGAAGGGACTTGGTGGCAGCCTATATCAATGGTGTACATCATGGCCTGGGGAAGCATCTGTTCAGCAAGGCCCCCCAGGGGAGGATAAGAAACAATGGGCACAAATCGATTGAAGATCGCTTCAGAATGGACATAAGGAAAAACTTCTTTACAAGTCAAGTGCCAAGGGTTTGGAACAGGTTCCCCCCAAAGGAGGTATAGTAACCCACCCTGGCAATCTTCAAAAAGTGTCTTGACCCCCACCTTGCTGGGGTCATCTGATCCCAGAGCTCTTTCCTGCCTACGTGCAGGGGAGCTGGACCCGATGATCTGTAAGGTCCTTTCCAGCCCCTAACATCTATAAAACACACAACTCCCTGGACCACTTCCTACCTTTGTAGAAATATAGCCAGTCTTAGACCTTCACCTATAACCAGCCTATCTTCCTCTATATGCCTCCAGTTTAGCCTTCTCTCTGGCCAAATGTATATACAGGTTTCCCTCACTTTATGCTGTACATGAGTTCCTGGAAAATGGCACATAACTCAAATTTGCATAAAGGGAACCCACTTTACAATGTAACAAATAGGGTTACATTTCAAGACCTCGACTGTACTGACCCTCACACTCATTTCTACCACTTTTACAAGACAATTTTGGTACTCACCAACAGCAGACAGTACACACAAGCACAGGACACTATCATAATGGGGATGGCAACTACAGAAACACGCGTTGCAGACAATGAGCAAGGAGCACAGACCCAGACAGGAGACTATATTTTGGTGCATGTCACTCCCACAATGCACCGCACAAAGCAGCTGACTGCGGGCTTCCACCCCACCGACTGCATAAGAGTGAATTTACCTTGTATGTAACAAAATTTTGGTTTAAAAAGGGTCATCACATAAGAGCAAATTTGAACATAGAGAACCCGCATAAAGTGAGAGAAACCTGTATACAAAAAACCCCCGCAGCAATCTCCTACCTAAAATATACAAGTAATTTGTTTTCATTGTGAACCATACAGGTTCTATAGCATTAGATACACAACAACCCCTACACAACACACTATTTATTTAAAGCATCTAGAGAAAGTGCCTGCAGCCCACTTTAACAGCCTAAGAAATCAAAGGCTTTGAAGCAATTTGGATGCATAAGATATTCCTGAATAATTAATCAAGCTTATTTTTCTCTCTCTGATATTTTAAAGTAAACAAATTAATATTTGTGTTTACACTGAATTTGTTTTAAAAACAAGTTCAAATAGCCTAATAATATCCCATCACGAAACTACATACCTTTCCCTTGTGCTTATAAAAACTGCTGCCTTCTTCCCAACTTAATTTTCCAAATGTAGAGAGTGTATCATATGAAAAATGTGTAATGTTGTGTGGTTGCATAAGCTATTCAGTAGGCCTGTGCAAAGTGGCAAGTATTCACTTCGGATTTGTCCGATACAGAGGACAGTGATTCAGTTTGGAGATTCAAATCACTGTCCCAATACGATTGAGTGGAATCAGATCTGAAAGATTTGGTGCCGCTTCGGTGATTTGGCCATACACTAAACAGGCAACTGACACAGCTGCCTCCAGCTGATAAGTCAGTCAGGGTTGGGGGAGGAAAGGGGCAAGGTGCCCAGCCCTGGTGCCACTTGCCAAGGCGGGGGGGGCGGAGTGGGGAGGGAGCAGGATGTGGATGCAGCTCACTCTGGGCAGAAGAGGGCAAGCGGCAGCAGGGCATAGCCCCCGCTCCTAGCGCTGCCGCGCTCACTTCCCATGTTTCCCCACACTGGCTGGCAAGCAGCAGCAAGGCAGAGTCCCTACTCCCAGTGCTGATGTGGGTGCAGCAGCACTAGGAATGGGGACTGTGCCCTGCTCCTGCTTGCCCCCTTCTGCCCAGAGCGAACCGTGCCTGCATCATGGGCCCCCCCCAACCTCGCACGCCGGCTGGGCAAGAGGCAGCAGGGCATAGCCTCTACTCCCAGCGCTGCCATGCCTGCATCAGTGCTGGGAGTAGGGACTCTGTGCTGCTGCCACTTGCCAGCCGACGCGGGACGGGGGTGGGGGGAGGCAAGCGCTACCACCATTTGCCCAGCTGGTGTTGGGGGACGGGCACTGTCGCTTGCCAGCTAGTGTGGAAGGGTGTATGATGCGGGTGCGGCAGCAGTGGGAGCAGGGGATATGCCCTGCTGCTACTTGCCCCCTTCGACCTGGAGAGAGCCTTGCCCACATCCCACTGTGGCTGGGCAAGCAGCAGCAGGGCATAGCCCCCACTCGGATGCAGGCACGGTAGCGCTCGACCGCCCCGCCACCCCCTCCGCCTTGGCTGGGCAGCTTGTCCCAGCCCCAGCCTCAGCCCCAAACCCTCCCTCCCTCCCCCATGCCCTTTCCCTCCCCCCTCCTCCAACCCTAACAGACTTACCAGCTGGAGGCAGCTATGTCAGCTGCCTGTTTAGTCTACGCCTGAATCTTTTCTGAATCAATTCAGAGCTTTTACTTGGTTTCCTGATTCGATTCGGAGATTTGGTCCCCGAATCAGGCCGAATCTCCTTCAAATTGAAATCAGCTACCAAAGAATCGCACAGCCCTACTATTCAGCACTATTATCGTTCTTCAACAGACAAACTGTCTACTTAAATTAAAGATCCTTCAATCAAGCAAGTGAATCAAGTTAACTATGCATCAATTTTCTTGGTATAGTGTAAGTGACCAAACTACAGATTAGTTCATTTCAGCTTTGTATTTTCTTACCTTAACCGTAACTAAAAATATTTATATTTTATCCAAACATCCAGTATAATAGACCTTAAGAAGCAGTCAGAGCCACCTTCAAAAGAAGTTACTTCTAGTTCTGCAAGGACAAAAAGGATTGCTACACCTTTGTTTAGGCACAAAATTTAGGTGTGGACACAGCCAGATTGAAGACAATCTTATACACAATTTAAGGAGTGTTCTTTACAGTTAAAAAATATGGGTCTGATCCTGCAAAGTCCCTCAGATGCGACTCTCACTGATTTCCAAGGGATTTCTGTAGCATAGAATTTGATAAGCCCTTAATCAGGATCTATGCCCTCAGGTTGCTACATACTGCTTTTGTACAACTCAGAGCAATCAGAACATTTTAACTATTTAACAACACACAACATATGTAAGAAACAGTAATGCAGTAGCCTCCACATAGAAATGAGAATATTTAGACATCATAGTATAACACTTTGAGCAAAGTAGTCTATGATTTAATAAATAAAGCACATATATATGAATTTTAAACAGATAAAAGAGCTTGCTTCTTTTATTAAAACTAACAAGAATGATCTGAAATGGGTCAAACTGGCTCTTAATTTCCTAATTACATTAAACAAACAAACAAAAGGTAACTCTTTTGTTAAGCATGCAGTTTAAACCTACAAGAGAGATACTTAAAAGTAATCGAGCATTTTCTACATTGTAATAAAAAATTCAAACTCAGATCATCTCTAGAGAAACTATGTCCAGTTGTTAAACCAGGGGTCAGGGCAGATAAAAATGAACAATTTTTTAAAAACAAAATTAGATTTTTTAAATTTAATCATGGGGGGGTTGTTAAGATGCTTTCAAAAAAATTATGATAGTTTTAATTTATGATATGACCATGGAATAAGGATTATAACTTTTAATTATAGAGGTGCACCAATATATTGATCCATATTGGATTGGCACTGATAAAAGGAAAACTGACATTATTAGTAATTGGGGGTTTTTTGGCCAGGGTAGCCGATAATGTCACCGATAAATGTTGCGTGCATTAGCACACCTGAAGCATGCAACCAGGAATGCGGCTGAGCAGCTTGGAGAGCAGCGTCTGGCCAATAAGTCTGTGGCTGGAACAGGCGTGGAGGAGGGATGGGGTGCTGTGGGGCGGGGCAGATCAAAGCCCCCAC
This sequence comes from Alligator mississippiensis, assembly GCF_030867095.1. Taxonomy (NCBI): domain Eukaryota; kingdom Metazoa; phylum Chordata; order Crocodylia; family Alligatoridae; genus Alligator; species Alligator mississippiensis. Next base: position 222,606,151 of record NC_081826.1, on the reverse strand, counting down.
AGTGAGGAAGAGAGTGGGGCAGAGGCAGGCACTGCTCAGCTGGGGCAGTGTGGGGTGCGGGACAGAGTTGTGAGCAGCTTGTCCAGGGGGCACAGGGGGATGGCTCTCTGCTGCTGAGTGCACCCCCAAGGGAGGCATGGGGGTACATGCCCTCCGGATTTGTGCATGGGGCAAGGGTGGGCTGCCCATTCGTTGCGAGCTCAGGTCCAGGTGCTGCACCTACCTCTTCCTGACAGGAGGGGCTGGGTTGGAGCTGAGCTTGGGGTGGACAGGACAGGCGGCAGCGCTGGGAGGGGGGCTACAGGATGGGCTACAGCCACCCAAAAATTCCCCATGATATCTTTTATTAGGCCAACTAAATAGTTGGAAAAATTGCTCTTTGCAAGCTTCTGGACAAAAACACCCTTCTTCAGGAATAGGGAGAGTCTGTTGTTGCCAGAGATAACATCCTTGTTAACAGCAGCATATGGAGATGAAAGATATCAGACCTGATTACTCACCCACTTGTCTCTGCAGTTCTGTGTACACACAGTCAAGCCCTTACCTTTTTCTGAAAGCGCAAAGTTTCAAGAAGTTAAATGATCAAAGAATATCAAGCAACAAGAATGGACTTTTTCTGTAGAAAACAGTACTTAAATTGAGGCTCCCAGACCAGTGATTTAAATCGTGATTTAAATCATGATTGAAATTGATTTGATTTAAATCAAATCCACCCTGCCAGGGGTGGGAAATTATTTAGGCTGACAGGTCACTTAATGAGTTTTGGTGAGCTGTCAAGGGCCACATACATAAAATCTTTCAGAAGATATCATTTAACAAGTTATAGATAAAAAACAAATTATATAATAAAAATGAAACATCTACTATACCATATTTTAATTTTACTTCAAAAAATATTTTTGTCCTCATTTGTGTTTTTTTTGAGTAGTAAATTTAGAGGCAATTGTATAATAGCTCAAAATAAAGTCTTTTGTATATTGTGTAGGTGGGTATGTGTAAGGTGTGTTGGGGGGGGATGCAGGAGCTACCTTCACGCCAGGTCCCAGGAGCCAGCTGTGGCCGGGCGGGGGGGGGGGGGGGGGGGGGGAGGAGGAGGAGGGTAGCAGGGGGCACATGCAGCAGAACTCACCCAGGCAGTGCAGGTGCACTCTACCCCCTGCTCCTCCCCATCTGGCCCACAGCTCCCCCCCAGTGCTCTGTATGGGGCTGAGCCCTGCCTGCGTGCACCCAGGGCAGCCTGCACTGCACTCCTGCCTGCATCTGCCCCATGCCTGCCAATGACACTGCCCAGACCCAGCCAGCACACACAGCTTCCCAGTGGGGCTGCCTTTCACCCACCCAGCCACCAAATTGTGATGTAATCTAATCTGCAATCCCAACAGTCACACCTGCTGTCCTGTCACACGTGAATGACAGAACATGTGATTTTGGGATAAGAGATTAGATCCAAATTTCATCTTGCTTGCTGGGTAGGAAGAGCCCAGGATCATGAGCCTGAGCTGCTGCACCAGCAAGATGAAACCAGGGTGTCAACAAAAGGCTAATTGTCAATTGGGCCAGGATTGGCCCCAGCTGACAATCAGCTGATTGCCAAAACTTCAGCTGATGGGTACAAGGACCCCAAAATTAGCCAGATTCCAAGGGCCCCCAGGCCTTGGGATGAGTAAAAAACCCTGTGTGCCACTCAGCTGAGCAGCTCTTCAATTTACTAACTGGTGGGACTTTGTCAACATAGACCCTGCCCAGACAAGACTAGGTATTTATACAAAATACAAAATTGGAATTAGATTATCATATTCCACTATCCAGAAGACCTCTGTGGATCATGACATTTTCAAATAATCAAATAAAGAGACATCAGAAATGTTCTACTAATGTAGAGTGACATTGGAAATTACTTTGAAGAGTCCACAATAAATCAGAATGATTGCAATTCTTCTTGTGGAATCATAACAGCAATGCTATGCTATTATTTTGAGGAAGTGCTTATAACTCAAAGTTAAGCATCAAGACACTGGAAAGTTTTATTAGGCTCAGTTCACAGATGAGGAAACTGAGCCACAGAAGCAACTGACTTTTTTTTCATATACAATAACTAAACTGGGAATAAAATTAATTTCCAGTCTCCCAGGACATTATTTCAACAAATTTTAGCAAACACTCCCTTTTGGATGCCATTGTTCATTTTCTCTTTAAAGAAAAAACTGTTCAGGCAAATGCTATAAAGTATATTACAAAAAAAATTACTAAAGAAAACATCCTAATTCTCAAATCCTGCAGAACAGAATGAAACCAATTTTGAAACTAGGAACCGCATAGGAAGGAAAGCTCTATAATTATTTGTCTGAAAGTCTAACATATTGCTGTCACTTTTCTTACTAAAAATCAGATTAAAGAAGGGAAACAATTTAATTACCTTTTAAGACTATACTCATGCTGATAGTAGAGATAGTTTCAAAAGAAGGGAGACATAAGGTAGTAGACAAAGACATCATCTTTTATATTCCTGTTTCAGTGCCTGCCTCAGAACCAACATACTTAGAGATAATTTATTCAGCTAGACAATGCATAGCAATTAGCTGATTTGATGCTCTTCTATTGAAAGTGAGTTACAGTCACATCTAAAAGACAAAACAGATGCTAAATATTAATATGTGGCCTAAACTACACACATGAATACTAAGGGCTATCTATATAACACTAATGCCCCAAATGCTAAGTATTATACAAACTTATTGAAAGACACTTTCTGCTCCAAAGAGTTTAAAAGAAAAACAAGACAATCAAGAGGAAAAGGGTCAGGACAAAACTGAAGCCAAAGCCATAGTTTACTTATAGACTAAGGAATGAAAGAAAACTACGTAAATAATATTCATCTAGTGAGTCCTAAGACAAGAATCTCCATGCCAATATACTCAAAACCAGATAACTTGAGTAACCTAGACCTCCACTTAAAACAGCTTTCTTTCTTCAAGCCTAGACCCAAACTGCCTCACTAAAGCCATTCATTTCATGAGCCAAAAATCTAAATCCTATCTTTCTGGAGACACTGTTTGCCACCCTGTTTTGCCAACCGTACTAAAATGGAGGGTTCTATCCCAAATGGAGAAATAAAGTTAGGAGAACCCCCACCCCACAAAGAATACAAGACCTATAATAATGTAAGCAGTATGAAATAAATTAATAATCTCCAATAATTACAGGAGATGCTATTCCATGTTTTATATGCCTCTTCCTACACATAAAACCTGTCCCAATTAATTTACTGGTGATCATTTTTAATATCTCATACACAAATCCAAGATGAAAGGTCACAAATAACTCTAAATTTCTCAAAAATCCACCAATACATAAACTGAAGTAATTTTTAGTTGCTATATACCAATAAATCTCACAAACCTCTGCACTAACCATACTGGCTAAACGACCACAAACAAATTACAAAATAATAAAACGACCAGGTGTTAAATGTATTTTGAAGTGCTTTAATTCAATAATTCAAAACTGCACAGGTCAGACCTGTGAGTATGGGGCGCTACAGCAATTTAAACGAGGCTGCACTACTATGCAGTAGGCACATGTCAATCGAGATTGGTACTTAAAAATGGCCCAATCTATACAAAGGCTTTATAGTTTCCAGTAGAAAGACAAATCTTCCAACATAAACTAAGACAAACTACAGCCTATCTTTGAAAGTAGCTACTAAAACAGGATGTGAACACTTTTCCTAGGTTTGAACACATTACAGAATATGTTACCAAAAACATAAATAATAGCAAACTTTTGCTTATTATTGGTTTTTACATTTCCACATTTCCAATGCAGATCATCACTAAGTCCCCTATAATTACTCCATGACTCTAAATAAAATATCTGAAGAGCTCCCATGAGAGAAGCATAGGCACATAAACAGAATATAGTTTATAGTAGGTGCCTCAAATGAAAATCAACCAGAGGAAAATTATAAGAGTGTGATAAACTAATATACATGAAAACAGGAAAGCTGTCTGAATGGTCTCAAATCCAATTAGACTGAGCTTACATCTCATCCTATACTCATTATTTATGCAGTCTATGAAGCTTTCAGTGATTCACTGACCAGAAAAAAAGGAAAAATAAATTATTTTAAATTTGCATGCCTACTATTATTATAATCATCCACATTTACTATAAATAAAAGATAAAATAAGCTGTTTGTTCATTTGTTTTAAACCTTTCTCCCCCATTTTGTTTGCTTCATTTAGGTAAGTTTCACTAATGGTCAGATGCATCATTCTTATAAACTGCCCTTGATAAGCCTGTGAACATAGCTCCACTGGCTCTGCAAGAGGATTTCTACATGTAATAATTGAAACAAAGCTGGAATAAGAAACAAAAGATCAGGTGTGAGAACCCAGGAAGGGAGAAAGCATAAGGGGCATAGATTCTTATACATGTAAACTTTTGAATCCATCCAAAAGACCCTTCTAAATACAGGTAGACAGCAGAAAAAAAAAGCTTCTAATTTTTAAGGAAATTATATAAAGGCTGGATAAAATATATTTCACAGAAAAAAAATAAAATGCTTTGAAGGTAATTTTTTTTTTTTTTACCTTTAAGGCAAAAGTAAGTAGAAAAAGTAATGCAATAACAAGACTGAAAGTTTCATAAATGTATATCAGCTCTGAATACAAAAAGGAAGGTTTGCTGTAGCAGGTTGAGTTATGCAACTCATTTTTAACTTTATTTCCCATTAGTCTCACTGAGGTCCTCATCTGTTTCAGAAATAGACTGAAGTGAATAGACTTAGCATTAAGCATGCAGTTAAGCATTTGCAGCGCCGTTCACTTTACACAGGGTTCAAATTACACTGACTCTTGTAGGGATTGGAAGTGGTGGCGGTGGCAGAGAGAAGCCATAGGGCAGCCTGGGCGCAGGCTCTAGGTGGCTGCAGCAAAAAGCACCCAACAGCTACAAGAGGGAGGGGCCACTCTCCCCCCCCCCACCCATGCTAAACAACAGTTTCTGCTTGGCTGCCGGAGGCCTCTCATCTTTTATGGGGGAGCTCTTGTCTCTTATGGGGCTCAGCCCCCCTGAGCCTCCCCGTAATTTGAACCCTGACTTTACAGTTGTAGCCAGGTACCTTTGCCAAAAAATTCCATGACTGTATAACTGAATAACTCCTAAGTGACTAAAACTACTTAAAGCAGGGGTTGTCAATCAGGGGTACTTGGGAAGGCCCTAGGGTGTACATGCAGGCAGGCAGGGAAGGAGTGCTGCCACCCACCACCCTGCGCTGCCACCTCCCAGGAGCAGGGCCAGGGTGGAGCAAGGGCAGCGGCACCCCTCTGCAGGCTGCACAGGCGCCACCCGGCCAGCCAGTCGCCAGTGGGGACTCGCACACAGCGGCCAGTGCCACTACTCACCACCCCACATTGCCACTGCTTGGCTGCGCACCCTCCCCGCTCCCCATCCAGCCACCAGGAGTACACTTACAAAAAAGGTTGAAAACCCCGAACTTAAAGGATCACTTTAATGTGTACTTGCAGGACAAACATCTTCAGGGACAGTAGGAGGCTGCACCACACACACACACCTTCTCCAACCTGTCTCTGGTTTCACATGGACCAGGTAGCTTCAGCAGCACATCAATGGCAGGAGAGCTATCCCTATACCCATGCCAGGGTAAGGCAGTGACTGTGCCACTTCTCCCAATGTCTCTTCCCCTCCACAGTTCCACAGCCGCAGTATGAGCACAGCTTCCAGCCACTGGGGAGCTGTACTGGGCATGGCACCTGCAAATTGCAGCCATACTGCTGCTGCTTCTCCCTGCTTCCCTTCTGGCACACCTCCCAGCTGTACTGAGGGCACAGCTCCAAGCTGCCCAGCCTTAGCACAGCTCCTCACCAGCTGAAAGGGAAAAATGGGGGTGGGAAAGAAAGGAGAAGTCACAGCAGCAACACAGTTGGCAACTCCCTGGGCCCAGCGCAGGTCTACAGGCCTAATCTAGTGGCTCGACTGGCCGGATCTGGCATTCAAGCCATAGGTCACTGTTTTAAAAGATTGTCAGGGCATAGGTAACCCTTTATTTCTACTTATTCAGTCACCTCATCTCACATAAACATTAGCAATTCCAGTTACAGTTCAATCTTAGTTTGTAAATCACGTGCATCATTCATACATATCAAACCACTTTATATAAAGCATGTATGTAGCGAGTTCTGAGGCATACCAAGGTCACCCAGCTAACTGATGAAAGAGCTGGGAATAAAGCACATATCTTATGACTTCTAGGTCAGTGATTTATGCTGTGTTTCAGCCATTAATGCATTCACACCTATTCCAGCTCTTCAGAGCACAACCTCAAGACATCACACTCAATTAAAGGTATCTTCTGAATAATTTCTTTAATTTATTCCTGAAAAACAAAGTTACAAGAAAAAGACTGATTACACAATTTGGTGCTGTATTTCTCATCATCAGTTCTTCACTTCAGAAACTGTTAATTCACTTAGAATCATTTGCTTCCTGATAGGTGAAGAAGCACCTCTGGTGTGCCTTCTTTCCCTCCTATCTTTTACCTGTAGACTCACTGACCTGATGCAAGCAGTGGAAAATGAAGTAGCCAGGAATTCCTTACAAACGGACAATTCAGTCTCTCTCAGGCAAGTTCCTCTTCAACAATGTAGCCTTCCCTTCTCTATCCCCATACAGTTGCTGTTCTCACCTCTCAAAACGAACTTCCACTTTATTAGCTTTTGGACATTTGGTGTGTCGTTCAGTATACAAATTAGAGTTGCATCCATTTTTAAATAGCTGTTAATTAGTCTGCAATATTTTTAAATTATGGTTTTTACATTCAACTGTGGTACACTAACGTACATTGTCAAGAAAAGTCATCACTAGCCAATCACTATAGCACATTCACTAGAGCCATATTTATCAGTTATTACTATAGAGCTAGTGCAGACTTGAAGTTGTTCTACCCTAGAGTTTTTAGAAACTGTAACTGATGCAATCCCAAAATGCAATTTATCAGTTTTCCAAACATCAGTTTTCCACAACTTGGTCTGTGACACTCTCAATCCTCACACTCATCCACCCGCTCCCCCAGCAGTAGTTACTAACCCCTCAGCCACATCCCAGACCCCTCTACCAGGCCCACCATGGCACAGTGCCCCCTCAGCACTCAGAGAGCTCCAACTATCAAGAAAACTATTGAGCACCTATCACCTGATAGCATCAGGAGACTTCCCCTCCCCTAACTAGCCCAGCTCCTATACACATGACTACTTAGTTGTCCCAAATGGTCAGGTGCACCCAAAGCTCCTATGTTTTATACATTTCAATCCTGCCTATCCCCTTTCCAATATTTTGGACAGAGTTAGGTAGGCAATGTTTTGTTTTTATCTACACACACATACACGTAAAATTAATCAAGTCATCTGCACAGTGTTAAACAGGATGCTGTATAAAATTTGAAAGATGTATTTTGGTTGTGCTAAGGTGAGAAGTATTCTTTGTAGGGTTATTTGCAGTTGAAATGATTCACCAGAAAAAGCCAAGTATCATATTTACTCGAACAAGACAACCCCCAATAATTAGACTTTATGTATGGAAAATTAATAAATGTGTTATAATTTTCCAGATATAGACTTTAATTATTGGAGGTTTGCCTTGAATTTGTATGTGTTCCCCTCCCTCCCCCATGCTACAGAAGGGAAAATAAATCTGGGGGCTTAGGTGGCCCCCTTGCCCTCCGCATATTCCTTCTTTATTTTCCGCAAATATTGAAATGACCAAATTCAGTGACACATTTGCAGAAACCAAAATACATAGTTATACACATCTGCATTTGGAGAAAGGGAATTTTAATTCATATATTTGAATGTTACCTCTAGAACTGCTTGCACGGTTACATAAAAATAGTGTGCAACTTGTCACCTACAACTAAGCAGGTCAGCTGTGGAAGTGAAGAGGAAGTCAAGAAGTATGCAGTGTAGTGGCTTACCAAGACTTGAAAAAGAGCCAGCGTTGAGGAGGACTGGGCTTAATGGGCACTACCATAGATCATATTCAGAAGGGCTGCACTAATCCATTTTTGTGGTTAGTTCCCATCAGTATTTTTAACATGGGCTATGTGTTTTATAGTCATGCTCAGCATTGGCTTCATTTAATCAAGTTTTTCATTCAAAAACATTACTATAATACTTCAGATTTCTTTAAAAAAGTAAACACATCTTCCCAGCTTTGGGAAAAAGGACTTTAAAGTAAGGGTTTCAAACTCACCTCATGCCCCAAGCTGGATCCAGATTGTGGACCTCTTTGTATGCTGGAACCCCAGGGGCAAGTTACCTTTGCAGCTGTGGGGCAAGTGCTGGGACCAGCAGCCATGGGCCAACAGATCACGGGTTGAGTGGGGCTGTGTCAACCCTCAGTCATCCCCCTGCTGCTGACAGTCCCATCCTAACAGCCCATACCTCTGGATTCTGCAGCAGGGGCCCCTAGCCCCTATTTCTCAGGCCTACCAGTAGCCAGGTAGAGTGGCTCTTCAGGCTGCATGTTTGACACTCTTTCTTTAAAACAAGGAATACACATACATTTTAAGATGCTTTAGCAGCTGTCTCAAGCCCTCCTCCAGAAATACACATCCATATGCAATAAAGTTTGCTACGAAAACAATAACTATCTTTGGAAATACCTATATTTTTGGAAAAGTCTGTTTGCAAGCAAAGACCCTGAAATCTCTTTTATGATTATAACACTTACATCAGACACTGAGGGTGTGCGCTGAACATGCAGCCTGATATCACACTTCTTGGTCAGCAAGAAACAGGTGCAATGTTCTCACTAGAACTAAGCAGAACAGTATTTAGGTGTTTCAGATCTCTGCAAGTTCGCCAATTTAATTTTTCTAGCTATTGTAAACAATTAAAAAATGTTTTTCCAAATATCTTTCAGCCTCTGATTTACAGTTGGGTTGATCGTTACCAGAACTTGAGATCTTAAGCAGTCTGGCCTGTGAGACAAAGAATGACTCTTAAATCTGAGACAGGTAGTTAGTCACATTAGTCTGAAGTCAAACAGAAGGCAGGGTAGATTTGTACCTTGGAACAGCTAAATCAGAGGTGCACAAACTTTTGTAAGCAGCAGCTTACTTCATCGAATGATATTCTGCACTACAGCCTGTATCATAAGTGGTTTTATATTGCTTTTGTGCAATTCAGAACCTTGCTGTTTGTTTAGTGAAAACACTAGATACCTAAGGAGCAGCAATGCAGTGGCCTCCATGAAGACCATTTTGTGCAGTGTTGTACCATGAACTCAAAACGTTTTTATTTCTATGATTCCAGAACCAACCCAAAGATGCCACTTAGGAAAGCTCATGTAGTTCTATTCTGTAAAGTGCAAATCTAAATCTGGCCCTCTACCAGAAAAGGGTTGGGGACCCTGGCATTACCACAAACAGTGTTGTTAACATGGAGTAGTCTGACCCTGTGACTTCTGTAGTCCATTTAGCTATTGAGGCTTCCCCAGGGTGCACTTCATGCTCTAGTGAAGAGGTTTTCATATTTCCTAAAGTCACGTAGTCCTTTCATATCACTTCTGTCATGGAACCACCACCCCTGAGCTAAAGTCTGATGTGGAGTCAAGCAATTTGAACTGGCAATGGCGATGTATCACCTCCTAGCCCACTATGCAATTACTCCCAGTCTCTTTGTAGAACCCCTGCTGACTTTGCACGGAGCCCCCAAGCCCCACAAAATCATAGACAATGAGGGTTGGAAGGGATATCAGGATGTCATCTAATCCAATCCCATGCTCAAATCAGGACCATCTCCAACCATCTCATCCCAGCCAAGGTCTTGCCAACCCAGGTCTTAAAAATCTCTAAGGACGAAGATTCCACAACCGCTCTGGGCAGCCTGTTCTAGTACTTTACTACCCTCCTCATGAGAAACTTTTTCCTAATATGTAACCTAAACTTCCGTTGCTGCAACTTAAGACTATTGCTCCTTGTTCTGTCATCTGCCACCACTGCGAATAGTCTGGCTCCATTCTCTGTAACCACACTTCATGGCAGTTGAAGACTCCTATCAAATCTACCCTCAGTCTTCTCTTCTCCAGACTAACTAAGCCCAGTTCGCTCAGCCTTTCTTTACAAGCCATGTTCCCCAGCCCCCTAACCATTTTTATTGCCCTCCACTGGACTCCCTCCAATTTGTCCACATCTTTTCTGTAGTGGGAAGCCCAAAATCTGACAGTACTCCAGATGTGGCCTCACCGGTGCTAAATAGAGGGGAATAATCACTTCCCTCGATCTGCTAGCAGCACTCCCACTAATGCAGCCAACGTGCTATTAGCCTTCTTCACAAGGGCACACTGTTGGTTCATATTCAGCTTATTGTCCGCTGTAACCCCACAAGGTCCTGAGCTGCTCCTTAGCCAATCAGTCAGAACTCAGTTGGAAAACCACTACTCTAGTGGAACGATTCCCAACCAGGGTGCCCTGGGCTGCCACCAGATCTTTTGAAGGGTGCCAAGGAGATAAGCAAATAAGCTAAACAGAAAAGCCAGGCTGGCTTGTCCCTGCCTGAACGATCCCCTACCCCTACGACCAGAAAACTACTACTCCCCTGCATAAGGAGGTAAGCATTGTAGTCTAAAAAGGTGGAGAACCGCTGCTCTGGTGGCACAGGCCTTCAGGGGGAGCCCACCGGGCAGATCCAGATAGGGCACTGGTGCACTTACACATCCATTTGATTCCTGTTCCACGCGGTTTAAAACGACTTGCCTGGCAGTGGCAGCAGCATTTCTAGGCAGGCAGCACTGAGTAAGTCATGTGACCTCATGCCTTATTATCATCTACCCGATCCCTTCGAAACTCTTAATTCCCAGGTGTTAATGCCCGTGCCTTCTGTTGTTCTGGTCTGGACATTGCACCCATCAAGCTATGCTTTGTTCTACTGCACTATTCTCTGGGGCTGCTCCTGGCCACACAGCTTTTATTTCACAGCCCTGCCACTGGTTTTAACTCCTTCCAATTAAGCTACACTGCTTTTGGCACCCATCTTAAACTCCACAGCACAGCCTGAGGCCATGAGCCTACTAGTGAAACTGCTCGCTTATTTTGAACTGGAGAAAAATGGGTTCTGTGTTGCCTGTAGCCCTGCACCCCACCATGTGCCCCCCTCCAGAGCCCTGGTCGTTCTTTAAAAAGGTGTCTGTCTCTTTCTCAGGAAGACAACTGCACCCAGTGAGGCACCAGCCCATTTCAATGCTAGCCTCCTCCCCGCGCGAGCGCCCCCAGCGGCAGGGACAGAGGGCTCTTGCGCATGCGCCAAGAAGAGCCGGAGCCAGTGAGGAAGTCCTCCCGCGCATGCGCCACTGTGAGCCGGAGCCTATGCATGAGAGGGGTCCTCCCCTCCCGCGCATGCGCCAAGCGAACTGGGGCCAGTCCCCGCCCGCCGGTCTCACCTGCAGCGGTCGCACTCTGGCCTCCGGGCGCAGCGCTCCACGGGTAGCGCCCACAGGCCCTCACAGCCATCGTCGTCGCTCTCCTCCTCCCCTTCCGCCGCGGGCCGCGCCGCAGCCTCCTGGGCTGCCGCCGGCCCTTTGCGGGCCGCAGCCGGGCTCTGTTCCATGTCGCCGGGCGGGAGGCGGCCGCGCGGGGGCGCCAGAGGCTGCGGAGCGGCCGCAAGGCTGAGTCACGTGGTCAGGGAACCGTTTCCCAGCACCGCCCCTCGCGTGGGCCCCGCCTTCACGGTTGATCCACCAATCAGGGCGCCGCGTCCGGGCCCGGGGCGGGTTGCGCCGGGACGCTGCGGAGCAAGACGCGCATGCGCAGCGTCCGTCTCTGCTGACGCGCCGCGTTGCCTTGTGACGCGTGTGACGTCAGGATGTTGCATCCTGCCTGCGTTGGAGGGGTGGCACGCAGGCGCACCGCGCGCACACACTGGCTTGTCGCAACATTTGGTGTCGCTGGACTCCAGTGTGCGGGGCCCTTAGTACTGCTGCCCAAATGTGGCCCTGTGCTGCTTCTTTGTCCTGCAGACCCTGCCCAGGATGAGGCCTCGGGATCCAGGTGCATTTGCCACCCCTGCCACAGCTAACCAGGCAGAAGGGACAGTAGATGTCAATTTAAGACACGTCTACAAGTGCATTAGTGCCCTTAAATCAATGCAAATTGAATCTAGTACCTCCATTGTGAAATACTAGGAAAATGCACATTAGCCTGCCTTAAGAGTTTTTAAGTGATGCTTAATGTGCATTAGCTTATTTTAAGGAAACTAAGGAATCAAATAATTGTTTTTGCAAAAATCTTGGTGGTATAATAAAAGATATAATCTCTCTCCATAAGCCTCGACTCCTTTTAGCTTATTTTAATGCATGTTCACTAAATAGCAGGTTTTTCAGTGCTGCTTTAATGAGCATTAAAATGGGCTAATGTATTTTAAAGCGCCTATGTAGACACTATAGAGACTAGTGGTTTCTGAGAGGCCAGAGCTTTTGTAGGCAATGGCCTGTTTCATTTCATGGTGTCTGATGCAACAGGCTGTCACTTCCCAAAGCTCTTGCCTTCCAAATGAACTAGTCAGTCTCTAAGGTGCTGCCCTGTCCTACCTTCTTCCTAATTACAGGCTAACACACCTAACTCCCCATCTTAGTAGCACGTTTAGAAATGCTCACAATGAGTTTGAATAAATGCATGCTCTGTGTAAATGGTTAACCTTTTTTGCCATCCCAAAGCTATGCACTCAACTGTAATTCAAGTTACTGTTAACAGTAACGTGAACCAGTCCCAGAGGTTTATTCTCTTCTTTAGGGTAAAGCATGAAGCCTATGTACTCCAGAATACATGTTTGAGGAAGTATATTTTGTTGTCTTTTTATAAAGCATCAATGAATCATATTATTAACAATCTGTTCAATCTAGCTTTTAACAATACACCTAACATAAACCTAACCAGTGAGCTTGAGACCTAGTAATAGCAAAGTGTAACCACTGTACTGAGTGGAGTAAGATTTCTACCACTCTGTGGTGCTGCTGTTTTCCATTGGCTTCTGTGGGCTGTTGGTGCTTTCCCAGGGTGCACTTTATGCTCAGGTGGTACCATGCTTCAGGAGGAGCTGGGAGGAGGTGCCCTGAGCCTGCAAGGTTGCCTATGTTCTGACAGACTGCTGTCTGCTGACAACCTCCGGCAGCAGGGCCAGGTAACCCAATACCTTATGTTTAAAGAATGACTTGCATGAGATAAGCCTGTTTGTGAGTTGTTTCAGAATCCAGGCAAAATGTAAAGCACTTTGGATTTTTTTTATTACTAAATTTTTGGATAGTTTCAGCTGCCATTGCTAAATTACATAATCCATAACAAGTATGGGCGCACAGAACAAGCTAGTATAAATGCAGTTTAAACCTGAAGCAGACAGATGGACAAGCCTGTTAAACTGGTTTAAAGTTGCTTGAAACAGTTCAAAAGTGTACCTGGAAAATGAAGGTCATCCAGGCATCCTACATTGCATCACTCCAACATTCCTCCGCATACCTCCCTGCTACCAGTCCCGCTGTGCCATCTGCACCAAGTACTTATTGGGAATTGCATGTCCAAACGGTCCTAGAATAGACAAGTCACCAGCTATATGCTAAAATAGTTTTCCATGTGTGTGCCCACCCACAGATGCATAGATATGCATATGGAAAGTTTCTTAAATAATGACATAACCATTATGTCCATGGATTATAGCACTGAAATTATAATGTGCGAATTACAGTTTACCTTACAGAAAATCTCTACTTAAAATGTCCTTTTCTGAAGTTAGTGACTTAGATATGCTGTGTAATTGTGGGATTTTTTTTGGCTTTCCACCCAAATAAAAGCATTCCAGTATTTTAACTGTAATTTGCAAAGCAAGTGGAATGAATTCAGGCTTAAAAATGCTAGGGAGGAAAGAGAATTATTTAAGCTAAAGGACAATGTTGGCACAGGATCAGATGGGTACCAATTAGCTGTGAAAAAGTGTAAGTTGGAATTAGAATAAGGTTTTTAACCATCAGATCAGTGAGGTCCTGAAGCAGCCTCCCAATAGCAATAAGGAGGGCAAATACCTGACTAGATGTTTAAGAAAGATCTGGGTAAGATTGTGAAAAGGTTATATAACGTGACGGCAGAAGAGTGGACGTCATGAGGTAGGCGGTCTGTTCCCAACTACTAAATATTAGTTGCTATGAGAATTTTAAGGTGATGGGTGATTGTCCCAGGAAGAAGGTAGGACTGTTATTGCCCAGACTGCCAAGACTTAAATGTTTGGAAATAAGTGCACACAGTATTATTGCAGTAATACTAAAATAAGATCTAATTAGTTTATGTACTCTATATTTGATTTTTTTCAGGAGATGTGATGTTATAACCACTCTCAATTGGCTGTATTGTACAGGTAATCCATAAAAATGGTAATTGCTTCATTGTAAAATAGGGCATATTTCAGCCAAAGTTCACAAGTAGATCTTTGCTAGTACATGATCACGTTGATTGTTTTGAGCATTTGAGTGCATGAGGCTCTAATTGTGTACCTTGAGTGTAACTTATTGTCTAAATAGCTGTATTTGATTAAACCATGAAAAGTTTGCATTAAAAATCAGTTAAGACTAGAAATCTACACCCCCCCCGCCCCCATTTATACATGAAGAATTACTCAGGTAAATAGTCCAGAGTACAAAGTGACTTGCATAATTTTTTTTAGAACTGGGGTTCTCTTTTGTGCATTAATTCTTACTAACAGATCTTGCTGTTAGTGTAGCAATATTCCCTTTAATTCTCATCCTTTTGCAGTTCACCAGTATATGGGTATTATATTTTGTGTGAGACTTCCCCTTTTTGGGGACTTGCATGATCACAGGTTTAGTGACTAGCTGTAGTATGATTTTACTCGGAAAGTCCGTTAATTATGTGGAAAGCACCTTTCCCTTCCAAACCCACTGTCTTCTGCATTTTTGTTGCATTCCTTTCTATAAAAAGCTAGAGCTACTAAGCAAGAAGGACATAACTCCCCTTGCTGTTACCACAAATATTCCAAGAAAAATTCAGATGCATTGTGCATTTTTTAGGAGGTGGAAGGCATCAGATAAAAAAGAACCATGTCAAAAATGTCACAGTGAAGTGAGAAATCGCCTAACATAGTCTTAGCAGGATGATTCTGAATAGCAATTTAACTCTCCAAGCTACAGGTCAACAACAGCTTCTCACCAATGTTTGCCATTTGGATTACAAAACAAAAAGGTGCATTTTTTTTCTAGGATTACAATGTTCATGAAATGAAGCAGAGGGATAGTTTATTTAAAGTCTTTCATTTGTCTCTTCCTCAGTTGTTTTGTTTTGGTGGGTTTTTTTAATGCCTGGTATCCTGGTATGGAAGCAATTCCTTCGCCCTTGTAGACATGGGCTCCTTATCCACATTCCGTATTCTTTTTTTCCCCTTTTTTTTTCTGTTTTGAATTTTGCTTTTCTTGCTAGGTGATTGATAAGAATTTTAAACTAAATCAGCCAACAAAGAGAGATATAGGTAGGGACCTACTGAATTAATGGCAGAAGTAGGCTGAATGGCAGCTCTTTTAATCTTGCAGGTTCCCCTGTTCTCCCTCCTCCTCTGTTGCTGATCAGTTTAGGGGCCCCAGGGCCCTGCTGCTTGTTGCTGACCAGCTGGGAAGCAAAAAGGGCACTATATCTAAGACTGCAGTTTTTATCTCCTTGCTGATCAGGAGTGAGCAGCAGTGCCTCTCCACCAATTAGCAGGGGCGTGGGTGCACAGGGGAACCTGCAAAATTAAAGGAGCTGCTGCGCAGCCCACTTAAGCCATGAATTTGGTTGGTCCCTATGTATGGGTCAAAGCAGTTCTTGTAGTGGCACTCACAAGGCAAAAGTAATCCATCTTGAATCAATGTAATTTTGGTTTTGTTTTTAACATAGTTGTTTTAGTAGTAGTAGGTATCTGTCTGTCTCACGAAACAATAGAATTATACCAAATGAGACATCAGCTCGCTGAACATAATCCTCACTTGAAAATGAAGTGAAGCTGGAGTGACTGTGTATTGGATATCATTCTGAGCAGACACTATTTTCTGTCTGAAAATTATTGTTACAGATCCCCTCTGTACCACAGACTTAAGTGTTACTTACCATAAATGCTCCATGAGTGTAGAGACAGCAAAAAATTCTGTTACTCTTTACTTCCAGTTGATTATACAGATTAATATGGGTTTTTTTTCTGTGAGTACAGATATAAGGGTTATTCTTTGAAGTGAGGAGGCAAGATCCCTGTACAAAGTTGCTTTCCATCTCTTCCCTTCTTCTGTCCTTAATTGCCTCACTTCCCAAAATAGACTGTAGGTGAAATCCTGCCCTAATGTGAATGTTATTATTGACTTCAGTGATGCCAGTATTTCACCCTCACTATTTACTCACAGCATGACTCAACTTTTATTAGTAAAGGGAATTATGTCAGACACTGGTTGTGGACCTCTGGTGGTTTCCAAGGAGTTGGCTATTGAAATGTTGCTGGCCTTACCAAGGCTGGAGCTGCTGCAGATAAGCAGGCAAATGGCAATGTGGTTGCTTGGCCACTGCATGCTCCTGCTGTGCCACTCTCCCTCCCCTTCCCCACCCCCCTCCCTCCGCCAGTATCTGCAACTCCATGCTCATGATAGAAGCTGGACGTACATGCAGCATGAAGCTGCCAGGAGCAGGGGGGTTGGAGCATGGAGCATGCTTCTCGCTCTCCTGGTGGCTCCAAGTGAGTATAGCTTCCCCTCTCAGTGAGGATCTGCAGCTTTTAAAAGGGGGGTTGGTGCAGTTTGGGAGCATAGAGCCACCAGGAAGGGGAGAAGCATGTTCTGTGCTTTTGCCATGCCAAGCCCCCTTCCAGGAGCTGAAGCATCATACTCATTGAGGAGCCTGGATTCATATGAATCATGGAGCCACCAGGAAGGGGGCTGGAGCAGGGAATATGTTTCTCCCATTCCCAGTGACTTGATGCTTCTGTTGCAGTAAACCCCAACCCAGTGGCTACAGTCTCTGCTCTTAGGGGATTCCAGAGCATGGAGCTGCCAGAAGGGGGAAAAGCAACCTCCATGCTCCTGCCACCGTAACCTGCTTCCTGGTGGCCCATACTCTGACATCCCCTACTAGCATAGAGCTGCAGCTGCTGTATTGGCATGGTGGGAGAGCCGGGGAATTCCACTGCCCCCATGCCTACAACAGGTGGCTTGTGTCGTGCAGCTGGTCCCAAAGGCTTGCTCCTCTCCACCTCTGGGGTGTTGGGGCTGGGTCCCCCTCTGGTAGAGCAGACTTGGCAGTGGAATGCTGGGGAGCTATAGCCGTGTTTTGGGCCTGGGCCACTGGGCATACTGGTAGGGGAGGCTGCATGGGACCCTGGGCTCCCCTTGCCCCAATGAACAAGCCAGACAGCATTGGGGACGGCAGGATTTCCTACTGGATGTGCTGCCTGCCATGACAATTAGAGAAGCGAGGTAATAGCCCCAAGCAAGCCAATGGTGTCATGGTGTGATCTAACCCCCCTACACTCCTCCTAGAGCAGCTCCTAGCTATGGCCCTATTCACTCATCCTCTAGCTGCAAGTCAGGTCTGTGCAGGTCAGAGACTATATTAACCCTTAGGTGCAACTGCTCAGAGCATGTTCTAACTTTAATAGCACATAACATTCCATAATTTTAGCATGTGCAATGTCACATGTAACAACACCCAAAGTAATGCCAGCACAGCTATACTGGTAGAGACATGCCTTGGGTCTCTTTGAAAGCCACGTAGCTCTAAAGTCAGGTGTTGCAATACAGCCTTTAATAATCTGGACCTATAAGCTTCTAGAACTTTGGTAAGGGGAAGAGCTAAATTGTTCTCTTTCCCACACTCTTGCAAATGGAAAATCTGAAGGAAACTGCAAATGCAATCTTGTTGAAATTCTTGTTCCCAATCTTGGAATAGCCAGAACAGGAAATCATAGTGTTATGCATTTCACAGTAGGTGGAGTGAAATTTAGGCAATACTTTTTCACAGTGTCCTATGATAGCAACAACAAAATATTAACAATTATAAGAAGTATATACCTCTATACACATTTTTATAAAATTACATCATAGTAGTATATGAGCACCATCAAAATAATTCATGCTCCAAACTTCCCTACCAGCACGATTCTGTTTAATTCAGGTAAGTTATGCTAGTAGAAAATTTGAGCTCATGAATTCAGGTACAAAAGCTTTTCCATATGCGGAATTCCTTGTAAAATTGGGGCCTCAGTTTTTATCCTGAATTATTTTTTCAGACCTTTGAATAATATTAGGCTGATAGTGCTTAAACATGGAAGTCATTCTGTTAGGGTAGCGTGTCACATTTAGATTTAGTTGCACCTACTTGAGTGGTCAATTATAGTAGTATTTAAACTTTTTTCTTTTATATTCAGCCTTATTTAGCCATTGCTTAAGTTTTTTGTATAGCCTTGTGGAATCAGAAAAAAAATATATATGCCTTAAACTTTGATTATTTTAGTTATAAGATGACATAACCGCTTTGTGTAGAATTGCTGGCTCTGTACAGTAGAACAGATAAGGGCAAGTGTTTGTTCTTTGTAAGTCTTCTGCAACTGCTTCGCTCACCGCGGCCTTGAAGGTAGCAAAAAAGTATGTACAAAGTAGATTTCCAGGTGCAAGAAGGAGGTTTGTGAACTAACCTCGCCTCCCCCATAGTTCCCATCCTGATTACAGCAAAGAAATAATAAAGTAATATTATAGCCGCTTTTCATGCTAATTTCATTATATGATCACGTGAGTTGTAAGCGACTGTTAAAAAGTATATAAGCCTCCTGATTTTGCTCTTGCGGGGGGACCCCTTCCAAGTGCTTGGGAAATCCATGTCACTTTGGAACTCCCCCTACAGCTGTAGTTTCTTTTGAATAAAAGCTTCTGCTGACCTGACCCAAAAGTACTCTGCGTGTGTTTCCATGACAATTCCTGGTGCTGTGACTCGGATCCAGAACACAGGCTGAGGAAGGAGGACCGCAGGCTGCCCCCCCCCCGAACCCTGAGGCGCCAAACTTGAGAGGTAAGAGACCTAATTCAAAATCTCTATTGGGGTTTCGGAGGAGGACTGCCTGTAGACTCCCAACTTGGCCGTGGTAACTGGATCTGAACCTTGTTAAAACAGGTCAGTCTGAACCTTACTGCCGGCTAAAATTTTCTGTCTGGTAAAGGATCCCATTTTGTGTCTGGTAACGTACGTTTTATTTAGGGAGAAACTGTTTGAGGCACCTTCATCCAACAGCACATCGGGCTTGTAGTTAATTAACTAAGGCGGTGTGGGGTAGGAGGTCTGGCTGACTGAATAAATGTGCATGTGTGTATATTTAGAAATATGAGCCACTGACCAGGACTGAGACTACGGTTGGGCTCAGCCGCCCCAATTCTGCCTGACAGGGCAGTTTTGAAAGCAAGGGGGCCCAACTGGAACCTCGTGACCCAGTGGACAGGGCTTATTGAATGAATGTGTGTGTGTATTTAGAAATATGAGCCACTGACCAGGACTGAGACTACGGTTGGGTTCAGCCACCCCAATTCTGCCTGACAGGGCAGTTTTGAAAGCAAGGGGGCCCAACTGGAACCTCGTGACCCAGTGGACAGGGCGTCTGAGTGATTTTGTCTTTTCCAAACCCCTTGTCCCAGTAGCTTCTGCCGAAAGCAGGAGTGAAAGGATCCCTCTAGTGTTTCCCTCCCCATTTCCATTTTATGAGCCAGTGTCGGGTCAGAAGCCTTTTGTCTGGGCAGTGAAAAACTGCGGGGCAAGGCACTGAGCGGCCCGGACATCCTAAATAAGCCTCTCCTACGTTTCCCTGTGTGACTAAAAATGGGAACAAGTCAGTCTAAACAAGTTCCTGTCCCCTCTAAGGGGACTCCGGCGTACTTTATGTACACACACTATTCTCCCGAGACTTGCAAGTACCTGGATAAGTGGAACTGGTATACTAGGGATGATCCTGTGAAGCATTTTCCACAGGAAGGAACATTTGATCAGGATAAAATAGTGCACTTGAGAGGGGCGTTAGAGTCCCGTGGATCCAAAACACCACAAAACCAGTGGGACGCGTTCTTTTATTGGTATGATGAAATGTCCAAAAGGCGGACAGAATCTCAAACTAGGAGCCTAAAAGACTCTCAAGAAAAATTAAAACAGCAGTTAAAAGCTGTTCGGGAGAAATTGGCTGCTCCCCCAAATTACACGCTGGCCACCGCTCCGATGTATCCAGCATTGCCCGGGGTGCCCCCACCACCGGAGCCAGCAGAGGATATCCTTGACCTTTGTTCGAACCCTGCTCTCCTGGGACTCCCACATCAGCAACAACTGGTTCAACATCAGGCTGCAGCCCAGGCTAGTGACCCATTAGCTGAAGCTCCTTCAGTAAATCCATCCATGGAGCTTAATAGTCCGGACTCATCCACCATATCTGCCACTCAGTCATCACCAGTGTGGCAATTTACTCCTGGGTCACAACCCACCACAGGTGTATTTAGAAGAATGGGAATAGGCATGAAAAGATCTCCCATCAATCTGAGATCCCGAACTGCACAAGTTTACCCCCTAAGACAAATGCCAGGCATTGGCACCGATGGACAAAATATAGTAACTGTGCATGCACCCTGGACTCCAGGTGATCTCTACAATTTAACTCAAAAGTTCCCAAAAATCAGGGAAGACCCAGAAAAATTTCAGGAAGAATTGCAGACTGTTATAAATTGTTATAATCCAACATGGGCTGACATTAATCAGCTCATGCGATCCATTTTGCCCAAGGAAACTATGCTACGTCTGTACGCTGCCTGTACTTGGCCAGATCAAAACCCAGGGATTGGCCAAGACTTTATTGACAAGAGAAATGCTTTGGTTCAGGCAGTTCTCACAATTTGCCCAAAAAAGGCAGACTGGACCAAAATAAATACCTGTAAACAAAACAAGAATGAACACCCCAGTGACTATTTAGAATGCCTCAAACAGGCATTTGAACAATACTCAGGAATGGATAACCCAGTCGGAAATGCTAAACAAGCAATAGTGGCAGCATTCGTCCAGGGACTTAACCCTAAAATTGCTGAGAAAATTCAAACAGTCATTATTGGCTGGAAAACTAAAGATTTGACCGAAGTCCTTGCTGCGGCTAACCATTTTCATAACAAATTGGAACGGTCTAAAGACAATGCCGAGTTTAAGTTAATGGCCTTACAGATTTCTCAGTTGCAGGGTCCAGGTAGAGGAAGGGGACGAGGACGGGGAAGGGGAAGCCCAGGTAGATTCAGGGGAAGAGATAGATCCTTGAGCCCACAAAACCCAGGCTATGGGAACCAATGTCATTATTGCAAGCAAGAAGGACATTGGAAATCAGAATGCCCCAACCGCCCCGGCCAAGGACCCAGACCCCAGCCCCCACCTCCACTTCCTGTCAATTTTCCCAGTGTTGAATAGGACAGCCTGAGGGACAGTGACATCATTGCTCCTTTGCTTGCTACTGACCAATCTGGTCCGTTTGTTGAATGCCTTATTTCTAGTAAACCTGTCTCCTGTCTTGTCGACACCGGAGCATCCCGCTCCACGCTAAAGGCTGCTGAGTTTCCTTTTCTACCTTATTCTCCTGAAACTGTAAATGCTGTCGGTATAGGCGGACAACCTATCCCACATCCCGTCTCTAAACCTGTCTCCATCTCTATTGGCCCTTTGTCTGAAAATCATGCCTTTCTTCTTAGCCCCTGTGCACCTGTCAACCTTCTTGGTAAGAATTTGCTGTGTAAACTGGGATGTGTGATTTATTGTAGCCCAGATGGTGTTTACCTTGAGGTACCGGAACATAGGGAAACCGAGCTTGTGGCTTTGCTAACCCAGGAGTACTCTGATCCTGACACTTCCTACTTGCAAGAGGAACTGTTGGCACGAGTACCTCCACAGCTGTGGTCCACCCATGCGAATGAAGTGGGGCACATGCTGAGTGCTGAACCAGTGCGTATCATCCTGAACCCTGCCAAGCCACTTCCTCGTGTCCCACAGTACCCCATCTCAAAGGAAGCTGAGGAAGGGATCAAGCCTGTCGTTTCCTCACTCCTTGAGCAAGGGATTATTGTCCCAATACGCTCCCCTTGCAACACACCTATCCTACCTGTCAAAAAACCTGGTAAAGATACGTATCGCTTTGTGCAAGATCTTCGAGCTGTAAATGCCGCTGTTTTACCCGCTTTCCCTGTGGTCCCTAACCCTGCCACTATTCTTTCCTGTATCCCTTCAGATGCTACATATTTCACAGTAGTGGATCTTTGTTCTGCTTTTTTCTCTCTCCCCGTTCATAAGGATAGCCAGTATCTGTTTGCATTTACTTATCAGGGATTTCAATATACCTGGACAAGACACCCTCAGGGATATACAGAGTCCCCAACCCTGTTTTCCCAGATCCTAAAAAAAGATTTGGATCCTATCATGTTCAAAGGGGGGTCCACCCTTGTTCAGTACGTTGATGATCTATTGTTAGCCTAACCCACTTTAGAGGCCTGTAAGCAAGATACTTTGACACTCCTCATAGCTTTAGCTCAGAAAGGCCACAAGGCCTCAAAATCTAAATTGCAGCTCTGCAAGTCTAAGGTACATTATTTAGGGCATGATATCTCAGCAGGAGAACGACACCTTTCCCCTAGTAGAGTTGAAGCTATCCTCAACATTCCCAAACTTATGACTAGAAAACAGATGGGGGGATTCTTAGGTGCAACGGGTTATTGTAGACAGTGGATCCTGGGTTATGCTGCTTTTGCAAAACCCTTGCAAGCATTCACTCATGATACCACCCCGAAACCCCTCCCTTGGACTCCTGAAGCCGAACAAGCATTTGTGGCCCTTAAGCAAGCCCTCACTCTTGCTCCCGCTCTTGGACTTCCTAATTATAAGAAACCCTTTACCTTGTTTTGTCATAAATGGGAAGGAATCGCTTTAGGAGTACTCACTCAGCTGCATGGTGAAAAGCATCGCCCAATTGCATATTACAGCTCTGCCCTTGATCCCGTAGCTGCGGGACTTCCTCCTTGCCTCCGTTCAATTGCAGCTGCTGCCTTGTTGGTTGAAAAGGCAGATTCTCTAGTTTTGGAACACTCTTTAACCGTTGCAGTTCCACATGCTGTGATGGCCCTTCTGCTCAAGGGCAAAACTCAGCACATTTCCAATTCCCGTCTTACTAAATATGAGAAACTTCTACTGTCAGCTGCAAATGTAACCTTAAATCGCTGTTCAATTCTGAATCCTGCGTCACTTCTGCCTATTGCCTCTGATGGTGAGCCTCATGATTTCCTGTCTATCACAACTCAGTTGTTAACCCCTCGAACTGACCTCAAGGACATTCCTATCCCGAACTCTGACCTTGTTTTGTTTGTTGATGGTTCCTGTCTTAGAAATGATGCAGGCAAATTAGTTGCGGGATATGCTGTATGCACTCAGTATGCTGTTTTGGAAGCCTATTCTTTACCCCAAGCTCGTTCTGCTCAAGTTGCTTAACTCATTGCTTTAACACGCGCTTGCATTCTTGCAAAAAATCAAACCACAACCATTTATACTGACTCTAAGTATGCTTTTGGTGTTGTTCATGATTTTGGACAAATCTGGAAACAAAGAGGGTTCCTCACTTCATCAGGGACCCAAATCAGTCATGGTTGTTATGTAAAAGCGCTCTTAGAAGCTGTTCAATTGCCTCTTGCTATTGCTATTGTTAAATGTAAAGCTCATGAGAAACCCTTTGATGATGTCACACGAGGAAATGATCTGGCAGACCGTTCTGCCAGAAATGCGGCCCTTTCTGGCCCACAGGCTCCTAACTGTGTTCTTGTTTGTTTTTCAGCAGACCAGTCTCCTTTGGCTAGCCTTTCAAGTCTGGCCCTTCTTCAAAATCAGGCCCCAAAAAAGGAAATAAATGACTGGCTGCGTGCAGGATGTTCACTGCACCCCGACTCTCTCTGGTGCTCCCCGGACGGCCGCCTGGTGGCGCCTAGAGAGCTTTTGCCACATCTTGCTCGTTTAACCCACTCTGTGGCCCATACGAGCAAAGGGGGGATGATTGCTACAGTACAAAGAAACTGGTTTGCCCCAAATTTTCCTTCCATGGCACAACAGTACTATAGCTCCTGTCCCATCTGCTTAGCTCACAACATTGGACAACGGGTAAAAACGACACCCGCAGCCCATCCCCCTCCATGGGGACCATTTGTAAATCTGCAAATTGATTTTGTGCAGCTACCTAAGTGCTGTTCTTATGAGTACGTTCTTGTTATTATTGATGTGTTCTCTGGATGGGTGGAAGCCTACCCATGCGTACGTGCTGATTCCATCACTGTAGCAAAGAAATTGCTCAAAGAATTCATCCCTAGATTTGGATTGCCCCTCACAATAGATAGTGACCGCGGCACCCTTTTCACAGGACAGATAGTAAAAAACATCTGCCAAGCACTCAACATACAGCAACACCTACACTGTAGTTATCATCCACAATCAAGTGGTGCTGTAGAACATAAAAACTCTGATTTAAAAACACGCATTTCGAAGATTTGTGCTGAAACAGGCCTCAAATGGCCTGATGCACTGCCCATTGCTCTTATGCACATTAGAAACACTGTTAACAGAAAACATGGCCTAACCCCTTATGAAATACTCATGGCACGACCCATGAGGATGCCAGCTACACCACCTGTTGCCCCTCACCAAACAGACCTACAATTAACTGATGAAACTGTACTAAATTATTGCAAGGCATTAATGAAGTATGCCAGGTCTGTTCATTCACAGGTCCAAGAAGCCTTACCTCAACCACCAGATGTTCCCTGTCACAACCTCGAACCAGGGGATTGGATCTACGTAAAGGTCTATCAACGGAAAAACGCACTTCAACCCAGATGGAAAGGACCTTTCCAGGTACTTCTGACCACTAATTCTGCTGTTCGTTGCCAAGGTCACCAAACGTGGACTCACGCCTCGCACTGCAAGAAGGTATCACCTCCATTGGACCCCGAAGCAGCTGTATTCCAACCAAGGTTGGGATCTTTCCCTGAGGCCAAGGACAAAGACCCTCAGGACCTCACTCAGGCAAGTGAGGAGCATCAGGGTACAAGTGCTAATAACCTCTTCCCTGCACCCAACACCTCAGCCCAGCCGGATTCATCAGTTAAAGAACAAAGATATCATCTTCGGCCTCGAAGAAAGTAAATGCTCCCATTCGGAAGATCATCACCTCGATCAAGACCAAGAGCCGACATTATCAGTCCTTTAGGTAACTTGAGCCCAGAGGACGAAGAAAGACTTTGGCTGCCATCCTGGGTTTGGCTGGTAGTGTTCTTTTTCTTACTGGTGCTGGTTATGTTTGTTGTTAAGATTCTTTGTCCCTCCTGTATCTAAAAATGGCACTTATATCCTTATATATCACACTTGGGTATCTCAGTATCACCCAAGGGGGGTGGGAGAAAAATTTGTATTTGCAGATCTCCCGTACGGTGGCTCAAGCTGGAAATAAAAGTGACTGCTGGATATGCTCTCACAGCCCAGCACACCTACACCAAGGAATCCCAACGATCGGAGTACCAATATCCCTCCAGCAATGGGGAACAATAAACGGCGGCTTTGTTAGACTCTACTCGTTAGCTGCCCATCAGTCCGCTCCTAAAGAATGGAGGACCGCCCCTGCTAACTGGATAATCTCCCCAAGAGTAGAGGCGCCTTTCTGTTACAGATCCAACAACACCGAAGCTTATAATAAAGCCATACCTGTAGGACACTACCCTCATTGCCTAACTACTCTAGATTATAGCCCTAGTAGCACCAGTGGAATCCTGTTGGGTAACGTACCCTCTCTCAATTGTACAGGATTCATGGTCTACAACTTTTCTAAGGAACCTCATGTTGCTCTCATTGCAAACAGATCGGAATTTTACATTGACTCCAATTTTACTTCTTATAATATATCTCAGTCCAGCAGGATAGCAGCTGAACGTGGTCCGTCCTATACGATGCATATCAATCGAAAGTGCCGGATATGGCACAACAGCTGTCGAGATTTGAGTACCCTTTCTGCCCCAGGCCTTTACTGGCTCTGCGGAAACAGGGCTCATAAAATCTTGCCCTGGAATTGGGTGGGGGCATGCACTCTTGGACGTGTTATCCCTGGTTTCGAAATGCATAATGCAATATATCTGGAACAAGTAAAAAATTTCAACCATCACATGAAAAGGGCGGTTAACCCCTTAGCTACCAGAAACACAGGATTCCATCGATTTGTGAGAACCTTCATACCATGGCTTGGAGTAAGAGAATTGGAACTAGCCATAATTAACATTTCAGCCACAATGGAAGCTATGGGAAATGCCACTGCGGATGCAATTCAGGCTCTGCAAAAAGAGATCTCCCAGATCTCACAAGTAACTATACAACACCGCATAGCCCTAGATTACCTATTGGTATCCCAGGGAGGAGTATGTGCCTTAGTAAACTCCACCTGTTGTGTCTATGTCAATCAGGACATGCGAATCGAAACTGACATTCGCAAAATCCGAAATCAGTTAAGGGTCTTACATCAAGTGGCCTCAGAAAATACTGACTGGGGTCTAGAAGAAATGTGGTCTTGGCTAACCTCCTGGCTCCCAGATTTCGGGGCCCTTGGCAAAAAAAATCCTGTATGGAATATTGTTTGTCTTGATAGTTCTAATAATGTTCTGTGTCTTAGTGCAACTGATCCTCTGCTGTGTGAAAGCCAGCAGGAGAAGCTTTAGCAAGGCAAGAAAACCCACAGCAGAGTCTAGAATAATGGTGTTACAAAAGTGTGAGCAGATTAAAAAAAAACATGAAAGGCTGCATGATGAAATAGAGGGGCTCATGAAAATGGAAATTTAAGGCTAAAGTGAGACTAAATAGTCTCAAAGGGGGGGGCTGTGGAATCAGAAAAAAAATATATATGCCTTAAACTTTGATTATTTTAGTTATAAGATGACATAACCGCTTTGTGTAGAATTGCTGGCTCTGTACAGTAGAACAGATAAGGGCAAGTGTTTGTTCTTTGTAAGTCTTTTGCAACTGCTTCGCTCACCGCGGCCTTGAAGGTAGCAAAAAAGTATGTACAAAGTAGATTTCCAGGTGCAAGAAGGAGGTTTGTGAACTAACCTCGCCTCCCCCATAGTTCCCATCCTGATTACAGCAAAGAAATAATAAAGTAATATTATAGCCGCTTTTCATGCTAATTTCACTATATGATCACGTGAGTTGTAAGCGACTGTTAAAAAGTATATAAGCCTCCTGATTTTGCTCTTGGGGGGGGACCCCTTCCAAGTGCTTGGGAAATCCATGTCACTTTGGAACTCCCCCTACAGCTGTAGTTTCTTTTGAATAAAAGCTTCTGCTGACCTGACCCAAAAGTACTCTGCGTGTGTTTCCACAACAGCCTCATTATTACTTGAACTTTTCTTTTTTCATTTTGCTTGTGTCTGCATTATCTGCTACTCTTGAGCTTGCTTTCACAGGGAGCTTATGTTATCAACATAGGTATGTGAAATGTAGGCCTTGTTATTAGCACAAATTAACTGAACTTGGCACTAACTGACTAAATCGGAGGGATGACATGATTGGATATGTTAATGGAAGGTGATAAGAAGGAATCAATTGGACAGTGCCCAACTGAAGAGCCCTTGGAATTTCTGGAGTTGATGGACAGACCAAATTAGGAGTCCAGGGCATGCCCAAATTAAGACACTGGTAAAAGACTAAATTAAGATGTGTGCATGTGATGGGTTTGTTGAAACAAAGGAATATGCCGACAGGATAAAAACACAAACAATATGATGATCACAGGGACAGGATAAAAACACAAACAATATGATGACCACAGGGAAAACAGTCAACGGTACCTGGAAATGAAGAATCAGAGGAGGAAAGGGAGCATGGCCAAGGGGGTTGGGGGCGCAGGTGTTTTTTTCCTCGATCCTCCCAGTTTTGGGGTATGGACTGAGGAGGGAGAGGAGGATCAAAGTAACCAAAGACTACAGTGCTGGTATCATCATGAAGGCTTCAGCTTCTATGATCACAGTCTGCACTTTGGTGAGAGGGGCCATGGTCTGCTGGGAAGAGATGGCGTCCACCTCACTGTACTGGGAAGGAAGCTCTTCTCAGCCAGAATGGCTGACCTGCTCGACTGGGCTTTAAACTAAGCCTGCTGGGGGATGGGGAGACTATCACCACAGCAAGCCCACTGGGCAACTTTTGCAAATCCAGCAGGCTAAGGCACTCGAGGGAACCCACCCCAGCCCCAGAACAATATGTAGGGAGGACTAGGGCCTCCAATAGGACACTTATGTGCCTGTACACCAATTCCAGGAGCTTGGGGAATAAACAGGAGGAACTGGTCCTCCTGCTAACCAAGAATGACTATGATCTCATAGGGATAATGGAGACCTGGTAGGATTCCACCTATGACTGGGCCGCAGGTATAGACCTTGTACAGGAGAGATCATGTAGACAAAAGGGGCAGGGGAGTAGCTCTCTATATCAAGGAAAGCTACACGTCCCTGCAAACTGACATTGGTATCCAGGGTGGACGACTGGAGGCTCTCTGGGTTAAAATCCATGGTGAACATAGCACAGGGGACACAATGGTAGCAGTCTACTACAGACCTCCTAATCAGGATCAAGAGCTCGACCAGGAATTCTCCAAGGAACTGGCTGAGGCTGCACGCTTCCGGTGCATGGTTGTCATGGGAGACTTCAACTACCCAGACATCTCATGGGAAGAGCACTTGGCCAAATCCAAATAGTTGCAAAGCTTCCTCACGTGCATGATGAGCTCTATCTAACTCAAGGAGTGGACCGATAAGAGGCAAAGCGGTGCTCGACCTGGTACTGACAATGTGGGATGATCTAGCGACCTAATGATCGAAGGGAAGTTGGGAGACAGTGACCGTGAGCTGATCACATTCACTATCCACCATAAAGCTGGCAAGTCTGTCAGCAAAGCAGAAGTCCTCAACTTTAGGAAAGCTGACTTTGACAAGCTCAGGAGGCTTGTTGGCGAGGCCCTAAGAGACCATGACCAGAAGGGGAGGGGAGTTCAGGACGAGTGGTTGCTCCTCAAGGGAGCAATTCTGAAAGCACAAGCAATGTCTATCCCATCTCGGAGGAAAGGTAGCAAAACAGCACAGCAGCCCCCTTAGCTCTGCAGGAAACTTGTGGACCTCCTGCGTCTAAAAAGAAAGACCTATAAAGGATGGAAGACTGGAATCACCTCAAAGGAGAAGTATTCTGCACTGATCTGGACCTGTAGGGAGCGAACCAGGAAAGCCAAGGCTGTGACTGAACTCCAATTGGCTACACAAATTAAAGACAATAAAAAAGTTCTTTTTAGATATGTGGGGAGCCAGAGGAAAAGCAAGGGTAACGTTGGACCCCTGCTAAACCAAATGGGACAACTGACAGCCGACACCCAGGAAAAAGCCAATCTGCTTAATGGGTATTTTGCATCAGCTTTTCACCAGCCCCAAGGGATGGCCAGGATGAAAGAGAATTGTTCCCTTACATCAGTGTAGACCATGTGAAGGAACACCTTGAGAGGCTGGACACCTTCAAGTCAGCTGGCCCTGACGGGTTACACCCCAGTGTACTTAAGGAGCTGGCAGGCATCATAGCTCAGCCACTGGCACGGATCTTCGAGAACTTGTGGTGCTCAAGTGATGTGCCTGAAGATTGGAAAAACGAGAATGTGGTGCTTATCTTGAAGAAAGGGAGGAAAGTAGATCCAGGGAACTACAAGCCTATCAGCCTGACCTCTATCCCGGGGAAGATCTTGGAAAAAATTATCAAAGGGACCATTCTTGGCAAGCTGGCTCATGGCAACATCCTGAGGGATAGCCAGCATGGGTTTGTTGCGGGTAGGTCTTGCCTGACCAATCTCATTTCCTTCTATAACCAGGTGGCATATCACCTGGACAAGGGAGAAGAGATTAACATCATATATCTTGATTTAAAAAAAGCCTTTGATCTGGTGTCCCATGATCTCCTCATGGAAAAATTGGCCAACTGTGGCCTCAGCTACATCATAGTCCGATGGCTTGGGAATCGGCTGCGAGGTCAGAACCAGAGAGTGCTAATAGACTGAAATAAATCATTGTGCGCCATGACCAGTGGGGTCCCCCAAGGCTCCGTCCTTGGGCATATACTCTTTAACATCTTTATTAATGATGTAGACATTAGTATCAGAAGTGGACTGACCAAGTTCGCCAATGACACCAAATTTTGGGGTACAGCGTCCACACCTGAGGATCGGATGGTGATCCAGGCTGACCTAGACAGGCTCAAAAAATGCGTGGATGAAAACTTAATGGCATTCAACACCAAAAAATGCAAGGTACTCCACCTTGGGGGGGGGGGGGGAATGCAGCATGTTTATAGGCTTGGCAGTGCTACACTTGCTAGCACCAAGGCTGAAAGGGACTTGGCAGTCATGATTGACCACAAGATGAATATGAGCCATCAATGCAATGTTGCAGCTGGTTAAGCAAGCAAAACTCTGGCTTGCATCCATAGATGCTTCTCAAGCAAATCCCAGGATGTCATCCTCCCACTGTACTCGACCTTGGTGAGTACTGCATCCAATTCTGGGCTCCACAATTTAAAAAGGATGTGGAGAAGCTTGAGAGAGTCCAGAGGAGAGCCATGTGCATGATCAGAGGGCAGGAGAACAGGCCGTATGATAAGAGGCTGAGCCATAGGCAGACAAGGTTCCTTGGGTGAATTTGACATCTTTTATTAGACCAACCCAAATAGTTGGAGAAAAGTTATTAAGCAAGCTTTCGGGTTCAAAAACCCTTCGTCAGGCTAAGGAAGTTTCAGCAGTTGGTGTGTGCTCTTCCTGGATGGAAGCCATAGGACTCTTCAGCCTGGAAAAGCACAGGCTCAGGGGGGACCTGGTAGCTGCCTATAAGTATATAAAGGGTGTGCATCAGGACCTGGGAGAGTGCCTGTTCACCAGAGTGCCCCAAGAGATGGACAAGGTCAAACAATCACAAACTCCTCCAAGACCATTTCAGGCCGGACATAAGGAAGAACTTCTTTACTGTCCAAGCCCCAAAGGCCTGGAACAGATTGCCTCCAGAGGTGGTGTAAGCACCTACTCTGGACTCGTTTAAGAGACATTTGGATGTTTATCTTGCTGGGATCCTTTGACCCCAGCTGACTTCCTGCCCCTGGGGCAGGGGGCTGGACTTGATGATCTTCCAAGGTCCCTTCTAGCCCTAATGTCTATGAAATCTATGAAAGTTAAAGAAAAAGCATAAAAAGGAGGCAACAAGGAAGTTGGGTGTGTGTCATTGTCCAACAACAACTGGACTGAAAAAGAGCCATTACTCACAGACGACCACCCTCTACTTTCAGGAACCGATTGGCCAATTTTTCTGTGAAACAGAGTAACATCTGGGATTGGGTGAGACTATTAAACTAAGTGTTTTTCTGTCTCTATTACTACATTAAATGCATTAATAGTTTTTACATAAAGTTAGATTTTAGTTGCGTTGGATGGTGTTAGGCATATTCCATGTTCACACTGAGTTGATTATGCTTTCATGATCCTTTAGCACCATGAGTGTGTAACAGTGCTGTGCTGTGTATTTTAAAATGTTTTCCTGTATAACATGGAAACATCTTATTTTATAGTATTTGTGTAATTTATTAAATATGTTCCTTTTTTTAATTCTTCTATTCGTTTATGTAGTGGTACCTAGTTGATTGCCTTGGCAACTTGTTTGCCATTTAGCATAATTTAATTACTAAATCCTCTTATTATAATTGTTAGTTCAAATATTTTTACTATTCTCAGAAACATGTACATTTTGAATAATTTATAATCTGCTCTGTGAACTTGATTCTCCTGAAAGCCCCCCACAACCCTTCAAATACCTTAAAATCTACTTGTTTTCATCTGTTTTACCAATATATGTACACTGCATTCTACCTTATGGCCTCCTTCTACATTTACCTTCTTCCTCCCTCAGTGATCCCCACCTGTGCTCAGGGAGTGGATTCTTAAGAACGTTTTTAGACTGCTCCTTCAAGGCAGTCTATCTCCCAAAAGATGAGTTTGCTGCC
The DNA here is from genome assembly GCF_030867095.1 of Alligator mississippiensis. Lineage (NCBI taxonomy): Eukaryota > Metazoa > Chordata > Crocodylia > Alligatoridae > Alligator > Alligator mississippiensis. The sequence continues at coordinate 222,573,984 of NC_081826.1, read as the reverse complement.
TCCACAGTCTTCACTAAGAGCCTGTAAAAGGGAACCATAGCCGTCCTACAGAGAGATGAGAAAAAGCAGCAGGGTCTCCTTAGGGCTAGGACTAGCCTGAGGGAGGATGGCTGCCTGAAGAAAGGGAAGCACTGACAACTCTGCCAGAGGGGCAGACACCAGCAGCCAGAAGGAATGCCCAGTAGAGCAAGGAGGAGCAAGCTGCCTGCTGCAGGTAAGGGCAGGAACTTGAAGAAGCATGGCTGGCTTAGAGCTAAGTGCACCTTCTCCCTATCCCCCTTTTTCTTTTCTTTTCTTTTTGTGTGTAACATCTAGCTTGCAGCTAGCTGGCTGCAGAAAACAGCAGCACGAAAAAAAAGATGGGAGATTGGCAAAGCCAGAAAGAAATGGCCCCAGTGACAGAGCAGGATAGGGCTACTCTGAGACACAAGGGCCAGGGCAAGCCCTGCAGGAAGAGCTACTGCTCAGGAGAAGCCTCTGCTGTTAGAGCAAGTGAGAGCCCAAGGGGTGCAGAAGACTGAACTTTTCTTTTGTGTTGACTCGGGAAGGACCCTGAGAGAGGCAAAGTGAATGCATGCAGAGTACAGAGAACTGTTTAAACCTCAGAGGGGCACTAAGGATCATCTAGATGGGCCTAGGAGGAGACCAGTGAAGTGGGGGCATGTGGTGGGCTGTGGTGACTTATGTTTACCCAACAAGGGTCTGTTTTTCTTTTTTTTCCCTCTGCTCAGGTGATACTAATACCTGGTGAATGGGGGTGCCAGGAGGGGAGGTACAGAGGACCCAGAACTCAGCACCCCATGAACTCTTCCACTCTATTTTTTTTCCCCCTATTTTTGTGAGAGTTTCAGAGAGGGAGGGAGGTGGCAGCCTCTGCCACGCACAGAAGCCTGGGAGGGGGTTGAAGCCTAGAGGGGCCAGAGGCCCTGACTAAAGTCTGGAGGGCTGGAACCCAGTAGGGTTGAAGCCCCAACCCAAGATAGAGGGAATGAGGGAGAGAGAAAAAGGCAGATCCCCACACTACTGAGTCCAGACAGTAGCAGGAGTAGGCAGACTGGTGCCTCAGCCACCAGTGAGCTCCATGACCACCCTTGGAGGTGTACCCTGCCATAGGGCCCAATTCTATTTGAAGTCAGTGGATGTTTGGCTTTTGTCTTAAATTAAAGGACTCATTAGGGTGCTCTGATTTCTGCCAGAGAACTGGCTCTGCACATAGCCTAACCAAGTTTTCGGGAATATTAAAATGGTTTAAATCTATCCTTGTACTTCCTCCTAAAATTCTCTGTGTGCTCTTTCACCATGGGTGAGGGTATAGATGATGTTATTCTGAAAACGTTTATTGGAACAGATTTTGTTGTAACTTTTTGGTTTAGATGGGTTCTTGTTATAGTATTGTTGCATGCCTCAGTTTCCCTGACTAGCTTGTACACAGGGAAGAAGGGGTTAACTGTCAGGAGGGCTCCTGTGAGAACCTGCAGGAGTGCTCTATTACTGGAGAATAGACCACCAAGAGATCAGTTGGCCAACTTGCATATGAAGACCTGCCTCTGGTGGTAGGAAGAGATTTGAAAGCAGAGACCCTAAAAAATAGTGATGCCCAAGTAGAAGGGGGGGAGAGAAAAAGAAAGAGGTCTGAGGAGGAGGAAGGCTTGAGAGGCTTGGAAGAGAGAACAGCTGGGCTGGTTTTGCCTGTTGACTGGGGAGTTAGCCTAGCCACTGTGACTCAGGGGCTCTATTGCAGTTGACCAATAAAGATTGTTCTTGTTTAACAAGAGCTTTTTTTTTTGACTGTATGTGACTTTGTGAGCTCCTTCCCCTTAAAGAGGGGAAGATGCTCTCCAGAAGCTGAATCAAAAGGTTGATCTCTGGGGGGGGGGGGGGGGGTGTCCAGACAAGTGGGAACATGCATTTTGAGGTGCCTCAAAGGCTTATGAGGCACTGCAAAATGCATACCGCTCACGTCAAAAGGTTCTCTACACTACATATTTTCAGCACAGAGCCAAAATTAGATACCAAGAAATCACGATAGCTAAAAAAATGTACCAAAAGAAGGTGGGACAGTGCACATGGCTGCAGTGTGCACTGCCCAAAACCAGAGCTTGGCCAGTCAGAGCCATGCTTCAGCTGCCAGCTAGGCTCTGTGCACCTGGACAACCGCTGCTGTAGCCCCAGGAGGCCCCCAGGACTCCAGGCAAGGTTTCTGGGGCCAGCCCAGGTTATTAACTTATTTTTCAAAGCATAATTTTATTTGAAAAAAGATGACATTTTGTAAAAATGTTGGTAACACTAATAAACAAGATACAAGATGAAGGTAAATATCCAAAATAATAGTTTATTTCAGTCAGGCTAATGAATATTGTAATTTTTACAGGAATATTTATGGTCCTTTATGACTAGACATTATGAGAATTTGGTTGTAATGGCAATGGGTTTGCACACTTTATCCCTCAATTCAGCATAGCATATCTCTTCCCAAACCAGAACTATCAACAAACATTCATGCTCTTGACAAAAAAGAAACGGAAAAGAAAGTTCTCCTTCTTTTTCTGTAATTCAGAAATTCCTAATGTTGGCAGTGTGGGACATGTTGTACGATACCACTTTCCATGTCAAGTTCCACGTGGCTCAAATGGATGTGTTGTTCAAGACTGAATTCATTAGCCTGAATTCATTTAGCAGAATCTAAAAAGCACTGGTCTGTTTCTTGAGCTAACAAATAATGCCAAGACATTCATTTAATTACCAGTGTGAAGTAGATTTCCTTTTTGTAGATAGATTTGAGGTGTTTGCCTCAGAAGAATAGTAACACTAATGAGATAAATGTTACCACAGATACCAAAGAATTATTACATTATGCTCCCATTCATTAAGAGCGAGTTTGCATATTTTAAATGACTGCCATTTGGTCGAATTAATTCAAAGTGTATTTATTAGCCATTCCTTTATAAGAAGCAAAAAGATTAAAGTTAGTGATGCTGAAGCTGTGGGCAAGGAGACTCATGATTTTCTACCCTTGAAAGAGCCTGGGCTGCTATGCTGTACAAGCTTAACTAGGTAAACAGAGCTTCTAATGACAAAGCAGTATATGTTAACAGAAGTTTTTTTGGCCACCTTCAGGAACAACAGAAACTAAAACAACTAAAGATCATCATCACTACACCAGAACTTTTGCCAGCATAGCACAGCTATATCAGCTGGGAGTTTTGATTTGTTTTGTATGTCTCTCATTAACATAGCCATACTAGTGAAATGTAAATCTGAAATAGATTTACAGTACAAAATTCTGCAAAGTCCTTGTTGTAGGCACAGCTATGCTGATAGAAGAACACTTCTTTCTACTTAGTTGATTTCATAGATTTCATAGACATTAGGGCTGGAAGGGACCTCGGAAGATCATCGAGTCCAGCCCCCCGCCCAAAGGACAGGACGTCAGCTGGGGTCATAGGATCCCAGCAAGATAAGCATCCAGTTTCATCTTGAATGTGTTCAATGAAGGCGCTTGAACAACCTCCGGTGGCAGGCTGTTCCAGACCTTGGGGGCTCGGACAGTAAAGAAATTCTTCCTTATGTCCAGCCTGAAACGATCTTGTAGTAGTTTGTGACCATTCGTCCTCGTCATCCCTTGGGGCGCTCTGGTGAACAAACGTTCCCCTAGATACTGGTGGTCACCCCTGATAAACTTGTAGGTGGCCATCAGATCACCCCTGAGCCTGCGCTTTTCCGGGCTAAAGAGCCCCAGGCCTTTCAGCCTGTCATCGTAGGGTCTGCTTCCCTGACCTCTGATCATGCGCGTGGCTCTTCTCTGGACTCTCTCAAGCTTCTCCACATCCTTTTTGAATTGTGGAGCCCAAAACTGGACGCAGTACTCCAGCTGCGGCCTCACTAAGGCCGAGTACAGGGGGAGAATGACGTCCTGGGATTTGCTTGAGAAGCATCATCTATGGATGCAAGCCAGCGTTTTGGTCACTTCACTAGCCGCAGCATCGCATTGCAGGCTCATGTTCATCTTGTGGTCAATGATGACCCCCAAGTCTCTTTCTTCCATAGTGCTAACCAACATAGCACTGCCGAGCCTATAAGGATGCTGCGGGTTTTTTTTCCCAAGGTGGAGAACCTTGCATTTATCGGCGTTGAACACCATCAGATTCTCATCCTCCCACTTGCTGAGCCTGTCCAGGTCAGCCTGGATCATCCGCCTGTCTTCTGGTGTGGATGCTTTGCCCCAAAGTTTGGTGTCATCGGCGAACTTGGCCAGTCCGCTTCTGACTCCAGTGTCCACATCATTAATGAAGATGTTGAACAGTATGGGTCCAAGGACAGAGCCCTGGGGGACCCCACTGGTCACAGGACACCACGATGAGTGACTTCCATCAATTACTACCCTCTGGGTCCGACCCCGGAGCCAATTTTCCAGCCAGTGGATCGTGGGGGACCCAAGGCGACAATTGGCCAGTTTCTCCAATAGACGATCATGGGACACCAGATCGAAGGCTTTTTTGAAGTCAAGATATATGACATCAATCTCATCTCCCTTGTCCAGGTGATAGGTCACCTGGTCGTAGAAGGAAATGAGATTGGTCAAGCAAGACCTACCCGCAACAAACCCGTGCTGGCTATCCCTTAAGATGTTGGCGTCGGCCAGTCCATTAAGGATGGCCTCCTTAATAAACTTTTCTAAGATCTTCCCCGGGATAGAAGTCAGGCTGATGGGCCTATAGTTAGCCAGATCCACTTTCCTCCCTTTCTTGAAGATAGGCACCACGTTGGCCTTCTTCCAGTCTTCGGGCACTACACCAGAGCGCCAAGAGTTTTCAAAGATCCGCGCTAGAGGCTGGGCTATGATGCTCGCCAGCTCCTTGAGTACCCTGGGGTGAAGATTGTCAGGGCCGGCTGACTTGAAGGTATCCAGCTTCTCAAGATGTTCCTTCACAAAGTCAGCATTAATGGAGGGCAGGGGATCACCCTCACCCGGACTTCCCGGCCCTGTAGCAGGCACAGGCGTCCCATGGGGCTGATGAAAGACCGATGCAAAGTACCTATTTAATAGGTTGGCTTTTTCCTGGGTGTCAGTTGTCAGTTGCCCCATCTGGTTCAGCAGGGGTCCAACGTTGCCCCTGCTTTTCCTCCGGCTCCCCACATATCTGAAAAAGGACTTTTTATTGTCCTTGATGCTCAAAGCTAGCTGGAGTTCAGTTGCAGCCTTGGCTTTCCTGGTCTGCTCCCTACAGGACCGGACCAGTGCAGAATAATCCTCCTTGGAGGTGACTCCCATCCTCCATCCTTTGTAGGCCTTTCTTTTTAGCCTCAGGAGGTCTGCTAGGTCCCTGGAGAGCCAGGGGGGCTGCTGTGCCCTCTTGCTGCCTTTCCTCCGAGATGGAATAGACTTAGTTTGTGCATTGAGGATCGCTCCCTTGAGGAGCAACCACTCTTCTTGAACTCCCCTCTCCCTGTGGTCACAGTCCCTTAGGGCCTCACTGACAAGCCTCCTGAGCTTGTCAAAGTTGGCTTTCCTGAAGTCAAGGACTTACGTGTTGCTGACTGACTTGCCAGCTTTTCGGCGGATGGTGAAGGTGATCAGCTCGTGGTCGCTGTCACCCAGCTTCCCATCGATCACTAGGTCGCCAACTAGGTCCTCCCCAGTAGCCAGCACCAGGTCGAGCAGCGCTTTGCCTCTCGTTGGCCCATAGACTTCTTGAGTCAGGTAGAGGTCATCCACGCATGAGAGGAAGCTCTGCAACCGCTCAGATTTTGCTGAGCGATCCTCCCACGAGATGTCTGGGTAATTGAAGTCACCCATGACAACCATGGTCCTGGAGCATGCTGCCTCAGCCAGTTCCTGGGCAAACTCCTGGTCTAGCTCAGGACTTTGGGTGGGAGGTCTGTAATAGACTCCCACCATTGTGTCCCCTGTGCCGTGTTCCCCACGGATTTTAACCCAGAGGGTCTCCAGCCGTCCACCCTGGTCGCCAATATCGGCTTGCAGGGACGCGTAGCTTTCCTTAACATAGAGAGCTACACCCCCGCCCCTTTTCTCTACACGATCCCTCCTGTACAGGGTATAGCCATCTATCCCCGTGGTCCAGTCATGGGTGGAGTCCCACCAGGTCTCCGTGATCCCTATGACATCGTAATTGTTTGCACTGAGCAGGAGGATGAGCTCCTCCTGCTTATTCCCCAAGCTCCTGGCATTTGTATACAGGCAGGCAAGTGCCCCCTGGGGGGCTCCTTCCTTGCCCACAGATTTTACCAAGGCTGGGGCTGGGGTGGGCTCCCTTGAGTGCCGTGATCCGCTGGCTTTGATGTTGGTAGGGGGGTCACATGGATACATTCATAGAAAAACTCCATGTAAACCAGAGGTAATTCAAAAGAAGTCAATATTATCATTTCAGATTTGTCCTAGTGTAACTGAAAACAGACTCCAACCTGGGGATGTTGTGTATGGGTACATGTGCAATTCCTTGCACAGGATGCAGTAAAAAATTGCCAAAAGAACAAATGGCAGGAAAAATAGAATATTTGGAATTAACAGAAAAAAAGTCCTTTATACTGATATTTTTCAGTCATCTTTTCTTTTATAGCTCCAGTTTTTATTCTTGCCCTTCTCTCTCTCGAGATGTTAATCTTATTTTTACCTCATGCAGTGGCCTAGCAACCTATTACAGGCACTACTGCTTAGTTTTCCTACATTGCAACATAAATTGCACCCTATTGATTATGACTAGCTTTGTTACATGAGTTTCATAACTTAAATTATGATATGTGACTTGGTAATTTTTTTTACATGATTGTACAGTGTATTTATTTTCTTGGCCTTTTGGCTCAGATCAAATATACTGCTATGCCAGGTATATACAACATGGTCACAGTCATTTTGGCAGGCTATATACAAACATAATTTAGATGCAAATATCTCAGTGTAAGGTAAACTACTCTTTCTTTTACTTATGTAAAAACAAATTTTATTCTCAATTCATTAATATATGCTGGCCTTAAGTTTGCAAGTGCTCTGTGGCGATGTTGATATCAACAAAGTTTTATTTATGGATTGTGCAGTATTAGGATCCATTTCAATAAAAGACAATTCCTGATAACCAATGCAGAAGAAACACTGTATATTTTATGTTTTACCCTACATTTATTTTGTATTCAAATTGGACAAAAAATACAAGTCGATGGTCAAAGCAAAAAACTCAGAACACTACCCATAAAAGGAAAAAAAAAAAGGCCATGAAAGGTTGTAAAGTATTACTATGCTGGTTTGAAGAGCTTGGCAGCAGCCAAATTAATCATAGTACTGGCCTGGCAACAAAGATAATGCTAACTGTTAAACCTGTAATTGCATTTCTAGAACATGATGACTTGGACTACAGTAAACTGAAAATTCACTGGAATCTAGTGAATTTTCTAACTTTTAATGTGGACTTCTAACTGATTTAGAAGTTTATATTTAAAACTCAAATCTCAAGATGTGAACAGCATACAGATAAAGTTATAGCTAGTTTCAATATGGCTGTCATATGTATAAATTGGAATAAGTACGGTAGTTATAAATGGAAGAGGTAAGAGCAGAATGAGGAGAACATGGATTAAATTAAATGATGGAGTGATAGCCTTTGAAATGGCATCTGCTACAAAATTAATTTGATTGTAAACTTACTGTTCTGTGGTTTTGTAGCTCTAGTGCATTTCAAATACAATCTGTATATATTAAGTGAAGCTTTCTCTCCTATTGACCAATCAAAATGGAGAATTCTTGTTCCTCTATTCACTTTGAACCATGAATTAACAGGCCACATGAAGTCCACCTACAGTGAGTGAGTGCATTGTTGCACTGCAAGGGAGTGCATTGATACTGACTGAAAGAAATACTTGTCTGTATGGCTTGACTTTGTAACATGTTTCCATACAAATTCAATAGGCCATGCAACCACATTTTTATTGGTGCATTTTAGGATAGTGAGAGTGACTAACCCATAATTCCCAGAATAGTTGTCTGAAGCAAGGACTTAGACATTTTTTCTAATCACTGTCAGACTTCGCTGATGTAGAAGTTTGCTATTTCTACACATTTGCTATTTCTGCACAGATCTTGGTACAGCAGCACAGCAGTCTACTTGAATACAGCTGTGATATTCATGGGAAAGGAACTAACTGTTATTTATTAGAGTTTGTTTTCAGTGCTGACTCTAATACTTCCTGTTCCACCTTCAGGTTTTCCTGTACATCTTCCTCTCTGGGTTGCAGGGTTAGTTGCTGTATCCAGACAGTGGTGAGCATGCCCTTCAGCACAAATGTCCCTGTATGTTGGCTAGAAGGGCAAGCAGTTTTGGGTTCAAATATGAGAAAGTTATATTTAAGGGCATAACTGTGAACCATGTTATTTACCCATGCGGGGGATCAAAGAGGATTATGTTCCCTCTTTTACACTGTGCAGACTATGTCTAAGAACCTGCTCTAGCTTTAAGACTAAAAAGGCCTAAACTCTGCTGGGATTGCTATATATAATCATAGAAACATACCATTGTACGAAAAATTGCTAGCAGGAACCTTAAGAGGTCATCTAGTTTATCCTTTTCACTGCAGTCCAGGATCACCTATGCTTAAACAGTCCTGGAAGATGTCTGTCCACACAGCTTTGTTCAAAGCTATTTTTACCAGGTTAACATGTACCAGTGGGTGGCACAGACTGGTTAGTGCAGCACAAGGTTGATCCCGGTGCCTCTGTCCAGGTGAGGGTGGCACAGGTCCCCATGGCCAATCCTGGTGCGTTAAACCGGAGGGTGACATGGGGCACCAGGGTCCAATCCTGGTGCATGGGGGCCAGCCAAGGCAGTGCAGGGGCTCAATCTAGCCCCCTGCACACTCAATCTAGCATGCAGAGTCATACTATCTGGCCTGCAGGACTCCTCATGGGTCGGGAAATTTGCCACCACTCCTCCGCTACCAAATTTTTGGACCCCTGGGGAGCCCCACAGATGGGATGTCATGATACTGGATCTGGCCTGTAAGCTGTAGGTTGAACACCCCTGACAGCTACCATAAATTGAGCTAGCTAATGTAATTTATCATATAATACAATAGTTTCTCATCAAAAAAGGGAAACAATTCACTTGTCAAATCCAAAACTTCCTGCCTATTCCTGAAAACTACTGAGAGATGTGAAGCACTTTGTAAGGGCAGACAGCTCTCTCCTATCCATGTTGTTTTATACAGGTTGATTTTCTTTGGTTTATGGGCTAACCCAAACCTGGTTTAGTCCAGTATACCTTTACTGTATGTAGGTGCTGTTCACTTGTTGAACAGCTAGCCTGATATTTGTAGGTCTAGGAAGTAGCTTTTCTACAAACCCCAAGTTCAGGGCACTGCCACAGAGACAAATATATAATACATGATGACAGTCCCCTCTGTGCTGGCCAGCATACTGGGGAGAAGGAATTAAGGCTCTGACCACTACCTGGCCACTTCCTGCCTACTTGCACAGGGGAGGCTATTATTACGGTATTACTTGTCATGACCCAAAGGTCTGATTTTTTTTGTGTGTGCTTCAGCACTAAGCATTATCCCCGTGGTTTACCGCTTCGTTGCACGGAGGAGTTCTGCTGCGCAGAGAACCCGCGTGCAAGGAAGTGTTCCCGCCACTTTGCAGAGATCTTTGCAGGGTGCATTTCCTTTGCAGCACAGAAATGCACGGTGCAAAGGTTTCCCGCTCGTCGTATGCAAATTCATGCCCCGCAATTGGCTAGTGCTAAATTATTCACACATGGCAGCTAGCAATTGGCCTGCTAGCCGTATAAGAGGCTTGAGCAGTTTCCGCCCAAGCCGAAGAGGACTCCGCATCCATCTCGTGGGGACTCTGGGTGTGCGCGGCAGGGTAATAGAAACCCTGTGTGTCGCTCAGAGGAGTTTGGCGGCCTGATCCACCGCCCACCTCTTCCCATCTTCAAACGGAGCCTACTATAAGACGTAACGACGAGTTTAATGCGCGCTTGTCCTGGACATCCGGAGTTTGTCTGCGTGGAGCCTAGCAACCTCCACGTGATTGTTCGTGTTCTGTCTGCGTGGAGCCTTGCAACCTCCACGTGTGTTCGTGTTTTTTGTTGTAACCGCAACTCAAGCAAGTTCTCAGCCTACACCACGACCATCTCGGTGTAAGTAAAATAATCTTAAAATCAACCGTTACGTGTCTGTGCCTAATTCTAGCTCGGCGCCCACCCTCTCCGACCCGGCCTGTCCGGGCTGCTGGCCACAGTCCACGTGCAGAGCGACATAAGCGACCCGGGGTCAGACCCGGCGCGCACATTACTGTGGCCGGCCCACACTTGCAGTGTTGCTGCTAGCATGTCCTGATCACTTGGGTGTGCTGCACCAGGGTTAACTCGCCTGCCACAACTTGATGTTACCTGAGTTTCTACTGGAAGGTGTTCTCCAGTGTGTTTCTGTGACCCTGGGTACCTCAAGTGGTGCTTCTTCTGTGTGGCTCCTCCTCCCCTACTTCTCACCCCTTTCCACTTGGGTGGTCTGGCTCAGTTTCAATGGTATCACAGGCACTGTCTGCTCCCAGTTTGGTTCTGGGCAGGAACAAGGTTATGGCATGCCCGAATGGCAAACAGATAGCTTAACTAGACTCAAACTGAAATCATGTAGGTGGCACAGGTGAGCAGGGCAATGACACTCACTGCACCAGGTACGTTTCCTCAGTGCTCTGTATCACATATGATGCGACTTGTTCGACCCCTGCATGACCCCACATTGTGGGTCAGCCCTGCAGGGACAATTGTTGCGTGTTGCTTGGCAGCTGGCCACATGTCCTAATGTCCCAATGGCCATTTTTTTATGACCCCGCAACCTTTGGGGTCCTGATGCTTGCTTGCTGGGGAATTTTTGGCCCACAACCACCCAAATGTGGTAGCCCAAATCAACAGGCTCCCAGGTGGGTTCTTCCATCGGTGAATCCCACTGATGACCCTCCAGCTGCCCAGGTCCTGTCCTGGCTGCCCTTGGTGTACCTGCTGGTGAGGTTTTGCGTGGTTGGGGTTGCCATTAGGTCCATACCCCTCAGTCACTCTGCAGCTGTTCCCTCGCTGATACCTGCATCCTCTCTCCCAGGCATCCAATTGTTCACAGTGTCCTCTGACTCACAAGAGCTCCCTCCCCAGGGCAAGTCTCTGGCTCTGATGATGCAGGTAAGTAGGTGGTCAGATGCTGTGAGTTTTTCCCTGCTGAGGTCTGAATTCCCATGCAGTTCAGTGACCAGCGCTGCTGCCATCACACTGGGTCTGTTTCGAGCATGGGGAAGGCTTTCAGAGGCAAACCTGGTGCCTCCTTTTTTTACTTTCCCCCCAGACACAACTGGCAAACTCCTCTGATCTCGGGAGCAATCTGTGGTCCCTCTTCTGAGTACACAGTAATCTGATGGCCACGCCAGACAAAAAAGCTGATATTTTAAACAGTTTCTTTGCTTCTGTTTTCCTGAACAGGGGCCAGGATATCCCACCTACCAGAGGTAGGGACAATCTTGGGGATAGTTCTGTCAAGGCTTCAGTCAGTGCAGATGTAGTTAGGGATCTTCTGGAAGGGCTAGATGTTTTTAAATCTGCAGATCCAGATGCCCTCCACCCAAGGGTGTTGAGGGAGCTGGCAGGGGTCATCGCGGAGCCTTTGGCCCGGCTATATGAGCATTCGTGGTCATCTGGCCAGGTGCCGGGGGATTGGAAACTAGTTAATGTGGTCCCTATTTTTAAGAAGGGGAGGAAGGAGGGCCCAAGTAATTATAGGCCTGTAAGCCTCACCTCAGTGCTCGTGAAGCTCTTGGAGAGGATCATCAAGGAGCATATCTGTGGGGGGCCCTGCAAGGCAGATCATGCTCAGGGGCAATCAGCATGGGTTCACCAAAGGCAGGTCCTGCCAGATCAACCTGATTGCCTTTTATGACCAAGTAACTAAATCCTTGGATGATGGTGTCGCTGTCAACATAGTCTTTCTAGACTTTAAGAAGGCCTTTGACATGGTCTCTCACCTCATCCTCATCAATAAATTAAGTGACTGCGGCATTGATGCCTCCACAGTTGGATGGGTAAAAAATTGGCTGATGGGGTGCACCCAGAGAGTAGCGGTGGATGGGTTGTACTCAACCCGGCGAGATGTGCGCAGTGGGGTACCCCAGGGCTCGGTCCTCGGGCCTGCACTGTTTAACATCTTCATCAGCGACTTGGACGAGGGGGTGGAAAGCACGCTGTCCAAGTTTGCTGATGACACTAAGATGTGGAGCGAGGTGGACAAACTTGAAGGGAAAGAGAGGCTGCAACTAGATTTAGACAGACTACAAAAGTGGTCAGACGAGAATAGGATGGGGTTCAACGTAGACAAATGCAGGGTGCTGCACCTTGGGAGAAGGAATCCACAGCATACGTACAGGCTGGGGAGTTCCCTTCTTGAAAGCACAGAGGGAGAAAGGGATCTTGGAGTCATTATTGACTCCAAGATGAACATGAGCCACCAATGCCAGACCGCAGCCAGCAAGGCCAGCCATACCTTGTCGTGCATCCAAAGGTGCATCTCAAGCCGGTCCAGAGAGGTGATACTCCCCCTCTATGCAACTTTGGTCAGGCCGCAGTTAGAGTACTGCATCCAGTACTGGGCGCTGCACTTCAAAAGGGATGTGGCCAGCCTGGAGAGGGTTCAGAGGAGGGCCACCCGCTTGGTGAGAGGGCAGCAGGACAGGCCCTATGAGGAGAGACTGAAGGACCTGAACCTGTTCAGCCTCAGCAAGAGGAGGCTGAGGGGGGACCTGGTGGCTGCCTACAAGCTCATCGGGGGGATCAACAGCAAGCATGCAGAACTCTTTTTTCCCCAGCACCACCTGGGGTGACGAGGAACAATGGTCATAAGCTGATGGAGAATAGGTTTAGGTTGGAGATCAGAAGGCAATATTTTGCAGTTAGGGTGGCCAAAATCTGGAACCAACTTCCCAGGGAAGTGGTCCTCGCCCCTACTTTAGGCATATTCAAGAGGAGGTTGGATGATCACCTGTCTGGGGTCTTGTGAACCCAGCATTCATTCCTGCCTGTGGCAGGGGGTCAGGCTAGATGATCCGTTCAGGTCCCTCCTGACCCTAGCTACTATGAAACTATGAACACACGATGCCAGCTCAGCTGCCTGCGGACCGGCCAGGTTGATGCCAGTGGTGTGGTAAATGGGGCACAGTCCTGCAACAATTACATTATTACTTGGCAGTTATTTGCATTATAACCAGCAATACAGCTAGTTTTCTGTGTACAGGAAGGAACCTAATACTCTTGAATGCTCTGCATGGGCACATAACATAGTTCATAGCTGTGCCCTTGTACCCATTTGAAATAGAAGACAAGGGAAGTTATTTCATATGTGGCTTTAGATTACTTTTCCTCACTGTAGTATCTAGGCTTGCATGCTTCTTCCATTTTTGACAGTTTCATAGTAGCTAGGGTCAGGAGGGACCTGAACAGATCATCTAGCCTGACCCCCTGCCACAGGCAGGAATGAATGCTGGGTTCACAAGACCCCAGACAGGTGATCATCCAACCTCCTCTTGAATTTGCCCAAGGTAGGGGCGAGGACCACTTCCCTGGGAAGTTCGTTCCAGATTTTGACCACCCTAACTGTAAAATATTGCCTTCTGATCTCTAACCTAAACCTATTCTCCATCAGCTTATGACCATTGTTCCTTGTCACCCCAGGTGGTGCTGGGGAGAAAAGGGCTCTGCCTATTTGCTGTTGATCTCCCCTGATGAGTTTGTAGGCAGCCACCAGGTTCCCCCCTCAGCCTCCTCTTGCTGAGGCTGAACAGGTTCAGGTCCTTCAGTCTCTCCTCATAGGGCCTGTCCTGCTGCCCTCTCACCAAGCGGGTGGCCCTCCCCTGAACCCTCTCCAGGCTGGCCACATCCCTTTTGAAGTGCGGCCCCCAGTACTGGACGCAGTACTCCAACTGCAGCCTGACCAAAGTCGCATAGAGGGGGAGTATCACCTCTCTGGACTGGCTTGAGATGCACCTTTGGATGCATGACAAGGTATGGCTGGCCTTGCTGGCTGTGGTCTGGCATTGGTGGCTCATGTTCATCTTGGAGTCAAATTCTTTTCCTTATACGTTATTTTAGCAATATAAATGCTAGTACTCACATGTTCTAATATTTTTCAATTCTAAAGCAGAAAAGGCAGTTGAATTAAGGTACAGTTCATAAAGTTGTTTTTAAGGCAAAAAGTTGTGGGAAATTATGAGTAAAGACTATGCTTTTTCCTCAACAAGTTAGTAAATTAGCGGGGGAGGAGAATAAATCAACACTGTTTTATTCTGGATACATTTATTGTAATTGTAGGCATGTCTGTTACTGAGTTCTGAATATTCTTGTTTTTATCATCATCATTACTATTATACTATTACAGAAAAAGCTCTGTTATGCGGCATCCCCCGGGAATGGGGGATGCCAGATAACAAAATATGCTATGTTAATTGAGCGTTCCCGGCTGCCGCTTCTCCCGCCATGTCCTTCCACTCTTCCCGCCCCTCCCGCAGCATCACCACCCTTCCCGCGGGCTCTGCGGGCCCCACGGAACAGGGAGGCAGGCCCCGCACAGCCCCACACAGCTTGTTATGCCCTCCCGCCATGGGGGCTCAGCAGCACAGGCTGCTTTGCCCCGGGCCGTGGGAGCTCGGAGAAACCAGAAGTGCCACGGTAGCACTTTTCCTTACAAGCTGGCACGCCGGTTAACACAGCATGCCGGCTTGTAAGGTGCCATTTACCAGAGAGTTTACTGTGTTAGTTTTAAACAACATGTAAGGGCTAAAAGATGAGACAGAGGGTGTTGATAATAGAGAGTTTACTCATAGATGGGGACCCATTAAATACACAATTTCACAGATTTCACACAAATCATGTAATTGGCAGTCTCCTGTGAAATAGCCAGGTCCCCATGAACAAGCGCAGAGAACCAGCCATGTTGAAAAAGCTGGCAAGGAGCTGGCCAAAAGGTGTCTCCTAGAAGAGTGGGGGAGGGAAAAGGGAGCAAAGAAAAAAAATGGCACACTGCCCATGTCCTGAAGCAGGGAAAATAGGAGAGAGGCAGGAAAAGTTTCCATCTGTCTCCAGAAGGGGAGGGTGGGAACAGGGGAAAGGCTGCCGAAACTACCCAGGGAGGTGGGGAGCAGGAAAAAGCCCACCAAAAGGGGTGGGACTTGCGGCACCACTCAGAGGCATGCCTTAAAATGGCGTCCCCAACCATGAAATCAGGGACCCTGACCATGTTACAGCTGTAATCAGCCAGTGGGGCCTATAAATTTGGTAGGTCCCTACTCATACAAGACTTAATAGCTCTGGTGCTGAGATTTAAAAAAAAAAAAAAAAAAAAAGAGTGGGGGGCGTGTTGGGGTAGCTTGTCATATTTTATGCTTTAAAGTTGCACTTTTTTATAGAGTGGTGAATTATAGCATTGTTTAAAGTTTTCTTTATACTCAGGCTAAAGTTCTGTATAGCCTTATTGTTATCTGAACTTTTCATTTTGCTGGCGTTTGCAAGATCAGCTGGCCTTGTTTCCTGCAAGCAGCTTATGGCCTTGAGTTTGTTCTCATGATGTTTCTTTCCTTTTCTATCACTGAGAAGTTTTTCTAACACAACATCATAATAGTTTTGTTACTAGCTCAAATTAACTGAACTTGGCACTAACCAGCTGAATCAGAGGGATGAAATGATTGGATATGTTAATGAAAAGCGATAAAGGAGATCAATGGACAATGCTTAAAGTAAAACACCGGAAAAAGACCAAATTAAGAGGTGTGCTCGGAATGGGGCTGTTGAACAAAGGAATATGCTAACAGGATAAAATATGAACAATATGCTGACTGCAGAGAGACCAATCCAAAAGCAAGCAGTCAAGTTAAAGAAAAGCATAAAAGGGGGAAGCAAGGAAGTTAAGTATGTCATCATCATCATCTACATCTTGAATGCAGCTTTCAACACCTGTCTGGATCATCCCAGCCAACAAGGCACCCTTTGCTTCAGGAACTGAGTGGCTGTCTTTCTGTGAAGCAAAATAACATCTGGGAATGGGTGGATCACTATACTAAGTGTATTTCTCTGAATAGAGAAACTGCTAAGATAATACTTGTTGTACTAATAAAGTTAGACTTTGATTTTAGGACACTGAGTTGTCTGTGTTCATATTTCATGTTCCATTTAAGGGTTAATTGTGCTTTAACGATCTCTAAGCACTATCTGCTGAGCAGTGGTGAGAACAGGGTGGAGGAGGAAATAGAATTTATCAGGACACAGAAACAGAATATGACAGGGTATTAAGGATATTTACTTATTCAGTAACTACATACCCAAGAAACAGCAGGCTTATGAGTTTGTGTGGGTTTATTTTTATTAACCTACAAGCAGAGTTGTCATTTACGAAGTGAGGCAGCCACACCTGTATTTTGCCTTGCCAAGGATCAGAGCTTTCATTTAATGTAATATTAGATGATCCTGAAAAACCTTTTGCAACTTTTAACTCTATTTTTGTTACGGTTTTGTTCCCCAAAAGTTTATTAAACCTAATGTAAGAAAGCTACCATTACCATCTTCCAGACCTTGTAGATGTTTTCCTACACTACTAGATACTCCCTGATAGCTTTTGTGAAGGGAAAAAAAGGATAAAGATCAGCACCGCTTCATTCCTTCTGAATGACGATTATTTGCATTATATAAACAAGCGATTTTTTTTCAATCTGGGTCTTGCAGCACCCTGGGGTGCCTTGAGATCCTTTTAAAGGTGATATGGGGTGCCATACAATGATAGCACTGCTAGGTATGTAAACATGATTTGCAAGATAAACCCAGATATTTCAACTAGGAATCAATTCTGACACAATGTAGTCTTTCTGAGTTCTTTGTAACGTTGCTCTAGAATTTTTCTGTAATCACAAAAAGTGAAAACTAAGAACCGGCATTTTGGAGGGGTGCCTTGAATCTAATGAGGCATATTTCAAGTCTAAAACTGTTGAGAACCACTGATATAAACTGTTGTGTAGGAGAGTATGAATGCATTTTGCCAAACAGGTTAAAAAGGAAGTAATACATTTAAGGATCTAATAATTATTATTTGAAGCACAGAGGAGTTAAAGGAATTAAGTGGGCTTCTACAAGTTAACTGCAATGCAAACAGAAATGTTACAAAATGAGAGGGGAAAAAACATCTCAATGCTCTTTCACTGAAGCTAATAGAAAACTTCCAGGATCTTTGGTATGAACAGGAAAAAGCCTAGAAAGAATACATCTGCTTCATGCTGAGGAGCAGCTAGGGTGACATCAGCATGGAAAGTCACAAGATGCCCTATCACTGGTGATGCACAAAGTCTCTATGTGTGAGATGTGATCAGCTGAAGGCAAAAGGAGTTAGGCAAAATGAGATCCTTGAATATTTAATTTCCAATAGTTAAACTGTAATTTAATGCTTCTCTTTGGTGCATTCTTAAGCTACACCACTTTTTGCTGTCCGTTTCCTTAATCTTGGCAGCTCCTGACACAAAGAGTAGCTCTATACAGCCATCATGTGAATGTGTATGATCTAGCTCAGTGATTCTCAACCAGGTGCCAGGAGATCCTTTGAAATGTATCTTTGAAAGTGTGAGGAGACAGGCAGATGAGGACAGGCTCACGCTCCAGGGATAAACAGCTCTGGTGCTTCCCGATCAACTAATGGGGAAACACTAGAGCTGTTCATGTCCACTGTGCAGGGGCTGGGCTCAGGTGGGGACAAAGACAATGACAGCAGGACTAAATGGGGGGTCTTTCCTTCCCTGTACCTGCTTCAGGCAGGGAAGGAGGAACTACCCTTCTGTCATACTGTTGCTGCTTTCCCCTCCCTAGCTGAGCTGAGCCCCCACTCAACCCAGCTGGCTCTGGAGCTTTCCCATCCCTGAGCAGCAGCGACAACCAGGAGAATTGGACAGGAGAGTGAAAAGGAGGAGAGGGGGCATACCTCTGAGCAGGAAGAAGAAGGGAATGGGGATTTTCATGTGTTTTAGGGATGCTTTAAGGACGTAAAAACCTATTTCCTGCACTGATGGGGGATGAAGGAGGCTGGGAGTAGGGGATGCAGCCACCCCTGCAGTGCAGGTTGCTGCTCCTGCTTCCCCGTTTGGGAAATCCTGGGCCCACTGCTATGAATTTGTTGGCATCCCCACAGTTCATATAGGACATCAGCTTTTATGCTCAGTCTACTTTATTTAATACTAGAAGTAACCATATAGCCAATGATTAATTGATTATAAATTAAACTGTAAATGGAAAACATATCTCATTTATTAGACTTACTATATTTTGCATACTACATGAAACTAGGTTTGCAGCCTAATCCTACTGGGTGCTGAATAACCTCTATTCCCACTAAATATTAATTGAACCTAACGATAAAGCCCTTAATGCTTTTAAAATCTGTTTGTGTCATTCACTTGCTCACAGGAAATTGCAATTTTGCAAGTGGTAGCAAAGTGCTAGATACTGATTCAGCACTAAATAAAATTGGCCTGTTGAAATGGTATGTACAGCATGTGGTGTAAGAGTCACGAGAAAGTATTATTACTCGCAGCCAGATTAAATAGTTCACATAACAAACTACAGTTGATGCTGTTTTAGTAGTCATAGTCTTTGTACTATTCATATTGCTAAAGGCATCAGCACAGGTTTAAAGTGTTAAAAGAGAAAAAATAAGTATGGCTTTTCAACTAGTCTGAACAAAATTTTAATTTCAGCAACTAAACTCAAAATGCCACAGTAAATGGTATAAAGACGAAGGGTAAAGAAATCTAAGAAAATTGGGAGTGTGTTTGAATATATTTTATGAAAGTAAATCTTGACAGAAGATAAAGCACAAATCCTATAACTGGCAGTTTAAAGAATAGAAAGGATATTACTACCATTTTTGCCTTGACATATCATATACACTTTACTACTAGAATAAAGAAAAAGGCTTGATTGCCTATCCACAGTGTGTAGGAGATCTGAAAATAACAAGAAGTGTTTCATGGAACTTGGTGGTACCCTGAACAAAGTGGGTGGATCTCAGCTCTCTTCATGCCTTAAAGATGTAGCTAGTTTTCGTCAGAACAAAGAAACCTTTAAAAACATTTTATTTTTTAGCATCAGAAAGCTGTGCAGTTATCTATCCTCAAAGATACATTTTAGTCTCCTCATTTATCAAGGTACTTATTATCTAAAGCTTGCATCCATATTGTATGTGTTGGCCTCTTCCTCAGTCTTGTTGGTTGTTTCTTCCCCAACTTTGAGAGTCAAAAAATAAAAACAAAATTATGATAATATTTTGTTGAGCATTCCTGCCATAGTTACATGTATGAGAAGCACCTGTGGGAATGCTAAACTGAAGCGTTTTGAATTTTGATCCAAAAAAGTTAGATCTATGGGACGTTATCATATATGAGAGTTCCCAGAAAATGTGTTTCCTTAATGCTTACAAACTTCCTTCTTTTGAACAGCACTTCTATAGTTCCAGTGGAATATCTTCTTTGGCAGTCCTTTGCAGTCGAGGATGATTGTCTTCCATGATTGTCTTATTCTTGATTCGGTCCATGACACGCTGTTTCTGCCACTCCTGATTTTCCATCTCCTGTTATTGTCGGGAGGTTTCAAAGCACTGAGATCTCTGCAGTAGACTCTTCCTCCGTTTGGGGAGGTCCTGGGCAACAGTCTCCCATGAGTTGCCATCGATGTTGCATTTTTTTTAAGTTGGCCTTGAGGACATCTCTGAAGCGTTTTCTGTCCCTTCCTCTTGAAAGTACGCCTTGGCTGAGCTGGGAGAATAAAACTTGTTTTGGGAGTCTACAGTGAAACATCATGATGACACACACGGCCCAACAAAATTGATGCCAGATGATCATTGCCTCAATATACATGGTGCTTGCTTGCAGAAGGACACTAACATTGGTGCATCTCTCTTCTCACTAGATTTAGAGGATCTTCTGCAGGCAGCATTGATGGCACTTTTCCAACAACTTGCGATGTCTTCTGTACATTGTCCCTGTTTCAGCTCTATATAGCAAGGTGGGGACCACAAAGGCCTGATAAATCATGAGCTCAGTTTCAGATCTGATGTCACAATCTTTGAACTCCTGTTTTTTCAGGTGTCTAAGGGCTGTGCTTGTACACTTGAGGTGATGTTGGATTTCATTGTCAGTGTCAGCCTTCCATGAGAGATGGCTTCCAAGATACAGGAAGTACTCAACCTTCAGCAAGTCTCACTGTGGATCTGGATTACTGGAGCTGGGGACTGTTCATTAGGAACTTGTTGGTGAAGGACCTTAGTCTTCTGAATGTTAAGCATCAGTCCCATTGTCTTGTATGCTTCAGCAAAGACATGGATGATTGCCTGAAGGTCTGCTCCCAAGCGAGCACATGCTACAGCATCATCAGCATACTGGAGCGCAATGATTGTGGTCAGGGTGGTCTTTGTTTTGACTCAGAGTCAGCTGAGCTTAACAGTTTACCATCCATTTGGCAGTTTAGCTCCACTCCAGCTGGAAGCTTGTTAGCTGTGAGCTGTAACATTGCAGCAAGGAATATTCAGAAGAGTGTTGGTGCGATGATACAGCCTTGCTTAACTCCCGTTTTAATCTCAAAGGGATCTGTGATAGATCCATTACTGAGAACCACCACTCACATACTGTCATGGAGCAGTGTAGCAGGGACCCATCAGAGCCCCATATTCACTGGGGTGATGATTCCCGGCATGCTTCCCAGGTGGCAGACTCCTGGCTGAGCCTGCAAATAAGCAGTGAGCCCACGAGTCGATAGCATGTTCCACCGTGCCACCATCCTCTGGGCTGGGCTGGGCTGGGCTGGACAGGCAGTCAGTGGGCTCTCCCCAGGCTCAACTCCCAGGCCAGGTCGAGAGCTGGAACCTCAGCTCCAAGTGGACATGTATGTTATTGATTATTGCTTTGGGTGAAGATCTGGAGATGAGTGTAGAAAGGTCATATCTGGTCCTGAAAAAGCTCTTCTGACTGTAGTTCTAGTTTAATTAATCTCCTTAGGCTCAGTATACATGCTGGGCTACCTCAAATTAAAGTAATTTACTATTAAAGTATTAATTGTAAAATATTATTTATCAATTACTTTTTCATCTTCCTTCTCTGGAAACCCTAAAATATGCATTATTTCTCCCAAGTCATCTACTCTGCCCAATAGCTGGCCTTTCTCTTTCCCTTTTCCCTGTTCCTGAAGGCTCTTTCGCTGGGTCCTGAATTCAAGAATAGAAAGAGGTTATTGGGAAGATGGGAATGGGGTCTCTTTTAGATGTGTCCATCAACCTGGGAATTAGTACACTGTATCTATCAGTCAGAAAACAGTAGGTCAGTACCAATCAAGCTTATTCTTAGAAGCATTAGCAGCAAATATAGACATTGCTGTCCCACCTTCTAAGTTATTAATGAACAGGGTAAATTTTGTCAATACAAGATTTAAAAAAGAAATGACAAAAGGACTAATGCTTCATCTTGCAGCCCTTTCAATAGTGGTTCTCTTCAGTGGTGGGTAAAGCTTTAACCTCACACTGTGAAAATAAATGTAAATGTATAAACAAGAGAGGAAATTTGAAGAGCTTTTAATAATTGTTTTTTGCTAAGTCTCAAGGGAATTTTACAGCAGAGACATCTTCCCTCAAAAACACCCACAAGATTAGCTGAAGACACTCTAACCTGATGAAGTGGAAGCAGAATAAAACTTGAGTAAATCTTGTAGCACTGTGACTAACATCTTCTTACAGAAAATCTAATGCAGAAACTCATCACCTTGACCCTGTACCAAGGAAAAAGTATATGGGATCACTGATGTATAAAAATAAAGTTGCCTGTGTAAAATACTAAGTGTGTCAACATGATTTGTTATAAAACAGCTCACATTGAATGAAAGCAATACAAGCAGCAAATGTCATCCTAACCCGCAGGCTAAAGACCTACAAAGCTGTGTAGAGAATAAAACGCACACAGCAATCTTCTTGCCGTGTCTCAAAAAAGAAAAATATTTCACAAAATGGTTGACTATTCTGAGAGAGCTGGTTAGTCCTCAAGTCAGGCAGAGGGCTAAGTATATTTGCACATTAGAAACTAACTAAATCAGAGATACATAATGAATAAGTGAATAAGAAATAAATGAGATGCAGTCCCTTCATAGTATCTAATGAAGGAAGCTGCTGATTATGAAAGCTTATGTATCTCTGGTTTAGTGCCTATATAGAAAGTGCAAATCATCCTCCTTGCTACCTATTCTGAACCATCCTATTAAAAATCCATGCCTGTCTATTCAAGCAGCCTATGCTTTAGATATAAGCATCGTCACAGGCAGATTAACATACGAGCCCAGGGGCCCGAGCCCAGGGGCCCCTGCCAAACAGGGACCCCAGATGCTCCCTTCCACTGCGTGCACCCTCCCACGGGAGGCATGGGGGGGCATGTGCCCCCACATATTTGTGCATGGGATGGATGCAGGCTGCTCTCCGCTTTGCTGCCTTTGCCCCAAAGGCAAGTTGAGCCTCACACTGCTGGGCAGGCAGGGGGTGTGGGGTCCTCAGGGCAAAGGCAGCAGGGCAGAGGTCCCTGACCCCACAGTAGCTAGCCCATCTTGCCCCACTCAGCAAGGGGGTCCCTTCCCACTCTGGAGTCCCTGCTGGGGTGTGGGGGGGCCTCCAGTTTTCTGCTTGCCTGGGGCTCCAATAAATATTTATCTGCCACTGAACATTGTTTCCCAGCTATATTTTAGCTTTTTTGCACTTACAAGTGGGAAGGGGTTAACAAGGTAATTATGTGGTACAAGTGGCAATGACTGATATTTGTGACTATGAAGGTCAATAGGACTTTTTAGTGTTGTCTTCAGTGAGGCCTGTATTTCACCCAGTGCAATTATAACCCACTCTCTGGGCATAGGAGCGTGTTGGGGAGTTTACCTAGGGTGAAAAACACAGATTAGAGCTAGGAGGTAGTGAAACTGAAGTCTAATTTGAGGCTGTGTACTATGGTACTGCAAGAAGAAGATGCAATTTATTCCCCAAAAATGTGTGTTATAAACAGCTGAAAAGGGAGGAGAGCCTTGCTAGGTACATGTAGATGATTAGCAGGGTCTAAAGGAATAGCAGGAGTAATATTTAACTGTATTGTTAACGAAGAGTAAATATACCAATTAAAATGCCAGTTTCTTTCAAAGCAGCTTGTATGTCATGTCAGAAATGAGTTTGCCCATGTTAATAAATGACTCAGTAATGTTCAATGTATGAAAAGGACAACACAATAGGGACAATTCACCATTGTCTATGTGCAAGTTTAATAGTAAACATGAATATTAACTTATTACTGTAATTAAATTCAAGACTATTATAACACTTTTAAATATTTTTTAAAATATCATTTTAGTTACCAAACAGTCAAAGGATTATTTTAAATGATAATATAACTCTGTTTTCCTGGCATAATCTTTGTGAAGTATTAATAGAAGCTAATCTTCAATTTCCAGCAAGGTCTACTAATGGAAAATGTACATTAAAAAAAAAAAAAAGATATTGTGTTTTGGAACATATTGTGTCATTTGGTAGTTTGCTAAATGTCACCACTCTGGTCAAAAATTCACAAGGGAGCAGTTAGTCATTTTCATGATTTACCAAGTTTGTACAGGAAACCCTCGCTATTCACGGGTTTGGCATTCACAGTTTTGAATATTCGCGGTGCTGCACCAACCCATGCTCTCTCCCCACTGGCAGTGTGATGACACTGTTACAGCGCTACCGGCGTCTGTGGGAGCTTCACACTTGCCACTGCTCCCGCTGCCACCAGCACAGCTGTGCCCTCCCAGCCGCTGGGGGCACACACCGTTCATGGTGAAATCTGCAAATATGTCATTCGCGGGAATCTTTGGAATGCCTTGACAGAGGAGCAGAGGCCGATGTCATCTACCTGGATTTTAGGAAGGCCTTCGACAGAGTTTTGCATCCTATTCTCATAGGGAAGCTAACGGGCTGTGGAGTGGAAGCCTACACAGTCAGGTGGGCGGCTAACTGGCTTAGGGACCACACCCAGAGAGTGGTGGTGGATGGGTCATTCTCGGCCTGGAAGGAAGTGGGCAGTGGGGTCCTGCAGGGTTCGGTCCTTGGGTCGGTGTTATTTTATATCTTCATCAGCAATTTGGACGAGGGTGTGGTGAGCACCCTCTCCAAGTTTGCAGATGATACCAAATTATGGGGCAAAGTGAATACACCAGAGGGCAGGGAGCAGTTACAGGCCGACCTGGACAGGTTAGATCAATGGGCGGAACGTTATAAAATGCAATTCAACAAAGATAGATGTAAGGTGCTCCACCTTGGAAGGAGGAATCCCCAGCACACCTAGAGGTTGGGGGATGTCCTCCTTAGCAGCTCAGAGGCTGAGAGAGATCTTGGAGTCATAGTTGACTCCAAGATGAACATGAGCCGGGAGTGTAATGAGGCCATCAACAAAGCCAATCGCACCTTGTTGTGTATTACCAGATGCATGACCAACAGGTCGAGGGAGGTAATGCTCCCTCTCTACGCGGCATTGGTCAGGCCGCAGTTGGAGTACTGTGTCGTTTTGGGCGCTCTACTTCAAGAGGGACACAGAGAATCTAGAGAGGGTTCAGAGGAGGGCCACTCACATGATTAATGGTCTCCGTGAAAGACCCTACGAGGGGAGGATGAGAGATCTGGATCTCGTTAGCCTATACAAAAGGTGGCTGAGGGGTGACCTTGTAGCCACCTATAAATTTATCAGGGGAGGACAGCAGGGAACTGGGGATGCGCTGTTTACCAGACTGCCCCAGGGAGTAACTAGGAATAATGGGTGCAAACTAGTGGAGAGTAGATATTGGTCAGACAATAGGAAGAAATTTTTTACAATAAGGGCGGCCAGAGTCTGGAATGGGCTTTCAAGAGAAGTGGTCCTATCACCTAACTTGGAGGTCTTCAAGAGGAGGCTTGACAAACACCTGGCTGGGGTCGTATGACCTCGGTCCTCTTTCCTGCCAGGGGGAGGAGGTCAGACATGATGATCCATTGGGTCCCTTCTGACTCTATAATCTATGAATCTATGTATCCCCCATGAATGGCGAGGGTTTCTTGTATACCATATTTGTGATCGGCTTGAGACAAAGGAGCAGACAAAAACTGCTGTGCACAAAACAGGATAGATTTGAACACAGGATACATTTGTATAGGTAGCCTTTTCTCCCCACTCACATTCTGACATCCAGAATGTTTTAAGTTACTTTAATAGGCTGTCATAGTTTTGAATGACAGGGATTGGCAGGTTTCTTTCTTCTGTTTGAGAATAATTGCTGCTTTTAAGAGATGGGGTGGAAGAATGGCAGTACGAAAGCACAGCACTGTACAGAGATGTGTAGACGCATCCATTAACCTTGAAAAAGAACATCCAGTGATCCAGGGAACCACAGAAGAGCATCTAACATGTTCTCAGCCAAATGGCAGAATCTACCGTATGCGAAAAATAGAATTAGCGGTCCCTCGGATAAACATGACACGCTGGAGAAGATGTAGCATAGTTCTTACAAAAGAAAATGCTGGGTCTCAAGTCTGCTAGAGTTTGCTGTGGGGGTCAAAAGGCAGATAGGAGGGACCCAGTTAATGCAGCATACTTGGGTTTTTCTCAAGCACATCAACTCGGCGTTCAGTGGCAGGCAAACAAGCAATTGAAGTGTGAGGACATAAAAGGACTCGAAAACGAAAGAGGAAGCATCGTTACACCAGGGTATAAATCCTCAAGCGCTGGTTGAAGTTCTGGCAGCCCAATCCCTGAAAGGACAATACTGCCCGGCCAGGCTGCCACCAGCTCCTTTCAAGGGTGCCGCAGTGTGAGCTCTGTGTGTAGGTACAACCACCTGCACAGGATTCGCAAGAGAAACCAGATGTCAGCCACCGCCAAAACATCCTGCCCCGCTGGCGTCTTTCTGAATTCTTGGCAATGGAAAATCACTGCTGTGTGGTTTCTCCTCTCGTCAAGCCACGGGAGAAACCACAGGGCTGGCGGTTTCCCAGGTGAGCCTGAAGTCTAGAAAGGTTCCGGGCAAGCGCCCCGCAGAGAAACCACCCTGAACCTCTCCGGATTCACATCAGGCAGGCAGAGCTAGCCGGGCTGCTGTGAAGTCAAGTGCAGAGCGCAAGATCCACCCTCACACTTAACCTCGGGCCCTGCCCTGCCCTGCCCTGCCCTGCCCTCCGCGCCTGCACCCCTCTTCCATCGACGGTGCTGGGACCCCTGCGTATGCGCAGTGACGGAACCCAGCAGGCCGGCCCACGGCAGCGAAGTGGCTCTCGCGAGACTGTCCCCCGCTACGGCAGAGGGGCGGGAGGTGTTGTCAGCGGCTGTGTGACGCCAGTGTGGGAGGGGCTTTTTTCCTTGCCCCCAGCCCCGCCCCGCCCGCGCGCTGAGTGAGGGTGGGGCTGGCGAGGCTCCGCCCCCGCGCTCCGCCAGCTGCACCGGCCTCGGCCGCCGCCGCCCAGCTCCGCCGCCGCCCGCGCTCGGGGCCGCAGTCAGACCCGCCGGCCCCCGGCGTCATGAATCTGCACCAGGTGCTGACGGGGGCCGTGAACCCCGGCGACCACTGCTTCTCCGTGGGCAGCCTCCGCGCGCGGCCCGTCACGGTGAGTCCGGCCCGGCCGCAGCCTGCAAACCGCAACGTCCCCCTGCCTGGCCTCCGCGGAGGCGGGCGAAGCTCCTCCCCGCCGGCCCCGCACCTGTGCCCGGCTCCTGCGGGTGTGGGGGAGAAGCGGCTCTGGCCCGAGCCGGCGGTTCTCCACCTGGCTGGGACTCGGGGCCTCCTCCCTGCCCCCCCTTCCCTGTCCCTGGACTCGGCCTCCCCCCTCCAGTCCCTATATTAGAGCCCCCCTCCCTGCCCTGTGGTCTCTGGACTCGGGACCCTCTCTATGCTCCCACTTCCCCCCATGCCAGGACTTAAAGGCCCCCTACTGCCCCCCATGCCAGGACTCAGCCCTCTGCATGCCCCACTGCCCTCTTTTCCAGGACTTGAAGGCCCCCTTTTCCCCTTCCCCTCCCCCAGTCCCTGGACTTGAGACCCCCTCCCTGCTCCCCTTCTCCCCCTGCATTCGAAGTTCTCAAGATCCCCCTCACTGCCCTCCCAGTCCTAGTCCCTAGACTGGAGGCCAGGTCCCTGGACTCACGGGCCCTGCGTTCCCAGTTTCTGGATATGAGGCCCCTTCCCTGCCTCCCGCATCTTAGGACTTGAGGAGGCCCCCTCTGCTCCCACCCCAGTGCCTGGAGTCTAGATCCCTTCCTGTCCCCCCTCCCTGCAGTCCCTGAACTCAACCCCCCCTGTTGCTCCCTGCTGTCCCTAGGCTTGAAGACTTGAGGCCCCCCCTCCCCCCGCCCCCCATCTCAGGACTTGAGGTCCATCCCTAACTTTTGTGAATTGCATGGCACCCCATTTCCAAAACGACCGTGTGTTTTACAGTGCTTATCTCCTTGCACGGGGCTGGGCAGTAGGGGTGGGGACATCACCTAGGCAGGGACAAGCCTGAGCCTGGCTTTTCTGCTTAGTGTACCTGCTTATTCCTCAAACCTCCGGGTACCTGTCAAAGGATCTGGGTACCCCAACACCCTGGCAGAGAATCACTGGTCTAAACTAAGTACCAGGTAGAACAGTGAAGGTTATTTTAATCCCATTATGTAAATGAAAGCAGTCACTTAAAAAGGGAAGTGGGCAGTAAACATTTGGGTCCAAGCAAAGTTGTTACAAGCAGCCCACTCTTACTGCAGTTTGTAAATGCAAAAATGTGGTGGAAGTAGGTATATCTATGTGTAAAATTGCAAAAAGTCCGGTTGTAGATATGACTTTCTGCCAAAATAATTAAATTTCCCTCAGGCTGGCATACAGGAACACTGGAGTTTACCATTTTGTTTGAATGACATTAGGTTATAGGTCATTAAAGATGGTACAATAAAAACTACTTGAAGACCTTGGTGACTAGTTTTAGCATACTTATAAAAGGAAAGACATTGAGTTTTTTTGGGTGGGGGTTGGTTTTATTTTTTAGGGGGTTCAGTGTAGCAACTCTAAATTGTATTTGGAAAGCTTTAACTTTAAAATGAGCATTTCTGAACTTCCTGCTAAGGGAATATTCATATGCCTTGATGGTACAGAAACCCGTTTTCAACTTAATTTCACTTCTACTCATATACTCACTCATTCTCCCTTTGCACTCCAAAATCTTCAATTCCTGCCTCTATATCCTTTTTTACAGAAAAGTAGTCTGTTTCTTTCAGCTATCAGTTCAGCTGACTATTTCAGTTAGACTTGGGAATTCAAAAGATTAAATTGATCACCAGTCTAAACCGAAGACATCCCTTGCAATGTTCCCTCTAAGGAGCAGTGGTCTGTGAGCATGCTGCCTCAGTCCGTGAGCTCGCCACCTCGGTCTGGCGTGGGACACTTACTGAAGGGGGCCAGAGGCTGGAGCTGGGGGTTGGAGCCAGGGCCAGAGGCCCGGGGCTGGAGCCGGAGCCTGGCGTGGGCTCCCCAGCTCCGGGGAAGTACTCCACTCCCCCGCATCAAGGCTGGGGAATGGAGCACTTCCCCGGAGCCAGCGGAGCCCTCACCAGCCCCCTTCCCCAGCCTCCATCCCTGCTTTGCCTCACCTCAAGGAGGAGCCGCTGCCTGCCCCAGTGAGGCTCTGGCAGCTCTGGGACACTGCTCCACTCCCCAACCCTGATGCCATGTGCCTCCTCACTCCCCGAGGCGATGTGGGGGAGTGGAGCGGGGAGTGTCCCAGAGCTGGCTGAGCCTCACTCGGAGCAGGCAGCGGCTCCTCCCCAAGATGAGGCAAGGCAGGGATGGAGGCTGGGGCGGGGGGCTGACGCAGGCTCCTCCGGCTCCGGGGAAGTGCTCCACTCCCCAGCCCTGATGCCGGGGAGCGGAGCACTTCCCTGCAGCTGTCTAGGCTCCTGCCCCAGCCTCTCCTGGTACACGGCCTTGAAAAGGCTGTGCGTGGCCACAGTTTTAGCTGTGCGCGGCCATGCACACGCACACCTTAGAGGGAACCTTGATCCCTTGGTTTCTCTTCCATGCTTCTGATACTGCTTTTCTTGTGGTTTCCGTCTGAAACCCATTCTTGCCTGTTTCCTCTCTCCTTCAGTTATGTCATGCTGGTAGTGTTGATGCTTCTGTACTTAATTAAGCCTTTGGCAGAAAATACTGCATTAGTGAAACTACAAAGAACACAGCTAATTGTAGGTTCAGTGTTGTAACACTAAATAGCAATGACTAGGAAGTATAACTTATTTGGCATCTGTCAGTTTTATTCTGGAACGGTAGTGTCAAGGTAGTCCTGGGAAATGGGGAACATTCTTGGTTTTCCACTTAATTTAAGCTTCTTCCAGTTATATTGGAGAAAGACTACAGACTTCTGCTTAGGGATTCTTCGCAAGTCCGTACATACATCTCGCTGCCCCCCCTATGCTAGCTCTGCAGCTGCAAATTTTACTATGACCTTGGAAGATGATGACAAACTTGTTAACTGAGATTCTAATAATGATAATTCAGGAAGTGTAATGTTGGAAGTTCTGAGGAAGTCACTGGGCCTGGTATTGTCCCAGGCATCTGACTGAGAAGCAGCAGATTCAGAACCTGTAGGTGGTACACAAAAGTTGAAGTAGTCAAAAAAAAAAAAAAAAGAAAGTCTATATTAAAGGAATAGTTGATCTTGTATCTAGCCTGTTTAAAGAATAGTTAAGTCATCTGCTTTTGCCAATTTTTTTCTGTTTGTTTAAATGTTTCTCCTGTTGTCACGCAAAAGGACAAAACAAGATATGGAAGACTGCAGAGTAAGCAAGCTAGAAGAATTATTTTCCCACTTAACAATTTAAACAAAAAATCCTTTGTGTCCCTCCCATAGTGGCTATACTGTGCACAGTACTGCAGCCTGTATAACTAGAACAGTGATCAGGAACTAGTGCTCTGCTCTTGGCAAAAAGTAATAAGCCAAATAGAACTTCTCTGAGTTACTTTTAAAAGTTTAGCTTGTAAGAGCAGTTTTGATTTAAATATAATCATAATGATTCCCATATGTGCATTAAAGTAATTCCTTTAAATATCAGTGCAGAGAGGAGCATCATTAATACAGTTCTTTTAATCATATCCTCAAATCTGAGGAATATGAGTGCCTGTGATTGCTACCTTTTTAATTCTGTTTCATCATATAGAACTGTCAGTTTTCTCCACCTGCTTGAATGGTGCATAAACTGAACTGGGTTGCTTCCACTATTTATTATTTTAGGAGAAAGTCTAACTTTACTGTTAAAACCGTTTAAGGAATGGTTGTTCCACCTGTAGATACTAAATTGACATGATCACTTAGAAATGAACACTAGTATGAAAGGACTCTTTTATCTTAATTTAAATATGGGCAGTTTTTTAGACTGTCATACAAAGCAAAATGAAAATAGCAAGTAAAAATAATTCATGAGTGCTGTGCTGCTTGTTTTCAGCTTTTATTTGGGAAATCTGATTGTTAACTTTTCACCCAACCCCCTACTCCCCAACATCTTCATGCATTTTTACTTCCTTATTTTGACAGATTGCATGCAGTAAACTTGAAGAATTGGGGGAAATGACATTTATGTAATTACTAGAGCTTATGTTTTCATATTAGCATTTAGCCTTGTGCCCCTCCTGCTTAACTGCCATCTCTTTGCATAGTGCTACCTCTAATTCTTGTTTGAGAAAAAGAAGGATGGAAGTTATCTTTAATTCCTGTTTGAGATCTTCCTCCAATTGGTTATGTTCTAGATTAGAGCTGTCCAACAGTGAGTTAACTTCTGGCCCTTGGCCTCCCACTGCCCTTACCTCCTTGGCTCCCTGCCCTCCCCCGCTCTCCTCCATGGGTCCGATGCTGTTTCTTTTGGCCATCTTCCTCCTGCTGCAGCTGCTGCCATGGCCTCCTGTTCTCCCTCAGCCCTAGGCCACTGTGGCCTCTGGGTTCCCTCTCTCTCCTCCAGCTTCTGGTTCCCGTTGCTGCCTCTGGGACTGGCCCAGCCTGTGGCTGCTTGGAATTTGAATGGCACTGTTCTAGATTTGTAAATCTCACATTTGCATGATCCCAGGTTTAACAATTCAAAATCTACTGTATTCTTTTAAAAAGTCAAATGTGGTATATGGCTGTAGGATTCTGAAATCAGTAGACTTTTTGTTTTGTCTTGCAAAACATTTTATTTGATGTTAAAGGTCCTTTGGCTCAAAATCAGCTGAATGTTTAAGGGAAGCCAGTTGGAATATTGCTTTCTTCTTGATTTAAAATAACATGAAAAGTGAGCACTGCCAACTCCCTTCTCCCCCTTCCCCCCTTTTTCCCCACCCTTAAAACTGGCAGAAAAATATCAAAAAGGCAATGAAGTGCATGTAATAATATTTTGGATAAGTGCTTTATGGACTGCAATTCAGATTTATGAATCCTTATAACGTTTCCCTTCTCATGACAGATTGGTGGCAGAACAGGTACTATTTCTTTGTTTCCTAACAAAAGGCATTTCTTAAGGGTTGGTGGAGAGTAGATTTAAAGAAAACCATGTTTTGGAAAGAATTTCATACTGGTAAAATAGGTCCAACGGCATGTTTAGCAAGTATAGATATCTGTGTGACCCAAGAAATCTTTTACGGCATGTACACTCTGAAATATCTGTTGGCTGATGAAAAGTATCATAGGAAATTAATAGACACTTGAGACTGAATGTGTGTAATTTATTTTTTCAGTTTGAATGCAGTTGGGCAGCATAGCGTATTAGTTTGGCTGAAACAAGAATAAATCCATGTCTGCATTCAGTTTCTAGGGCACACTCGCTCTCTTTTTTGGGAGGAATTCATGAACTATGATTTTTCTCTTTCTGAGATGCTTAAGTTTACTACTTTCAGAGGTCTTCCATGTTCTCTCTCTCTCGAATTTTGGCAGAGGCTTTTTGTAGCGGTCCTTGGCACTTGCCTCTGTTTAAGCATCCAGGTTTGCATACTCCAGATGCAGTATCTGTATCACTAGATCAGCTGTGCAATTCTGTAAATGTGAAGTACATCAAATTGGAGGCTGCAGAACAACAGTGGAGAGCTGTATGTAGTTGCACTTTAATCGAGAGTTAATAAAAAAAAACAAACAACCCACATACAAATGTTTGGTGTTCGGTATTTCCTTAAAAGGCTGTGATTTTAAGACAAAGTCACTTCAATAATAAACTATTTTGATGGGAAGGGGAGGGTATTCTAAGAATGTTAAGGAAAGTCTGACCTGCAATAATGATTCATAATTGAGGGATAGGTAGTTATAGAAAATAATATCTCAGAAATAAATTCAGAATGTCACTGCTAACTATTTGAGATGCTGTGCCTAATGTATATTTGATATTTTAACTATAGTTCAAGTAAGATTGTAGTATTCCATTTCAATCGGAAGATAGTTATTATTGTTACTACTGTTTTTTTATAGAGCCACAAATAAAGTGGTGTATATTTTAAACAATCACTACTCTAGCATTCAGCTTTCTTTGTTGTCTGCTTGTTATCTTTATCAAATCTGCAGTATTTGAGTTTAAAACTACGTGGCCTGGATACTTCTGTAATAGTTGATATTAGAGCATTGTTTAATTTTTTTAACCTTAAAATGAATAATCAATACTTTTGTAACTGTCCAAACTGTGTTAAATGGCTTTGCAGATATTTCCTAATTCACCTTTCCTTTAGTGACTTAGTCTTCTGAAAAGTTTTGGTACTGTGGGAACTTATGATGTCAGTCACTGATCCTACAACCTACAAAAAATGTTTAAACAGTAACGGCTGGGACAGACTTGTGAGTTTTAGTCGCTAATGGAGATGTTGGGGAAAGTGAAATCTGCTATATGGCTTAATATGCATACTACAGTACATATTTTTCTTAACTAGTACTAGGGACTTATTGGAACAAATGTTCACTTTCCATTTCTTTCTCATTATTGGAATGACGACTTCAACAGAAAATTGGTGGCAGGGTAGATTGATTTAAATAGTTGGTCTTTTTTTAGTTTATTATTTTAAAGAAAGATTGAGACTCATTATTTGGAAACCATCGAGACAGACAGACTGAAATCATATGGTATAAAAACTCAAGCAGTTATGTAGCTTGACTTAAAAACTGACTAAACATATTTTTTACGTTTGCAAAATGGTATGTGGCATTTCTTGTTTCCTGTTTGATTAAATTTTTACTCATGATTTTTGTCAAGCTGATTTTGGATGGAAATTTGAATAAAATTAATTCAATTAGATCTCCATCTCTTAGACATAGTTTCAGTTATAGATTGGAAGAAGGAAAGCAAGTTTTCCGGGGTGGGGGGTGTTCAGTTGCCAATTGCTCTTTAATTTTGAATGAAATGGTTATTGAATGATGTTAAATGAAATGCTGAAATGAAGAAAATTTAGATTTGTTGTGTCTGAATCTGCAGCAGAGGCTAAAGCTGTCAAAAGCTAATATACTGTTCAGCAAGCTCTGGTGTTATGTGCTTAGTCAGTGATTTCCTTCAGTTGATTGGTTTGAGTTTCCTTCATGCCAAACATGCTGCTTGCATCTAATTTAGATACATTTAATCAGTTTTAGTATGTTTTGATATTTGGTTTCCTTATCAAAACCTTCAAATTGTAAATACTGTAATGTTATTTTTTAAAAGAAAATGTAAATCAAGCCTATGAAGTCTGAGTTCTTTTTTTGTAAAGCATCATAATAGGTTTTGTCATGTCTTTAAAGGCATGCATATATTAAATGATGTGTAGTAGAACATAAGTTTAACAAGCTATGGAAATAATTTATATTTACAATAAAATATTGGTAAATATTTATGTTTGCATCAACCATTGAGTAACGGGTGAAAACACAAACGCAAAGCATGCATATAATTAAATGTGGGCAATGAAAACCATTTAAAAAATAACTACTTGCATTCTGGATACTGGTCTTCCTTCTCCCCAACTAGGACCAGGCTCTGGAAATTAACACTTTTTTTTGCATTTGTAGAATGACTTGTTGGATAGAAAAGCTAAACATTTATCTATATCTTGCTCTACAGCTTATCTGCAATTCAGGACAAGCAGTATTTAGCCTTTGGCTAGTGAGAAGTTTAAGAGTCTATCTGTTCAGTCAGGAAATAGAAATAGGCTTTTTATGCCATAGGGAAATCAGTGTTTCCTTTTTTCAAATGCTATAATGCTTTTGTTCTTTGTTCAGGTACACTGAGATGTACCTTTTTTATTTTACTTGAAATAACAGGTGTTATGTGTAGAGAGAATAGAATATTCCTCATCTCAGAAACCTATATTTTTAGACTTCTGTTAATGAATGCAGCTTAGTTTTACTGGCATATAAAATCATTAGTAATACATGTAAGGACTAAATCAGGGGGAGACAATGCCTGGCTTGACATAATGATTCTTTTGATGCTCTTATGAGAATGGTCTGCCAACCTGATCCCAAGCTAATGTATTTAAGAGAGCCTTTTATTTTGTGCATCATGACTTGTGTGCAGATATGAAATTGGATTTCACATTCTCATCTCTATTGCAACCCCATAACACTTTTTTTTTGGAACCCAAGTGGATTATAAAAGGATCATAGGTGTTTTTCGAACTTACTCCAGATCATACACTGAACTATCAACTGTGGGATGTCATGGAAGTAAAATTGAAGGAGCAGGGGGAAGAATTTGTGAGGCATCCAGTAGTGAGTGTTTCTATAGATATCTTGGATATCTTGGCTTGTCCTGAGTGGTATTAGTGATGCAGCTGGGGTCACCATAAACAAATACTGTCTGTCTTAGTTTGGATGCTTGTTTATTTTAAAGAACAGTCCAGAATTCTAGGGATGTGTATCTGGTTTAAGATGCGCACGTGCTCTTGCGCTTGCTCTCTCTCATGTTCCTCCCTTCCCACCCCGTCCATTCTGAGCCTCTCTGGTTTCAGCACTGAATTCTACATCGTCTTGCTAGTTAGCAGTAGGTGCATCAGATAGTTTGTATAATATTAAAATACCAAATATCTGTACCAAGATTAGATAACCCAAGTGAGATTTTCCTGATTTATGTATAAAGAACCTAGTTGCAACAATTACTTTGTTTATTTTTAGAGAGTGGCTTAGGTCAAGGAAGAAATGAGAATGTTGCAGCAGTTCAAGTTGTTGGCTGTATTATCTTCCATTAACAGATCTGTAAAACTGCATTAGTGTTATCTTAAAAGGAAAACATTTGCTAATCCTTTCCAAAGAAATAATAGGATTCAGGGATAAGAGCTGAGGTCTGGAAAAGAAGGCCATAGCATTTAGGTGGAAACCCAATTACCATATGCAAACTAACTTCCTTCTTTCTTAACAACTATAAAAAG
The DNA here is from genome assembly GCF_030867095.1 of Alligator mississippiensis. Lineage (NCBI taxonomy): Eukaryota > Metazoa > Chordata > Crocodylia > Alligatoridae > Alligator > Alligator mississippiensis. The sequence goes on along the minus strand of NC_081826.1, from coordinate 222,538,543 downwards.
ATCTTTCACTTTCTAAATTTGGACATTTTGTTATGGCACTAGCTAGTAAAATCTTTCTTTCTGCAGTCTGAACTAGTTTTGCCTTGTTTGTTTGTGAACTAAGTGACCAAAAAGTTGTTTAATAAACATTCCAAGAGCATGATAATGTCAACAGTATCTGCTTGTGTCATTGTACAGAGATGATTACTTCACAACTACCCTAGGACATTTTAAAGGTGAATTGAAAGACTACTCTCTCCTTCCCCCCCCCTCCCCCCCAGCTTCAAAACCAGCATTTAAGGTTTAGTTAACCTTAAAGAGATGTCACAAATGCTGAAGTGCAGTTTATCCTAGAAAAGCTTTGCCAGCACAAGTATGTTGGCAAACTTTTATCCCGATCGTGGTGACAAAAGCAGGTACGGAGCTGCATTCAATAAGGTATTTTAGGTAGTGAAGTCTTTAGTGGTAGTAAAATACTAAACTGTGAGGTCTGTTCTTAAGATGTAAACAAATTATCAAATAAGTGACTTCATGTTCTTAAGAAGTTTTTGTATTTCATGAAAACAAGACATCAGTTGCAGATAAAATTAAAAAGGGGAGTGTGGTGGGGAAATACGATAGGAACAGCTGTGGCAAAATATGGCCCATGGGTTGGATCTGGCCCACTAGCTGATTAGATCCAGCCCGTGAGCAGGTGCCTGCCAGTTGATTGGATCTGGCCTGCAGTTGCTCCCACAGTGCTCCACATGGGGCCAAGCCTTGCCTGCTCCCACCCAGGGCAGCCTGTGGCCACTAGCCCTGTGACCAGCCAGAGTGTACAGTTTCCCGGCAGGGCTGCTCCCAATGCAACTGCATCTGCCCAGGTACTACTTGGCTTCTTCTGCCTCCAGCGGCTTCTCTTTCTGCCCCTCCTGTGTTGGTCCAGGTTGTGGGGGGGGGAGTAGAAGAGGAGGAGCTGCAGCTTGGTGGCTTCTGCCCCAGGTCATGGGGTCCCAGCTTCAGTTCCCGGGCTTCTTTCTACCTTTTCTGTCTGTCCATTGGGCAATGGAGTTCATCCAGAATACTACTGTAGCATTTGCTTAGCTTGTCTCTGGGATTGTCATCACTCAGTCTCTGTTGTACCAAGCCTCAGCCACTTGCCTGTTTCCATGGTTCTCATGCCTTATTGCCAATTTATTGATGGCATCTAATTCATAATTGAGATATTTATTCTGCTTCTGATTGGCCAGCACTGGCATCAGCCATTCTCCCTATATTCTCCATATTCAGCTTTCAAGTAAGAACTTTTTATGTTTTGTCCCTTAGATTGGGAGCTCTCCCAAAGCTGCCATATTGTCTTCACTGCTGTACAGTAAAGTGTTCAGACCGCTGAGGTCCCTGTATTTTTCATGCTGTCTAGTATATCTCATGATTTCCTTGTTTATGGAAGGCAAAGATGTTCAGCCAGAGCAAGGAATATGAAACTTACTGAAAGTAGAAGGCCTTTTAAGCCTTGCTTGTACATTAAAGTAAGAAAATGAAACACAGCCCTAGCTTTCCTCCCTGGCAAATTACCCTGGTAAAGTATTGGAGGTGTGTGCATATATGTACATTTCCTCTTAACTCCTGACTAGTCCGTTCTCCCATTATATCTTGTTCATATCACTGGAAGTAGTCTCAGAATCTTATGAAACAGCCACATTTAACATTTTTCCCACAACCTGTAAGTGACAATGCATCCAAGAGGATTTTAGCAAGCTGGCTCAAGGGCAAAATAAAATTCCATCAAAATACAGTTTGAAAGTGTGGTTATAATGGATCACTGGCTTAATTTAATAGGTTGCAGAAATAGAGATTCAGGAGGAAGGAATTTGCTTTCAGGCATAGCTTTACTCTGAAGTCTAGTTCATAGTCTTGCCCATGCCCACTGTAGACATTTCAGAACAATATCTGACTTAGTAATTGTCCTAACGGGAACATGGAAGTTAGTTCATTTTAGACAGACACTGGGCTGGGGTGGTTTAGTCAGAGAAGAAATGTTCTTGAGTAGGGGGCTGCGCTAGATGATCTTGGGAAGTCTCTTCCAGCCCTAATGACTTTCTAGGAAGCCACAAAGAGAGTTAAGAGCTCCAGGAGATGAGTGTTTGGAGAAGATAGGGTGGGCTGCTGTGCTGAGAAGTCCAGAGCACAAGTTACCCCTCCTAGCATCCAGAAAGGGTAGAGGCTTTTGTTTTGTGTTTTTGCTGTGGATTCAAGACCTGTTTTGTGAATAGAACTGACCTGAGAAACTTAGAAGGGAGCTGACTTGGCTATCTAAGGCAGTAGGGTCAGCAACCCACTTCCAGGTTGTTTACCTGTATTGTTTCTCCTTCCCTCTTCACATATCCACAGTTAGGTTCAGTAGAACCATAGAAAACATAGCTCCTCCCACAAGAATAAGGACGTGAAGGACATTGCAAACAAGGGTTAAGTGGTCCACAGTTTCTTCAGCTAGTACTATACAATGCAATGACTACTTCCACAGCCCAAAACCATGGTACCCATTTGCGTCTGGGATGATTGGTGGGAGCCTTTTAAGTACAAACTCAAAACGGGCACAGGCTTAAAAACTGGTTCCAAAGCAGTTTATGATCAGGAATATATTCTAAATGAAGTGCTTTAATACTATTTTTGCTCCAAACTTTTAAGTGGCATTCCAGTGCCACCTTGAAATGTGCACCTGTTTCTGATGATAGACTGCTCTGAAGTAGAAAACTACATTTAACTTGGTCACACACTAATAAAATTCTTAATTCATTTGTCAACAGTACTTAAAAACACATTAAACAATTCATTCCAGAAACACTGTTGAATTTCATGTGGTTGAACCGGATGAGGCTTCAGAAAACAAAAAGCTGTGCTTTTGAGTCAACAAAACTAGAACAGTACCTATTATAAAGCTCTAAAATGACATTCTCTGGTCATAATAGCAACTCCCATGCAGATTTTTACTTCATTCTCCCTTTTGTCATTACACAATATTTTTACCTTGAATTTCCATATATATTTTTGTCTCACAGGGACTGTCTAAAGACACTATTTAGTCAAGTTAGAAAAACAGTTTATTTGAGTCAAAATGGAATCGTCAGACTTTTAAAGAATTATTTGGAATGCTGTCCCATCTGCAGGGGCCTGAAAGTTATTTTTTGTGCACATATAAAACCTGTACCCCATTGTATGTTTTGGATAATTATATGGCTTGCTTTGGGATTATTTGTCTGTGAACACTGGAACTAAAGACCTTCAGAAGTTAGATATGAACTTGAGCTGCTTGTGTGATGTGGGCGGGCTACGCTAGCCATGTTGTGGGTATTCCAGGGAACCCCTGCAGCAAGTGGCTCATGTGACAAGTTTCTTGCAGCCCCTGGCTGCTCAGAAGTTAGATAGGCCTGTTGTCAGACAGTTTAAAATACAAATAAATCACTGTGTGAAATTTAGCGCAACATATGTGCACACTGAGGAACTCAAGATCAAGATCTAATATAGGCCCCCACTCTTTTTTTTTTTTTTTTTTTTTCTTTTGGAACAAGGTAGTTGGGGTTGAAGAGGTAATATCAGTGTCTTGGAGCAGACTTGGAGCTTATGATAATGCTGCAGATGTTAGTGCTAACTAACTGCCTCTGTGGTCTCTTAGAAACAGTCATTGGAGGAAGGATATGATTTCTATTGTGAGGAGCCTAGTATAGGGTGGGGAATAGTAGGTCTTGTAGGTGGGGTGCTGGACACATGCAAACTTATGGTTCACCACCTTTCTTACCTCAAATCATTTCCAAGTCTGAAGCTTCTCTTCATGAGTTGTAGCACTTAGAAGTGGGGTTTTGGATCCATAGAAATTCAGTTACTACAGATAGGCTTGAAATGGAAATGGGGCTGCATGACAACTGGAAGTTTGATTGCAAATGTGCAAGTGTTTGCATCTCTCTTCCAGCACCCCAAAATTAAGCACTACTGATTAAAACCCTGGTGACCTAGGTTCAGCAATTTAGTGAAAATCCTGGTTTCTGCAGTTTAAACAAATTGCTATTTCCTTTGGAACTATTATATATTTACTGGGGGGAGGTTGAGGACTATAAAATTAAAGTATTAACTATGGCAGAGGTCAGTAACCATGTAGGAGTGGCAGGCCAAAATAACACAGTTTAGTCTGAATACAGGCTGCTGCTGTTGATTTCCCGCAGCTGCCAAATTGCTGCCAATATGTTTGTAATCTGGCTGCTGCTTCCCCCATTTCTGAATTGTAGCCAACTTCTGAGCCACACAGGCTGGATGAAATCACTTGAAGGGTTGGTTCTGCTTCATGGGCCATAATTTCAGGACCACTGAATTCTGGTATAAACCATGTAGCACTTCAGACATGGGTTGTTCTGACTTGGCATTAAGGGCTATATGTTGGGGTTGCTCCAAGCTTTTATATCCTTGAGAGGAAGCATGCAAGGTATTCGCTTCCTAGAACAGCAGTGGGCAACCTTATCAGGCTGTGGGCTGGAATGATCCAGCTCGGATCAGAGGCAAACAGGTGGGTCCTAGGATTTGATTGCTACTGCTGCTTTTGTCTGCTGTGTCATAGGGGGAAACACCCATTACCATCGTTTCTTTGCTACAGCCAGGGAGGAAGGGGGCCAGCACTGAAGCTTCTTATCCATGGGCCCGATCCAGTGACTTCACAGGTTGTATTCGGTCCACAGGTTGTCAAACCCTGCCTTAGAAGAGGACGTTTACTACTACAAGGGGCACACAAGCACATCACCGGGATTAAGCTACAAGTGGATTTGGGGAAGAAGTCTCTTATTTATTTTGAAATAATTGGTTACTACTGTATTTTCTTTGAAGTAGACCTGACCTCTTGCCAAATTCTGGAAATGCCTTTGCTGTTCTAGTTTTGCCTCAGTAAACTATTTCTACATGCATTCTTAACATTTTTTAAATATTTTTTCCAGCGTATTACACTTTTTCTAAAAGCACTTCTGAAATATTACATCTCATTCTCAGCAGAGTGATGCAGGCAATGTTCTGCACCCTTCTGTCCCCTCTAAGAAATTTTCATGTTGTATTTCCAATTCTCTGAGCTATTTTGCAGGATTCTTATTCCTATGCCTCCACTTTCTTACATGAATAGGCTGAATCCTGGACTTACTGGCTTTCAAGGAGTAAGGTTACCACACTGGAGGGTGGCTCATGGCCATGGGGTTGGCTTTTGCTCCAGTCTTAAGTTACCCAACAAATGTTGTAGTCCATTGCTAATAAAGCAGTAGAGGTTCCCTAAAAGAAGGCATTTGGCATGAAAATGTTTGGAGGCAGGGGAAGGGCCTCAATATTTATTCTTCTTTGTAAATTTAATATGGGGCATTAATAGATCAAAGCAAGCATGATTATGGTTTGTGATTTTTTTTTTTTTCCTCTTTAAATTAGCATGAGAAGGGAATCATTCTAGATAATTATACTCGCTTTTCAGTCTCTGCTGATTTGGATTTGTGGGCAGCTATGTACAGGAAGGTGTTTTTGGGCTGTAGAACTGCTGTTATTCTTCCCTCATTCCGTGGAGGTCTTGGCCAGTCTGTAGGCCTTTTAGGACTAGGAGGTTTCCTTGGGTTGAATAAGTAGATGTGTGAAGCCATCTGTGACCTGTCATCCCTGGGTAGTAGATTTTTGGTCCAAGTGCCAGAGTGAATGGGAAGGGTGGGCATGTGCTGTCTTGTGGGATACTTGGAGGGCCACCCTGGCCACTCGTCCTAAGAGACTGTAGTGTCACAAATGTGCAGACATCCTTTGAGATGTCCTGGAATAAAACAGTACTGTTTTCCTCCTGGTCAGTTGTTTTTTTGTGGGGTTTTTTTGGCTGTTTTTGTCATGGATTAGGGTCTGTGTATGTCTTTGCACTTATATTTGTTGTAGGTTAAAAACATTTATCCTGTGACAATCTACTTCTATCCACTCCCGTATTCTAATGGTTCTCTTAACACTCCAGCCTCTCCCTTTCATTTCAGTTGTTGGCTTCCTCAAATTCTGTACTTTCTATGTAACTATTCCTGCATGATTTCACTTAATCTTTCTCTTAAGGCTGTCTTGATTCCCAAGTTTTTATTTCCTTTATTCTCTCCAATTTAATCTTCATAATTTTTTCTAAAGGTTAAGTTAGTTGAAAAGAAACAGTTGCAGCTTGAATCAAATTGGCATGCAGTCCCTACCTAGTCTTTACATACATTTAAACTGCTATCTAATTTGAGATAGTCGCTTAATTCAAGGTAAAAAAAAATCTGTTGGAGACAAGTCCTGGCTTCAATACTGTAGACATAGCAGGTCTGAAACATTGGCAATAGACAGGTGTTCATTGCTACTATGGGTAGAAATTTTTTCCTGAGAGAGATACTTCACCTTGGTCTGGGGAAGATGTGTGGAGCAGCTGCTGTTTCACTCTAGTCTGGGAGGAGCTGGGCAGTGAGGAAATGTTCCCTGTACACCCCCCCCAGACTGGAATCACCTGGGGATCCTTTCCACACTTTCACCCCTCCCCAAGACCAGGAGTCCAGCAGTACCTGCTCCCTGCACCTTTCTAGACTGAAGTGACCCCAGCCTGGGGAGGGTAAGGAGAACATCTTTCTCCCAGGATCAGCACGTTTCCTGCAGAGAAACTGTACACTTCCAGTTTCTAGCAGGAGAGTGGAATATGATGCCTGTCCATACCTTTTGTCTCATGCCTTTTATAATTAAATCCTACTCCATTTTCCTTCTGTATCTTGCCTGTCACAGATGCTTGCAAGTACTTTGTTCATTTTTGCTTTTTCTCTGTTTCAGAATTCCTTTTTAATTCTTCACCATCCTCATGGATCCATCGTCTTGATGGAAACTTGGTTCGTGTCCTGGTCACAGCAGGCATGCATTCTTGCTCTGTACATCCCATTTCTTCTTATTCCAGCATCTCGTTTTTCTGTAACAATTCACACTCAGTAGAACTGAGAGTGCATTTATCCAGCTGGTTTACAACCTCCTCCTAGTTTGTATTGGGTTGCTGAATTAAGGATGAGCCCTTTGAGATGCAGCAAGGGACATAAAAGGCAATGAAAAGGTATTCTTCGGGTATCTCAAAAGTAAGAGGAAGACCAGAAATTCCATAGGTCCCTTTATGGAATGAGGAAGGCAATCTGGTCACGGACAATGCAAAGAAATCTGAAGTATTTAAGGCCATTTTTGCTTCAGACTTCACAAACAGGATTAGTTACCAGCTGATTAATGTAGCTGGCAGCAGAGATAGGGAAGGAGACAAACAGCTGAGAATATTAGTTTACACCCTGAAGTCTGTGGACCCTTGGGGATCTGCTGACTATGCCCAAGGGGTCTGTGACAGATAACTGATCAAAAGTTTGCGAATACCCACACTTAAAATTCAGAGTAGTCCACACCTCCATTTGATATTTTTACGGGCCCAGGGGTGACGTGTAGGGGGTGCATGTGGATGAACATGCACTCCCTGAGCGTGGCAGTATACCCCCTGCAAAAAGGTGCTGCCGATGCTGTCAGCAGTGCCTGCAGGTGGTCTCCACTTGCCACCCCGCTGCTGGTGGTGCCGGCGTCGTCTGCAGGTAGTCCACAATTGCCTCAGGCCACTGCCGCTGCGAGCGGCGCTTGCAGGTGGTTGCTGGCCCCGGTTGGCACTCATCACCACCCGCCCCCGCCACTGCTGACAGTGCTGGCAGCATCTGCAGGAGCTCCCCACTCACTGCTGCTGGGCTCCCTGCCTCTGTCCTGATGCTACTGCCAGCACAGCTGTGCACCCCAGCCACTGGGGGTACGCACCGTTCATGTACAGGTCTGCAAATAGGAAAAAAAAGGTTGAAAACCACTAGTCTAGAATAATGGTAGAACAAGTTAGGGGTTACTAGGAGAAGCTAGATGCTTTCAAGTTTGCAGGGTCAGATGGAATGCACCAGAGGGTACTGAAGTAATTGGTTGAGGTAATTTTGCAGCTGCTGGGTATCCTTTGTGAGAATTTGTGGAGGTTTTATGGGATTCTGGATGACTGGAAAAAGGCAACTATAGTGCCCATCTTTGAGAAAGGGAAGAAGGAAGATCTGGGGAACTACAGACCAGTTAGCCTGACCTCTGTACCTGGAAAAGTTAGTAGAATTGTGAACATTTTGAAGAACAGGGCTGGTACTCAGAATGACCTGGATAAACTGGAGAAATGGTCCACAGTCAATCAGATGAAATTTAGCAAGGACAAGTACTTCATTTGGGATGAAATGCATGCACAAATACAGATTGGGGAATGATTGGGTTGGTTGCAATACTGGAGAGAAGGACCTGGGGGTTATGCTGGAGCATAAGCTGAATATGAGCTAACTGTGTGCTCTTGTTGCAAAAAGAGCCAACAGCTGGGATCATCTAGACCCAGCACTCTTTCCTGCTTATGCAGGGGGTCAGACTCGATGATCTATTGAGGTCCCTTCCGACCCTAACATCTATGAATCTATGAATCTAAGCTACTGGGTTGTATTGACAGATGTGTCATTTGTAAATCAAGCGAAGTGATTCTTCTTCTCTAATCAGCACTGGTGAGGCTTCACCTGGAATACAGTGTCCAGTTTTGGGTCTCACACTTGAAAAAGGACATGGACAGTTTGGAAAGAATCCAGCGCAGGGTAACAAAAATGATAAGGGGCTTTGAAGGCAAGATATATGAAGGAAGGCTGAAAGAACTAGGGTTATTTAGTCTGAGGAAGAGGAGACTAAGCAGGCATTTGATAACATTCTTCAAGTACTTGAAGGGAGATTATCAGGAAGCCGCGTTTTCCATTTGCCATGGAAGGACGTGGACTTTCTCCTTTAAAGGAGAAGGACAGGAAACTGTGGGTTTCTTCTTGTAGGCTGATGGGGAATTGTAGGTCGGGAGTGAGGGGCACTGGCAGGGTTGGGGTGGCTGTGGCTTGGGATTGAGGGGCAATGGTATGGGCAGGGACAGTGCACTGGCATATCAGGTCTGCTCAGTGCCAGAAAGCAGCAGAGGGGGACAGCTGCAGTTGGGCCTATGTCCGGGTGAGTGAAGGGGGCAGGAGGAGCTCCAATTTTTCCATGATAAAAAAACCTGAAGTCAAATGCCAAAATATATAGGTGTTTAGAATTTATGACAATGATTGAGGCCCTGGTAGGCTTTAAAACTAAATATGTCAAGAAAATATTGTGTTCAGCTGATACCTATATGTAGATCTCTCTAGCTCTTGCTCTCACTCTCTCTCCATAGTGATATTTTATTTTAATTATGGAAAAGCAGTTTTGACATTTTTTAATTGGAGAATTTTGGGGGTTATCGGAGAACATGCAACTTTTTTTAAGTGTAGAAAGCCAGGATCCTTGTTGATTATATTGTAGAGGATGGAGATGGGCTTTTCTCTGTGGCTGTAGGGGACAAGACAAAGAGCAATGGCCTCAAGCTGTAGCCCAGAAAATTTAGAGTGGGAGTTAGGAGGAACTTCTTAACTGCAAGAGTCGCCAAGCATTGGAACAGGCTATCTAGGGGAAAATGTGCAATCTCCAGGCTTGAAACTTTTCTAAAGTGGGTCCGACAGACATTTGGCTGGGATGGTTTAGTTAGGCATGATCCTGTCTTGAGCAGAGGACTAGACTAGATTAGTGGTTCTCAAACATTTTTTTCATGGTCCACTTGAAAATTGCTGAGGGTCTCAGTGGACCACTTAAACTTTTTTTTTTGTGTTCTACAAATCAAAGCACACAACTCATATGTTAATATCAGTAGTCTTACCTTACAAGTACAGATACTCTCAATTGTTCAGCAACCTTTCTGCGGACCACCTGAATGGAGCTCACAGACCAGTGGTGGTCTCTGGACCACAGTTTGAGAACCTCTGGACTACACATTCTTGTGAGGACCTTCCCATCCCTACTTTCCTATGATCCTTGTTGCAGCTTTTACTTCAAAGAGTATTGCTTCCTCACTCAGCTGGAGCTCCTCGTTAAAATAAAAGCCAGCACCATGGGCAACTGGTGCTTCCCGAGTCTGCGGGGGCGCCAGCAGGGCATGACCAGGGGGGTGGTCCCCCAGTGGCCAGCCAGCAGCGGAGCCAAATTCAGGGGGGGCACGAGCGCTCTCTGTGCTCCCCTTCCAGCTGGAGCGCTTGTTGTCGGGGTGGGGGGTATCAGTGCTCTCAGGGGGTGCATGTGCCCCCCTATGTGTCTCCTATGGCCAGCACAATCAGCTGGTGCACTTAAGCTGTTCTGCCTAATGGTTAACTGCAGCTCTGCATACTCCTGGGTTTCTTTTCAAATCCTCATCTTTTTAGGGAGGAAGCTACTCTGCAAAATACCAAGGTTTTTCTGTGGTATCTTTCTCTGACGTCTTTGTTCCTTTCCTTCACCTATATTAAAACAAACCTTCATTTTAAAGGGGTTTTGGTTGTAGCCGTCTTGGTCTAAGGCCATCGACAGGCAGGCTTCTTTGGGTAGATGTGATATCACATCTACCCAAAGAAACGTTGCCTTCCTTTTAAAGGCTTTTCACATCTCCTTCTCTGCTTGTTTTTCTGCGTCCTCATTTCTAGTTGGTCCCTCAGTTTGTGTTTGTTCTGCAACCTTTTCCTTTTTTATTTTTTTTAACAAAGAAAAAAATACCCTCCTAAAAATTGTCATATGTTGCTTTCAGTGTTCTCCTGCTTATGTCTTGACTGTTCTAAATTGAGTTCTGCTTCTATGTTAGAATAAGCTCCTTGGGCCAGAGATACTCTCATGGTCACTATGATGATTGTAAGTCTATATAAATGACGATGAATCAAGGATAGCCTCTTTAGAGCTAGATCTTAATGGGGATACCTAAACTATCCTGCTCGTTTGTAATAGACTCACCACTGAATTCTGAAGTAACTTTAGGTTTGATGTAACTCATTCTGTTTTTCTTTTTGTAGGTTTATGCATCAGGATGTGATATTGTGGTACTGGGGACTGATTTTGAAAGATTACAAATAATCCCTGGAGCAAAACATGGAAATATTCAAGTGGGATGTGTGGACTGTTCTATGCAACAAGGCAAGGTATGTATTCTGCTACTAATGTTCAGACCGTAATGAGTTAATTTTCTAGAGATACTATGATGTTCAAGGAGTAGGGAAGCTCTCAGTTTAAGACAAGTGACTAGTGTACAGGTCAGTGGATTAATTAAAGATAATGCATATAGTCCAGGGGTTGTCAACTGGGGAGTATGTGAGAAGGCCCTAGGGGGTACAGGCAGGTAGGGGCAGAGTGCCCACGCACCATCCTGTGCAGGCACTGCCCGCCCCGCTGGACACAGGTGGCAGGGGAAGGTTGCCTGCTCTGCGTTCAGCCACGTGCCACCCCTCTCCCTGCTCTGCTACCAGGGGTACACTGCTTTGCGTCCAGCTACTGGGGGTGCACTGACCCAAAAAGATTGAAAACCCCTGATATAATCTATACATATAAAATTTAACTTGGTTCAGTGTAGGCAGCACAGCAAATGTACCTCTCAGTGGAGGGATTGGGACTTTGCTGATGAGTTCAGGGAAGTTGTATAAAACTCGTTACTTCAGATGAGGGACAGAAGTGTTTGTGAGAGAATTTTGCAAGCTATTGAATGATATTGGAAGTACTGGGAAAGGAATAGTATAGTCTGATTTTTAAGTTAGGAAGTGACTAGGATGTTTTGGCACACCAACAATATGCACATATGTATTTTTGGCTTAGAGTAGATTGGTTAAAGTAGAGATTGCTTATTACTTAAATTAAAAATAGAATATAAGTTCTCATAAACCAGGAAGTTAATACGTGACTATTTACTACTTCTTGCCTTCACCTTGTTTCTGTCTTTTCTTTTTTGCTTTTTGCCTGTTTAGTTTCACCCCCAAGTGATTACTAAAAAGCTGTTCAGGGAAAAGACAATGACTTGCTTGTTTGTACAGAATCTGGCACAAGCAGGCCCTAATACTGTGGGGCCTAGAAGTGCAAACACACCAAAAACAAACTTTGTATAAAATAGGAAAAAAAGTATTCCTAACGTTCTTCTTGGCTTGATCTTGCCACAAAACAAAACAAATTCTTTGGCTCAAACATTCTGAATTTATTCAGATATATAAAGAGCAGCTAAACCAACCTGCAAATCAACTACATGGCAGTTGAGTGCTAAGTTGTAGTAATTGCTCATTATCTGAAACTGAAGAATTTTTTTTTTTTTTTATCAGTAACAGGTCAGACTTGGGCAGTTCAACAAATCTACTACTGCCTCATGACTAGAAGGTAATCGGTTAAACAGTGAGGGTCATATAGAAGAATAATTGGACAGATAGTTGAGACGGAGTGAAAGAGGGAGCTCTTTGACAGCCCTTTATGTACCTATGTTGGGGTTTCCGAAGTCGCTTCTATGTTGGCCTGTCTTGGGTGCAGAATAATAAATTTCATGAAAGAAGAGAATTAGGGGTCATAAGTGTCATAAAGAAGAGAACTGTGTCATAAAGAAGAGAACTAGGGGTGCACCGATAAAGATTTTCTTGGCTGATACCGGTAGCCGATTATTAACCAGCCGTATCAGCTGATACCTACCCAATAGCTGATTTACAGCAATGCAGCCTAGCAGCTTAGAGAGCAGTGCCCTGCAGGTAAGTCTCTGGTGTGGGGATGGGGTATGGAGGAGGGAAGGGGCATGGGGATGCAGATCAAGGCTCCATGATGAGGGAGGGAGCGGGGCATGCGAAGGCACTGCCCAGCCAGGGTGGTGAATGGGACCCTGGGGCCGGGAGTGGGATGGAACCATGGGCGGCTTGTCCAAGGGGAGTAGGGAGGGTGTGGCTCCCTGCCACTGCAGACACCCCCGTGGGGGGGCATGTGCCCCTTCCTCCTGCCCCCTGGGATTTCTGCACATGTTGGAGGCGGGCTGCCCACTGTGGGCTTGGGGATAGGGGCAGTGCCAGCCTTTTCCCAGTGCGGGGCTGGGCCACGGCTAGGCTCGGAGTTGGGGGGGCCTCAGTGGCATGGGGTGGGTGGCAGTGAGTGGAGCGGTGCTGAGAGGGGGGGCTAGGGTGAATTTTGGGGTAGATATAGCCCTCCCTCCCCAAGTCTCCCGTTCCAGCGCTGGCCCTCCTTGGGATCCTCTGCTCTGCTGCCTTTCCCTCAGGAGCCCTGTGCTGGCCACACATCCCCTGCCTGCTGCCCTGCAGCACAGGGCTTGCAAGGGAAAGGCAATAGCTCAGAATGCCCTGAGCAGGGGCGGTGCTGGGGGCGGGATTTGGGGGGTTTGTAGCCACCACAAAAATCACCGTAAGCACTTCTCGCAGCACTGCTATTGCTGCCTACCTCACTCTTGCCTGCTCCAAGCCCAGCCCTGCCACCAGGAAGAGGCTGACACTGCTCCTGGTCTATGAGCCCACAGCAGGCAGCTTGCCTCTGCCCTGCACACAAATCCAGGGGGGCACATGCCCCCCATACCTCCCTTGGGGGTGTGCACAGTGGCAGGGAGCCGCCTCTTCTCCCCATCTCTGCCCACACCCCCTGGACAAGCTGCCTGCGGCTCTGTCCTGGTCTCAGCCCCAGGGTCCCATTCACTGCCCTGGCTGGGCAGCACCTGCCTGTGCTCCCGCCCCACTCCCTCCCTCACTATGGGGACCTTGATCTGCCCTCCACACACATCCCTTCCCTAGCCCATGCCCCTCCCCCCCCACAGACATACCTGCAGGACACTGCTCTCCAAGCTGCCTGGCTGCATGCATGTACATGTCATTTATCAGTGTCATTATCAGCTACACTGGTCAAAAAAAACCCGAAAGCCAATAATGTTAATTTTCCTTTTATTAGTGCCAGTCCGATGTGCAACCAATATATCGGTGCACCTCTAAAGAGTATGTGCATAATGTGAATATGCCATTCATGATTCTGTGACCACCACCCCCCTCATCTCCTCCTGTTGATCTCCACTAATGAAAGTGTGGACAAGGCCTTTGTAATTGACCGCAGTGCATCTGAGGAGCAATAGCATTAATGATTTTGTAGTGTCATGAGCATTATTGTCCTCCATTCTTCACCCCTTCAGATGTGGCCTGATGCTTTATTGGAAGACTGTAGCTAAACCAAAAATTTCTTAACTTGAACCCATGTAAAAAATTGTTGAAGAGAACATAACAGTAATCTAGGTTTTTACTACCTAATGTAATTTAAAAATTTTAGGAAATGCAGACTTAATATTTTGAAATTTTTTGAATTTTTATACATTTAAAAATGTAAATGAACAATTGAGGCATCTTTAACTCTGGTTCTGTATCAATGTTTTGCTCTGCTTTCATTCTTTGGTGTGATTTTGTAAAAGTTGCACACAGTTAAGGACCTGAAGTTTAGACTCCTACATTGTATGATATGATTGTGGATTTATTGAAGGGAACAGTAGATACAATTTTTATTTATTTATCAATAGCTCTGTTTTAAAAGCTCATAAGATTTTTTTTTCAGAGTAAGAGATGCTCTCTAGTGAAGTAGTGATGATACTACTGCCTTCATTTCTTCCATGTAGAACTCACGGAAATCTTAAATTTAGATTAGATCTTGTAATATTTATGAGCAACAAACGATTGTGTACATTTTGCACCTTATTAATTTCTGATACTTTTGTGAGTGCTAGGTAGATGGTCTAGGCCAGGGGTTGGCAACCCTTGGCATGCTTGCCAAATCATAGAATGCAAGGCCATTTTGCTTGGCATGCCACAGCTGGCCTAGGCTCTGGGCAGCTGCTGCTGGGCACGGAGTCCAGGCTGCTTGCAGCAAGTGGCCAGAAGGCTACAGTGCTGCTGCAAGCAGCCTGGGCCCTGCAGTGGGCAGCAGCTGTCCAGAGCCTGGGCCAGCTGTGGCAGACAGCCGGGAGGCTGCAAACAGTGGCACTGGGCTCTAGTGGTGGCAGCTGCACGCGTGCCTCGGTGCACACAGCTGGGAAGGGGCCTGGGGCAGCACAACATTTACCCTTCTCCCATACAGAGGTAGACTTGCCACATGTTGCATTGGAGCTGGTCAGCTGCAGGACAGCGTGGGAGCAATTCAACCTGGGATCCCCCCTGCAGGTGCTGTGTCCTGCCAGCTGCAGCTGCGGCGGAAGGACTGGCTGCCCTCAACAGCCTGCCTGGATGGGCTTAGGGCTATACCATCTCCATGCCTCAGGCTTGCAACTTCCTTTCATGAGCAGCCTGGGCTCCATGGCGGGCAGCAGGGGCCTGCCCAGAGCCTGGGCTGCTCAGGGCAGGCAGGGGTCCAGAGCCCTGGCCCAGCTAATGGCTGCCAGTGGCTGCATGCGCATGTCGGGGAGCACAGCAGGAAAGGGGCAGAGGATGTGCTGCCATGGCTAGGATTGGGCTCCTCGTTGCTCCCCTGCCATCTGCCCTGACACTGCAACATATTTAAAGTCCAAGTTGTGGTGTTTTTTAGCATTTGGCCCAAAAATGTTGCTGAGCTCTAGTCCAGGCCCAGAAGGTCTGTACATGTAAAGCTTTACTGACGCAGTAAATCAGTAGCATATGGAGTCTTCCTGAAGAATGTGGAATGGTGGGCTCTCCACATAGTATAACTCCAGTCAAGGTTAAATTCAATCCAAACTAGTTTCCAGATTTTTATTATTAATGTCTTCAGACTTTTTAATCTTTATTCTCCATTTCCTGGGTTTCTTATTGTTTTTTGATTTGTCATTTTGATCATTTCAGAAATCTTAAATTATGTATATAAAGTAAACTTTGGCTTTTTTATACTGATGTTAATATCATCTGGTCTGAATCAAAACTGTATAGTGATTTCTCAGCTCTGGTTTGAGGAGTCTTTAAATTGGAAATGGCTTTTAGTCATCCCTATTATGTACCAGTTGTACTGAGATTAGTTGTTGGTAAGAATGGAAGTCTTACTTTTGGATACCTGCTGATTGGTGAAAACATGGCGATGAAAGGAACATTAAGGGTTATCTTGTCAAAGTTGCTACACAGATGCTAGTTTTATTATTCATAAACCATCTCTGATACATGCCTAGCCAAACTCTTTAAAATTTCTGGTGAGAGAATCCACAAGTTCATAAGTAGTTTGGGCCATTTCCCTATTGTTCTTACAGTTAGGAACTTTTTTCTGAGCTTGATCTGTGTATATTTCAGAAGTTTGCTGGATGGAAACTGGAGCCTTGAACAGTGTAAAATATGGGGTCATAATGCCCTGAAACTTGATTTGGAAATGCAAAATATAACTTTTGAACAGCTATGTAAAGCAGTAACTTTCTGCTTTAAAGACAATAATGACTTAGCATTTGTTAATTTCCCTTATCTTCCTTTGGTGGCCAACTACATCTGTTATTGCTTTCTATTAAACTAGAATAATTTAGAGAACTGAAATGTAGCATTTGAACAAACGTTGTATCTTTCCCAGCTCAAGTTCCAAATTCTAAAGCCTAATTTGAAAAATGCCCTGATAGTTATAAGATGTTGCTGTTGCAAACTAGCATTTGTATTTATAAAACAGGAAGACATTAGAATATACTGATCATCAGTAGTTTTCTGTGATAATTCATAAAAGATTCTTACCTCATGATTAACAGATCCTGATTCACAGGATTATTCTTTGCATAAAAATAATGCATGCAAATTGCCTTATCACTCCAGTAAATTTGGAGATGCATAGTTAAAAAGTTGCTATATAAAAAGCAAAATATAGTAATGGTGCTCTTAGCTTTGATTTACAGAATTCAATAGAAGCAGTGGAGCACTAGATCACCAACTGAATCACTCAAGCAACTTTTAGGAGGTGTTTCTCTGTTTTGTTTTCTTAAGTCCCAGTTGCTGCAGTCACATTCAAATCTAACCTTCTTTGAAGAAAAAATTGTAATTGTCATGATTGTGAAGAAAAGCTTGAAAATATATTTCTGCTGCAATACCAATATTTTGCACCTATCAGTTGTCTGGTACATCTTACCTTCAAGTATGACAGATTTGAATCTCTCTGAATTTGGTATCAACTAGGGATGTGAATAGTTAAACATTTAAACATTGAATGGTTTGCATATTGATAAGGGGTAATACCTTACTGTTGTTTATCGTTTAGCACGGGGCGGGGAGCAGTCCAACAAGGAAGGGGGGTGTGGGAATGGAAGCAGTGTTGTGCCCTTGAAGGTGGCAAGGCAGACAGGAAGGAGGGCAAGAGAAGCAGGAAGGGGAACTAGTACCTAGTACATCAGGGAAGTGGTGGGGGAGTTGAAAGAGGCCCGATCCTTCTTGTGGCAGCATACCCCAGCCCCTTTCCTGCTGTCTGCACCTGCCACTGGCAGTGAGCTGGGTTGGGGCTCTGCAGACCAGAATGCAGCTGCTTGCAGCCTCCCACCTACCTGCCCCAGATGGCCCAAGCTTAGGCCCCTGCTGCCAGCCACAGAGTCCAGACTGCTCGTGGCAGGGGGAGGTTGCAATCAGCACTGAGAGAATGGCAGTGGCGTGCTTTTGAACTAAAGCACATTGAAGGCTTTTTAGTTCAAAAGCACACTGCCGCCATTTTCTGCATGCTGATGCGCATTTCACTGCTTATACAACTATATGCAGTGCAGCGCAATATGTGTCAGGTCGTGTGTGGAGCAGGCTCAGTTAATCAAGTCGGCTCCAAAGTAGCAGATCTCCAGTGTGTTGCAGGACCAAAAAGTATTTGTAAAGTTTTGCCAGCGTTTTTCATTGAGAGTTTTCCAGCATGTAGGGGGCTCTGTCATCTGACCTGCAGGCTTTTCCCCCAGGTCTGGATATTTAGTGGTGGGGAAGTGGTGGCAGTAATAATTGCCATGGTTTCCAGAGTACTTGTACTACACTGTTCAGGAAAACCCCAACATTTTTATAGTGCATGTTGAAAGAATCAGAGAAGCTATATTCTGTTGTTCAGGTAGATGGCCTCCATATGTTAGGTTGCGTCATTATTTGGATGGGACTTATATAGAATTTCTGGGCTTATGCTGGCTTAATCAACAAGAGTATACTGCACTATAGTAGCTTCACAACATTAGCAAATTGGCATCAATAAATACTTTGACTTAACTCCTTGCGCTCACCCCCTGATAAGACCACTTCTTGGAACCACTGTGGGTGATGTATGTGGGCTAACACTCAAAAAAGATTTCTTACCTGCATAGAAAATCACATTTTTAATCTACATATTTAATGCATATTTTACCCTTTGTTTCTGCTACCTTGTTCTCAAAATGTGGGCTCTTGGGGCATTGAAAAAAATCAGGATATGGTTGTGGCAATTCCATCCTTTATACCTTTTGGACACATGCATGTTCCATCCCAGTAGTCACTCCTGGCTAGAGAGTTCAGTTGAACTGCACTGGCAGTGTATGTAATACCAAGTGAAATATGCATTTACATATATATGTATATGTGATCTCAAAGAACAGTGGCTGCTTTACAGGTAAACAATCTCTTTACATTTACTTAGTCATTTTGACCAAATTGCTGTCATTATACAGTAATATTACTTTATATTCCTTGTGCTTTTTTGTATGCTTTGATAAGCAGTGCTTTAAAAACATGAAGTATTGTAGAAAAACAATTACCACCAAGCACCAGGATGCTAGTTTCTGTCTCATAAATATACATGGTCATCCTAACTCTAGAATTTGGTATACTTGAACACAGTGGCTGCTAGCCAGTTGGATGTATTTGCATAATCATTGGAAGATATATAATCTTGGTATAAACAGGAATGTCTTTAGTGATTAGCTTTGGCAATGTTGGATTTTTTTTTTCTCATTTTACCAAATACTGTCAGACTTGAAATTTCTTGTCAATTTTTGTGCGTCAAAAACTGCATTTTGGTCTTTGGCATGAATGTAGCCTTTACTTTTTTCTTGTTAGAAAAATAATCCTGTGCACTCTTCCTCACTGTTCTGCATATAGGGAAAGAAATTGCATATGAAAGGCATGTAAATTAATTAGGTCACAACTTTAACTCATCTGATTAAGCAATAACTTATTCTGTGCAAGTCATTATTCCTTCCTTTATAGTTTCCATCTAGTGGCGAGCTGTTGTCAGCCGTTCAACCTTTCTCAGCCCATTGCTAGGATCATGCCCTCACCTTTGCATCAAAGTTGAAGGGTGTTGCCTCCTTGGTGTACCATGTGTTGGGAGCTTCAGGCTCCTTCCCAATGATGATAATCCTCCTCCTCCTCTTCCTCCTCCTCCTCCTCATCATCATAGAATCATAGAAAATGAGGGCTGGAAGGGACCTCCGGAGGTCATCTAGTCCAACCCCCATACTCAAAGGAGGTACCTTTCTCCAAGTTCAGTTGGGGTTTGAGGGAATCATCCTCCCAATGGAATGGGTTGGGTACCTGTGTATTATGGATGCTTGCCACATACTAAAATGCAGTAACTTGAACTTTACCTTTTGACTTCCCTCCAGGCACCTATGAACTTCTGTAGTGATGGTGAGAGAAACCCATGTTGCCATTACCAGTCTGATACTGAGAGAACTGCTAATATTGAGAGGGAAAAAAAGTGTACTTAGTCTCCCAAAAAAGGAACTCTCATAATACTTGCAGCAAACCAAAACCCCTTTGTCTGCTACTTTTGGTGGCAGTGGATTTGCTAATTGGGCCATGTGAAGGAATTCAGGCCAGGGGGTGGGGGTTTACTTTGCTTGGCTGGGTAGGGAGGAGCGGATGACTTACTAGAACACCTGCAGCCTTTCCATCAGGTCAGGTGATACCACTTCTTTCAACCCCAAGTACAGGAAAGCTGTTTAAAGGGGGAACTGCTCGCTCTCCTTTTCAATAGAATATCTATCACCTGCCTCCAATGGTGTGGGGATTTTTTTTCTGGAAGTCTGGTAATTTATAAATCAATTTACCTGTGTAAAGTAATCGGGTTAAAAGATAATAACCTGCTTTTAAAGAATAACGGCCATCCTTTCAAAATGTCATTTGAAATTTCTCCAACAGCAATTAAACTTAACTAAACCCTTCATCTAATAAGTAGAGTTATAGTGCAACTCCATGGCTTGCTTATAAACTGTTTTTCTAAACACGTCTATAAAGTAGGGTCTGTCCCTGTCGCTTCTCATTTTCTGCTGAAAGTCCTCACTTGACCTTTCTGAAGCTACACGTTGAATAAAACTTGAGTTATGTGTTTCACAGTGTCAGAAGTTGCCTGACTGCTATTTTTCATTGCTTTACTACCTCAAATTTGTAATAAAAATCTTGATATCAAACAGGGAGTTGGTTCCTAGATTGTGACTGGCCTTTTGTGACTTGAAAATGTTCAGTTGGCTTATTCTAATACAGGCAACCTCTGCTTAGCGCTGTTTCACGTAGCGCTATTGTGCTATAACTCTCATTTTATATTGATACTTGAGTCTCTCTTAGGGTTCAGCGAGTTTTGTTATAACACTCATGGTTGCCATCTTGGTTCATCAAAAACATTTTGTTTCGCTTAATGTTATTTTGCTTAATGCTCAGTTTTTCAGGAACCAAGTAAGAGTGCTAAGTGGGGGTTGCCTGTAGTTTGAAATATAAATGCCATGTATGCCTTGCATTTTTATTTATGAAAACTCTGTTTTAATGACGGTCTCATTCTTTGCTCTTCCTTGGAATATTTTTTGTATGGAAATAAAAGTTCCACTCAGCTTTTATGATGAACAGTGCCATAAAGTTCTCTAGGTCAGAAGGAGGTTGGAACTGTATGTGATGTAAAAAAACAATTTAGAAATGTGGTAATGACCTGGTAATTACATGTCATAACATAGATGCACAGTAGGATTTGATTTTCAAGTTTATCTCTTTGTGAACTTTAACATTCTTTGAATGTATCAGAGATGGAAAATCAGTTCTGTCACTTGCTTGTTGCATAATATTTAGCAGCAAATATGGGATTTTTCAATGATGCCTACTGTCTTTCCCGAGAAGAACTTGGTTTTGTAGCATTCTCGCATTTTGTTTTTCAGATGTTTTGTACTGGTTTGGAAGGCATCCATTACATGTACTGCTTACATTGCGTTTTGCATAATGACTTGTCCAGAAAGAGGCATAGGCCTTTTCCTTGTTGGATAAGTACAGTGTTGATAGCTTCTGTGAAATGTGGAGGATGGGGGTTGGGCCTGAAAGCCACAAAGAAAGATTTTCTTGCTTGTGACTTGCTTAGCTTTATGATAGGGAATTTCTTACACTTGCTCTTTTAGTTTTGATTTGGAGGAAGCAGAGAAAGATAACAAACCTTTTTCCCCAAGGATAGCCTGCTGTCCTTGAATTTATAAAAATGACCTGACAAAATAATGCAGGCCTTGTCTAATATTCTGTGATGAATCCCTATCCAAAGAGCAGTATACTTCTGGTTAATTCATCCCTCTAGAGGGAATGCAGACAACGGAAAATTACCCAATAATGACTAATTATCAGGTTTAATAATTGAATGGGGGGCAAGGAATTGGAACAACAGAGAACGAAAGCATAGTAGAGAATTACCTGATAGGTGAATTTTATCCACTGTTAACTGTATCTAGGGTTATAAAAATATGGTAAGTATATGTAAATCTATTGGTGTTCTTGTAAGTCTTGTTTGCAGTCATGATTTCTGAACATAGGTTTTTGGCTTGTCTGAGAAGCAATGTTTGATCAATTTAATAGGGACTAAATTAATATTGTCTCTTATTCATTATCCCTCTGCCTTAGTGGTAGTTTGTGTGACTACACAAACAAAACACAACTTTGCAGAAGGCTAGTCTTGCTTTCTCTTTTTTGATATAAAATGTTTGTTGGTTCTGACTGCATCATTCAAAAAAGTTACACCAACTGCATTGCTGAGTTAAAAAAAAAATTAATATTATAATTAGAAATGGGAGTTAAGTTTTATGTATCAGTTGTAACATTTTTCTTTGTTTTTTGAAGGGGGACAAGTAGTAATTATACGAATAATTACTTGATTTCAAAATTGGATAAGTATTCCAGTGTTAGAATAGGGAAAATGGGACAAATATTAGCTTGATGTAAAAAACCAAAAAAGAAATCTCCTTTAGGATTTTTCTTGGCCATGACAAAATTACATTTGGCATTTTTGGGTCATGCTGATGTTTGGAGTGCTTCGTCTTTTTTTTATTATAAAGCTGATTTCCTCTTGGAACTTAGGCCTTTAGCTCTTATTTAAATTTACTAGCAATTTAGATGCAGTATTTTTGAGGATATGATTTTAACATTTTTGCCTGGTTTTATAACTAAAACCGAAGAGGCATGGTGCTTCACTATCCTGAATTTTTATGAAAACTTTTACAAAAATATTAGCATTTTACTGGAGTGAAAAACTGATGCTGGTTAAATAATCTAAAAAGATAAGAGTTAATAGTGTTCTGTTTCATTCATATTGCAGCCATGTATCACAACTCCTCAGAATATAGGATGCCTTTCATCTGTATCATCTGTGCTGTTTATTTTACCCTTCTAAACCTGTGCAGGTTTACATACAGCAGTCTTGGATAACATACTGTCTTGGCTGGAAATGACTCTTCGCTGGAGGTCTTTAAAGAGCATTACAGTCTCTGGAGCCCTCCTTTAAATTTGTTCTAGGAGAAAATAAGTTTAAAACATGCATTCATATATGTTTATATTAATGGTTGTTCCTATATATAAAATAGGGCTGACAAACTATGAAAAAATGAATTGCAATTAATTGTGAGATTAAAAAAATAGTTGCAATTAACTGCAGTTTGATCACACAGTTAAAACAACAGTCAGTACCCAGGCCCAGCACCCAGCACGCCTCCACCCAATGGTATAAAGCCTATGTGCCCTGCCACCACCAGCAGTGCATAGCCCCAGGCCTGCCCCTGGCCTGCCCCATGCCTGCTCCGGACCGCACTGGCTGGAGCAGACCAGCCAGAACCCATGCAAACAGGCCTGACATGAGCCCACCCTGCGCCTACTTCAGACTCACTCTCCCATGCTAAGCAGCAGCGGCCTGTCAGAAGCTGCTGCTCTGCCCCAGGGGGAAAGTGGCCCCTCCCCTCTGCCACTGCCAGTCCCTTCTTGATGCAGCTGCCTGGAGCCCGCACCTGGACTGCCCTCCGGCGCCTTTGCATTGCCACCGCTGGGCGACTGGGAAGCAGCAGTGACTTGGAGCTACAAGGTAGCCCATGTGTGGGCTTTGGATGGCTGTAGCAAGAATGGCCTGGCAGCAGCAAGGGGGAGGGGCTGTTTTTCCCCTGTGCTGAGTAGCATCTTCTGCCTGGTCACTGCCACTGCTCATTGTGGGCAGACGAGTCCGGAGCAGGCATGGGGTGGGCCACAGTTGGGAATGTGTGTGTGGGTTCCAGCTGGTCTGATGCTGGTCTGCTCCGCTATGCCATGTCTGGAGTGGGTGCAGGGTAGGCCGGGGTTGGGGCTCTGCACGAGTCCTCACCAGTACTGTGGGGCTGGGGCTAGCAGTGGAGCAGTGTGTGAAATTTAATGCCTGTTAATAAAATGTGTGTTAGTTTGCCTTTGTATTAATTGCATACAGAAACTGCAATTAACTGATAGCGCTAATATAAAATAGCATGACTTGGAATTCCATGAATGAAACGGCCCTTTTTGCAGCCTTTTATGTTGCTGTTAGTATTGGATTGTGCTAACTTGCTTGATTTTGCATGTTTGTTATTTTTGTCGTTCACTGGTTATGGTGAGTGTCTTGTTCTCTTGTTTGCAGAGATTGATCCACAATATAACAGTGATATAAAAAAAGGTACATGGCTGAGTGCAGTCTTTCATCTCACTGTGTTACTAACTGGGTGTTTTTTTTCCCAAGTGGTACTTTAAATTTGCATGTGGAAGGATTCTTTGTACCAAATGTGTGAAGGTTATACATACACATCTAAACATTTTTTTTTTCCATCATTCAATATCTTAACCCAAAAAATCACTTGAAGGGATTTTTCCCCTAGTTCTGTCAATTTTTTAAATAGTCTACAAGCGTGAGAAGTTACCTAATTTTTTTATTTTCCATTTTTGCTAACAACTTAGAAGTGTAGGAATAAGCTCAAGAGGAAAACAAATGAATTTACAAAGGAGAAATGATGGTAGAATAAATTATTTATATTTACAACTAGCTTTCTAATTAATATTTCTTTACATTATTTTGTGTTTAGATTGCAGCTTCTTATGGAAACGTTATTTGTATCTTTGAACCAGTTACCCTTCTAAAACAGAAGAACAATCACCATACTGTAAGTGAACAGTCTAAGACTGGATGCCTTTGAAATTTAGAATAATTTCTGTGATTTCACTTTTATTTGGGTGTGACCTTTTTCATTCAAGGCAGCAACCAGATTAAAATAAAGATGGCTAGCTGGGTTAGTTTTAAATCAAGAAAAAGATTGGGCAGGATGACACCCTTCATAGACAACAGTGAACTTCCTCAAATGCTATGACTTCTTGACACTTGAAAAAGAATGTAGTGTGTTCCAAAACTTGTTTAAATCTAGCCTAATGATGCAGATGTTCCAATAAAAGCTATCTCACGCAAAAATCCATGCCCTTCAGACTTTTAAAAAAATTAGCTAAATTCCATGTTGAGTTTTTGATTCTCTTCCCTCCAGGTATTTCATTTGCTAACAGTTGCATTAGTTAACAAGAGTATCACAATGTTAAATGCTTCATATGTCCTAGATTCTGCATCTCATTTTGTTCTTAACCATTTCACAGATCCAACGCTAAGCTTGCAGATTGGTATATTATTTGTTTGGAGTGAGGGTGAATTGGCTTTTTAAATTTGGACTGCAAAACCCTGGCTGATGAAAGTTTTTTGGCTCTTAATTTTATTTCGCAATAATTAACTCTAGATTTGGAAAATGTGGATACTAAGTAAGAGAAAACTAACCACCCTGTCCCAAAGGTTGAAGGTGGACTACATACTGGGCAAATGTTTCTTGGGTTTGTTTTTTTTTTATTCTTAGGTAGGTTCCAGTGAAGTGGAAAGCATGCACCATGATCTGGATATTACCCAGAGCTCTGTAAAATGCTTGTAATTTTTTTATTTATTTATTTTTGGTGGGGAAGTACTATTTGTGAATTTGTTCTAAAGCCTACTAATTTTAGGTGCATCTAGTGTTAGTATTGGCAATAGTTGTAGTAGTGTATCATTGGCTTGCTATTTCTTTTACTTTCAAATCAGTTGCACTTTTTACAAGATAAAATAACATTGTTTTATCAATTGCATGTAGTTCTATGTCTCTGAATTCAGTTAATTCATACATTAACTTAAAATGAGATCACTGTTGTGCTTTGTATGAGCTTGTCTTATCATTTTCTAGTTTTTCTTTTAAAAGATTTTGGTAACTAGACATACATTAGAACTTAATGCCTAATACCTAGTAAGACTTCCTGTTGAGTTCAGGATATTAACTGGGAAAAGCCATTAACAGACCAGGAAGAATGTCACTTAAACTAATATATACCACTTTAATTTTAGGGGTTACATTATCAGTGGCAGAAGACTGCTCAAATTTTACTGGAATCTATTGCACATAACTTAACATGGGATCCTACAGGTAAGCATGGAATTAACTGGAACTTGTCTATTGCAAATTTAGGTTTTCTTATGTTAACCTTTTTGCTCTTTGGAAGGATCAAAATTTCCTTTTGGTCCAAGAAGTTAAAAGGTAAGGCCTGGGAAAGTCAGAGTAGAGTAAAATGCACCTTTTTAAAACTTATCATGCGATGCTTAAAATATATCTTCTTGAAAGTATGTGTTAAGAAAACACTGTCTGTCTCTATTTCACTTGTTACATCTTGAGTAATGGAATATATTATCCAGTGCTGGCCATTTCAAAGAATTGTGGGGCTCTTTAGATAGCAGTATAAAGACAGAAGAGAGGACACTTCACTTTGGCCCCTTTGTATTGTAGTAGCATATTCTTTTTTTGAAATATTACAGTAGCGCACAGATGTCTGTGCGAACGAGTAGACTGCTTTGGAGACATGATAGAATTTAATTGTGATGGTAAATATTTGAATTATGGATGTGCAAATTAAATATGAAATACAATTTAGTGTGTTAAATAAGTACTCATTTTCTAGCATTGCTAATCCAACCTGTCAAATGGTTGCTATCTAGGCCACTAGGCCATCTTGCAAGGTTGTGCCCATTACATAAGGTTTGGTTTGTGGTAAATGGCATACTGGAATTCTGTAATGCATTTGGCAGTTTGTTAATGCAAAAGCTGAATGTTAGTGATATAACCAACTGACTTTCAGTATAAAAAGCTGCATTTCATAGCTTTCTTTATACTTCTACTTTTATAACATAAAAATTTTCATTAGGCACTCGTCTCTTGACTGGTTCCAGCTCTCTGCAGCTCTGGTCCAATGTTCATTTGGAAGATGGAAATGCTGAAAAAACAGATGCTGGCTCAGGGGAATGGAGGTGTATCTGGCAATGCAAGTAAGAAGCAATTAAAACTAGAGTGGGAAGCGAAACTTGGTTTCTGTTAGTGGTAATCAAAAAGAAGGGAGTCACACCCTGCTTTTATACTCCTGGGCTAAGAGAGATTTCTCAGATCTGCTTTTAATCTTTTTAATTTCTTTGAATTACACATTTTATTTCTGTTAGATTAGCATGGTGCTTCTAAAGGTCACATTACAAGGTAATTTTGGGCAGCTCCTGAAGGCCTTAACTCCTGAATTTGTCTGCACATTAACACCTGAAACTAGTTTTAAGCACTTATTATGTGACTCAAAGTTATGCCACTCTAGGGTAAGATTATCTTGGAGCTGTGTTACCCTCTGGTGCTACTGGCATTGGGCTGGGCTCAGCCTGGAGAAGAGCAGCAACCCTGCTGTGGCAGTGGTGACTAGACACGCAGCTTAACTGTTCCCTGCCTTATTCTCTGAGACAGACTGCTTGGCAGCCACAAGTAAGTGGGGGTGGACTCCAGAAGCAGAGAGGAAGCCCGGACTTGGAGGCAGGGGATTCTTACTTTTCAGTTCTCCAGGTCCTTGCTAGCCTGCAGTGTGACTACTTTAAACTCAAGCTAGCACTAACACCAATCAACATTTGTACGGCTCACAATGTAAGGTGTAACAAGGCCCTAAGAATCTTATACTATTGGAGCAGGTCAGGACTTCTGTTTTGCATGTTGAAATAACAGGGGCCAAAAAACCCAATTATATCAGATACCTGAAACCTACTGTAACAAAGCATTAAAATAATTTGGGAGAAGTAGGAAGAAGTAGTACATTGCAGCAGAAGTAGGACCTAGTGGTCATGACCATAAAGACTAGAAAAATAGGAACTATTTAAAAAAGCTGGACATGTACAAGTCCATGGTGCCAGATGGGATACACCATAGGGTACTGCGAGAGTTGGATGATTGGAAAAGGGCAAACATAGTGCCCATATTTAAGAAAGGGAAAAAGGAGGATCTAGGAAACTGCAGACCAGTCAGCCTCACCTCAGTCCCAGGAAAAATCATGGAATAGATGATCAAGGAATATATCTCAAAGCACTTGAAGGAGAAGGAGGTAATAAGGAACAGTCAGCATGGATTCACCAATGACAAGTTATGCCTGACTAACCTAATTGCCTTCTATGATGAGATGACTGGCTCTGTGCATGTGGGGAGATGGGTGGATGGTGGTATACCTTGATTTTAGCAAGGCTTTTGATACAATCTCGCATAACATTCTCGCAGGCAAGCTAAAGAAATACTGGCTGGATGAATGGACTGTAGGTTGAATAGAAAACTGGCTGGAGCATCGGACTCAGAGAGTAGTAATCACTGGTTCAATGTCTAGTTGGCAGCCAGTATCTAGTGGAGTGCCCCAGGGGCTTTTCCTGGAGCTGTTTTTGTTCCATATCTTTATCAACGACTTGGAAGGTGGTATAGAATGTACACAGCAAGTTTGTAGATGACACCAAGTGAGGGGGGGAGGGGGGAGAGTACTAGATACACTGGAGGATAGAGCTAGGATTCAGAGTGATCCAGACAAATTGGAGGACTTGGGCAAAAGGAATCTCACGAGGTTCAGCCAGGACAAGTGCAGAGTCTTGC
Source organism: Alligator mississippiensis (assembly GCF_030867095.1). Lineage (NCBI taxonomy): Eukaryota > Metazoa > Chordata > Crocodylia > Alligatoridae > Alligator > Alligator mississippiensis. The sequence continues at coordinate 222,510,537 of NC_081826.1, read as the reverse complement.
ACTTTGGACAGAGCAATCCCATGCTCCAGTACAAGCTGGGGGCTGACTGGCTGGGCAGCAGCTCTGCAGAAAAGAATGTGTTACAGTGAACAATAACCTGAATGTGAGCCATCAGTATGCCATTGTTGCCAAGAAGGTAATGGCATGCTGGGCTGCATTGGAGGAGTGTTGCCAGCAGGTCAATGGAAGTGATTCTTCCACTCTATTCAGCCACTGGTGAGACCACATCTGGAGTACTAAGTCCAGTTTTGGGCCCCCCACTACAGAAAGAACATGGACAAATTGAAGCGAGTCCAGCGGAGGGCAATGAAAATGGTGAGGGGGCTGGGGGACTTCTAAGGATACCTAGTTTAGTCTAGGCGGGCCATGATCCACAAAAGACGATGACGACGCAACGAAAAAGTATTTGCACACGCGCGCTCACAACCCAAAGGGTAGTAGGGCCCACAACTACATGTTAAAGAAGGTCTGAAGAGCATCCCAGGGACTTTGGGGCTGGGCAGAGGAGCAGGGCAGGAACAGGAGGGCGCAGGAGGTCCTGGGGCTGGGGGAGCTCACCTGGTGCAGGTGCCGGAGCAGCTCAGTGGCCTCGTGCTGGCGGCCCTGCTGGACGAGCAGCAGCAGGTCCAGCACCAGCCCCACATGGCGGCGGTAGGGGGGCGCTGCCCTGGCCCCGCCATCCCGGCCCGCCGCCTTCCTGCGGGGCTGCCGCCACCCTTGCTCTGCCTGGCGCCTCAGTGGACTCCAAGATGAACATGAGTCGTCAGTGTGACGAAGCCATCAGAAAAGCTAATGGCACTTTAGCGTGCATCAGCAGATGCATGACGAATAGATCCAAAGACGTGATATTTGCCCTCTATTGGGCGCTGGTCAGACCGCAGTTGGAGTACTGCGTGCAATTCTGGGCGCTGCACTTCAAGAGGGATGCGGATAACCTGGAGAGGGTCCAGAGAAGGGCCACTCATATGGTTAAGGGCTTGCAGGCCAAGCCCTACGAGGAGAGACTAGAGAACCTGGACCTTTTCAGCCTCCGCAAGAGAAGATTGAGAGGAGACCTTGTGGCTGCCTATAAGTTCATCACGGGGGCACAGAAGGGAATTGGTGAGGTTTTATTCACCAAGGCGCCCCTGGGGGTTACAAGAAATAATGGCCACAAGCTAACAGAGAGCAGATTTAGACTGGACATTAGGAAGAACTTCTTCACAGTTCGAGTGGCCAAGGTCTGGAACGGGCTCCCAAGGGAGGTGGTGCTCTCCCCTACCCTGGGGGTCTTCAAGAGGAGGTTAGCTAGGCATCTAGCTGGGGTCATCTAGACCCAGCACTCTTTCCTGCTTATGCAGGGGGTCGGACTCGATGATCTATTGAGGTCCCTTCCGACCCTAACATCTATGAATCTATGAACTGGGCTTATTTAGTCTAGAGAAGAGGAGGCTGAGAGGCAATTTAATAGCAACCTTCAACTACCTGAAGCAGGGTTTGGAAGAGGATAGAGTTAGACTGTTCACAGTAGTGGCAGATGACAGAACAAGGAGCAATGGTCTCAAGTTGCAGCAAGGGAAGTCTAGGTTAGATATTAGGAAGAATTTTCTCACTAGGAGGGTAGTAAAACACTGGAACAGGTTACCCAGAGAGGCGGTTGAATCTCCATCTTTAGAATTTAAGACCCAGCTAGTTAAAGCTTTGGCTGGGATGATCTAGTTGGGGCTGGTCCTGCTTTGAGCAGGAGGTTGGACTAGATGACCTCCTGAAGTCCCTTCTAGCCCTAATTTTCTATGATTCTATTAGCTGGCATATTCTTATTTTGAAACTGACTTCTTGTAATTAAAGGAAGAGATTAAGTCCACTTTGTCTCCCCATCCTGGTCACTTTATAAATAAAATTGTTATATAATTGTCCATATGGATTCCCTTCCTTTTGCATGCGTCATGGGTGACTGGTGCCTCCCAAGTCTGGGGGGTAGGGGGGCACCAGATTGCTGATTGGGGGGTGGGGGGGAGGGTGCGGAATCCCCCCGCAGCCAATCACCAAGCCCAGAACCACCAGCGGCGAAATCAGAAGTCCACTTCCACTGGCACTTTCAGTTTCACGGCTGGCGCTTCCAGGGGGCACAGCCAATTTCAGGGGTGCATGTGCTGAGTCGCCAATGGCACGTGTACAGCAGATTGGGTTCTTTTAGTTATCATTATCTGTTGACGGGCGAGTCATGGCCCCAAACGTCTTTACAGTCTCCCATACAAGGATTTAAAAGGCCCTACTGTTCTCAGTTTCTTCTTAGCAAATGTGACAGGGAGAGAACATCTGCATTGTCTGCTTGTTTTGCTGAACAGCAAACTTTAGCATTAGTGTAATTTAATTTTATTAAGTTAACCTTTTAGGGTATTGGCATTAAAAAACCCTGGAAAGTCCTACATTTAATACTCTGTCATTGTTGACTCTCTCTCCTTTGGGAGAAGGGGACAGCATTTGATACTCCATTTCTTTTCTAAGCAAATTCATTGTTAGCAGCATACCACAGTTGTTCATCATAGTATATCTTTATGCCAAAAGAGAGAGGTCTTAGAAGTTGGCTTACTACTCTCAGTTCCTCTAATTTAATACCTGGCAATATAGACTGGCCTACCCAGGTCAGCTTGTACAACCTCGGATTTGGAAAGACAGGAGGATGAAAGTGTTGAAAAGCATTATAGCCATGAATACAGCAAATTGTCTACATTTTTTTTTTATCTCCCCTAATGAGGCAGCAAGTCCCCAAGCATCCTCTTCTTTTAACTTCACATTGTTTTAAGACCTACATGTATATATATGAAGTGTCAAGTGAATATTTACCAGTCAAAACACCATCTATTGTTCCTTACCCCTAATCCCTACCCCATTTATGAAACCTTTGTCTGAGCCTCTAAACTGGATTTTCTCAAACCTTTTCTTATTGCATTCCTCCTTCCAGATTTACCAGCTGCTCTCATACCCCTACCAGCATGTTTTATATTTTAACTCCTTAAATGCCAATTATTATAATAATGAAAATTAAATCCACCTGCGGTCCCCCCAGAGATGTCTTGTGTACCCCCAGTATAAACATACCATAGTTTGGGAACCCCTGCTCTAAACGCATGTTTGCTACTTTACTTGGTTTTAAAAATGCCATTTTTTATGGCTACTTTGTCTAGAAGAGCAAGTGAACTGCAACCTTTGTCTGATCTGTTCCTTGTTTTTCAAAGACAGTTCTTTGCCCACCCTAAGTAGCCAAGATAGCGATTTGATTTCCCTCCCATGGTATGGACAAACACACTTTTTTTTATCTGCGTTAAAGCAGGAGGGAATGCTGCTGCTCTGGTGTTCATCAGCTGTTACAAACTAAGTTTCTGTGTAGTTACATAGTGATATAAGTTATCTACATCTTCCAAACTTTGACCTGAATAAAATAGGGTTAAAGTTGGAGCAGTTTTGCTACACATATCACTATAGCTGTGTAACTGCCTACCATGGTGCCGTTAGAGCAGTGCTTCCCGAACTTTTCTTCGGCATGACCCCATTTCTTCAGCATGGCCCCTCACTCTCAACCCACAGCCCCACATTCCTGCAACCCCAGCTGCTGATGGTGTGACCCCATTTGGGGTTGCGACCCACAGTTCAAGATCCACTGTCTTAGAGGTTATAGATGGGTGCAATTGTATTGATTTATAACAATCAATAACTGGTGAAACCATCTAAGGAGCATGACAGGTTTCCAAGGATCAGTAAGATTCATTCTTTCATACTCCATGTCAATAGTTGTTTTCCTTTACTGATTCGCATCTAGTTGCTGTTTTTTGTCAGCAGCTTTTTCAAACTAAGGCTTTTAAGTCCTTGAGTAAATTATTTATAAAAAAATGGATTAAAAAGGGGTCCAAAGGTTTATAATCTTTCAAACTCTTCTGTCTGAACAGAAATAGAAGTTTTTCAAGTTCTTATTATCTCCCTAGGCCTATTGATTGCTTTGCTCCCTGTAATTTGCATGCAGATTTTGCATTCACCTTTGCCTATAACTGGCAGAAACTCTTCTTACTGTATTTTCTCATCTAATACACACTGCAGTTTCCAGCGGCTGTCTTTGTGACAAGGTGCATGTTGTATTTGGGCAAATATAGTATTTAGAACTTTAAGTAGCCCCATCTGTTCCTTTCATGCATTTCTAAAGGGAACTTGTTGTTTAGGAATAAAAGGCAGGAAGTATAGGAAATTGCCTCTTACTCTGTATCAGATGAGTTGGAGGATGATGCGAGTTGAACTTGAAATGTCTCTGAGATCAGGAAAGAATATTTCTGTGTGAAGCATTTGACAGTTGCATCATCTTGTTTTTTGCAGGTATCTGCTGTCTCTTTCAATCCATCTTTTACATCCTTGCTAACGAGAGTTTGCCTTCCCTTATTTTTGTTATTGCTTGAGTCATATGTTTCATACACTGCAGTTGGTTTCTAAGTCTAAAAATGTAGAAAGTTTTCTTGCAACTAAAAAGAAAAATAACTATATATGTAGTTAATGTTTAGGAAAAAATATTTTAAATTTTAAACTTTATTTTTGATTGTTAAGCAGTTGTGTGACCTTTAATATGTTTACATTTATTTTTTATAGAACCGCTTCCCAAGTTTGTTTAATGAAATTTTCACCAGACGGAGAATTCTTTGCTACTGCAGGAAAGGTAACAAGCTTGGGTGGGGGGGAGGGGGGTGTGTGTGTGTGTGTGTGCGTGCAGTCTGGCTTAAAAAAATGTCCTGCCTTTTCCTAATGCAAAATGTCAAAAACCTCCTATCCTGTTAAGTGACTGTTTTGAGGACTTGGAAAGATTTTTCAGCAGAATACTAGCCTAAAATATCCATTACCAGCAGATTATGGTTGAGCACCAAAAATAGTGCATTATGAAGTGAAGAGTTTGTACCACAGCAGTAGGCCTATATGAGTGCTTTCTTATTATGAAAATGAAAGCATTTTAAAGCTATGAAGTGCTAGATCTAAAGAAGACCACGTATCTTTGAAGAGAAACTGCTATCTGTCAGGGTAACAACAGAACCACATTTTAGGCAATTAATTTTCTCTTTATTTCAGTGCAAGAAAGATATTTAAGTTCAGATTGGCTAAAACTTTGTAGGAGTGTGCTAAGCAGGTATCCACTATTCAGTATTACTTTAAACTAACATGAAAGCTTGCCTAGATTGTCAGTCCTTTTGGGTAGATGCTTATGTAGTTGTGTGGCAACTTAGATCAGTTCTTTTGTAGCTGAGCCATTTTCATTATTGAGTTTGCAGAACTGATTTGTATGTGAAGCATTTTTGGAGTATGACATGGCATGGTAAGGTGGTTGTAGTCTATCCTTCCTGTTCCCAACTGTGCCAGCCACAACGCTTCTTCCTGCTAAACCTTCTCACTAAGGTCTTACAAGAGATTATAACCTTCAGAAGCAGGGGAGGTATGATCTGGTGGAGTGAGCGGAGAATCAGGGGAAGGAACTCAGGGTGGTGTGGTAGGAGGAGTGGAGAACAGTACTAAAAATCCAGGTCTCGGCCTACAGAGCTTACAGCCATTGTTTTAGGAAGGAATTCATTCAGGTGACTAGCACTATTTTTGTTTAGAGAGAGAGATAAAATCTGACAATCTTTTGGTAAATCTTTAGCTGACTTGAAAGCAGACTTTTTATAAATGCATGATGACTGTGAGAGATCAGTGTACAATGAGATGTTCAAAATTCAAGAAACGAAGAGGAAGAATTGCAATTAAAGCAACATGAACAAAGTTTAAGTATGGGGGATTTGGCCATATGTTACTAGGTCAATTAGGCAAACAATTTTTTATTTTTTTCCCTTTATCTCTGGTGAAGGTGCCAGATTAAATGATAAAGCAGCAAAGAATGTGCTAGTCAACAAAAATGTTGTATAATACTAGACATGCCCAATGTTGTACAATACTAGACATAATGTATATGTTTCAGTAGCATTTGAATCCTTAATAATTTTTTCATGATAACGTAGAGATGGTATGTGAAAGTTGGCTTAGTTTGTTTAGATCAGTCCATAATGTGGGTGTTTCAACATGCTGCTTAACAGTCTATTTTGGGCTTACTTCTGAGAAACTTTTTATTCATTGCCTTTTGTTTTATATTCCTGGCATTCAAAATTATTGCCCTTTCAGGGTTTGTTGTTTTTGTGAAGTAGGCTGATGCATTTCAGCATATGAATGGAGGCATTCTTGGCTCTAGATTTCTAATAGTTCTTCAAGACTGATCATTATGGCAGGGAAGAATTTTTTTTCTTTTATTGGTCATAACATAGTCTTTGAGGTTTTTTTTTATGAATATATCCTATCTTTTGTTTCAGCACATCCTAAATTACTTTGAAAACCAGTAATCCTGTAGGGAGAAGTAATGTCACGTTGGTGCCAATGTCTTGATATGGTCATAATGAAATCACCTGTTAGTTTCTGCTTGAGCAGATTTTTCCTTTGGGATGTTCCCATGATGAATAGGTCCAGTAAGATGGCCACGTACAGGTGGGGAGAGGGTCGTTTGACTAAGCTGTGATGTAGCTCTTGAGACAGGCCTGCAACTAGGCTAATGTGTATTGCACTGCCCTATGAGCATCTTTGGAAACAGGCTGGGATAATGAAACAGATATTGCTGATACCTCTGTGCATCTATCCATAAATGTTCCTCATGGTCATCTGCCTTATGATCCTTCTATTTACAAAGCAGGATTTAGTTTATGTATCTTAGCAGAATTAACCATAAACCCTGTTTTCTTCAAATGTGGGTCTTTAGGATATTAATGTATAGGCTATCTCTAGCACCTCTTCTAGGAAATCCCATTTTTTAGGCTGTTCACAGAGAATCGGAATGAGATGAGAATGTGGGGAAAGCAAGACTGATTAACAAGAAATCTTAAACCATTTTAGAAAAAAATGTATAATCTAGGAAGACTTGAAGCTTTATCAAGAGAGTTGAATTCACTGGCACCAGGAAAATAATATTTTATATAAGCCCTGTGCTAGAACTGTGTCCTGTGTTATAAGGCTTTCAAATGCATCAGTTGTGTCAGCTAGGTCCTATGGGAAATAGTTTGAGATTTTTAAATTGGAACTTCCATTTGTGGAAAATTGAACAAATATTAATAAGTTTGTGTTTTCTTTTTCCCTTAGAATGATTGTCTTGTGAAAGTGTGGTATAATACAGATAGTTGGCGATCAGCAGTAACACCTCCAGGTGCTACTCCAGAAAAACAAGCTTCAGAAATTGATTTTTCATTTGTTTATTTGTCCCATCCTCGATCTGTAAATGGATTCTCATGGCGGAAGACAAGCAAGTACATGCCACGGTCAGTAAATTGACTCCTGATACCTGTAAATTGTTGAAAATGGAGTGAAAATTTGTAAAACATTGCAAGGTTTGTACAGTCTTTACCCAAAAAATGGCATTCCCAAGTCTCCTGTGAAGACGGTCTAAATCTACTTTAATTCCCCTCCTACTTCAGCAGTACTAAATTGTGGCTATTCTTTCTACCTGAATTTACCCTAAGCTGTCCTTCATGCTTCACATTTACCTTCTGTCTGTGTTCTTACATGGCACTGCCAGTGTCATAATCATGCACATTCCATGATTAAAAAGAGTTAAAAAAAAATTATATCTCTGCTGAGAGAAGGCTGGCTTGTGATTTTTAAGATGCAAGTATAAATGCAAGAGAGGAAATGTGCTGGGGGGAGGGGCAAAATTAATGTATTCATTTATTATCTTTGAACATGAAACCCATCTTTTTAGCCTGGTTCTTGCAAGAAATTATCCCTACATACATTGTTACAGAGACCTGCAAAATGTTATGATTTCTGCAGTTTCATTAGCATAACCCTATATCATGTTCACCATCCATACGTTTGTTTACAGCACTTCCTCCTTTGATAGTCTTCCAGAATCTGATTGTATCAAAACTCCACTTTGTACATGCCCTCTTGCTTAAATATGCAAATGCTCTTGTATAACTCTCATATGAAAGATTTACTGATTATTCATCCACTTCAGTTTCCAGGAAAAAAATAGATTTTTGTTTTTTAAAGACTTAATATATCATGATGACTGGAATTATATCATGGCCTAAATAAAATAATCATTCATACTGAATGTGTTTTCTTCCTCTGTCCTTGTCTACTACTTGGACTCCTCTGAATCCTTTCTGCTTCAGTCAGTTCTCAGCAGTGCAGCTCAAGCAGCTTTACAGGTTTTGCCCTTCTCTGTTGTCTTTACTTAGGCTATGTACAGATGTTCATTTTTTATGGGGAGAATCACTCTTCTCCTAGTAGAAACCAGAAGTGGACAGACATTTAGCCTTTTTTTTCCTGGAGAAAAAACAGGTGCTTTGGGAGAAAAATAACCCTGAGATAAGCAGGGTTAAGTCACTCCCATGAGAGTTTATCCCAAGAGACACTGAATGCTTTCTCCTGGCTTAACTTTTGGGGACCAGGAGTGAAGCTAGAGAATAGGCTCCTGTGGCTTCTTGGTATCACTCTGGTTTTAAGAAGCCTGGTAGTGGGGGCTGGAGAGGAGCTATTCCCCCCCACCCACCACCCCTTTTCTGTAGACCAAAAGGGGAGAGGAGGGGAGGAGTAATGCTAGCTACTTCCCCCTGCTTCTCACCATGGAGTTGCCAGCATGCGAAGTTTTGCTGCACTCGTGGCAAGGTTCTTGGTGGAGAAGCAAGCAGGGGGTTTGCTGCTTTGCTCAGTTCCTTTGTTTGGCTCCCAGTGCCCAAGGAGTGATGCTATCCCCTTTGGCTTTCCTTTGCTCCCTACTCTGCTGTTCAGCTAAGCAGCAGGGGGGTGGAGGAGCAAGAGGAAACCAGGTGGGGGGAACTGGGTTGGGGGAAACCCCCCAAGCCAGTGCAGCCAGAAGCTAGACTTTAAGTCACCGCATGGGGGAAGCAAGGGGAATCCGGCTGGTGAGGACCTGGGGTCAGAGAGGCCCTCTCTGGGGGAGCAGGGCAAAGCCCTCACTTGCTTCCCACACTAGAATCCCAGAGGTGTGTGTGGAGTGGGCGGGGTGGGTTTTCCTCACTGCTCCATCTGCTCGGGTCCCTGTACTTGGAGCAGAGTAGAGGAAGCAGTTCTGTGATGGGGAGCAGAGAAGCAGCTATTCCAGGCAGGGGGACTTTGCTCCTCTCTCCTCCTAGACTGGTTTGGAAGGGAAAGGGAGAGATGAGGCCCCCAGCCCCTTCCCCAAACCAGGGAAATGCTTGGCTTGAGAGAGGATTTAGGGGGCTGTGCCTTGCTGCTTCCTTCCCCTCCCAGACCAGTCTGGGAGTGGAGAGGAGAAGAGCAGCTATTGCTGCTCCTTGTTTCTTCCCCAAGCCAGGGAAGTGCTTGGCTTGGGGCTTTGCCTCAGTGCTCCCTCCACGCTGCTCCTGGAGGCCAGGAGTGTAGTGGAGGAGGCTGTTACCCCAACACAGTTCCCTAGAGTCTGGACTGGGGTAAGTGTGAAGAGTGTCTCCTTGCTGCTTTACTCCCTCCGCTGACCAGGAGGAATGCAGCAGTCACTACTCTGTTTGCCTTCCCCAGACCAGGATCACCCCAGTTTTGGGAAGATGGGGAAAACAGGGGAAAGGGAACAACTGCAGACTGATCATGTGTGCTGTTCCCTCTCCTGGAAGGATTTCTGCCAAGGGAAATTTCTGAGCAATTTTCTCCAATAGAAATTAATATCTGTACACAGCTTTAGTCACTATGATGCCAAGTACTTCTTTCTGTTACATCTACTAAAGCCTACTTGAATTCCATATTCCATAAACAACCTTGTACTCTATTTCATGCTGTCCTTTATGTATAGTAAGTGTGTTCAGGCCCTCGCTTGCAAGCTGCATGCAGTGCCTGGAGGTCTTTCAACACCAAATTGATTGGGGGTGTTTGTGTAGATCATTGACTTGGGGTATACACTTCTTGAATGTTTTGTGGTGCTTAACTGTGTCAAGATCTTGATTTGTAGCTAGAAGGGTTAAGTGTGGCCATCTCTGACATACAGAATGCCCTATTTAAAGCCACTACTTCTCTTTGTCCTCAAATTCAGTTAGAACTGCTTTGTACTGTGATGCTTTTATCAATTTGTTGTCTATTAATGATAACAATGGGTGGTAGTCAATGGCATTTTGATTTATATATACTATGTAAACTATTTCTCAATAATAAGATATTTACGACTTGACTTGGATCCGAAGTTACAAAACTAGCTATATAACTATATGTTCCTGTGTCGTCTTTCAATGTTGTTCAAATTTCTTAGCTTTTGTTACATTTCCTTATAGCACGCTGTTTTTAAAACATGGGTGTCAAAGATTTGGCCTGTGGTCTGGATTTGGCCCACGGAGCCCCATCATCTGGCCTCTGGGTCTCAGAATTGACTCGTGTATGGTGCCCACCTTGGCCTGTCCAGGACTGGCACTTTCCCAGCCAGTCTGGGACCCATGCTGCACTGTGGGTGGTGTCTTCTCTGTCCTGGGACCTACACTACATGCAGCCCACAACCTGTCTGGTCTGCTACTGCACTGCACATGGTGCCCACACTAACTGGTCTAGGACCCACACTGTATGCAGTACCTGCCTCAGCTGATCTAGGTGGAGTGGGATCTGGCATGCTGTGCTGGATCTGGCATGCTGGGTGAGAGGGAAGAGTATGGTGGGATCTATGGGCTTAGTGCAACCCATGGGGGGCAACCCATGCCATGTATCTGGCCTATGGACCTACCTCTCGCCACTCCTCTAGCCAGGGTCCAGATAACTCTGACACTCCTATTTTAAGAGAAATCATAAGCTTCTCTAAATAGTGACTTTGATCTACACAAGTTTTTACTTAGTCTAACACTATATAACGGATCTTCTGGGATAGCTTGATACTGTTATAATACAAATAATACTTGGAGGAATAGAAATAGCATAGGAACAACATTTTTGAATTGCAGTTACAGCTTTACTATTATGCTGTATATGACTTTGGGCATAAAACTTCACCTGTCCACATCAGTTTCCATACCTGCAAAATGAAGGTACCTGTCTTAGTGGCATGCTTACTATTAGTTAGTATCAGTGAAAAAGCTTTGAATACAACAGTCAAGAAACAAAAACTATTACACTATTTCACTACTCCTAGCTGCATGATTAGATTTCTGTGTTCGAAACCAAGTTTGAGACTTATAAGATACTCATTTCTTTTTAAAATAGTTTTAGATCTTAAAGTTGAGCATATCTAGTGTATATGTTGTTGAATCTTAATAAAATATTTTTCTGAGAGTATTTGTCTGGATAATGAAAGAAGAACGTTCTTTTTTTCTTTTCTTTTTTGTTTTACTTAATATCTAAATTGTACTGGTCTAATTTTGGAATTTTTTTCTTTGAATATTCTGATGCTCAGTATGTGTACCTGACTTAAACAACCTCCTTAAACTCTTTTTCAGTGGTGCTGTGTGTAATGTACTTCTGACTTGCTGCAAAGATAATGTGTGCCGTCTGTGGGCAGAGACTTTGTTACCAAATGATAGTCTATTGTATGGTGGTGAATACAACCATTGGACTGAACCAGTGAACTTGACCAATAACTTCAAAAGAAATGCTTCTAGTAAGGAACGAATGCAAAATGCCTTAGAGGTAAGAACCACAGAAAGTACTACAGCAAGGGTTGTCAGCTGGGGGTACGTGTACCTCTAGGGCTACTTAGAAAGGTGATAGGGAGTATGCGCAGGCAGGCAGGGATGGAGCAGGGTGCAGGGGCAAGGGTAGCGGCCCCCCTCTGTGGATGGATGTGGGGCAGGGGGGTTGCACGTGGCGGCCACCACTGCCACCCACCATCCTGTGCCACCGCCACTCACCACCCCATGGCTGCCTTCCAGGAGCAAGGCCAGGGAGCGAGGGCAGTGGCGCCCCTCTGCGGGCCGCACAGGCGCTGCCCGGCCACTGGCTCCACAGGCTGCTGACTGGCAGCGCACAATTGGTCAGGTGCGAGGCCTGGCAGCAGCCCACGGAGCCGCACATGCAACTGGTCATGGGAAAGTGGGGCGCGGCGGCAGCATGGGGCAGTGGGTGGTGCCAGCTGCTGCTGTGTGCAAGCACCTACCCCTCTACATCCAGCTGCCACCACCAGAAGGGATACTCTGAAAACCCCTGTACTACAGAATAAGCAAGCCTCAGCATCTCACTAAAACATCACCCCGGGTCTGCAATTCTTTGCATAAGAGACCTTCCAAACTGATTTTTAAGACACATGGAGGTGTCAAGTGAAATGTCCTCCCACTTGCTCCTTTTTTTTTCTGCTGTCATAACCCTCTCTCCTTTAAGAAGATAAGTGAATCCATAGGTCTTGCAGGGTAGAGGTAAAAAAATGAAGTGGTACCTTCCCATGTGCATCATGGCAGCAAGATAGCATTTGAATATATTTTTCCCTTCTCTCAACTAGTGCTGATGTTCTGAGGTAAGGTACTCTAACTTCTGGGAGCAAGATATATGTGGAGGGGAAGCCACATGCTTGTGTGTGCATCGGGGTGGGTAATTATTTTGGCCCATGGGCCACAGAGAGAGTTTTGACAAGTTGTCGCTGGCTGTATTTTGCTCACCTCTGGTATAGATGCTAAGGAATCTAGCACTGGGTTCCTGTAATACAAGCTGTATAGATACCTCAGAGGTTGTGGGATTAATAAAGTAAGGGTAATATTGTTGTGGGCAGGCTCTGCATGGGGATATATGCCTACCAGGATATGCTGCTGTTGCTCCCACTACTTAGCTATATCCTGCACCAAACTAATATTTGTACTATTTCAGTGCCTATATAGCATATCAAGGCTGAATGGACTTAAATTGTAACAATTTTTTAAATTTAATTTCAGTAGTTTTGTAGATAGCCATATCCCATCTTTAAACTGTGATGGTTTTCCTTGAAAATACTTTTTAAAATTACTAGGTTTCTAAAAAATTAATTGTGCCTGTGTAGTGTAAAAATAAAAATATTGATCCTACCAATGGAGTCTTGGTTAGAGACCATAGCAACTGCCACTTGCTGGGTTAAACCTTACGTGGTATCCTGCATCTCACGCTGGCAGAGAGTGGATGCTGAAAGGGAGAGTGAACAGGGTATGACTAAGGTTTTTCCTCCGTTCCTCTCCTACTTGCAGCCTCCAGCATTACAGGAATAGAAAGTTCTGATTCTGAAGCTTATACCCCTCTCATGAGGGAGGATCTAATTCTAGTTTGTTTCCATTATTCAACTATTTGAATACCTTGTTTATATTTTCCATTTTAAAAGTGTGGTATGGTACAAAACTGTGCTGTTTGATTTCGTAGAGTATGAGGGCTATAGATATATTGCCCAATACTTTGAAATAAAAAAAAAAAAAATCAGAGCTGTTCTCCCATCAATGGTATGACTTATGCGTAAGGGCCTTTGTAGAAGATCCTAAAGTCATCTTTCTACCTTCTGTTCTTTTCTTAATAGAAGACTTGTTCAGAATAGTATATTGTGTAAATTAACCATGTTTTCCCTTTTAAGAGCTATTTTAGTTTAGCATACCACGCAATTTTTCTCTTAAGGAAAAAACTCTATAGATTAAAAAAAACCAACAAAACTTTTTTTTTTATTTTTTCCTCCCCAGGTAAATCTGAAACACTTCCGGCGAGGAAAGAGAAGGTCAGGTGCAGTCACAGCCCATACTGGATACTCACCACATCAGCAAGATCCTCATGAAGTTCATCGAAACACTCCTTTGCATGCAAATGCACTCTGCCACTTCCATATTGCTGCCAGTATCAACCCAGCTACAGGTAACAAAAAACAAACATGAATTTGCAACAGACCTGTATGTTTTACTATGTGTATATGTATCATGAGTCTGTTGATATGACCACAGTAGAATTTTTCACACAAGATGCTTGTTGCTTTTGTTGCGTTGGATGGTTGTATCTTGAAGGTAACTCTGTTGCATATCCCTTTTTTGTTGTGTGCCTGAATTTACTCTAATACAGATGTTGAGCACTTGCAATTGCAACCAATGTAATTGGAGACTGTGCTGGGAATGTATAAAGTGGTATATAATGATAAGCATTAAAAAAAATGGGTCTTGGTGTTTCTCAAATTGTGTACCCCAAATTGAACACTTTCCCATCTTTAAAAGACAAAGTTCCTGCATTTTCAAGTTATGTACAGCTGAGTTAATATTTTAAACACTCTAATATAGTGGTTAGCACTATAGAAATGACAGAAGAAACAGTAATTCTGTCTTCATAAGTGCTTAATATGCTAAAAATAAGGCATGAAAAATAGCACTGAATACTGAAGTTAAAACAGAATTTTTTTTTTTAATTAGAAGCATAGATCCCTTCCAGTTATTTCTCCTGAATACAGAGAGTTCAGTTGCCTGATATTGCAGACATCATCATATATATCCCTTTTCATAAACTGATCAGCTCTATCTTACAAGAAGGTTTGGATCCCCTGTCCCTATATGATGGTTATATTATCTTTGTCTACAGGATATTTTTTCTAATTTTTCAGCCTAAATTTATTCATAACCAATTTATATCTACTGGATCTTGTGCCTGACATGCCTCAGATCTTAAATAGTTTTTATCCCTCCCAGGCATTTTCACCCTTTCATTTATTTATAGACAGAAATCAATATTCCCTTTCAGTTTTTGTTTTCCTATACAAAACAAGCCAACTGACAATTACTCTCCTCTTTTAAGATAGAATTACCATAGTTACCCTTTACTACTTCATTTTTTTCACCTTTCTAGAACAGATGAAGTCTCACCAGCACCTTGTATTGCCTTTAACATTTCACTGTCTCTACTGGAAATACTCTGACTAATGCATTCTAGGATCACATTTTGTCTTTTTCAGTAATGAGGCATCAAATATGACACAGCCATTTTGTGACCAGTTAATACACTTGGGTGTCTTTTGTGTCCTTCCTGACTGATTATGATCCTATCTTTATAGTACAAATGCTTATCCCTAAATTGATAATCTAGTGCATAGTACCATTACATTCAATTCAATTCCTTTTGCCGTTGTTCTGAAGGCCATCTGATTCTTCTGTGATAACCTGATCCTCTGCTCTGTTGAAGTTTCCCACACTATGCATATTAGTTCCTGCCCTCCCAAGGTGCATATTTAGCAGACTAAACGTTTTTTTCTGATCTAATTAAGACCAGGAGAATATGTGCATTTTTTCAGACTTGAAGGATGCTAATCCAGCATCCCCAGATGCCACCTCTCACTCAATTTCCTCCACAGCGGGATGTATACTCTCTGCTACTAGGTGTTGCACTTCAGGGTTTATCCTTCTAAAATGTAAATTTGTCTTTGCCTGGGAGGACCTTTTCTTGAGTAGACACTTCTTTAGATGCTAATTCTAAGCAATTACTGCTTTTCAGCCTTTCCTAGGTGCCAAAGAGACTCATGATCATATTTTGCAATCTTGGTCCTATTATAACATAAAATAAATACATTTTATATCAAATACAAGAATTCACGCAGATGTAAGAATGGTAAAATTAACCACAGCTTGCTGCTACCCAACTGTAGAGACTATGCATGCCATATTGGTAAAACAACCTCAAGAAATCATGTGTGACCCCCCACAAAACCATAGACCAGAGCGGGGTTCATGACAATAGTCCTTTTTAGTAACGTCATGAGCATTGATTTTCATCAATGCCAGGTTAGTCTCTAAGGTGCCACCTTGCCCTGTCTTTTGCTATCAATGCCAAGTGAACACCATTCCACCTCTACACTACGTACGAGCTGGGTTTCAATAGAAAAATAATATGGATTAATGTAACTATAGACTGTATAATCATGTGTGAGAGCACAGGAACAGCAAAATAAAGCTGCTTCATTTTAAGTCCTTGATTTTTGTACTTGAATGTTGTTCTTCATAGCTGTTTTGTGTGCAAACTAAAGAACTGTAAACATTTCTATCATGAAACTGGTCAAGTTTAACCTCATAAGGTCTGTTAATAATGATACTCAGCTATTTATCTAGCCCTTCTTCCCATAGCTCTTAAATATATTTAAAACGGATAATTCTGATTCCAAAGCATGCAATAATTACTGCAAAAGTTAAGGCATCTCCTTGGAATGGAAGACTGCTAATTTATGAGTTGGTAAACTTTAGTTGGAAGACAGGAAGGAAGACTGGCTTTCATTTCCTATAGAGCACTGATTCTCAACTGGGGTGCCACAGTATCAGTCATCTTACCGTTGCTAAGAAATCATCACTGGCAATCAGCAGTACAATGTCAAGTTATTCGACCTAGTTTGGGCACCAGAAGTCTTCATAGCTGTGGCAGTACAGAACTCCCCACACATAAATTTTATCTTGTGTGGAACTCAGTACATCTAATTTTTTTTTTATACTGTGCCATAGTCTGTAGTGTTGGATAAACCCCAAGTTTCTCAGAGTGGGTTGTTATAGAACACAGAATCACAACCTCTATTCCACAAGAGATTTTTGAGATACTTGGCAAAACCCCAATAGGGGAGTTTTGTTCTGTCTGCCAGTGATAAAATTGCCATAAGTGTAGTAATAAGTTGTTGCATAGTGGTGTAATGTGCCCTTTTATACTGGATCAAGGAAAACTTTATTGGGCCATTTTCTGTTTTGGAAATAATATATATATATATATATATATATATATATATATATATATATTTTTTTTTTTTTTTTTTTTTTTTTAATCTTAGACATTCCTTTACTCCCTTCAATCACGTCTTTGAGTCTCAGTGAAAATGAAGAGAAAAGCGGGCCTTTTGTTGTGCATTGGCTCAACAATAAAGAGCTGCATTTTTCCTTGTCCATGGAAGTATTTTTACAACAGATTAAAAAGAATTTTGAACAACATTCTTCAGAGACCAGCACTGAAGAGTCTAATCAGATAGATGGCAAATCAGATGAAGGTAAGATGCATATTGAAGATAATGAGATGCACTGTATAGTCAAAGGCAGTGGTTCTCAACCTTTTTTGTACGAGGACTCATTTGTAAGTATCAGTGTCCTATCCTGACCTAGTGTCCCTCACTCCTGATCCACTGTCCTCTGTCCCCAGGCCCCAGCATGTGGAGCAGGGTGGGGTGTGTGTAGGACATAGGGGCGGGGCCCAAGCAGCCCATTGCAGGCTGGAACTCTGCCAGCCTGCAAGGGAAGAGCCATGGTTTCCAGTATTTTTCTCCTTTAGAAGAGAATCCATTTTTAAAGTGTTCATGACCCTTTCATATATTCTTGTGACCCATGGGTTGAGAAACGCCAGTCTATGGGCCACTTAAAAAAAAAAAAAATGTATTTAGGCACCTGAAGTTGCAGGTAAACACATACAAGAATTTTCAGAATCCATCTGAATGCCTAAATACATTTTTATAATGTATGGGAAGTGTGTATAATTCACAATTTCAGAGCTCTCTTTGGTACAAGCAAATAATATTTGTTTAAGTTTTAACTTACTTGATTAAGTTGATGGAATTTTCAAGCATATCATGGACTGACAGGCTTCTGGGAAAGAACATTTTAATTTCCTTGATCAAGTTTCTCAGTCTAGTGGATTATTGCAGGGAAATTGTTACTTTATCAAAATAGATCTATAGAAGTTAATGTACACATTTAGGAGATAAAGCATTCAATGTGTTACCTGATACTGGCAGTATGTCTGTGGTCTTCTAATTGTAAGTGTATTAGTGTGGTGCTATAAGCACCTGTTGGCTGGGAATGGAACAGTGAAATAAAGGAAAATGTGTAAAGAGATCAGATTTCTGTTCTGTGACTTCTGAAGTTATGTAGAGAGTTCAGGTAACTTCTCGAAAGCTTGTTTTTTCATTAAGTTACAAATGGCTGGTGTAATGGTGTTTTTTTTGTTTTGGTTTTTTCAATGAACACTTTCAAGCAGAGGTCCACATGCTTTTTCTTTCCAGGATATATCCTCTGGTACTGCAAAATTTCCATTTTCTTGAAAGTAGTGTCCATTATAGCCCCTCGTGTGCTGTGATGGCACTACCTAGTTGAGATCATGCTTATGTTAAGACTGCCTATATTCTTCTTTTCCTGCAGCTTTGCAGGCAGAAGATAAAAAGTGGTCTGTCTCCTTTGTCTTGTAGTTCAGCATGTGAGATTTTAAAACAGTATGTTTTTAAAATTACTTCTGGCATGATTCTGTAAGTCACTTGAGTAATGGAAATGAGTTTTGCATTAGTGAAATGTTAACAAAATTTGGGGGCTTGGGGGGTTTGGGGTTTTTTGTCCCATGTCCCCCTGTACCTCCTTCAGCCACTGCTAGAGAGTATTTACAGCTAAACACATATTGTTTGCATATAAATATTTAAAAACTTAACCAGACACATGTATTGCTCATAAATTGTAGTGTTCACAAAGTTAAAATTTCGGTCTCAAGTGTTTACCTGTTTAATTTAAACTGTTACTTGGCTGTTCTAGTGTTTTAAAACTTGATTAATTTAAAGACAGAGAATAGGAATTTGATGCATTTTATTCTTGAGTTCTTCTGAGCTCCCAAGTTTGATATTTATTTATTTATTTATTTATTTATTTATTGTATTTCTTATGAATGTTTATTATGACTGTTTTAAAAAAACAGAGAAAGCATACATTCTGGTATACTTTTAAACTTGTATTTTGTATAATTATAAATTGGTGATACTTAAGGTACCCTTCTTGAGTGAGGTAAATATTTGATTTAGTGATTAAATCCTTGACTTTTTAACTTGTTTAAATCTTGTTTGTTTTGTTTGTTTGTTTTTATGAGTAATTTAGAGAGAGGGCCTTGTGTGACCTGCCAGTTTATTATGTGTATGATTTCTGACTTTCAATTATAGCTTAAACACATAGATTTCTTTACAGTTCATGCATTTCCCTCTACTAGAAGCTGATGAAAATGTGGGAGATCAAAAAGCAAACCAAGAAAAGAAGGAACTGAGTGATGAAAGAGCTGTTCCGAATTCAAGTTTTGTTCCTTTATCTTCTGCTGCTATTGATCATGAGATTGAAATACTACTGACTGAATGGAGTAAAAATGCTGACATGCTCTTTAGTATTCATCCTATGGATGGGTCATTGCTGGTATGGCATGTGGACTGGCTAGATGAATACCAGCCTGGTATGTTTCGCCAGGTGCAGGTACTATGGTTTTTCTGGATTAAGAGATATGCTTTTGTTCAATTAGAAGTATGTTAATATCTACCTACTAATATGTATTATTATTTCCTCCCTCTCTTCCCCACCCCCACTTTAACTCTAGGTATCCTTTGTTTCAAGAATTCCAGTAGCTTTTCCAACAGGTGATGCAAATTCTCTTTGCAGAAGTATAGTGATGTATGCTTGTACCAAGAATGTTGACCTGGCTATTCAACAAGGCAAACACAAGCCATCTGGTCTTACACGCTCCTCATCTATGCTTATCTCTTCTGGCCACAGTAAATCGACCAACAGTTTAAAATTAAGTATCTTCACTCCTAATGTTATGATGATTTCCAAACACGCAGATGGTTCTTTGAACCAATGGCTAGTTAGTTTTGCAGAGGAATCTGCTTTTTCAACGGTGCTGAGTATTTCGCATAAATCCCGATATTGTGGTCACCGTTTTCATCTAAATGACTTGGCTTGTCATTCAGTACTACCATTGCTGCTTACAACCTCACATCATAATGCTTTAAGGACACCAGATGTTGATAGCACCAAACAGATAAATGACTCTTTAAATTCTGGTGAGTCTCATTTAAGACCTCAAAATACAGGAACTGCAAGTGTAACATCGCAGGATCCCAATGCCATTTACAGTGAGCTTATTCTTTGGAGGGTTGATCCAGTTGGGCCTTTATCCTTTTCTGGTGGAGTTTCTGAACTTGCACGAATAAACTCTCTTCATGTTTCGGCGTTTTCGAATGTGGCATGGCTGCCTACCCTCATACCTAGTAACTGTTTAGGTGAGTTTTCCATCTTACTTTTTGTAGCGTGTTAAAAGTTGTTGGAGTTAGAAGTAGTATGGACAAAAAAGAAACTAATATGAAGAATTTAGGATGTTGAATGTATTAACTGGATACTTATCTGATGGTTTCTAGTGTGTTGGTTTTCTCAAAAGTAAGTTTGAATACCATACAAATATGTGTAAGTCACTAGATATTTGTATGATATTTATTTTGGTATTTTTGAAAAAAATACTATATTCTGCTTCCCCCTTTTTATGGTGCCATATATACTTTTAGCGTTATATTGGCAGGTAAGGACAAGGTCACTTCTCTTTGTTTACAAATGTACAAACTATATGCATATTTTATACAATTTAGCATAGTTCTTGTTCAGAGAAGAGGGTGGAGTTTAAAACATTAATATGAACAAGGAGGGCAGTGTGTAGGAGAATCTCGTTTTCTTTTGTTCTCTATATTTTTAGTAAAACTAAGTTTGGTGTCAAAACTGTCTGGTTCTTTCATGTGCATACACGTAAAATCACCTGAAATAATGTTTTGTTCTGCTTTGGTATTAAATAATCTTGTTTCTTTTCACTAAAAAGTGGGAGGACTGATGTTCATTCAGCTACATTTTGTGTTGATTGCTAATTCAAATGTTTTTCAGGGGCCTACTGCAATTCTCCGAGTGCTTGCTTTGTGGCAAGTGATGGGCAGCATTTAAGATTATATCAAGCTATAATAGATGCTAAGAAACTTCTGTGTGAGCTCTCCAATCCTGAAATTTCTGTGAGTGTAAAAATTATTTATTTATTTATGTGGAGTAGACCTGTAAACTGTGCTGCTTTAGGTGGGAAATCAATAAGACGCTCCTTTTGCAATAACATTACTACCTGGAACAAACATCAGATTAGACTTACAGGCTTTGACCATTTTTGTATAATAAATACGTTCTGATGATTGGCAAAAGTGGGAATATTAACACTTGTGGCCTCACCAAATTGCAATTTACATAATTTTCAGTACTGAGTTTGTGGCTGCACTTAACTTGTGTCTGTGCATTGTAATACAATTTTCAAGTCAAGGTGCGAAGTGCCTTATTACCATCAGAAAAATAGGCAGCCAATTTGCATCTTTTTGTGATCCATATCCTACTGAGGGAATATTTAAAATAAGTGTACCCAGTTTATATCAGAGTTTCCATAGAACATACATTCAGCTTTGATTTAATAAACTAAATTATTAACCCTGGCTATGAATAAATTAAATGTAAGCAATAAAACTGTTATGCCAAAATGTAAATTGGTTAAATATTTGTAATTTTTGTAAATTTTACTGTTGACTTCAGTATTACTTGTATTACTACTTTTTTTACAGAAATACGTTGGTGAAGTTTTTAACATCATAAGTCAACAATCTACTGCTAGGCCAGGATGCATCGTAGAGTTGGATGCCATTACAGAACTTGTAAGAGAGACTTTTCTGTATTCACTGTGCATCACATGTGCAATTTTCTTCACCTGTTGATGAAATCCTCAAAGATTAATCCTGATACAAATGCTTATATTTCATTCTGATACAAATGCTTATATTTCTTGACCTAGTCTTTGCTGACAATCAGAAAGAACTTGGATATTATATATATTAGAAAATGTTGCTATGTCTGAAAACTTTTTTAAACGTAGTGTAGGAATAACTCCTGTGATGAGAGATTTGAATCTTCTCAATCATATTTTACAGCATTCAACTCTTTAATTTATCTTTTATTTAGCGTGGCAGAAAAACACAACTTCTTCACGTTTTTCACGAAGACTTCATTTTGAATAACCGGGAGGAGAAAATGCCTGGAAAGAAGAATGATTTATCAGCATCTGGTAAATCAGCATTACATATCTAATACAGTAAATGGTGAAGAAGGAATCGGATATACTAACTTTTATGAGAATTGGGGCTTGTTGCACATCTTTTCTGTGGCAAAAATTATACATATATTTTACTAGACTATAAGATTAACATATTGAGATGAAATAACAGGTAAACAAATTATTTTCCTTTAAAGTAACATTTCCCACGTGCTGAGACAGAACAGTATTGTGTCCAATACCCATCAGATGCATTAAGAAATGTACTGAACTACTGATGGCATTAGTGCAGAGAGAGGTACTCGCTGAAATAATTTGTTTTATAAGGTAAGACCCATGCCATAGGATCTGAGAGGGGGAAATTTTAATATCATGGTTCACTATGGTCGTCTAAAAGTCCACATAGGTATTTAGTCACTATTTTCAAAAGTTGGCAGAAGATGTTATGGAAAAATGTCACTCCCTTCAAATTACATAACCATTCCTTGGAGCTATACAGTAAGCCAGAGACTTCCTGTATGGTATTAAATGATTAAATACAATTTTATTTACTGTATGCTTCTATAGTGACAGGTCGAAGAGGTTCCATGTGTAGGGTTCCATGCGAAGAGGTTCCATGTGAAGGTATTTCTAAATCCACAGAACTGGCTTTAGTAACAACAAAAGAAATTATAAAATAAGTGTGAACCACTTCTGTAGTTCATAACCTGTCAGTAACTTGTTAAATATAGCAGATTTTATCCAAGGTACATTTTTTTTCTTTAATTAAACATACAGTTGTCTTCCATAATTCTTGTCCTGGGTATGATCATAAACTGCATCTGATTGAGGGCCTGGTAGCAACGTGGTGGGGGCTACTTGTGGCGGCGTAGCTCCTATAACATACCACAGTATTGCAGCCTCCAAACTAATGTGAATATAAGGTGCCTTAAACTGTAGCCCCCACTGCCTTGTGGGTACTTGGTTGGAAAAAAGCTAAGGGACATCACCCTGACAGAAACATGCTCTTGCTGAGGTGCTAGACAGTCAGCAGCAGTACTTACCTGTTTCTCTCTGGCAGAAACTACAACCATTGAGGTGCTGGTGTCTGGACTTGATCTGGTCTATTAATTCTATCAGGGTGGATTTGATTTAAATCAGAATTGATTTAAACCACGATTTAATCGCTGGTCAGGAAGCCTTGATTTATTCATTGTTTTCAACAAAAAGTACATTCTTGTTTGATATCCTTTATTCATTTAACTTCTTGAAACTTTGCATTTTTAGGGAGAGGTAAGGGCTTCACTGGGTGTACACAAACTTGCAAAGAGACAATAGGGCTGATGGGTAGGTAGTCGGGTCTGTTATCTTTCATCTCAGTATAGTGCTGTTAACAAGGATGTTATCTCTGGAGAGACAAATCCACAGGTTGAGAACTGAAAATAAGCATCACAGAGATGCTTAATGGGATTGTGTAGACTGAGCACCGAGTCCCACTGGGTAGAGTGGTTTTCTTTAATCTTTGCTAATCTATAGAGGAGCCTCTGGGAACCCAATCAGCTTGGGCCTCTAATATAGTCTATGGCCAATTGTGACCTATTTATAAAATTTTTCTAAAATGTTACATGAATGTATTGTCTCAAACAGTATATAATTAGAAATTATAATGCCTATTCCATGATGAGATCTTTGAGGTTTAACATACTTTAAATTAAAACTATCTTTCTATAAGTTTTTTTTAAAAAGCGTCTTACATTTTTTTTGATTAATTTTTTTTTAATTGTTTATTTTTATCCACCCTGGATTTCAGTGGTCTGAAGAGGAGGGATGGTAGGTCTTAGACAGCTCCACTCCTCCATACTTTTGCCTAGGTATATACATCCAAGGTCTTGGTGTGATGGTTGCAGGACTCCAGATAAGCATGTCCTTTTATGTGAACACTATGATCCAGAGGGTTGACAGCTGCCTACTACTACGAACTCTCAATGTTAAACTTTTTACAAAGCAAATAAATAGGCCCACAAGCTTTTTGTTTGTTTGTTTTTTGTTTTTGATCCCCTAGTACAGTTATTTTCAGTTAATGAACCATGAAGGTATTGCAGGTAGACCACAGAGGCAGATGCAGGGGACTGGAGGTTCATTTAAGTGCCAGGCAGCATTGTGCTGGGAATCACACTGCTTATGTACATGTTACTTCCCATATGAGGAGTAACAGGAGCTTCTTAAGCGTGATGCTGTTAGCTCTGCTGAGAAGCAAGGCTTAATTGCTTGATGCTGCACCTAGTGTTTCCATTCAGGAGCTAAAGTGTAATTGGGTGTCCTCAGCATGGAATGTTTTCAGGACCATTGGGATAATAGGCTTGTTGGAGAAAAGTTTGCTGAGGGCAGCAAGCCATTGTATTAAAATCTTGACATTTTAATTTCTAACAGGAAACTTGCAAAATGGATTCTCAGAAAAATTTTACTTAATAGTAATTGAATATACTCAAAACTGCTCATTATTACACATGTGGAATTTACACTTGAAGTCCATTCCAGTGTCAGTCGGTAGGTTCTTTTATGTTTTAACATAAAATTGAGTTTAAAAATGTTGATTGTTTGCAAGTATATGTGTAATCCATTCTATTTTTGAGTTGCATTTTTATTTTTAAAGTATCTTGATTGATATTAAGGGAAATATGTTACAGATCCAAGAACAGCATTAATTACGTCCAGTTTATGTGTTGATGTTACAGTTATTTTCTGTTCTGGAGTTCTTTAGGCTTAGTCTAGCCCAAACTATATTTTTGAGTGGTTTCTAAAGTAGAAGAAAATCCATGCACCTGTTTTTAAATTAATGGTAACAGATGGAAATGAAGTTGATTTGGTTTTTTGCTTTTCAGTTTAAAAAAATTTGCAGAGCAAAAGCTGTTTAAGCTTACCCTCTAATTAATAACAGTAGTCTCTTCTGGTTTGAAAAAAAACAGTATGACAATATGAAAACTTTAAGTAAGTACCTGTGTACTTTAGAGTGTGCCTTTTAATACTTCAGAATGGGTGAAGCTTGAAAGAAGGTGTCTCTGCCTCCTATTAAACTGGGAGTAGTGTTGAACACTTCCATCTGTGCAGTCAGACTAGGTCAGTAATACTGGTGGTAGGTAGAGGCAAGATTCCTTCTGCTGGGTGCTTGCTGATAATGCAGTTTGATATCCCAATCAGTACTGTGTGTACTGGGAAACGTAATAGGAAAAAAAACAACAACATTCAAACCATAGCAGTGTTGCATGGCAAAAGAGTTTTCAGTATATTTCTTTCTCACTTGTTGTCACGTGTCCTGTTGCTAAGTCCTTCATTTAAGGGGGTGCTTCACTCTGCTAAGCAGGAATCAGGAGAATAAATTCAGTAGATCTTTATCCACTGATTCCTTCCTGTGAAACCCTTAGCCTTAATTTTTGCAGAAGGGATGTAATACAAGCACAACACTTTTTCAGGCATCATTACTATTGTATTTTAATAAAAAAAACTAAAGTTATCTTAAACTTTCTCTCCATTTTGATTCATGTATTGAAGTGTTAACTTATGAGAGTGCCAACATATGTGTGTGTATTCACACTCTTGGTTACTTAAGTATAGAAAAATAGGGTTGGAAGGGATCTTAGGAGGTAACTTAGTCCAACCCCCTGCTCAAGATAGGATCGTCCTCGACTAAACCATCCTAGGCAAGTCTTGTCTACATACATATATGTGTGAATTTTACAAATACGTTTGATTTGAGGTGTGCTTAGGTTTTGTCAAAAGTTGTTTATCATTAAAGATAAAGACTTTGTTTTTAATTAATGCATATTTCTTTAGTTGAGAAGAGAGCCTCCAAAAGAGAGCCTGAAACAACAAAGCATCAAGAAGAGCTGCATTCCTCACCTACAGATCCAGAAAAGGTCCAGTCTCCCTTCACACAAAAATATCAGGCCTGTAAAGCAAACCTTCAAAGCACCAGTCGCCTTACTCTCTCTTCAAAAATGGTTTATAGTCAAGAGTTGAGTTTACCAGAAGGAGTGGAGATAATAAGTGTTAAGCCATCAGCAGGTGTGTAAACTAAAATAAGAGGCAAAACTAGTCTCTGTTTCTGGGATTGTTATTAGACCTTTAAATAGAGATAAATCAATAGTGCAGTAGTTTGCCTAAGCAAGTGTACATAAAGTCAGATTTGGAAGGTATATTAAATTATGTAGTCACTTTTTAAAAATTCTGTTATATTCATGCAACAGAACCCTTACAGAAGCTATTCAATGATAAATGTTTCTTTAGTAGTTCTCAACTTTTTTAGACTCAAGGCACCCCCTTGTTAGACTCAGGGTTCCCTTGGTTAGATTTAAGGCATCTCAGAAAATGTCAGCTCTTAGTTTTTACTTGTTTTTGACTACATAAAAGTACTAAAACAATTTTTCTGTTGCAAATAACTCAGAAAGACCACAACAGGTCATAAGGTTTTTGACACTTGATTCCTATTTAAAATCTCTGGGTTTATCTTGTGAATCGTATAGGTGTCTGCACACCTAATAGTGCTAATACTCTGTGGCACCCTATAGTACCATTGTAGAGAATCACTGCTTTAGAACAAGGTTTTATGTTTTTCAGTGTGAAACACATTATAGCATTGGCTGTGTTACTAATAATGAATGAAGTAGAAATATAAATGCAAAAATAATATGTAAATACTATCAATATGCATTTATTGCCCATGAATTGCATTCAAGAGATTTAGGCTGTTAATAGCAAAGCATTTGTTCTGAGCTAGCTTAGTGTATCAATTTCATTGTGAACAGTGTAGGTCTCATAGCTGTCTGCCTCTGTGTATTTTCATAAGACACCAGTCTGGGAGCTCCAAACATATTCAGAGATTCAGTGGAAGCTACAGCATTTCTGAAAGAATTTCTCTGGTGGCATTTGGAAAAACCTCTGGTAAAAGAGAGCTATAGATTTATGAACAATATAACAAAATTAGTTTTTGCAAATCTGTTGCAGCTTGTACTATGCGACTTAACTGATTTATGAAACATGCTTAGTGTGTTTCAACTTCCAACACGGCTGATGTTGATTATTTTTAAGTTTATTATGCAACTCAACCATGAGCCCCCAGCTGCTGATTATTTGATGCTGATTTCTATCCTTGATGTGGATTGAGTGCAATTAAGATTATGCCAAATCTCTGAATCATGGATTTAAAACAAAATGGTTGTATCTACCTTTCTCAAATGTCAGTATAAATCTGTGTTCTGCTAGTTCATTTACCGCTTTTTGGCATCCCTGTGACTATTCTTTGCCAAAAAAACCCCCCATTACAAATTACAATGTATTTGTTTAACATTGATTTCCTTTAAGAAAATAATTTATATCAATATTTATACATAACTTGATGCATAATTGTATGATTGCTTATTGAACCTCTTTTTATTTATTTATTTTATTTTAGGACACTTGAGTTCATCTTCCATATATCCGGTTTGTCGTGCACCTTATCTACTAGCAACTTTATGCTCTGATGGCAAAGTTAGGTTCTGGAGATGTAGAGTGACAGAGTCAGTAGCTTCTTCCATGCCAGAATATAGTGACGTTATATATATGTGGGAAGAATGGCCATTACTTATCGAGGATGGATTTCTTAGTAGTAGTGCTGTTAATGTTCCAGGAAAACCAATTGAAGTTAGCTGTGCACACACAAATAGATTAGCTGTTGCATACAAGCAGGTAGTCCCTAAAAATAGTCGCTTTTCTCAAGACTTCATGATTAATGTTAGTATTTTTGAATGTGAATCTACAGGAGGTTCATGTTGGATTCTGGAACAGACTCTTCATTTAGATGAAATAGGCACAACATTAGATTCTGCTATAAGTATTGACAGCAATTTAATGGAGTATAATAAACAGGAA
Organism: Alligator mississippiensis; assembly: GCF_030867095.1. Classification (NCBI taxonomy): domain Eukaryota; kingdom Metazoa; phylum Chordata; order Crocodylia; family Alligatoridae; genus Alligator; species Alligator mississippiensis. The sequence continues at coordinate 222,482,838 of NC_081826.1, read as the reverse complement.
GTTTGTTTATCTGGTAATGGGAAAACTCCATCAAGCACAAAGCACTTGGTTCACTTAGACTGGATGTCTAGAGAAGATGGTTCACATATCCTAACAGTAGGCATTGGATCAAAGCTTTATATGTTTGGTCAGCTGGCTGGAAAGGTGCAAGAACAAAATGGTGTGGAGAGTGTTGCTTTGCCACTATGGGAAACGGCAAAAGTTACACCCCTTTCTAGGTTTGTGTTGCTACGATGTGTGGACTTAATTTCTTCAGTAGAAGGATCACCTCCTTGTCCAATTTCTTTGTCTTGGGTTCGTGATGGCATTCTTGTAGTTGGGATGGATTGTGAAATGCACGTTTATTCTCAGTGGCAGCCTCCTTCAAAACAAGAGACAGTTGCTACAGACTCTTACCGTGGAAGCACACCATCTATAACTAGCTTAATGAAACAAAGCCAGTCAGCTGGTTCTGGCCTTCATCCACCAAAGCGAACCTTAACCAGATCCATGACCAGCCTTGCACAGAAGCTTAGTGGAAAGAAAACAATATTTGATATCCCTATGGATATGGAGGATTCTGGACTTTTTGAAGCAGCACATGCATTATGTCCCACTTTACCTCAATACCACCCTTTTCAGCTTTTGGAGCTCATGGATCTTGGTAAAGTGCGGAGAGCAAAGGCTATCCTATCCCATTTGGTTAAATGCATTGCTGGGGAAGTTGTTGCTGTAAATGAATCTGAATCTAATCATGATCGGCGACTTAGATCTCTCACAATCAGTGCTAGTGGAAGCACTGCTAGAGATCCCAAGACATTCAACAAAACAGAAAATACGGATTACACAGAAATAGATTCTGTTCCACCACTCCCTTTGTATGCACTGCTTGCTGCAGATGATGACTGTTCCCATTCCTGTTCAGAAAAGTCCAATCATAAAAATAACTTAAGTAAACAAAATGATGTACCAGATGAAAATTATGAAGATCTTTTTCAGAGCTCCAGTTTAAGTACAGATGATCTCACCATGTTTGAGGCAGATGAAGATAATACAAAACCAAAGGTCATTGATCTTTCTCAATATGGCCCAACATACTTTGGACTGGAACATGCCCAGGTTCTTTCTCGCCACTTGCTTCATTCAAGTTTACCAGGTCTCACTAGGATGGAACAGATGTCACTGATGGCATTGGCAGATACAATTGCCACTACTAGTACTGATATAGGAGAAAGCAGAGATAGAAATCAGGGTAAGCTCTGTTTCTACAAAATAGGCAAAAATATTTTTAGATTTCACAAGCTTCTTAATATTTTTTTTTTGTTTTATTATTTTTGCAGTATCTTCCTAATGTATTAAATATATTCTGTTCAACTTTTATGAACTGGGAAACAAATTTTGCTATCTATTATTTAAACTTTTTTCAATATCAGATGTCTTAATAAAATCTTATTTTTGAAATTAGCAGTTCATGAAATTGGGAATTATTTTAATTGCCCAGTAATATCATGACCTATAGATGGGTTCTGTGAGGGGCCAATGAATCTTGCACTGCCTTGGGTTTGAAGTCTTTGCAAACATGACTTTCTAGACCTGCTGCTAAAGCAGTTTACATGCTCTTGTTGGAAAGTTTTAGGATACGTTTCTGGAGCACCAAATTATTTTTGCAGTTTTAATTTAATGACTGTCTGAGCTATTTAGGAGCTTTTAGGCTGTTTTATGGTTTTTAGTTTGATTGTACATCTAGTTTTTAGGGCCCCTAAAGCTTTTGCAAGTGGATGATTTTGGCTAAGGAAATAATCAGAAGTGGTTCTCTCTGAGGAGTTAACTCACACTGTCCTAAGAATGAACTCTCATTTTTCAAACAAGGTGGTTTTGATTTGTGTGGCTCTTCTGCTCTTCCATCTCTGCCCCTCTTCCCCCCACTCCCATACCCATTTGAACAGAAAGAAGGGTGGTTGTTGTTTTTTGTTTTTGTTTTTAATTGCTTACTGAAAGGCTAGGGTCAAAAAGTCTTTTTAACTGGTAAATTTGTAGCAAACTAACTTGTTTTTGTGACCACATCATCCTCAGGGTTGCCTTTTCTTTCTTTTATACTATGGGACTCTTAACCCTTCACTAACAGTTGAATGCATTCATGAGTTTAAAATGCAATGATATGCATGGAGGCTGATTCAAGAGGAGTATAAAAATTCTTTATCTTTTCACAGTTTTCATGTGTTTTCCAGTAAAAAAAAAAAAAAAAAAAAAAAAAAAAATCTTTTCTATTTTCAGGTGGAGAAACACTTGATGAATGTGGTTTAAAATTCCTTTTAGCTGTTCGGCTTCACACGTTTCTGACCACCTCGCTTCCTCCTGTGCATAGAGCCCAGCTGCTTCGCCAAGGTAATATAGTTTTCTTTTTTTTGGTTTTTAATCAAGTGAATACCATCTGGCAGAACCACTCTGAAGGTGATCAGTGTCTGTTAGATGTAATGGTGCAGAACTGCCTGAGAAAATTGTTTTAAGTTATAAAAGCTCATTGTTCTACAAGCCATATTTGTGTCAATACTGAAATATAATTACAGTAAAAGTTCTGTTAACCGGCATCTTACAAGCCATCGTGCTCTATTAACCAGAATGCCAGCTTTTAAGATAAAGTGAAACTGGAAGTTCCCACTGTGGCACTTCCGGTTTCTCCGAGCCCCCAAGGCAAAGCAGCCTGTGCTGCCAAGCCCCCACAGCCCGGGGGCATAACACGCTGTGCGGGACCTGCCTCCCTGTCCTGCAGGACCCCCAGGAGGGGTGGAGGGATGCCCCAGATGCGGTGGGAGAAGTGGCGACCGGGGCCATTCAATTAACCGGCATATTTTGTTATCCGGCACCCCCCATTCCCAGGGGATGCTGGATGATAGAGCTTTTACCATACCAGGAACACAATTGTATGTGCTGCTTGATTGGAGTTAAAGACAATCATATGTGCAGCTTGGGGTTAAAGACAACATCTTCTGTATTCCTTCTACTCTGAAAAAAATATTTTTAGTTTTACGTTGGATAAGAGACTAGGGTGGGAAAGAGAATTTTTCAGAAGTATCAAATTGATTTAGGAACCCAAGTTACTTTTGAAAATGGGATTTAGTCTTTTAAGTCAAATACCTTTCAGAAATTGTCCATAATCAAGTTAGTGTATTTTTGTAGTTTCCAGCAGACTTCTGCTGAGGAGTGGTGTGGCAAAAACAATAGGGTTTTTTTTACTGATTTCTCCTGCCACCCTCCCCCAACTATGCCTTATTTGAGGAAAAGCAACTACTTTCATTTCCATAGCATTTTTACAAAAAACGCCTTTACAAAAAAGGTAGTTCTTGACATTGCATTCATACTTACGGGACATTTAGCTGGTAATATCAAATTGTAACAATAAAACTGTACACCTTTAGCAGCGTGCTTGCTAATTGAGTCACATCTCCTAAGTCAAAAATACCTATCACAATAAAACTATTAAGGTACCACATAAAATGCATTTTCAAAATGGGTATTGTAAGAATTGACTTGTGATAATGATGGGTTGCCAGTTGTGTTGTAATTAAGTACTGAAGTATTATTTTGAGTATGTGAGCTTGTTTTACATGTGTTCTGGGGGTTGGCAGGGGTGCTTTAGTTAGGGTGGCTCTGAGAGCTGCTTTAGCATGTCTGCAGCATCTTGCATATCAGGGTTCCTGTGCTTCTAAATGGCAGAGGGGACATTAATTAAAAATGCTCATTGGATGAACTTTAGTTAAAGTGCCCCCACTGCCAGTGATGCAAAGGCTGCTGGAGCACACTAATTAGCATGCTCCAGCAGACTTGATTAATTAAGCCTGCTCTGACATGCTGTAATTGTAGCATGTCAGAGCAGCCTCCCTGTACGTCTACAGGTACCCAGTGGCTCCTAGGGCCACACCTCTCCCTGCTTCCACTTTTGAAGGCAGTTATTACCTGCCCTTCTGGCTTTGAGATGCTTGCATTCCTTTCTCTAATAAGAGGGCAACTAGGTTGGTAGGTTTTAGAGCAGGGGCGGGCAATTATTTCAAGTGGAGGGCCGCTTACTGAGTTTTGGCAAGCCGTCAAGGACCGAATGACAGGCAGCCAGGAGCAGATAATAATAATTTTCTAAAATGTTTAGGGTCCCCGTGGACCAGATAGAATGGCTGCATTTTGCCCACCCCTGTTTTGGAGCTTTTTATAGTTAGTATTGTTACAGGTTTTATTTGCCATTTGGTACCTTCTCATAAATAAGTACAGCAATAGGATTTCTTTTCCTGATGACAGAACACAAGGGACAGTACTTCAGTAGTCCCCCCCACTTTGTGACTAAGTCATGACAGTTCATAAAAGACAGTCACCACATTCCTATGCCTGGGAAGAGGTCACATAGCAATGTACCGATCCATCTATAAAACTTTCTCAAGAAGGATTTGGAAGATGGGGGAGAAGGTCTTCCTTCTAGAACAGCTGTTAAACGCAGTCTTCAACTGTGGCAGGCCCTTGAAAACTTCTCCGTTCTAGACCCCGTTCATGTAGTTAGTCACAGTGAGACCACTGAGCAGCAGCCACTCACTGTTGTTTCAAAATTGCCTCAAAGAGCACTCCTTCATGAAACAGTCTGCATCTGCACCAAGAACTGGGAAAGAAATATCTCACATTCAAGTTTCTGCATCAAAATCTACACAAGCACTGGCTGTTGTTTCCAGACTTCTGGACTGTACTGCTACCAACAGTAATGTGATGCCAAATCCTTCATTCCTGTCCAAGCTTGCATCATATACCAAAACAACCAAAGGCCCAACTTATACCTAGCAAGCACCATTGCCTGAGGTGTTGATGGTACGGCCTTACTGAAATATTTTTCACTTGCTCTAGTATCAGGATGAAGGACCGAATCTATTTGATGTGGTTTAATGACACTGAGGCAGCGCGCAGAGTCATCTGCCTGAGCTTGGAAGAGGACTATTCTTTTTCCTTGCCAAAAGGCTTGCAGCAGAACCTCTTACCTTGATGAATGTTTGCAGGAATCCTTTTAAAGAACTGTAAAATCAACTATTAGACTTGATGAGAGAAATTCCTAGTGAGATATTCCCTGTGTTCTAGACAGTACATCTCACCTGTAATCTCCTGAGCTAGGTCCCTAAGAAAACGAAGCCTATTGGCCTTAGTGTAACTCATACGCATGCAAGTTAGTGCTGTTTCTCAGATTTGGTTAGTCTATACTAGTGGTCACCAACTAGTGAATCACAATTCACCAGGAGATCTTGGAGCCTCTTGGAGTCAATCAGAGGCTGAGGTGAGGGGGCTCAGTGCCCGCGTGTATGCACACACGCGCCCAGCCCAGCAGGTCAGTCCATGGGGGAGGGAAGGGGTGGGGACTAGACCGAGGCCCCTGTGGTGAGGGACAGTGCCGCAGAAGCAAGAGCAGGTGTAGATTGTCGGGTCCTGGCTGGGTGGGACTTACCTGCTGGGGAGGCCGTGCCCCCAAATAATTTTTTCTCCCTCTGTTTTGATCTGCCCCTCTCCGGCCACTTCCCTCCCCACAGACTTACCTGCTGGGCAAGGCGGGGGGTGGGCAGCAGTGGCGCACGGTAGATCTTGGGTTGCTTTTAAATGCCAAAGGAGATCTCCTACTTAAAAAGGTTGGAGACTACTGGTGTGTAAGGTGTGAATCTACCTTGCCTTCTGTTCTAATGGAGAGAGAATAGTGGAAGTGAGCACTCTCTGGGTAGATTTTATGCAGGAATCAACCTCATTTCAAGCAAGGTAGATAATGTTTCATTGTCAGCTTCCACTGAACTAAAGGTCTTTTTAGATTTTTTGCTGTATGACTTGTTGGACATTCCCTGAGAAAAAATGCAAAATGCTGGACACATTACAGCTCTTCCCAGCTGTATGTTTGCTGAACCTGTTCACTGAATTACCTGAGCCTGTAAAAGCTATTTAGCATATTCCACTGGACACTGCAACAACATTTAAAGAGACTGATGGGTCATATTTGAATTTAAGGTATATTTATCAGGCATTCTTTAATTGGGAATAATGTATTGTTAATTGCTATTGATCAGATATGCTCTGAGACACGATAAAGGTGTACGTAGACTTTTGTGAAGTTAGATCACGTAAAAAAGGTGCACCTGATCTAACTCCGTTCACCTATGTATGTACTTTACGCTTAGATATAATAGTCGAAAAATGGCCAGCCCAGTCTAACTTAGTTCCCCTGAGAGGAGCACTGTTAGATTGGGCATGGTTAGACCAATCTAACTGAAAGTCTGTATACGTTCAGAGGACAGCCCTGGGGCTGATTCCTCCCCCTAGCCCGTGCCTCCCATGGTGCTGATCTTACCAGTGTTTACTGGTGCCCAATCAAAGTAAGTTGGGGTAGGGGGGAGGAGAGATTGGGGGACAGGGGTTGGTCCACAGGGAGGGTTGTTTGTCAGGGAATGGTGGGGTTGGCAGGATTGGTGGGGCTCCCCTCCCCTTCCTCCAGTTGGTAGATATTTTTAGCTCCTTGGCCTCCTGATCTACCCGTCCCTCCTGCCATCCTGATTTACTTAAATCAGGCTCCCATCACTGGAGAACCCCTGTGAAACTGACACTGGGAACAGTTTGTATGCAAGATTGGGGCGGGGGTGGGGGTTAGGGATGTCTTTGGGGAGGTGGGGGTTGGCAGGATCAGAGCAGCTCTTTGATCCTGCCAACCTTCACCTCCCCCGGCCCCCCGCGATCCTTCCATGCCCCTAGCCCCTTCTCCCCCCCCCCCCTCCAATTCTGCTGAACTCCCCTGTATGCACCCTTAATTGTATCTACTGACTTGCAAAGAACCACCTGGAGGAATTCAAAGTTCCTGTACTGTGATTTATGTGGTACCTGCTATCATTTCAACAGCCTGTTATTGCTGCCTGGTTAAAAATCAGAATTAAACAAAGCATTTAATTGCATTTTGAACTTTCAGCTTGCTATTTCAGATAGTTTTTTGTTAATGGATGTTTTATTTTGTGTGATTACCTAGGTTTATCTACTAGTCACTTCGCCTGGGCATTTCATTCAGTAGCAGAAGAAGAACTACTGAACATGCTTCCTGCAATGCAGAAAGGAGATCCAACTTGGTCAGAACTCAGAGCCATGGGTGTAGGATGGTGGGTTCGAAATATCCATACATTGCGCAGATGCATAGAGAAGGTAAATGCAGCTGATTGAAGACCAGTTAGTTTAAGCTAAACATAGTTTGTTTAATTAAAAGTTTTGCAGGTATTTTGTGATGTAGGGACCTTAAAGGTAAGGATTTTATGTTGAGGATGATACCAAAGGAGGACATATGGAAAATGGTTCCATATCTTGTCCCTTTCTATAGATCTTTTTTCACTAAGTTGAGATCAGGCTGCATCTTCAAATATGTTTAAAACTTGATTGATTTATTTTTTAGAATGCTTGATTCTGCACTGTTTGGTAGGGAATACACAACACAAAGCATGCAAAATTTCATAAATGATCAATCAATATTCGGATACAACCTGTCAAGTAATTTTTAGCACAGAGTCTTCAACATTGCTTCAGCACTCTTAAATGTCATACATAGTCCATGTTAAGAAATTATGCCTACTGAGGAGGGGTATAGTTTCACTCTGACAGACCTGGCAAAAATGAAGGAAACAGGCTACTGTACATCTTCCATGAAAACAGATTAATGAGGTACCAAATGCTTACAGGATGCATTATTTAGCAGCTGTTGTTTTAATAAATTGTCACAGGGATTTAGAAGCAAGTTAGTCCTCATAAGAAATTGCAATTACTCTTTTTCAAGGTTTAAGGGCTTTTAATTCCTCTCCTTCTGCAATGAGATAAAACATGCATAAAACATTCCAAAAAGAAGGCTGCGTCACAATTTACATTTTCAGTCTTTCAAGGTTAAATTCAGCATACATTTTCACTGCCCATTATTCAGGTTAAAGGAGCTTTTACCATCTGTTACTGACTGATTGGGGCTAGGGAGAGCTGCTTATCTGACCCTTCTTTTCTCTGATTTGAGTTGTTGCCCCCTTCTACCAGCTTCACCTAGCTTTTTAGAATTCAGTCAGGGCAATTAGTTCTTGTCATTTCTAGCTAATAGTTATAGCAGCCTAACTGAGACCCACGTCTTCACTAAAGATGCTAAAATTTTGCAACATAAACAGATATCAAATGGATGGGGAGGGTCAGATAGACAGTGCTGTATTGCGCCCTGTTGTTGCATACATTCATTCATTCTACTGCAACATGGGCTTCTGCTGACCGTCTGTATGGGCCAGAAATAAGTAAATTATTTTAGTTTCTTATGTCAAGGGCTGAAAACAGACATCACCTTTGTGCTGCCATAATTTTTTTTTCTGGTGGTGCAAAGCAAAAGAAAACAAATGTTTCTGTTTTTTGTCATACCCCAAGTGCCTGAATTCGTGGCTCTGACAAAAGACGGTATTAATTTATGCTGCTATTTTGTGGTGAATGTCTCTTTTACTTTTTTTTAAGAGAGGATGTCTTCTTTATAGGCGTCCTATTTGAAGAGTGTGAGTAGACATGTGTTCCTTGTGCTTCAAGGGCCCAATCCTGTGCACACCAGGAATTCCCCTGCAGGGGTATCCCTGGGTGTGCAGGACCAGGTCCTGAATTACCAGCAGGGGGACTGGCCAAGGTTTCCCACTTGCAGAGGTAGGCCCAGGAATCCAGTATCGGGGAATTCCCTGGGCATGTATATTGCACTCAAGGTGTGCGCCAAGTCTGTTGATACTGAATTTTGATACTTAAATCTTAAGCCTGAGATTATTTTACACTCTTAGATGGAAGAGACATAACTCATACTTGTGCGGTATGAGACTTGGTCCCTTCATTTTATGATTGGAACTTTTTCACACAAGTAATAGCACTGGGTTGTTGCCTTAAGTTGCATTTCAGTTTATTTCCTGATTTAATTGCTCAGTGCATCTTTTGAATTCAGGCTCAAGGTTTTAGTAAACCAAACCATTACTGATAAGCCAATTGAAATTGTGTTTCTATTAAATGTAAAAACTGCTAAGAATAACACTATATTTACTGTTTTACTTTGAAAAAGTAGAAAGGAACTTGTGAAAGTGACACTTTTTTTGCCTCCTTCGATTTATAGGACAAACTGATAATCAACATTGAATGGATTCGCTGAAAATCCATGTAAACTAAACAATATTACACAGTAAAAAGGGAAGTTTGAGATGCAAATCCTTAGTATTCAACATGAACCAAACTTTTTTAGAACTTGTAAAATGCACTTGCAGTAAATATGATTGTATTAGAGGATATTATGGGACTTACATGATATTTTGAGAATCTGACCCAATATGATTTATCTGTTTGTTTCTTATGTTTTAGCACTGTTTCTGGCCCAAGTCCTTGCCCACACATTCAGTTTGAAAGACTGGGTATAAACTGATTAATAATCATAAGTAAACAAAACCATTTTTTATCATGAAACAGTGAAATGGATACAAACTTGACTTGATTAGGGACTGTTTTAATTAATCATAAAGAAATAAAAAAATCCTTTTTTTTGCATTCAAAAATTCAGCAGAAACTTTCTTCACAGGTAGCTAAAGCAGCCTTTCAGAGGAACAACGATCCACTTGATGCAGCCATTTTTTACCTTGCGATGAGAAAGAAGGCTGTGATTTGGGGATTATACAGGTAGGAGATGTTCAAGAAAAGTACTCTTGGTAAAGTCTAAGTTCCATTACATACAACTGTCTATTGTCCTATCCTATTTTTAAAAAGATAATGTGTCTGCATCGATACTAAAACAACAAAAATGTCTCCTTTACTATTATGTTCCGTTGCTGTAGTCACCATAACAAATTGTTCTTTACTACATCTTGACAAAAAAAGTTTAAATTTAAAAAATTCAAACTCAGTTTTAATTGTTTTAAAAAGTTTCATGGATTTATATTCTATTGTGTTCCTATAATTCAAGAAAATTGTTCTCCAAACTTGATTTTTACAGCAGGATGCATATACCCAAGCATTCTGGTATTTAATAATGTTTGTACATTCTTAAAGTATCAAAATAGATATGTTTAAAGTATATGCAAGGCAAATGATTTTTTTCCAAAACAGTGACTGTAATGCACATACGTACAGTTAACGTCAATGGTTTTAGCATATATAGTAGTCCAATTTTCTAAAAGTGGATTTCATGTCTCAAGTCTTCAATTAGAAAACATAACTCTAAGGTAGCTCCTCTACGCATGCAGGTAAAGGTGAAGTTGGATGTAATACAAGATCCTGCCATACTGTATGTGCCTCCTCCCATGACATGTGCATGGCAGGAGGCGCGACTGTGAGATTGCACATTAGAGCCCATCGAGCCTGACTGCCACTACTGGGGGAACCTGATCCTGGGCTCCCCATGCACTGGCAAGAATCAAGTACCCATGGCTGGGAGTCTTCTCAGCTGGGAGACCAGAGCTGCTGGTCCCACAGAGTCTTGCAGCTGTGGTGTACAAGTATAGTGAGTCCTATCCTGTTTCTGATTGGTCGAGGGACCCTGAAAGTCCTACCCCTCATCCAGTCAGAGGTGTGAGGGGGTGCCACCACACTCTGCTGCAAAAATGGCACCCAGTGCTGCACTCGGACTGTCAAATTGGGGGGCAGCCTCCCTGAATTCAGTAGGTCCCTAGAGATAGGTACTTTGCACATGTAGCTGATCTAAGTTTAGGGTGACCACCTTTTCAAAATGAAAAGGGACACATACCCACCTCTCCTCCCCACCCCCTCCCTGCCATGGCCGGAGTGTGGGGGTGCAAATGTAGGCTGCCTTATGTGAGCTCGGAGCTCCCCATCCTATTGCCTTAGCCCCAGGAGCCCCATGCTGGCCACATGCCCCCTGCCTGCCTGGCAGCTGTGGAAAGCACAACTCTGCATTGCCCACACTGCTGCCAGGAGGGCAGGGGGCACACAGCTGGCACAGGGCTCCCAAGGGAAAAGTAGCAGGGTGGGGAGCCTTGAGGCTGCAGCAAGCAGCCCTGTGTGAAATTTGGGGAGCATGCCCAGTGGTGCAGAGCTGCCCCCCCTCCCCTCCCCAGTGCCCCATGGATGAGCCTCCTGTGGGTCCATCCTACCCCCAGCCTCATGCACCTAGCTGGGCAGCACCCCCAGCCCCTGTAACGTGTAGAGGGGTGCTTGAGTTGGATCTAGCATTCCATCCATGCTGTCTGGAATAAAACAGATGTCTTCTAGGAAAAAAAAATAGTACCATGAAAATTACCTGTACCATAATGCATTTACAAGCTGGCCGAGGCAGCCTTAATTCTGGCATTATGAGTGCTTGACTTTTGCAACCTTAATGTCCTTTAAATACAGTTTTCTTTCTTCGAATTGCATGTTAATTTTAAGAGCTCACTTGGGACAAATAAGCTTCTTTATTTTCATTGTCCAAATTTACCACGGTAATTGAAAATGCTGGGCAATTGTGAAATGCACTAATTTAAAAAAACGTTGCATTGTCAGAATTATATCCATGGTGCTCTGTTTCTTGATTGGAAAAAAGAATTTTTACTATTACCCGAGAAAGCCAAGCTTTTTAAATGTACTCGGGTATTATACATCAATGGCTGATTTAATTACTAAAATATAACATCATGCTTAAGAGTGCATGAAAATGCTCTCATTTTGGTGTTTAACAAGAATGTGAAGTACTGGTATTTTCCTTTTGAGAGATGTTGAAGTCAGAGGTGTCATCAGAAGATGATACGTTATTTCTGCAACTTCAGTTTGAGAAATTTGGTTCTGATGAATGCCTAAAAATATGCTTATCTGCAAGTCTAAAATCAGCCAAACGTTTTCAAGTAATTATCAAATTACTAGCCTTGACTTTTCAAGGGATACAGGCAAGGTCTTCACCTGTTCTACTACTTGAAGACTTAAAAACTTAAGATTCCTTTGCCAAGAATATTCACCACTTCAATTTAAAAAATGGATCTTTGTGTTAGTACTTGATATGCTTCTAAGAAATGTTTAATATCTAAAATCTTACATTCATATTTGGGCAATTGTATAAATTAAATTTGGGGGCAGCTTTTGAATAAATATTAAACTAATAACATGGTAATGTTTTTAATTCTTTTAAAATCTGGCAGGTCCCAAAAAGAAGCTAAGATGACACAGTTTTTTGGAAACAATTTTACTGAAGATAGATGGCGTAAAGCAGCATTAAAGAATGCTTTTTCTTTGCTGGGCAAACAGCGTTTTGAACATTCTGCAGCATTTTTCTTGTTGGCTGGTCATTTAAAAGATGCAGTTGAGGTAACAAAAATAGCTGAGATTTTAGTGCATCACAATAGTGAAATGTCTTATGTCAGTATATTGGGGATTATACTAAGCTAGGTATTTATTGAAACCTGAACTTGTATTTTACTTTTTCATCTCTAACTTTTCCATGTTGTTGAATGTCTTATGTGCAACATCTCTGATATTTGCACATCAGTTGAAAAATGCATTTAATAATTTTTTCTCAACTATTAGTGTTACAGAGGAAACAGAGGGGTTGTTGAATCTGAAAGTGTGTCCCCCTTGGTAATTGGTGTAACTTGTCTCCCAAGTGTAGAGACCCCTTCACAAGGAAAGCGTTTATCTGGCTCTGATCTCACAGTAGTTAGGAGTAAAACATACTCAGTGTGAGGGTAATGAGGCTCATTTATTACATCTTACTGCACACAGAAAAAGCTTTATGAAGTGTTACGTGTATACTGACTAAACTCAGAGGACCAGTGTTTTATCAGAATTTTACTTCAAACTTAGTAATCACAAGAATTTGTTGCTCAATTTTTTTTATTTTTTTTTTTGCATTTTTCTTCCTGCCACATGTACTACATTTGAGATTTTTGTTTCTAAATATTTATTGATTACATTTAATAATTCAAACCTGGCCTGTGGTACTGATGACATTTTCTGGTGACATTTTTTTTATCAGACTGTTAGCAAACTTAAAACTCAATTTTTGTTCAAACACTATTTTACATCAATGTTTCACTTGTATGTCCTGTCAGTAACTATTTGTTTAAAAGTGGCTTGTTTAACCAAAAGTCTTTTTTTTTCCCCTTAATTTTTCTTTTGTGAATTAGGTCTGCCTTGAAAAGCTGAATGATATTCAGCTGGCTCTTGTAATATCAAGGCTCTATGAATCAGAGTTTGAAGTATCCAGTACTTACAAATCTATACTACAGAAGAGGATTTTGGGAAGTTCATTTCACGGGAAAGAGAGTTCATCCAGCATACACAATGATCCCTTTCTACGAAGTATGGCTTATTGGATTTTGCAAGATTACAGGAGGGCTCTTGATACTCTAATTAAGCAGCCTATTGGAGATGATGGTGGTAAGTATCTAAATATCTTCTATCCAATTCATTTTAATTGGGTATTTGTGTTGTAAATTTAGACCTCGTTTAATCCGTTATAAAGATGAATTGTGCAATGCATATTTATTTTTCAGCTTGGTAAAATTGGCCTTAGTAATATTTAAAAATATGTTTGTAACCAGATTATAGTATAACTGTCAGTAATAATTTTCATGAGCAGAAAAGGAATGTGCTCTTAACCAGTTTCCTGTTTAAGAATGTGAACATGTAGAACCAGTGTAAATGAAATAGCTTTGTAATACAAATCCTAAAAATTAATAAAAAGTCATCTTCAGCTGTTTTTTCCAACAGCAATCATAAGGTTAAAAATGTAAGTTAATATAGTTTTTTCATCCCAACCCAAGGACCATTATTTTGATTGTTTTAGTTCCTTCTCTTAGCCCCAGATATATAATGCTACTTAGTTTGTGTAGTATGAGTAGTCTTTACTTTGGAAGCATCTACCAGGATGATTCACACATTTGCAAATGTGTTGTGACATAAACACTCTCCCAGAGCCTTTCTGAATACTTCAAGCCAGTCTCTGAAGCCATCAAAACTAAATTTATATCTTTAATTTTGAAGACTCTTTAAACCTGTTGCAAGTCAAGAAAGATCACTTTTAACACCAAGTTTTAAAACGTTTAAGAATTTCTGACATTATGCCCCTGAATGTCCCGTGATCTCGAGTTTTAACTAAAGCTTTTGAAATACTTCATGTCCTTAAACTTCCTATGCAAGTTAGACTCCTAAATACTTATAGTAGATCTAGCCCAGAATTTTTACTTGAAAGGTCACTTTCCTAGTGGCAATTAGTCCATTTTGTAAAGTGTTTCAGGGTTGAATGGCTGTGACACTGTAAGCCAGGTTTTTACAAACATAAAATATTATTTTTGATCCTTTCTAGTTCATTTCTAAATTACTGATATAATTCCACCTTAATGAGGAATTGCCTGCCATTTGGCTGTAACTGTTTTTGGACAGGTTCTCATCTGTAATCTCAATATTAAATGATTCTGAGTTTATAATTGGTGTCGATTTTTAAATGCAATCAATTTCTCATTTGACTCTTGATAGGCATCAGTTTTTAATGCGGTAGGGCTGTGGTTATAATGCAATAGATTCTACTCCAGCTATCCAAAACACTAAGGCTTCCATTTCTCCTCCTAGTTTTGCTTCTGTAGCATGTGCAGATCAGCCTGTACCTATGCTCCCAGCTTTCCAGTGATGCCTGTTGTTCATTTTTGGAACAATATCTCCCAAAATATTGATTGAATAGTCATTGGTCTCTTGAATTAGTAGTGCTACTTTAGCATTAGACTGAAAACAGTAATTGTTACGCTGATCCATTTTCCTTTCTTCGTGCAGTATTGCTATAAACATGCATATAAACATGAGATATGAACATTATAAATATTATGATTAAATAGCTGTATTATGTTATAAAATTGTGTTACTAAGAAGTTTTGCAATGTACTTTTTTGGAGCAGTCTTCCCAGGAGAGGAACAGCTAAGAAACCATAACATCTACCTTATGATTTCCACTGTCATCCATTTTAGAGCTTAAAAATTCTTGATAAGATGAACTAGAACAGTTATTCATTTATTTTCATTTTTCAGAAGATGCCACTTTGATAATGACACAGTGAAGGCAATAGCCTTACTTTCTATTGCAAAAAATAAGACTTGGAGTTCTAATTATTGTATCTGAACTGATGTAAAAGTAAGCAAAATTGAGCAATAGTCTCTCCAAACTGAGGGCATACCTCTGCTCCTATTGAGGTTATTAAAGTTCTACCATTTGTTGTAGTAAAGGAACAGGTAGTGAATGGGATACTGTAGTCATCTAAAAGCAGTCTCTAGAATTAGGTACTTTACATGCAAAGTGAAGGTGCGAATAGGGAAAAGCACCAAACTTTAAAATATATGGACATCCTATATTACACAGATTATTCAGACTTTTGATTACTGTATTTACTTGACTCCAAGATGACGCTTTCTCCTCCATTTAAGTCGGGAGCGGGGAGCCCCTTGTTTTGGACTCTAGTAAAAGGTAGTGGGAAGGTGGACAGCTGCTGCAGCTCTGGCCCCAAACCTGGGTTAGGGTTGGAACCACAGCTGCTAGTTTACCCCCCTTTACCTTCCTCCCCCTCTCCCCACACACACACACTTTTTATCCATATAACACGTTTATAACTTTTTTATGGCTAGAATCTAAGTTTTGGGTTGTCATTCTAAATTCAGAATCATCTTGTATTGAGGTATATGTGGTGGGTTTGTATGCATGTTGTAGATGAACATTTTAAACAGAATTTGTCTCCTTGTTGTGTTTTGATCTACAGATGGACATACCTCATCAAGTTGTAACCCTGCAGTGTTTAATTTCTATAACTATCTAAGGACGCACCCACTCCTGTTGAGACGCCATTTTGGCTCTTCTGATGCACCTTCCACACATATATGCTTAACTGTAGAAAATGGACTAGCAGATAAAATCAATCTAGGGGAAAGAAGGTTGTTCTTCACTACAGCATATGCTCATTTAAAAACTGGCTGTCCCATGTTAGCTCTGGAAGTGTTATCAAAGATGCCAAAAGTGGTCAAGAACTCAAAGTCTTTTTGTAGAACTCCTAGCTTAATAGATAGTAGTAAAGACTACTCACCATCTTCTCCAGTAAGATTAGAAGCTCAAGATAGATCTTCTCTTGTTGATGGGTCACAACCAGTTCTAAATGGTTTAGGATCACCTTCAGATGCTTCATCTGATAAGCAGTCAAGCTCAGTTCTTTCTTTTGACTGGAGCCAGCCAAGTTTAGTATTTCAAGATGAACCTTTGGAACTAAAGTGGGACAGTGACAAAGATGAGGAAAGTGAAGATTCTTCTCTTATAATGAAAGAGCTGAAACCCAGACCCAAGACCAGTGAAAAGCTAGATGAAACTAGTTCCAGCTACACAGGATCTTTCAGTGCACTTGATGAAACTGATATTTTAAGTCCATCTGAAGATGTTATTTCAGCACATTTGAAGTTTAGAGCATGTTTGAAAATTCTCACCGTAGAGCTTCGTACACTGTCAACGGGTTATGAGGTAGATGGCGGGAAGCTGAGGTACCAGCTTTATCATTGGCTTGAAAGGGAAGTGGTAGCTCTTCAAAAAACCTGTGACTACAGTGCTGAAGTAGAGGAGATGAAATCTGGGATTAGTGTGGTAGACGAAATTGCATTAAGTGAAAATACTGAAGAGTCACCTGACCAACAAAAAGCTATGATTCAGAGAGAGAATTTTCTAACAAGACAGCAATGGCTTCTAAAATACCAGTCACTCCTGAGAATGTTCCTTAGTTACTGTATACTTCATGGATCTCATGGTGGAGGATTGGCATCTGTGAGGATGGAATTGATTTTACTTTTACAAGAATCTCAGCAGGTAGGTACTTTCCTTTTGTTGCAGAGGCATTCTAAATACAATTTTAATTTGAGACATGTAATGTACCTCTTTTGTTTTGATATCATAATATGTACCTGGCTTTTATAAAAACATAACTCAGTTTTACTCATACTTGATTTCAGAATTTATATAAACCCAATTTGAATGATGTAAAAAAACCCTTATCCTTAACATTTCAGTTAAAAAAAACACCAAACACTGTTGATCTGCATTTACTACATTGCTGAAATAAGTTTGATTTTTTTTTTTTAAAGGAACAGTCTATACAAATTCCTTCCAGTCCTCTGCGAGAACAGAATTCTATACCACTTCTATTTGCTTGTACAGCCAGTGCCAAAACAGTGGTGGCCAATCCATTACTGCACCTCAGTAACCTGACCCATGATATACTACATGCCATAATAGACCTTGATTCACCACCTCATCCAGATGTCCAGAATAACAAAGTAAATATTTTTATTAAAGTAATCTAGCTTTTTCTGTATTTTCCATTTTGCTGATAACTAATAAATAGGTTCTTTGACAGTCTGGAAACTCTTTAATGAGTGTAAGTCTATATAACATTAAACCTCATTGCAGCTCTTAATTCAGCTCTAACTTTTAATTAAGAGTCAGCAATTCTAATGCTGTTTTTCTTTCTAATGCATTTAAAATATACCTCCTGGAAGATGATACTATCAAGATGCTTAGTTCTTGAACTTGGCTGTTTGTGTGCATGTTCTGCTATAAATATAATACACTTAACTACTATCAATACTACAAACAAAAATTTCTAGTTAATACTGTGTATTTGGCAATAGTATTTTTGTTTTTGTATTCAGAAAGACTTAGGTCTCTAAATGCTTAAGCAGCATGTGTATGTTTATACTCTTATGACTGTTATGAGTAGGTATCTATGCCATACTTGCATGAGTTTGGTATACTGCTGTATTTTATTGAATAGAGCTCTATAGTCTATACAGATGTTCATTTTGAAGTGTAATCTTTATTATAAATACTTTGTTTTCCAGATATATGTAATGCATACTTTGGCAGCATCACTCTCTGCTTGCATCTATCAGTGCCTTTGTGGTGGCCACAGCTACAGGTAAAGATCTAAGAAAAGCAGATTTTGGAGTGCTCCTAAACCAATAGCTCGCTGTACCAGCACTATAACATATAGATCGGTGATTCCCAAAGGCAATGCTATGAGAGTGGTGGAAGTGTGTTGTGAAAAAATGGGTGGGATCAGGGCCCTGGCCATGCTGGCCTTATGCGGTGGGATCAGGGTCTGCAGACCAGATCCAGCTTGGGGACTGGCGAGTGAAGTGTGCCACCAATTTTAACCCAGGAGGTGTGCCCCAGGTATCAGAAGTTTGGGGAACACTGATATAGACTCTGTACCTGAAAACTAAGTGTAGAACTGTCGCATTGAGGATTATGTATTGGATCAGGGGTTTCCAAACAGGCATGCGTACCCCCATGCAGGACAACTCTCGGAGGTATGTGGGAGAAATAGTGTAATGGTGGATTTCGTTTTCATTATAATTGGCATTTAAGGGGTTAAAATATAAAACATGCTGGTTGGGGTATGTGGGCAGCTG
This sequence comes from Alligator mississippiensis, assembly GCF_030867095.1. NCBI lineage: Eukaryota > Metazoa > Chordata > Crocodylia > Alligatoridae > Alligator > Alligator mississippiensis. The sequence continues at coordinate 222,464,427 of NC_081826.1, read as the reverse complement.
GTAAATCTGGAAGAGGGGTATATACAATAAAAAAAAAGTTTGGGAACCTCTGTATTAAGTTAATTTAAAACACCATTTCAAAGTTGTTTTATGTAAAATAACACTATTTTTTTCACAGCTCATTACAAGCAAACCAGTTCACTGGAACAGTGTACCAAACACTCTTGCTTACCCAGCGCCATTCATTAAAAGCAGCAAGCTTAGATGAAACCGTAACTCCAAATACACCACCAGCTCAGTGGCCAGGTACCAAAGGTGTCCCCCTCTATCCTCCTCTACCCAGTTCCCATCTATGTACTTTGATCCCTTTTTTCTTTTTGCAGACATCTTACCTACACTTTGAAATACTTACAAATACCATAAAACTATTTCATGTTGCCATACTGCATGTTAGGGCCCCTCTACACAAGCAGGTAAAGGTACGATGGGATCTAATGCATGATCCGTACAATTGCTCCTCCTGCCATTCCAGACATGCATGGCAGGAGGTGTGATTGTGGGATGCAGCATCAGATCCTATCACGACTTATAGCTGGTACAGGGGGAGTCCAGGATCACCATCCTGAACTCACCCTACACCAGGAAGTAGCGAGCACCTGCAACAGAGTCCTACACCTAGCAGGACTCTTGGTCCCGGCAGCACCCCTCAGTTGTCAGGACGCTTGGAGCCCTGACTGTGCATGGTGAATCCCTGTGGCTGGGAGCCCTGTCAGCTGATGGGGCTCCTAGATGCAGGGGGAGACCCTACTATGCATGCAAATTAAAGCTGGATGGAAATCAGCTATAAAGTTAGTGAATGTTTTCCAGCTCTGAGTTTATAGCTGGTTAGACCTTTTTATGGTATGGTAGTTCCTTTGCTCATGTAGCCTGTCTAAATGAATTGTGTAATGTGTGTAACATATTGAGGGGGCCTTTGTCACTGAATGTTATGTGGCTTTCTGTAACAGATTAAGTAATCTGTTGGAAATACTGATATTTGCTATCATGAAGTGAATTCTACTTCTTTTGCATGCCAAAAATCGTGCATGTATAATGTAAATATTTATAACATTGGTAGGTGGGTCTGCAGTTAAGATTGCTTGAAATTGGCCAGTATAAGACCATGTTTTCAGTTGTATGAAGTTTAGCCAAACTTTAATCATTGAAACTGAAATGTACAAGGTGGGATGTCTACCTTGCACTGAATTTTTGATAACTTGTGGGGGTTTTTTTAATAGGTCAGTTATTTCCAAGTATAAGATTTAAGTGCTTTGGTTTCATATGTTAAAAATATTAGCAGTGTAACTGAGAAGTTGTTGTGCCACCATGGTCTGGGGGGGAGGGGGGGGGGGACAGGGACAATAAAGAGCTGTCACATGCCTTTTGCCATGGCTTTTGCCATCGTGAAAATCTGCTCAACTTTGGCTGACATACGAGTCTCTGAAAAATCAATTTATATATTCAATATTTTTTTGTTAGGCAGCTAAATTCTTGGAAGAATCTATTGGCACTCAGCATGATACAGGAAATGAAAGGGTTTTTCCACTATTAAGTGATTTTTCTGGCACACAGAGGTCATCATGGCCCTAGGCACAGATTCCTTCATGCTCTCGTTGTTTCCAGGACAGTAGTATAGAGGATGAAGTTGCCTGACGACAGTGCGGTGTAGTGAGGACCAGATTTGACAGCAGCAGTGTGTGTTCGGGAGTCAGATGGGAGTTGATAGGAGCTTGGGTTGGTGGGCTGGTACCAACACAAGGGGTTGGATAGAAGCAGGGGGTACAGAAAGAGCATCAAAGGACAGGAAATCTATAACCTAGAACAAGGGTTATCAACTCTTGGGTCAGCTGTTGGGGTTAACAACCCTTGCCTTAAGCACCTCTAGAACAAGGGTTGGTAATTGCCTGAGAGCTTTATCTGGCTTGGGACATCAACTGAAGTGGCCTCAGTGGCTAGGTCACTAATGTGTTGGCAGTGAACCAGCAGCAGGGGATGTGGCAGCTTACCTTCAGACTGAATTGCATTATTTTGGCCCATTCTTGCTAAAATTTTGCTGATTCCTGGCCTAGAGTATTCCTCTCTGAGCTTATACCCATGATACCTCTGATAGCTAAAGAGTGGTGAGGAGCTGTGAAATGAAATGCTTCATTTTCCCAAATCTAGAATAAGATTTAGTCACACACAGAATAGTTGGATACTTATCTTGAATGGCAGAGATTTGTGCTTCAGATGTAAAAACCTGAACGTTGCTTGATAAACCAAGCAACAGTAAATAAGCCCTTATGAGATGAATTTGTTCAAAGTTGGCACCCAAAAGTAATGGGTACTTGACTGTTTTATGCTTAATCTTCCCTTGCCTTAGTTCCATAGCTGTAAAATAGGAATAATGCCACTTTACCTCAAAGGCAGGGTGAAATTGAATAAATTCATCTTGGTGCAACAGATACTATAGTGAGAGTCAATGAGGTAGTTATTCATTTTATATTCCAGTGCAGGATTTAATAATGTGCATTTCAGCAAGTTCTTGGACTATACCTAAGTAGAGAGAGAGAAAAACATCTATTTCCTAATCCTTCAAAGAATGAGGCAGAAAGCTTGTCCTACTGGGAGCCTGTGGCAGGAAAAAATAGCATGTGGCCATGTTACTATATATTATGTCATAATGGCTTAACACAAGGGACCCAAATTAAGGCTACATTATTAACCTTATCCCGGCATATCCTAATTTGTGTAGTTGGATTTATGACTTAAGTGTTTTAATGATTTTTTTTTTTGTTCATGCCTGCATAATGGTTGGAGTAATGGCTGATAAGATGTTTAATACATGAAGCTGCAAAAAATGTCTAAAATACCAAACTTAAACCTCATTCGTTTTTAGAGTTTTTATGCAATTTTTGCTATCTTTTTAATGTCAGTATTTTATTGTATAAATGAGTGGACTTTTTTTTCTGGTAACATTATGTATGTATCGTCTAATAAGCAAAATATTTCCTCCTCTTCTTAATTTTAGGAATTACAGCTTTAATACGGCTTTTGAATTCTGCTGGGGAGGAAGCCCAGCCATCACTCACAGTTTTACTCTGTGAAATTCTAACATCAGTCTATCTTAGTCTGTTCATAAATGGCCTAGCAACACATTCCAGTAATGAGTTGTACAGGATTATGGCCCATCCACTCAATGACAAAATGTGGTCTGCTGTCTTTGGAGGTGGAGCTCATATTTCTAGCAGAGGACAGACGCAACTGAGAACAAAAACTGGTTGGTTCACATTTCCTTTGCTTCAAAATCTTTAAAATTTTAAAATTTGACTTGCTTTTGTAAATGTTCTCATTGCATAAAATACCTTGTGTTGGGTAGAATTTAAATATATAATTTTCTCTTAGTCTATTCTCCAGCATTGTATCCTAAACATAACAAAGTAAATTGTTTTAAAATTAACAGATAATTCTACCATGGAATAAGAGTACGGAAGGGAAGTGAACTGTGGTAAATGCACTCTGTGAAATTGTTAATACTGTACTGTAGAAAGATTTTAAGTTAATTTCAGGTACCAGACTTTCAGTAATGTCAGAGTATAGTAAATAGAACATTAAAAGTAATTTAATTTATAGTTTCCTGATAAAAGCCGTGTATTCCTTTACTGTAAATACAGTGTATGTTTTCTCTTTTTGGCAGGTAGGCACTTCCCTATGCCTAGCCCACACCAGGTAGTAGTGTTCTCCATGGAATGCGTGGGATTTTCCAAATCCCTTGCTGCCTTCAGTACTCATAGTCCTACCAAACCTTCAGGCAAGATATTAGATTTAGTATGAGGCCTCTAAATGCAGCTTGCATATGTGTGACCTTGCATATACAGAAATAAAACCCGCACGGAAATCTTCTGTTTGCAACCCATGATTTTGAAATTTAGAAATTCATGAACATATCTGTGATTTGTAAGAGCATTTGAATAAACTTGCTATACTTTTTTAAAGACAAACAAAACATTTTCATTTATATATATAAATTCATATATTTCATTCGAAATGTTTAATTTGAAATGAATTTAATTTAAATTCATTTTTCATTTCATTTGAAATGTTTTACACACAAAAATATAAAATTGCTCAGATCATGGTTTGGAATGATCAGAAGTATTTCAAATATTTGTTTATGAAGGCTGCTTGTTTTGCATCATAAATATATACATTATTATACATGTGGATTTCTAAGTGTTTAGATGAGCTATGAAGCAGTATTTTCTCTTTTTAGTACTCAAAATAATTTTCAGTAATTATAGGGAACCCTTTTAGGATGACAGATACATTAACTGTTTTAAGTTACAGGGATTCCAAGTTGTACTGCAGTGCAAAGTGATTTTTTTCAATATGTTTTTAGTGCAGATGTTTTGTGTTATGATCTACTTAGAACACTTATATTTTATAGATGATAAAGAGCTTTAGGATCTCCTTTAATCTTGTTACAGTAAGTGGTTATATATTACATGAAAACTGATTGTGTATGTAAGACATTACATGGATATTTAACCTAAGCAACTTTTAATTAATTTAGAAGTCTAATTAACCAATTGAAATATATGTATGCTTGACAAATTTGCACTTCTTTTGGGGAGATTGGCTCAGGGTTCTTGGCATGAGGGTTGATGCGTGACCCCAGCTATGATAGTAGCTTCCTCTGTGGCAGGGCTGTCCAAGTTTGAAGTGGCCAGGAGCCAAACGCAGTGTTGGCCACATATTTGCAGGTCACACCAGGGTGAGCCATGGGCCCCCTGGGCTGCACACTCTGGAAGTGCCCCTGTCCCCCACCCCAAGTACTTCTGTACTGCATACACAATGGGTGCCCACCCTCCACTGCACTTCATGCCCACATGGCCTCAGGCTCACTCTGCTCCTTGCACCACACTGTTGCAGATGGAGTGATGTGGGGAGTAGCAGCCAGCTCGCCGCCATTTGGTTAGCACTGCTCTGTGCCATATAACTTTTTTTCCAGTTTCCCTCTTCAGAAAAGTTGGTATAATTGATAAAATATGGATATTATTTGTTAATAGTTGCTATATTGTCAGAAGGCCAAGTTTCTGTGAATTTCTAAGTATTTCAAGAACTTGTTACTGTTACTAATATGAAAGTCTGTTACAGATATTTTTATTAATTTTTTTTGTCTTGTTCTAAGTGAGGAATGAGAAACTGGGTTTATTTCCTCCTATTTTTGTTTCTTTTATATAAAGACGTTCTTAAGGGTGGCAATTACCAGCATTTTCTTCTACTGCTTGATTTTACCTTGGAAATTCAGGCCTAATATATAACTTGCAAATTTCTTGTTGGGGACTTCAGAATTAAATACTGTGGACGTCAGAGATGGAAAGTTAAGTGCTTAAGGAAGGAAGGATCTCATGGTTATAGCGTGCCTTATTTTCATTTCTAATGCTTATGGACATTTTTAAAGAAATGTTACTTGAGCTGTTACTTCAGCTGAGGTAAGAATTCGCATATCCTGAAATTCCTGAGAAGTGCAGCAGTACAGATGCTCCTGAAAATCCAGCAACCCTTGCAAAAAACCTCTCAAGCATTTTGAATAAATAAAAATAGGAAATGGGCCTCATTCCCTTTTTCAAATCAAATGGCTTGTATGCTATTGGAATACTGCATGCTTAATTAAGTATAAGAGAGGAGAAGAGAGCGATAGAATACAGAGTCCTGATGAAACGTGAGATAAATTTCAACGACCATATTTCTGTTGATATTGGCCATCTCTACCCATTTTCTTAACATCCAGTGTCAGACACTGATTGGACAACTTCGTTCTATCAGCAGTTACTTGGTTCACCTTTTCTCCTGGGCTTTTAGGCAGTTGTGAAATGTGATCATAGTTGCCAGTAGGCTTAACTAGAATGTCCATTTTCAGACACTGATTGGACAACTTCGTTCTATCAGCAGTTACTTGGTTCACCTTTTCTCCTGGGCTTTTAGGCAGTTGTGAAATGTGATCATAGTTGCCAGTAGGCTTAACTAGAATGTCCATTTTCTCGTCAGGGTCATCAAGTTTTCACTCAATAGGCATATAAAACCAAATGTTTACATGTAAGATATGCTCATGTAAATGTTGTAATGGTGTAGCTGGTCATGAAAATATTTAATGGTGATATAATATTTGGCTGAATTTTTTTTCTGAAATTACTTTGGTCTTCCAACCATGTCAGTATTTTCCTTCCCACATAGCAAGTAAAAAAACCCCCAAAAACATTTTTCCTATACTCATGCTATAGTAGTAGAAAGATTAATTTAATATAGTTTATTCCTCTTTGTATTTACATTACTTTTCATCAGACCTCCAGAATAGGTCTGGTTTCCTTTTCGTCCAGATTTCACAAAGGCATCCATCTTCCTAGATGTTGTATGTTCTGTGAAATAATGAAAATGCAGTTTTTCTCTTAATCAGGGAAGACTTCCTGTTTGATATTCGTTCAGATGTTTGTCTGATTTTCAGCAGTTCAGTCTGAATGGGGACACTCCCTAAAATTAAAACTTTAGCACCTTCAATGATAACTGTGGCATTATTTGTAGTTCTAGTCAAATTTAGCGGTTCTGGTTGGTGACTTTTTTTTTTTATAAACTTGGTTTCATTCCTTTAGGAAACGATTTTCTTTAAAAATATTCTGTGAACTGGGTTGCTTGAAAGTTTAAATTTAGCGATTACAAAGTTTACAGTTCTCTATAGATTTGCTTCATTCTGGCTCCCTTCCCGGGGAATGGTTTATGATACGTTAACTCTTTCAAGAGGCAAATTTGCCCTGGGCAGCTCCTCTCCTTCACTCCCCTCCCCTACTCCCTGCTCCCCAGGCCTTTCTCCAGGTCCAGGAACAGAGCAGAGGGCTGGGCAGAGTGCAAGGCATTTTGGGAATTGTAGTTCTCTAGTGTGGAAATGGAATTTGCTGCTTCCAGGTGGAAAATTTTTACCCCATTTGCCCCCTTCCCTCCCCCTCCTTTTTTTGTGCTGCCAAAGCCTATGTCCAGAGGATAAAAAAAAAAAAAAAAAAAAAGGCTGAATCCAGTGGCAAAAAATGGGGGCCAGTTTTCTTCTTCCATCAGCAGCCAACTCCACTGATGCTCTACAAAACTAATTTCCAGAATCCTTTGGGCTGGGTTCCTGCTGCTTGAAGCTGGGAAGCAAACAAGCAAGACAAGGCAGCAAGCAGACAGCAGTGAGGTAGGCTGCAGTGTTGGGGATTGTCTCTCTGAAATGAGTTTCAAGAGCTGTATGGAATTAGCAAGAAATTTCCAAACTGAAAAAAGATATGCAACCAGAAATAGCAAAGACTGAGGCCGTTTTTCCTAGCCCCTCAACCTCTTCCCCATTCTAGTGCCCCTCTCCTTAGGTAGTACCCAGGGCACATGCCAGCTCTCCTGCCCCACATTATGTTATGGGGCCTTTCCCTTATAGGTGAAACATTCTACTAAAATGTCATGACTTATGAAGAGCTGCATTACATAGGCTTTTCAGTTGTGTATTCTTATTTTACAGACACTTTGCCATTTTTTTAAATGACAAAATAATTGTGGGAACAAATCTGTGTAGCTGGGCATTTTACAGCCTGGTAGCTACAGATGCAGCTATCAGATTTATAAATTATACTCATTAAAATAAATAAACAAAAGAAATTAGCCTTGGGAATATAAACTCCTTTGTTGCTAACTTTGCATGGAAATTCTTGCTGTGTTTAAAACATTTATTTCCAAAAGCTTCTGGTTTCTCTATAAAATATGGTTTGAAAACTTAACTCTTTTAACTTGATCCTCTGTAACTTGGATATATAGAATAAGTAGTTTCTCCCAAATCATGCCCCGTTGAACAACTTAGAAACCTGCTTTTGTTCTGAACAGTTAGAAATCCATATTAACCCTTCATTTCATTACAGTAACAAATTACAAACAAAAATTTTCTCAGTCAAAGTTATTGTGGGAACATTTCCATCACGTTTGTTCAAGGAGTCATTTTGGATTTCATATTATAGGCAAAAATATTAAGTAAATTGATTATTGCAATGTGTATCCACAAAATAAAGAATGATAATTTTTCTGCTTCAGAAAGTATGATACAGTTGAACAGAATATTACAAATTCTTTTGAAATACTGAAAAACTCAAAATATGCTTGTCTTCTGATTTATTTTAGTGAACATATGAAGAACTTTTAAAGTACAGATCTGTGGTCCCAGATACTTGTCCAACTTTTTTTAGATTAAATAAGAACTACTTGACAACTCAGGGTTCACTTCTGCTTTCAGTTCTCAAAATCTACTTGTCAGGCCTGGAAAATAAGCTTCAAAACCATTCTGGCATTAAAACAAAATCTTTTTTATTATTATTACTGACTTACAAAATTGTTCTAAAAATATTCAGGATACAGTTGAAAGATTTGAGTCAGTAAAAATAAATAAAGGTAGCTTCACTGTTGTGGAAAGAGATAACTTCTAATAACCCATTGTTTTGATTTGAGTGACTCTAGATAATCAGAACAATCCCCAGTTGTGCTGTGTACACATATACAGATACACGCACAATATAACTTATTTTATTTGAACCATAGATCAGGGGGACAATATAGTCGGACCAAATTAAAAATGTGTATTTCATGCTCTCATCGCAATGAAAAACTACAAATTCATCCTGTATCTGACAATGTTATGTTCAACCCCCCCCCCCAAATATTTTAATCTTTAAGCAATTGTAAGAAAAGAAAAGCAAAGGAAATGAAGTGGTAGAATCAAAGAAGATGGTGGTCAGAGTAGTCCTAGGATGTGGGAGATGCAAGTGCATTTTCCTTCTGCATCTTTTGGGAACCTGTATTTCCACTCTCTGTGGGTGCCTGACCACCAATTTTATAAGGAATTCTGGGTTTGGATACTCTTGGAAAAACAAATAGCGCACAGGAGCAAAGACCCATTGATTAAGCAGGTGTCCCATTGATTAAGCATCCTAACTGTCCCAAAATCACTTATGAAATGGTGATTAGAGTATTCTCCAGGAGGTAGAGATGTGAATTCAAATAACCTCAGAGAAAGGAGAGATTCAGACCTTGCTCTCCATCTCCATAGTGCATGCCCCAACTACTGGTTTATTCAATATAAGGGGGATCCCATTTTCTTCCCTATTTTGAGATAATAATGTACATCTAATCCCGATTTTAGTTTTCTGGGGGAAAAAATGCCCTGCTATAGTAATGCACCGTTTTGAGGTGTTCACCCTGTAGTGTCATCCCTTCATAGTAAATGCATGTGTATATGCTAGTAATACTGAAAGAGTCATGGAAAAGTCCTATCTGAACTATCTAATGCTGGTTCACCCAGAGCTTCTACTTGCAGTGAGAATGAACTGTTAAAGATATTACTACCTAAATCCCCTAGAGAGTTTGAGCCACTGGAATCATTAACAGCTTGTATTTTGTTGAGATCTACCATTCTTCCCTTTCTCTTCCACATATTTCTGTTTCCCAACTCCAATATGGTTGGACAAAATAGCAGAGAACAGTCATGGTTGTTTTTGAGGTTACTACCTGGAACTTTTGAGTATAGTTCATGAATGATCTATAGTGTCAGATTATTTGCCCAGGCTGCTAGGTTTGAGACGGGCTGTTTATTGATATGTCATTTGAGCAAGCCAGTTGCCTCTTGTGCAGTATTTGTAAAGGAGATATGTACAATATGGGAGACCATGATGCAACATTCTCACCTTTTCCTCGAGGTGAAATTGAATTTTTAAAAAGGTTAAGCTATCCATGATCTTTTTGTTCACCTTTTTCCTCTCTCTCAAAGATATTTGATTACTTCCTGATCACTAGTTTTAACGTTTTATTGACACTGAAATTTGGAGTTTTGGCAGTCTGATTCTCTTTGCTCTACTTTTGAGTAGGAGGTAGATGGGAAGGAAAGCTGATAGACGTATAGATATATCTATATACACGTGCTATTATAAAAGCCTTAGTCTGTTTGTCCATAACACTTTATTCACACTCTGATTGGTTGTCTGAAACAACCAATCAGAGTGCTCCAAGAGCGTTCCAGACATGAGGTGGTGGTGCAGCAGGGCAGGGTCAGAGTGGGAGAGCAAGACCTGCACTGCTGGCCTCACCCTGCCTCCTCCAACCCTGCTTCCTGCAGGGGACGGAGGGGGCGGGGGCGAGGCCAGTGTCACTGCTTGGCCCTGCTTCCTGCAGGCAGCGGCAGCATGGGGTGCTGGCAAGGCTCCCCCCCCTCCCCCACTCCTGGGAAATGGCACCTGTGGGCGGGGGGTGGCAGTGCTCCATCTCTGCCTGCCCCCCCCCCCCCCCCCCCGCCCCCGGTCATTCCTGATGGGCAGTTAGCTAGTGTGTGTGTGTGGTTTTGTCATTACAAAGCTTATATCAGCATGGTCTGTTGGTTGTTTGCATGGAGTTCTCCAGTAAAGGAAGGAATAACCACCAGACCCTTAATTTCTTCTTCTGTCAGAGAGAGGCAGCTTGCTCTAGTTTCTTCTTTGGCTTCAGTAGCTTTATCTTTAACAATAGTTCATATGGTGGATCTCGATATTGCTTAATATCTGAAGTAGTATGTCATAACGGGCTTCATAAGAATCCAGCAAGAATTCACAAACACCAATAAAAGTTCTATCCAACAAAAGTTTTCTCAAAAAAAAAAAAAGTAATAATAATTGATCCTTGACAATGACTTGGAGGATAGACAACACCTTGTCTGGTTCTGGGCATTCTTCAGTTAAGTCCACCTTTCCTGTGTCTGGAACAGTCTCGGTATCAATCTTCCCCTACACTGGAAAGGAAGAGCCATTTGAGGCTGACACATTTGGTGTAGAGTATTCAGCGTTGCTGTTCTCTGCCTAGTCTTGGTGGCACAGACAGTTTACTCACTGGCAGCTTATGCTCTGTAGTCAGTTATGGTTGTGGGGTTTGACAGTCAAGCGCATGGTCAGTTCCTACCTTTATGGAACTGGGAGATTTAACTCTGTTCTTTGAATCAACTTGGTCAGTTTCCGAGCCCCTGTTCTAAACATAACCAAGGCTTTTTTATCATCGTGATAAAGCCTTTTTCAGTAGATGTGTCCTCTATACATACAAGGTTGGCCCTTTCTCCAAAAGAAATTTTACTTTTATTCCTCTTCTGATGATAATGGTGACGATTCTCCAGATTATTTCCAAGGTCTCCCTTTTATGATCTTTACTTGCTAATCTGAGATCAGGCACAAGAATTTGCAGAAGCAGGAGGATACCAGCAGTGGTGTCTGAAGGTCTCTCTTTTCAGGCATAATGACCACTTGTAATTTGTTCTATATTAAAGGTGAAATTTAGCCAATTTAGTAAATTCAGTCAAAACCATAAATGCTGTCAGTTGAAACCAGTGTTGTTCATTTTTCTAAAACAACTTGCTTGGAGTAGGAACCACAGAAGAGAACATAAAATCTTCAGTGTACATTAATGGTAAAAGTTGAATTGTACTGTAATACACACAGTTTCAGTACCCTAAGGAATTCTACTTAAGTTCCTGGAAGTTGAGGGTTTGTAAAAACTATCATGCTAACTGAAACTTTCAAACCACAGCACTGTAAATGTGTTAAGAAGCTGAATTGGAATCCTCATACCAGTTCATGTTACTCCTTTTTTCTTTCTTATTTTCTTTATTTAATTGCACAAAAAAAATGTTTCTAGGTTATCACCTAAAGAAAGGTATCTGGATTCACAAACAGGCCTTTGAGTGCTTCATATTTTGAGTTTTTCTTTTAAAATGACAGAATTGTTTACCTTGAAATGGTAGGATTGTTGTGGTTTGTTGTGGTTTTTTTTACTGGGGTTACGTTGGCTCTAAAGATTATTTTTCTGGGAGTCTAACATTAAAATATTAAAAATATTTAAATATTAAAGTATTGCAGCTACACAAAGGATTTCACTGAACATGGATACATCTTTTGGTTGTATAATAAAGTCAGTAAATTTGATTTTTAATAATAAACACAGCTGATCTAAAATCCTAAATGACAGTATCTAATTGGAAGACTTTAATTGTGAAATGTAATACAAATTTTAAAGATACACCCGTGCTCTCACTGATACCCAAGAATTATGAAATCATTTTTAGAATGTACAAATATGGTTTGTATTTTGTGTGTCTCAAGTAACCTAGAACTCTAAATAATTCTAGTTTTGGATGCTTTAAAGTGTCAGGTCAGCTACCAAGAGCTAACCTGTAGAATGCTAGAAGAAGATTAAGGAAAATAATTCCATAGATTAGAATTAGTGCAGCAATTGCTTTTTGCAATATGCTTTAAAAGAATCTGCAGATGTATATTTGCGTAGTTCTGTATCATGCAGCGCTTGTTATTTTCTGCCTCTTTTAAGTATTTGAGCAAGTTTTATTTTGAAGCAGAAGCTAAAATTCCATATGACACAATGCATGTGCATGCTCTGTTAGCTAATAAGCTTTAAGCAATAACATGTAAACAACATTATTACTGCTGCATAAATACTTAACATCTTTTAATACAGGTAAGTGAACTCTAAATAGCATCCTAAGGGGTGGGGGTGGGGGGATGGATCTTCATTGTGTTACATTAGAAATGTGCTGGCAGATTAGGTACAGTTTAAAAATTATCTATTTAAGTTTCAACGTTGTGTAGGTTTCCACTTCTAATAGGTGATAAGTTAGTTGAACATGTATCACAGGTATGAAGTAGAAACGCTTTCTTCCTGTGTTTTTATACGACCATAAATGTGTTCTGAAAGGTGCTTCTGGACTGGAACTTACACATCTTGGTTTTAGCCTGAAGATGACTTTTTTTGAAAGTTAGAGTGGGTCTCCTTTGAGCATTCTGAATGTTGTAAGGGATAATTGTCTGCGTTATGCATTCAACAAATGAAATAATTCTAGCCCACAGTTTAGAGAATTGTAGTAAGAGATCAAAGAACTTCATTTTTAAAACTTGCTGTATACAGTGCTACTTTGAGAGGTTAGTATCCTTGATTGGTTTGGGAAACATCTGGTTTCAATTCAGTGGTTGTTACCACATGAAAAACTGCACTAAGTGGGCATGTCTACACATGTCCCTATGGCACCTTTGTTACTGCACCATCATTTAGTACTTCATCTTGGAAGTACTAAATGACAGTACAGTGACAGCCTACACAGCACCGTGCATGCAGCGCGTGGCTATTTTTTAGCTGCTACATTGCCATAGCAACAGGCTATAACAAGGCAGCACATAGCTATGGCGACATAGCTGCAGCATCATGGTTCTTGCTTGTGGACACTGCATCGCCGTAGCACATTGCTGTGGCAACATAGTGTCATGTGTAGATGCACCCACAGTGCCCTAGAGGGTAGGGACAGAAGTTACACACAGACGAATTTAAATGATTAGAAACTGGTTTAAACCTGTAACAGAACAGAAGTTCAGTACTCATAAAATACTTTCCAAATGACCGAAACCAGTTTAAGATATTGTGGTTGGATGTAGTACCACACTTAACTGATTTTAAGTCATATCAGTTTATGGAACTTCTGTCTTGGATCCCTTCCTGGTTCAAGTAAACTTAGTCTCCCAGCATCCCAGGATGCTTTGCAGCCCTGGGCTATGCTGCCTGCTCCAGTGGAGCAGGAACAGTCTCGCCCCTCTGCTCATTAGCCTACTTCCTGCCTGCGTCCGTCAGCCCATAGGGACTAAGGGCAGGGGAACAGACCCCCCAGACCACACTAGCCAGGGTCTACACAGCTCATGGGGTGGAAGGAAAGCCCCTGTGATGGGGGCTTTTCAAATCCTGGCAACCTTCTCCCTTCCACCTTCCCACTTGTCAGCTGCTGATTGCTTCAGCAGCTGCTACAGAGGGTGGGAGAAGGAGTCCTCCAAGTCGGGCACCTGCCCATGCAGCCCAGCATGGGGGCATTGGTGAGCTCTTGCCTTAGGGGACTTCCCTCCACCCCAAGCCAGGGTCCCCCCCAGCCAGGGACACCCCCAAGGAGCTGAGGGGCTTCTGTGAATCTTGGGCAAAACTAGTACAGGGGAGCTGAGAAACTTCCCTCTGCTCCCGGGGCTGTCCCTGAGACTTTCAGCAGCTAAATGCCCCTCAGCTCCCTGGAGCTGTCTGGGGCTGGTGTGGGAAGCCCCAAGGCAGGGGTCGCACGGGCAGGCACACAGCCCAGAGGACTGTTTCTTCCTCCCTGCTGCGGTAGCCACCGAAGCAATCAGCAGCTGGGATGGGGGAGCGGGGAAATGGGACGCTTGGCTGGGCTGACAATGGCCAGCAGGCTGGGGGGTGCACTCTACCAACCCATGCCTTCTGGCCTGGGTCAGTTTAGGCTTTCCCCTGCCTGTCCGAATTGAAAACTGAACATTAGTTGAGTTGGGTATTCGGTCAACCTATGCAGCTTAGAGGAAGCTGCCTAGATTAAATCGATTCAGTCTCACACTTTCTGACTGTCTGTACTTAGCCTGAGTAATACTGTTCATAACTGTGAAAACGTAAGTTTTCTATTTCATCTAGGCTGTCCATTCATATAATAGGGTCTCCACCTCCCTTTTCCCGCCCCCCACTTTGGCTTCACAGATTGTATGGTCAGATCTTTCCCAGCAAGGTCAGAACTCCTCCTCTTCTCTGGAAAAACTCTGGTTATTTCTACTTCCTGGGAATTGTAGCAGGTCATTCTTGGGTCTTCAGCCTCCCCCTTTCTCTTTGCCCTTAAAACGTTAAGGGTGGCATTTTGTTACTTGATTTAGCTGTATAAGTTACCAGACTAGTGTCCTTGGGTATCTGTTCAGCAGAGCCATCCCTAGGGGTGTGCGGGGCTCGGGGCATATCAGCCTGTGCAGGGCCAAAGGGTGGGGCTGGTGACAGCCTGTATGGCACTGTCCGCAGGGCTTGGGGCAGTTGCCCCAATTTGTGCCTGCCTAGGGAGGGCCCTGCTCTTCAGTTTGAGGAGGGAGATGCACATGAGAGAGTCTGTTGTTCTGAGCGAGCAGCTCTGGGTAATGCTGCTGCGACACAGGCATCCTCCTCTCTGCAGCTGCTGCAAGCAGGTCTGCTCAGTGACCTGCCTGCTGGCCCTGTGTAGCTAAGTAGGGTTTGCTTTCCCTCAGAGGCTTCAGTGCCTGAGGAAAGCAGGCTTCTGCAGCACTCTGGCCCTGTAACATACCATCTTTGCTTGCACATACTGCATACACTTTCCCCCGAATATTAGCCTTCTACAGCTGGAATGAATATCTTCAGTGGGGAAGCTGGTTTTTCTGCCCAGAGTAAAAGTTTGGAGGCACTTCAAAGTGGCTGCTGTTGCTTTTCCTTCTCTTCCCTCCAGCAGCCATGTGGATGGAGGGATGGAGTCTAGCAAGGACAGATCTGGGAAAGTCGGACACCTGTTTCATCCATGCTCCAGTCAAGGTTTAAAACAGACTGCCCTGCCACGGTAGCGGCATTTCTGTTCAGGCAGTGCTGAGGGAGTTAACTGATTTCATGACTCATAATCTACCAGCCTCCTTTTAATTGCTCTTCACCCCACAGTAATTAGCAACCCTTTCTTTAATGGTCTTGAGGTTGTATTAATCAAGCTATCCTTTAGCAATTTTGCTGTCCGTTAGCTATTCCTGGTCTTGTTTCGCTTTTTTCAAAGCTCTGTAGACTTCTTTAGCTTACTTCAAAATCTTAGATCTCTACCGATAGAGTCGAGTTTTCAGCTGCATGTAGAGTTCTTCCTGAACAGGAAAGGGAGGATGAATAAATTGAACATAAGGGTGTGTCCCTGCTCTACAAGGTCATAACTTGGAGAATATCCTTTTTATTTTTGATTCTGCCTTCCCAAAAACAAGTTTGCTTTATTCAGTGGTGTGTGATATGTGAGAAAATTATGGTACCCCCAGGGACTGCTGTTGCATCTTCTTTTTGAAGACCAATTCCTGCTTTGGGTATAAGGGAGATCCTGCCTTGAGAAGGGGATTAGGTTCTCTGGTTCCTTCTAGCCCTATTATTCTGTAATTCTGTGACAAGAACTATATTAGGAAGTGCTTTTTCTGCACTTCTACCTTCCAGTCTTGCTGCTGCTTCTGACTCGAGCCTCAGTATTGTTCGTAATTCAGAAAGCAATAATTTTAGAAGCTCATCTGCCATGTACTAGCTCAACAGGCCTGACTTACCCTCTCTGCCTACAAAGAAAGAGGTGGCAAGGTAGGGGGAGGCCAGATTACCTGTTTACTTCTACAAAATGTACTTGCTAGTCAAGGGGTTTTCCTTATCAGTCTGGCTCAACTTCTGCTTCTTAGTGTGTTGCTTGACTTTAGTGACCTCATTTGACATTCTGTGCATCTTGATCTGCTTACTTAGCCTTTTTCTGAAAGGAGCCCTTTAATCCTGCTTCTGCTATCAACATGTTGCTTTAAGCAAGGGGAAATTGCCAGATAGTCCATACTTTTCCTTCACGTTGCTTGCCGTGAATTGGCAGCTATAATCCTTTATGACCAACAGGCTAGTCTGACTATAGCTATTTAAAATTTGCTACATGGGTTTTTTTTAGTTTTGTATAAAATGGCATAGAGTCTCTTTCTCCCCTCCTTCCTGGTTTTTAACTGTAGAAATGTCCAGTTATGTGGCTTTTCTGGATGGTCTCATGGATGCTTTGAGGTTTTGCACATTAATTAGAGAAGAAAGATCTTGAATCTTTATTAAAGACATGGGTCTAAAGAGTCTAGTTTCAAAATGTATGTCTTGAGTTAAATTCAGTCCCTGAAACCCAATAATTCAGTCCTCTTTTTTGCATGCAACTTAAGATTTTTATATCAGCTCAGGTTCCCAAATGAATTCTCCATAACCATGGACTATTCTTTTACTCTGTGGTCTCATGGCTAACATCTGAGGTATGTGGATTTTTCTTCATACGTATAAAAATCTGTATTTGAATGCCATTCACTTGATGACTTCCAAATGATTTGTATTGTTACTGTGGTGATATATTCTTCTCTTAATTCAGAACTAAGTCATTGTTTCTCAGAATTCCATGCTGTCTTAGGCCTTTTGCCAAGTAAACTTAAAGGTCCACAAAACCTTTTATAGGGTTCCTTTGACTTCAACTAAAACATGGATAAATAGTCTTTCAGAAAACATAGACTATTATAATTCTTCAGCATCTCAAAGGGAGGCCCCTCATTTCTCAAAAAATGTGAGCGTTTTAGGTAATCCTGTAAGCATCTGCAGCCTGTAACAAAATGTTTTGAAAACCCCTGTGTGCTGCCATAGCACAGAGTAATAGTTTTCTGACCCTATTTCAGTAGCTCATCTTTATTCATCAAACATTGAAGCACATGCTCAAAAGTAAGCTTGGTACTGTAGTGGTTTGCTGATCTGAAGCTTTTTATGTGCTCTTTGGAGAGAAGCGTGTGTTTAATGCAGCCTAGGTTTTAACTTTTTGACTTGGTATCAACTGTAGATATTCTAGAGAGGAGGGACTATAGTTCTAACCTGAATTGTGTCTGGGCTCTGTCATCAGGAGACAGGAAAACACGGTAGCAGTGACAGGCCTGGCTAATCAAAGAAAAATACCTTAAGATTTAAAAGAAATGCTGAAACTTGGTTTGTTCTGTAAATGGCATGCAGTTCTGTCTCCTGTCTCTTTCACACACTCTCCCTTCTCTCTCTCTCTCACCTCTTTTTGCATACTCACCTCTTTTGTCTCTCTCTTCTCTGTTTCTCTCCCTTCTCTGTCTCACATTTTTAAAAAACAAGCCTAGATCAAAGAGAAATAATTCAACCGTTTCACAGTTAAACTATTAACAATAAAGATAGTTAATACTATGTTCGTGGGGCCACCTGAGTTAACACATTTGTCTATAAATGTGTAGGCATAGCACATCTGGAAGTCAGTTTAGGGACCTTTAGTAACAGGCATCAGATTGTCAACTGGTACCTGTTTAGGTTAAGATTTATTAATGAGATTGATGGATGATAATAGCTTTGGAGGTTGCTAGTCATGCTACAAAGGACATAATGAGTGCTACCATTATATTTAATGCAGTGCTAAGGTTCCATCAGAAAAATTCCAAGATGTGCGCATTCAAGGTGACTCATGCAAGTTTGATATGTGATCACAAAATAGTTTGCATTCATTTTGACATAGTTTCAGAAGTTATATTCAGGCTACACAGCACTTGAGCCACAAATGGTCAAATGGTTCTTCAACTTAACCCCTACAGACTATCCTTCCTACAGCCATGAGTGGTAACGCATGTTGCACTCATCTCTAGAAATCAAGGTTCAAGTACTATACATTTTTCCCCCTTTGAACTGGAGTGTGGTTGCCACAGATCATTTGGAGAAATACTTATTGTATTGGTTCTTGATTCATGGCTCTGGAGGCTGTCAGGACTGAGGATCCCTGAGCTAGATGATCATTGTTTAAAAGGGCACACCATCTCCACAAAAATAGCAATTTCCTTCTTGACATGCTGGATACTTAAGTTTGTAGACTAGTGGCTCCCTATTGTTTAACCACTGTCCTGTTTTATGAAGTAATCTGCATTAGCTTTGGATATTGTTTTAGAATTAGTACAGTAAAATAAAAAGAGATACCAACTTTTTTGCATCTTAAGGAAGTGGTAAAATCAAATCCTGAAAACGCATATCTGTGAGGCTTCTATCATGAATATTCACCCTAGTTTTTAATGATTTTGTATTTTTTAGTTTCTTCCCCTGTAGATGATGGTGAAAAACAACAGAAACGTTTTAGACTTTCCTCAAAATTGTCTCCAAAAGAGTGTCCCCAGTCTCCGTCATCACCAACGGTGGAACAGGGATCTCCACATTACAGGGAAAAGTTTATTCCTCCCGAACTTAGTATCTGGGACTATTTCATAGCAAAGGTAATTTTTACTGTTGTAAAATATAAACTGTGCTCTTTCTAAGACAAGTAATAATTTAAGCAGAAACTAGGTTATATAGAGTATAACATCATAAATCTGGCATGCTCAGGATTGAGCACCTTCCAGAAATGTGAAGATTCTGGATTTTTTAAACCAGAGTGGCGGCTGGTCATGGCTTGTGGGGGGTGGGAGCAGCAGCCGGGCCCGAAGCACCGGTGGCGCAGGGTGTTGGATGGTGGCTGGATGGTGGCAGCAGCTGCTGTGTACAAGCTTCCCCTTCCACTGCCCTGGGACCAGCTGCCGCTACTCCTCAATGTAGTATATTTTTTTTAAGTGCTGGATTTTCGAGAATTCCAGTTTTTTGATATCCAGATTTATAAGGTTATACTGTGTTTCCATTTCTACTTTTAAAGCAGGGGATAAAAATCATCTATTTTTCTTACTCAGATACCCAAAATATTCTTAAAATAATGCTCACTAAATTTTTGCAAGGGTAAAAAGGGTAGTCATGGAATTGATTTAATCTCAAATACCATTTTACTGGATATGAATGATGATGTTCTGAAACGTTGCTCATTCAGATTGCAGCTGCACATGGAGGATAAAACGACACAATGTTAAAAATGTACCTTCTGTTTGAAATGAATAATTAAGCCAAAAACATTTGTGTACTGACTAGAAATCAAACTAAATTTTATAAAGTACAGTTCCTCAATTTAATTTAAAAAAGAATAGGAAGGTAAGAGATATTAGGTCCACTTATTAAAGCAGCTGGTGAGAAATTGTCTTTCAGATTCTAGCCAGCAACTAAACTTGAACTTGTAGATAGGAGAGGCCTAATTTTTCTTCCTAGATGAAGAACTTAAATTTCCATTAATAATTGTTACTGAAGAGAATATCCCTGATAGACAGCATAATTTGGGATTGGAATCAAGAAGTTCTAAGTTCTCCTGGTCTAGGATGATTTCCTGAATGGACTCATGCTAGTCTCTCTCCTCTCTCTCTCTAAAGGGAAAAGAGAGATTCAGTTATTAACTCATTATACCTCTGAAATAATTCTGCTGTTTACACAATTACTCTAAAGATCAGACCCTTCATTTTCAAAAAAGGAAAAAACTTCCTTCCCAGACTCTCTTGGTTTTCAGCTTTGGCTACTGTATCGTGCGGATCACTTCATACACAGTGGTTTTCCCTCTCAAGCCATTTAAAATAGCAGAAATCAGCCCCTTATTCTATCAGTCTGCGTGTAATCCACTCTCTGAATATCTCAACTGATATCTATTCTTCAATACATAAGCTGTGTCTACATAGCAAACTTGCCATACCTGGCAGCAATGCCCTTGAACACTTTCTACTGCACAGCATGGACTGCCCCCTCAACTAAAGCAGCCAGGCTGTGTCCATACCTCTTTATAGGTTGGCTAATAAGCATGGCGTTTACCTAATCGATACTATCACTACTTATTTGCTTTCCTGTCTTGTTAAATTGCCCTTCTATCCTCCTCTGTGATGTCTGCGCTCTTTTATGAAGTCTTCCTCAACGGTTTCCTTTATATAATTTATGAAAGGAATATCCATAATGGAATAGGAGTAAAGTAGGGGCGGGCAGTTATTTCACCTGGAGGGCCACTTAACAATTCTTGATGAGCTGCCGAGGGCCACAAGGGTAGCCCCAACCCTTGCCCCACCCCCTGGTTGCCATCTTGAACCCAGAAATCCTACCCCCTCCCCTTGCTCCCGGAAGTATTCCTTTTAGCTAGGGGATATGCCATCTTGGAACAAGAAAAAAGACTAATTATATTCTAAAAATCAAACATACGTTAATTTGATTTCAAAAAACAATTTTGTCCTGATCTGTATGCGTTTGTGTAGTGTACATAGAGATGATTGCATAATAGCTTAAAATGAAGTCTTATTTTTGTATATTGGTGGGGAGTATGGCTGGATGGGTACAGGGTTTATGGCGGCTGTACTGATTCCAAAATGATTATTTTAATAAAGAATATATTTCAAACTGTTGTAATGACTGATTTGATATGATATGACAAGATTGTGTTTAATTTTATGATGTCACTATATTTGTGTTTTAAACGAGCAAAATGCTTTTTGACAGAAATAGTTTTTCTGATTACATTCTTTCATATATATATATTTTAGCCTTTTCTTCCATCCTCACAAAGTCGAGTAGAATATGATTCAGAGGAGAGCCAAGGAAGTGATGATGATGAGGAGGAGGATGAGGAAGATGTTTTTGCATCAGACTCACAACTTCAGGAGCATTCTAATTCAAATTCATACAGGTATAAAAGGCTTAATTTTAATATTTTTTTTCTGATGCTATTGACAGCGAGTACATTTCTAGGTACTTTATGGATGAGAAAATATGGGAGTTACTCAAGAAATCTGTTTCTTAGGAATGTTTATAGAATGCCTAGTTTTAAATAAACAACAAGCATAATATTTTGATGGTTTCTTTCTTTCTTTCTTACGTGGAAACAAGAAACCTAACCTAAATTCTTGCTGGTGCAACTGGAAATATCATTACATTCAAGATTATATCTACAATAAAACGACATGCACATTTTTACCTGACAAGTGACTTGAGTTTCCTGAACTAAAAAAAAATCAATTTTGTAACAGCAGCAATATTTTATTACAATTCAAATGTGGGTAAATGGAATCCTTCCCATTAGCTTACCAAGATTAGCAACATATATAACCAGTATGTTTTAATTTCTTATTGTTTTCTGATCCTTACCTTTTATTTCAGTTATTTGTATGTAAATATTTTTTATTTCAACCTGTAACTTCTAACTTACAGGTGTAGAAGATAAAAAGAAACTAATACTTTGATAAAAATATAAGTTATAAAAAAAAAAAGTCTTACGCAAATTCTTTCTTTTTTTCTTTTTTTCTTTTTTTCTCCTCCTTCTCCTTCTCCTTCTCCTTCTTCTTCATCATCTTCATCATCATCATGCCTTGGCAATCAAGGTATCCTTAACGTTACAATATAATTAGAGCAGGAGTATCAGAGGTACAGCTTTCAGACTAGAACTGTGGAACCTTAGGATCTGGCCTGCAGTTGTTAGACCATCACTGCTTATTGCATGTAGTACATGCTAGCCCTGGCATATGGAGCTGGTCTGTCAGGTGCTGCACATGGCACCCATGCCAGACCTACCCATGACCATCCCTGTGTGCTGGAGCCAGCGCACAGGACCAGTCTGGTGTTGGCACTGCGTCAGCTCATGCCCCCGGCTGTCTCTGTGTGCTTTGTGCAGTGCAAGCCCCGGTCTGGCAATGGCATGTGTTATATGCAGGACATGGGGATGGATTCAGTGCTCTTCCTGTATGTGGCGTGAGGAGCCGATCCAGGCCACGTGCACCCTGCCAAATCAGCCCTACACTCTGGCTCTGGGGCCAGCACCTCATGTGCGCCTTTTGCTGGCTTCCTGCACAAGCCTTGCACTGGTGTCGGCACGCACTATATCAGCTCTCTGTCAGATCAGCCCTGTGCCCTGGTGTATGGGTCCAGACTAGCCTGCACCATGCCTCTCATCTGGCCAGTGGGGCCATTTTTGGGGTTAAATCTAGAAATAGTCCTATCTTGACTACATAGAAGAGTCGAGCTTTTTTTAAGAAAGATTATAATATGAGATCATAATGACTTATTATATTTTTGTAGTTGGTCACTGATGAGATTGACTATGATTCAGATGGTGCTTCATAATTTGAAGACTTTCTATCCCTTGGCTGGACATGATCTTTCAGGTAATCTAGCAGCATAATTAACTTTTTTCAATTGCTTTGCCTCACTTTATCCTGACACTGTTTTATTTTTAGAGAGATTGGTACACTGTAAAATACCATTCCGCAGTTAGTTTATTTTGATATTAGAGACTACAAACATTAACCTGATTATTTGGGGATATTTTTGAATGTTCTGTTGAGTTTTTTGTCTACCTTGTAATCACTTATGGCTGTCAGTAACATGTCTTACTGGCTATTTTAGTATTTTTACTGATTAATTAATCCTGTACTTATTTTGTTATTCATAATACATCATTTCTACTATTGTTTTACTTCTCTGTTCGTCTTTACGTCTGTTCTAAATATCCTGGTTCCTTTTCCACATCACAGGCTGCTATAAAGCAATACAGGGTAATTAATCTCTTTACATTTCAATCTCTTCTTCCATCTTTTTAAGTTAATTTAGAAAATGCTTCATTGCAATATAGATTTTTAGTGGAGGAATTCACACTAAGATGCCAATATAATTTAAATTTCTTTGCTTTGTCCTTTTAGAACTTCCAGTTAGCTCCCCGCTGTGTCACGCAGTCCTAAAGACACTTCAGCGCTGGGAGCAAGTTCTTCTCCGACGGCTTGAGTTATACGGTGGCCCCCCTCAAAATTTTATTTCAGTTCATGCACCTGAGGAAGCATTATCTGCAGGTCCTGCACTCCTTCGCCACAAGGTTTTGCTTGAACCTACAAACACTCCTTTCAGGTGTGCATGCAATTTATATACTTTTTTTTATAATCATTCTAATAGTCATTCATTACCTTTCCTTCATAAGGCAAATGATGGGCCTTTTAGATGTTTTCAGAAATACATGTTTGTATGTATGGTTACTATAACGTTAAGTGAAGATGCCCAATTAGAACCATATCCAGCCCATTTGGATGTGCAAACGCTTGATTTTCTTTTATAGCTGAATGCTCAAATCATATGCATAGTTAAACATGTATATGCATGCTTCTGAGTCTGGCTCTGATGTGAAGATATCAGCTGCAGAGAAAGCAGTCAGATTTGGTGGTCGTCAAACTCTGATGTCAAAAACTCATCTCACTACTACTGCTTCTATGGAAGCTGTTTCATCAGTACTACAGAAGGGAGCTTTAGTCACTTTGGTGGATGACTCTGTGCGTGATGGACAGGAAGAATGTACTAAATCCTTCATCCCCATTGTGAACAGGTTCACATCAAACAGATAAGAACAAATCTAGGATAGTATCTAAAATAAATAACCCCTCCCTCCACCTGCCCCCTTTTGAATAGGTTATAAATCAAGAGAAAAAGTATCTTTCCAGCTGTTATCCATGTTGATCATGGATTTGATACTGCATCATAAAGCTAAAAATGTAGTGTCAGCAAAGTGTTTTATAGGGCAGTTTAGACTCTGTACCTCTCTTTTTTTATATCAAGTTTGTCATTAAAACAGGAAATCATGAGAAGTTGCTCTTTTAGGTCCCTATGCTAGAGTTGACTGAAACATTCTCCTTTGAAATGCAGCTCCATTTAGAGAGATTTTTAGAAGTCTAAAAATTGCTCTCTTCAAATTGGCTTTGGGTCCATTCTGTCAAATAAATCCAGAATCAATCCAGCACTCCAGAAGTTTCCTTTAGCTATTTAAAACCATCAGCACAATCTAAGGAATTTGTTTTGCACAGTATTAAATTTGGGTATTTAGTATGTTGGTCTTGTAAAAACAATAAGAATTCTGTAAAACCATTTTTTAAATTGCATAGGAATAATTAGTAGCCACTGTTTGTGTGTGGGAGTGGAAGTTCTTCCAGATTCCTTCATGGTTTTGAACTTAGCCTAGAGTTTTTAAGAATTGTGGGATATGTACAGAATAATCAGTTTCCAAAATATGGAATTCCTTTCTTTGACAGCCAAAAATAATATTTTTGTATGCTTCCCAGTGCTCAGAAGGCTCCAACACCTTGGAGAGATCTTTTGGTGGTTGTTTTTTGCTGCTTTGTATTTCCTAGGGATGAGGAAACTAACAGAAAGTGTAATCTGGCAAGGGACCAAACTTAAATTGCAGTTCTCCAATTGGCAGGGAAGGTTCATTTTTATTCAGTTTGTTTAAAATATGAACCGTTCACAAACTATATGAAAGTGCAACCTGTTCTGGTAGAGAGCAAGTTGAGATACGTCTGCTTTGAGGTTACTTTTCTGTTTCATTTTGCACTTCCCTTGGCAATCTTCAAGTACAAATAATAAGACCCGTTGATTAAAATTTAACATAACCTAAACTAGAGGAAAGGAAAGGATTTTTTTCTCTACATAGCTTCAAAACAGACTTTATACAATAATTTAAGTTTTTGTAACAAAATAATTTCCTGTATATATGCAGTGATCTGTCTGTTGTTCATATTCCAGAACAGATATCTTGGCAACTGTTTGGCCGTTTTGTTTCAGTGTTTGTCAGTATTTCATAGATTTCATAGACATTAGGGCTGGAAGGGACCTCGGAAGATCATCGAGTCCAGCCCCCTGCCCAAAGGGCAGGAAGTCAGCTGGGGTCATAGGATCCCAGCAAGATAAGCATCCAGTTTGCTCTTGAAGGTGTTCAATGTAGGCACTTGAACCACCTCCGGTGGCAGGCTGTTCCAGACCTTGGGGGCTCAGACAATAAAGAAATTCTTCCTTATGTCCAGCCTGAAACGATCTTGTAGTAGTTTATGACCATTCGACCTAGTCGTCATCCCTTGGGGCGCTCTGGTGAACAAACGTTCCCACAGATACTGGTGGTCACCCCTGATAAACTTATAGGTGGCCATCAGATCACCCCTGAGCCTGCGCTTCTCCAGGCTAAAGAGCCCCAGGGCTCTCAGCCTGTCATCGTAGGGTCTGCTTCTCTGACCTCTGATCATGTGCGTGGCTCTTCTCTGGACTGTCTCAAGCTTCTCCACATCCTTTTTGAATTGTGGAGCCCAAAACTGGATGCAGTACTCCAGCTGCGGCCTCACCAAGGCCGAGTACAAGGGGAGAATGATGTCCTGGGATTTGCTTGAGAAGCATATGGATGCAAGCCAGCGTTTTGGTCACTTTACTAGCCGCAGCATCGCACTGCAGACTCATGTTCATCTTGTGGTCAATGATGACCCCCAAGTCTCTGCTGCCGTTATTCCCAAGGACATTCGTCAAATGGGATAAAATCTATGGGCATTTGTAGATGACACATGAAAGCGGTTAAATGCCCTTTTGCACCTCTTTAATGGTGTTGCTCTTTGCACAAGTTTGCAAATTTGTCAGCATATTGCACGTTAATTCCAGCCCCTGCAGCAAATTTGCTGCATAATGTGCCTTAAATGACTTTGGGGTGCAGCAAACTGAAATACCTGTGAGGAGTTTGTTTGCTACCTTACAGCCACGGAGGGAATCACTGGGCTCCGTACAGCTCAGGAGCTGTGCAGACAGCCCTAACAGGCAGCCCCGCAGCAGCCCAGGAAGGCAGGCTGCAATGAAGGGAAAGAAAAGAAAATCAATGAGCCTGATCTTTTTCTTTTTTTTTCCCCCTTCTCTGGAGCCTGCCTGCCTGAGCTGCATGGGTGCCCGGTGCTTCCCTCTGCAGCTGCAGTGCCCCTTGGGACCGCCCAAGCTGGGTGCCTGTGGGTGGGTGCTGCCTGAGGGCTGCTGCCTTGGAGGGAAGCACCAGCCCCCCCTCCCTCCCCCTTGCAGCTCAGGCCTACTGGCAGCTCACTCTCTGCTCCCTGCTGCCAGAGAGGCAGGTAAGGACACGGATGTACATGTCACAGGGGTTTACTTTGCCTCAAATTGAAATAGTGTTTTTTAAAAACCACCGCTTCAATCTAAACCCCCATGTTATCTACAAATGCCCTATCTGACAAGAGCAAGAACTCAGCATTTTTAGGAACTTAAGAATTTAAGCTCATACTATTAAGTTTTTTTCTCCCTGTGCAGGGTTTTTGCCAGTTTCTAAAGTAACTTATTGTATAGTATAACATTCAGCACCCATGCTGCAATACAAGATTATTAAATGTAAATATTTGCGTGCTAATCTGTGACAGTGATCCATGCATGCTTCAACTCTTGATTTCCTTTTTCCATTTGTCGTAATGTTAACATTTCTTTTTCCTCACTTTATTTAGGTAGAATTTTATGTGAATTACTTTAGAACTTCATTACTAGCATGATAGCATAAACTTTTTTTTAACTTTGATCAGCAGATCTAAAAGTCATGTTGCATTGTCTGTGAAGAGACTTTGGCAGTACCTGGTTAAGCAGGAAGTAATCCAGGAAACGTTTATCCGAAATATATTTACGAAGAAAAGATGCCTCAGTGAGGTCTGTATATTATGCAAAATATGTATGTTTTAAGCCTTTATTAAGTTATGGCATCTGAATGCTTGTTTTCATAGAACAAAAACTTGTATAGGTAATATGATTGGTGTTTGAGGATGTGCCTAGATCTAAATCTGCTGTTTTAAAAAACTTTGTTGTGTTGATGTGTGAGCTTGCTGTGCATCTGCTCAAAACGAAAATAGCCAGTATCTGCCTCATGAATGACATAAAATAAACCCTTGGCTAGAATAATAGTTTGGCTCAAGCTATTGATAGAAGTTACCTTAAAAAGAGTGGCAGTTTCTGTAAAACGTTATCAATCAAAAAGATTCTGATTTGTAACATAATTAAGCAAAGCTTTAAAATTTGATTTCCCCTGACCAGCTTAGTTTGTGTGTTGTTACAGTTTTTCACTGAATTGTACCTTGTTGCATTCTAGTTTTTAAAGAAACAAAATAAATACAGCACTGCAGTGTGCCAGGGACAGCACTTGAATATCTGTACCATATCAGGCCATGGGCTAGCTGTTTTTTTTTCTTCCTTGAAATACTCAATTTTTAATAAACTGGCTAGCTGAAATTGGTGTGCAAAAATGTCTGTCCTCTACCCCATACTTGCTACTGCACTTCTCTCAGCAAAGTATGTGTAAACTTCTATAAGGGTTCTCTCTCTAGCCTAAATAAATAAAGCATTTAATCAGGTCTACCTATGCAATCATTCAGAGTACTCAATGAACATGATAGCACTAACACAGTCAAATCACATCAAACCTTAACTTAGTTATTACAGTGGTGAAATGTTGCCTAGTACAACCTCAGAACACTGCAGTGCAACAAAAGGTGGTATTCCTTCAGACAGAGAGACCCTGTAAATTAATGGTATTTTAAAGCTATTTTGTTCTTTAAGCATAAGTTAGAATAAAAATTAATGTAGGGTAGGGACTATTACATTTTTTCAATGATTAGATGTAGTTTGTTTAGTGTACAACTTTTGCTATTCTTTCTTTTCCTATCACCTTTTCCTACAATTTTCCCCATTTTTTTCAGATAATTTTTTTTAAAACCAAAATTTTAAATTAATTGAAAAACTAACCTCATATTGCTTGAAAGCATCTCAGGTCACCTTCAACTGCTAGTTAATTCCTTTATTCTCCTCCTCCTTGCTTCTTAACTCCATTTGCGTTGAATCTTATCCACAGTGTATCCTTCATGTCAGTACTTGACAAGACAGTGATGCAAGAAATGAGTAGTCCACATCATAGAAGAACTACTGACTGGGAGAAATAGGGGGAAACGATTGAATCAGAAAAAGTGTACTATGGACAGTTAACGGCAAAGTAGCAATCTAGCCAGAGCAGCAAAGAGCTAAGGGTGGGTTAACTTATCCTGTTTCTCTGCAGCTTCAGCTATACTGCTAGTTTAAAGCTGGCTTGTATACTTCTACAATACACTGTAGTCATTTCCATTGGCCAGCTGCATTAGTACTGTCTCATTCATGTGCTGTATTCTTCAACGTGCTCAGGAGATACAGTTAAGTTCAGATGTGTATGTTCGTGTGGTCATTCACTTACAACATCTTAGCTGTATTTGATTTTGTTAGGATGAAGAAAAACAATAACCCTGAAAACAGTAACCCTTGGTCAATCCAGACTTGTGATCATAAGCTGCTTTTGCTTTGTACTGAGCTGGTGATAACTATCACTCTCAAGTTATCCCCTCGAGCAAATAATTCAAGAGTAAACAACCCATTCTTCTCTGATCATGGCAATACTGGAACAAGACAGTGGAGAAAATAACTGAAAATGTTTCTTTTCCTCTCCCTTCAAGGCGTTTTTCTACCAAAAATGTTTATTTAAAGTTGATAACAACTCGTTTTTCTACAGGACAAAGGTGATACCAAATATTTCAAAAGTGCTTCTTAGTGCTTCAGAAGCAATTGCAGTGTCCACCTCAGAATAAAGCAGAGCTGCTAGCCATGTCCTTAAAGCAATAATGGCATTTTAAACTCCTGTAAACCCCACTCTTCATTATTATTAATAGACAAGTGGAGTCAATAGGGGTATCCACCAGGGTAACGATGTGGTGTAGGGTGGGTGCAAATACATGCGGCTGCTGCTGATAGCCACACATTTGTGATCACAGTGGCAACTGGAAGTCACCACTTCCACTTTGCCCAGGGTGTCTAGCCACGTTCCTGTACTACTACTGTTAATGCATTCAGAATGTCATCTGTGAGGTCCAACATTTTAAGCAAACAACTGAGAACTGAAGTTGATAAGCTATTACATAGCATAATTAAAATGATTTCTGTAGCAAACTTAAATTTAGAATAAATACTTAGCCAAATATATATTGTATGTAAACTATCTGTGCAAATCAGTGTGTTGTTTTAATTGTTGCGTGTTGGGAAAACTAACATAGGATTAAGGATTTCCACAGTGTTTTTCATGTTACATCTCATCTTCAATTTTTGTCATGTGGTTATTCTTTCTTGGTAAAGTCATTAGAGGACCACAGTGAAACCATCAAAAATTCTATGATGGAGGAGCCCATCAACAATAAGGTACATTATCATAATATTCAAATTAAATTCAACATTTTAGTCTTTCTAGAAGTAAAACTTACTGTTGACGTTCATAAAACTGATATTCACTGTTAACTCCTTTTGAAAACTTTGCTGTGTAGCAATTTAAACTGAAATCTGAGCTTCATAAGAAGTTAGAACAATAACATTGTATAGGACATTTTGTAAATCAAAACCAAACTCTAGTCTCTCATATTTGCACTGAAACGTGTTTTGTGTTAGAATGTATAATGTATACTGCTGACTAAATTGTTGTTTTTGTGGTAATTGTATAAGTAAATAATGGTTTGCATTTGTGTGTCACTTATTCAAGTGGCTTGTAAAGTCTAAAGCAGCAATGCCAGAGAAGTAAATGTCAAACTCGTTTGATTGCTAGGTCATTTGAGGCATAGAAGCTATGATTTTCCTGGTATACTTAGGTTAGCAATAGCATAACAGGGAACAATACTCAGGAGCTCTGGATGGGCTGTTACCACAGAACTGTGCTTCTCCAGACAAAACAAAATCCTGAGGACCTTGTTATATAGGAATTTTGAGCAGCTTCAGAAGCTTGTAACACCTGGATTATCTGCACATTAGCACCTGAAACTAGTTGTAAGCACTCATTATGTAGTTCAAAGATACACTACTCCAGGGTAGTATGCTCTCTGATCTGTGTCACCCAACTCATAAAAACACACCGCCCTACCCCATTGTCTTTGCTTTCCAGCTGGCCTGCATCTAGCCCACTGCCTCCCAGCACTCCAGATCACCCCTCACTAGCCCACCCTCTGTCCTCTTATGGCTGCTTGCACTGTCAGTCCTGAGGGAGTAGGCAGGGAAGGGCTAACCCAGGGGTGGACAAAATGCAGCCCGTGGACCAGATGCAGCCTGCCAGGCCATTCTATCCAGCCTGCAGAGCCCCTAAAACATTTAGAAAATTTATATTTATCTGCCCCTGGCTACCTGTCATGCAGCCCTTGATGGCTTGCCAAAACTCAGTAAGCAGCCCTCTGCCCAAAATAATTGTCCACCCCTGGGTTAACTGCTGAAACGCGCAGCATGGGCAGCCACAAGTACTTGACAGGAAGGGGTTGGCGGCGGGGTGCAGAGGGGGAAGCCTGGAACAAGGGAGGTGGGGGAATTCTAATCTTTTATTCCTCCGGGACCCCGCTGCCTTGAATATGCGACTGCTCCAAACTGTAGCATTAACGTGGATCACCATTTGAACAACTCACAGTATAACATGTTACAAGGCTCTTACACTTATCAATTCTAATCATGGTTTGATATTAAAAATTTCAGTTTTTAGTATTCATTATAGCTTCTATCTATAGCTTTAGTTTTTAGCTAGCTTTAGTCTTCAGTATTATATGAGCTTACTAATTTGAAGTACTATAATTTTCATGGGTCCTAATATTAAGTTATTCATAAAATTTTTAAACCATTTTAAATATTTACTCTGAAAACGATTCTAAACTTTTCATTTGTGTTTTTTCATCTCTCTGTACCTCAGTACGGTAGTTCTGGAATGAATCTATAGTGGAGTAGTATTACTGCATTGCATTGTTGCAGCAGAGAGCTTACTAAATTTAAGCATAATTCATATCCCAATTTTTCTGTTAGCATTCACGTTTTGAAGGATTTCATTGCCTGGTTGTGGTTTCCATTTGTTCCTGCAGGAATTGTTCAGATCTAGCATTATGGATAATACTTAAAATTTGAACAATGATTCAGTGATATCAGTACTCCCTGAAGGGGGATCATCTTTAGAGTTCTACTGTACCTTGGCATATAGCTGAGATAACATTATGCACTCAGTTTCAATGATGAAAGTTATTTAGAAAGCTAACAGATTCAGATACCACCTTTACTTGGGAGGGGGGGGGGGGGGGGGTCAAGAGAAAATGTTTTGCTGTCATACACTTAAGCTATATTATTTTGCAATAATAAAATGTGCAAGATAGTCCAGCATGCTTTTAGACTGGAAACAGATGTTGCATTCATGCCTGTTTGTCCTGGCATAGAAATACCTTGTGGATTTAGCGTGTACACATATTGCACTTCTAATCAGGATTTAGTGATGGCCCATCTCTGACCCAAATTGGGTCAGACTGGTCCACAGCCTTTAAAGGTTGCCCACCCCTGAGCTAATAGATCAAATTGAACGATACATAAGCCCTATTAAATAAAGCTTAAAAAGAGGACAGCTTGTTACACAGTACCAACACTTACATGTAAATACAGTTAAAAATACATAAAGTTGAAATAAAAGATAATCGAGAGCTTGAATATCTGAGATTAGGATAACCAAGGATGCATTGTTACTTAGGCAATTCCTATGCACTAAAAGGAAGCTAAATTGGTTAATATTTGAATGTTCTGTTGTTTCCCCAGTGATATCAATTGTTTATTCTACTAGACACATGCTACATAATAAATGCACAAGTTTTGTTTATTCGCACATGATTAAATATTTGGCTTGCATTATTCTACTGTAAAACAAATGTTGCATGTGCTTATATGTACTTACACAAGCATCTTATTTTTTCTGAATACAGATAGAAACAGATCTGGGATATCCAGGAGGTAAAGCACGAATTATTCATAAAGAGTCTGACATCATTACTGCTTTTGCAGTCAATAAAGTGAGTATAAAGAAACTGTTTCTCTAAAATTGTTCTTATTTTTTATTACACTATATTTTAGATTGTTAAATAGATACATTCTAACACAGTGAGAGTGCTACTGCAGTATTGCCAAGTCCACCATCCCAAAAATCATGAGATGAACTCTTAAAAAAATCAAGATTAGCATGTAAATTATGACATGCTATTTTTTAAGTGTGTGGGGGGTGGTATTTGTGAAGGTGTGTGGAGCTGTGAGTGTGTGTGTGTGGGGTTTGGAGCCTGGAGAGGGAGGGTTCCTGCACACCCTGGTAGGATGCACAGTACTGTGGGTCATCAGTGAGAGGCAGCAGCAGAGTTGGGGAGGCTGTGGCTTAGGAGTGAGGAGCAGACACAGACAGTACCCAGCTGGTAAGTGGATGGGAAGGGGTGGGGGATCAAGGCCCCATTGGTAAGGGAGGGAGTAGGACTGGAACAGTGGCTGGGGTGAATGGGGCTCCAGGGCTGGTACAAGTCATCCAGAGGCATGGTTGGGTCGCGCAGCTCTCCCCACAGCTGTGTGTACTCCGAGGGTATGGCTGAGCTCCCCACAGGAGCTCAGCCATGTGATGCTAGTGTGCTTCCTGCCATTGAGTGGGCAAAGGACACGCCTCATGTCCCCTGCCTGCCCGGTGGGTGGCAACGGCATCATGCAGCTGAGCTCCTGAGGCAAAGGCAGCAGGGCACAGAGTCCCAGCCTGAGACCCACCTCTGCACCGTGGGGAGCATATGCCCTCCATGCCTCCCCCAAGGGTGCACGCTACGGTGGGAAGCCACCCACCACCCCCTGCACCTCTGGATATGCCACCTGTGGGACACAGAGAACTCTGGAGCCCCATTCACCCCAGCCCATACCCCTGGGAGCCACGCGTTAGCCATGTTGTGTGTCCCCTGCCCACAGCACAGGTAGCCCACCTCTGCCCCTAACACAAATCCAGGGGGCACGTGCCCCCCTGCCTCCCCAAGGGTTGAACCCCCACCTTGCTCTGGATGAGCTGCCTGCTGCACAACCTGCCCCATTCACCCCAGCCTCTGCCCCACTTCCTCCCTCACCGTGGGGGCCTTGATTTGCTCTTCTCCTCCCCCCCACCCCTTTCCCCCCCCCCCATCCCATTCTTCTCCACAGAATTACCAGCTAGGCTCTCTCTACATGTGCTGGAAGAAAAATCCTGAGATCTGAGGGTTGTATCCTGAGATCGCGAGTTAGGGTTAATTTGATTTGGAAATCGAGTCTTGTGACTGTTTCATGAGAGTTGGCTTTACTGCTACTGCTTGCCTGCAGAATGGCTCAGATTCCTTTGTCCAGGTTCACAACAATCATGCTATAGAAAATCAAAACTGCACAGTGTTTTGCCTTCCCCAAGTTTTTCCTCCTACCTTATCTTCCATTGAGCAGTAGACAGAGTAAAGAAGGGGCAATTGTACTTTGCCACCTTTCCTTAACAGAAATATACAGGTACTCCTCATTTAACATCATCCTGGTTAATGTTGTTTCATTATTACATTGTTGATCTATTAGAGAATGTACTCATTTAAAGTCGTGCCATGTTCAGTTATAACATTGTTTGGTCACCGCCTGCTAGTAGGAAACTACTGTGACATAATTGGATTCACTTAACATTGTTTCACTTAAGTTGCATTTTTCAAGACATTAATGTACACCTCAGGCAAGGAGAAGCATGGAAGAGTTGGCAGTAGGGGAAAGCATCTTTCTCCTGTGTTTCTTTTCTTGGTCAGACCATTTAACTTTTACGTAGAATGGAGAGAGAGAGAGGGGAAAGATAAGGTAGCAGTCTGAGAGAACTTCCCTACCTACACATGTCCATAAGGTGTTTGGGTACTAAAATTGTAAAATAAGAATGTATGTAGTAATCTATAAGCAAGCTATATGATCCTCCCAACAAGAGACAGCCTGGGCCTCCTGAGGGAGAAGGCTTACAATTTTAATAATGTAAATATGTTACCATCCTAGACGGTCAGACACTGACTTTCAAATGTATCTCAACTTCACCCTCTCTAACTTCATCTTCTTTGTATGCAGTCATAGGCACCTGCCTGATTTACAGGCACATGTTTGCCCTTGCGGATCAGCTAGCTAGTGGTCTGCAAACAAGTGCCAGCAAAAGAATAATTCCAGTTGAAACAGTGAATCCCCAGAGAGAGCCTTTAACATTCTTTGTTTTGTAACTTTTTCAGGCAAATCGGAACTGCATTGCCATAGCTTCCAGCCACGACATTCAAGAACTAGATGTTTCTGGGATTCTAGCTACACAAATCTATACGTGGGTTGACGATGAAATAGAAACTGAAACTAAAGGGTATGTTTATTATATAAATAATTTTATCAGCTTTGGCAATTTTGGGGTATGTCAGTTGCACTGAATGTGGATTAATCAATGATATTATTTAAAGAACCTGTCTAATTATCACTCTGCTTGCAAATGTTACATTTATAGGTCTGATGACTTTTTGGTTGTACATGCTCGTGATGATCTGTCAACTGTTCAGGGTACTACACCTTATACTCACAGCAATCCTGGCACCCCTATAAACATGCCTTGGCTTGGTAGTACGCAGACTGGTAGAGGTGCATCTGTGGTAAGTTAATTGTGGAAGAAGCTTTTAATAGACCTACATTTTGCATGCCTTTCATAATTACCAGTTAGGCTTCCATATTGGCGTGTAAAGAGGCATAGTTCTTATGTGCCATAACAGTGGAAGCTGTAATTTCCTATTCAAGGAAGTGGTGTAAACTGCTATGCATTGTTACCAAATTTGCCCATTACTCTGGGGTGTGCTCATTTATTAGGGATAGTTTCTAGGGTCTTGGTGATTCTGTCAATGTGCTGCTTGTGTTACTATATGGAGCTGTATTTCTCCCTTCTGCAAGCCCTCACCCCCAGTGGAGCTATCTTGCAGGACTCAATCTCAATGGGACTGGGTTCCTCCAGTCACCAAATCAGTCATACACACAAACGCACACAAATTAACGTGACACGCCTGACCTGGCCGGGCTGATCAGCATGGACAGGCTGACACCCTCATATGCCAAGAATCAGTTCATAAGAGCAACAATAAAATGCAGTCAGACACAAGCACACAGGTAAACAGAATCCCTCTGAATCTGGCTGGGTGTCCAGCTGACACCCTCATGGGCCAGCATTCAGTTCATAAGGGCACATCTGAGTCAAACTGGGTCAATCAGCCTGTACAAGCTGATCCCCTTATGTGTTTCAAACTCAGCACGTCCCAATCTTTGGCCTCTTGATGAGCAGACCCCACAATATTTTTGGGCTTCACAGGGATCTTTAGCTTAGGTAAAAGAAGCGTTGCTGCAGAGCATGGGAGGAAAGAGAAGCAGAGAAGGAAAAATATACCCAATTATTACCAGTTTGACTATAAAAGTTATTTATTGCTAAGCATATGAAATATATAATAGTACTAGTAGTAATAGCCATGCAAAAGAAAAACAAACACAAACAATGACAATACTACCCTGGTTTCACTAAGTATTTGGGGAAACTTAGCTCAAGCTTAACTGATACAGTTCAGGTTCAGAAGGTTATGCCTAGAGAGGAGAGAGAGAGAGCGAGCGAGCGCTGGGGTCTCACCTAATCCAAGGTACTCGGGCTGCAAAGCTGACAGGCACAGGTCGTAGCACAATCCTTGGAGAGAGATGATCTGTTTTTCCAGCGTCCCAAGAACAACAGGGAATGGTGTCAGCACAGGAGCTTTCTTCTTCTTTCTTCTCCTTCTTTCCTCCTGCTTCTTCTTCTTCTTGAAGCACACACTTTTTACAGATTTTTATACCCTCAGTTCAGCTGCTTTGAAGCACCCTCAGTAGTGTAAATCATTGTCTTTTCTATTGACAAGGGGTTATCTGGTTTGGAACATCTCAAGAAACTGATTGATAATCAGGAAACACTTAAGATTAGGGAGTAACCCAAATACTTGGGAGCCATCTTGAGATTCCTATGGATGGGAGATATACTGATGGGATATCTCATGGTTTCTTCAGGAACAATAGATAGCTTGCAGCATCAGGATTTTGGATTTTTACTTGTTGTGCACAAGCCTCAGCTTAGCATGACTTTTCCAGATTTTACTATAGTCTTTTAACAGACTTAAAGCAATTATTGGGGTGCTCATAACCTTTTGTGGAGAGGACTCCCACCAGTTGTCTTGGGAAAAGTATGACAACACCTGTGATTAGGGTTCCAACGGGCTGGACGTTGTGATGAACCCTTAACCATTGTTCAAATGTTGCCCATACCCCCTCGGACTCAGTCTCTTGCCTCAGCATTCCCTAACCCAGCAACCGAGTTTTAGTCAATCAAGTTTAAATAGGCCTCCCATAGTGGGACCGGGGAATTTATGGCCCGAGATGCCTATTAAATTTAGAGGTGTGTGTGTGTCTGGGGGGGGGAGTCCTTAGCAAATCCAGATTAGAACTGGTCTGATAAATGCTGAGCTGGGTGTGTGTGAACATGGGTTGATTAACATTTGAAGCACAGATTCCCCATCATGCAGTGCTCCCCTGCTTCTCTGGTCCCAGAATTCACTGCAGTCTCTGCTTCAGGCTTTCTGTTCTCCATCTCTCATGTAAATGAATGGTCATCTGGTTCCCATCTCGGATGCAAATGAGACCTAGGGCAGTTGGTTCACTCTTGTCACCCTTATCTGGAGGGTCTTAGGTGTGTCTCTCACTGCATCTAATCAGTTTCGTTTAGGTAGAGGAGGGGAGGGAGGGGGGGTGAGTCCTTTGTGAAGTCAAACAGACTGCATCCTGTGCCAGGGTTGCCCAAGAATACAGAGCTGAGGTGTAACAGCATTGCTCATCCTTTTCCTCAAAATTCATGGATTAAGGTACTACACTGAATTTCAGATGCACTAATCAAAAGATGTCTGTCTTCAGTAAATTAAATGGGTTAAGTAACCTAGAGAAAGGTAGTTAGGAGTGTTATCAAATGGGCATTCCATCACTGACATCAGCATGGCCATTCTTACGCGACAAAACTTTGAAAATGACCAGGAGATTGCAGAACAAGTTATCTACAGACTGTATTGGGTTAAGTATGTTCTAAACTGAGGCTCTGGATTTTTATCCCAATTCCTGAGAGAGCTTTTATAAGCCCTATGTCCAGGGTGAATTTGATTTAAATCAAATAGATTTAAATCATGTTTTAAATCACTAGTTAGGAAGCCTCGATGTAATACTTGTTTTCTACACAAAGTGCATTCTTGTTTGATATCCCTTATTCATTTAACTTCTTGAAACTTTGCACTTTTAGAGAAAGGTAAGGGCTTGACTCTGTGTACACACACTTGCAGAGAGACAATAGAGTTCATGGGTAGGTAATCAGGTCTGTTCTCTCTCCTCTCCATATGGTTCTGTTAACAAGGATATTCTCTGGAGATACAAATCCACAGTTTGGGAACTGAAACTAAGCATCACAGACATGCTTAAATGGGATCTTGTTGACTGAGCACTGAGTCCCATGGGGTAGAGTGGTTTTCTTTAATCTTTTACTAATCTATAGAGGAGCCTCTGGGAGCCACATAAGACTGGGCCCTAATATAGTCCATGGCCTATTGTGACCGATTTATAGAATTCTTCTAAAAAGGTTACATGAATACATTGTCTCAAGTAGTATACAATTAGAAGTTATAATCCCTATTCCATGATGATATCTTTGAGCTTTAACATTTCTTAAATTAAAACTATCTTTATATAAGTTTATTTTTTTTAAAATCCTTACCAAAAAATAAAAAAAGTGATTAAATAAAAAAGTCTGATTTAAATTTTTAAAATCCAGGGGGGGTTTTGTGTTTTGTTTTTTTTTAAATCATTGATTGTTATCCACCCTGCCTGTGTCCCTCGATTGGTTAATGGCTTGGTTATCTCTCCCCTACCCACTTTGCCTCTCAGGGGTGCCTATACCTTTTTCCTCTCCCTTTCTCTACACTTTGTGTTCTGATCAGTGCTTTCTATTTAGCAGCTCTGCTTCCTGCAGTCTCTTCACAGCATCTGATGAAGTAAGCACTCTGCTTATGAAATCTTCTGCTACACACCTCTGGTTTAGTTGCTGTATAAGGGGTCAGTTAACCCTACCATCTGCTTAAGTAACTAGTCAGAGTAAAAAGAGACTTGAACAAAAATTTGGGGTTAAAAAAAACCTAGATTCAGGTAAAAAACTTAAATTGCTCTCATGATGAGCTAAATCCAAATGCCGAACCTGAGCACCCAGAAAGAAGTATATGTTTATGAATTGACACTCACAACTCAGAAGTGTTAGCATCCAGAATTGTGAGGTAGCTTGTTGCTGTTTGTATCAGGACTTCAGATTGATGCCTGGGGCTTGATAAACTCTACACTCTAGGCTGACCATTTTTATTTGGGGGGGTGTAAAGTATCTAAATATTAACTCAGTCTACTACAGAATACTTTAGTATACAGCCGCTTTAGTATATGGTATGAGTGTGATTCTGTAGCATTCATTTCAGTCAGTGCAGGAGTGGTATTGGTGAGCTCTAAAAGTAGTTCCATCTGGTCCATTTCAATTAGCAGGACACAGGACAGTGGGTGAATTAAACCGTGGAGAAAACATGCGTTCTAGGAGTTATAAGCAAAATGTTGAACTAAATGCCATGTTATATTGGTATGGCTACGTTTATTTCTTAAAATTTTAGGCAATCTTGTTCTGTATAAATTGTTCTTCCTATTTGTTGTCAGTTGCTGAGCTACTTTCCTAACCCCTATCTTTTTTAGGGTTATAAAAACAATATTGAATAGTTCACCTAGAAGCTCCCTGGTTTGTATCTTGGTAACTTGAATCCATCCGGCTGCTTGGTTTCCATGAAATAGTTAAGGTCAAAACACGCAACTAAAGCATGCAAGTATCCATATTGCAAAATCTTCCACTAGAGTAGAATGAAAAGCTTTCACCGAAATATTTGCCTTCACAGGGTGTTTGTTACTTGGAATTCAGAAGGGCATGTGTCTGGGTACATCCTGAGTATCACTTATAGGTGTCACAATCCTTGGCAGTTTGGCAATATCTCTTTCTTTCAAAAGCCAAAATTTTGCTCAGGTGTATTTGAGCCCTAGGAATTAAGGAAATTCTAGCAGAGGTGATGTAGTACTGTTTAGAGATTTGTGTCCACCATCAAAGGTAGGGAACTTGTCCTTCCTTTCCTTAACAGAAGGCTCCCAGGAGACTGTAAATGTAAAGCTAAATCAAGCATTTTCTTCCAAGTCCACAAGAAACACAGAAAAGGACTTAAACAAGCATGAGAAACAAATCTATTGTTAGTTTATTTAACTAACTTATTAACTGCTACCACTAGTCACCAGCACAAGAATTGAGAGAGACGTTTTATGGTTTAAGGTTTTTTATTTCTCTTACTGTAACTCTGGCATCTTCCTGCAGCTATTAAAACAAAAAAAACAAAAAACCTGAACAAAGAAAACTAAACTTGTGTTGGAAGAACAGTATTACTATATAAATGAAGCAGTCGGAATAATCATAGTATAACATTTAATTGCGCTGGACTTACAAATGTCCATCTGTTCCTTCCTTGTCTCCCTTTCGTTTTAAATGTGTTGTTAACCTAGATACCTTAAATTTGAAATAGAATATAGGATGTGGCAAATTAAAGCCTGTATGGGTGTTGTACTAATACTGACCAGAAGAGAGAATCATAAAAATGCTGTCTGAATTAAAAAAAGTGCCTAGCATTTTTTTTAAGTAACTTTAAGGTATATTTCTACCGTCTTTACCACTAAAGGCAGTGCTGTGGTGAAACCTGTTCTCTTGCTTTGCAGAAGTACTATGGCCATGATAGTGCAGTGCTGTGGTTGGGATAATTAGCTTGGGTGCAGCACCATATGACCATAACTGAAAATATTGTGGCCAGGGAGGTAGAGGGACCTTCAGGAGAATGCTGCCTGACGTGGTAAATTAATGGTGGAACTGTGTCCCCTAAGTGAAAAAAATAGTCTTTGGTATTTGGAGCGTGAAAATGTTACACAAGTTGAATAATTATTCTCTAATGAATAGTGACCAAATATTCTTCCAGGTAGTAATGTGTAGTTGGGAGGTTGAATGATTTTTTTTTTTTTTTCTTGCATAGAGAGTTTAAAAAGCCTGTTTAAAAACTAGCTTGACTGTCACCTCTGCTATTTTAAAAGTTTAAAGTCTGTATTTGGGGAAGAGGGGGATAATTCTCAAAGTGGGCTTAATGTCCACAGTACCTTGTGTGGAAACTCATCTCATTTTTTTACATAACCAGCTTTGACTGATCTCTTAAGCTTCCTACCTAATAACTTATGGTGGAGTACTTACATTGTTTGGTTTTTAATCCTCAAGACAGTGCTATCACCTTTCTTGGGTACAGTTATCAAGATGGGGGTGCACAATTTCCAGCAGAACCTGCCTAACTAATATTTTGGTTCCCTATCAGTCAGGTGTTAGGCCTCTTGTTATACAAAGATAGCTCACAATACGGTGCACGCGAGTCAGATGCTTATGGTATTTTATTGAACTATTTGTATTGCAGTTTGATTATCTGCTAATACACTTTTGCTGAGTCTGGGTTTATTCATACTACCTCAGTAATGACCCAAAGAGTAGTCCTTCCTTTCTTGCCTTTCCTATTCACCATCTATGTAGGGCCATTAGCATCAGATGACATCTTAGACATGTGAACCTTAAATCTCAAATACATGTGTTGAATCTGAAATGAAGTTAAGAGCTGGATAAGAAGTTGCTAACACAGGTTCAGTCTCGATCCAGGTGGAATACTGCAGTTATACAGGTTGTCATGGGGATGCAGTTTTCATAGTTGGCATTTTGGAGGATTATTTGCTTTTGGCAATACTTCCTTCCATCCAACTGATCAGACAATGAGTATTTCTTTATATTGTTCGTTTTCATCCTTCATGGGCGAAGACAACTGCATCCAGGGAGGGGAGGGAAGAAGAGAGAAAAGTGGGAAAGAAAAAGGGAAGGAGAAAAGAGAGAGGGAGAAAGAAGAGAGAGAAGAAAAAAAGGAAAGGGAAAAGAACAAATGGGGGGAGGAGGCTAGGTCATGTGAGTATGTAGGTGACGTTTAAGTCCGATATTTGCTTTGAACAATCTGCTGCAGCAGGGGCAGGAGAGCAGTGAGGACAGGAGGTTTTCATTTTTTTGGTTGAGTTTCTTCATTGCTTCTGCCGTGTTGCTGTTCAAAGGCCAATGCTCCATTCTGGATTTGGGAACTCAAGGATGGACGGTTGTGAGCAATTTGCTTCCACGACTCTGGGTCGATACCGAAACTCTTTGGTGCCTTGTACCACTTGTTTGGTGTGCCATGAAAGCGTACTCCATTTGACAGTTTGCCATAGAAGACTTTCTTTGGTAGGCGAGTGCCAAGTTTTC
Organism: Alligator mississippiensis; assembly: GCF_030867095.1. NCBI lineage: Eukaryota > Metazoa > Chordata > Crocodylia > Alligatoridae > Alligator > Alligator mississippiensis. The sequence continues at coordinate 222,422,834 of NC_081826.1, read as the reverse complement.
TTGAGAGATGGTCAGCCCATCTTAGCGCTGTGCCAGTTTCAGCAAGCTGTGAATACTGGGGTCTTCTGAGCACCTGCGGCACAAGATCGCTATATTGTAGGCCTGCTGTAATAACGTAAGTCCTATTGCTTATCTGAAAGATAATTAGTTGGAGCCACTTCAGGTGGCACGAGAAGCACCAAAATAGATCTGCATCTTCCAGCCCATCTGCATAGACTTGAGATGAGCTGTTCTTTTAGGCTTTCATGTCTTCAAGTAGCTTGAAGAACGTTGGTAGATTAAGCTGGATATATAAAACATTAAGGATAAGAGTTGAGAATGGTAATTGAGTGCATGTAGAGGGGCATATGGAGATATGGTTTACAAGCATGGTTAAAAAACCCAAGCATGGATGCAAGGATGGTGTTTACTTGCCCTTTTTCCATACTGTTTGTGTGAGCACAATCAATCCAAGGTTTTTCTAAGAAGTTTTTTGGGAGGAAGAACACCTTCTCCAACCCTTTTTTCACAAAGTGAAATAAGTCAGTGGTATAGATATTTGGTCTCTGATCAGGTGCGCTATTTCACAATCCACACAACATCATGGTTTGATGGCTTCTTACTTATTGTAACATAGTATCTATTATTGCTATGTGCCTTTTCCTGCCTCTTCAGACCACTTTCATTCTCCTGATTTCTTGCTAGCCTTCTTTCTCATGTAATAAGCAGTAGATGGAGTTAATTCATTCTTCCAGTATTTTTTTTTCCTCCTTCTGCTTTCTCAACTTTTACTACCTCACTCTGTGTAAAATTTCTCACTTGTTTCTTTGCCTGTCTTCATTACTTTAAAAACACACAGCATGGTGAAAGTAATGGAACCTTCTAAGGTAATATCAAGAAACAAATTAATTTTAGAGACTGTAAAACCTGTTTTTAGCTTTTCTTCTTTCTCCTTTCCATTAAGCTAATACTTGGTGCACGAGTGAGAAACTACACGTTCTTTAGGGAGGAGCCTGTCTATGTTTTCATCTGTGTCTGTACCACTGTTTGGCACCATATTTCTATCCTCACAATAAAGCAGATAGCAATATGCTACCAACGGCAGGGGTCACATGGTATGGTTCCAGCTTACAGTCAAGATTCTACCTGTGAAGCCAAGGTCTTGGTAACAGATCCATAGTGGCAGGAATAAAGCAGGAGCGAATAGGTCTGAAGTGCAGTGGCAGCAGAGGGATTTGTGAGTGCAGAGTGGCCTGCCTCTGAACCAAACTCTGTTACTTCGGCCCACTGCTGCTAGAAGGTTAGCGACACCTGACCTAGGGGGTTTATGGTTAGCTTAGTGGAAGCATCTGTGGCAGTGCATCGACTTGTCTTGTAAGCAGGTGTAACTACAAGTTACACTGGTATTTAGCACACCTTGCTGATTGTCAGATTTCAGGTCCTGTGTTATTACCTTCAGTCTTTTATGGAGTAGGCCCAAAGGATCTAAGCAGGTGCCTCTCCTCACTCATTTTCCCACCCGCCCATTATAATCCGTAAGAATTTTGAGACCACAGAATCCCAACTGTCAGCAGCTTTTAAAATGACGTACCTTCACATATATTGCCTTTTGGGGCCGTGAAGCAACATGTTAGAGAACTTGCACCGAAAGCCTTATAACGTTTGTACTATTCTGCAACTGTTTAGACTTGTTTCCCAACTCTAGTTCCAAAAAGTCTTCCAGCATAGCTTAACACTTGATGATAAGTTCCACTGAAACATTTAATGTAGAACAGTTGTCCTGTAAATAATTGCTAAAAAAAGAAAGTTAAAGAGTACTTCTTCCTAGAATTGAATGTACTTTGTATTATGTATGCACCATGCTGAACAGGGAAATAATAAATGTCACAGGGGCAGAACTTGTGCAAGATTCTCAACTTCTGTCTTCTGGTATTTGAGGAATATTTCTCTGCCGCTGACCTCTGAAATAAGCAAACTGACGACTAATTTATTCTGATGGTGGAATAGAAAGTATAGTTGGTAGTCCAGTTGCAGAATAACATATCTCTTTTTCATTTTAGCTTAATGAAATGTCAGTATGTATGATTTCTCAAGTCCTTGTGTAGATTTTATTTTACAGACTTTTCCATTAACTTGACAAAGAAAAGGGATGGGAACTTTCTTTTGGACCTTCTCTACCTAAAAGTTTAAACAATATTGATGGAAGTACACTGACTTCTTTCAGTCTCTAACAACTTATTCCTAGTAACTTAAATGAGGTGTATTGATTTTCTTTCCATTATCCTACCAAGAATAGATCCTTTTCTATCATTTAAAATTTGCCACTCATGTTCCCTGCAGAAACTGAACTTATTTGGAGGCACAAGTATTTTTCTTTTCTTCTTTTTTGTATTGTTGCTTTATTCAGAAACACATCTGTCCTGGGTAAATATGAAGCTGCTCAGCTACCAACACTGAAAACTTATCCTGTAATAAACTTGATCTTAGCCTACAAGAGCCTACTTGCGTAACTAAAAAGATGCCAGTCTGCTTCATAATCTAGTCAGCTAGGGAGCAGGTCACTCCATTGAGTAAAAAAGATGGCTTTAATGCCCAGAAGAGCTATGTATTAGAGATCTTCCTAATAGCTTAGGTGAGAGATAAGCTTATTTCATAATGCTAAATAAAGATGACTCATTATACACTGCCTTTTAATTTGTATATCTCACTAGTAAAGAAGGGTAGTGTGTTATGTTACATGCAAATTATTTTTGCTCTAAGGAATAAGTAATGATAGGGTATTCTACAGAGTTACGAAAGAAGGTTTGAAAAATTTCCCCTCGTTGACTCTTGATAGTGTAGAATTAGTAATTCATCCTGATGACTGCAGATGTCTAAGCAACAGACTTTCTGCAGAACTTAATCTGTCTCGCTTTCAGAAAGCTTTCTGGTTAGAAAGGTAATATTCAGAATATGAACTAATGTACTCTCATTTCTTGAGCACACAAGTAGACAGTTCTGTCTGTTGTGCTTGCCAATTTATGGCAGTGTAGTGTAGTTAACGAGGCACTGAGGAGCAGCCTTGTTGAGACTTCTCCACAAACAGCAGGACAGCTCTGGGGATTAGAGACAGTAAATAAGTAAAGAAAATGGAGCCTTAGATTTGACATCTTTTACTAATCAGAATGTGTTAATTGATGGATCCTGTGTTCCCTTCTCCCTTAAGAGGGTAGTATGGTGAAACTGGGCTTCTAACCAGGGTGTTCTTCTTGGACTTGACTTGGTCATGGTCTGCTGCCCCACTTTGCTGACATATTTCTGGCTAGTGCCTGTTAATATTTTTCAAGCCATAGGTGCATATTATCCCTGTGACAATTTAGTATTTTAGCAGTGTACTTTTGGGGGGGAGCCTTTGGGATTTAGAATAAAGCCATTATTGCAAGTCTCTGGGATTTTTACTTCTGAATTCAGTAGCTGCTTTTGAACATCTTTGGTTTTTTGGGAGTAAGCTATATTACTAGTTTACTAGTGGATGGCCATAAATCATGCTAATTCTTTCTCAGCCAATGATTATAAATTAGATAGAAATAAAAAACAAGTATTCCCTCCTATTTATTTTTGTTAAAGCTTCTGTTTACCTCTCTTTTACATGCTTCTGCTTCTGCCTCTCTTTTGCTTATCTTACAATATTCAGGAATATTCCAATAAATTTAATGGAATCAGAAAGGAATTGGCAAGAAAAGAGGTAAGATTGCAGTCTAAGGAGTGTTTATACCTAGAGCCGTAAAACTATGAAGCAAAAAGCTTTACATGTATCTGGGTTAATAAAAATTTTGTAATATTTTAATATATATCAGTATTGGGAGAAACTTCAGCTTCCATTGACTTAAATGACTATTTCTAAAAAAAAAAAAAAAAAAAAAGTCCTTTTGCTTTCAATAGGAATTTCTAAAGAGAAACCTATTTCCCATCACTAATTACTATAGTCCAGTAAGTGTTTTGTTAGTTATGTAATTCAACTATCTAATTATCTGTCTTGAACAGATGCTCAAGAAGGCTATTAATAATGTCAGAAGAATGGCTTCCCACCCAACTCTACCATATTGTAAGTTTACTGTATTAACCAGCACTGTCTTAATGTACTGTATTTGTTATACATGTATACATTGTATGAATTACTCATTTATACAAGCACAGCAGCATATTTAAACCTTTTAGAAGAGAAGAAGAAAAATGGGGGAGGGGGTATAATGCTGATGTCACCTAATAAATCGCTTTGTGTTTTGCTATGACTTGACCATTTAAACAATTCTAAGAGGCGGCAATGTGTTGACACATCTCTAACAGGAGATGTGTTGACAGTGGAATTTAACTAGACTTGAATACTGGGGACTGAAGCACCATTAATTAAGCATTATTGTGCTGCTGCTAAAAGTCTGTCAGACAAGGTTCTTTGGGTAGATGTGATATCTTTTATTAGACCAACTAAATAGTTGGAAATAAGATTGTTCTTTGGGTGATTTGCAAGCTTGTTTTTGCACAAACACCCCTCTTGAGGCATATGGTGACTCATTCTTTTCCTGAATGAAGCCTGCATTTTTTCTGTTCAACTAGTAGAGCATTTATCAAAAAGGTTATTTAATTAACTTCTTCCTATTACAGACCTGACAGGCGCTCAGGATGGTAGCGTGAGAATGTTTGAATGGGGCCATGCACAACAAATTACATGTTTCCGCTCTGGTGGCAATTCAAGGGTAACACGGATGAGATTTAATCATCAGGGAAATAAGGTAATGTACAAAATTACTCTCTACTCACCTTATGCATTATCATTTGGTAGTCCCTGTGTTCCCCCTGTAAATCCAGAAGAGTTATTCTGTGTTGGTTTGCTGTTTATAATTATAACAATATTATAGTGTTGTGAATGGAGTAGCATGACTCTTTTGAAAGGCTTTCCTTCTCTGCTGAATATTTGCTTTTTAGGCATTTAAAAAATGAATGCCAACAGCATAGCTGAAGTGTAAGTTAAAACAGATTTTTTTAAACCCTTTGCTTGTGGTGTATTAGAACTTTTTGGCAGGAACAGTATCTACTTGAAAATTCAAACTAGTAAAACTAAACGCAAGTTTTATATACCATTGTATATTAAGAGGTAGGTACTTGTGTATTAAGAATATCAGACTATTTAAAATATCTGTAGTCTGGACACTACTGTTCCAAACCAGTGTTCTTGGAGGGTTGCTGATTTAGTAATAGCCTTCATTAAATCTAAGACTAGTTAAAAAAACAAAAACAAACAAACAACCCCCCAAAACAAACCCAGAAACAAAAAGCCCCTGCTAAATACCAGAAGGTACCAAAACTTCCATTTTCCTTAACTTTAGCCATTCCTTCTCCACTGTAATGTCCAGCTGTAGAAATAATATGTACAGTGAAATTTTACTATTCCTAGCACAGTAGTACAGTAAGCTGATAAGTTGCCTTGAAGCCATATAATATTGGGAAGTGGTCTTGGAGCAGTTACTTTCCAGAATTAAATTAGGCACACAGTAATTAGTGCATTAGGAGAAATGAAATTGGTGGTGGTAGAATTTATCTTTTATCTTAAATATAATAACATACAAAGTTTTATGTATTGATATAGTGCGCTATTGTGTATAAATTTCTCTCCTCAGTTTGGGATTGTTGATGCTGATGGATATATAAGTTTATACCAGACAAACTGGAAGTGTTGTCCACATACTGGAATCACCCCCAAACCATATCTGGTAAGCTATAAAATAAACATAGTTCTATAAACTTGCTTTGTACTGTCTGGTTTGTTTGCTTGTTACTTCAGAATAGTTGAAATCTACTCAGATTCTTTAGTAGTTTAAAACTCTACTGCTAGCTTGTCTTTGAAATTAAAATAATAATAATTGGTATTACCATAATATCTACAAACTGCACTTGGAAGATAATTAATTTTCCTATGTCTTAATTAGGAGAGAGGAAGAAAGATATTAGATGTAAAATATTTAGCCATTTTAAGTGCTTTGCAAAGGGAGTGTGATGGGAGAAATCAAACATTTTTTATTTGCAGTTTTTACTAAATTTTGGGAAGGAATTTAAAGTCAGTTTACAGTCATTGGAATAAATATAGTGCGTCTTGAGCTTTACATTCTTTAACTTTGCTGATTTGAATACAATAAGTAGTATATATTCTTGTAATCCAGGTGCCATGTTAACACTACAGCTGTCTTTGTGGCATAGTTACTAACTATGTACTGTAATTTTTTCAGACATGGCAGTGTCATAACAAAACCACCAATGATTTTGTTTTCATCAGTTCCTCTTCTTTGATAGCCACAGCTGGACAGTCTACTGACAACAGGTAAAAACTCACTTAACTAAACTTGAATGATGAGCGCACACTGAGTAGTATTTCTTTTATGCTTCCCTGTAGGATATTGTTTGGGATCCAGGTTATCTTCTTGTGAAAATAAGATTTCTGCAGTTGAGGTTGTCCGTACCAGCCAACAGAAGTCAGAGCAGCACTTTAGTGACCAATCAGCAGGGATCCCGGTTTTCAGTTTCCCACTGAAAAACAGAGAAAACCACGGATTTCACGGTTTTATCAGAGAAAACGTGGATTTTCCCTTTTACAAGAGAAACCCCTGGATTTCCCCCTTTTGCAAAGAGCTCTGCAGGCTTGCTGAATTCCAGCCTGCAAGAGCTGTTTTGAAAAGGGGCGAGAAATCCCCAACCCTGCCCAGAGTGGGAGGGAGAGGGGGAAAGGAGGGGCCCGATGCTCACACTTACTGGAGACTGCTTCAGGTTCACTCTTCTTGCTGGAGGTAAGTGGGGCTTAGGGGTTGGGGGGCAGGGTTGCAGGGGGGGGGAAGATGGCTGAAGGAGCAGGGGAGGTTTGCAGCCGGCCGGGCACTTTGGCTGGGAGGAGAGAGGGTGGGGTTTGCAGCCTCCCCATTCCTGGCCAGAGTGCCCGGCCAGCTGCAGACCCCCGTTTCTCCCCCACACACACACTTCCTGAGCCACATCCACATTGGGCACTCTGGCCAAGAGCAGGGGTTTGCAGCTAACCAGGCACTCCAGCCAGGAGGGGAGAATCTGCAGCCCCATCCACCGCCCTCCCGGCTGGAGTACCCAGCCAGCTGCAAGCCCTGGGTCACAAATGCAGGGGCTGCAGACATGGCGCCTGAGGGACAGGGGCTGTGGGTGGGAGGCAAGGGGCACAAGCAGGGCTGGGCAACTGTAGTGGGGCAGGGGAAGTGAGGGACACCAGCAGGGCTGTGTGGGGCATTTCATTTTAACCACAGATTTGGGGATTTTTATCACAGTTTGCAATTTTGCAATTTTTATCAGAGAATTTGTGATTTTTTTTTAATCACGGTAAACCAGGATCCCTGCCAATCAGTTAATCTTTGTAGTTCATAAGGTGCCACCCTGCTCTGCCTTTTGCCTGGCTTCAGACTAACATCTCTAACTGTCTCTCATTACCAGCTGGGGATATGATGGTATCAGAGTGAAACCCTGCCTATGTCCCTTCTCCCCAGTATAAATCATTTTTTGTAAGGTTTGGAACAAGCCCAGCCAGAGGCATGCAGTTAGTTAACACGAATCATGCACAAGAACAAAGATGACAGTGCAATGTGCATGTATTTGAACTGTGTATGTATGTTGTGTATGTTCATGTATTTAATGAATATCTATGCATGAAGTGCCAAATGGGTGATTAATTACTTGTAAACTTCCCTTTCACCCTTACTCATGTACTTCTTTATATTATGCATGTTAAGCAGATGTGAGAATTGTTTCGTAAGAGTAATTTGGGCTTTATCAACCTTAACATTATCTTTTCTGCTTTATACTGAATTTAAGTAGAATTAAATTCATATAAGCTGACCAACCTCAAGTGTGTAAAAATAAATAATTCTCTCTGACATTTGAGTCGAGTGAAATAATACGTTCTCTTTTACCCCTTCTACAGAAATATATGTTTATGGGATACGTTGGTTGGTCCTGCAAATTGTTTAGTGCACGGTAAGCAAAAACACTAACAAAATTAATCAGTTACAGTAAGAAAGGATCATTTAAAAATTGTAAGATGTTTCTGAATTGTTTTTCTTATAAGTTGAACAAATCACATAGATGGCATCAGTTATAAATGTATTTGTAAAGTGTCTTTTACCTTAGCCTCTCTCCATACTACCTTGGAAATTTGTTTTAAAAATTGGAGTAGATGTTTAGCTGATATAAATTGTTAATAGCTTCATTGACTTCAGTGGAGCTATTCCAGTTTACATCATTTGAGGATCTGCCCCTCTGCAGGTACAGTTTATGTTACAACTTGCCAGTGGAGAGTATCTATCTACAAAACCCTTCTTTTATTTTCAAATAAATTGAGCAACTCCCCGCTTATGTATATAATATAGCTACTGCAGTAAAGGCTGCATGTTATGCCGTACTTGGGCTAGGGGCAGACATTCAAAAAGCCTGAGCTTGAATTGACTCAATATTTGCAGGTTAGTCTAATCTGCAGAGATTGAACCAATTTGCAAGTGGTTGACCATTCCCTTTTCAATCTGGAAATGCAGGCACATGCCTGCAGTGACCCAGGCCAGAACCCTGGTGGGGCTAAAGTAGCCCTCCCTTCCCTTCCACAGGGAAGTTGAGTTGGCGGGGTGGGGAGGAGGGCATGGCCAGGGCCCTGGCAGGCCTGAGTATGACTGAGGGAGGGGTTTAAATCCCTACCTTGGCCTGCAGGGTTGGCCAGATGGAGGCATGGCCAGACCTCCATGGCAGGAGGAGGAGGGGAAGAGCTCTGCCTGCCATAGCAGCTCCCTGACAGCAGGGAGCAATCTGAGCACACAGCTCCACTGCACAGCCCCAGAGGGGAACTCTTTCTCCCCCCTTCCCCACCACTTCTCCTCCCTCTCCCCCACTGCCATGGGGCAGGGAGGGGGGGCCTCTGTGTAGTGCTTACTGGCCCCAGAGTGGGACTCTTCCCCCTTGTCTGTCCCCCCCACCCCACCCGCAGGGCAGGGAGAAAGGCTCTGCGCGGTGCTGCCTGGCCCAGCCCAGCCTGAGTGCGGGGGAGTGACTGCCACTGAGGATGGTCCTGCCCTTGCAGCCTGGGCCAGCCCTGCTCAGCCCCACCCAAGGCAACTGCATGGCTGGGCAGGCTCGCAGGGGCAGGGCCCTCCCCAGCAGGTGCAGTTCAGTGATGGGGAAGTTGAGCCCTCTCAGTGAGAGCAGCCTGGCCTGGCGTGTGTGGGTGGTGGCTGGCCAGGCAGTGGGCTACCTGGGCCAGCTCAGAGATGCCGCAGGGGCTAATGAGTCCACAACAAGCCCCTGTGGCGGGTGGCTGCTGGGCTCTGAGCCCGCTGGCACCTCCGAGCTAGCCTGGGTTGTATGCCACCCGGCCATCCACTACCCATGTGTACTGAGCCAGGCTGCTCTCACTGACAGGGCTCAGCTTCCCTGTCACTGAACTGCAGCCACTGGGGAGGGCCCCAGCTCTGTGGCCTGAGCCACCTCCACCATGTGGCTGCCTCGGCCTGGGCTGAGTGGGGCCGGCCTGGGCTGCAGGGGCAGGGCCATCCCCAGCGGCTGTGGCTCAGTGACAGCCACTCCCCGCGCCCCAGCTGGGCCAGGCTGGGCAACACCATACAGAGGCCCCCTCCCCACCCCACAGCAGCCTGGGGCAGGGGGGGAGGAAGAGGAGGGGGAAGAGTCTTCCTCCAGCACCACACAGTGGCAGGTGACAGGGGATGAGGGAGTCTGCTCCCCCAGTGGCAGGGGGGGAGAATTAACCCCTTCACTTCCCCTTTAGCCTTAATGGAGCCATGCCAGAATGGCTGCAGTCCCTGCTGGTGGGATAAGGGAGGGAGGGGGAGGATATACTCTTCCCCCCCCCCCCCCCCCCGGGGCACCTTGACAGAGGCTGCTGCCCCTCCCCATCCCCTTGCTGCTCCAGCGGTAGGTGCGTGGCCAGACGCTGTCCCAGCATGGCCCTGTTAAGGTGAAGGGATCAGAGTGGGGTGTAATTCCTCCCTCCATTCCTTCTGCCCTTGGGGACCACAGCCAAGGTCCTGGCCATCCCCTCTGCCTCCACCGCTCGCCTGCAGACAGTCAGACCCCAGCTGTGTGTGTGTGTGGGGGGGGGGAGGAGGGAAGAATTAACTCCCTCCTTGCCCAATTTGCCTTAATTGGGGCCATGCCAGGACATGTCTGGCTACATCCCTGCCCCTGCTCAGGCTAGAGAGCAGGGGGGTGGGTCCAGCCCTGCTCTCTGGAGCAGAGAGCACAGCCCAGTTCAGGGCTGCATAGCATGCTGGGATGCTGGAGGACTCTGGTTTAACTTAAACCAGGAGGAGGTCTGGGACAGAAGTTCCATAAACTGGTTTGTGCCAGATCAGTTAAGTTGGATATTACATTCAACCAGGTTTATCCTAAACTTGTTTTAGCCATTTTAAAACTGGTTTATGTACACTGAACTTTTGTTCTGTTATAGGTTTAAATCAGTTTCTGATCACTTAAAACGGTTTATGTGCAACTTCTGTCCCTAGCCTTAGGGTATAGACAGATGTAACAATTGATGTTGAAAGATACAGCTATGCACTGATATGGTGCGTCTAGTATATCTGCATGACTCTGTTGCCATGCAAGTGCAGTACAAACGTTCCACACTCCAACTTTAACCCTTTTACATTAAGGCTGCTTGCAGATGTTAAGAAACAAAACAAAACGGTGCTTTAAACTCAGTGTGCTCCCCGCATTGAGTTCAGCATAAGCCCAGAAGAGGCAGCGCCTTAGTTGGACCTGACTCGCTCAACATTTGTATAGATCAGGAGCTTTAATGGGGGATTTTTGGCACTTTTATCTAACAGCTGATTTACTGGGCTTTAGATAAAAGTGCCAAAAAGCCCCACTGAAGCACCCAATCTATTATAGATGCCACCGAGTCGGCTCAAAGTAATGTGCTGCTCCATCTAGTAAAGTGCAGGGGAGGGCGTTGTTTTGTTCTTTGTTTTGTTTCATTTTTGTTTTGTTTTGTGTTTTGTCTGCAAGAAGCCTTAGGGTTACAATTAGGGTGATTTTTGCAAACTTGCATTCCCCAGGGTCATGCCAGGATAATAGTCACAATATAATAGCTGATGCAGGCTACTGAACGACAACTCCTCCTCCCCCTTTAAAACAGTTAAAATGCATCTGTTACATTTGTCTATACCCTTACTTAAGAATCTCGTGGCTTTACTCATAATTAATTTAAACATAATGAATACAATTAATTCTACCCTTACTAGAAGGTTACCTCCTTTTTAAGCAGCTGATTAAAATGCACTTGGTTAAGTAATCAATTAGCTAAGACAGTGGAATCCTTTTAATTTTAAATAACTGTAAGTTACTTTAAAATGTTTGCTATTGTGGGTGTCCAAATAAACACCCGAGTACATGATCCTTGCTATTAGATCAAGTCTTTAGGGCTTGTCTGTGCTGGAAGATTACATCTTAGGGTACGCAACCAAATGCAAGTGTTGTTGCAACATGTACGAATACACATGCTAGTTCTGATCTAGCATGGATACCAAGAGCAGTAAATGTATGGTGCACTAGTTTCAGCATTAGCTATCAGCAAGAGTATGAGCTATCCAAATCCAGTGCTTCCCATCTTTTGCTTGTGTTACTCATTCTAGCTAGCTTAAACTACTGTTCGTTCTGCCATAGATAGTACAGTTCATAAAGCTGCTGATCCCTGTATCTGTTGCTGTTGCACATTCATTTGGCTTTATAAATGCTTTAATTCTGGGGCATCACACAGGTGTCTCTCACTGTGATAAATTTCTAAGGCACATCATTAGTCTGTGTAGTGATACAGAAATAGTGTTATAAGGTTCTACATATCTGTTTCTACATCAAATTTGCCAAGTGTGCAAATATAAATTAATCTTTGATGTGGTACTTAATATAGCATTAGCTTTTTGTACCGTTTCATCCAACACTTAATATTCTGAAAGACACCTGTCTCCTTCTCTTGTTGTTTTACATATGTGTTCACCTCAGTACCAGTACAATAACTATGGCCTTTAAAAGGACCTTATGTTTATTTGTGTGTTTGTTTAGCTGGTGTTGGTGCTTAATATTATATCATCAGTCATCTTTGTTATAGAAAAATTAAAATCCTATTTGCTAGAGGTCCAGTGTAAGACCATTGCTAAAATCACTACTCCAGGTTAATATAGAATGTGCATGGCTTCCAATTCTAATATTTAGAGAATATGTCATTATTTAGGGAACCTACAAATAGTGTGTACCATCAGAAATGTGTCAGGTTTCAGGTAATGTACAGCATCTGACTTCAGATTCAGCAGTGCAAAAGCTGCTGAGCCTTAATTATGATAGCTAAAATCTGTCTTCTATTATAGTCCATATAATAAACTTGTTCTCACTAGTGAAGAACAAAAGAGATGTTCAAGTGAAATTGACAGGCAACACAGATGAGAGAGAGAACTCATTGTCATAAAATATTGAGGCAAGGATCTAAGCAGGATTAGAGTAATGGTTAATATATATCTTTTATGTGGAAAACATGCATAGTATCTTGGTAAAACCTAGAAAGATTTGAGAGCATGAGGATTTTTCTCAGGATATAAAATAACCCATATATATAGGGATTTAGAAGTACTTTCCCTGTGGGTAAGCTATTACTTAATTGAATTCTTTAGTGCTTTTTGTACCTTCCATGGAAATGTATGGTATTTGCCACTATTACATATAGGGTAAGAAATTAGAGGACCAGTGATCTGATCCTCTGTGACTCTGCATATATTTCTGTTGCTGCTACTTTACTCCATTAGAGCTGAAGAAAAGGTTAACAGTTTCCTTTTGTTTTGGATTTCAGCTTTTGTGTGCCATGATAGTGGGGCAACTGTATTAGCATATGCTCCAAAACATCAGCTTTTATTATCAGGCGGCAGAAAAGGATTTACCTGTGTCCTTGATCTTCGACAAAAGCAACAACGACAGCTTTTTCAGAGTCATGATTCTCCAATTAAAGCAATTGCAGTGGATCCTACAGAAGAATATTTTGTTACAGGATCTGCAGAGGGCAACATAAAGGTAATTTAATTTTACCTTAGTAGAGGAAGGTATAATTCCATTCTAGATATTTGAATGAATTCAAATTATTCTGCCAAATACTCGACCAGACTCATGCTTTGGCAAGCCAAGTGGCTTATCTGTTATGTCTCAACTTCTGTCATTCTTTGTTCAACCTTAACTTTTTGCATTACCTCATTAGTGCTTAACTGGACAACCTTGATTTTTACCTTAATGTTGTCTTCATATTTAAATAAGAAGTACTACTTTTAATATAAATAATTTGAAAAGGAAAGGAGGTGTACACTGTTACTGTCCAACAACAAAAAAAAAAAATCAAGCCAAGTAGTCTGGTTTTTCATTAATAAATGATTATTATGAGTAAGTTTGGAGTACCTAAGCATTACTAACATAACAAGATTAATAATGTTATAACATTTTTCAGGTATGGAGTTTATCCACCTTTAATCTTCTGCATACATTTGTCAATGAGCATGCTCGACAGTCCATCTTCAGAAACATTGGGACAGGAGTCATGCAAATTGAAACCGGACCAGCAAATCACATATTCTCCTGTGGAGCTGATGGGACAGTAAAGATGAGAATCTTGCCTGATAGATTTAGCCCATTTAATGAAGTGTTAAAAAATGATGTGAAACTTATGCTGTAATGTTTTTGTCAATACTGTACATAACTTTTCAGAAAATATTTTCCATGGAAGTGGCCAACAAATGTAATGTACAATGATATCTGGTGCCACAAAAAATTGATTTTATGTTAATATTTATTTTCTGAAGCTTTAGTCCCTGATGCACTGATGCCTTAAAGATTAACAGGCTCCTTTAGACTTTGATTTATATTGCCTAAAGTAGAAACTATAATTGACTCTGTAAAATTATATATATACACACATATATATTTATAACATGCTGAAGATGTTACTGAAGTGTTTCACTTTTTTCCTTTTGTGATAACCTCCACTCAATGCCTTCAAGCACAATGTCTTCTCATACATGACACCAGTCTTCTCTGAAGCCAGGTCCAAAGGGAAGCCTTACATTACATGTCCCTTTATTGTGGCAACCATAAAACCTTCTCCTCTAGATCTTTCACTTTCACTTTAACTCCTAGTCAACTGGAGTAAGTATTTGCACCTTTTTGACTGGGAATTGAACAAATCTGTTTGGGAAGAAAATACTCATGGTACACCAGGGACTAGCCACACAGAGGTGTTCATTAAATGAGCCACTATCGCACTCCCAGTCCTGGAATCCAGGCTTCTTGCCCTGATCTTTCCTTTGACTTAGGGTAGAAGAAACTGAAGGATATTCTGTAACTTTTCTATGTGATAGCTTGAATCACTGCCATCAGGATGGCAGACTTATCTTTTTAAAAGTCTATTTTTAACCCTGAAACACTCCCTTTCAAAAATATTGTAAATATTATGTGGATATCTTCCTAATAAAAATATTTAAAGATGATGTGTGTGAAGCTTTCCTCTTGAACAAACTAACTACATGAAGGTATTGATCAGGATAAGGAATTTAGATTTTTTTCTTTAAAGTGTATTTATTTAAGCACCTGTAAAAGAGAAAACAACTAACTAAAAAAAAATACATTTTTTCCAGTGACTTTGTTTTAACCCAAAGATACTGAATTTGTTTCCAGCACTTAACTTGTTTTTTGTCTAATTTTAATTTTTTTTTAAATCAGCAACAAAGTACTTTACTGCTTCAGTTGTATAAAATATACTCTAGATTTACATATGATATAAAAAATAAAGACTATATATATTGAAGTAAGAGGGTGTCTAGGCTTTATTTGCCAAATGTAAAATTGCATAGATGTTTGACCAAAATATTAAATGCGCAAAGCCTTTTAAAACTTTTTGAAAAATAGCTAAAGCTATGTCTGTGACTATTTTGAGTTATGCTTTTTGTGATTTATTTAAAAATGTAGATAGCTTGATAAATGCTTGATTTATAAACTAGGTATGAAGCTGACTCTGGTTACTTGAATGCAAATGGTGTAATTTTTTGCTAAAAGGTATTTTGTGAAATAAATATGACAACTATTTAATGTAAAATAAACTCTCAGATTGAGGCCTATTGGCTTAAATAAAGCATAGAAATGAAGGGCTTACAAAATGAACTTCGTAGTATTCTCAGGATACTTTTATCTTCAAAGTATAATTGTCTAACAAGATTTTGTAAATTGAATTACGATGATTTTAAATGTGAATTGAGCAAGTTGCAGTGCAAACATTAAGTCGAGGGTTTTTATGCACATGACCTGAACTTACAAATTTGTGCAATAACAAAATGTGAATATTTTTGCCATGGATAGACCTGTGACAGCATTTCAAAAAAATAATACAACTACTTCCATAGTAATGTTTTTAATTTCTTCCTCAATGTTCTGTTCTTGGATTGAGACCAAGTACAGTAAAAGACCAGAAAACTCACTGTCTAAAAATGGCACAGCTTTATTGACAACAGATCTGCTCAATGTGTGCATTGTATCTGCTTAGTGACTGCATTTGTAATACTGCTTATCATTAGTAAGGTAACAAAACTCAGGGGCTCACCCCTAACAAAATTTAGCT
The DNA here is from genome assembly GCF_030867095.1 of Alligator mississippiensis. Lineage (NCBI taxonomy): Eukaryota > Metazoa > Chordata > Crocodylia > Alligatoridae > Alligator > Alligator mississippiensis. The sequence goes on along the minus strand of NC_081826.1, from coordinate 222,407,173 downwards.
AAAATCCTATAATTTCTATAATTATATGCATTCATTTATGCACCCATTGAAGTCACTAAAATTGCCATCATGCAACAGAAGCACTTCAGTATTTGCAAGATCATAGCCTATCTTTATTTTGCAGAACTCATATTGATGTTCAAGCCATAATATAACTTGACTTTCCAATTCCCAGCTTGGTTTAATACACTGGTAGTTGGGGAAAATCCTCATTTCACTTGGAAACTGAGCAGATTTGATGTGGATGTCATCAAAATGTAAACCTCACTGTCATACTAGTCAATTTTCTAAGTAGAACTGCACTTTAAACATTTACTTGGCAAATTTATGTGCTTATAGAAGAGCAATGTTGGGGAATAACTAAGTGTTGTTTATAGTTAATGTAAGCTAATATTAAAATGATGTAAAATCACGATGTATTTACCACACGTCCGTAATCTTTAAAATAAATGATCATGCAGACTCAACCTTCTAGAACACCATTGTTGCTGCTACTTCCTTTATCAGTTGTTTCCTGTTGTATAAGGTTCCTTGATATTTGACAGTTTTGATGAGTTAATTTTTACTAATCTTACTTTTCTTGTGGTAGTAATGAAATACAAGTATGTTATCTTTTTCTTGTACCTGTGCCTTTTTAAAGGGACACTGTGAACTTAAAATCTAGTCAATAAAAGTGTAGTTATTCCAGATATCGTAGTTAACCTTGATGATCCACTCCCACACCATTTTGTTGCATTTTAACAACCAGGTTCTGCTGTTTGTTCTCTCCCCTGCTGCTCTGAGACCCAAGCAAGTGGTGAAATTAACTGAATGTTGTCCAAATTGGATGACAGGAAGAATCAACTCTGGATGACTGAAGTAGTAGTTGCCCATCTTGTTCCAGTTTGAGTGTCCTTTCTGTACTCTACAAATACAAATACTTTGAGGTACCTAGCAAGTGACAAAAGTGGGTTTACATAACCAGTGATAGTTTACTTTTGATTCCTTGATAAAGAATAAAAATAGATTTTCATTGAAAAGAATTAAAGGTTTTCACATGTATCCAGGACAGATTGTAGAAAATGTCTATTGGTAAAAGATCTGACCTGAACGGATACAGATTCTCTTCAGAGGTTAACTGAAATGGTAATATGTTAGGACAGAAAGATACTTTGAATTGTAGAATAAAACTAAAATGCAGTTTTAGGTAGCTTTTATAAGGATATGCCTACTACTTGGAAAGGAAGAATAGTCCCCAGTTGGGAAGAATGTACTCAAATCAGTTGGGTTTTTTTGGTGGTATTATGACCTACTGTTCTCTTAAGTATCAGTGTGTCATGCTTATGTAAAGTGTACAGTTTAGAGTGGTTCTCTGAAAAGTGGTATTGTGGGATTTTTGTTCTTTGCTCATTTCAGTTTCTGTATCAAATGTGTCTTTTGTACAAAAAATTAGTATAATAGTCAGGACACACAACTTAATATGTAAGTCAATCTTTTTTTCCCTTGTCTGCAGACCAAATTCTGTCTTTGGGTGCACCTAAGAATCCCAGCTAAATTAATTTAATTGGGCTGGCAGATGTGCACATAAAATTTAATTTAATTAATGATGTGGAATCTCACTGCAACACTATAACATAGACCCCCCAACTATGTATGTCTGTTCTTCCCAGAGGATTATTACCTTGTCTTTTGAGGGAAGGAGGATACAAATACAGCTGTTTAATTCAGTGAGTATCATTTTTTTCCAAAGAAAAGATGTAGTAAACATTCTTTGCATCTTACACAACAGTGTTAGGAGTGGTTAAATATTTTTGATGGAAACTTTTATACCATTTCATTTTCCTTCAGGATGTTGCGGCTATTATGGGTATTATGATAGTACCCAGGTGCTTCGATCATAGATCCAGGACCCGGTTTTGCTGGACAGTGTCCACACACAACAAAATGATACTTACTGTTAACAACTAAGTAGAAAATGTGACCATAACTTTTTTTTTAAGTTTTATGTAGCTGTAGATAAGTGGAGCAGTAAGCTAGGGTTTTAAACATACGGACTGTGGGCTGAATCTGGCCTATGGAACTCATCACCCAGTCCCTGGTGCTGGCCCTGGGTCCAAGTTTACCCAGATGGCATGTGTTGGACCAGCCCCATGTGGGGCCCACTCCAGGATCCACACACAGTGTCTGCCCCAGCTGCTCTGAGGTATGCACCACCTGTGACAGCTGGTCTGCAACCTGTGCTGCATGCAGACTGCACTCCTGCTTTAACCTATTACATACCAAGATTAGAACCCTATAATTCTGAAGGCTATTGTTTTTGCATTTGCAACCAACACAAGTTTGTTCTTGTATTTTCAATTATGAATAAAATGTTCCTCCCTGAACTAGACATAGCAAATCAGAGACACTTTTTGGCATAATTTAAGTAACAAAAATCAATTTAAGTTTAACTTTAGGAACTTGGAGCCAGCCTTCTAAGTGGGGAAGTGATGACCATAGTCACACCTCTTTTCCCTTAGTTTAAGATACTAGTTGACTCTACCTATAAAGCCTGTTGATTGAGTTAAAACAGTTTTCTTACAATGGGAAGTGTGTACATAGTTCATTTTTTTCCTTTCAAAGATGAATTAATCATAACAGTGCAATGTGCCTATACATGTGGGAGAAAAACTAAAGCCTCCACCAATGTTTGCCAAACATTTCAACATTATGGGGGAGTGGATAATTTTTTAGTAACCAATAACCTGAACAGGTGTTTGCACCACTAACCAGCAGATGGTGCTTAGGAGTGGTTAAAGCACAATTAACCCTTAAATAGAATGTGAAATACAAATGCAGACAACTCGGTGTCCTAAAATCAAAGTATAATCTTAGTAGTACAAGTATTAGCAGTTTCTATATTCAGAGAGAGAGAGAAACTCTTAGTACAATGATCTCATCCAATCCCAGATGTTACTTTGCTTCACAGAAAAGATGGCCACTCAGTTCCTGAAGCAAAGGATGTGTCATTGGCTGGGTCTTCTTTATCACCCTTCATTAACATATCCAATCATTTCATCCTTCTGATTAGTACTAAATTCAGTTAATTTGAGCTAGTAATAAAACTATTACTATGTCATGTTAGAAAAACTTCTCCCAGTGATAGAACAAGGAAAAAAACGTGAGCAAACTCAAGGCCATAAGCTGCTTGCAAGAAACCAGGCCAGCTGATACTGCAAACACCAGCAAAATGAAAAGTTCAGATAACAACGAGGCTATACAGAACTTTAGGATGAATATAAATGAAAACTTTAAATAATACTATAATTTACTACTCTATAAAACAGGTATAACTTCAAAGCATAAAATATGACAAGCTACCCTAACAGTCCCCACCTATGCCATCACTGTATTGAAGTCACTCTGGCAATGAAACTCGCCCCTGCTGCTCAAGGCATCTATGGGTTGCAGCCATCAGCTAAGCTCTTCACACAGCGAGTGATCAATTCACCCCAGGCTTACCGGACATCCTGCTTATTAAAGGAGCTTGTCATAATCTTGCAGCTGCTGAACTTGATGGCGTTGTAGTCTAAAATATAGCTGTTTCATTTTCCAACATAATAAAATCATGAACACAAGCAATATAATTTGCACAAAAAGCAAAATAACAATAGGATGTAATATTAGATTAAAAAATCCCAAACAGTTGGACTCCATCCAATCAAAGTTTCCCACCAAGAATGCTGTCCAGCATTCTGGACCTTTTCTAGTACTGTCAGTACTTTTTTTTTTGTATTTGATTTGAACAATTTTTTTTATTGTATTTTGTAATAGATTGGAATACAGTGTGTAGATCAGGGGGAGAAACAACTTGCTGTAAAAGTGGCAAATCTAATTCCATCTGCACTGGAGTTATATCCTGATATAGCCATGGTTTAGCTTGAATAGACTGAACAGTCCACCAGGGCACAAAATCCATAAAATCACAACCACTAACTGATGAAACATTACAAAAACATTGATTAACAGAAAACAAATATAAAATTTTTGGTTAATCAAGGTACATTTTTAACAACTTTAATAACATTAATAGTGGTATCTAAATACCAAACAAACAAAATGAAACAGACAAAACAATCGCTGTAGCAGCTGGGCCATGGTTGAAATCCTTCTCACAACACCTGGGCCTCTGGGTCCATTCACCACCTTCACCATTGGATCAAATTTTCACACTGGTTTCTGCAAAAGAAAATAAACTTGTTGAGGGAAATTCCTTGCAGTAAGATATTATTCCTATTTACAGTGCTGACATGCACAGAGGCAATATGCACAGCACTGAAAATTTTGGGGTGTCTTTTATAAGTCTCCTATGGTTTTGGGGTTTTTTTGCATGTTACTGCAAAAACAAATTCCTTTCCAAGGTTTTAACTGTGATATGTGAAACCATTTTCTCCATAGGCTATCTCCTCTCATTTTTCCTGGTAATTCAACTAGGTAAACAGTTGGACTTGCCTTGTCCATTGCATGTGCAGGTCCCTTCCATTTAACATCCAGTCTGTGCTATTTATCTTCCCATTTTTGGTACATTACCTGGTCACCTGTGTTCCATTCTGTCAGATCTTTGTTAGGCCTGAATCTCTTGTCCATTTTTTTTACTTTTAGGCCTAATTTTTGGGTCACCCTGGCATGTATATATTATTGATGTGTTGTATTAAAGCTTGTACCCATTGATCTGTTACAACTCGAGGGACTAGGTCATCAGGTAAGTCTGTACTGATCCACCACTGCTGTGGCAGTTGCATTTGTCTGCCTGTCATGACCAAAAAGGGTGCAAACCCATGAGCTGCTGGAGCTGCTTGAAGTGCCATAAAAAATACTGGTAGCTTTTCATACCAATTCTTTCCATCACATTTTATCATTTTACCATTTTAACAACTCCTTTAATGTTCCGTCGGTTCTTTCTACTTGACCTGAGCTCTGAGGGTGCCCAGCACTATGAAACCTCTGTTTAATTCCTAGTGTAGAACATAGTTCTTTCATAACAACAAAAATTGCAACAAAATGAGGTCCCTGATCCCAATTTATTTCTTTGTCAGGGGAGGGCAATTATTTTGGGTGGAAGGCCACTTACTGAGTTTTGGCAAGCCATCGAGGGCTGCATGACAGGCAGCCCAGGGCAGATTAATTTTAATTTTTTAGGGGCCCCACAGGCCGGATAGAATGGCTTGGCGGGCCACATCCAGCCCGCCGGCCACATTTTGCCCACCCCTGCTTTAGGTACTCTCCACTGTGAAAACACAATGTCAAACAATTGCTTTGCAATTATGTTAGCAGTCTTACATCTAGTTGGAATGGCTTCGATCCATTTTGCAAAAGGAACTATTACTACTAAGCAATACCTGTTTCCATTCTTAGTAGTAGGCAGGGGTCTGATGTAATTCACTTGTGTTCTTGACCAAGGCCCATTCATTCTCTGATGCCTCAGCCATATTTTTCTTTTACTAGAATCAGCGTTGACCATAACTCAGGGCAAACAATTATTTACCCATTGCTTGATATCTTGCCTTACAGAGGTCCACCATTCTGTTTGAGAGACTATCTCCATGGTAATTTTCTACCCTAGGTGTCCTTTCTCATGTACAAACTGTATTAATTTATCTCTGACTTCTTGTGGAACTACCCACTGTCTAGCCTGAGTAGCTGGGTCAATTCTCCAAATCATGCCTTCCAGTTGTATCACATTATTTCTGCCTAGAAGGCTTTTCAAGTCTTTGTCATTTTCCTGCAGTTGTTTTAAATCACCTAGGCTCACCCCATCTGATTTTCTTTGAGCTTACTGAGTAAGCACTGCCAGCTGCTGGCATTGCTTTCCTTTTCTAGCTGCTTCTTTTGCCAGTGCATCTGCCCGATTATTCCAGAATCCTTCTTTACTCTTTGTCTTCTGATAGCCTCTGATATGCTGGACTGCAGTCTTTCCTGATGTATTAACAATAAGCTGATACACCTGTTCTCATAAAGCTGAAGGAGCCACTAATTTTCCTTCTCCCATATACATCTGGTTCTTTGCCCCGATGGGCAACCATGTGGTCAGTGCCCTACAAGTCCAATCTGAATCTGTAAAAATAGCCACATTTTGTTCTAATGGCTCAACCTCAAGCATGGCCTTAATAGCCTGCACCTCTGCTGCTTGTGCAGAATGAGGAGTTTGTTGCTGAAATACTTCCTCATCTTGCACCCTAATTGCTGCACACCCAGTGTATGGTTTTCCCTCCGTGTAGTAACTTGATTCATCCACAAACCAAATGCTCCAGTTTTCTGATTCTACCTTTTCTAAAGTTAAGCCTGTTTGAACTGTCCATTTTAGCCTTTGATACTCTGGCAAAGGGCATTCATGCTCTTCCCCTTGTACCACTAACCCATATGCTACAGTTAATATTGTCTGCTGTCGTTCAAAACCAACATCACAATTCATAAGAGCTAGAGTCCACTGAGCCAATCTGGGACTTGGAACATGTCCTTCTTTAATTTTCCTAGATATAATATACTTTAGAGGGGAATAGGCTGTTTGGACTATTACCACTTCTACAATGTATTCCCACTTTCTCAATGCCCAAATTAATGCCAAACACTCCTTTTTACATGGATTAAAGTTCTGTTCAGGTCCTGCAAGAGTTCTTGAGGCATAGCCCACTGGTCTTTGATCTTTTCCTTTCCCCTGCAGTAGGGTAGCACCAATAGCTCTCTCGGTAGTTGCCAGCTGCAAGGCAAAGGGTTTTGTCTCATCTGGGTAAGCCAATGCAGGAGCTTGTACCAGATCCCTTTTTAACTGAATTAAAGCTGCTTGTTGCTCTGGGCCCCATTCCCACTGTCGCCCTTTTTTTAGTAACTTAACAAGAGGTTGACTTTTCCCAGCAAACATGGAAATAAAGTCCCATGAGAAATGTTATGTTCCCAACAATGCCTGCAGTGATGGTAAGTCTGTTGGAGCTGGCAATTTGCCTATCAGCAATACTCACTGCCTTTCTGGAGTTCTCCCATTCTGTCCCAACGTGACTTCTAGGTACTTCACCTCCTTGACTACCAACTGTGCCTTAGCTCTATTAACCTTGAATCCTGTTTTCTCAATCACCAGCACACTTCCCTTGTCACTTTTGCTACTTGCTCTTTACACCTCCATGTATCAATATGTCATCTACCTATGACAACACACAACTTTGACTATCTGGAGAAAGTTTGTCCCATATCCTTACCACATGTGCATGGCATATCGCTGGGGCATTGTGAAATCCTTTTTTCTTTTTTTGTAACTACATTGCCAGACTTTTGCGTACAGGTTTCCCTCACCAACCACAGGAGTTAGGTTCCAGAAAGTTCCTGTGGTTGGCAAAACTGCAGTTGGTAAAACTAAAGGCGTATGGAAAAAATGGGGTTAGGGACTTGAATATTGTACAGTATAGTGTATAAAAATCATTTCTATTGACCTTTTATACACAGGGTGGTCAACTGGGCGTAGGTGTACCCCTAGGGGTACTTAGAGGGTACGTGCTGGCAGGCAAGGACGGAGTGCCCAGGGCAAGGTGGCAGTGTCCCCCCCAGTGCATTTACCTCTTACCTGGGGGATGGGGAGGGGGAGGAAAGCAGGTCTGCTGTTCCTTGCTGCCCTGCTTCCCTGCCCTGCAAACTGGAACGACAGGGAGAAGAGAAGCCACACAGGGATCTTGCCTGCTGCTGCTCACCCTGCATTACCCTGGCAACGTGCCTCCTGCACACAGGGCTGCACTGAGGGCAGCAGCATGGGGCTGTGCCCCTCAAACCAGCAGCAGGCACAGGAGGCAGGTTGCTGGGGCAGCATGGGGTGAGCAGCAGGGGGTGAGTGTTGATGGACAGACAAAGCAAAACAGTACTACCTTCGGTAGAAGTGCAGCTCCATGCCCACCAGTGAGCTCCCTGTCAGGTCTTGTGTGCCCATCCCCCTCTCCCCAGGCCCTCAGCCATGTGGTGCTGCTGCTGCATCCTACTGCTAGTGCTTGCCTGTGACAGTTGCTTGTCTCAAAGGTAAGCAGGGCTGCATGGTCCCTTGGGCTGTTTGAGACTGCTGCCCAGGGCCTGACATACATTACATTTACACTACGTAAAATATGTATCAGTAAAAATGTGTGGATGTTGATTTAAAAACAAATGGAACAACTTTCCTAGATCTACAACCCTGCTCCCCTTCCCTAGCTCCTGCAGCCTAGTCTGAAGAGGTGGATCTGTAGTTTTTCTGAAAAGAGGAAAAGCAGCCCAGAGGCTGTGAAATGGGAGCCAGACTAGGAGCAGCTAGCAGACAGCAAAAGTGACATAAAGTGCTCTGAAGTGAAGAACATTGAGCCCCTTGGTCAGCTGACTCCTGCAGCTGCCTGATGGAAAAGGCAGCAGGCATTGTACTGTGGAAGGGGAGTGAAAACAGTGGGCTTTAGGGCAGCTTCCCTGCTTGCTACAGGAGAAAAGGGGCATGTAGTATATGAAAAACCATGGTGTTTGCTTACTATGAAGGAGGGGAGATGTATGCACACACCTCAAAATGGGAAACTAGCGATAATACCGGTTATGAAGCAGATGTACAAGGGCCATAGCTTATGGCATCATATCTACATGGCCCACGCTTGTTGCTGGCATGTGGTCATCGCAGTGTACCGTGTGCGCGCGCGCGCGCACACACACACACGTGTATACACGCTCAGGTATATGCCAGAGCGAGAGCGTGAGCATGTCTGTGTGGCGCCGCATGCCAGCCGCAAGCGGGGCCACGAGGGTGGTTGGATCACTGGTTTAGTCTTCACAGACCCAGCCCCCTCTTCGCAAAACGTCAGCTTTTAATTTGCACTTGCTGATTTGGATTAAGGAGCAGGCCCCGAGCCGTTCTCACCCTGCCCGGCCCTCAAGCAGGGCCCGGCTGTGTTCAGCGCTACGGGTGCCCAGTGGGATCCCCGCGTCCACCGGCCGAGCCGAGCCAGCCCTGGGCGCGGCCCTTACAGAAGCTGCAGACGCCCGCTCCTCCCGGGAAAGGCCCGGCATGAAAACCCGCCCGCGCGACCCTGGCGCTCGGCGCTCGGCGCTCAGACCAATGCTGGGAGGGGGTGGGGCAGATTCCCCGCGATTGGCCAGTCGCCCCGCCCCCTTGCGCCGCGCAGAACTGCCCTCCTTCCCTCTTACCCCGCCCCTCGATCTTGGCTCCGCCCCCTTCGAGCTCTGGATACGCCCCCTCCCTGCGACGCGGGCCCTTCAGTCTGTTGCCGACGTTGGAGCCGCCGTCGTCCGCTCGGGATCTGCGGGGCCGCCGCCTTCTGCACGCAGTGAGTCCGAGCCCGGGAAGGGGGATGGGGGCAGACAGGGCGCTTCGCCAGGCTCTCCTGTACGGGGCTGCACCCGCCCGGGGGCTCCGCGCGGGCACTGGGGGCCGGTATGGGCTTGGGGCAGACAGGTACGTGCCCCACACTCCGGGCTCCCCCCAGCTCGCGGCGCTCAGCCCTGCTTGTGGCTGCCCCTGCTGCAGCCCCGCCAGGTCTTATCGGATGGGAAGCTCCACATGATCGTGTTTGCCGAAGAGCCACCGTGCACTGAGCCCCTACGCAGACGAGTAGGTCTGTGTCTTTTGATGTTGCTCTGTGCAAGTCGCCAGTGAGTGAGAACTGGGTCGTCGCAATTGAAGCATTTCTTTATGTTGAGGCAAACGGTGGCAAGAAAGGGCTGACGGCAAACCCAAAACGTTGATTAAGACCCTCTGGGAGTGACTCGGGTTTTGCGTGTGCTGCATCAATGAGCTGCCTCAAAAATGAGTGTACGTTTTGAACGCTTTTCCTGTCCGTAAGTTGTACAAGGGTTGAAGTTATTGTACAGATTGGATAGTTCTCGTACACCTGGCAACACAGCCGTGCTGTTTGTCTTGGGGGAGAAGACAGAGAAGGGTTAACCCGTCTGCTGCAGGGTGGTGCTGGTGCTGGGCAGTTGTGCTTCTCCAGACTGAGTCCAGCTCCCAGAGCAGCTGTGGTGGCAGCACCCAGGCAGGCAGACTCACCCTTCCCTGCCTGCTCCCCCAGGCACACAGTGCAGGCAGCCACAAGTAAGGGGAAAGGGGGGTAGGGATCTGGTGTGCTGCGGGGGCTGGGAAGGTAGGTTAATTCTTCCCTGCTTGCTCCTTGGGGACAGATAGCACAGGCAACCACAGCAAAGTGTGTGTGTGGGGGGGAGGGCGGGGGGCAGTGAGCCAAATCCAGGTGTGGAGGGGGGGTGTTTACACTAATGTGTAGCCTTGAGTAGCTACACCTTAGAGTATCATGAGCTGGGTAAAGATCAGAGAAGAACCTGAGAGCAGTGTCACTTTAAGCCACTTAAAGTGTCCTTAAAACTAGTTTCAGGCCCTAACCCCTGGATTGTCCACACATTAAGAGCTCCAGGAGCTGCCTAACATTGATAGCAAGACTCTCTCCTTTCTCCACTTCCCTACCACCTCCAGGTGAAGAATCTCTTTACCTTTAAGAGTGACCTCACGTTACAGGAGCACGAAGGTAGGGCAGGGTGACACCTTCATGAGTAATTGGTGCAGACAGGCAGAAGCTTTAGTTTGACAGCATACTACTTCCTGAGATGCTAGATGCCTGTGAAAGCTCCTGCCTCTTTGCACCAACTTGTCTCTAATGCTCCCCCATGCATTATTTGTATTATGCAATTAACTGGTTAATTATACAGTAAATTTAGACCAGCCACACATGCAAAGTAATTATTACACCATAAACATGACTGTTCAGCTATAAAAAGAGGCAATCAGCTATAAAGTTAGTGCTTGAAAATGTGTAACAGCTCTATAGCTGGTTTCAATTCAGCTTTAATTTGGACATGTAAGAGAGCCCTACCCTGCCCCACCTTCTGCCTGTTTTCAGACTAATGCAACTAACTACCTCTGTCAGGAGGGAGAATTGTGTGGAGACTATGGCCCATTAATAAAACACAATCGATGCTTCATTTAAATTCTGCAAGTGCAGGGGCAGTATGTCACAATTGAATGTAGAGTTTGTTTAGAGACGGTCCAAAGGTATTTTGTCTGGTTAGGTTTTTCACTCTGACAGTTGGCAAAGATTCCTGTATTAGTGATATAAATGTAGATGTGCATGCACATTAGGTAAAACAAAATCTAGATGGTGTTTCAGCCCAGGTAAAAGTTTTGCCCTACCTGTTTGTGTATGCACATTGGAAATACTGCACTTAACTGTCTGCTGAAACGGTGTGCAAAGTATATATAGTTTACTTGGCGAAAATCTCTGAAAATACAGTAGTTTAGTATTTAAATTGAAAGCGCAGATTAGCTGGCTGTTATGTTCGTTGGTTTGGATTAACTGTGTAAGAATCGTTTATCTCTTGTCAGCTTAAATAGGAAATTTGCTTTGAATTGCAATCAAAAGTATAGCTGAGCACTTGCAATGCTTTGAAAGGGGGACTGGCTTTTTAGCCTCCGGAGACCTAAATTCAAATCTTGTTCAGGTTTTATATATGAAAAGAACTTTTGTAGTCTGAATCTAATCCCTTGTGAACATCCCCAAAACATTGAATACTTGACACTTTCTGTTCATGAAACTCAGAGCATGAGTGAATGCTACAGATTATGTTGAAGTGTGTTGGTAAAGCCATGTGGGAAAACTGGCACAATGCCTACATGCTCTCTGCCTAGTTCTGTCCATTGCTGCTGTTTGTGTTCCCACAAGCATTAAATCCACTTACTATGTGAAAGCATAATTGAAGAAATCTTTGGCTTGTATCAGGTTGTTTTGTTTTTAGGGCTAATGTTTACATTCTTGTGAAGATTTATAAATAGCTGCGGTTTGGTTTTCTTGTTGATGCATTTAACTTCTGGTAGTTCCTGAAAGACTTGTTAAAGGGTATGTATGATAATAAAGACATTGCAGTTCTGAATGACTAGCTGCAAGTAAAGTTGAGACAAACTCTGTTGTTAACGCATTATCTGCAGTGGTTTATGTATATGTATATCAAAAACAGGACAAAATGTAGCAAACCAAAATTTACTGCTTTGTTTTTTAAACAGAGGTAGCACCTGCATGTTGCATATTACTTTTAAATGACTTTTAAGTGGGTTGTATTGAAGAAGAAAAAAAAAAAGTATCACAGGTTGTTAGCAGCTAACGTGTTACTGGGAGGTTGGTTTGCATCAATGCTACTTCCAAAAATGTTTTTTTCCTGAATTGGGAAAGCCTGTGTTACATGGCAGAATAATAGAGAGTAGCTGACTTGGGAACAAAAGTAAGGGTTGTGAGTCAAAATTCAAAGATGTTAAGGAAAGATACTAGCTGCAGAGGGGAGGTCTGGGCCTTGTATTTGGGAGGGGCTTGTGAGAGGTTAGAAACTGAGACAAAGTGAAATGCTGAGGCCAAATTTTGTATGAAAAACATGTTAAGTAGAATATATCATACAATTCTAGACAGAAGCCTGAATAGCTCAGGCTTGAAAAAGCAAGCCACCTACTATTTGTATAGATGACTACAGCATCATCCTACTTTTCACTGTTTAGGGCAACCTTCCCACTGGATTTGGATACTTCTGGCTGGGTCACTCTGGCCTTTGTTTTAGTGTTTTCTACTGGTTTCATTAATTCACTCTCTATACATTGGCCTTGGAGGCTCTTATAAAGCTAATAAACTACTTTCCTATCACTTCTATTCAAGCCATATACGGTATGCCTGGTTTTGTATTCACTGGGGCCTATTCTGTTTCATGCTGTTAGCGAGGTTCCATGTGATTTGTACAACCACAGTGTATATGTTAATCCATACTGTAGTGAGAACTAGGGGTGCACCGATAAAGATTTTTTTGGGCTGTTGCTGATTATTAACCAACCATATCAGCTGACTGCCAATATGCAGCCCAGCAGCCTGAAGAGCAGTGTCTGGCTGGTAAGTCTTTTGTGGGGAAGGGGCAGGCCCCCATGATGAGGGAGGGAGTGGGGCTGGGGCAGGTGCACGGGCAGGTGCTGCACAGCCAGGGTGGGGCAGGGCGTGGGACAAACCTGTGGCTCGTCCAGGGGGACAGGGAGAGGGGGCGGCTCCTGCTGCTGTGCGCATCCCCAGGGGAGGCATGTGCCCCACTCCCAGATCTGTGCGTGGGGTGAGGGCAGGCTGCTGCTGCATGCTTGGGGTCAGAGGGTGGACTGGCCTTTTCTCAGTGGGGTGGGGGTGGGACCAGGCTGCACTTGGGGCAGGCAGCAGCGCTGGGAGGAGAAGTTGCAGGGGGGGCTACAGCCACCTGAAAATTTGCTGTAGCCCCCCTCCCAGCACCACTGCCACCCACCCCAAGTGCAGCCCAGACCCAGGCTCCTGCTGGGGAAAGGCCGGTGCAGTCTCTGGCCCCGAGTGCTCAGTGACAACCTGCCTTTGCCCCAAGCATAGGTCGGGGGGCACGTGCCCTCCATGCTTTCCCCATTTCCCTTTTCTTCCCCAACAGACTTACCAGCCGGACGCTGCTCTCCAAGCTTCCTGGCCATGTGCATGCTGTGACTGTGCCCATTATTGGCCAAAATTGGCCAAACAAAATCTGATTGCTGATAATGTCAATTTTCCTTTTATTGGTGCCAATACAATATGGGCCAGTATATTGGTGCACCTCTACTAGAGGAGACTGCTGAGCAGCAGTGCCAAATTCAACCTGCTTTGCAGACCAAATGAGTGGCATTGACTGATCTGGTTCATGGGGCTCGTGGGGTTCTCCATAGGGCTGGAAGCTTGCTGGCCACAGCACTGGGAGTCAGAGCAGTTAACCCTGCCACTGCTCCCCTGCTGCCAAATTTCCAGACCTGTGTAGGTCCATGTGGACCAGATGACATGGGCTTTTGGGCTGGACCTGGCCGTATCTTAGCCACCCCTGGTATAGACCATCTGAAGTATATGCTCCATGTTTTCTGCCGTTTTTCCTTACAGAATGCTGTCTTTGCCTGTTTCCAGAGAGAATTGCACAGTCCCATTTCTTCTTCCTTCTTTCTCTCCATGGATACACCTCCCCCACAGAACAGATATTGTACATCAGTATTCTTTAAAATAAATATTTACAGTTAATGGCATTGTTTTACTGTTAATTCATAACAAAATTTATCTGCCAGTAGAAACTGATTCATAAAAACTTGCAGAGAATTACTGTTTTTATTGTTCTCTTGGGCCTGAGGCCATGGCTGCTCTGGCACAGGGTGCCCTCATTAAAAGTTAAGATCACCTTCCATTCATTCTTTCCAGTGACAGCAAAGTGAAGGTAATAGCTATTTTTAAGAGCTGACTTTACTCTCAGTGCTATTAAGAACAATGGGAGATAGGTGTGGACATGGTGTAATCTTTCCCATGGAACAGTGGGATTTAGTAATCATTTTTAAGAGAGAGCATTTCTATGTATGTTCTCTCTAAAATGGGGTGCTATTTAGCAGTATAGGACTGGAAAGAGCCTTCTGGGCCATCAACTAGAGGCTTTGCTAAAGAAGAAATTTCTGCTTATTTAGAATAATGCAGGAAAAAACTGCCAATTCTATCAGAAGCCTGTTCAGACTTAGCATGCGCAGAAGATTAAAGTACCTTTTATGTTATAAGGTTGATTTGAAGTCTCTGTTTTACTAAGACTGTTTTCACCTCATTTAATCAAATTGTGGGTGCTGCATTTCTCAAAGGGTCCTAATTGCCATATTTATTTGTAAAGTCCCTAAAAAATAATTTATTCATCCCTCCAAAAACCGTGGCACCAATTTGTAGGGGGTGTGCTGTGTTCTTCAAAGATGAGGAACGCAACCTGCTTTAATACCCGTTTTAAGAGCACAACTAAAATGGACATTAACTATGGGACGCCAAGCAGTGCTTGTGATTGTTCTCTCATGTTTTTGATACTGAAACTGGAAATCCTACCAACAAGTCTTTGCCTGAGTGTATACATATAAACCAATACATCTGACTGCAAATAATTATGTAATTTTCCTTCTACTATATGCTTTTCAATAAGCAGCCTATTTTAACTATGGACTGAAATAGTGAGTATATAATATTTTTAAAAAGACGTAAAAATAGAACAAATGATAAATAACACAGTTTCTTTAGAATTTATACAAAATCTGTATGTGAAGAAAATGCATATAGGTTTTTCAATCTGGGACAGGAAGTACAGAGAGATAAGTGGCAGTGGAGGTGACACATTGCTTCTGTATATATCTCTCGAGTTGTCTGGTGAGGGTGGCAGTGGCAAGGAAACTTTGGATGAGGATGAAGAATAAGTAGGAGGCAGTAGAGGTGGGGACAGAGAGGCATGTAGATAGTCCTTTAGTTCAGGCTGAGGGGAACAATAAGTGCTAGAAAGATCAGTTCTGACTGGAAGTCCATAGGATAGTGGCAGGGGAAGAGGAGGTGAAGGACTGCTGCTTGAAACTCCTGCTTACTTTAGCAGACTTATCAATCTAATGGGGGAGGTGGTGGAAGAGGAGAAATGTTCTAGGGTGTCAACTTGAGGTCCTTGGGGAAATCAGTACTGTTCTGAGAAATGAAAGCGCCTTGCAAAATATAAAGGAAGCTTATGTTTGCAGAAACTTATTGCATTATCTCAAGCTAATCAAATTCCAGTGTGTGTTAGCTATAACTTAACATGGGATTGACATTTGAAGGGTTTTTTGCTGTAACAGCCAATGATTTAAAGTCAAACAAATTCTGACTTTTTAAATATATCCTCTTCTTGTTTATATGAAAGATCATTGCTAGTAAGGGGCCAAATGGCTGATTTAATATACACAAAAGTTTCAGTAATGTTTTATAACTGCAAAACATTACATAACGTAGTGTTACATTAATATAATATAATATAATATAATATAATAATGTTTGGTAATGTTTTATAATAGAAGCCTCAACCAACTTCCTTCCAGTTTAAAAATCTAGTCTAATAATAAGTGTAAATGAGTTTGACCTCAACCTTGTTTTCTGTCCTTTAGTTACAGTTTGTTCAGAACATAGTCACAACAAATGTCATGCCTGGTCAAGTGGAAGTTTAGACGGGGCTTGCCAGTCAGTTAAACAAACTGGCTAAGCTTTGTAGGGAAGCTTTCACAATCCTTTCTGACACTATGCTCAGTTCAAGCCAATATTTAATTTGTTCCCAGTATTAATGAGCACTGAACTTGTTTTGAAACTTGAGAAATTTTATTTCCATTATTAAAAAATGAAATGCACGTTTTGCTCATGAGGCTGAACATACTTATACAATCCATATGCTTTTCATAGCCTTTTCTCAAGGCAAACAGGGGGAGGGAGGGGAGGTTGGGGGGAGAGAAAGAAGCAAACAAGTAATGTATTGAAAACTCAGCTGATAAAGGGGAGACTAGTTCAGAGATGCATCAGCTTTCATAGGCTACAGTCTCTTCAGCACATGCTGTGCCAAACTAGTTCATTCATAGCTTTGACAAAGTAGCCTGTCACCCACAAAAGTTTATGCCTCTCTGAACCAGTTACCTGCTGGGCAGGAGCCCCCGGCCAGGGCCTCACTCAGCTTGCCCCTGCTCCTGCTTCTGTGGCACTGTCCCTCACTGCAGGGGCCTCGGTCTAGCCCCCGCCTCTTCCCTCCCCCACGGATTGACCTGCTGGGCTGGGGTGCACACATGCATGCATGTGGGCACTCGGCCCCCGCAACCCAACCTTGGATCGACTCAAAGAGGCTCCGAGATCTACCACAAGAGGCTCCGATATTTACTGGTGGATCAAGATCCACTGCTTGTTGACCGTTGCTGTTATTATAGATACTAAACTTAATGCAAAGTAACTATGGTGCATTAATATATGTGTAGACCCACCCATTGAGTAGGAACTGGCACAACATATTGTTTAAACAAGCTTAAGCCATGTTATTCCTGGGTACCATTCAGTGCAGGGTAAGAATAGTCATAAACTCTTTAGCTTGTGTTGAAATTTTCACTTAGCACTGCCACTTGTTCTAAATTTATTTTCATTGTAGTGTGCTGGGTAGGTGTTAGATTGCAGGATTTTTTGGACTAATTGTGTAGTGTGATCAGTCATAAGCTGCATGCCTCATTTTAAATATTTTCTACTGTAAAGGCCAACACTTAAATATCTCAATGTTATGGGAAAGATTATGATGGGAAATTAAATTACTTTTATAGTAGTTGAATAATATATTATTCAGTATAAAAAAAAAAAATCATCTTGCTTTGACTTGCAGGAAAACCTTGTTAAAATATCGGTGGACATTGGACAACTTTTCGCTTTTTTCTGTGTTGACATGGTGGTCCTAGTTTTAGCAACCACTTTTACGGAATTCTTGATTATTATAACCATTTTGTAAGTTGTAGGAGAAGGATTCAGTAAAAATCCATATAATTTTTGGTTAAATATCACAGCTGCATGGAAAGCATAACTAAATACTGTGATAATCTAAGGAAGTGGTCTTGAAAAAGAGGTTCAGGAAATAAGAAAAATGGAACAAACTGCTGATAAAATTATATTTAAGCAGGACACTAAAAAGAAAGCTGAACCATTACAAACATTTTTAAATGGAGTATGAAGTTTATTTTTAGCATCTTAATTTGGTTTGTACAATTAGATATTCCACATTATAGTATTTAAATATTTGATTAAGGATTCTTCTTAGGTAGAGTCTTTGCTGCAGAAGAATGCTTGAAAATGCACAAGACTAAAACACATTGGACAACTTTTCTTTCTTCACTTGTTGAACTGAAAAGAAAGTCTTAAATGTCGGCTACATTGCCCCTTTCTGTAGGAAAAATTCCTAGGAGGCATTGGTGTGGATAAAGTATATTATTATGAAAGGTGTTAATAAAAAAGCTCAAATTCAAAAAAATACCTGAAGCCTAAAGTGATGCATGTGTATTTATGAAGGCAATCCCTTCAAAGAGCTCCAGGTGCAAGGAATTAACTTTCAAGATATAGTCCAATAAGCCTATATTATTAATTGGATTGATGGGTGGTTTTTGTTTTGTTGTTTTTTAGTGTTTTTTTTTTTTTTAAGTAACGGGCCCTGTAAAAATGTTTCAGAAAAGAAATTTGCAAATTATCTGCTAGGAAAATAATTGTTCAAAAGACGAAAAGAATAATGTTGTTCCCAAGTACAGCAGTGTGGGCTTCAGCAAACAAAATATTAATAATGATTTATGGAGTTGTTGGATGATACAGTGCACAAAATAACTCTGATTCTCAGTGGAAAGGAAATTCCCCTTATTTATTCATAGGTTCATAGATTGTAAAGGGCTGGAAGGGACCTCAAGATCATGGGATCCAGGTCCCTTGCACTAGGCAGGAAAGACCACTGGGGTCAGGTGACCCCAGTGAGGTGACTGTCCAGTATCCTCCTCTTGATTGCACTGGAGGGAACTTATCTCACAGTCTGGACACCCTGACTGTGGAGAAGTTTTCCCTAGTTAAGCCTGAAATGGTCTTCTAGGAGTTTGTGGCCATTACTCCTGGTTTTTCCCCACGGATGCCCTGGTAAACAGTTGTTTGCTGATTCCTTGATGTATTCCCCTGATATAGTGGTAAGTTGCTACCAAGTCACCTCTCAGCCTTCTCTCTTTTTAGGCTGAAGAGCCCCAAGTCTGTCAGCCTTTCCTCATATGACTTGCCTTGCAAGTCTCTGATCATACAGGTGGCTCTTCTCTGGACTCTCTCAAGCTTTTCCACATCCTTGTTGAAGTGCGGTGCCCAGAACTGGATGCAGTACTCCAGCTGTGGCCTCACCGATGCTGAGTAAAGTGGAAGAATCACTTGGTTTTACTTAAGATTCATCGGTTGATGCATGCCAAAGTATTGTTTGCCCTGCTGGCTACAGCATCACGCTGACGGCTCATGTTCATATTGTGGTCTTTTATTACTCCTAGGTCCCTTTTAGTCGTGGTGCTGGTCAGTTTGGCACCACCAAGACTGTAAGTATGATGGGGATTGTTCATCCCCAGATGAAGCACTTCACACTTCTCAATGTTGAACTTCATCTGGTTCCGATCTGCCCAACTTGCCAGCTTGTCAAGGTCCGCCTGCATCTTCAGCCTATCTTCAAGAATCACCACGCTCCCCCATAACTTGGTGTCTTCAGCTGATTTACTTCAGGTGCAAACTTATTTGGCAAACTGATCTTGCACAATCATTATTTTTACCAGCAGCAGTGCTTTTGTGTTCAAGTAGAACTAGTGATGGGCTTGAAGAAAAACCTAAGAATTCTATTGGAAGAAGACAAGGCAAATGGCATCAGTAAAAACGTTATGGTGGGCTGGAGGTGATCTGTTCACTGTGAATGTCTTAATGACAAATGTATTACTTCTAGTTTCTCATAAGTCTTAGCAGGGAATGGCTTTTTCTGTTAAATCCAGATAATCCAAGTTACCCTATAATTCAAATGGATACTAAAGGATGTAACTTCAGAGATTTGAAGGGAAATTTTAATTTTTGCGTATATTATTGAAATGATTGGCCTGGGCAAAAAGAAGAAATTTCTTTTAGAAATGTGCCTAGAAAATGATTATTCTAGTACTGGAGAGTGACCACTACACTAAAGGATTGGGTTGGGTTAATACAGGGGTGGGCAAAACATGGCCTGCAGGCTGGATCTGACCCACAAGGCCATTCTATCCAGCCCGTGGGAACCCTAAAAAATTTAGAAAATTAATAATTATCTGCCCCTGCTTCCTGTCAAAAAATGACAGGAACCAGGGGCAGGAGGACCCAGCGGAAGCCCAGTGGGCTCCCACAACAGCAGGGTCTGCCTGGGCCTAACCCTCCCCCAGCCAGAAGCCCCAGCAGGGGCTTCTGGCCTGCGACCACATGGCTGCCCCACGCTGGAACTGCAGGTAAGGGGGTTGGGGCAGGGAAGGAGCCCAGGGAAAAGCTGGGCACGGGGGGGGGGGGGAAAGCAGTCCCTCTCCCGCCCCATGGCCAGTGCCCTGGGGTGCAGTTGCTCGCAGCCCGCTTGGCGCTGCCTGTGCCTGCTCAGGACAGCCTCGCATGGGCTGTGAGCAGCTGCAGCAGAGAGCGTGGGCCACGGGGCGGGGGAGGGGCCGCTTTGCCCCATGCTTGGCACCAGCTCCTTCCCTTCCAGCAAGCAGAGGTTTGGGGCTGTGCGCTGTCCCCTGCCTGTACCGGGGCACTGGGAGCCAACGGGAGCACGGGGCCTGCACTAGTATCCTGGGGCCAGTGCCAGCGGGGCTCAGAGCAGGGTGGCAGGAGCGCGGGGTCCCAGCTGGCAGGGGCTCTATGGAGCCAGGCCAGCTCCACCCTCTCCCTGCTAGTGCAGCCCAGCCTGGCTCCACAGACCCCTGCCAGCCTCTGCCCCGCTTTGGACCCCACCGGCGCTGGCCCTGGGACATTGGTACCAAGACATTGGGACATTGGTCCCAAGATGGTGACCAGGGTGTGGGGCACCTGTCAAGGGGTGGGGCTACCCATGCGGCCCTTAACAGCCTGCCAAAACTGGGTGAGCATCCCTTCACCCAAAATAATTGCCCGCCCCTGGGTAGATAACTCCTTTACTTAGTTAATATTGTTCACATTCAAAATTAATTGCTCAGTGGCTAGTTTCATCTATAAATGGTCTCCAACATAACAGACATGTGGGGCCTTATTCCTGTCACCCATAAATAGTAAAATGTTCCTAAAATAAGAGTTAACTTTTATTACAATGCCTGAAATGAGCAACTGCCATTTGATTTATTGAAAACATTCCAGATTTATTTATATATACACATAATTTTGATTTTTTTTTTCACTTGGCTTTTACTGTTATGTTAACCGTTGTTAACTGACAGAAAAAAGTAGCAGTTTATATAAACACTTGTTGTTTAGGAGTTTTATACCATGTCAGTTGACTATACCTTACTGGAAACATTAATTTAGACAGAAAATTCTCTCTTCACATCTGCAACAACATTTCTGTCATTCTCTGAATATTCAGTTTTACCAGTTTTAGCCAGTTACAGAAAAATAGTAGTTAATATAAAAAGATTACCCACGTCTAAGTGACTTCACTGCTGAATAGGCTGTCTGTCTGCATAGGGAATATCTTAAGACTTATAAGCAACATGTAAAGCCTTTACTGAATAGTGTCCTTGTATCTATGCCAATTTGGAATATTCAGAAATGGTTACAACCTCCAATTTATTTCTATGCTTTTGCTCCCTTTTTTTTTTTTTTTTTACTGTTAGTTGGAATTAGATTATAAGGATGAATGAGGAGCATGGGTATGTGCACACCTATGTGTGAGCATGCATAAATACACAATATGCTTCATTTCTATTTTGTTTATGCATGAAAATATTTTCAAAACTAAGGAAGAAAATGTAGTTAAACTTTTTTACTCACTTTTAGAAGATCAGATTTCTATTCTCCTCTAATATTAACATTTCCCTTTTATCTTATTTGACACTTATTGCCATACAATGTATATCTAGTAAGGAACTATTTAAAATATTTGTATTAGGGGAAAATATGATTTTCCCAAATATTTACTTAAATCATACTTTGTAATTCAGATGTAATTTATAAATGAAATATTAATGGTATCCCATGAAGCAAAAATTAAGTACTTTTTGTTCAGTTGTTCATTTTTTTGACAATAGAATATTTAAATTTATATCCTTCTTTTTTCCCAGCTTCTTGAACCTTTTCTCTTTGACACCCAAAATCACAGCTGTTTTCTTTTTCTTAGCCTTTTCATTTTTTTGTTTAACCAAGCTGCTGTTAGTGTCTGCAAGGATCTATCTACTCTGCCACAGATTATTTATCACAATGAAGAGAAGGACTTGCCTCCATAGAGTTGCTTCCTGGAATCTGGAAGGTCTTCAGATCTCTCTCAGGAAATCCAAATTTGATCATACACATGGTATCACAAGGCATTTTCAGTCCACCGTTGTTTTGAAATGATTGTCTGCTGTTGCAAACTGTTAGAGATGCTTCAGTCAGGCATGAGACTAATGTTTTAATTGTATTGAAATAGAATGGTCTTTGCCAGATATTATAGGGGTCCCCTTAGTTATTGAGTTACAGTTATGCATGTGTTAATCTAAGTCTTGTACTTGAGCAAGGGGTATCTGATTTCAGTAATGCAGCAGTTACTAAGAAGTTATCGTATAGCCTGGAAATCCTTGAATTCTGTTTTTCTGTTGTCCTCCTATATCCCATCCATATGACCATAAGGAACATAGCCATCTCTGTTCTTAATTTATCCCTCACCATTTTGTCAACCCACTAATCATGCTGTTATATTTTAATTAAGAAAGGAAACAATTAGGCTTTCCTAAAGGGTAAGACAGTGCATGGAGAGTGATATGAGAATTCTAGTACCAAGAGGTGAAGATCGGAATTTGTGGGTACCATGTTTGTGCATATACAAATAGCAATATCCATGGCCAATAACCAATCAGTGCATATTTAATTATTAGAGGTGGTAAAAGTTAGCAATACCTTTGGTTTAGGCTGTTGTTTTTAACTGCTTATAACTAAGAATGGGATGAAATCTTCCATGTTGAATATCTGTCCATACCTGAACTTCTTTTGGAAACCTTTTCTGAGGACAGTGTTAGAGGAAAATGTTTTACTTTATTTAAAGTTCTTACTATAGCTATCTGCTTTAGAGCAGGGGCTTGGAATTTGGCAGAGGTGTTGCCTTTGCATGAGGGATGTTCCTTTGCCCTCCATTGGAAAATTCATCTGGATTTAGCCAAGTTGTAAGCTTTTGAGAAACCTGCTGGCATGTGCTCAGTAAAGACTTGTTAGAGTTTGCTGGCAACATTTATAATGGAATAATAAAAACAGCACAAGAGCTCTTACTTTTAAACCCAGGATGTGTTTTTAATTAGACCAACACTCAACGGCATTGCTTAATTAGTCCAGGATATAGTCACCTGTAAATAGCAAGTGCTATCAAGTTATCATTTCAATGATACTTAAACTCTGAAGTTAAATGTCATTTGGATGCAATGTAGTTGCATGGAACATGGTTATATTTTCACACTTATAACTTCATAAAATTGTCCTGTTAGCAGTATTGTGCTGACCTACCATTCCTGCACTCTTTGCACTGCATAACTGAAGAAACATAAATATGATTATCTTTCCATGTGATATAAAGAATAGGTTCCTTATGGTACATAGTGTTACATGGGTGTTTTTTGTTTCTTTTTGCTTACAGCAAAATTTAGTTGTACCTCATTGCTGGGAACCAGAATGAACTGTTACTAAAGCATTAAGATTCTAATTGGGGTTAATTTCAAAAAGAGGTTTGCCATAAAATATCTTATTGATGTTTGTTTGATGTTCTTCAGTCAGGTTTTTGTTATGTTTTGTTACTGCATCCTAAAAGACAAGCAAACCATTCTTGGTTATTGTTGTAACATTAAGGCCAAAATTGCTCCTGGTTTTGTTTTTCTATTACTAGTGCTTCTCACAAAGTCCTAAAATGTTGGGACTAGCACTGTCAATTAATGGTTTGTTTTGCAGCATGGGGGTAGACAGATATGAATCTTGTTGAATGACTCTTCTGAAAATCACAGTTGTTCAGAACACTAAAATGGTTCAAAACCAGCAAAGCATTGGAGTACTGAAACTGCTTTCTAATTGGAATTATGGGGAAAGCTCCATTTTTTTTTTATTATTTTTTTAAATTGGGGCTTTGTATGCAACAGCAGAAGACTAGACTTGGTGACCCAGAGTTTTTATTCTGTTTCTAAGTTAATCACTGCAAGAAGATAAATCCAAAAACACCCAGGATTTTTTTGTCTTTGTGCCTTTGGATAATTGACTTCACTACAGTTTCCAAGAGGCACTGATTCTTGTTTTCTGTACACGTTGGTATTTATTGTACAAAGGCTTGAACTTGAATTCCTTGGGCACTCCAAATGTCAGTTGCTTTTAGTGGGAGTTATGAGTATAGAAGAGATGCAAGTTTGAGCTTTCAGATCTCTGAATGAGGCTTTGGGAGTGAAGCAGTCATTTTTTCAGACTGCTATACTCTATAGCTCTATACTTGTAATCAATGCATCCTTTAGCAAAAAGTTGATTTTATGCTTATAAACAGAGGCTAGTACACAAGTTCACTTTAACAAAAGAAAGTGACTTACCAAAGAGGTCTGTTTTGGGACTGCCTCAAACAATCACAAAGGGAAGAAAAGGTGAAAATCATGCTTTGAAACAAAAAAGGACCTCATCGGTCCAATATCGGATCGACACCTATATAAAGCAAATTGACTATATTGGAAATCGGCCTGATGTGGCCTATAATTTGGCTGATAAATGCCCGTGCATGTGCGCAGCTGCAGTGCAGCACGCAGGTGGTGAGGAGCACAGCCCAGCAGTGTGGAGAGTTGCCTGCAGCTGGTAAGTCTGTTGTGGTGAAAGGGGAGGAAGGAGGGGGGCAGATCAATACCCCCTGCGGTCAGGGAGGAGTGGGGCTGGAGTAGGCATTGCCCAGCCAGGGTGGGGTGGGCACGGGATGGAGCTATGGCTCGTCCGGGGGGTGGAGGCTCCTGTTGCTGTGTGCCACTGGTCTGGGAGCAGCTCATCCAGCACTCATCTGGGAGGGCATGGGGAGGAGGGTGTCCCTGACTCTGCACAGGCTTGGTGAACTGCAGCTGTGGGCTGGGGCCAGAGGTGGCATTCCCACGCCGCCAGCACCCACTTCAAGCACAGCGTAGCCCCTGGTCCCAGCCTGCAACTCCAGCCTGGCCCTCCCCCCTCCAATGCCCTTTTCTTTCCCCCTCCCCTTCCACCACAACAGACTTACCAGCTGCATGCTGTATCAGAAGTCAGATAGGTATTGACTTATATGCCTCCTTAAAACGCAGCTTTTGGTATTGGCCCCACAAATCTCTATCAGTGCACCCCATCCTTCTTTCTTTTACAGTAGTCCTCATGCTCTGGTTCTCAGAACTGCTTTGCTATCTATAGTGAGACCCACATAGAAATAATAGGCAGCCTACCACCTAAAAAGTTTTAATGTTATTGGAAACATTCAACCAGTCCTCTCCATATATATTTATTTCTCTGTAGTTTACTACAAAGGATCTGGGTTGTTTACAAGTCTTTCGCTTGGTCAAATTTTTTTTGGTATAAGGAATGATTTATTTGCTTTGAGTATTTCAGCAAATATGAAGACATGGCAAGTATGCTAGTGGAGAATATCAAACTGTAAAGTGACCGGCTTGCAGTAGTGGGGGCAGAATACAAATACATGTAAGGGCTTCTATCCAGGTATGGCAACTAACACTGAAGACTTTACCAAACCTTATATTTATTTTTGTCTAATCTATTAGACAAAAGCAGATTTTGACAGAGGGCAGGTTTAGGCTAGACATCAGGAAAAACTTCTTCACGGTGAGGGTGGCCAAAACTTGGAATGGGCTTCCAAGGGAGGTGGTGCTCTCCATTACCTTGGGGGTTGTTAAAAGAAGGCTGGATAGGCATCTGGCTGAGGTCATCTGACCCCAGCACTCTTTCCTGCCCAGGGCAGGGATCAGACTCTGATCTGTTGAGTTCCCTTCCAACCCTAGCATCTATGAATCTATTGATATTTTTCTTCTAATGTAACTATTAGTTGCTTAGACAAGGTATAGGTGCTGAAACTGGTGAGAGACCCTGAGCAGAACATAGTATTCTACTATTGGAAAGTGTTTGGAGGAGTGGGGGAAACCACTACTCTTATTATTCGGCTCTTTGGCTAGTTGTGTTTCTGATGCTTTTTATGATATAAAATCAAAAAGGGAAAACCTTTTATATTATCTATAACATACAGGGGAAAGAATGGCAGAATTTAAACTAGGAAAAAGAGGAAAAGCTTTGCTTGTTCATTTCTGGAGTCATGCAAACAATACTTAATTTGCTTAACTGTCTCTGGAAGTCTACAAACAAGATAGGGAAGACAGTTGACCTCTTGTATTGGGAGTCGGCAACCTATGGCTCATGGGCCAAATCCAGACTGTGGAGCCGTTTGATCCAGCCGACAGATGTGGGGCTTCAGTGGCATTTGACAATTGGGGGTTTTGGCAGTAGGTTTTTTTCCCCATACCGGTAGGGGGAACAGTAGTAACCAGTGAGTTTTGGTGCCTGTCCATCTGCCTCTGACCTTAACGGAATCATTCTGGCCTGCAGCCTAAAAAGGTTGCCAGCTGTTAACCTATACAGGCACTCCTCACTTAATGACCGAGTTCTGTTCCTGCGACTAGGTCGTTAAGCAAATTGGTCAATAAGTGAGGAGCCGCCCCTTGATACTGCGTGCCTTGGCTTGAGATGCCGCGCTGCCGTTTCCACAATATGTTTCGTACGATACCAACTGCTCGGAGAGCTGGTCGTAAGTCCGCGCGGTCGTTAAACAGGTAGGTCGTTAAGTGAGGAGTACCTGTACAAATGTAAATTCTATTTTAGGGGTTTCTGTGTGGCAGCTGTTGTAGTCACATATGAAATTATGCATTTCAGTCCTTTTTATATCAGTGTAACTGAAACATCATGTTGTTATGCAACTAAAACTAGACACAATAGAAATGTTTTGTGCCACAGAATGGTTAACTTATATTTGAGAGAGAGGGTTATCCTATATTAACAGGTTGATGAATTAGGTATTTCATATTTTGCTATTGCTTTATGTGATGTCTCATTCAGTTATTAAAAGACAGTTATTGAAAGTAAATGGTGGGGAGGTGCTTGTATGATTGAATGAGCTTTAGTTCAAGTGCCGCTGCCACCATTTTTAAGTGCCAGGACACTTTTTAACTGGAGCAGAGCACAGCGAAGGCAGAGACAGACTGCCTTTGCCCCAGGAGCCACGTGACCAACCTGATTGCCTTCTATGATGAGGTGATTGGCTCTGTGGAGACAACTGGTTGCGATATACCTTGATTTTAGCAAGGCTTTTGATATAGTCTCCCACAACATTCTTGCAGGCAAGCTAAGGAAGCACAGGCTGGAAGAATGGGCTGTAAGGTGAATAGAAAACTGGCTGGAGCATTGGGCTCACAGAGTAGTAATCAATGGCTGGAAGTCTAGTTGCCATCTGGTATCAAGTGGAATGCTCCAGGGCTTGGTGCTGGGGCAAGTTTTGTTCAATGTCCTCATCAACGACCTGGAAGATATTAGGAAAAATGTTCTCACTAAGAACTGGAACAGGTTACCTAGAGAGGTGGTGGAATCTCCATCCTTGGAAGTTTTTAAGACTTGTCTAGACAAAGCTGTGGTTGGGATGATCTAGTTGGCCATGGTCCTGGTTTGATGAGGTTGGACTAGATGACCTCCTGAGGTCCCTTCCAACCCTAATATCTATAGGGCAAGTGCTGGAGAGGCCAACTAGGGGCCATACTCTTCTTGACCTGCTGCTCACAAACAGGGAAGAATTGGTGGGGAATGTGGTAGTGGATGGCAACTTGGGC
The DNA here is from genome assembly GCF_030867095.1 of Alligator mississippiensis. NCBI lineage: Eukaryota > Metazoa > Chordata > Crocodylia > Alligatoridae > Alligator > Alligator mississippiensis. Next base: position 222,379,785 of record NC_081826.1, on the reverse strand, counting down.
TGCAGTGACCACAAAATGAGAGTTCAGGATCCTGAGGAAAGGAAGGATGAAGAACAACAGAGTAAGGACTCTGGATTTCAGAAAAGCAGACTTCAACTCACTTGTGTAACCCATGGGCAAGATCCCCTGGGAAGCCAGTCTGAGGGGGAGAGGAGTCCAGGAGAGCTAGCTGTACTTAGTTTAAAGGAGCCTTACTGACGGTGCAGGAACAAACCATCTGGATACACATGAAGACTAGCAAGTATGCCAGAAGACCAGCTTGGCTTACTAGGGAACTCTTCAGTAAACTAAGTCACAAAAAGGAAGCTTATAAGAAGTAGAAACTTGGACAAAACTAAGGCTTCCCACATCGCATTTAAAAACTAGTTCTGTAACTAAGACTTAATGGAAGATTTTTTTCCTCACATTGAGCTTTTTCAGTGTGTGTTGTTCCATATTATATCAGCACAATAATAATTTAATCACTATGCTACAACTTCTTAATGAGATGTTTTAAAATATTGCACCGTTTTTATTTATTTAAAGCCTTTGCTTAATTAGTCTTTCAAATTTGTTGGGATCAGTGTTTCAGCCATTGTAGAACAAGGTATTTAAAAGATGTTTGAGTATGCGATCAGTGCTTACACAGTCAGTTTATGAGATCTGTTAAATATGTCCAAAAGAAGGGTGCTGCTCCATATGTGAGAGAAACGGAGTAGGGCCATAGTCTCCAGCCTTGTTTTTCACTGAAGTACATGAAGTTACACCTAGGTCAGGCGTTGTCAACCGGGGGTATGTGGGAAGACCCTAGTGGGTATGTGTGGGCGGGCCACCCACCACCCCATACCACCACCTCCCAGGAGCAGGGGCTGGTGGGGGGGAGGGGGCGGCGCAGTGGTGCCTCTCTGCGGGTGGCACAGGTGCTGGCTAGACACAAGGGGCCAAGCTCACTCACAGCAGCTACCGCCCAGCACCCTGCTCTGCCGCTGCTCTGCATCTGGTCGCGTGCAACCCCTCTCCCCCCTCCACATCTGGTCACCTGGGGTATACTTATTTAAAAAAGGTTGAAAACCCCTGATCTAGGTGATTAAGCCTGAGCTGTGTTTGCAGGTAATAGGGCAGGGGCAGGCAATTATTTTGGGCAGAGGTTCCACTTGCTGAGTTTTAGCAAGCCATCAAGGGCCGCATGATAGGCAGCCAGGGGCAGATAAATATTAATTTTCTAAATTTTTTTAGGGGCCCTGCAGGCCGGATAGAATGGCCTGGCGGGCTGCATTTTGCCCACCCCTGTAATAGGGTGTGTCATTACAACAAACTTTGAATGTCAGTTTTAAGGTGGATAATAAAATGAAGGGAAATGTTTTAGGTATAGGTTAATTTGCTCATGCATGTTATCTATTTTTCTTCCTTTCTGATTGCCTAAATGTAACCTAAAGTCCAAAGCGGAAAGCTTACTTGCACAGTGTACCTTCTTCATTTTAACCTTGTTTGAGGTGATTCACAATTCAATAGTTCAAAAAAGAAAAACATAAAAAGTTGGGGGGTTTTCAGGTTAGAGTCTCTCTCTCTCTCAACTAGAGATAAATTGATTGAAACTAACAAAATATCCCCTCTTCATGCAAGAGATCATGTAATATTGTTCAGAAGTACCAAAAGATCTTGCAGTCAATTTTACCCATGTGATTTGAATCAGTATTGCTCTCCTCTTAACAAGCACTTGTCTTACACTTATTTCATTTAATTAAAATTACATTTTCAAATTAAAATGATGTTTCCAAGTAATCAAATTATTTCTGAGACTTAGTAAGTCAGTTAATGTGAAATCTCTAATTTGTCCTGTGCTGCAACAAAATGAGGAACTTGAACAGGCTTATAAGAACAAAAATGCAAGATCTTTGGCAGGGCTCCTGCTGCATGTCTCTACTAAAAGGAGCTGGACAAGATTTTTATCTCAGAATGCAGTGACCAAACCTTGTTATATGCTGGACAATGCTGAAGGTGCCGTGATCTCTGGATGTCCAAGCAGCCACGAATGTGCAGAGATGATGCCTCTGGCAAGGTAAGACCACTTCCTTGTAGAAAAGCATGAGCTTGAACCCTGATGATAATACATGGATACCCAGCATTAGGCTTGGGAAAGGGATTTCAGAGAGCATCTTTTCTGTGCTATGTTAAACTTTACTCTAAAAAGCAATAGAAGCTGTAAAATACATCTCTGGTTGGCTTTATTTCAGGTGCCTGCTACGCACAGCAATTTTGGACAGAGGTGAGGCAGGAGCATTTCTGAGTTCTAGCCTCCCTCTGTATGCTCAAAATGGCAACAGTATTCATAGGGCAGAATAAAAAAATTAGTGTTAGAAGGAACATTGTGGGTCATCTAATCCAACCCCTATGCAATGAAGGATGCACTGTTTGTAAACCATCTCTAACAAACGCTTTCTAAAAACCGTCAATGAAATAAATTCCATAAATTCCCTGGGCAACATGTTCCATTATCATATGGTTCTGACAGGACATTTTTCCCAAGATTTAATCTAAATCCATTTTGCTGTACTTTAAACCAATTGTTTTGTATCTTGCCCTCTGAAAAAGGAGAACAGCCTTTTAAATATTTGAGAATTGCTATTACGTTCCCCCTTAATCTCCTTTTCTCCAAAAGAAGGTTCTCTGAACTTTTCTTCATACCGCTTTCATTCTAACTCCTTTTATCTTCGTTACTCACTTCCTGGATCCTCTCCAGTTTTTCTACATCCTTTTTTAAAATGTGGAGCCCAGAACTGTACATGATACCCCACCTGAGGCATGAACAGCATTTAATGGAGTAGGACTCGTATCCCCCAGGTCTTGCATACAATACTTTTGTTAACGCATCCCAAATTGTGTGTGCTGCTGCTTCTTTTTTTTTTTTGTGAGTTCATTATATTTGCTGTTGAGCCTGTGATCCACCAGAGATCCCCAGATCCTCCTAAGCATCACTGCTGCCTACACAGCTATCGGCCATTATCAATTTGTGCATTTGGTTTCTTTTCCCTAGGCATAGTGCCTTTGTCATTGTTGAATTTCTTTCTTTTTAGTGCCCTTATATCCAATTTAGAATTCAACAGGACCTTGATAATCCTACCTTACAAAGTCTTGTCATCTGTAAACCTGATTAAGAAGCTCTCTCTTTCCTTGCATAAGAATAATACCACCAGACCCAGAATACATTTATTTGGACCCTACTTGAGATCTTTTTGCTATTCTAACATTGATCTATTCATTGTTACATTTTTCTTGCTGCTGTTCAGCCGGTTATGTATCCAACTAAATGGAGGTGCACTGATAAATTGGTCGCATATTGGATAGGCACTGATAAAAGAAAAGTTAACATTTTCAACTATCAGCTTTTTTTTGGCTGGTGTAACCAATAATGTCACTGATAAATATAATATGTCTTCTGGCTGAGGCCCCTGGACACCACATGCATAGCTGCAGCACACACATGGCCAGGAGTACAGCCAAGAAGCATGGAGAACAGTGCCCTGTAGGTAAGTCTGTGGAGGGGAAGGGGCATGGGGGAGGGGCAGATCAAGGCCCTTACAGTGAGGGAGGGAGTGGGGCAGGGGCTGGGGTGCTGCTCAGCCAGGGTAGTGCGTGGGACCCCAGGCCACCCCACAGTTCACCTTGGCTGCCTCTCCCAGTGCTGCTGGCACTGTCCCTGGCCCCGAGCCCACAGAAGACAGCCCACATCTGCCTTGTGCCCCCCTGGATTTGTGTGCATGACTGCTATGCCTCACCTGGGGGGGTGTACAGCTGTGGGGAGCCAACCCCCTCCTCACCTTTTAAAGTTGGGCATTATGTTGATCCCTTTCCCATCTTTTGGAATATCGCCTGTCATCTGTGACTGCAAATATTGTCTGATTCTGAGATCTCTTCATCTGCTTCCTTCAGTTCCCTGTAATGAACGTAATCAGATCATGCTATCTTAAATTTGTTCATGTGTTCATATCAAGCTGCAGTCTTTTTCCTTTTTTATCTATATTAAATTTCTTAGTCATCCAGTCGTAGTTTATTTTTGTTATGAAGACTGAAACAAAGTAGACATTGGTCTTCTGCTAATAGTTCACCCTCACTATTGAACCATTTCGTCAAGTTTCCTTGTTCCTTGTATCATGGGGATTTTGACATTTAAAGCACATTCTTGCCCCAAAATAGAAAAGTTCACAGGCAGCACCTAACCCCAAACCCCTTGTTTTTGTTTCCACAAGAAGTCACTCCATCTCCTTACCTGCTTCCTAGTAATTAATTTATTGTTGTAGCTGGTAAAATGGCTTGGGGATGTGATAACCCAGAGGTTCCCAACGCTGAAAAAAAGCCATGCTATGGATCAGAGGTTCCCAACCTCCTAGGCCGCAGCCTGGTATCAGGCTGCGAAAGGTTGGCTGCTGGTCCGCAGGAGGGTTGGCTGCCAAACCAGAAGTCCAGAAATGACCAGCATACTGCCATCCGGCAGCCAACCCTTTTTTTTATACTCAGTAATAGAATCTGTCCGCAGTATGCAGGTCACTTCTGGTCTGCAGTATGCTGGCTTGCAGTTTGCTGGTCTGCAGTTCCTTCCATTCCACGGTTTGCCAGTCCACAGTCTAAAATAGTTGGGAACCACTGTAATAACTGACTTTTAAACTTAAGCCTCCCCCCCCGGGAGCAAACTCTCAAGTACACAACCAGCTCCTGAGTATCTGCAACTGGTAGCATTTCAACCTAGAGCACTGTTCCGTGCATCTATCATGCCCGACAGCAATTTAAGAATTTGTAAAGAAGATGAGTCATGGGACATGGGGGGAAAAAAATCTTAGAGAGAGGGGACCAAGCTATAAAATCATGCTTGCATCCAAATATGTTTTAAACGTTGTGAGAAATAATTTTGAGTTACTGTACGTAGAGAAGAGGGGGGGGGGGGGAAATCTGTTCTTCCACTTTTACTTTATATATTTAACACACATTATTGGCTTCTTCATTTCCCTAGCTAGTTAATTACAAAGGGCTGTTTTGTATTTCTTCGCTGTGGGGAGAGTAGCTAGCTGAATTAGTCTGAAGTCGGACAGAAGCCAGGGCAGGGTGAAACCTTAGAGACTAACTTATTTAGAGAGGCATAAGCTTTCGGAGGCAACAGCCTTCTGCTTCACCATAGGGGAGTGGGGAAAAAAGTTTATAAATATAGTGAGCAGGGCAACATAGATTTATGGTTAATATAGAAAATGCAGTAGCGTAGCCTGTTTTGAACAAGCCTAAAGGAAGTTGAAAATGGCTGAGAGCGCCAGAGAATAGTCTCTGCTTGTGATCTTCAGTTTAAGATATGGTTATATTTGTTGTGTATAGCAAGTATGAAGAATTCTTTATTCTTCATTTCATTCTGGGCTCCCCCTGCACTGGCAAGATGCAGGCTCCCACAGCTGGGAGCCTCACACACCCCAGTTGAGTGGTTCCCAGCCATGGGGGCACCCCACATACCCACAGGGCTGGAGGATCCGTACTATGGTGATCTCTCTTCCTCTGGGGTACAGGAAATGCCTGGGCCTTGAAGATTGCTGCAGGGGTTATTCTCCCTGCCCCAGAGGTGTGGGTAAACCCCCCAGGCCAGGGGATCATAGTGATCCTCCAGCCTCAGGGGTTTCCTGCACTGCCTCCCAAGGTAAGGGGGATTACCCTGCAGTGGTTTGCTGCACCCCCAGGGTGGGGGGAATTGTCCTTGCAATGATCCTCTGGCCCTGGAGTTTCCCCATACCCACAAGGTGGGAGGATTGCCCTTGCAGCAATCCTCTGGTCCTAGGAGTTTCCCTGCACCCCAGAGCCCTAATGATCACAGCTGTTGCATTCCCTGGTGCTCAAGGTTTTTTCACTGGGCATGGTGCACCCCTGTGGCTGATGCTGGTACACATGCAAATTAAAGCTTGATAGCAACCAGCTATATAGTTAGTACCTATTTTGAAGGTCTAACTTTATAGCTGGTTGGAGCTTTTTGTTGTGTGATAGCTACTTTTACACATGTAGCTGGTTTCCAGATAATTATGCAATATGTGTAACATGTAGAGGGGCTATTGGAAAGCCTGGAGCCAGTTAATTGGACTTTTTAAGAAACTGCTACAAGAGTGTCACTTCTGTCTACCAGTCCAAGCTTTTTCTGATAATACTTTTGAAACAAAGTTACCTGCACTGCTTGTAGCTGAGTCACTTGCAGCCTGACCTTGTCTTTAGCATCTCTCACCATAAAATGATTTTTTTCTCTACATTTTTCAGGTAGGTGCAGAAAAACTGCTAGGGATAAAGAAACAGACTTCATCAGCTAAAACCATATCACAGCAATTTCCTTTTCCAAAAATCATGTGCACACTGCTGAAACACATGGCTTTGTTTGATTACAAGTGACTTGTAGGAACTACTTCGCTCTTAGCTGAGCAGAATAAAAGGTTGATGAATTTATTTTGAGGAATAAAACTGGTGTTGTATTGCCAGTGTGGAAAAGAAAAGCCATTAGCTCTTTATCTGATTAAATACAGAATTTTAGTATAAAGGGTAGGAGAACTTGTGTGAAAACTTGCATTTAAAATTTAATTTATGAAGTGTACTTTCCTGAGTTAAGGCTGAAAATGCAAACTTTTAGATGGCACGGTCTAATTCCTTTCTTATTCTAATACTATTGGGTTTTAACCTTGACCTCTGGAGAAAAGGAAGTTGTGATGATGTTGACGTTGTCCTTTTTGTGTATTGTCATCTCCCAATAAATACAAAAATAATTCCAGAAAAGGCAAACTTTTGTCTCCCAAAGAATAAGAAATTTGAACTAGGCTGTTGTTAGATGTATATCCCGTTCTATTCAAAAGGCTTGAAGCAGTTTACAGTAAATGTATGTATGGTATATGCATAGGAAAATCTGATATCCTTGATTAGTAGGCTTCTGTTTTTGCCTGCTTGCTAAGCTGCACCTGCCTTGGTGCTTTAAATCTTCCAATTAGGGCTGCAGTTCAGTAAAACACTTAGTGAATGGGACTAAACCACATGTTAAATAATGTGTTGGCTTGCAGCCTGAGAGAACTGAGAAGATACCTCCTAGACTTCTTTTCTATGACTTATACCATATAAAGCAGGATATCAGTAGTTAATTCTCCAGGTCTCTATATAGATCTAGAGAAGTACAAGAGCATTGTACTTCTCTAGATCTATATGTGTTCCTAAAGCTTGTTTCTTGCTGAAGCTATTATGTTTTGGTAATTTAGTATATCTTTAATATTTTATATCAAATGCATGCATCACACACAAATGATGGCATTTTTAATTTCTATCGCATCTGATTATTTATATCTTTATTCTGCCCACTCATGTGTCCTCAGTGTGCAGAATCCCAAACTCTCACAACCTCAGTGAATCCTCAAAGAGGATAAGCCTAGACAATAACTCGGAAATTACCTGAACCTACTCATTCAGTACCCTATATCTCATCTGACCCTGAAAATACAAAAGCATTTAGTTTTTCTAAGTAATCCCTAATTTGTTTTCATATTACTCTAGGTTGTTTGTCATCTTCCTTATATTTGCTGTCAACTGCACGTCATCCAGTAGCTGCCCCTATTCGTGAAGACTGGAGTAAAGAAGGAATTAAATACTCTAGCCTTCTCAGCATCATCTGTAACTAGATTGCTTTTTGTATTCTGTAAGGGACCTATGGTTTCTTTGGTCCTCCTCTTATTTTTGACTTGTAGAATCCTTTTTTATTGACTTTTATGTCCTTAGCTAGCTGCACCTCAAATTGTGCCTGACCTTTCAAATTTTCTCCCTGCATGCCTGTGGAATGTTCTTATATTGTTCCCTAGCATTGTGACCAGAATTCTACTTTTATTGGATTCCTTTTTGAGTTTTGGCTCATAGAAGAGATGGCTGTCTAGCCAGGCTAGTCTCTTATTACACTTCCCATTCTTTTGTTACATTGCTGTAGCTTGCTCTTGCACCCTTAAGAGAGCCTCTTTAAAGTATGAGCTCTCCTGGAATCCTTTCCCTCAGACTTATTCCCAAAGGGATCCTGCCCCCACTAGTTCCCTGAATTTGCTAAAGTGTGCTTTTCTGAAGTCCATTGTTTTTATTCTGATGCTTTCCTTTCTTCCTCTCCTTAGGATCTTGAGCTCCATCATTTTGTGTTCAGTGTCATGCAAGCTACCTTCTACCTTCACATTCTCAACCAATGCCTCCTTATTTGAGCAGCAAGTTGAGAAGAGCTTCTCCATTTAGTTGGACTATCTACCATCTGTACTGAAAAGTTATCCCTAACACACTGGAGGAATATGCTGGACTGCTTGTGCACTGCTGTGTTTCCCTCCCAGCAAATGTCCCAATAAGGAAAGTCCCCCATGAGAACCAAATTCTTTGATGTGGAAGCTTCTGTCATTTGTTTAAAGGAAAGCCCCTTTAACCTCCTCTTCATTTGGTGGCCTGTATCAGATGCCTACCATGACATTATTCCCAGCTGCTCTGACCTTTTTACCCACAGGCTTTCAATAGGCCTACTTTTCACTTTGTAATGCACCTCAGAACATGAATATATCACCTCTTACATACAGGTCAATACCTCCCTACTGCCAACCCTTCCTGAACGAGCTATACCTATCTGTGACCATATTCCAGTTATGTGAACCATGTCTCCTTAATTCCATTTATATCATAATTGTGTGCTTGTTCTAGGACCTCCAGTTCTTCTGGTTTGTTCCCTATAGTTCTTATAATAATACATAAACACTTCAGGGATCTGACTGTATGGGTATTTGGGGTGGAGGGTCATGTAAAGTGTTTTGATGAGCTGGTGGGCAGGGAGATGCGAGTTGATCCTATACAGCCCACTGGCTGCCGCCACGAGTCTGAGGAGAGAGGGCTGTGCCCTGCACTCGCACTGCTCTGCCACAGCTGGAGCTGGTCTGGGCTGCGCAGCACACAAACTCCACCTCCCTGCATCCATCCCCTCCTGCCCAGCTTCCTGTTGGTGCTGTACAGTCCTGGCACTGCAGCTGCCAGCAGCCAGGTCCACATAAGATGAGGTGCAATGCAGCATGCTGGGTAGCTGTCCTGCCTGCTCATCACAATGAGCTACTGCTGCTGTACCACACCAGGGACGCTAGGGGTTGGCTGCCCCGGGCCAAGGCTGCAGCATGAACTCGCCTAGTGGTATTGCAGCAATAGTGGCTCATCGCAACAGGCAGGATGGCTACGTGGCATGCTGCATCATGCGCCGTCCTGTGCAGGCACTGCTGCTGGTAACCACAGTGCCAGGACTGCGCAGCACCTGCAAGAAGCTGGGCAGGGAGGGATGAGTATAGGGGAATGGGATGGAGGAGCCTACATGCTGTCCGGCCCAGCTCAGACCTGGCTGCAGCAGAGTGGAGCAGTAAAGGGTGCAGCCATCCCTCCTCTGTCTTCTGACAGTGGCCGGTGGGCCAGATAGTCCCTTAGGTGCCACCCTACTCTGCCTTCTGCACAACAACATGAGATGCAATTGCTGAAATAAATAGCATTAGAACAGATTATATGTTTCTGGTGGTGTGCTGTCTCTGTTGGAACATATATTTCAATATGACTTGGAAAATTAAAGGAGAAATTGGAAAAGTTAAATTATCAGGTCCTTCTTCAGGTGTTTTCTGAATCATTCAAAGAGAAGACATTGCGTGAGCGGAGTTTAAAGCTGGAAGTGCATGTGTAGAGGATGAAAAATATTCTAAGCTTGGTGGAACATCTACACAAGGATAGGTAGTAGCTCCACTTGTAGTGTTAAAAACGGAGACAGAATAAGTGACTCTTAATAGGCTCTATGGTGAGTATATTTAAAGAAATAAAATTCAGTTCTCAACTGTCTGAAAACTGTTTATGACTTCTTTTTTTTTTTTTTTTTTAAAGTCAGTAGAAATTCTTTTTAGTTCCAGTTTAGTTACTGAACACATTTACAGCTGAATTTGATGAAACCCATTTCTGTTTTGAGGCAGGGAAAAAGGAAACACTCAAACATTCCTGTTAAGAGTCTAGGGGAATAGAGTCAGAGCAGGGAGGAGCCTCTCCTTCCCCCTCTTCCTCCTCCCCCCCCCCAACAAAAACTGAAATGGATGCTTTTCCTTATCAAGCCCTCAACACTCTTGCTTAGCAGATTCTAAAATAACAATACCAGTAGGAAGTTAGTCCAGACTATTCTTGTGTTAATGTTGGTTCAGGTTTCCTGAAACCTTAACTTGTAGCTGAACTGCTGTACTAGGAATTTGTGTTCTTGTAGAGGTAGAAAAAATACCTATATCAAATATACAAGCATTCAGTGCAACTTAAATATACTTATCAAAGGTAAATTGCTTTTATTCTTATTCCAGATTTGCCTCCATACTATGCCTGAACTTTCAAAAATAAAATAGTGATTTTTAGATGCCCAGTTTGAGAAGTGATAAGTACCTGCCCACTGAAAATTATATATTTTCAGAATTGCTGAGTTCCTTCTGAAGAGCTCAAAATTCTGTGGCTTCATGAAATGAGCTTGAGTTCACAAAAATTTATACTCGCATAAATTCGTATATTATATTCTATAAAGTGTATATCAGTCCTGCCTTCTTCCTTTTTAATTGTCAGGTAGGTTCTTATTAAAAGAGTGCCAGGTTTTTGAATAGTCAAGTGACCTATTTGTGGGTTTTTGTCTGTTATTTACTTTTCACGTATTCAAACATCTCTCCTGAAGACTCACTGGATTAAAACGATGGAAAATGCTATTCATTAAGTCAGATTGCTTTTCTGCCAATTAGGCTTTTCTTTTTCTTTTCTTTTTTTCTCATTAGTTTGTACTGTTTTGGAACTGTAATTCAATGCCAGCATAAACTACCAAGAAAATTAACTTTTCTCCTTGGTTCAGATTCTTCTAAAGAATCTTCATATCCCCAAGTTCCTGTTAAACTTGCTGCCAGTTGCATAGCATAACATGTTTTCTAGAATAGCAATCTGGTTAAGATGTTGAACTATTAACCTTTCTTGTAAATTATACATGTTGCTTTCTCATATAAGGACAGATGCTATTTTGAAAAGTCCAATAAAATCATTAAAAAATGGAAAATATTTCTCAGCTGAATAGATCAATCTTTCATTTATTTTTAAAAGCACCAGTAGACTCTACAAATATGAGAACAAGTTCAGTTAAAACAATCTGTATGCAGTAAATTGTCAATTGCATCTGGTAGTACCAAATGAAACTTCAGCAGTGTTTGTACATTGTAACAAATGTAGAGAAAGTCTCAAGGGCCCCTTCCCTTTTTTATCAGACTAAGTGGTGAGCCATCCATCATCCAGGAGAGAGAGATGAGCCCTGGCCAGCAAAAATAACTTCAGTATATTAGTTAAAATGTGTCATGTTTTCGTAGTGTCCTTTTATTTAAACAACACTTGGTATTTCTCATATGTTTTTTCTGTGGGAAACGTATGTGAGAGAAAACATGTGACGTGCATGCGTAGCTTAGCTTCTTAGTGTGCCAGTGACAGGCGAGTAGTTGTATCTAAAGCCTATGAAAAGAGGTGCCAAATGAAGAGGCGCAGGTGGGGAAGCAGAGGTGGAGTGTGAAGCAGAGATACAAGGCTGTTGGGAGGAGGCTGGGGGTAGAGGTGGCAGGGGGCAAGCTGCTTGTCATCCCCACACCACCTCTCCCCCACTGCCTACCCCCCTGCAGTAGTGAGGGGCAGGGGGTGAATTAAAGGTGACCCTGCAATAATTAGATTCTACTCATGGAAAAAGTATAACACATTTATACATTTCCATGTATACAATCTAAATATTGGGGGGTTGTTTTAAATTCAGGATCGTCTTGGATTCTAGTAAATGCAGTACTACCTTTTGTTGCAGTCATCTTGTGGTGCAATAAGAGGTATGGACCTCTATTTGCTGTTACTTTGTGCTGCTGTAAAAAAAATTTATGGGGCACAAAGTCAATGTCTATTTCTACCCTTAATTGTTCTACCCTGTGCAAAGGGAAGAAATCCAGGTAGTATGAAAACCCACACAGAATAGAAACGATACTATAATATGAAACATTATTAGAGTTGTCTACCATGATAAACATTAATAACTTCTGGAAGGCTCCTTCTATTATTTTAACCAAGTTTTTGTTTTGTCCTCATGTTTTCCTAGGTAGGTATGAAAGCTATCATTCGTGTTGTTACAGAACGCAAAATAAATTTTAAAAAGCGCATGATTTAGGAGCATAAGAATAATATTGACTCATACCAGTGATCCATTTAGTCTAGTAGGGTAGAGCCTAGACGTTATAGCCATGTAGTTCACAACCTGCTTAATTCACAACAGCTTGCTGGATTATGAATGAGCCACACAGTTCTTTCCTGTGGTTTTAGCTTTTATCTTCACTCAGCTGGAGCTCAACAGGGGTCTTGTGTTTTATTATAAAGTAATGCCCTTTGAAATAAAAGCTGCAGCAAACAGCTGGAACATCTTAGTGGTCCTGTGCTGCTATTACTAAAGCTGTAGATACTACCCCCCCCCCCCCCCCCCCCGCAGTTATTTCTCAAACCCTTGTCTTTGGCAACCTAACCTTGTGAATTATCAGGGTTCTACTGTATTCTGCTTCTAATGCTTTGGAAGGAGGTACAAGAACAAAATATATTTGATTCCCTTGCAGTTCTCTGGAAATTGGAGATCATCTTACAACCTGAAGCATGTGGTCAAAGTTCCCATTACCTTATTGTTGACAATAAACTAGAGAAGGAATGGTAGATGAGTCTTCCTGGTTGAAAAATATATGTCTGCAAACAGTTCATTATTTGAAACCTTGTTATTCTAGTGGATGAATATGAATTCAAAGTTCAGGCTTTATAACTTTCTGACTTAAATATTTTCTTTCACATTTGTAGCTACTTGTCAAGTCACTCTGTGGTATGTTTAGAGTCAGATTGCCTGAAGGCATTAACAGTTAGTAAATAACTGCTTTATTTAGTTTATGTACAAAGGTGCCAAAGCTGTGGTCAGCAAGATAATAAATAGGGTTCCTGGTTATCTGTTTAAAAATTTAAAATAATTTGATTTAAAAAAAAATCACAAATTCTCTGATTAAAAAACAAAAATTCATGTTTTTCCACAATTAAAATGAACTACTACTATATATAGGTATCAATTGAACACAATGTTTTCTTAATATAGTTACAATTTTAAAGCAATTTTGGAAGCCTACCAGTACCTCATTCACTATAATAAAATAAATTCTAAATACCTATATATTTTTGGCATTTGATTTTTGGGTTTATCATGGATAATCAGAGCTCTTCCTGCCTCCTTTGCTCACTAGGATGTAGGTCCAGCTGCGATTGTCGCCTCCCTCCCCCCCCCCCCACTGCTTTGTGGTGCTGAGCAGCCCTGATATGCCAGTGTCTTGCCCATGCCATTGCCTCTCGCTCCCAAGCCACAGCCCCCCAGCCCTACTGGTGCGCCTCACTCTTGACCCACAGCTCCCTGGCCCTGCCAGAGGGGGCCCCCAGCCAGAATGACAGGGGACCTAGATTTGCAGCCTTTGCTCTCCCCCCTCCCTTCCTTCCCCCCACCCCACCCCAGCAGCGTCTGAGCCCCGGCTGCTACCTGTGGAAGGCAGTGGCTGCTGCAGCCCCTGCTCCCCAATGGGCAGCACAGCTAGAGCGGAGCACATGAGGGAGGGGCAGATGCAGGGTGCCCTGCCCTACTGCCATCCCCTGGAGGCCTCTGCAGCCCAGCAGGCATGACCCAGCATGGCAGGGCACAGTGGGGTGGGGGGGCTCAGTGCCACCACTACAAGTCCCATGCTGCCATGCACATGGTGCCCCCTGCCTGATCGCCCTCCTTCTGTTTCCCCCCCCCCCCCCAGCCCCTTGCAGGCTGAAACTTCTGGCCTGCACAGGGAAATCCACCATTTTCCCCTGTTTTTCTCCTTTTAAGGAGAAAATCTGCAGCTTTAGCTGACTTTTTTTTTAAACTTCACTGTTGAACAGTAAGAAAGATTTCTATACCTCCCTGCCTTTTTGCAATCTAACACCACCAGGGAAGGAATCCTGCCTTATCTGCACATCAAAGAGTAACTCACAAAGACACTAACATGGACTCAGAGGAACATACTTACATCTTCAGCTTCCTCTGTGCAAAAATGAAGATTATTTTCTATCTATGGGGACTTTTTACCATCATTAGTTTTCCCTGAGCCTGAGGAAGGGTGTGTGCGCCTGAAAGCTTGCAACAAATTTTTGTGATATTTCTTAGTTGGTCTGATAAAAGGTATCATCTCTGAACCAAGAGTTCTAGAGTTTTGCATCACTCTTGTGAGAGGAACTCTCTCATAGGGGAGATATTCCAGGTTCAGAGCTGGAAAAGCTTCTGTTGGTAGAAGCATGTTTTGTTTGGGAGAAATTGTGTGAATGCTTGTACACTGTTCATTTCTACTGGGGGAACTGTGATTCTCATGGTAGAAATGTAATGCCTGTACATGGTTTGTCATTCAGTTCCCTATGGGCATTTATACACTTGCTCTGGGAATGGTGGGGGAGTGCTTTAATTAGAGTGGCTCTAAGAGCTTTAAATAAAGTGCCCCTGCCACCATTTTTGAGTGCGGGTATGCTGGAGTGCAGCAATTACAACGCCCCAGCAGATTCGATTAATTGGGTCTGCTCTGACGCGCTGTAGTTGCAGCACGTTGGAGCAGCCTCGCTGCTCATGTATAGGCACCCTATGTTTGTTTATTTAGAGAAATATTTTAGTAGATGTTAGTATTCAGTTATGCACTTGTCATTCTCACAAAGATCTAGCATTGAGATGTTTTGGCCAAAGAGACTGTTGTGGAGCTGTATGTGGGAGCAGAGAAGTTGGTTCAGGGGTGGCTTCATGCCCTCATGCGGTCCCATGCCCCAGTTTCCTTCTGACCATGTGCAGAGCCTGATTGGTACAGGCTGATAGCCCCTGGGTCTTGGGGCAAGCACTGGGTGTAGTATAACTTAGTGAGCTGTGGCCTAGGATGAGTGGCCTTGGTGCTGGCGTATAGCATGACCTCAAGCAAGTAATTGGGGCCTCAGAAGGATAGGAGATTGTTCCATTCCTACTCTGCAGGGATGACATCTTACTCTTTCTCATTTTCCCCCTGTCCCCCCACACTCCCAACTCCTTTATTGTTTCATCTTTGGGCCAGCAAAACTCTGCTGTAGAGTATTTATGATCCAGCCCCTGAATAATATGCTATAATACAGTTTGTTTTCAGCAGCCAATAAATTGGAAAGCTCTGTACGAAGTCTTCAGTATTTTATAAATCATTAGCAGATAAAAAATAGGTTTTTTTGCCATCTTACCCTGATATGAACCATCATCGCAGTCAGCATCTTATCAGAAAGTTACATACTTCCTTTGCTTTGCAACTGGGCTCGTTGCCCCATGCCATTCCTCACCAGTCAGACTCCAGTTCAAGCTGCTTCCTTCTCCTGTGCTCTTGCCAGCTCTGCTGTCCAACACATTTCAGTGTAGTATACACATTAACTTTTATTTTGCTCTTACCTTGTTTTCCTTCCTGTAGGAGTTTACATATGTAATTTTTTTTCAAAAATAATGTTAGTACCGGATAAATATTCTTTGCAGATTAGTTTCTCAAAAAACCCCCCACCCCAAACAAAACACTGAATTATAGCAAGACAATGTTCCTTGGGTGAATCTGATATCTTTTATTAGGCCAACCCAAATGGTTGGAGAATAGTTATTAAGCAAGCTTTTGAGTTCAAAAACCCTTCATCAGGCTAAGGAAGTTTCAGCAGTTGGTGTGTGCTCTTCCTGGATGGAATGAAAAGTAAAGAAGCCAGGGGCTGGGCTGGTATGCATACAAGACAGGTAGTCAGTGAAAATGTAGATTGAGGAGTCAATGGGTGAGAGACAGGCTGGGCGGGGGGGAGGGGAAGAGAGAGAAGGGGGATGAAAGTGGAGAGATACCTGGGGAGTCAGGTATCAGGCAGGTTATAATGTGTCATGAATCCAATGTCTATATTTAGTCCTTGATTTTTAGTATGCAGGAGGTTGAGGAAGTGGAGCTCATAGGCTCGTCTCTGGGAAGTGTTGTGCAAGTTTCCTTTGAGGATCAGGACTGAGAGATTGGCGAGAGAGTGGTTTTCTTGTGAGAAATGTGCCCCCACCGGTAATTGGGTATTCCTGCATTCCTGGATCTTACAGCTGCACCTCCAGAAATGTAATATACCTCATCCAATGCACCAAATGCCCTGATGGAAAATACGTAGGAGAGACCAAACAACAACCGCACCAGAATGAACGTACACTGGAAATCTATCAAAGACAGAAATACCCAGTTACCGGTGGGGGCACATTTCTCACAAGAAAACCACTCTCTTTCCAATCTCTCAGTCCTGATCCTCAAAGGAAACTCGCACAACACTTCCCAGAGACGAGCCTATGAGCTCCACTTCATCAACCTCCTGGATACTAAAAATCATGGACTAAATATAGACATTGGTTTTATGACACATTATAATCTGCCTGACATCTGACTCCCCAGCCCAGCCTCTGGCTTCTTTACTTTTCGTTCCATCCAGGAAGAGCACACACCAACTGCTGAAACTTCCTTAGCCTGACAAAGGGTTTTTGAACCCAAAAGCTTGCTTAATAACTATTCTCCAACCATTTGGGTTGGTCTAATAAAAGATATCAGATTCACCCAAGGAACCTTGTCTGCCTATGTCCTTAGACCAACACAGGCTACAACCTACACCCCTGAATTATAGCATTGTACTTGCATTTAATTTCATATTATTTTCAGGTATTGCTCAGGTTCAGCAAGTAGAGATGTTATAGGTCACATAAAACTTGTGAGTTTATAACACTCCTGGGTAGTTGGCCCCTGCACATGTGTAGTGTAATCAATTTGGAACATGAACACTAGACTCCTGTCTGTAGGTTTTAATACTGTGTTAAATATTAAAAATATTGTTTTTTCCAAAGAGATGTTGTATTAGATGCCATTTCCTGGTGTGAATGTCAAGTGATCAAGAGCCTTTGAGGTCTGACAATAGCCATGGTTTGAATTCCTAGACAAGCACTAAAAAGTTGGTAATATCTGTTAGTTTTAAGAGATGTTCTAGTCTGGAGGGTACATTTTATAAGCTCCTGACATAGGTGAGACTAAATTTGAATCACTAATTCACCCAGTAGCTTCATAAGGCATATCACATTTCAAAGCAGTCTGAAAAAGTCATTTTTTAAACACTTAGAGAAATCGGCCTTTAAAAGTGAGTTTGCAAACTTGCCTGTAGGAGAGGAGGTATTCTCTTATCATCTGAATTTAAATTCCCAGTTTTCCTTTGTTATTTTTTCCTTTGTTATTTTTATATATGCAGTTGGTAACTGTCACTTTGTTTTGTAAGAAAATGTAAGTAACTATGAGATTAATAAACTACTAAGGAAAAGGAAAGTAAGATTAATAAACTACTAAGGAAAAGGAAAGTAAGATTCAGAAAGCTTGTTGCTAAGTGACGTTGATTGCACTATTATTTGCACTAGCCTTCAACAGAGGGCCAGGATTTAAATTTTGAAGTCCTTTAGCATGTTGGTGTTCTTTAATAAGTTATGCTACCTAGGGAAAAAAAACAAAACATTAACTTTTCCTTACACTCACCTGTTTCCAACTTAGGAAAGTTATACCTCTGTGGTTTCTGCTGTAATCACAGCAGTGGTTCCCAACCTTTTTAGACCATGGATGGGCAAACTGCAGACCAGAAGTGGCTGAGGACCAGCATACTGCGGACTAGTAGTCAACCCTTTTTTATATTTATTATAAGAAAGGGCTGGCTGCTGATCTGCAGTATGCCAGTCGCTTCCAGAGTTCCAGTTGGGCAGTCAACCCTTCGTGGCCTAGGGGTTGGGAACCTCTGATCCACAGCAGGGCTTCTTTTGCAGTATCTGACACTACTAGTATGCTGAAAAATTGCTTTCTTAGTAGTTTCCCAGAATTTATAGTTGTTTCTATTAAAATAAACCTATGAAGAGAAACATTTATTATCCAGCACCATCTGCTGGTTAGTCTTTGTCAAATGTAACTTGGTTAATTTCTTCTTTCTGGGTGTTTGTGCCCAAAAGCTTGCAAAGAACAGTTTTTCCAACTATTTAGTTGGTCTAATAAAAGATATCACATTTACCCAAAGAACCTTGTCTGCTTGTGTCCTTAGACCAATACAGCTACCACCAACACCCCCAAAACATCTAATATGTAGCTTTTTTGTTAATTGTCCAGTGCACTGTTGAGGACAGTCTAATGGAAGGAATTCAGCTGTTTTGAACATGTTTGAGAATGTAAATGTAGGAACCTTTTTAAAGTTAATGTCTTATAACAGCTTTAAAATACATATTTCAATCATACTTAATAAAACAGATATTTAAGAACTGCAATTTTTTTGGATACGATAACTGTTAGGTCCAGGTCCTAGAGAAATTCTTAGCACCGAGTCCCAATGAGTAGAATGGCTTTCTTTAATCTTTACTAATCTATAGAAGAGCCTCTGGGAACCCCATAAAATTGGGCCCCTAATATAGTTCATGGCCTGTTGTGACCTATTTATAAAACTTTTCTAAAGAGTTTACATTAATATATTGTCTCAAATAGTATATAATTAGAAGTTATAATCCCTATTCCATGATATCTTTGAGCTTTATCATATCTTAAATTAAAACGATACTTATATAGGTTTGTCTGTGGTTTAAAAAAACCAAAAAACATCTTAACAGAAACGGTTAAGTGCAATTAAATAAAAAAAAAAAATCTGGTTTAAATTAAATTTTTTTTTTTTTTTTAAATCATTGTTTTTTATCCACCCTGTATGTGCTCAAGTAGTTTGTCAGGCCACAGTCTCACTGTGTGCTTTTCATGGGGTCCTGTAAGATGTTCTGACAGCAAAAGAGGGTGTCGCCCTTTTACCATTAATGGTAGATGCTTCCCTGAAATGAAATGAACACAACATTGGAACAAGTTCTTTTCTTTGCACAATGATAGAAAAAATATCCTTTAAAGATTGATAATGATGATATCATCTTTGCACTATGATGAGTGAAATGAGGAAACATTAGCCTATTAAAGAAAATATTGTTTGCAGATTACACTGGGCGAGTTGTTTGGAAACAAAACACAGTATTCTAAGTAAGGTCTTACCAGTGCTTTGTACAACAATGCATAATATGATATTTGATTCTATATTTCTTTGGAATAGTTACTGGAATGTGTTCCAAAGAAGGTAATACAATTATTTTATTAATGGATTTATTGTAACCTACTATATTGAAATCCATCATAGTAAGTAAAAGCTTCCTACTTCTTTCTAGCAATCACTCTATATAGAGCTACCGTCAGATAATGTCCTTGTGGGGTTTTTGCAACTGTGATTTTTTTTTTTTTTTGATGGAGTGTCTGCTTTTTTTATATCCTGCTTTTGCTTTGTTTGATGCATTAAAACTTCAGATGTCCGGTTTCTTTAGAAATTCAAATCCAAAGGGAGTACTGAGTTTGAATTCTGCAGGGCATCTGAGTTAAGTATTTGTTCAATGCCTGTTGAGCAACTATCTTGACTCGCACATTTTGAAGGTCAATCCACCTTTACAATAAAAACTGTATAGTAAATACTACAGTGGTTTATGAAACCAAACTCCCAGAAAAACAAAAATGACAATTTTGTTACTTTGTTGACCAAACATGTTCACTGTTTGTGGTGTATGTAAAGGCCTGTTTACTCTTTTTGTTGCGTGAGTAAATTTTGTTAGGTTGGTGTTGGAATGATCTGGTTTGATTGTAAAAACATAGTATAAGCCTTAAACCAAATATAAGGCTATGCAAGATAGCTTGACAGTGTGCTAGAGTTACTGCTGCTTTTCCAGCTATCACACTTTACTTGCTGCTATTTAGACAGAAGTTTTCTTTCTACAACCAATGCTGAGATTAAGTAAGTTTACCTTAATCAAGTTTGAAAGTAGTGGTTTTATGATGACATGAGCATATACTGTTTCTTACCCTGAATATGCATGAAGATAATTTATTGCTTTCAGTTAATTTTTGTTCTTCACATAATGGTACTACTAGTACTTTTGGTACAGTAGTATCGAGCACTGTCATTATCCACTATTATTGATTTTGATGAGAATCTGAAACTTTCTAAATTAGTATGGTTGGGTGGGGAGGGGGTGGGGTAGAAAATTGTCATACTTTCTCAACACCAGCTCGGATATAGGAGCAAAACATCTTTTTTTCAAATGACTCTCATATACCTAATAACTTTCTTTTAATACAATGCTTGAATTTCCTTGTGTGATTGAGTTTTGCTTGCTCTTTTTTCTAAAGGGAAGATGAAAGCTGTTTTTCCTGTTTAGTGGAATGTTTTAAACCTCTAGGTAGACACTAAGTCTACCTATGTGGACTTTTTACCATCCTTACTTTTCCCTGAGCCTAACGAAGGGTGTGTGTACCCAAAAGCTTGTGGAAAAAGATGCTTTTTTGCGATTTCTTAGTTGGTCTAATAAGGTATAATTTCTGAACCAAGAGTTCTAGAGTTTTGCATTTTAAGTAGACACTCAAGAATTTTTAAAGGTTTTTTGTTTGGTTTTGTTTTGCAATACTATGAACTCATTGGGTTGCTATCCTTAATGTGGCTCATGGTAGATTAAAACTACAGTTTTATAGACTTGTTTTCTACTAAATGTTTGTTGTTAGTATTGTGTAGCATGCATTAATTTTAAGGCAATTTTAAGCAGCCATTAGTTTGTTCAAAATACATGTCCAGATAAAGCTTACATAATAGTACTACTTTTGTCTAAATAGTGTCTACTATTATAATACCAGCAGCAGTGTTGTAATACCAGCAGCAGTGAGCATTACTGTTTAAATTGTCCTAATAGCTTTCTTTCTACCTTGCTATTTTGAAGAGATTCTCTTTAGCATTTTGGGTACACTTAGACTCTGCCCAGAAGTGACCTCTTAAAAAGAGAGATATATAAAAGAGCAGCGTTTCAACTACTCTTTCATATTTGGAGAGTGGAGTTGGGAGGGTTATTGATTTTTAAAGTGGTTCAAAAATATCTTGCAGCCTTTCTTTGAACAGCTTTTGTATCAAAACATGCTTGTTCCAAAATAGACCTTATAGAGGGAGTAGTACCATTTGAGGGTGTTGATGTTTTTAGTAGGTTATATAACCTTTTAAAGCTGCTTCCCATGCATGTGTGCACTGAATTTAAGCCTGCTGCCATGTATACATAACTATTTTAGCTGTGCAACAGGGAAAAATATATTTCAGGTACTAATGGTTCAGAGAGGGCTGCTGCTTAACTTTATACTGGGTGTATCTACATAAGCAATTAGTGCTCATCAATAAACTCTGGTGCAGTTTACGCTGGAGTTGACTGCTCTGGGGCATAGCATATTCACGTGAGCCCGGGACTGCAGCAGTTTGAGCCAGAGTGGAGCAGCCCTGGGCTGGCAGCAGGTTTGGGGGGGGTCAGCCCCAGGCTCTGGGTGGTGGCGCTGGGTGGCGCAGGGGCTGGCTGGGGCACAAGAGTGCCCAAAGTCCAGAGCCGTGTGGCTGACCTCCTGAACCTGCTGCCAGCCCGTCACCATCTCCTCGTGCTTTCTGTGCAGTAAAGGACTTCATCATAAGCAGGGATATTGGTTTTCCCTGTTTTAAAAATTACTTTTATATCTACATATATAGATATAAAAGTAAATTCAGAAGCCTACTGGTTCCTCAATCACTATAATAAAATAAATTCTAAATTCCTATAAACTTTGGCATTTGATTTTAGGTTTTTCATCATGGAAAATCAGAGCTCTCCCTGCTCCTTTCACTCACCAGAACACTGGTCCAGTTGCAGTTGCAGTTGTTCCCATCTCCTGCTTTGTAGTGCTGAGCAGCCTTGGTATGCCAGTGCCCTGCCAGTGCCATTGCCCCTCACTTCCCCCACACAGCCTCCTGGCCCTGCTGGTGCCGCTCGCACTCAATGCATAGCTCCCTGGACCCTACTGGTGCCCTTCACTCCCCATCCACAGCCCCCTGCCCACCCACCCCTGCCCTGCTGGAGGGGCCCCCAGGCTGCCAGGGCTACAAGGCCACGGACCCAAGTCTGCAGCCCCCTGCCCCACCCAGCAGCTCCTGGGCCCCAGCTCCTGCCTGTGGGAGGCAGCAAGTGCTGCAGCAGAGCAGAGAGTGGAGCCTGGATCCCCCTCCCATACTGGGCATGGCTGGAGCACAGCCCATTTGTGGGGAGGGTGGATGCAGGCTAGCAGCTGCAAGCTCGGTTCCTCACCCTGTTGCCCTCCCTCCAGGCCCCCTGAGACCCAGCGGCTCCGACCTGGCACAGCAGGGCAGAATGGGGCAGGGAGGCTTGGTGCCACCACTGGGAACCCTGTGGCACTATGGTGATGTGCCCCCTGCCTGTCTGTCAGCAGCAGGGGGCACAACTCCACACTGCCACTCCTGCTGCTGCCAGGCAGGCGAGGGGTACCTCATCATGGTGGTGTGGGACTCTGTTGCTGGTAGGTGTTTATAGGGCTTTGGCCTCTTTTTGGTTGGTGCTTTGCCCCCCAGAGACATCAGGGTGAGATCTGGATTTGGTGCCACCTAGATGGTTCGAGTGCTGCTCCTATTTGCCTGCTGTGTCCTTGTTCATTGTTGTTCTCTGGGGAGGCAGTTCCTTGTAGGTGGCCCAAGAGGATCTTGACCCTGGGCTTTCTTTGTGGGGATCCAACCTCCCCTTTACTCCACCCTCACCACATCCACAGATAGGGATAGACTCTGCTCTTCTTCAGGACTTGCACTGGGATGATCCCACCTCATCCACTCTGCCTGCTTCCAAGGGTCAGGTCTTCCTGGCGGTCCTTCTTCCCAGGTCATCCTTAGCCTTCAGACTGAGGCCTGGGCAACTAAACACGCCCCATCTGGGGTTAACTACAACTGAGGATCTGAACTAAACTTAAGAAGTCAGCATCTGCTGACAGGCTCCTGGGATCTTGTCTCCCAGTTGCCCAAAGTTTTGCTGAGGACTCTGATGTCTTTTCTGCCTAGTGGACGTTCGGATGGATTGGCTGTCCGATGCTGGGCATCTGTTGGCCCTCTTGGGTAGGCTCCCCTGGGCAGCCTGCGCCTCTTGGGAACCATGCCCTCAGTGCTCAACGATTCGCAGGCTCAGGCAGCTCTGGAACTGCTGAGCCTGTGCTGGCATTTCTCCCTGGCTGCCACTTATCTTGGCTCCTATAGTGAGTATCGGGGCACATCAGGCGGGGGGTTGGGACATGTTGAGGGGGCTTTTGCCTCCTCTCTCACAGGCTCCCAGTAGTGGCACTGAGCCTCCCCACCCCACTCACCCTTGCCATGCCGGGTTCTGCCTGCTGGTGCATGGAGGCCCCAGAGAGAGTACAGCAGGGTGGGGAGCCCTGAGCCTGCATCCACTAGCCTGCACCCACCCCCACCCTGCCCACAAAGCTGGGGGGGCACATGCCCGCCATGCCCTCATGTGGGAGTGCACACAGCAGGGTGAAGCCAGTCCCCCCACCATCCTCCAGATGAGTTGCTTGCAGCTCTGTCCCACTTCCCCTCTCGGTCCTGTGTCCGTGCATTCCTACCTAGGCCCCAAGTCCCACCCTGGCTGGGCAGAGTCCCCGGCCCTGCCCAACTGCTTCCCTCCCTCACCAAAGGGGCTTCAATTTCCACCCCCCAAGACTTACCTGCAAGAAGCTGTGGGAGCTGTTCTCATGTTGCCTGGCTGCCATGTGCATGTGCACATGCATATGGCACCCCCTGCCTGATCACCCTTCTCTCATTCCCCCCAGCCTCTTATAGGCTAGAACTCTGCCAGCCTGCATGGAGAAACCTGCTGTTTTTCATGTTTTTCTCCTTTAAAGGAGAAAATCTGTTTGTTGGTTTTTTTTTTATTTTTACCATGTTTTTCTGTAGCGAGCAGAAAACCCAGATCCATGGTCGGAATTAGCTGACTGACCTATCATACAGTCAGCCTTAGTCTTACAATGTGCCTATAAATGTGCCCCAGGGTTGCGGGGAGCAACATGCATTTTAATTAGAATGGCTCTCTGCAGTTCCTCTATTTTAAACACCCATAGCATGTTGTATATTCAGCATCCTGCGTTTCAAAATGGTTGGGGGGGGAGGAGTTTAACTAAAGCTTATTCAACGAGCTTGTTCAGCCAGCTTTAGTTAAAGTGTCCCTGCCACCATTTTGAAATGCAGGACACTGAATACGTGAGATACTGCAGCACGCTGGGCATTCTGATTAGAACACTCCAATAGACTCAGTCAGTCTGCTGCAATGTGTCATGGCGCATGTAATAGTGCCCACAGCTTCTGTTTTTGAGGGGAGCTTGGCAATGGTCATTATTTTGCTACAAACTATATACAATTGTAACTTTTTTTCCAAGGCTTCAGATGCATTTTGTAGTATCTTACGATATATTAAACTGCATGCGCAAGAAAGTCCATGTTTTTTATAAGGCTGCAAGGTGCATGGGCTTATTCAGTAGAGTCTACATGAAGTATACAATATATAGTAATTACATATATGTAACTTTTATATATGCTTTTTAATATGGGCCACTTGTGTTGACATTAGCTAGCTTTATAAACATCTGGGCACTTCTACACATGCTATTAATGCAACACAATAAATGGCGCATTTCACGCCAGAGTTTTATGCGACCACAACATGTTGAACCAGGTTGGAACAGCTCTGACTGGCAGGGTGCCTGGAGGGTCAACCTGTCAGCCCAAGGTTGCTCTGACCCAGCTCAATATGCTGTGGAGAGGCTGACTGGGGCACGAGGGTGCTCTGATGTGGGGCTAGCTGACAGGCAGCCCTGGCACTGAAGCACTCGCGTGCCCTAACCAGTCCTATCAGCATCTACACGTGTATTGCTGTGCACTAAATAATGCCACCAGAGGGTAGTACTTGTGTTTATAAGTACTAACCTATGACAGTGTTTATAAGTTTACTGTGGCATAATAGGGTCACACATGTAGATGCTTACACTTTTTACTGTGGAGCTAATTAAGCAACTTGTGTAGACATACCTTCTGAGTACTTCATCTGCAACTGAAGAAAACCTTGCTATTTTTGTGGATGCAGCACATCTTAGTTTCATAATCTTTTTATGTGTTCTTGAAATACCTTAAAGGCAGGCAGCTGTGCTGCTGGTTGGAAAGGGAATGTAGGTTCTAGCCAACTTAAGTTCTGTTTTTCTTGGAAATATGTACTTGATCCTCTAAAATCTTTGTTTGGTGAAGAGGTCCAGGTCTTTGGGGAGCTGAAAGTGCATGAATGTTTTTAATTATGTGTATATATTCAAGTGTATGCGCATGTAATAAATGAGTAAATTATTATAAATGAGGAAGGAGAAAAGTAAAAGTTGTACATGCAGCCTTTAATTATGGCATTTCCTGACACTGCATCTTTAAGATGTTCTTGTTTATAGGGACTTTCTGGTGCATAATATTGCTAGAATCAAATCTTGTAAGGTACTTCATAGTAGCTTTAGAAATACGCATATCAGTGCATTCATAACAGTAAGCTGCTTCAGAGCCAAGTCTATTGCATTATCAAATATTTATGTCTTCTTCCATGTGTAGCCAGTGGAGTCTCAGTAAGTTTTATATTGCTATACAAAAATATCAGGTTATTTTTATGAAATAATTTACTTCAATTCACACTTTTTAGATTCACTTGTCCTTTTTAGTTTTGGTTAAGTTACTTTAAGCAAAGGATTAACATGAAATAAATTTGAAAAGAGAGAGCTTGCGTACAGGCTTTTACTTTGATACTTCTCTGTAGCAGTGATTTTTTTTTTTTCATGCAACTGATGCCACCTAGTGTGTTTTGTATAAAATTAGCACTGTTTAGTGTCACACATGCTAGCCACTGATAAAAGAGTGAAAGTGAGGTCTGTCAACATTTATCCATAGTGAAGAAGTGGATTAGCACTAATATGGTTTAAGCACACGAAGGGAAGGAAACAGAGAAAATGTGCTTTTTATTGCTCATCCTACCCCAAATTGTTGCACCTGCATCATGAATCTCTCTTTCTTTCTCTCATCTTTGGTAAGATAATAATTACCTAATATTACAGGGGTTGAAGTTTAACATGTGCAAAACATTTAGTTCCTCAGCTAGGTGCTGCAAAAATTGTAAAATTGTATGTGCGCATATATTATGGATATGACTGTTTACATACTATTTAAATATGCTTTCTCCTTTGTCCACTTACTATAGCGTTAGCAAAACTTTATGACCATTTCTTTTTTCTTTTTTTTCCTAGCTACTTAAAAAGCAAACTTAAAACAAAATCCCATCATATGAAATCATATTGACATCATTTTATCAATAAGAGAACATTGTGGATTTGCTCTGTTACTTAAACTAATAAATTGATAGCAGTATTATATCGCCTTCTAGCTATCAGGCACAAAAGGAGGCTGAGGCTTACCTTTCCCAATGGGTTTCATGTTCATTTATTTGTGGCAGAAGTAGGATGAGATGCCCAGAAACTTGTTTTCCACTTATATTTGTGAAGAAGTGAGTTTTTACTAGTCTTTTCTTAGCCCTATCTTAGTTTTAAACACTCTGCTTTGGAGAGTCTTAATTTTGAAATGTCCTAGATTTTGACTTGGCATGTTAACATTCTTCATATAGTGAAGTTGCAACAATGGTGTGACACTGGAGAAAATGATCATTTTTGAGGTGGAAACTATAGTACACATCATTGCCTCTGCTTGGTTTTCCTTTTACAGCTGCTTATGTAATGTTGCACATCAGATTTTTTTAAGGTCAGTGAAGTTAGTATTTCTTTAATTATGTGTGATTACACTTATAGGCTATTCAGTTTGGAGAATTAACATAAAAAGTAATGTTGTGGGATTGGGGGAAAGCAAGGAAGGAATATACATTAAGAAAAACATTTCTTCCCTAAGGCTGTGTTGCTTGTCCTCAAGATAGATCAATGAAATATATTAATTAAATACCTTTATTTATTTTTTGCTGTTACTGAAAAGTTCTAGGGGCTGCAAGAAGCTGTTATACCATAAATAGAGTCCCAAGAAGCAGGCTTAATTTAAAAAGTAAAATTACTGGGAAGACAGAAAAATCCCCAGACTTTTAATACAAATCCTGTATGGAACACCTTTCAGGATGTTATGGCCTAATATAAAGTTGGTTCTTCCTTTTAGTGCTAACATAGAATTGGCCTGTAAAATAATGAATTTGTTGAATTGATTAAAATGGTTTATGTTGGATGTAGATAAGTGTTCTTCTTTGGAAGTCTTCATTTTTTTTAATATCTGAAAGAATGGGCAAAGACTAGGTTTTCATTTGTTCCCTAGGCAGGCAGAAACCGTTGAGGCCCCTCTTTTACAATGAACTGGTTGCCTTTAAGCTGCAAAGACATTGATTTCCAGTTGGTCGGTTTCATGGTGTTCAATAGTACTTATATTTATTTAGATCGTGCCTGACCAATCTAGTCTCTTTCTATGACCAGGTTACGAAACGCCTGGACACAGGAGGAGGGGTGGATGTCGTATACTTAGACTTCAGGAAGGCCTTCGATACGGTATCCCACCCCATACTGGTGAACAAGTTAAGAGACTGTGACGTGGATGACTACACAGTCCGGTGGGTGGCGAATTGGCTAGAGGGCTGCACCCAGAGAGTCGTGGTGGATGGGTCGGTCTCGACCTGGAAGGGTGTGGGCAGTGGGGTCCCGCAGGGCTCGGTTCTTGGACCGATACTCTTTAATGTCTTCATCAGTGACTTGGACGTGGGAGTCAAATGTACTCTGTCCAAGTTTGCAGATGACACAAAGCTATGGGGAGAAGTGGACACGCCGGAGGGCAGGGAACAGCTGCAGGCAGACCTGAATAGGTTGGACAAGTGGGCAGAAAACAACAGGATGCAGTTCAACAAGGAGAAATGCAAAGTGCTGCACCTAGGGAGGAAAAATGTCCAGCACACCTACAGCCTAGGGAATGACCTGCTGGGTGGCACAGAGGTGGAAAAGGATCTTGGAGTCCTAGTGGACTCCAAGATGAACATAAGCTGGCAGTGTGACGAAGCCATCAGAAAAGCCAATGGCACTTTATCGTGCATCAGCAGATGCATGACGAATAGGTCCAGGGAGGTGATACTTCCCCTCTAACGGGCGCTGGTCAGACCGCAGTTGGAGTACTGCGTGCAATTCTGGGCGCCACACTTCAAGAAGGATGCGGATAACCTGGAGAGGGTCCAGAGAAGGGCCACTCGTATGGTCAAGGGCCTGCAGACCAAGCCCTACTAGGAGAGACTAGAGAAACTGGACCTTTTCAGCCTCCGCAAGAGAAGGTTGAGAGGCGGCCTTGTGGCTGCCTATAAGTTCATCATGGGGGCACAGAAGGGAATTGGTGAGTATTTATTCACCAAGGCGCCCCCGAGGGTTACAAGAAACAATGGCCACAAGCTAGCAGAGAGCAGATTTAGATTGGACATTAGGATGAACTTCTTCACAGTTCGAGTGGCCAAGGTCTGGAACGGGCTCCCAAGGGAGGCAGTGCTCTCCCCTACCCTGGGGGTCTTCAAGAGGAGGTTAGATGAGCATCTAGCTGGGGTCATCTAGACCCAGCACTCTTTCCTGCTTGTGCAGGGGGTCGGACTCGATGATCTATTGAGGTCCCTTCCGACCCTAACATCTATGAATCTATGAATAAGATAAAACATTGGAAATTGCTAGAACAATTTAACTGATATAACTGACTGTATCACTGTGTTCAGTGAGGTCTACATTGAAGTAAATAACTTTTTGAAGACATCATCTTTGGTAAACCTTTTTCTGTTGTGCTGCAGAAACTAGATTTGCAGTGCTGTTTTGTTAATAGTTTATAAAATATAGATGTTCAATAAAATTACGCATCTGTAAAACTACTTGTTTTCCTGACAATATTCTCTGCATTTAAACTGGCTTATATAAGTGGCTTTTCTGCTCATGTAATTTACAGTATGTATGTACCTACTCAGTTACATGGCTTGAGTCTTTTACTTTTTAAGGTATTTTTTCTTAACTATTTTACTGTGTCAAGCAGTCCCTTAATAAAGTAGTGCTTAAATGCTAAAAGGAAAAAAATGATCAACATTTTTCTGTAGAATTCAAAATGTAGTATGAGAGAGAGCTTTGTATTCTAATAAAATCCTTGTAGAGGCTTTTATCTGGTTTATAAAATCATATTTTAAGAAGTTCTGGACTGTGTCAGTATCATTATTTCATCATTTTACATAGTCAGCTTTTTCTAGTACTTAAATAACACTGCAAAGTGCTGCAATAAAAATCTAAGCTGAGCAACCAGTGAAGCAAAATCCGCTCTGATAAAGATTCTAAAATCTAAAACAAAGGCTGGGGGAATTGTTTATGGGTGACATTGGTGAACAATCCAGAAATAAAACTAGAGCTGTGAGTCACCATTATTCATATAATTAATTTTGTGGAGCATTATTCCTGCATGCATAGATATCCTTCTGAGTTGATTTAACTATTTTCATATGCAATCTTTTACAAAAGCGAACGATAAGCTATACTCAATTTTATCTCTATACACTTTTATGGCTGAATGGATGATGGTATTTTGCACCTATGTATCTCTGCAATTTCATGATATGACTTAATCAAAAGATGGTAACTAAGGGCCCTGTGAGACTTAACGCTTTAAACTGAACAAATATTGATTGACTTAGTGTTGTTCAGCTTAATGGAGCCAATCATATGGTAAGGTGAAAAACCTACTCTGATTGTCCTTTACCTGTACAGCTTTGAGCTGCCAGTAGAGGCTTGGTGAGCAGGGGCAGGACTAGGAGCAGGACCCACTTGCTGCTTCTGCTGGGCAGGAAGCAGGCCCAGCACTGGGTCAGTTGCAGTGAAACCAGAGAGACTCGGGGAAGCAGCTTCCCTGTGGCTCTCTGGTCTTGCTGTAACTGACACAGCAGCTCCATGCTGAGAGCAGGGCTGTCAGGGCTTAAGCCTGGTGGTCCCACTCTCCGTGCAGAGCAGTCATGCCAGTTTCAGCAAGACGAGAGTTCCAGGACTGCAGGGCTCAAGGTGTCAACTTGGGCAGAATAGCTGTGATGGGTGTGCAGTCTCCCCTGCATGCCCCCTCCTCCATTGGTCTTCCTCACACTCTAACCCCACAACTGTACCATCTCCCCTACACCTTCCCTTCCCTGATGTATGGCCCCTTCCCTGCAGCATGAACCATCCCAGCCCAGGACAGGTGGCAGCTTTGCTCTAGCTTCACCTCAGGCTTGGAGCCAGGACCACAGCAGCTGCCTGCTCCAGCTGGTACTTGAATCCAAGATGCGGCTTTTCACCCCACAACCCATGTTGACTGGGGGCAAAAAAAAAAAAAAAATCCAACCCCCTCATCTTGGATTTTAGTAAATATAGCATTTCCCTTCAAGTTACATCAACAATAATCCTTTCTTTCTTCCTTCCCTCCTTCCTTGGTTTAGAAAACTCCTCTATGGGTCTGTACAGGACCTTAACTCAACACAGAAGGTATACAGTCCTACTAGGGGAAATGCCTTACTGGACTTAGTGTTGGCTACAGGGGATGACCTGGTGGGGGATCTGCAGGTACAAGGCAACCTAGGGGATAGTGACCATCAATTGATTGAATTTACTATCTGGCAAAGGGTAGGAAAGATAACCAGTAGGACAGACTAGCCTTCAAAAAGGCCAACTTCAGTATGCTCAGAAGAATAACTGTAAGAATACTGTTTAACTTCTGCTCTTACCCTGGCTCAAGCCAACCTGGTCAAGCCTAGAGCTGCCACCTTTGCTGACTGCCCCAAAGCCAGAGCTGCTGCAGAAAGTAAGTGTTGGCAGGACAGACAAGTGACTGGGGGGTTGGGGTTGGGAGGGAAGACAGTAGCAGGGCAAGTGGCTGGGGGGGAGGCAGCAGGATGGGCAAGTGGCAGGAGGGCAGGCTTAGGCATGGGTAGGCAAGGGTGAGAGTCTGGCTGCCTGCTTTTCATGTTGCAGCACTGGTGGGACCGGGTTGGGGGGGGAGCAAATTTAAAGTCACTCTCCGGTAGTTAGATTCTATACATGGAAAATTTTTAAGAAACTTATAATTTTTGAGGACCCCAATAATTCAGGGTCATCTTAAATTTGAAGTCTTCTTGGATTCGGTAAAAATGGTAGTAAAATCAGGTGGAGGAGTGTAGAAAGTGAGTTGGTACTAAAACCTTAACATTTTTATTGTCCTAATGTGCAAATCCTCCCCATTAGTAACTTGCAATATATTTGCTACGGTAATTTCCTCCAGTTTTTTTTACTGTCTTAAGGATCCACACTTCCTTCATCAGAGAAAGCAGACCCAGAATGATTCAACTGAAACTATTAACATTTTTTTGTGTAAGAAACTGATTACCACAGCTCATGTGACAAGCCATGCAGGTTCCACGGACCCCTTTTCCATCAAGACTGATCAGTAATGAGGAGGAATAAAGCATGTATATGTAACTCATCTTACTAATTGGAGGCATTGCGGTTTTGTAAAGAAAGCACCAAAATAATTCAGAAGACCTGAGTTCCATTTCTTGCTTTATGACTAGTCTGCACTTCTCTCAGTTTTCCTACCTCTAGAATGGGGGTAATGATGCTGATCTTTGTAAAACGTTTTGAGATCTACTGGTAAAAAATGCTATCAAAGAGTTAGGAATTATTATTGTGTTCAGAAGTACAAAGCAAATTGCAGCCCAAATCACCAGCCACCACAACAGAAGTCAAAATTTTTTATATGATTGACCGAAAAAAAAAAAAAAAAGTCTGTAAAATTTTGTATAGACTACTTGATTGAGTTTTTCTTAAGGTAAAACTCTCAAAAGCACATACACCTCATTTTCAAAGGTGATTTTCCACATTGAGCCTTGTTGAAAGCCCATGTAACTTAGGCTAAATATATAAAACACATTTGAACTTGAGATTTAGTCTACTCAGGGAATTAAATCCTTTAGAAAATTGTATCTTTGGCAAAAGAGGAGGAAGATGCTAAAAGTTAAGCTCCTGTAATCCTATCCTGATGCTTAAATAAGTGACCTGGTTTTTCAGAAATTAAATCAGGTTACTTTTTTAAGTGATTGGATAAATCAGGTCACTTATTTGTTTGGATATGGTCTTAGAAGCCTAGGTTTCAGCCCTCTTTTTTTTTTTTTTTTTTTAAGGTTATTAACTATTGTACTCACAACAAGAAATTAAACTCTTGCAAATATTTTTCCTTTTGTGAATGTGATTTTTCTTAATAAGATTTAAGAAAATAGATTTAAAGCTGTACTGCACCATGCATAAATCAGTATCCTCGTTTGAAAATGCATCATATAGTTAGGCATGCCTGGCTTGAAAACTAAATTATAGCTGAGAAGGTTTTTGTTTTATTTTGTCATTTTTTTGTTTACATTTGTGAAACAAATGCTGTTTTGGCCTCAATTACAATCTGTATTTTAATCTTTTTCTAATGAAATTAGAACCCACGAAGGAGTCAATTCTCTCATACATGTGTGTTCTCTAGAGTTTTGTTTTTTCCCCTCTGATTTTAGTATCTTGGTTAAAGTGTGTTTGAGTTCCTGGTAAAGTTTTTCAGAGTTTTGCTGATGCGTTAATGTGGTATTTCAAAGCATATTAGTCATATCTGCTTTAAGGGGTATCCTAGCTAGAATCTAGCATAGCAGGTTAGATAATTTTATCAACACTCATGCTGAGCAGTTGTGGAATTAATATGATGTTGCATATGAGCATGAAACAATCAGATTTTGCATGATCTTGATACTTAAATACATAGTCTATCTATAAACAAGTATTGGTTGCTTAAATAGATCTGTTTTAGCACTCAAGTGTCTAGGGAGTAATGACTGAATGTTGTATCATCTTCTAAAACTATACAAAGTAATGGGAGTACCCAAAAGCAAAAATGGTAGGCAAGGAAAAAGCATGGCAGAGAGAATACCTCAAGTAGTATACAAAATTTGAGTTGTTACTATGTGGAATTATGTAAAAGTTTTGCATAACCCTATTTATGTGAGCATGTTCTTGGACATAGCTTCATGGTTTATATGTTGGATGTTCATAGGGTAGTGTTTGTTGGATATAAGAATTGGAACGCATGAGTAACTGTATTTGGGTCAGATGAAGGAAATGAACTTGGTGGGAAATCTGAGTAGAGTGAATGCACAGGGAGCATAAATGCAGCTGACAGGTTTATTATTTGCAGACTATTTTTATTAGTATTCACATATTAGAAATACACATCTTCAGTACACACACGCACATGCACACACGTGTATGCATACACACACATAATAGTCTGCAAATAATAAACCTCCATCTGCCATGTTTTATACTCACTGTGCATGTGCTGTGCTCAGATTTCCTACTGAGTTCATGTACTTGATCTGACCCAATACAGCTACTCATGCATTCCAGTTCTTATATTTAACAAATGTGTCTGTGAGTACTCGAGGCTCATACCCCTCATTATGCTTCACCTGGGTTTGTCGTAATTCCTAGGATTTTGTTTAGTTTAGTTTTGTTTTTCCCAACAAACTTACCTGTTTGTGAAGTAACACATTGTCCTGTTGTGTTTCCTTGACTTGCCTCAACTGTTATATTTGTCCAAAAGCATTCAGAAATAAAGTGACTCCAGCCACAAGTGTGGGAGGGAGTGTTGCGAGGCTGGCAAGCAGAGAATATATTGTGAACATAGAGCAGAGCTACTCGTGCATTGCCATTAAATGATTCAACAAAAAGTAACTATATCCTCATATACACTCTCAGCACATTCATATATCTCACATTAACATCTTTTTTGATAAAAGTAGCTACATAATTGGCTCGGTCAGTCCATTTATGGCACTTGATTTAAACCATACAATTTAAACTTTCCAAAATTATTTCAGAACCCTAAGGTGAACACCACGTGGTTCTGTCCATTTTGTTGGAATTTTATTTAAACTTGCTTCAACACCATTTCATTTCACACATATGGATCATGCATGCATGTGTTTAGCAGTCCCTCCCCTTTCTTCTCTGCAGAGAGTAGTTGTAAATTAAGTATTTTCCTGTCCTCTGATGTAGGTTTTTAGCCTTTGTGCAACATCTGGTTTACTCCCCACTTATGTAGGGAACTTTCGTACAAACTGTTTTTGGGCCATTTATTTATAGGATTTCTTATGTGGGTTTGTATTTCTAATGTTTCACTCATCAAATTTCCTCGTAGCCCTTTCCGACATTGTTCCAGAGAGCAATATGTCATACAATAAAACTTTGTGAATAACTATTTTATTATAAAGCACTTCTGTGAAGGCTCAATTAATTACATACCATTTTAGCTGAATAGGTGGATTCCTCTGGTAAGTTTGAGGAGAAGTTAAATTAATTGTGTCTCTAAAGTCTAGAGTATTCCATATCAAAGTGTGTTTCACTGTATACCAGTAAGACCATTTCCTCTTCTCCACTCTAGTTTTTTGCTGTCCTGTTCATTACTCCCTAATCTTTCACATCATTGTCCCTTGTAGTTGGAATAAATACATTGTTGGGAATAAGCCTATGAATTCTTTGAAACAAAAGGTAAGGAAAAA
The DNA here is from genome assembly GCF_030867095.1 of Alligator mississippiensis. Taxonomy (NCBI): domain Eukaryota; kingdom Metazoa; phylum Chordata; order Crocodylia; family Alligatoridae; genus Alligator; species Alligator mississippiensis. The sequence goes on along the minus strand of NC_081826.1, from coordinate 222,345,134 downwards.
CAAAACCTGTAAGTGGTATAGGTTGTAGTCATGTTTTTTAACGTCTGGAGGAATACTATTATTAACTTCAATCAATACTCATTGCAGATCTTAGGATACATCATACTTTGGACTGCGTCATGTTCTCCTCCATTAATGTTTTCTGCAGCATTTCTCCCCTGTTCCTCACACTAACGTTTGGAATACAGTATAACCAGCCATCATTATACAGTTTCTATCCCATTTGCTGTAGGCTTTTTATATTCAGCATCACTCAGCGTAAATTACCTCAGATATGAGAATTTAGTATTTTCAAAAAGATACTTAATTACTCATTACTAATATTTAACTACTGTTTCTGGTACGCTGAGGCTTTCAGACTACTAGGTAAATAACTCGGTGTTTATAAACACATGCTAACCTAGTCCACGCAATCACATTGTTGATGGTAATATGTGGCTGTCATGCCCTATGTCAGCCCTTGTACCTTTTGTCATCACAACAAATGGTAGAGCTATCTAGGCTTATATCCCAAGTCTGACAGCACCATGATTTATTGCATTCTACCATTCAGTAGGTATTGTGGTCTAGCCAGAGGAAACAGTTTAGGCCTGAAAAATTCATTTCCTGGCAGTAACCCAGCTAGTATGGCACTGTTGTGTCACTCTCTTTGTGTATCAGGACTGACAGCTGATTCTTTTTGTGAAGGCAATACTCTTTTATGCCTTGGCACAAGCTGCTGCCAGGGGATGATAGCCAGAGCATCAGAAACTGCTTTGAGACCAGAAGATATAGGGGTACCAGTTATTAGCATTATAGCAACTGAACAAGATACAGGTGGTATAGACCAAGCTGATGATGTTTTTTTTTAGGGCAGATAGTCTCTGCACAGAGAAGACCACTGCACCTTTGTGAGGACCACAAGTACACGTGGTTGGGACCGCACTGTGATGGAAATGTGGGATCACTGGCAGTGGGCCCAGAACTTTTGCATGAAGAAAGAGGCAGTACTAGAACTGTAATAGGAAATTGCCACATCCCTTGAGCAGCACAGCATTTTGAGGAGAGATCCAATAGGAGTTCAGAAGCATGTTGTTACTACCCTGTGGAAACTGGCAACCCCAAACTGCCAACGTGTCTGAAGCAATAAGCTTGTGGTTGAAAAATCTGTGGTGGTTGTTCTGTTCATTGCTGTTTGTGATGTTTTTTCTTGCCATGCTTCCCCCAGGTTTGTCAAATTTGAAGATCGCTTTAGAAACATGCACAGGGCTTTCAAAAATGTAGATATAATTAATGAGACGCATCCATCTAGCCTGTTCATAGCTTTACCATTTCAACCAAGTATGTCATTATGGAGGCTCTTGTGGACCACTGTGGCCTGTTCATCAGATCATGCTCATAATAATCAGCAGGCTCTTGTGGACCACTGTGGCCTATTCATCAGCATCATGCTCGTAATAATAGTCATCACTGGGGTGTCAGTGCCAACTATGATTGTGAGTAATTCAGCATATGCTCTGCCGCCATGACATATGATGAAATACTTTGATGTGTGCCAGAATGACAAAAGGCTTCTTAACTGTATGCTAAGCTGTTAATCTTATTTTCTAATGAGAATTTCTCTAAAGGAGGTAGCCCACCATTTTTTTTTTTCTTCTCCTGGGTAACTTTATTCACTGAACACCCAAAACACTTTGGTACAAGGCAAAATCGTGATGGAGGAACAGTTGTTAGAAAACGCAACAGCAGTAGTGCTTTTGCTTGCACCTTTTTGCAAGTTTCCACAGTCTTAGACAGGATGCTGCTTCAGATAGGAGCATGGAAGAACAACCTGTTGTTCCAGGCATCAGAAATGAGACTTTCCCTTTTTTGCCAGGGCATGTCTGTGGAACACAGTGGAGTACCACACAGATACTCAAGCTAGCTCTGGGCTAATTAGCCTCCCTGAAAAGTAGGAAATGTGCAGCATACGACCTAGGCTAACAAATGTAATTTTTACTTTTTCCAGTAAGCATAGCAACTCCTTCAGGATTAGCTAGGATATTTCTGCATAGCGCTGCCTTGTGCCATGTAGTTCAGATGTACGTGAACTAATAAGGGAGTTATGGTAGTGACAGAGGGAAGAGATTTGCTTGAACTTTCAAAGAGTGAAAAACTCTGTTTTGCATACAGTGTCTTAACAGGTAGACAGCTTAGCATGGTAGTACGTGCTTTTCAACGCTGTCTTATGGCTTCTAATTTTGGCCAAGACTAAGGCTGCAAACTGTTTCTGTTAAAATGCCCCCTAATTAAAGAGGGGGTGAACCCTATTGCATTAAGTAGGTGTAAGCTACCAGTTTGCTTTTTTTACCCCTTCTGTCTATTTGTTCACTATTCCCTACACTATGGTTAGGAGGGAGGGTTGGGTAAGTGTATGTTGTTGAATCTCTCCAATGAAGCTAGGATTATAGACTAGAAATCCACCCACTTATTTTATAATATTTTTTATAATAAATACAGAGATGGTGGTTTTCATTTTACCAGCTTGAGATGTCAGTTTATCCCCTACTGTTCTGATGGGGAAACTTTTGTGTTATGTTGTGTTCTTCCTAAGATGCATAAAAACAGCTGTCTCACTTGAGAGAATTTCTGATCCTCTTTTCTACCTTTCCTGTTTAACAGCCTGTTCGGCAGGGGTGGCATTTTTGTAGATGTCCAAGTTCTGAGTCCACACACATCCATTTGTATCTGTACTGAAATGAGGCCCTGTGCATTTTCTTTTTTGTCCCTGGCTTTTGTTAGCTCACATTGAGCTTTTTATCTTCCTTCACTGCTGTACTTTTTGCTACTCTAGTTGTCATCCAGCAGCTGTGTAGATGTACAGTTTTCCCTTGCTAACCACAGTTTTGCCAACCATGGTTTTGAGTATCCATGCTTCAGAGAAGGGTGAGGTACAGTCTGAAAATTCCCCAACAGCCCCCCTGGCCCTGCTCATTCCTTTCACTTGCTCCCCCAGTCTTGCTGGTTTTGCCAACCATGGGAACTTTCAGGAACCTAACCCCTGTGGTTGGCAAGGGAAACCTGTATCTTTATGCAGTCTGAAAGTCCTCTTTGTACTATTGAAGCCTTAGGTTGTGCTCAGTTGGGCCCAAGATTCTGCCATACGTTTGTATACCAGGTGTTTGCATGTTGCAGTGTGGGTTTCATTGGAGGTGGCTGTGCCGTTTCAAACAGAAGATAGGCAAAGCCTGGAGAAAAAACTACCAGCAGAATGCAACTGCAGACACCGAGGAAAGGTAGATAAGAAAACAGAATAAAGAAATGCATTGCCAGTGGGATTAGAGGAGAGAAATGGAGCACTATATGATTTTTGAATGCTTGCAGCTCCATGTTTTTCACTCAAGTGTCATGGGTGCAATAAATATTAAAAGTTTTGTCCATGATGTTCCCTTTATGTCAGAACATGGTTGATGCCTTACTGTGTGGCATGCCATGTGTGATGTGATGAAGCTTACTATGCAAATAGGTAAAACTGTGGTTGAATGCATAGTTAGCATTCAGTGAAGACAAGATGGTAGCCATTCACTTATTTGGCTGTCTTCATTTGTTGTTTTCACACTGGTAGTGCTTTGATAGAATTTGTCCTGTGTTTAGCGGGGTGAATCTATACCCTTGTATAGTATCTGTATAGTAGTTGTAGGTTGGTTTGTGTTGTTAGTGCAGATTGTAAATTGTCTCAGGGCTCTTCATAATGGATAATAGATGTTTATATAAATGCTGTGAAGTTACATAAACATATCTTCCTTTTTATGTACTCTGGAGGCAGTAATATTTTTGCAAATGGGCAAACTTAAGCAATATCTGGATTATGTTGGTGTTCTTTCAAACATAAACTTTTCAGTAAAAGATAAATTAAAAAAAAACAGAAGCAAGGAAGGATCCTGACAGTAGTAGCAGCAGGCAAGTTGCTAGCTGCAGAACGATTTCAAAACCTCTTCTGCAGTCACAAGGCTTGTCAAAATTCCTTTAGACAACATAAAAATTAGCACTCAAATTTCTGAAAGGCTCACCAGAAGCTGGTGGGTGTTCCCTTCCATCCCCACCCCCCGCACTGATGTCTAAGACAAATCAGTAGACTCCATCTTTTGCAACCAAAAATGATACTTTATATAACTATAAGTTGTATTTTCTGACATCTGGGTTAGAGTACCAACTTTAAAGTTGCTTTTCAGTTTGCTAGTTTGAATTTCTCTCTGTAATCTGTCAAGGATAGAGCCAAAGGAACAGACACTCAAATACAATAGCAAGAGGACCAAGTACTTTACCATCCTCCTCTGCCCTGCCAAAATGTCCTAAAGACTCCTAGAATTCCTAGAAAAATCTGTTGAAACAATATCTGTCCTTGCAAGTGACAGGCACACTGGTACATCTGGAGAAGCTGCTTTCCAAACTACTTGATTTAAATATTTAAGACTTTTCCTCTAACACGAGATGTTACGGAATTTCAATCTACAAGGGAATGGAAAAAAAGGAGACCCAGGGGTACAATGAAGTTCTTACTATTATTAGACTTGTAACAGAATTTTATACAGAAGCAGACGAACAGTCTTGAAACTGCTTGAGTTTCATCTTCCTTTGTTTCCATATTCCTTTCATCGTAGATGATTAAGGGAAAAATAGTCTTGACAATGGTCAGGTATTACATTTGGAAGACGCTCCAGAAAAACAGTCCTGTACCTTCCTTTTCTCAAACTTTAGGTCACCCATGACTTTTTTAAAGTGCAAAGAGAAAAACAGTGAATGAATAATTGGGAAAAATAAATTATCACACGCTGACCCTTGTGTGCAAATGTTTTAATTAAAAGTTATTCATGAGAACTTCATTGAGAGCTGCAGATGTATAACAGCTTGGGGAGGGGGCTGAGAAATTGCTATTTCACCTAAAGAAGAGCTATTTTTGCCCAGTATAAGATTTAAGAGTCTCTGTGTAACACTTATATTAATTATAGATTGGAGGGAATAATTTGATCTATGCATTGTTGGGTTCAAAATTAATTTAAAACTAAAAATGTCTGGAGTGATTCATTTCATTGCTGCTAGCTATAAATACATTTTAAAAAACCTTTCTGTTTTCATGTTTATACCTTTCAGATATTTTAAGACTTATTATGTATGACTCCATCTTACTTAGCCTATATAACTTGGTTTTACTGTTATGGCAGCTGCATACAGGTAACATTGTCACACTTGCTTTCCCAGTTTTCTCTTATGCAAGCAAGTTTTGACACTTTGGAAAGACATTCTGTAATATTAGTTTTGAGTTCTACGGGGGTTTAAGTCAGTAGTTCTTAACCTTTTTTTAGGCCCAAGGCACCCCTCCCTAACTTTTTTGAATTTAGTGGCGCTCCATCTGAGAAGCACTGAGCTGGAATCTAGCTGGTTCCAGAGGAGGATAGTGAGGCCAGGACTTCACCCCTCCTTGCTCTCCTCTTTCCATCATCTGTCCCCAGTCTGTACCTGAGCATGGTCCCTGCTGCCAAGGCAGCTCCTCTGTTGTACACCAGTGACCAGAGTCACCTTCCCTTGTGGCCCTCACCAACCCTAGGACCACGGAAGAACAGGTGGTACAAGCTGGCCTGAAAAATTTAGCAGAATGCTCAGAGCATGGGGGAAGCCAACAGCACCCCAATTGAGAATTTGGGTTGCCAACTGTTTGTACATTTATGAACAGCCTGGAAAAGAAAAATCAAGCTAAAAATGCCTGTCTGTAAAAATCTGTGGGGCAGGGGTGGAACCTGGGTTGTCCATGAAAACACTAAGCAACCGGAGCTTGATTGAAGCTCTGTGGTTAGGTAGAAATTGGAGGCAAGCTGATGAATAGACAGAACACAGCACCACCACCTGGTATCTGAACAGGAGTGCTACATTCTGCAGGGAGCCTTGTCTCTGGGCTTTGTAGACCTTTACCTCTTAGCCATCTGTTGCTGTTGGTGAATCCTGTCAGCTGCAGGGTCTCAGCTAGGTTTCTTTGGGGGGCTCCATGCTGGGACAACTAGAGTGGGTCCAGTTGGGGTAAGGCAGTGGGATAGCATGGTGCAGAATATGGTGGAGGCCTCAGTGTGGTGGGATGAGTAGGTGACCCCTGGGGTGGAGGCAAGTTGGTGTAAAACCATTGCTGCAGTCAAGCAGGTTTGCCAACCCAAGAAAAAAGAATTTAATGTAAACATTTTATTAACCAGCAGACTTTTAAACTTTTTTTTATTGTTGTTGGTGTTAAACACCTAAATTTAACCCATCTCCTTTAACTAGGGCCTAGCACCAGGTCAGGGCCTAGAAGAAGTTGTGTTTACATTATGTAAAAAGTATATCAGTAAAAATGTCAGTAAAAAAGTATGATAGTAACAAGTTTGTAGATAGTAAAAAAAAATTATTAGGTTGGCAGCCGTGTTGAGAATCATCCATTTAAATAGAGGGAGTTTTGGGAGACAAGTGTACAATCAGGAGACTTTGCACTGTGGATTCTGATTAGAATTTGTTCTTGACTTAATTTTAATGTTCTAGTTTTACCAGTGTGAGCACAACTCTTTAGCAGCTGTTCTTTTTTTATTCATAAACATGGAGTTAACTTATCTGTTCTTTTAGTTATGTGGCTGTCATACTGTTAGTGTCTGCATATCCTATAATGTCTCTCTCTTGCTTCCCACCCTTTTTGTAGGAGATAAAGTTAATGTGATTTATGTGTATAGGCTGGTGTTTTTTGTTTTTTATTCTCCAGGTAAGAGGGGGAAAAGCAGAAGGAAAGTTAAGCCAGACGTTTCTGTATGTAGTTCTGAAAACAGTTAATTCCAGAGTCAGTTTTGTCTCTTGTTAGAGTAAATATTGTAATCTAGATCTAGTTAGAAAGAAACAGTTTCAGAAGTAATCTTGTCTCTACACTATATAACTGAAGGATTCTTCTAGTTCTTTTCTGACAACAGCAATCAGAGACATTCAGCTGAAAGGCAGCATATTTGACTGTAGGATGGAGAGTCTGTCACGTTGTCCTACAATAACCTTTCTATTTAATAGCTGGTAATCTGGTATCATGGTAGGTAAATGAAAATAATTGTTAAAAAGGGAGGTTTGTCCCAGGTAAAGGTGAGATTTAGAGAAAGGTAGTTGGGACCAGGTAACCAACCAATATTCTTTACTCCTGTATAACTTTGGATCGGGAGAGAGAGGAGCTTTGATAAGTAAGGATACACAAAGTTAAGGTACATGCCACCCCCATGTAGGGTGGATGGGAGAGGGCTGACTGCATGTTAGCCAAAGCTGAGTCAGGAAGTCCAGAAAATGTGACTAAACTGCTGCCTGTGATATGCACATACAACAGCAGAGGGCACCAGACTGTGAGAAGGAATTTTTCATATCCTGATGGTTTATTGATGAGAGGGAGGGGAGGGTTGTCTGAGAGGCTGGCAGAGCAAGTTTTGTTATATAAGGTAGAGAAAGAGGCTGACACCATTAACCTTCAAGTGACTGTAACCAATGTGTAATAAAACTCTTCATGAATTGCCTACCTCTCCTATTGAACACAACTCATAAATATTACATGACCAAATAGCATGACCACTATTCCCACTCCACTGTACAAAATATATAGTACGGGATGGGGGAGGGCTGCTTAGGTACCACACAGTATCCTCTCTGTATAGTGAGCCAAAGTAGCATCTCAAGTACAAACATATGTGTTAGCCTCAGTTGCCTATGTGGTCAGCAACACCCATGCAACAAATTTAGAGTTCAAAGCAAAAAAATATGAAAAAATGTAGGAAATTAGTACCATGCCTAGGAAGCTCAGGTAATGCAGAGTTAAGGTCTTTGTCTGGTGATATCTCAATTCAGTAAAATTCACTCCTGTGAGAACTAGAAATCCAGGAAATATGCAGGCACACACCTTAAATCTGTATCCAACATAGTCTCACTCCGTGGTTGCAGAGAGTGCATGCTGTTGCATACAGCATGTGACTGCTGTAGGACAAAATGCAATGCTGCCTTTCTGTTAATAGAAATTTATTTTTAAATTTAACAGCAGTAAACAGGAACTATCTACTCTTGATGTACACTCAAATACTGGGCCTTCACAAAAACAACCCTCTTCCTTGCCATGCACCGAGTTTTCTGACCCCTTCACAGTCCTCCTTACTTATCATAACACCCAATCACCCTGATCATATCCTACTGTTGCCAGTATCTGAGAGACTCCTGGGCAATTGCTGCTTATACATCCTGAAATCAGGCACACTGGATGGAATTCTAAAGGTATGTACACCCCTTTTCACTTTGATGCATATGAAGGTGCAGGGACAAGGGCTTTGATCCCACCAGAGGGTCAGGGCCCACCCATATTTTCTCAGACAAAAATCTCGACTCCAAGTTGCTTCACATGGAAATAATTCTCAGTGGTCATTACCAGCTCTAGGGAAGCAGAGATGAGGTTGCACAGGCATGTGCTTTAATTCTATTTCCATTTTTAAAAAGTGAGAATTTTGCTGAATTTGACCTTCTGGAATGATGTGTTACCACCAGGTAGCCTTAACTTCGTCTTCTATGATTACATTCGTAGTTAATTTTGTCAGTAAACTTGTAAAGTCACCTGCCCAAAAGCTGTTCAGTAGGCGCTCTCCTTGTAGGATCCCTTGGGCTTGTCCTGTTGCCTCTCTCTTCTGGGCTTGTCCTGTTACCCTATGCCTAACTGTGATGCTTTCCTTTTTCTCCTAATCCAGTCATCATGCATCAGGAAGATACGTTTGTTTAATAAAAATCTACCTACATATTCTCTTCCAATTAACTATATGATGATCTCTTCAAAAAAGACCTCATGCACATTTTCTCCTCTAAAAAGCAATTTTGTAAATTTTTGGTTCTAGGTTTTTCCATATTAATCAATCTGTATAAGATTTACCGAACAGTGTTGAAAGATGGGATTTTTGTTTGTTTTGTTTCATTTTTTCAGTGCTCAGCTGTTTAATCAACCTAAGATATGAAAATTGATCTGGCCTCTTTCTTATCACCAGCGATACTCTGCAGGCCAAAAACTGCATTGATTTCTATTAGTGCCATTGCATTCTCCGAATTGCATGCCTTCATTTGGCCCTGTGCAGTCCTTTTCCTTTCGGGGTGGTGGGGGTTGCAAAATTGCTCCTCAGGGCAGAATTTGAAGATAACCATACTGCATTGATAGCCTTGTTATTGAAGCTTACTATTTAACCTAGGTCAGAAAATGATTAAGCTAAATTTCCTAGAGCTATTTTGAGTCTGCATGACTGAAATAAATTAAAAGTAGTTTTAAACAAGTCATTGCAGTGGTCTGTTGAGTAAGAAGCTGTCTTTACCCAGTCTGTTGGTAGAAAAGAATCCCATTGTAAATTTATGCCCAAGTTAGGTATGGAATTTTCAGCAAACCTGTCTATTTTCCTTTCCATTTCAGTTGCCTCAAAGACTTCTAAATGACTCCATAATCACTAATGTTGTGATGTCTACATCTTCAGTTGTAAAATTCTTTTCACTTCAATTCCAAGGCCCATTCTTCTCCTCTGGTGGTCCATATAGCTACAGAAGGGCCTCTGTTGTGTAAATTTATTCATAGAAAGCCCCTGCATACCAAATGATAAGATGACTTTTATTATCACAAAAATGCTGCCTTTGCTTAAAAAACCCCAAGGGCTCTGGCAGCTGATCATGTTTAACACTTCAGTTAGTCTTGCCTTTTCTATGATTTCTGTATTTTCATTTTGAATAGGTTGGAGATGCTATCCAGTCATTCCAGACTAGCTTATGATAAATCCAAAGTTCGGACAAGGTAATCTCTTTTGAAAAATGTAGTTTATTTAGCTAGTGTTTGTCCACTGTTTTTGTTTTGTTTTGTTTTGTTTTTTACCTCCTCTGACATAACTTGGGGAAAAGTTTCTTTTCATCCAATGTGAAAGAGAGATTCACACACCATTCTAAGTAGTTAAGGACAGCTTTAGATTTCTTAGGGTGTGTGTAGACGAAATGGGGGCCCTAAATTGAAACAGTGCATTTTTAAAAACAGTGCTTCGATTTAGGGCCCTTTACCTGCCTCTCCGGTGGTGGGGAGGGGAGGATGAGCTGCCGGCTAGCAGAGCTGTCCCTGGGCTGCAGGGGTGGCTGGTCCTTCTCTCCGTGGCAGTGGCGCCCCCACCCCCAGGCAACACCCGTCCACAGGCACCCAGCTCAGGCGGTCCCAGGGGGCACCACAGCCACAGAGAGAAGCACCAGGTCCCTGCACAGGCAGGCAAGTGTTGGCGGTAGGGGGAAGATCAGTCTTGCCACTTTTTCCTTGGGTGGAGTCTGCCCTCCTGGGCTGCTGCCAGGCTGCTTGCAGGGCTTCCTGCAGAGCCCCTGAGCTGCACAGAGCCTGGTGCTTCGTTCCACAGCTGTAGGGCAGCAAACTAAAACTCCTTGGAGGAGTTTAGTTTGCTGTGCCCCAAGTCATTTAAAGCATGTTACACCACTGAATTTGCTGCAGCGGCTGGAATTACTGCACAATATGCCGCCAACACGTGCAAACACCAACGCTGTTAAAGTGGTACAAAAGCATTTAACCTGCTCTAAAGTGTTGTGCACATATGCCCCTTGTTTCATCTACACACAGCCTTAGATAGCTACCTACAAAAGCCACAGCAGAGGACTTGTGATTATTACAACAATAGCAATATTTCAGTGGCCCCTAAAGCAACCAAGATCATAGCCCCCTTGTGCTGACCTCTGTACAAACGCACAGCAGAGACCAGCTAATCTGAAGATGTTACTTTCCAAATGATTAGGAAAGAAAGTTACTTCCATTTTACAACTGGAAAACTGAGGCCTCAAGGTAGTAAATAATTTGCTTGGGAAATATGTGGCAGTGTAGCAGACCAGGAATTTGACGCAGACCTCTTGAGCCCCTGGCCTCTTAACTGCAAGATCATCCTTCTTTCCTAATATGTTAAAATGTGTGTTGCTAAATCAGTCATTCTTAAGTTGCTTCATAAAGTTGGTTTTAAGTGCATTTACAAGTAAACAAAGGACATAGGATAACAAACACGGGGCTTTTCTCACTTTGCTTTGAAGTATACCTATTTCCATTTAGCCAGACTTCAGTGACCATATGCTAGTTGGTTATAGCATCTTTTTTGCAGACTCCTTCCCTCTCCCAAGCACTATGTATGTGTGTGTGAGCGATAGCATGCATGTGATAAGCCTCTCATCACCTCTGAGGGGGTGAGAATTTAGTTATGAATTCTGCTGTCACATAGAGTTAAGTGGGCATCTAGGCTTGGGGGAATGCTTTTAGATGTTTTGCAGAGGTTGCACTTTAGCTTTTATACCCTGACGGTAAATTTTCCACCAATGCTTAGTTTTTTTTAAGTCTGTTTATTATACTATATATCAAATTATAGGAAAGATGTTCCTTTACTGTACAGCAATGTTTGACTGGGGATTTCACCAGTTATGAAATTAGACTTCCCCTTAATTTGAATCTACAACATATACTCTGTATGGCCAGTCTGGAGTTACAGTACAAGATGAACCTTCTTGTAGCTATTGCCATACTATAGAAAATTATGTGTATATGCCTTTAAGATGGTGTTATGACCTGTAGTACAAAGCCTAAAAGGGAACAAAAAGTACTTCATTAAACATCTGTTACTGTTGCTTCTTTCAGGATCCTGTTGGACTGTGTACTTAGAATGGAGGAGAGAACAAAGTAGAATAACTAGATGCTTTAATTTAAACCAGTAACTCTCAACCAGGGTGCTGTGGTACCCTGGGGTGCCTTGAGATCCTTTCAAGGGTGCAGCAAGATGCTGCTCAGTGTTAACACTGTTTGGTATACAAACAAAATTCACAGATTGCCAGAGATTTCAAATACAGTAAAATCCCTGTTATCTGGGATTTTACTAACTGGAATACTCCATTAACTGGAATTTCAGTGGCGGGACGCACATGGTACCATGCCCTGCCGCTTTCCTGCCTGCTGCGCCGCTTTCTTCCCTGGCTATGTGCGTGCCCCTCCCCACTGCTGCAGCAGCCTGTGGCCAGTCTGCCTTGGAGTTTGCAGGGAGTGGCGCATGTCCAGACATGGACATGGGGGCAGGTTAGAGCCGGGAGCTCCAGGCCCCTGGGCAGTGGCTCCAGCCCCGTGGGCCTGTGCAGCGTGGCTGGGTTCAGTGCCTGTTGCAGGGAGCGGGGCTGGGCTCTCCCAACTGCCTCCCTGGCAGGGTTCGCAGCTCCTAGTGCCTGGGGGAGGGCTGCAGCTAGAGCTGCCGGTGTGCAGCTGGGACCTGCCTGCCCTAGGAGCGATTCCCGCAGCCCCTCCCACTCCACCTAGGGTCAGAGCCAGGAGCCCCATGCCCGGGACAGCAGCTCCAGCCACCCACACGCAGCTGCTGCGCCCCCCTGCTCCCGGAAACCCCTGTGCCTCAGGTAACTGGCACTTTTAGCTTACCAGCACCCCCCATTCCCCACTTTGCGGGTAACAGGGATTTTACTGTAGAAATTCATAGTGTTAAAAACATTTTGCCCTGTTGTGGTCTTTCATTGCAACAGAAGAATAGTTGTATTATCTGTCTTCAATCAAAAAATGAGTGAAAATGAAGAGCTCAGCATTTTCTGAGGGTGCCTCAAATATGAAAAGCTTGAGAACTGCTGGTGTAAACACACTAAAGGAGTCCTGTTTTTCTTTCTTTAAATATTTAAACACTTCCAGGATAGGCCAATCCAATTGTAGATGTCACAGAACTAATTTCAAGTAGCGTTTAGTGTTGAAAGGTTCAATATAGGTTTAAAAAAATGTAACATTTCATTTGGGGCCTGTAGCAAGTCACCTGAGGCCTATTCTGCTTGTCAGTCACTGCAGTGAAATATTAAGAGTAAGTAGTTGCACTCAGTGTTGCCTTTTCTTCTTGCTGTGTTTTGTCTCACACTCTTAGTCTCTCATACTCAGGCAGCAAGTTGTAACAAGTAAAACTCCACCCTTTCTAAAGACTTGAAGATGTAAGGGAATAAAATGCCTAAGCTGCAACTGCTGGCAAGTAAATCCTGGGTTTCTTTTAAGGTGCTACTTTCCAGACAGTTGCTCTTATGCAGTTCAGAAAGGGGTGGAATCGTTTTCACATAACTGAGTTGTGATTTGTTGAGTTCACAGACTTTTTCCCTTAAAATCCCAACCCTCTCTCTCTTGCTTGCTCTCTTTTCTGTTTTTTTTTTATGAGAAGTTAACTCGCTGCTTCTCAGAGCACATCAGCTGTAATCTGGACTCCAGTGAGTTCATACTCTTGACACCATGGGCTCGGAAGCTGATGAATGCAAGGAAGGTATGTTTTTCACTATTTTCAAAGACCTTGATTTTAAAAAAGAAACCCCCCAAAAACAGTGCAGCTAGCATGTTGAGAGCTGTTTTTTTGGAAGCAAAACAAAGCTGAATAGGAGTTTGTGTTCATATTAACATTCAGCTGTTCAAAGCGGAGGGAAAAACGCTTTGGCAGAGTCATTTTAAAGACAGCATTTCAGATTTTGCTGGAAATGAAACAACCAAAGTCTTGATACCAGGGTTCCCAGTTTGTGTAATGGTAACTACGGTACACAAAGAATTGGTAAATGGAAAAAATAGTGTATATTAAAACACTAACAGTAGTAGTTTTGAAAGGGGAAGGTTTTTAAAATTGGAAATGCTGTACTTTTTAATGAAAGAGGAAGTTGTGTGGGGGAGAAGTGAAAGATCATTATTTTGGGAATGAGCTTATTGCTGCCGACTTCCTTTTCAATATGAGTACGTACTTTTCTGGTGTGTGTTTTTAAAGTGTGTGAGGAGTGAGCTTGAAATGAATGTTGCCAGTGCTAAAGGGTTTCATTTACTCCTTGCAGCCTGGAACGTGTGGGGGCTGGAAATGGTCCAACAAAAACACAACTATTCACCAGTGTTGATTTTTAGGGGTTTTGTTTTGTGCAAGTTAAGGGGCAGGGAGGATGGCGGGCAAGAAGGGGGGGATTTCCTGAAACTTTGTATGTTTACAAAAGACTGTTTATATAGAAGGGGGGAAAAGTCAATACTGGGGTAAGAAGTTGGATTTCTTTTGAAAAGAACTGAGGTTTCATGATGTTTGTAAGTAGTTTCTAGAGAGAGAGAGATCCAGCATGTTTCAAAAGAAAATAGCTTAACAATAAGAAAGTTTTTCATTCAGTGAAAACAGTCAGAAGGCTTGTTAGAATATCCTGGAGGCTTTCCCATTTATTGTCCCACAAATGCCACTGCTTTCACGTTAAAATTCTATCGGCCTAATTCTGCTGCTTTACTTCAGTCCTATTTTTCTGGAGGACGAGTGAAATATTCTTCTCTTTCATACTAGGTAAATTAAATATTATGATACAGGGAACAATATAATCTACTCGGTCTTTAATTAATAAACTGGATAAGCTGGTGATTTATAATGTTAAGGTGTATAGATGCTCCGTTTCCCATTTACCCAAATGAACAAGTAACTAAAAAGCTCAGCGTTTTTTCTTTTGTTTTTTTTCTCAAAATCCTCAAGGATTTATTGCAGGAATTATTATATTGAGAAGCAGCACTGGAAAAAATGTTTTCCTGCAGCAACTGTTGTGAAAGGGGAGAATGTACATTCCTATGGCAACATGCACGTTCCAGCCCAGTTGTACAGTAGCCCAGAAAGCAGTATGCATGCCATGGCATGAAACATTCTTCGGCTGACATGCAGGAAGCATCAGACAACTTTGTAAAAGGGGTTTCACATGAAGTGTAAGTTCATTTTTGTAAAGCAAAGTTCCTAGCATTCTGGGTGATTTAGATTCTTAAAATTCTTCCTGAAAATGTTTTCTCTTGAAATAACTAGTGATGCTAAGGTCTTGTGTTGACAAATGTGCATGGAAGGGGGAATTTTGAGGCAAAACAAGGCATTGTCTTATGATCCAATTCGTTTAATTGAGAAAATACTGAATTTTGTTGTTTGATTTGAGTAAATTGAGTACAGAATAGAAAAAATTACCCATTATAGAAAAAGTCAGTTTGGACATCACTGAACAAATTTGTTGGTCTTTGGAAACACCACTAATACATTGAAATTTTAAATTGAGACGACATGGTTTTACTGTACAAAATGATTTCTAATCAGTCTGCATGGATTTTTGTGTGAATATAATTCTTTGCTTATTGTAAAGAGTTTTCAGTCATGATCTAAAAATACAAGTTGAAACAAGGAAATGCTTACATATAGTCAGTCTATAAAATAAATATTGTAGTGGAACCATAGCTATGTTAGCTACCTGATCCAGTGTTAAACTGCAAGGTTTTTTAGGTCCGCAGTATAATGGGAAGGCCAGAACTTAATCAAGACCCCACTGAACATAACTGAGGTCCCCAAAGTCTTAAGAGTTGTGTTCTTTTTGCAGAATTGTTGCATTCAGATTGGATTGGATAGCAGTGCCAGTAGGTTCCTGTTTCATTAGAAGTAGTGATCTGGGGGGTTTCTGCATAAAGGAAATTGAAACTTGACAAAATAAAAATAGAAACAAGCATGGGTTTTAATAGGATAATTAACCACTGGAATAATTTACTGAAGGAAGTGGTGGATTTTTCCTGATGTGAAGTCTTTTAAATCCAAGACTATATACCTTTCTAAAAAAAGGTTCAACCACCAGTTACCCAGCATTATTCAGAGATTGCCCTGGTAAAATGCCCTTCAAAGGGTCAGTGTAGATGAGCTCCTTTTTGTCTTTTCATGATATCCTAGATTTAAAGATAAGAAAAGCTATGTGCTAGCAAACCTGTTTTTTTGCAAGAGACTAAAAGTTACGGAAAGAAAACAAATGTTTCTCTTCTATATTGCTATTTGTAAAGGGAAGCACAGGGAGGCAGAATGGTTACCGTGGTATGCAAGTAGGGACCTACTCATAGCAATTTTGTGATTTTTGAGGAAACTGAGAAAAACAGCGGGTTTTGTGAATACCATGAGAAATGACAGTTTCTGTGATTTTTGCATGGAATCTCCAGAAAAAATAAAACACTGGCTACCCAGTGGGAGCCAGCAGCCACTGTGGCCTAGCCTCTCAGTCCACCAAGGGGAGGGGGAAGCTTCTGTCATAAAGGGGAGCAGCCAAGATGGCAGCTGTCCCCTCCTCCCTCACTGCTGATTGGCCTAAAGGGCTGCTTTTCATGCAGTCCCACCTCTCTCCTCCAATTAGCAGCAAGGGGCAGGGCTACTGGCACTGATCGGTTGGGGAGGGGAGGCTCACTGTGATTTGCCCACAAAAATGGTGGCCAGCAGCGCGATCAGCCCACAAAATTGCCTGTCTGCCACCTCAATTTGGGTAGGCGAGCTTCCACTGGTTAGCTGAAAAACTTGTATCATGGTTCTCAAAGTTCTGGGACTGGCAGAGGGAATTTAGCGAGATACTGAGGGAGTGGTGAAATAAGCCTTCCAGAGCTAATGCTAGTGCCACATAAAGGGAGGTCAGCCTGAATGAAAGAGAAGGGTTTGGGGCACAGAGAGGCAGCTGAATTTCTGCACTGTGTTTCTGCCAAGTATTTGATATTGAAGCGAACAGTGCTATGTTTTTGGATTGCTTTACAGAAAAGAATTGACATATATGGGGATTGTTGGGATTTTAAATAGATTGAATAGCATCAATACGGACACAAATCTGGGTTTGACTTTATATAAAGTAACTATATGTGTTGCAGTGGTGACTCATACAACACCAGTTCAGTTTGAAATTGAGAATTCCCAAGGATTTTTCTTTTAGATTAATTATACTATTCAGAATGATCATAAATGCAGTCTTGGGGACTGCATCTGATCTCACTTATGCCAGTGTAAAACAAGAGTAAAGCTAGCATGAAAAAGATTCCTTATTGGTATATTTTACTAGTTGTTGAATAAATGAAAGCCGTTTGTATGTAGTTACTCTTCTGTGGCTTTACAGCTTTCTATCATTATTTACCACATGGTCCAGATTAGAGTATTAAAGTGTTCAATGGTTCCTTTAAGTACCATTTATAACAACCTTTGTATTGATCCTTAAGTCACAATGCCATGGCTTTTTAGTCTGTTAAAGTTGTTTCATGTATTTTATACCATAATGCATTAAGTTTACAATCTAATAAATAACTCCTGTATACCTCCCCCCACCATGAAACTCCTATATATAGATGCATCATGGTAAAATTAAGAAATATATCGCATAATGTTCTATTTTTTGTCACCTAATTCTGTTTTCCATATTAGATGTCCCACTTGAGGAAGGCTGTAGATGTTATAAAATCATTGCTCTTATGGCTATTTAACTTTATTATTTTCAGTGATTTGATACCAAATGTTTTTCACATTGTCAGATTTACAAAAAATAATGCATTAAGGATTCATCTAAATTCATTTATATAGATTTTACAGTTACCACAGTACAAATGATTTTTTCTACAATACTTCTTCCTGAAAGAAAACACTGATTTATATAACACTTCAGAATATTTTTGCTGAGGCATTCATTCTCAAAATTAAGTTGAGATGAACCATATTGCTTCTGAAGTGGACTGGAATATTTGGTATGAAAGAGAGATTGTAGTACAAGACCTCATGCACTGTTCAGTAGGCTATACAGGGAAAATATTTCAGAATTAGTGAGAGCCCTACTGTACACTTATCACATTCATTCCTAAATTGTGCATTTCATCAGGGTGAAATCTTTGCATTCCTAAAAGTGCTCAGAGCTTTAAGTAGATACGGTTAGGGTTTCTTAAATCCAAGTAAGATTACTGAGGAATGAGCTCACCTGTTTTGTTCCTTTTAGGACGCAGGAAAGACCAAATTAGCTGCTCTGGCTGCTGTATATGGGGGCTGTGAAGCCACCAAGCATTCTCTATTCTCAGAGGTAAATAGTTGCCCCTCTTTAGGGTTTACTGATACTATTTTTACGTTCTGCAGTTCTCATTTTCCTAGGCAGGCAGCTGAACTTTTTGGAATCGTCTCCAGGTCCTCTGGCATCCTAGCACTGGAATGGAATGTTCCTCCTTTAACTTGTCAACTGGGAAACCATTTTGAAGGGGCTACTCGTGGGCTCTCCCAAGCTGTTTGCTGCATTCCCAAATATTGTTCAGGGAGAATAATGTGAAAGATTGTGTCCCTTTGCTCAAAACCAAATTGGCCTTTGCCCTGAGCTCTTCTCTAAAGCGAGAGAAGAAGTAGAAAATATTTAAGTGTTTGGAAATGTTTTGGAGATTTTTGGATTAGAAATGATGGGAGGATGACAGTCTGATCTGTGGCAGCGCTTGAGATCTCAACATTTATTTTTGTTCTGTTCTGTTTTTGAAGCAAAATGACCTCTACACGGTTCTGCAAGAACATAATTGTGTCAGTGTCTATTTCTGCACCAAAGTCTGAATTTTGATGTGAAGAGCAGGTAGTTTAGTGATTGGGCTGTGGCTTGGGAAATTGCAAGACCCTGATTTGAACTTGTACTCTAGAGAAAAGTTTTGCATTTATTTTTCCTTTAAATCAGGCAGAGACCTCATACAGACATCCAGTTTCTCCTGGAACAGTCACTTCTCTTCCAGGAGGAACCATGAGTATACAGAAGTTCCTTGCTTTTTCTCCCAAAAATGGCTGCTCCAGGAGAAAAATAACTTGGGAACAACTGGGATTAAATCACTTCCAGGAGAGTTTCTCCTCTGAGGGCAAATGTCTGTACATGCTGACAACACAAACTGACCATGGGCTGTCTGGGTTAGCCAATCAGGACTGCCCTATGCACTGCTGCCATCTGTTGCCAGCTAAATTAAGGGAGCCTGCCATACTATGGGGTGTGCACAGGACACCCTCCTGGCTACACACTGTCAGCACTGCAAGGTTTCTGCTCTTTAGGGCCTCAGCACTCAAATATTTGTATGCATGGCTCTGGGTAAGTTTTTCTACCATGAGAACAAACCAAAGAGAATTCACCAGGTTTTGAATATGTGTAAACAGCCAGAGTAAGGACCTGAACCCAGTTTTCCTTAATCCCATATTCCAGGTTCTAGTGCAGGGGTGAGCAACATGGTGGACCTGGCCAGCGGCCGGACTCCACTTGCCAGTAGCCCCTGCCCATGTTGCTACAGCTGGTTTCCATGGAGATCCCAGGAGCAGTGGGGCCATGACAACATGGGGCCAGGGTTTTCATGGAGATGGGCCCAAGCAACGCTGGCAGGGCGGGGAATTGCTTCAGTGCCAGGATTTTGTGGCAGTGACAGCGTGGTCCAGAGCTGGGGCAGAGCTGAGATCTGTTACCTAGACACCTTTCCCCAAGGCACGTAGGCAGCAGATCACAGCTCTGTCTTGGCTCCAGCTAGTGCTGCTTGGGCTGGTCTCCTTGGAAACCTTGTCCCTGTGTTGTCATGGTGCTGCCGCTCCTGAGGTTTCCATGGAAACCAGCTGCAGCAACATCCAGTTCTGGGCACTGCACTTTTAAGAAGGATGTGGCTTGCCTTGAGAAGGTTCAGAGGAGGGCCACCCACTTGGTTGGAGGGCAACAGGGCAGGCCCTATGAGGAGAGGCTGAGGGACTTGAACCTGTTCAGCCTCAGCAAGTGGAGGCTGAGGTGGAATTTGGTGACTGCCTACAAACTTGTTAGGGGAGATCAGCAGCAAATAGGAAGGGTCCTGTTCCCCCCAGCTGCACCTGGGGTGACGAGGAACAATGGCCAGAAGCTGCTGGAGAATAGGTTCAGGTTAGAGATTAGGAGGCACTGTTTCACTGTCAGGGTTGCTAGGATCTGGAACCAACTTCCTAGGGAAGTGGTCCTCGCTCCTACCTTGGGTAAATTCAGAAAGAGGTTGGACGAACACCTGTCTGGGGTCGTGTGATCCCAGCGTGTGCTCCTGCAAGTGGCAGGAGGTCAGACTAGATGATCTGTTCAGGTCCCTTCTGACCCCAAACTACTATGAAACGTGGGGAGGGGCTGCTGGGGGGTGGAGTGTGCTGTGAGCTGGATCTGGCCTGCAGGCTGGACTTGTCCCACCCCTGTTCTTGTGTATGACATTTCCTCTTCCTTTCTTCTTCCAATAGCACCAGTTAAGCTTCTTCAAAACCTATTGTTTTTGCAAAATGTAAAAGAGCATATTTTGGCAAAATCTCATTCTGCTAAATACATTCTGGCCATTCTGATTAGGAGTAGGGAAGGCCTCTGGTCTCAGAGACTGTGTTGGTGATTGTTTAGGCTTCCTAATTGCTGCCTGTGAGTCGTACGGTCAAATCTCCACTTTTCATTCTGCAGGGGAACAGAGTGAAGACATGGTGATAAGTTTATTAATTAGATATCACATATGTAGTTCCATAAACTTGTATACATTTTAGAAAAAAAAAATTCGCATCTATCCTTGAGTGTGTTACAGTCCAAGCTAAATACGATATGATACACTAATTCAGAAAAGACAAGGTTACACATAAAAGTAAAACTAGAAGATAAATGTTTCTGAAGTTGGGTATAAAATGTGAGAAATGGTTATTAATAAGGGGTCAATGTAAGACAGTGAGTTTAGGGACATAACTTGGAATAGAAAGTGCAAGACAGTGGTAGGGGAAATTTGAGAGAATATTAATAAGGAAGATACTGTGGGGAAGTCAGTGTTGATAACATCAGATCTAAGCGATAGGAAAACATTAGGCTCATGAAGGCAAGGTAGAGCAAATATTTGATATGGTACAATGCCGAAAACTGGTGAAAGGATTTGAGAGCAGGGATGTGATAAGAACTCTTCATGCGTCTAGAAGTAATGCCAATTTAATTCCCACAGATACTTTCACTCTCCATTAGGAGAGTGACTCACCTGAGGATCAAGGTTAATAAACTACATAAAGCTGGTAATTCCCTTCCTCAAGAATCATTATCTCATCTCAGAGAATCGGGTAAAGAGTAGTTAATTTTTATTTTATTTTTTCCTTGCCGTGTTTTATGCACTAGGCTAATGTTCTCTATGAATGAATTAGCTGCATTAAAGCTGATATATCTGATTTTCCAGGAACTGCCTTTACTGGAAGGCTAAAGGATATACTGTCTTGAATCAGTGCTTTTAACTGTTTTCTATTCCTACAATGTAATACTGAGCAGCTTTCAGCTGCAGAACACTTTGCAAAAATCAGGCTTCACACAGCTAACTCCATGACTGAAGTAAGGTCCTCATTTTGCAATTGAAATAAATGAGGCAGAGAGGGTCTATTTCAGTTACTGACAAGTCTATATATTTTTCTTAATTTGCTAAATGGCAAAAACTCTATAATTACTCGCAAAGTTTGGTTATAAACCTTGGACTTGATTTGCCACTTTGTTAAAATTTTATACCAGTATAACTCCAAGAACTTAATTCCTTTTATATTAATGTAAATGTATATAACACAGTGGTGAATTAGATTCAGTACCTGCATTTGACACTTAAAAAAAAAAAAAAAAAATGAAGAAAATCTTATGCCCCAATCAGAATTAATGTATTTTTGAAAGTTTATTAGGGAATGTTTTCTCAGATCTAAAAAGGATGCCTCTTCTCCAGTTATTTTGCCAAGCATTTTATACAGCTTCACCTGTAATTCATTGTAGTGCTGAAATTACTGTTTAGAGTTTCCAATCAAAAGCATCAATGGGGGCAACCTTTTTGACTTATCACAAATTAGCCCTGCATCTTCCCCAAGCACCAGTCTGATTTCTTTCCTCTGTTCAATCTGCTGCTCTAGTTTGCGGTCCCTACTCTGTATTCCCTGCTCAAGTCTCTCCCTTTCTGCTTCCTGCCTCACAGTCCCTGCCTTATCTGCTTCTCTTCCTTCTGCTTCCTTCCCTATCTGCTGCTGTGTTACCTGTCTCCTTCCTGATATGCTGTGGATTAGAGGAGCACTAGTTAAGATTTTTTTTTTGGGCGGGGGGAGGGGGGGGGCTGATAGCATTGGCCATTTATTAACAAGTCATAACAGCGAATACTGATCCGATTTGCTGATATGCAAGTGCTGGTAAACATCGTATCCTCTATTTCCTGCTGTGCCCCCTAGTGAGTTTGTAGACAGTCACAGGATCACCTTAATGGTTAGCTTTACTTACTGTGATGTCTAGGGAAATCAAAACCAGCTGGTCTAATAGTAGGATTTGTAATAATAATTTCTGTATTAGGGGGTGAATTGAGCCACTTGCATCTAGGTATCTTGGATGTTAAATGAATTTTGCTCAAGTTAGATTGCTGTTCTCCAAGTGAGATGTCTAGATTTTTATCTCAGACATCATGGGTTTAAAAGATCTTTGAGTGTAGACAGCTGCTGGTTATTTTTAATTTTAGTGTATACTATAATTGTGGCATTTTTTTCTTTCTAATGGGGGAGGATGTATGTTACTAAGAATAGGTAGCTGCTGGTTATTTTTTATTTTAGTCCCTAATTTAATTAAGGATTTTTGTTTTCTTCCTAATGGGGGACAATGTATGTAACTAAGAATAGGGAGCCATTGAGTGGGGGGTGGATTGGATTGTTCCTGTAATGATTCGCATTGCTTGGTTGAGATCCGTAATTTGATTATTTGATTTGATGGAATAGATTAATGAATAGAGGGTGCATCTACATGTCATTAAGGTGCCGTGATAAACTCTAGCACTTAGGCTCAGTTAGTTTCACCACCATAAGATAGTACTGTCCTTGACAGTGCTCCCTTACAGCAATAAAAATTAGTTTGCTACAGTCTAATAGCATTGCATATGTGGACTGTGATGCTTTACACCGCAGCAAATTAGTCTATTGTGCAGTTAAGGGTATATGTAGGTACACCCAGGGATAGACCATTCAGACAGCTCAATCCACTGTAAACTACACATCAGAAACCAATCTTTAATAGGGACTTAAATTCAGAGTATGGGAGACTTGTGGAAGGTAAACTTAGGAGGGTTCTCTTCTTGAATAATAGTCTTAATTCTGAGAGAAGGCTTTTTTTGTGATATATTTCATTGGACCAGCTGTATAGTTGGGAGAATTGTTGGCCAAACTTTTGGGCATCAAATGCCCTTCCTCAGGTTGCAGGGTTGTAGGTTGTAGCTGTGTTTGGTCTAAGGACATACGCAGGTAAGGTTCTTTGGGTAGATGTAAGAAGTGCTGCAGTACAAAAAGAAAATCCCCACAAATCGCACATCATTAGTTATGACGTACCATCCTTCCCTGGAATCTATATGGAAAATCCTCAAACAATTGCAACCCATACTAGAAGGAGACCCAGTTCTTAAAGAGATCTTTCCAGAACCACCCATCCTAGCCTTTTAAACAAGCACCAAACCTTGCCAAACTCATCATCAGAAGCAAACCTCTTATGACCCAAACCACACCAAATGGATCCAGACCATGCAGGGACAAGATATGTAAAACTTACCAACACGTCTTCACCAGGCCCACAATATCGACACCCCACAACAGAGCCATCATCATTCCTGGATCTTATACCAGCACCTTCAGAAATGTAATGTATCTTATCCAGTGCACCAGATGCTCTAATAGAAAATATGTAGGAGAAACCAAACATCAATTGCATACCAGAATGAATGCACACCAAAAATCCATCAAAGACAAAAATATCCAATTACCTGTGGGTGCACAATTCTCACAAGACAACCACTCTTTCTGATCTCTCAGTTCTAATCCTCAAAGGGAACTTGCAAAACACCTTTCGTAGACAAGCCTATGACCTTCACTTCATAAATCTATGGGATGCAAACATTGGATTTATGACACATTACAATGTGCCTGACATCTAACACACCAGGTAACCTGCCTTCAACTGACCACTGGCATTTCTTCACACTTTTCCCTGCCTTCACCCCCTTCCTTCCTATCTCTATCCTTAGTCTTCCATACTTGAAGTAATTTGCATCTTCATGACTTCTTGTTTACTTTAGCCTCTTTTCTGCCCTGGAGAACTCATAACAGCTGCAGTCTCCCTGTGCCTGAAAATGGGTGTTTGTGCCGGAAAGCTTGCAAAGAACTTTTTTTCAACTATTTAGTTGGTCTAATAAAAGATATATCACATCTACCCAAAGAACCTTTCCTTCCTCAGATTGTTAATTTCCAAATGTAAAAATTGGCAATGCTAATAGCTTCTCCTGATTGATTACTTTTCTATGAAGTAGACTGGGGCAGTGTAGGTAGAATATGAGATTAGGATTCTAGCAATCTTGTAGGATTCTTATATAAAGGCTTAGGGTCATCTTATTATTGGGTAAATACTGTTATGTCAAATCTGTCTTTGGGCAGTGGCAATTATTTTATTTTTTCCTCTTTTCTAATTATATAATATCCAGAGCCTTCATAGTCCATTGTGGCAACAAGCACATTTTAAAAGCACATTTCGAGTTTCATCTCAAAGTGACTTTTTAGTCTATGTGTAAACTCTTCAGAAAAAAAAAGGAGGTGCTGGCTTTAGTAACCAGCATGCCTTAGAAAAACTTAAGTAAGTACAGAATTTATAGACCAAACTTGAATTGTATGCCTGCAGTGTGAAAAAATTGGGTTAGTTTTGCATGCTTGTCTTTATAAAGCAGCTTCCTTTCTTCTCTTACCATATATCAGTCCCACTGGAGGAAGTGGGAGGATAAAATATATTCAAGCCTAATTCGTAAAGGTCTAAAGGCTAGTTGCTTGTCCCTAGATACATTGCTCATTTGTTCACATTTGCTGTTTTATGAATGACTGATCTGAGACTAAGCGTATTACAAAGTCATTTATCTACAAAACAATAGCACTTGTTGCCACATGCGGTTGCATAGGAAATGTCAGAGCTTGCTATGACTAACTGTTTTCCATTATAAAAATAGAAGTGAAGTTTTAGATTAACTGTATCCATTCAACAGATAGCTGATACCAAGTTGTATTATTAAAAGATTTGGTTATAGCTTTAGGCATTCCATTTCTCCTTTGCCTGTGGATGTTGGCAATATTTTAATAAGTTCCTTAGGAGGGGGTGTGTGTGTGTGTGTGTGTGTGTGTGTGTGTGTGTGTGTGTGTGTGTGCGCGCGCAGGGCTTTGCAGTTTGAGTCTCTTGTTGTGGGTGTATCTTAATGCTGCTGTTGAACACAACATAGTGATTACAACTGATACAAACTGGCCTGCTAGCAGCTTGGTTTCTGTTAACATGAATGTAGTAGAATAAACACAGGCACCACCTTTTAAAGTTAAATTTAGCTAAATACAGTATTATAATGTGCATTCTGGGTGGGGAAAAAAGAAACAGGCAGTTCTGTCAAGCTTATTCACTCAGACATATATCCTATGTTGGACACTCTTCCTGCCGAGTATGTGGTGGGGTTGATTAGTTTCTGGAGTTTGACTGGCTTACCAGGAATATGAAGGTCTTCATGCTGCCACCAGTACTGCCAAATTAAAAACACTATGATTAACCCTTTTCTGGATGTCAGAGAGTCTAAGGCCCAATAGAACTTAGATTCACAGATTGAAGCCAGGGAAGAGTGGTGAAAAAGTTGTGTGGGTAAATGAGTCTTGGGATTACTTATTGCCCCTGGTTTACAATCAGTGCCTTGTTGTATGCACCACAGCATTTTTAGATCGGCCAGGTCTCTTTGACAGAATCATTAGTTACAGTTAAGGAGGAAAGTATGCTCATTTTCATACCATAGAGAAATTGGAGCTTATATAGGCAGTCCAGTTGAACTTGCTAGCAGTTCACAAAATGTGGGCATGTTGCAGTGAGTCAGAAAGTGACTCCTCAAATGAATGAAATGGCAATTGAGACTTGTGGTTGGAAGTGTTTGTTAAAGGTATCTAAAATAAAAGGTGCTTAAAGATGCAGATCTCTAGTGAGATTTCAAAAACACCAAGGTGACTAATAGATGGTTACCAAATCTGGTCCATAGTTCTTAATCCTAAACTGGTTACACTTCACTATATCAAACAGTTAATAAACAAAACAGAATAAACAACAACAGGTCAGACTCGATGATCTATTGAGGTCCCTTCCAACCCTAACAACTATGAAACCCTGCCCTATGATATGTCTTCCTAATGGCTGTAGAACTGAATAAATGTCTTAAAATTTAAACATTCGTGTCAATTGTGTGTCCCCCATTATGGTCACTTTCATACTATTCCAGCAAACAAATTAATTGGATTGAGAAACATCAACTCAACTGAATATTGAAGTAAAAAGTAATGAATAAGTAACCGACTATTGGGACTGGCAACTGTATTTTAAGATTTTTCACCTAGTCAAGGAAGGAAAGCTACTGTTACAGATACATCCATTAAAAACGTATTTAAATTTTAAATGTTTGCAGGAAGATGCAGACCAAGATTTTATTTCAGAAAAGTATTGGTAAAAAATGTCAAGAACTGAATAATTTTAGAAACCAGTACTGATCCTGGACAGCTTGTAAGCAGGAATAGCTAACACATTTTGAATAAATTATTCATTATGAATTTTTTGTTTGGCTCTCAGTTGACAAGATTGATGCCTAGTAAGTTTTGAATCCTTCAGAATGAGACAGTGATACAGTAAAGGTGCTCTAAATCTCTTGATACTAGGTTTAAACTAAATTTGTGTTGTAATAAACAACATCATGATCAGTCAAAGAACTGGCAAGCTGCTTTTCTTTAGACACTGCAAAAATGTCATTTAACTCATTTGAAATTTATATCAGTAGGGTGTATTGTCATTGGTGGAGGAGGGCTTGACCTTTTCCATTGTAAAGTGATTTCTTCCCATGTCTCCTTTTCCACCATAGCCCTTTATAATCTCAGATTGAAGCAGCCTTCTTTGGCCAAATCCCTGCTTCATGCTTGATCATAAATAAGGTATACCAATGAAAAGTAAAGTGGCTAGGCCTGTGATCTCTGTAGCACTCAACATCCACTTAAACTTGCACAGTAAATGACTCGGTTTCTTAAACAATAAAATATAATTGCTTACTCAGGGTATGGATGCAATTTTCAGATAGTAAATGTGTGTGTAAAGGTTAAAAGTAATGGGATATTTTACTCTTATTATTATATATCATTTATTATTATGATTCTGGAACCAAATAAAACTGTTTCTTGACATAAAGGGAAGCTACAGAGTTGTACAAAAGCTATTTAACAACAAGATCTAATTTCACAGATGATCAGATCACTAAAAATATTTTGGATTTACTTTCCTCTCATACCTGTTTGGTATCTCCAGTAAATCCACACAGAATTATGCTAGCATAAATAAGAGCAGAGTCCAATCCTGAAGACCTTCTTTTTGTTTTTTTAAGCAAAAGCAATAATCAGTGGTGTTTTTTTAATGTTAATAGGAGGGTTAGGACAGAGAATGCAATTTAATTGGGAAATTTTTTAACGCAAACGTTTTCAGAGGTTTGGTTTTTTGTTTTTTTTTTAGTCCAGTGTTTTGGGGGGGGGGGGAGGTATATATATTTTTGGACAATTTAACAGCCGTCTTGATTGTTTTCGAATCAGAAGGGCCTGGGAATAAAACAAGCCAGAGGGAAACAAGAGCCAATGAAAAAGTTGTGCAAGGAGTAATGAAATGAGTGTATTTGGGTAGGAGGATTTTGGCAGACATGTTTTGTATTGATGGCAGGGAGTGAGGGAATAGGGGAGAGGAAATACTTGCAGACATTGATTGCGTGACTGGGAGGTTGAACAGTAGCAATGCCAAGTCAGAACACACACAGTGAAAAGGGCATGGCATACAGCAGCTTGAACTCTTTATGGATTGGGTGAGGACTTTTCAGGGGGGGTTTCTTGAAGGAAGAATGAAAGAAGTGATACTGATAGAAATATGTAGGTGTACAGATTGCCATGGGCAAATGAATAGAGCTTGAAATAGAACCGATGTTAGATGTCTTCAAAGTCACTTTAAGAGCAAATTTTTTTAATCGTATCTATTTTCTAGTCATTTTGATGTCATTTTTTACTCTTTGCCTGCTGTCCTCACAGACATTTTGGCATATTCTGCTGCCCCTTTCTTGACATCATCTTCAAATGTCTCTTCTATGTTTTGACTGCCAAGCTATTAATCTGTTCTTGCAACAATACTTTCTCTGTGTTATGCTTTACTCTCACTTTTGTATCTGCTGTCATCAAGCAATTCAAATTACAGCAAGCATTTGCTTTTTCTTCTTTCTCCACGGTCCTTCTGTCCCATAATATTTAGCTTTTGCATGGCCTCTGCCCTTTTTCTTTGGTTCACATTTCTCCTCACATTTGAGGCTCTTCATAACTGTGTGCCTCCATCCCTGCCCTAGTCTTTTAGTTTCCCTTGCTCCCTACATTTTTGCTCAAGCTTCCCTCATATCATCTTTTCTGTCTCCTGTACCCTTACCTAGTCCTCTGTTTTGCCCATGATGTTCCATGGTGAAGACTATTAATATACATAAAGTATCACCACCTCCAAAAGAAGTCATTCAGCAATTATTTGATAACCTATTTGACTGTAATGGGAAAGGTGTACTTGGAGTAAATACTGTCTTATTTGCTTCTTGCTTTTTTCAGGGATCCCACTGTTGTGCTGCTGTTTACTAGATATGGGGTTGAGACTGGATAAATGATGAATATCTGGGCTGTGTTTGTTTTGTAGAAATAAACAAAGATGCATACATTTCCAACAGAACATTTTTTCTCTCGCACTAGTGTGACTGACACCTGTGCGGGCTTCTGCTAAACACATATTTGTGTACACGGATCTAGGGAAGAGAAGAACCTGTCAGCTGCCTAGATGAAGGAATGGCAGATAATGGAAGATAATGGAAAGATATCTTTCATTCCAAATGAAAGATAATGGAATGGGAAACATCTGAAATGTATGGGAATCCATGTTAATGCTGCAGCATCTGTCACTGCATTCATGTTAGGGAAACAAATGGTGGCTAAGGAGTGAAATTCCAGGTTAAATTAGGCACCCTATTTATTCTATGTGATTGTCAACTTCTCTAGTCTTAAAATTCACAAAACATTTTTCTAATGTGGGTCTGCAGCATCAGTAGTCATAGGCAGAGAGGAAACATTACAATTATTGCAACCTATTTTTTTTTTGTCAAGGTTGCACTGTGTTTGAAGGAACCATGCTTCTAGGAGAAATGGGCATATTTTTAAGAAGGCTTTTTGTATCTCTTAACTAGCTATAGCATGTACAGTATGATACAAGGGATGTGTGTGAAAAGCACAGGCATGTAAAACCAGAATAACTTGTTCGCGTGGCCGTTTCTCAAAGACCATGAAAACTTTACAGATGGAATGGCATCCCTTTTTTTTATCAGGAACAGCATCCTTTACTGCTGTCCCCACTGTATACTCTTGTCCACACACTTCTTTTTGGTATAATATAGTGGAGCAGCTGATTCTTCCTAGGTTTTGTTCAGACTTGCTTGTTCCACCTAGGAAATGACTTGCCTTGGCTGCTGGCAGATCTTAGACTTTTGAACTGAAGCTGTGAATTGGAGAAGAAACACCCCTGTATTGCCCACTGCACTTTTTCTATGCAGTCCTGAAAAAGGGGGGTGCGGGGCAGGAGATGAGGAGGGCTATATTACCCTCACTGTAGTTCTGATGACTTTCTCTCTACCTATCCCCTGCCTATCTCATTTTTGTAAATTATACTTCACTTGAGTCCATTCTTACAAGGACCAATCGCCTTTTGGGAAAAGAAGAGATTCCTGCCACTGCCCCTTCCTAAGAGTTTGTGATGGGAAATAAGCAAGCTTGTTTAAAGATAGTTTGCCGGGGATGTCCCATTTTTTTAATATTTTTACAGCAGAATTGGATGTATTTTTTAAAGAGATGCTGTTATTCATTGATTCTCAATCAGGCTATTGGGGTGGGGTATTCTGGGGTGCCATGGGGTCTTTTGAAGGGTACCCCAGGCAGTGAGAGGAGATAAACAGCTAAGGGCAGACTCAGGCTCTCGCTAGCCGCCTGCTCCCTCCGCTCCCATTGCCTGGCCCTTGTGCAATTAGATATAGCCATCCATCATCTTGACAGATGAAAGGAAACGTGACAAAAAAGTCAGTCAGTCAGTGGTGCTTGGCAGTGGTGTTGGAGAAGAGCCCCGTGCACGAGTGACAAGCCTTTCCACAGTGGCTATAGGTCTGCTCGGGAGATGGAGGTTGATGCATACTCTGCTTCCTGGCTTGCCTGCGGGCCTCAGCTTAGGCTTTCTGATGGTTCTCCACAGTGACTGCACCAGCTTTGACCCAGCTTCTTCAGACTGAGTAGTTGTGGGCAAGGTTCTCCCAGTTGTCACTGGGAATGCTGAATTTCTTGAGACCTAGCTTGACCTTGTCGCTGTATCGGAGCTTTGGCCTTCTACTGAGTCGCGGGCAGTTCTTGAGTTGGCCATAAAGCCCAGCCTTTAACAGATGACCTTGAGCATGCATTCCACATGTCCTACCTAGCAAAGCTTGTGAGCGTCCAGCATAGGCTGTAAGCTGGTCCTCTCAAGTATCTCGTTGTTGGTGATCAATTGGTCCCAAGTGACTTCAAGGATTTTTCTAAGACAGCAAAGGTGGAAGCTGTTCAATCCCCACTCCTGCTTGCAGTATGGGACCCAGTTTTCACAGCCATAAAGGAGGGTACTGAGGACACAAGCCTGATAGATGGACAGCTTTGTGTTCAGGGTTAGCAGCTTGTTGTTCTAGACACATGAGGCAAGTTTGCCAAAGATGATAAAAGCTTTGCCAGTTCTTGCACCAAGTTCTCTATCAAGACTAAGTGAGCTGGTAAGAGTTGAACAGAAATAGCAGAAGTGATCTACGCTGTCCAGAACTTCATTATTGATGTAGATTTTAGGTGGGTTGTTGATGCCCTGCAATATGACAGCTGTTTTCTTGATACCGATTTGCCATGCCAAAGTTGGTGCATTCATCAGAGAACTTGTTCATCATGATTTGCAATTCATCAGGTGAGTTGAAAATGAATGCGGCATTATCCGCGAAGAGCAGATCCCGAATAGTGAGCTGGGTGACATGCCTTTTGCTCTGAAATAGTCTGATGTAAACTAAATCAGTAAATTAAATCACAAAAAGGAAGCTTATAAGTGGAAACTTGGACAAACAACTAGGGAGAAGTATAAGAGTATTGTTCAGGCATGCAGGAATGAAGTCGGGAAAGCCAAGATGCAATTGGAGTTGCAGCTAGCAAGGGCTGTGAAGGGTAACAAGAAGCGTTTCTGTAAGTATGTTGGTAGCAAGAGGAGGATCAGGGAAAGTGTGGGTCCCTTACTGAGTGGGGGAGGCAACCTTGTGACAGAGGATGCAGAAAAGACTAAAATGCTCAATGCCTTTGTGTCTAGTGGGTTATGGAATAGAGAAAATCCCACACAATTTACTGATTCGTTTTGATGCACTGGCTGGGGGAGTAGTTAACTGATTGCACGATTTCACAATGATTACACACTTAAAATAAAATTGTGTTGTATAAATTAAAACTCTTTGCTACGTATATAACACTGCTTAGCTTTAAGAAACACCACAAACATTAAAAACACAATAATTACATATATCAGAAACAATGCTCCGAATGCACTTCCTTCCCAAACAATACTATAAGAATTAGTGTTACAAAAACAACTACAATTACAACTAAAAGTTGAATTTGAATCAGTACTATTATTTTCATAATATACTTACAATCCTAGAATTCCAAGAAGCCAAATACCAAAATATGGTTTCATTCCTCAGTAGTACGATTCAATGGGTTGGCCTCAGTAGTACGGTTCAATGAAATGGGCTCAGCAATACAATTCAATAGGCTGGCCTCAGCAGTGATAGGACTAAGTCCCCTTCCTTCAGTCCTTTTCAGGTGCTCCGCGGCTTCAGCGTGAACTAAGAGATTCGTGTTCACGGAGAGGGTAGTTTCAGGTGATCAGTCTGAACCGGGCTATACTTGCGATTTTTCCTTCATTGTTTTACAAGTATAGTCACCTCCAAATTGGGACAGCAAGTTACCGTTTTTATTGAGCGAGTTGCCGTCAGCGGGCTCCTCCTACTCAATATATGGTTGCTCCCAAATTTGGGCTCGGATCTTACTCAACAGATTCTTTTACCTCTGTTGAACATTTTAAATTACCTTTGGGAAACTTCCATATCACTGCAAATGCCCTTTTCTTACCAACCTGGTCAAAAGGCCTCAGGGTTTGATCTCTTGGAATTCAGGATATTTGCTCTCTTTGTAAAAGATTTCTAAAAGATGAAATTTAAATTAAGACTTTAAGCGAAATCAGGATCTTTTGCACGTAGTCCCAAAACAATGAACTAGATAAGGAGATAAATCTTATCTTCTTCCTGAAACTGGCTAATGGGCAACCTTTACAAACATTCAAACTATTTCATTCAATATGACAGCCTTCTTTGCCTCAGTCTTCATAAGCAAGGTCAGCTCCCAGTTAACACTATGGCACCAGACAGCACAGTTTGGGAAGGAGGTGAGCAGCCTTCAATGGTGAAAGAACAGGTTAGGGACTAATTAGAAAAGCTGGATGTGTACAAGTCCATGGGGCCAGATGGGATGCACCCAAGGACATTGAGAGAGTTGGCTGATGTGATTGCAGAGCCAATGGCCAGCATCTTTGAAAACTCATGGCGATCAGGAGAGGTCCCAGATGATTGGAAAAGGGTAAACATGGTGTCCATATTTAAGAAAGGGAAAAAGGAGGATCCAGGGAACTACAGGCCAGTCAGCCTCACCTCAGTCCCTGCAAAATTCATGGAAAATTATCCTCAAGAAATTCATTTCTAAGCACTTGGAGGGATTAGGAACAGTCAGCATGGATTCACCAGGATCAAGTCATGCCTGACCAACCTGATTGCATTCTATGATGAGAGGACTGGCTCTGTGGATACGGGGAGACCAGTGGATGTGGTGTACCTTGATTTTAGCAGGGTTTTTGATGCAGTCTCCCACAATATCTTCACAGGCAAGCTAAGGAAGGATAGGCTGGACGAATGAACTGCAGGTGGATAGAAAACTGGCTGGAGTATCGGGCTCGGAGAGTAGTAATCAATGGTTCAATATCTAGTTGGTAGCTGGTATCAAGCAGGGTGCCCCAGGGGTCAGTCCTGGGGATGGTTTTGTTCAATGTCTTCATCAGCAACCTGGAAGATGGCATATAGTGCACCCTCAGCAAGTTTACAGATGACATCAAGGTGTGGGGAGTAGTAGATATGCTGGAGGGTAGAGTTAGGATTCAGAGTGACCTAGACAAATTGGAGGATTCAGCCAAAAGGAATCTTATGAGGTTAAACAAGGACAAGTGCAAAGTCCTGCACTTAGGAAGGAACAATCCCATGCACCAGTACAGGCTGGGGGGAGACTGGCTGGGCAGCAGCTCTGCAGAAAAAGACCTGGGGGTTCCAATGGACAATAAGCTGAATATGAGCCAGCAGTGTGCCCTTGTCACCAAGAAGGCTAACGGCATACTGGGCTGCATTGGTAGGTGTGTTACCAGTAGGTCAATGGAAGTGATTATTCTCCTCTATTCAGCACTGGCAAAGCCACATCTGGAATACTGTGTTCAGTTTTGGACCCCCCACTACAGAAAAGATGTGGACAAATTAGAGAGAGTCCAGTGGACAGCAATCAAAATAGTGTGGGGGCTGGGGACATGACATGAGGACAAGCCAGGGGAACTGGATTTATTTAGTCTAGAGAAGACGAGAGTGAAGGGGAATTTACTAGCCTTCACCTACCTGAATGGGGGTTCAAAAGAGGATGGAGTTAGACTGTTCTCAGTGGTGGCAGATGACAGAACAAGGAGCAATGGTCTCAAGTTGCAGCCAGGGAAGTTTAGGTTAGATATTAGGAAGACTTTTTTTTTCTCACTAGGAGGGTAGTAAAACACTGGAACAGGTTACCCAGAGAGGTGGTGGAAGTTCCATCCTTGCTAGACAAAACTTTGGCTGGGATGATCTAGTTGGGGATAGTCCTGCTTTGAGCAGGGAATTGAATTGGCCTCCTGAGGTCTCTATCAACCCTAATTTTCTATGGATTTGTTGAACAAGCTGCTATCCATCCTCAATTCAGTTAGTTGATAGCCACGTTGATAGTTTCCAAAAGCATACCTGAGAAGGATAGAGAAGATGCCAAAGCTGGTAGGCACTAAAACACAGCCTTGCTTCGTGCTAATATCAATGTTAAACTTGGAAGATGTTTTGTTTTCATACTGGATGGTTGCTTTCATTCTCTCATGGAACTCCTTGAATAGGGAGAGCACCTTTTGTGGACAGCCAATTTTTGACAGGATCTTGTAGATGCCATTCCTGCTAACTGTGTCGAAGGCCTTTTGTAAGTCAACGAATGCTACATAGAGAGGTACCTGTTGTTCACGGCTTTTTTCTTTCAATAAACACCGTGTGAAAGACATGTCAATTGTGGAGCATCCAGTTTTCAACCAGCAGTGGCTCTCAGGGTCTGACTCTCTTGGAGTCTTTTCAGCAGGACCCTTGCAAGAAGATAAGGACTGTAATAAATAAATTCATTTTTGAAATGAGATGCTGCTCAATTCAGAAAAGTGGTGGAAGGGTGCCTCAAGTCCTGAAAGGTTGAGAACCGCTGCTGTAATTCCACCACACCTGTTGGATGCGAGGTAGGAATTAATCGAGGGAAGTTCCACTGCCTGCATTATGCAAAAGGTGATGCTAGATGATCACACTATTTCATTCCTTTTGGCCATAAAATCTGTCAATTCAGATTATATTTAAATATTGTAATTTTTGTGTGCACTGTATGGTCTCCTGCAGCCACTAAACATACCTCTTGGGAACTACAGATTGTTTCTACAGAAATGTTTTATCAGAAAAGTATGTAAAGCAGGCTTTTATTTCCTGTAAGATGTCTGTATTTTGAGAGAAGTCCTGCTATCTAACCTTGTTCTTCATTTCTTATTGCCTACATGTTTATTGTATTTATTTCTTCTCCTGGGCATACTTTGCTCTTTGGTCCCCCTCTCTCTCAAATGCATAAAAGATGTGGTCCTCTCCTCTCTTTTATTAGATAAACTGTTTAGCTGCCAGTCAGACCCTTTTCTGCCCAATAGCTGTAGTAGCAGTGCTGGGTATGACCCACAAGGGTTAATTCTGTTTCCTGTCCTCTGTAGTATCAGTTCCTTATTAAATGAAATAAGCTGGCTTTTCTTTGTCTTGGTGCCCTTCAAAAACAGCTGAAAATATGAGGAAGCAGCAAAAGTTCTGAGGGCCATGGCTTGGGTATAGAGACTGCTCTGTGACACTGTGGCTAGATGCAGACATTCAAACAGTCCAAGGTGGAATCAGTCTGAGTTACGCACTTTTTGGCAATATTTTACAGTTAGGGTGGCCAAAATCTGGAACCAACTTCTCAGGGAAGTGGGCCTCACCCCTACCTTGGGCAAATTCAAGAGGAGGTTGGATGATCACCTGTCTGGGGTCTTGTGAACCCAGCATTCATTCCTGCCTGTGGTAGGGGGTCAGGCTAGATGATCTGTTCAGGTCCCTCCTGACCGTAGCTACTATGAAACTATGTATGCATTGTAGTTTAGTTCGGTAGTGAACAGAACAAACATTTGCCCTTTGGTGGGGGGAAGGAGGCGGCAAATCTTAGATCGGGTTCCGCCATTTTTAAACCAGTCTGTGTGCGCCAAACTTCTGTTCTGTTACAGGTATAGACAGGTTTCTGATCACTTACACTGGTAAAAGAGTAATGTCTTTTTATCTGGCCTTTGGAGATTTTTTTATGCTATTTGTCTTTTTAAAAAGGGTGAAATTTTATATAAGCCCCCAACCAAGATAAGCTGTATAGCACTTGGTGCAGATTAGAATCAAAACACCATCTTTTGTAAAAAGATCAAGAGTCTTAAAAAATGTGATCCATTAAGTCACAATCTGATTAGAAAGAAGCTCAAAGTCACGGTGGCAGTTTCAAACTTTGGTAGGCCTTATTTATGCTTGAGGAGTTTGTAGTCACTTCATTACCTCTAATTGTTGCATCTAATCATTATGATCGATACGCACATACATGTGACGGGGCTTTGCCAATACCCAGAATATGACTGTGGTGTTGCCTGTTCTGAACGTTGTTCCAATATTTCAGAAGTTACTTGTGCAGCAATAACAGTTCTTACAGCTTTGTCATGTTTCATGATATCTGGTAGTCTTTACCTTGCTAGAGTCATGTGATTGGACACAAACCTCGGTTTTCCTTTTTTTAAGGAAGCTTTTAACTTTTATGGGGGGGGGTTTAATGTGAGCCCTAGAAGCTTAAAAAGAAAAAAATGAAGTTCTAGAAACTGGCAAGTGTTAATTTTCAAGAATCTCATAATGTTGTGGGGACCTGACTTCTGATGCACGAACACATGGAAGGAATAATGTTGTCAGTCCTACTTGTTTTCAAGGAATTGCTCTTCCAGGGTACGGCCCTGTCTCTCATTACACAAGTCAGCCTTACTAAGAATCTAAGGTTCTTATCTTATGTATCAGCTGCTAACACCACAGCAGTGCTGCGGCAAACATACTTGTCCATGCAGGAAGACAGACAGGAAATCAGTTGCCACATTCGCAAAATGATGATATGATGTATTCTTTCAGCATATAAATGCAATGTTCAGCCACCCCTTACTTAGCTTTTGACAATCCTTTTCTTCTGCTTACTGTTACTGAAAAAATTCTGCTTTTTGAGAGTTAGATTTATGAACAGTGATACAAATAGTCTTTAGGTGCTGATAACCTGTTCTCTTTCAGAATTTTAATTAAAACAAAGAAATCTTTTTTTTTTTTTTTCATTCTAGTATGTTGCTGGGTTTCTAATTATTGAAAATGTTTGTTTGATGTCATCCTTGTTAACAGCTTGACAGTCAAATCTATTCTGTGTAGAAGGACAAGAGTTGATTAACCCAACCTATTGGAAAAAAACATAGACTTGAATTGGAGACCAAGCTAGATAAGTTCAACTCTAGCTTTCACATTTCATCTGCAGAGCTTAGAGGTATTCATATCTGGAAGTTTTCAAATGTGGACCTCTACAATCCATTCTTTTTTAAGTTCATTTTTAGTTTGACCAGAGTTCATAAATAGGAAATTAGGTAATAAGCATACTGCTGTAGGAGATGGGGGAAGCGTCTTCCATGCAAAGGAAGAAAGCAAACTCCAGCTGTAGAATCCATTCCGTTTCCATCTCAGTTCCAGATCTAGCAACAAATTTACTAGCAACCTACGCAAAACACGGATTGCCAGGAGACATTTGCCCCCATCAATTGGCAGCTCCCCCTCTAAAAACCAAGTAAACTTAAAAGATATTACAGAATGCTGATATAAGCCCTGGTGATTTCAGATATTGACTTAAAAGATTCCTCACAGAATCTTTAATACTGACTGCCTTCCTATAATGAAGGGATCTCAAGGCTGAGCTCCTCCAGATAGTATAACTGTGGCAATGGGGCACTTTATTATAAATGCTTATCATTCTAGACCTAAATTATGTACCATACAGGAAATAAAACTTAAAACCAAGTCCTAAAAAGAAATATAGGGGAGGAAGAAATATAAGAAAAAAGTTTCAAAAGTGATTAAAATGGTGTAGGATAGATTCAGTCCCTGAGATTTCTGTAACTTGGAGTCATCACAGAATTATGTGATTACATGTCAGTTTAATGCATTGTGTTGGAAGCTGCCAAAATTATGTTCTGACTCTCAAGAAGTGCTGTTCATCCACAAATGACTACTGGGAGTGAATGGTGGGTACAGAGGATCAACATCTGTATTAAAAAAAATTCTTTAATTAGGGCCCGAGTGTGAATTTAGGTACTGTATTTAAGGCATTAGTTAAAGCTTTTAAATTAGGCATATGACCAATAAGATCCTCTAAACTGATGAACAGTGAAGTAAGTTGGTCATAGAGGCTCCCATAATATTAGAAATAAAAACGTGCTTCCTAGTTATGGTGTTGAATCTCTTCTGAACAATGAGCATGCCCTTTTGAGTTACTTTGACCTTCTTTCTCTATTTCTGTTCATCATTTCAATTGTCAGTTACCAGTAACGGTTATTCAGGTTACACTGCTTGCTCAGCAATGCAATTTCCTTTAAGTTTTTTCTTTCAAGGAAGTGAAACTACTGCAGTGCAGTTTTTGCACTTGAACATGCCAAGTGAAATGGAGTGACTGGGGCTGAAGAGAGAAGTACCTGAGAAACTGCTTTTGCAAAAATACTCTTCTTCTGTAGTGTCAGAAGGAAAAATCTTTAAATCTGTATCAGTCTGTCAGTTTAGGAAGTGTAGCGGGTTACCATGATATAGTGTGTACTGGATTCAGTTTAACATACCAGGTACCCAGGCTAGTCTTTGCCTTATGTACTTTGTGTGTCTACATGAAACTTGATTGGTATCACTACATTAACAACTGTAGTTCTGCTCGTTGACGAAGAGTAAGTATACTTTTAACTTTTTTTTTCCAAGCAAAGCTTTGTATGTTTACTTTGAAGATGGACTCCTGTTCAAGGAGCCCTTAAAACTGAGTGCTTAAACATAGTTCTCTTTAAGTAACTGCTTGCAAAATTGATTTTTTCTGGTAGAGATAGAGAAGATAAAAAGAAATGTCTATGATTAAAGTCCATTTGGATTTTAGAATGTCTTTTTTAAACTTTATGTAAAGCTGGGATATGAAGCTGTTGCTCTGACAAACTGATCAAAACATGTGCAATAGCAGAAAAAGGAGAGTTGACTTGGACTTTAATAATACTAAGGTAGGTATAGTGTATGCGTCACAGCTGCAAAACTTGAATATTTTTTTGGATTGCTGTTAAGGATGGTTTAGGATTGCTTTTAAGAGCCTGATGTAGCTATGCAAGTCAGGAATTTTATTTTGCTAATACTATCAGTTACTTGTTGAACTCTGTTTAACTACTTTGTTGATGGTTAAGTCATGACTTCTGACTACTTAAGGTACTAGAAAAGTAAAAACACGTTTTAAATATTTGTGTATATTTTTTAAGCTTTAATAGAGCTCACGCATGGGTGGTTATAATAGGAAATTGTTTGCGGCAAATTTGAGTGTTTTTCTATAATTGTGATTGCAGTACTATGTTGTTTGAGATGTACTTTAAATTGCGGCAGGATAACCCAAAGGACCTGAGTATAATTGTCCTTTTTAGCATTGTAAAAATCAAAAAAATAAAAATTAAATCTTTTGCTTCCATTTTTTTGCTCCCAAAGAGATTGTGAAAAGGTAGTCTTTGAAACAGTAGTGGCTTCTATAAAAATCTGTATAACTTTGTGTAATGTCAGAGGGAAGGCATTGATAGAGACCTGTTGCCTAATAGGCCACTGGAATGATGTCATGGAGGCACAATCAACATTCTAGCTGTTATGAGAAGGAGATAAAGGATCATTTATGAAACATTTAAAGTTAGAGCTGTATTTTTTTTCTGGTGCAGTGACAAATGTATGCAACCTCAAATGCAGCTGAAGTGTACATGACAAAAATAAATCTTTGTTAATCCTAAACATTGGGCTACTGATACTTGATGAATTAAAGTATATTTTATTCAACTAGTATTAGTTTTGGTATTAAATTGAAACAATGGATATCTTTCTGAGACACGTATTTTTTTCAGTTCCCAAATGAGCTAGCTATCATCATTAGCTTCATGTGGTTAAAAACATGTCTGTCTTGTGATCTTGATTAGTGGTCCTATAATGGTTAACAATAGGCTCTTTATATTTCAGTGTTCTCATCTAGTGAGAACTTGCTATTTAAAAAGAAGTACTCAAATGATCTAAGATTTAAAGTAAGTGAAAATGGTCTGAGGTTAGATGAAGGTTGTTCAAGATGTGAACCTCCTTGGAAGCTGTCCAGATCCTAGAATGAGGTCCTGTTAATGAGTTTCTCAAAGATGCTGTGCAAGGAAAAATACAGTTTTATGGCTTAACGGCTGTCGATTTAAACAAACACCCTTTATATATGCGGGCAATACCTATAAGACTTGACGAATTCACTTGCCCAAACATAAACAGCTAGTAGGAAACTTGTTTGTTCATATGCATGACCTTACCCATTGGCACCTGTAGAATCTATGCTTTCATTTAAAAAAAAAAAAAAATCCAGCCCTTATGTTTGCAAAGAAAACCTTCCATATGTAAAATGAATGTAAGTAGGTGAAAGATTGCCTTTCAGACTGCCTGACACTAAAGAAAAGGTGCTGTTAAACTCAAATTTTGATCCAGAAGATTTTTAGAGTTGTGTTTTAACATCTGTTTGCCCACTCTAAGCTTGACTTAAAATGAGAAGGCAAACAGCAGTTTTATGAATAGTTTGGTGTCAAAAAACATCCCCGGTGTTTCTTACAAAGCTGCAGCAAAGTTTGCCAATATTTTTATAATGTGGGATCACATTTCAGGAAGGCATAAACAAATCATTTGTGACATTTGGGAAGATTTGTGCTCTTCTGTGTCAATATAAACAACCACTAAAGCATTCCATATGAACAGTGGATTTCTGGGGCACTCTACCAATCCTGAGTCAACTCCACTGTGGTCTACTGGTGTGTCAGGCAAAAAATAGGGCTAACACAACTGGAGCATCATCAGATTACATACCCGCAACACCAGTATCTTGTGCTGGCAAGGGAATAAAATATAGCTAGTGGAACTGAATTCAATGAATTTGTAAAGTATATTTTAACTGTATAGTTCTGTATATTTTAACTGTATAGCTTTCTAACTGTATAGCTCACCTCTTCTGTGCTAATTGAATAATAATTGTAGTTATCATGATATCTGGGATAGTCCTGGTTGCTTGATTGTTCAGTTCCTTTTGCTTGGTTGCTTCCATTTAAAAATAATAAAACGATGCTGTCAAAGCAGCTGATTTCAGCTTTCATAAAAATTCTGAAAACTGAATCAAAGTTGTGAGCTACACAGAGAATTTAAGCAGCTTCATTTGTTTTAGATGAAAACTCTCTGAAAACAGTGCTTTTGTTATATATGCCAGGACGTTTTATATCAGTTCATTTTGGCAAAGTTTTTCTCTTTTCAGCTTTTTTCCTGTAAAAACCCACAACTAAGAAGGCAAGGTGCACATGAAGTACCAGTAACTGAAATGGTAGTTTTCACATAACTATTTGCGATTGATTTTATTGTTTTTAATGGAAACTGCAACAAACAAAACAGTGGACATGAGTGGAAAAATATTCTTCTGTAAACTGTCCGTAACATGCTTGTGGTAATCTGATTGTTTTCTGTTTGCTTTTAGTGGCCACAGATGTCTTCAATTCCAAAAGCTTGGCCATTCAGGCCCAGAAGAAGATTCTTGGCAAAATGGTGTCTAAATCAATAGCAACTACCTTGATAGATGATACCAGCAGTGATGTTTTGGATGAGCTCTACAGGGTCACAAGGGAATACATTCAAAACAAGAAGGATGCAGAGAAGATCATTAAAAATCTCATTAAAACAGTCATCAAGTTAGCAATTCTCTATAGGAATAACCAGTTTAACCAGGATGAAATAGCACTGATGGAAAAGTTCAAGAAAAAGGTTCATCAACTGGCCAAAACAGTGGTCAGTTTCCATCAAGTGGATTATACCTTTGACAGAAATTTCTTGTCCAAACTGTTGAATGACTGTAGAGATCTACTTCATCAAATCATCCAGCGCCACCTGACTGTAAAATCACATGGACGTGTCGACAATGTGTTTGATCACTTCTCTGATTGTGAATTCTTGGCTGCCTTGTACAATCCTTTCGGACCTTATAAACTCCACTTGCAAAAACTCTGTGATGGTGTCAATAAAATGCTTGATGAAGGGAACATATAAGTACTTGCATTAAGGTTGACTGTTATTATTAGTTGATGGAATGTGGCTGATTTATGAAGGAATAAGGGAAGCACAAAAGTAGTTACTTAAGTATGACAGATGTTTCAAAAAGGTCTTTACCAAATTGAATCCTTATTATGAGCCAGCCTCTGCTATTCCTAGTCCATCTAGAACAAAGACTTCAAATGATACTGCTTTATTGTGCTTTGCCTAAGAAAACAGCTGGAGAAAAGGTTAAAGAACAGAACTGAAGAGGAAGACTTAAAATGAAATAATGTGTTATCATATGATACGAGTTATGGTTTCTGTGTGTTGAGAACATATTAAATCATCAGAAGGCCATTTTTTGTAACAGACTAGTATGGTGATGGTACACCATGTAATGTCTTTAATTTACATATAAAATATATAGTCGATTCATTTTATATTCACATGTGCTCTATGTATTTGCATAGATCACAGCTTTCTAGTGCTGCTTTTTTGAAGAATTCAGTTTTACAGTTTTCATAACAGTGATGTGGAGTTTGAGCTGTTTTGTTAATATGCAGTTTAGTGATTACAAAAAAAAATTATATTTGAAAACCTGGCAAGTGACCCTTACAGATCACCTCTGGTGCCTTTTAAGCTTTGATCATTTTGGGAACAGTAAATTACAGTAAAATAGCCTGACTAGGAAAACGTAGTCCCTAGAAAATACCTGTAATATATATCATTTTATTTTGAAAACTAAGTCTCTAGTTGAAAGCTGAATTACAATACAGTAAATTAGTTATGCAGTTAATTAATACCCTGGAGGGTCTTGCCACTAAATCTCCAGTCTCTTCTGAAACCATAAGAGTCAGTGTATAGGATTCTGTATATAGTAATGTGAATTCAGGAAACAAACATCTGAAAAAGAAAGAAATTTCAAACCAATTTGCTATGTGTACAGTGAATATAAAAGCAGAAGTGAGTGAGTTTATGGTATTTTGTTGGGATACATGCTATTTAAATAATAGAGAAATGTCATTTTTAATACAGTAGCTTAAGTGAAAGATTTGTATCTAGCTCCCTCTCCTTCACCCCACCCCCTGGAAAAAATGACTTTTCAGACACAGTAATGTGCTTCAAAACATACAGCTATTGCATTTCAAACACCCGAAGAGTTTTTTAGGAAGCCTGTGAAGAACTTTGTGGTTTATTTAATTGCCAAAATGTTGCTGTTTGCTATGTCTTTTGTTTCATGAGTAAACCAAAGAAGATTTGCACTCTACACTTTGTGCATGTTTTATTCTGTTATATATTAAATTATAGAAAGAAAGTGCGAGACAATGGGTAGACCAGAACAATCTTTCATATATGACCTCCCTATTATTTCTAGTTTTTTCTAGAATGGAAGAACAATTCAGTCTTCACATTAATTCTATCACTGTACTCTGATTTTTTTTTTTCTTTTTTTAAAGAAGTCTGTCAAATATGGGTGGGTTTTTTTTTTGAGG
This sequence comes from Alligator mississippiensis, assembly GCF_030867095.1. Taxonomy (NCBI): domain Eukaryota; kingdom Metazoa; phylum Chordata; order Crocodylia; family Alligatoridae; genus Alligator; species Alligator mississippiensis. Next base: position 222,301,883 of record NC_081826.1, on the reverse strand, counting down.
GATGGGGCTGGATTTGTGGATTTAGACTGCCAGCTTCTTTTACATAAGAGCCAGTGATGAAGGGTTGAGGTCACAACCATCTGGAGAACTTCTTTGCCAGCAGATGAAATCTTAGTGTCAAATATTTTTAACATTGCACTTTGTCCATCGTAGGTCATTTTTGTTTAATGATGCAATAACATAAAGTTACTGTACCTGGTCAGTAATGTTGTACAGTAATTATTTTGTAACTTTGCAGTTACATTTTTTTTCTTTTCCCTCCAACTTTCTGTCTACTGAAAGGAGAATGGGAAGAGTTGGTGACATCTAGAAACCTGTGTTCAATATTTGTAGACTTAGGCTACAAACAGATGTTGCATTTGTCCCTGGACAAGTTGTGCCAGCGTTTGTCCCAGAACAAAAACATCCTGGGATTGACGTATACAGATTCAGATATCTGACCAACTGCGCTTTGTCCCAGAATAAAATGGTTACCTTGGGACATGCAATGTCTGTTTGTAGCCCTTGAGACTCTATATCTATTGCTAGTTTTACCCACTCCTGCTCCAAATGCCATCATTTTGAATTAATTTTAAGTCTACTTGCAAAGAGAATGTGATGGGTTTTTTTAGAGCCAGGCATACTATATACATTCGATATGCAAACTTCTATGCGTGGACTTTAGTCAGGACGTGAAACATTCTGGTTATTCAATTTTGAGGTTTCCCTTGAGCAGAAATAGGTTTAAAAATGCTTTTGTTATAGGGGGAAGAAATGTCCAAAAGTCCGTGAACCTGAACCATTATCTAGCAATATGTTTGCTTCTTCAAATAGGTTAAACTGATGATGAATACTAGAAGTTTGACAGCTATAAGATATCACATCTAGTTGGCAACTTTGACATGTTCTTCCAGGCTGCAAAAGCATAACTAGCATTCTTGTACAATTATAAAGAAGGGACTTTCATGAAAATGAGTTTAAACAATTTGATCACAGATCACCAAAGGTCTAATTTTGTAGAGATTATGAAATGGTACATGCACTGAGCTATCTAACTTTATAGTTCATTTATTTTTACTGTGTAAACTATTTATAATGAGCAGAGTTTGAAAATAAATTGACTTAATGGCTTGGTGAAGACTATGTGTTTTTCCCTGTGAAATATTTTAAATATAGCCATTCAGAAATATATCAACTCACAGCACATTAAGTGCTAGATTTATTCAAAATCTGTATTCTTCCCTTATCTCAGTTTGGAAACTCAAGTTAAAGTCGTATTTTTTGTCATGTTTTAACTTGCTGATGAAAGAAAGATAATGTCCATTGTTTATTAAATAAAATATCTAAGGGTGGTGAAACTTGCAAAACGTTACGGTTTTTAATAGAAGAAATATAGGACACAAACCCTGTAATGGTAAAAATGAGAATCTTCATAAATAATTTACTTTTACTGTAGGTGTTTTAAGGATGGTCCTGTACTTGCATGTTGCAGATGCATAATGTACTTAACAGTTTTGGCTTATTAATCAAAATGTTACCAAAACGGATATAACTTGTGGCGTGCTTCTTAAAGCCAAATGTATTACTTTTTGTGGAAGTTGACAAGTGATAAATGAGGCAAGTGATAAACATTAAGTAAAATGTTTTAATATCCACCAAATCATTATCATCTTAGTTGCATAAAAGGAGAAGATAAAGAGCGGTTGTCACTAACATTTTCTGCTAATACTAAATGAGTTTATGTAATCTTTATAAGGATTTATATAATGATATCAACCATCATTACATTTGGATGTCTGTACGTGTATGTAGAGACACAGAGAAAAACAAAAGCAGATAAATAGCGAACATTTTTTTCCTTGTCAGTGGTGTCTCCTAGGACCAATATATTAAATTCCCTTCAGGTTCTGCTATACATAAGTATATAAAAATTATCAGCAGCAATCTTGGGTACTTCCTGTAGTTGCTCTGTCAACAAACCACCAAATGAAATCTTTTATGGAGAGATTCCTTCGCATCCTGAAAACAAGTTCCAGGAAATAAGGGAAGAGTAAATTGCTAGTTGTTCTCCATTCCTACCCCTAAAAAACCCTTTGGAGCTTAATCCCCAACTCAGAAGCAGCCACTTTTTTTTTTTTTTTTTTTTTTTTGGCTTCAGGAAGACTTCATTTGTCTTCCAGTAGCCTGCACAAACTGATCATTATAATGTGACTATGAAAAGGTCTGCAAGGTGACTGAGGAATTCCATACAGCTCTACCAGGATCATTTCTTATTCCAGGGGTGAAACATTTGATTGACATCAGAGGTATGCTGGAAACTTTGCACAGGAAGGAAAGTGACACATTTTCTTACATATAAACTGTCCCTGAAAATAACATGGCCTGGTTTTTTAAAAAGATACTGTGAAGAAAAATTGTTCCTACTTTGCGTAAATATCTGAGTAGTGGGGCTGCCTGGTTTCCCAGCTGCCACATGCTGCATGGTGCCTGTGGTCCAATCCAGCATGGTGGGTTTGGAGCAGCACAATAGGCCGTGACCACCTGAGACCGCACAGAATTTGGGAATGCTTGCTGCGTCTGACCCACCACGGGCCCCAGGACTAGTATACAGTCATGGACGCAGCATGCCAGGTCCAGGGTTGTGACGCAGCAGTAGACCAACTCATGCACTGGCCTGGTCCAGTCTGTGGGTTGGGGGCACAGAGGATCCCCACAACTACAGAAATTTGGGGCTGGCAGTGGGAGGAGGAAGCAGTAGCAATATTAATTGCTTTGGCTCTCAGATCTTAATAATTAATGCTGCCACCACTCTGCCCTCCCCTCCCCCAACACATTTCTGGACCTTGTGGGGATCCCTTTTTCTTGCATATTTTACCCAGCTGGGGGCAGTGGGGGAAGGTGTGGGTTATATGTGAGAAAATGTGGTAGCCATTTTAAGTTATGGAAAAAATGTGAATAGGAGAAAAATATTGCTATCTTCTCTTGTTTGTTATTTTTTCTTTAAATAACAATCGGGTCCAAATATCAGTTTCCTGTTTGTGGCTATGTAATGAGAAATCTCGTGGAATGATCTACATCATGATACATTTGCTAACCTAACATAACCTAGTTTTGCATTTAATCTGTATTCATATTATCAGTAATTTAAACATTTGCTTTGAATTTTATCTCTGACCCTTTTACAAAGAAAATATGATACTCAGTTGCACGTTTTAATAGAAACATCTTGGAAAATTAACTAAACGCTAGAATGTTTCTTTTAGTTACAAAGAAAACTACTTGTACAACAGGTTCATGAAATATTTAGACAGGTTACCTGATATTCAAAGATAAAAGAAAAACACGCATTGGTCAAAATGTTATTAACATTTACCCATATAATTTCCATGACATCTTTGCCAAAGTTGCACAGAAGGTAGTGGAGCTTCTTTTTGGTCACTTTGGGAGAAGAGAAATTGCTATCAAAAAATAAATTTACCAAATATGGTGTCACTGTTTGCTTGGAAACAAAATAGAGCAGAAGTTATGTCTAATTCACTGTAAACGTCTCCCTTTTTAAAAATCTCTTTTCCCCAATGTACTAATCTCCAATAAGTAATCCATTGGTGCTGATGTATAATCAAAACAGCATACATTTTACTGTGGCCTTGATACAGTTTCACAATATCTACAGGAATACAGGGATAGTATCCCTTTGCAAACCATACATTAGTAGAGCTATTTCTATTACTGTATCGGTCTGTTCATACCACTAGTCAAGATTTCCTAGTGTTTAATCACAACATTCTCAAGTGATCTCTTCATTTGTGGTGCTATAGATTTTTAAAATTTTAACTTTGTGATTTCCATTTTCAAAGCTAATATTGGGAGAACTTTTCAGAAAATAAGTCAGCTTTTTCTTATAATTATTTGATGGTACAATAGTGATGATTTTTAAAACTCTCCATCCATATTTACCTGACTTGGAAGTTGGAAAAGGATATCATGTCAAATAAAATTCTGATAAACATTTAAAGAAATATCTAACCTAGATAGCTATTTGCTGAGAAGAAGGAATTCTTGTGGAACCCTTTAGAGGTAGTTTCTTTTACAGAAACAGTTGGAGAGACGGGATGATTTTGGACTTTTAATAGGGTGATTTAGAGTACAACATTTGATAATGTGACTAGAGGGAGAAGGCATGGGCATTAGGGTGGAACTTTGCAAAAGAAGAGAGAAAAAGTAATGGTAGCTTGAAAGGAAATAGGTTAGTTGAGAGGAACAACTGGGAACCACGAAAGAGGAAGAAGAGGCAAAAGAGGAGGAAGTGATGAAATGGGACGATATATGGACTGTGGAGATGAGGGCTCCATATGCTTGAGGAGAGAAAGTGTAAGTGAAAAGAAATGACCAGTGGATAGAATTTCACTATATGTTTTATAAAATTATCTGATTTCATTGTGGGCCAGTAAAAAGGTCCTTTTCAATAGAAGAGGTTTGCTCTACACCCCAGTGCAGCAAGATATAATAGGTAGATGAAAGAGGCAGCGTGTCTGAAAATATCAGGCCTAAAATGCTGACACTTCACACAAGTGATGCCCAAACATCTGGCCTCATGGGCCAGATGAATGGCATGGGGTTTGGTCTGTGGGACAGATCTTGTACAGGGTCAGCACATGGGGTCCATCCATGGACCAGAAGAACCCCATGCACTGCATCTGGCTGTGTGCTGGCCCAATCTAGCACACAGAGCCATATTATCTCCTGCTGGACTCCCCATGGGTCCAGAAATTTGGCAGCAGGGAGCAGGCATTAATTCTGCCACCACACCCCTGTTGTCAAATTTCCAGAACTGCGGGGAGCCCATGGGCCAGATGGCATGGCTCTACAGGCTGGAAAGGGCCTGCAAACCGCACAACACAACAGGATGTTCCATTGTCGTCTTTTGAACACTGGTTGTAGACTTCAGACATATGGTTTCTATTGGCTTAGCTTACAAAAGAATTTTTTCTTCAATTTAAAGCTACTCTTTGAACCCTAAAAATGTATTACACATGTTTATAAGGACTGAAGTGAAGGAAACGGGGCAGTGTAGCTTCTACTGCCTTTACTATTTGAATGATTATCCAGATCACTTTAAAACTGCCTGTGGCCTACCTCGCCTATATATCTTTATTACTGGTTAGCATTTTGTTTTTCCCTCACTTTTCTGAGCCTCCTGATATTCCCTGGTGGGCATAATTCTGGAGAGCTTGAGTACATAACTGTTTTGAGACTGGAGCTATGTTGTCCTACCACCACTCATTTACGATTTTTGTCAGCAGCTCTTTAAAATATCTGCTCCAGTTCTTCTTACTCTTTGAAGTTTCAGCCTGTATTTGCAGTGGCCTCATTAGAAAATTCTGAATTAGCAACCACAGGCCTCATTTGTATGTGTTTACTCTGGCCAGATCCTGGCTTGGAATACCTTACTGTGGAGGACAGTTTCTGTTACGTTGACGTTGCATTTTTATAAAACAGATCAAACATAGGTTGTACCACCTCCTCTTCCCTCCAGCTCCCCTAAACCCCCATATTACACAAGGAACATGATGCTATAGTTGTTTCAGCCCAGATCTTTCCTCCCTTTCCAGTTGTATTCAACCTTCTCTTCTGGCTGGGGGGGTTGCCATGCTCGTGTTTCAATTTGGAAGGAGATGGAAAAATACATTGGGTTTGATGGGGGGTGGGGATTTTCATAGATTCATAGATGTTAGGGTCAGAAGGGACCTCAATAGATCATCGAGTCCAACCCCCTGCATAGGCAGGAAAGAGTGCTGGGTCTAGATGACCCCAGCTAGATGCATATCCAACCTCCTCTTGAAGACCCCCAGGATAGGGGAGAGCACCACCTCCCTTGGGAGCCCATTCCAGACCTTGGCCACTCTAACTGTGAAGAAGTTCTTCCTAATGTCCAGTCTAAATCTGCTCTCTGCTAGCTTGTGGCCATTATTTCTTGTAACCCCCAGGGGCGCCTTGGTGAATAAATACTCACCAATTCCCTTCTGTGCCCCCGTGATGAACTTATAGGCAGCCACAAGGTCGCCTCTCAACCTTCTCTTGCAGAGGCTGAAAAGGTCCAGGTTCTCTAGTCTCTCCTCGTAGGGCTTGGTCTGTAGGCCCTTAACCATACGAGTGGCCCTTCTCTGGACCCTCTTCAGGTTATCCGCATCCCTCTTGAAGTGCGGTGCCCAGAATTGCACGCAGTACTCCAACTGCGGTCTGACCAGCGCCCGATAGAGGGGAAGTATCACCTCCTTGGACCTATTCGTCATGCATCTGCTGATGCACGATAAAGTGCCATTGGCTTTTCTGATGGCTTCGTCACACTGCCGACTCATGTTCATCTTGGAGTCCATTAGGACTCCAAGATCCCTTTCCACTTCCGTGCCACCCAGCAGGTCATTTCCTAGGCAGTAGGTATGCTGGACATTTTTCCTCCTTAGGTGCAGCACTTTGCATTTCTCCTTGTTGAACTGCATTCTGTTGTCTTCTGCCCACTTGTCCAACCTATCCAGGTCTGCTTGTAGTTGTTCCCTGCCCTCTGGCGTGTCCACTTCTCCCCACAGTTTTGTGTCATCCACAAACTTTGACAGAGTACACTTCACTCCCTCATCCAAGTTGCTGATGAAGACATTAAAGAGTATCGGTCTTTGGGACCCATTAATTTAAAGAAACTACTTCAATAGTTATGCTGGGCTTCAGTCTGGAGGAAACAGTCTACATGAGTTCTTTTCACCTTAACTGCCTTCCTCCAATGCAGAAATGCCATAGTTTTTGTTCTTTTCTTGCAGTACCTTTTTGGCAGGCTTTCTTACATCTGCAGCCATGTTTTCCACTGGGCCTGCTAGCAGCTCACGCTGGTAGAGTGCAGGGCAAAGAGGCTTCGAGATGGGCAGAGAACAACTTCACTGACCCCAGCACCAGGTGCTTGCTATAGCATCTACCATTGTTGGTATTCTCTTCTAGGGAACCTTGCTGAATTGCTTAAAAGGGTGATCAGTCGACCACAGTTGCTGCTGGGTCTTGATCAAGCCCAAAGTATCTCTATCACATTGCATTTTCCTTGTTTCAGCTGGTCTGAATTTGCCCCCAGGGCAGGTGTACCATGGTATCTCAAGCAAATCTGATGTTGACTTGACAGGATGAGTTTAGAGCCAGGAGTCCTTAACCTCCTGCCCATGGAGTCATTAGATATCTGGCCTTTGTGAACTCCCCACAGACTGGGAAGTTTGGTGGTAGGAGATCAGTTGCAATAAATATGGCCACCCTCCCCCCTGCCAAATTCCCAAACCCTGAGCCCTGTACACCAGGTTTAGGCCATGTTATCGCCTGTGGCAGGATGAGGTTGGGCCACATGCCTCACCCCTGGCTGGATGGGGCTGGGTTGGGCCATCTCAAGCTCCCTTCCCCACCCCTGCTACCTTCCACAGGGCTGGGTCAAATCCCCTTGTCCACTGTGGGACTGGATTGGGGCTGGACCACACTCCCCACCCTCCCCCCTCCTCGCAGGGCTGGGCCATGCCCCTTCTCCCTCGGGGCTGGGAAGGGCCCCGTGCCAGGTTGGGACCATCATCTGGATCCAACACGCAGGCAGCCTTGGCGCTGCCCATCTGGCTCACCAGTCAAAGTTGAGCACCACTGGTTAGAGAATCAGCAGGGTAGAACTGTACTTTAGAATAAGAAGATGGCCCTTTTTATACCAAGTATTGGTGAAAAATGCACTTGTTTGTGAAGCACTGGAATAATGTTTTAGAAAGTCCTCAAGAGAGAATCCAAAGGTCCTACTTGTCCTAGTTAGGCAGATTTACGGAGGTAAAAATGACTTAATACTAGGATTATATTACACTTCTTAGTTAATGGGCTGTTTCTCTTCCCTTTCCTTCTCCCTTCCCATTTAGGGAATTACGTGGGCCACTAGGATGGCAGATTATTATGTGCGTCCTCATGTGTTCTGGGCTATCGCTGAGCACTACTGAGGTGGGGAAGGAATTTTCCCCATAGTCAGTATTTGCTCCTATAATAAGGGGCTTTCCTTCCCTTGAGCATCTTGTAAGTATGTCTGGAGGGGAGTCATAGTTTGGAGCTGTTCCTGAAAGGGAGTCAGAAGTCTGCCATAAATTTTGGAAGAGATTTGTATGTGATGTTTTGCATATTGCAAGCTTCTGTAATAATAGAGCATATTGAAATGTTTGCCAAAACCTAGTAGAAGGATGCATTGAGTGTTAGGAAGCAAAAAAAGGGTGTGTGTATCAGTCACCAATTCCAGGTCCCTTTTTCTTCATACTCTGCTCCTTCAAGAGCGAAGATATCTGCTGGTACCCACTAGGAGGAACTTCTGTTTTGGAGATTATTATGGCCATTAGTTGAGAAAGTAACTGCATAGAATCAAGTTTAACAAGAAGGAATAATGCTGGAGTTTCAATTTTTTTATCTGTTTAATGAAGCTGTTGCTCATATGCAGTGTCTTCATTGTCCAGAATTCTATGGAAAGCCACAAATGCTTATTATCTAATCCTTTTTTTATTTCCTATATTTTATATTCACTTCTCCAGGCTGCTTATGAGGGGCCAAGTTAATGGATTTTTATTAAGGAAATGGTTAAATGTAAAAGTAAGTTTGTCATATATGGAATGCAACAGCTGTGTTCCAAGATCAGTGTTGCAACCAGTTCCTGCCTCTTTCCTACCTTCTCTCCACCAGATACATTTTCAAAACTCCAAAGGAGGTGAATGCACGCAGGCCGTTTCTCCCTGATGGGTTTGTTCTACTAATTTACTGTAACATGCTAGCTCCACAGTTCACTGAGCCCAAATGAGCAGGGACTTGAGTCCACTTTAAAACAGGTCTCTAATAAAACAACAATACAGTTAAACAGAGTGCTTCCATAATGCTCTGCTGGTGACCCCAGCATGATTTTTTTCAGCTAATTGAGCAGTATGCACAGCAAATGCCAAACTTCATGTTTGTTGCCCAAACAAGGGAGATCAGGGACATTTTATGGATGTGGACTGTTGATAAATCCTTTTCTAAAATGATTGCTTTTTCATTTGGTACATAAGAATGTGCCTACTGTGCCAGTCTGCAGTCCCTTGCCATCCAATTCAGGGAAGCTTCTTTTCAGGTTAAGTTGATGACAAACAAAGGAGTCAATGGCTGGCCAAAGCTCTACTTGCAAACCTCTGCTGGCTTATAGTCCAGAAAAGCAACACAGAGGCATTGAACTAATTCTATATTCCCATCATATTTGCTGAAGATTTCTCTGGTAGTGGTTTATTTAATCTGTGGAGAAGCCTTGATACTATTAGTATCATAGGAGAATTGGAAAATTGGTTGATTATAGCTAGGGACAGATATTACACACAAACCGATTTAAGTGATCAGAAACTGGTTTAAACCTGTAATAGAACAGATGTTCAGTGCATATAAACCATTTTGAAAATGGCTGAAACTGGTTTGAGATAAACGTGGTTGAATGTAGTATCAGACTTAACTGATTTGGGTCAAACTGGTTTATGCAATGTCTGTCCCAGAGCCCTTTCTTGTTTAGGTTAAATCACAGTCCCCCAATATCCTGGCATGCTGTCTGGGCTGGGCAGGGCTCTCTGCTCCAGGGAGCTGGACTGGCCCCTCCCCTCTGCTCCTTAGCTGCAGCTCTGGCAGAGACTGCACATACAGGTTTTCTGCCTGGCTTCTTCCTGCTCCCTCATCACCTCACCGCTATCCCATCTGCCATCCACAGACACCTCTCAGCATTTGCTAACATACCACGTTCTGGCTATGGTCTGTGCTGTGGAAGACAGGACAAAGGCAGTCAGTGCTGCTTAGAGCTCTTTGGAGCTAATCAACAGGTAGCTGGTAATGTCCTTCCATTCCTTCTCTGGAACACATTGTTTAAGAAAAGCTTGAACTAATGATATAGAGCCTTATATTTGGCTGTTGGGGTGATAAATGCTCTCTGCAGTGTAACTAAATGCTGTGTAAATTCCAGCTGGCTCCCTTGCTGACCTGTGAGGGAGGGGGACCCCTCCCTAATCAGAGTGTCTTGCCAGGGCCTGGCCGTACTCCCCCTTAGCTCAGTACTGTAGAAGGAAAGGAAATGCTACTCAAGTGCCCCATAGCTTCTAGGCTGAGCCACTGCAGGCATGTGCCTGCATTTTTTCAGTCTGGAGGTGAAGTCTGTGCAGTTACAAACTGATTCAGCCTAGGCAGGTTAGACTAACCTGCAAAGATTGAATAAAGTCAGGCTCAGGCTTTTTGAATGCCTGTCCCTAGCCTATGGGACTTTGGCTCAGCCTCAACTGTGCTAAGTTAACTTGTTTTCCATGAGAAGACCATGTGTGTGGAGTTCATGTGGCAAGAGAGGTATGTGTCTAGGAACAAGGCCTAATGGGATATGAAAGCAATCTATATTCAGGACTGAGAGATTCAGCAGACCTGACAAAGTAGGATACTGTTAGTACAAGGCCAGGACTAGTGAAGTGGCTTCCAATACAAGTAATAAAAGATATCAGATTCAGCCAAAGAACCTTGTCTTCTAATACAAGAAGCAGTTTTTGGAAGGAAGGATAGGGTAGGAGGAGAGTTCTGCTTATGGGAGCAGTATGCCTGTGTGTTTATATTTCCAGGGCTGAGCAACTCTAACTAGGGGGAAAATATGTTGCCATCTTATAAGAAAGATAGTACTGCCTTACTAGAGCAGAGGGCAAGGGAAGCCTTCAGGTGTTGAGGCCTGGAAACTTGAATTCAAAAGAAGGGCAAGCAGTTGTTATAAAAGGTGGAACTTGAGAAGTGCTATGTCAAGCAAGAATATAGAGAGGAAGGCAAGGTTATGTTTAATTTTGGATGTTAATTCTGGAAGGGGTGAACTCCTGTGATGTAGCTGAGGGCTAAATCTGTGCTGAGAGCCAAGAACTGACTGCTAGAAAGGGAAATGAAGTGAATGAGCCCAAGCCAAGCCACAGCTGAAAATAACCACAGTAAAATCTGCAGGGAGTTCTATCTCTATATCTGTTCTTCAGTTCATAAGCTGGGAAGTACTGTCTATTCGTACCATGAAAAGGGAAGTGTGCTGCATTCCTTACTAGATGCAAACAGTAATTTTTCAGGTTCCTGAGCGTACAGATTAGGCAAAAATTGGATGTTCCTTTTCCTTATGCTACGGCAACAACACAGTTATTAGCCACAGAGTCTTCTGGCTAGTGTTGTTGACCGAGTTTTAAATGATCCAATCAGAATCATTTAGAAACTAAAAACATAACATATTTGAGAGTAAACTTTGTGACCACAATGCATCTTTCAGTAACATTTCCAAAACTTACTGGACAAAGCAAAACAAATACCTCCTTTTTTCCCTAATTCCACACAATAACTTGGAGCTTGTGGGAGCATAAAGGAACTGGCAAATATTTTGGAATGGGATTTATCTGAGACAGACCGACAGAGTTGTATAAAAAAAATCATGTGTGTTAATAATAATAATAATAATAATAATAATAATAATAATAATAATAATATTTTAGAAGATATTCAAATCTGTCTCTGGCAAAGAATATGAAGACTCATTTTTCTTAAGTGCCTGTGACCAGTAGGCACTGGTTAAAAGCACTCAGATGCAAAACATATAGACATGCTTTTTCTTCTTTACAGTGTCCAAGCATGGATAACTAGTTGTATACAAAGATTTTCTAGTCTAAACATTGCTGTTTGAAGCAGTCTGGTGAATACTGCTTTCAGGCTTTATCAAGACGAGAGAAATCCAGTCTCCTCCTGACTCAGTGATGTCATTATCATTTGCAACCACTTGTAATCCCTTATACACCTTTCTAAAGTGCCTGTAAACTGACATTATTTATGGAAAGGTCAGTTTGGCACCTATTAAGTTCCATGTCTTCTCTGTCCAAATTTCTACTTCACATCTTAATTCTGAATCAATAGGAAGTTTAAGTATGATTATTTTCCACTGGTTTTCCACCTTTGGTATTTAAAAGATTTCTGGGAGAGAAAAAACAAACAAAATAGATCTCATCCCTTTTTTTTTTTTTTGCTTTAAATGGTACGTGGAGTTTTTGTTTCTTTTTATAAAGCCAGGCGGTATCGTGGAAGCATAAAATACAAAATAATGTATCGCTTCTCTTGGGGATCTTTTCGGATTTGTTTTGTAGAGAACATCCAAGGATTTGATCTCGCTGAAGAAGGGGGCGGAAAAAGTATTTTATTAACCTCAATACAGATCTTGACAATGGTGTGTCAATACTCTATAGAGTCCCAGTCCATTGCTGTACTCACAGGACTGCCGCTTCACTCAGCTGTCTGGCTACTATCTGCAGGATTATGCAAATTATTTTGTGAAATGTCACAATAGCGATGACTTTGCTAATTCTGGTGTTTAAGCTTGTGGTTATAGCCAGAACTGGATGTTTCCAGAAGCCTACATGGATGTGACTAATTTGGGTATCTGCATAGTTAATTTATGTATTTGTGTTTTCTCTCTGAATGGTTTACATTCAAACTATAATGACATTGGAGTTTAAACCCCCCCCCCCCCACCAAAAAACAAAAAAGCCCACCAAATAAAAAACACCCCCAAAACAAGAAGAAAAAAACAGGTGCAAGTGTTTGAGATGCTTAGTAAAATAATTTAGCTACATACTCCATTCCTGCAATTTAGGTATATGTGGAGGGATGGGGTATTTTTTTTTCTGTACACTATAATTTTTATATATATGAGGTCTCATTGCCAGTAAAGGGTATTGCAGGCCAGGCAACTTATTCCAGAGCAGTTATCACACCATACTGTCATGAAGGTTTATTTCAACGGTCCCAACTAAAAGTTTATTTTGCTCCTTCCATCTAGAAACAATCAGTTTGTACTGATGATGGGATGGTAAAAACACCAGAAAAGGGCCATTGTAACAAGACGAGTACAGTCTGTTACTTCCTTAGTCACAGTCCTCACCAATTGAGGTGATCAATTCTGCCCTTCTGCAGACAGGAAGTGGCCCCTGACATTTACACAACAGCCAATAATAACCTTTCCCTTGTACATACAGATACTTGTGCTTCATTTTGTATTTTATGAAAATTTGGTTTTGATTTCAACGTTATTCATGCTATAGTTTTAAATATTTTGTTATAAACTTGTTGTTTTATCTTCATGTACCATTGTATTTGTGCATTTCCAGTATGATTTGCTCTTTCTATGAAGTCGGATGTTTCTCTCTCCAGCCACACACATAACATCTTAAGTCACATAACCCAGTTCTCGTCTTCCCTCACCTACCATGCTCAAGGGCACGTTTCATCACAGCTTCCAGTCAGTGTGCGTCTCTGTAACACAGAAATGCCGTGTGACTTAAGGAAATCCAGTATGTTTTAAAAGAGGTGTTGTCTTTCCTTAATCTGTGCATAGGACATGTTTTGGCTGGCTCTGAGAATCCTTCCTTGGCTCCTCTATTTTCTAGTTCTACAGAGATGCCTTTTCTATAGCCTAATGCTCCCTCTAGTGACAAAATAATATTTTGCATCAACAATGTACAGTAGTCCTTACACTTTACACAGTACTGAAAACTTCCAGCCACTAAACCAGAGGTAACACAAAGGAAGCTATTCACACAGCTAACATGGTTTGAAAGACTCCAAACCATTTAAAACATCATTCTTTTACCAGTAGACATTAAAGCAATAATAGTCATAGAGAATATTTGTTCCGATGCACTGTAGTTACTCAAATATCTCTTGCATGTTTTCCCCAAAACTTAGCCTTCCAAAGTTAGGGTGCATGTCTTAAACAAGGAAGATTATTATTTATTTATTTATTTTTTGCCCGGAATAGCAGCAGCTGCATTTTTATTTGGGCAGTGCAGAGGAAGTCAACTGACTTTATGGCTCATTAGAATCCACTTGATCGCTTCAAATTGCTCTTCACTCAATAAGTATTACTGACCCACTCTACTTTTTTAATAGTCTTCATGTTCCATAATCAAACTATATCCTTTCTCTGGCAGTTGCACTGACAGATTTGCAATTTAGCCACTCCAGGTCTTTCTCCTATTTTACTGCAGACTGGTTTTAGCTCTTTTTTTTTTTTCCAAAATCTTAGATCTGCTGGTGAAGTTCAGTATTCAGCATCAAGTACAATTTCAGCTTTTGGCTGAGCAGCCAAGAGCTACAGTATAGCTGTGAAAGTTAACCTCTTTTTTCCTGTTCTGGCTACAGCTACAGTTTTGAGTACAGTCACAAATGGAAAAATCTTTTTTCCACTTCATTCTGCCTTCCTAAGAACTAGGTGCTTGTCTTACATGGGATATGCACAAGACATTTTTATATGATGCTACAGACATGTAGTATAATTTGTGATAAGTTTTGGGGAAAGGAATGAGTAAGAGTGAAGGCAAAATACGCAGGGATGGGAAGTTTCCTCGTCCCTGCCAGAATAAAATGGCATTGGCATTGCCCCAATTTATGGGAGCTCCTTGCTCTGCTCCTAACTCCCTGGAAAGTTCTTGGAGTTGGGGAGAGCTTAAGAACCTTACAGCATAAGAAACCAAAGATCCTGAAGGCAAAACCCACAAAGGTTTCCACTGGGGCCCTGTTTGTGATTTGGCAGTATTCATGTAAACACAGATGAAATGTCCTGTTCTAGATGAATCAACATTTTGCAATGAAAACCTGTTTTCTTGGAAAATTTCTTATATTCTATTTCCAAATTCCAGGGCAATGGTTTTTTGAAATGTGGAATGTAGTTTAATTTTGGACTGTTGACTTTGGCTCAAACTGCATCCCAACCCCCACAATGAGCCCCATAAGGAATATGTTCACTGCCATTTAATGCACAAATGGCTTATTCAAATTATGAGCAAAGTACACTGACAACTAACCAACTGTGAAAAACATTGCAATGGAAATCATAACGAACAACAAAAGAACAATATCAGTCGGAAGTTAAAAAGTACAAAAACATGAGTTGGGGGGCTAGGTTCAATTTTTGGCCCTTCTACAAACTTCTGAATGTTGCTTGTTCTATTTGTGCTTCTGGTTTCTCATCTGCAGCAATGATCATACCATGTTACCAGAGTGTTTACAGCTTAACAGGATATGTATGCAAAGTTCACTCAATTTTCACAAGATCCTTCAGCTGTAATTCAGTTTTATTTTTTTACTACCAGGAATAATATAGTTTTATCTGCAAATTTAGCCACCTCACTATTTGCCTGCCTTTCCAAATCATTTTTTAATCGGTGGCTCCCTGGACACATTATTGCATCATACAATTACCAAGTTAATTGCATATTTTAGATCAGCTACACAGGTGTGTTAACAATTGTGCCATAAAAGGTCAACCAGCTATAAAGTTATTGCTAAAAAATGTGTACAGTACTAACTTTATAGCTGGTTGCTATCCACCTTTAATTTGTAGGTGTAGAAGGGTCTTCCCATGCAGCTGGGAGCCCCATCAGATCACAACTGTGCCTCATAGCTACCGGGACCCAGAGTCCCACAATTGTGGGCTGGGGGGCAGGGGCTTGGGCTGGGGGGCAAGGGGCACAAGCAGGTCATCTTGCCATGTACCTCCTGCCTTCGTTTTGTTTTTCTGGCATGCCAGCACTGGGACAACTTCCAAGGTAGGCATTGTGGTTTTTTTCAGTGCTCCAGCCAAAAAATGTTGCCTACCCCTGGTCTAGGACTTCAGATATTTCCAAATCCATGGCAAGCATCCTATGTCCAAGCCTCAAGCCTGTAGGTCTTGGAGTTTAGGTGCCCCCTAGTCTTGCTTGCCCCTAGCCAAAAGGCCAAGGGAGAAAAGCCTAAAAGCAATCCTCCAATGCCATAAATTGTGAGCCAAGCTCCTCACATTTGGATGGGCATTTGTAGACTCTTGCAGGGGTCAGCCTGCCCACAATGCCAGGGACCAATTCAAAGAACTCATTTAGCTTCTTTGCAATGACTTTATCCTTACTGAGTGCTCCTTTTATTTCCTGATTGTCCAATGGCACACTTAGTCTTGGGCAGGCTTCCTGCTTCTAATGGACTTAAACAATTTTTAAAATTATGTTTGACATCTCTAGCAAATTGCTGTTTGAAGTCTTTTTTGCCTTATCTATTGTATAGTTACATGTAGTTATCTAGAGTTTATGCTCTTTTTGTATTTTCTTCATTCAGACATGATTTCCATTTCTTTTTGGCTCCAACAGCCTCCTTCACTTGATCGTTCAACTATCCTGGGTTTCTCTTGGTCTTTTTTTTTTAACTGCATTTAATTTGTACCTCCAATATGGTACTTGTGCCTCCATGTTTTTACTCTCTCTGCTGCCCCTTTTATTTCCACTTTACATCTTCATTTTTATGCAGTCCCCCTTTTTGGAAGTTGAATGCTCCTGTGCTAGATTTTTTTCTCCTCCCCTCCTCCCACATTCAAAGATGCCAAACCTTATCATTGTGGTCACTGTTACAGAGCAGTTTCTCAACAGTTAACCTATGGACCAAACCTGGGACACTGCTTAAGACCAAATCTAGAATGACCCTGGTCCTTGTGGGTTCTAGGACTCATTATTCCCAAAGCAGTCATTTTGGGTATCTGTGCATTCAGCACCTGGAGTACGATTCAGCCTACCTATGTGGGGATAATTGAAGTCAGCAAGTGTTATTGTGCTCTCTGCTTTTGCAGCCTAATTTCTCAGTGTTTTTTGCTCGCTGCTACCATGTTCATCAGGTGGTCAGCAGAACAACCCCCAAACTAAGCTCTTCTGATTTAGGCTGAATTTCTACCCACACAGATTGTATGGTACTTCTCTTGTTGCCACGGCTCCTGCACCAACTTTCCAGACCCATGGCATGGGCCAGATGTGACATTTCCATGGGCTGCATCTGACCTGTGGGCTGCAGGTTGCCTCCAAGGTCCTATTGCAGCATTGTTCAAATAAGTAGGCAAAACAGCAGCTATTCATCAAGTATAAACATAGAGCATTTTTACACGTGCTCCAGGGGTGTGTGGGTGGGGGGGTGTGGGTGTTTTAATTAGAGCGACTGGTTCTGATCCAGTGCTTGGGGCCAGTAGGGCAGCCACTCTAAGGGACAGAGAGCACCATGACCTGTGCCTGGCCCCCTCAGCAGGGCAGGGAGCTTCATCCCACCCTGCAGGGGGGAAAAGGGGTGCTGGTGGGTGGGATATGACCCAGCCCCTTAGGGGGAAGGGGTCTCAGGGGCTGGACATTTGGCAGGGATGAGGGTGGCTATGTTAAGAGTCACCGCTGCTGTACCACCACATTTCCAGACCCGTGGCGTCTCGACGGGCTGCATCGACCTGTGGGCTGCAGGCCGGGCGCCCCTGGGTCAGGCCGGCCACGCTCAAACCTGCACAGGGTTGCCAACCCTCCCGGGCTGGCCGGCAGTCTACCGGGATCCCGGGAGACTTTAATAGGATATTTTAAGAAAAATGAAATGAATGACACTACGTCACGTTGGGCAAAAAAAACTCTCCTGGAGTCGCTTTAGTCAGAGGCGGCAGCCTGCACTGCAACGAGGCTGAGGCCCGTGCCACGGTGGTGCACCCGTCCCCTACGCCTGCACTACAAGTCCCAGGAGGCTGCGCGCGGTGGGCGGGTGCCGGGCCCGGCGCATGCGCGCGGCTCCTGCCCTTTGCTCGGCTGCCGTGCGGTGCTGTGTGGGTGCACCATGTCGGCCCGGCTGCGCTTTGACGGGCGTGTCGTGCTGGTGACCGGCGCGGGCGGAGGTGAGTGCGGGGCCCGACCGGGGCAGCCCCGGGACCCCTGCCCAGTAAGGGGTCGCTGCTGGCGGGGGCGGGCACTGGCTCTGGGCTGCCTTTCCTGGCCCAGAGCTTCCAAGCCCGAGCGCCCCTTTGCGGGCAGAGCGGCCCCCTCCCCGGGCGCCCCGTGGCGTGTCCACCCGCCTGCAGGACGTGGGCACGTTGGAGAAGAGCAGGGTAGGGGGCTGCACTTCGCCATCTCCCCTCACTGCCACCTGGTCCCAGGCCATTGCTCCTGAGGAGGCTGCTCTGTCCCTCGCCAGAGCTGGGTGCCCGCAGAGGTTATACCTGTCACCTGTGGGGTGTCCTGCCCTTGGGCAGCCTTGGGCGCCCAAGTGCAGGAGATCTCCGTGCCTGCAGTCTCAGCGCAACGCTGGGAGTGCCTGGGGTCTCCCGTGGGGTTCAGAGCGCTCTGGGAACCACGGCGGAGAGCGGGGGGCACATCTTGCGTGATCGTGGCGGCCTGTGCTGCCCACCGGTTGCTGGCTGGGGTTTCCTTAAAAGTTAGGTCGTCGTAGTCCGCCCAAAGGTACAAGTAATGGCAGCCAGCTTCCTCTCTGCTGGGAGGAGCAGGGAGTCTTAATGTCTTGTCAGCTCTCACCCCTGGTTTCCTCTACTTAAGCTGCTTTTGCTGCTTCTCTCTGTCTGTTGACTTTGACAACGCTTGTCAAATGTGCCCCCCACCCCTGGCTAATTTTTAAAAGTCACTTGCTATAAAGCAGTGGTTCTCAACATTTTTTTTGTACCAGGAGCCATTTGTAAACATCAGTGGCCAATCCTGACCCCATGCCCCTCACTCCCGACCCGCTGCGTCCCACCCCCAGCCCCCCAGTGTGTGGGGCAGGATGGTGTGTGTGTGTTTGGGGCATGGGGTCAGGGGCCAAGCAGCCCCATGCAGGCTGGAACTCCTGACAGCCTGCAAGCAAAATCCATCATTTCCCATATTTTTCTTCTTTAAACAAAAATCCATTTTAAAAGTTTATTGATTCATTTTTAAAGTTTGTTCATGGCCCTTTCATATGTTGTTGCGGCTCACTTGTGGGTTGCAACCCACGGGTCACAAAACACTGTTATAAAGGATTTAGAAGGCAAACGCGCTTGTCCAGGTATCCTTAGGGTAATTGTATGACTGGTTGGGATGGTCCTGTTTGAGCATGGTGTTATATTAGATGATCTACTGAGGTCCCTTCCAACCCTGATTTTTCTATGATTCAGTGAACTGCAAGTGGTTACTTAACAGATAAATTTACCTTTGTGGAAGAATGATTCATAGATTCATAGATGTTAGGGTCAGAAGGAACCTCAATAGATCATCGAGTCCGACCCCCTGCATAGGCAGGAAAGAGTGCTGGGTTTAGATGACCCCAGCTTGATGCCTATCTAACCTCCTCTTGAGGAC
This sequence comes from Alligator mississippiensis, assembly GCF_030867095.1. NCBI lineage: Eukaryota > Metazoa > Chordata > Crocodylia > Alligatoridae > Alligator > Alligator mississippiensis. The sequence continues at coordinate 222,282,723 of NC_081826.1, read as the reverse complement.
CCCCAGGGTAGGGGAGAGCACCACCTCTCTTGGGAGCCCATTCCAGACCTTGGCCACTCTAACTGTGAAGAAGTTCTTCCTAATGTCTAGTTCAAATCTGCTCTCTGTTAGCTTATGGCCATTATTTCTTGTAACCCCCAGGGGCGCCTTGGTGAGTAAAGCCTCACCAATTCCCTTCTGTGCCCCCATGATGAACTTATAGGCAGCCACAAGGTCGCCTCTCAACCTTCTCTTGCGGAGGCTGAAGAGGTCCAGGTGCCCTAGTCTCTCCTCATAGGGTTTGGCCTGCAAGCCCTTAACCATATGAGTGGTCCTTCTCTGGACCCTCTCCAGGTTATCCACATCCCTCTTGAAGTGCGGTGCCCAAAATTGAACGCAGTATTCCAACTGCAGTCTGACCAGTGCCCGATAGAGGGGAAGTATCACCTCCTTGGTTCTGATTTTTCTACAGTTTTTTTGTTTTTGTTTTGTTTTTTGCTTTGGGTTTTTGTTTTTTGATTTTTTTTTTAAATCTTTGTTTAAATGTAATCAAAATTACAGATCAGTCTAAAAGCTTTGTGTAGCTCTCAATAGGAACATCTTGCGTTAGTGTTATAGATTATAGTAGCATTGTTTCTTTCTACAGTAATTTGAAACTTGATCTTGCTACACAGGTCAGAACTAGTGAGAGACGTTCTCACATGTATCTTGATCTGTGCTTGTAGTTCTGGTTTTCTCCACCCCACACCTGGAAGCCATTGTGATAAGTGTTCTGCAACTTCTGTGCTAAGTGTTCTGCAAGTTGCAGTTGTTTTGGAATACGTTTTGAAATAGGCAATCATCCACTTTTAAATTACATTGGATTCCTTCAAACCTTGGCCATCTCTCCATAAGATTCTGTGTTCTCACGTCATGCAACATTTTTTATTTTAAGGAGTGACTTAACAGCATGGCTTTTCCTCTGAAATAGGGGTGGCCAGCCTGTGGCATAAGTGGCATGGGCAGCCTCTTAATATGGTATGCAACAGATTGCAGAGAGAACAGGAAGTGCAATGGGAGATGGAGCAGAAAGCAGAGCAGCAGATCAGGCAGGGAGAATGGCAGAAAGCAGAACAGTAGATTGGGAAGGGGATGAGAATGGCACTCCGGAGGGTGCAGGGCTGATTTGTAGCATGCCTGCCAAAGAGGTTGGCCTGTACTGCTCTAAAATATTATTTCAGGACTTTTATTTTAAACCATCATGGTTTAAATTTCCTACCCTCACTTTTTAATTGAGAATGCTGTGAATAGTACTTCACTGAGTATGAATTTCTTTTGAATTATCTTACTTTCTAAACAAGTCTTATTTTAGTCTTTCCCCCACTTAGGTAAAATATTCTCTATGAAGGAATATTTTCACATTGCCAACTCTTCACTTATATTACATGGTAAAAGTGTCATTAACATCAGGAATGTTGGTTGTAGTCCCTATGCCTGAAAAACGGTGTTTTTGCCCAAAAGCTTGCAAAGAACAATTTTTCCAATTACTTAGTTGGTCTAATAAAAGATACCACATCTGCCAAAGGAACCTCATCTGCCATTAACATCAGGAATGACCTTTTGGGCTGAAAAAGCCTAAATATGCTTTGTCATTTGGGTGATGCATATAAATTCTGGAGCGGTGGTTTTCAGCTCCTCAGAATTTAGTGGCATCCTGTTTCAAAAACTATGGAAAAATAATGGAAAACATTTTCTGTTGTAAAGAACCCAGAAAGACCACAGCACCTCACTGTGCATTCCTGTTTGAAATCTCTGTGTTTATCTTGTGATTCATGTATTGGTGTTTGCACACCTATCAGTGCTGTTACTGCACAGCACCCTTCAAAGGATGTCAAGGCAACCCCACAGCTTCAGGGTATCTGGTTGCAGATCACTGTTTTAGATAATGATGTCCTGGAATAGTTCATTAGGAGAAAAGGTGCTTTTTCTAATTCCCTTTGGGTACCACATGCTGTTTGGAATATAATGGTTTAACTTATCCCAAGGAGCTGCTGACTTTGCACAGCACATCCTATGACCCATTAGGCAACATAATTCTAATTGGTTTGAGTTATTTTTTTCTCAGCCCAGGTACTGTGGAAAGATGGGCTCTTAATCTTTACACATGTTTTGGGGCTATTCTGCAGCTTGCCAAGAACCTAGTATTAGAGCGGTATTATTTTCTAGTATGTACTTATGGCATCAGAGTCTACAGGATACCTCATGGCACTTCGTTTTTGTCCCACTGACCCCTGTAATGGAGAACCGAGGATGATCATAAATTCAGATGTTTCATTTGTGTATTAGATAGAGCAAAATCAGTGCGTTTTGAACAGTCTGCATAACAAATGTGAGCTAGACATGAGCGGTTCATGATGAACAAAATGGTATTGTAGAATTGGGGAGGGGGGTGGGAAACTGCTCTAAATTTGTGTTTGTTGATGTCTGCTCAATTCAGTTTTCTATTTAACTTGATCATAAATAAATGGATGATTATGAGGGGAAAGCATCAACATTTCTGCCATTCTTTTTAGAGGCTTGGTTTCGGTAGCTTTTGATTTGTTATGAGTAGACAATAGCTGTATAGTACAGGCATAGAGTCCAAATAAGGGAAAACAGATCTTCCATTCAATGAAAGGATTGAATGGAAGATCTGTAAAGGTGGTATGTAAAATAGGGAGGGGGAGAAATGCACTACGAAAGGTTCTGTGCACGCTCAGGTGGTCATGACAGTAGATAACTAGCATTTCTTTTTAATTCAAGTACTTGGCAGTGATGCTTACTTTTGTAATTTAATTTCCGTTCTTCTGGCATGTGTTTCTTTCTCAGGTCTGTCTACAAGCCTAACATAACTGGAGGGCTATATTATTAACTTAAAATGTAGTTCATTAACTTGAAGCATCTCCTCCCCTCCTGGAAGAGCAGATTACATGAGGTCACCCAACTTTCTGTTTTTTACTACCCCATCAGTGGCCCAAATGCCTCTCACCACAAATGTGAAACTCCTGTAGATAAAGCAGCTTGCAAAGATGACATTTCTAGGCTTCCTACCACTGAGTAAGCATAGAGAATAATTAGTTCCTAAGATAGGGACTTCTTTTGTCCTCAGTTTCTCAGCTGGTTTACCTTTTACGTTTCAGAACAGTATTATGCTTTTGTAGCAGCTTCCAGATGGAATTATTTTTTAATTAATCACGTTTTTAAACTAGCTCAATTTTGTTGTGATATGGTTTCATTCATATATTTATATCTGTTATGTAATTTGTCTTAATTTTAAGTATGAAAAAGAATTCACTCTTCTTCCCCCCACTCTTTTTTTTAACTAGGACTAGGGAGAGCCTATGCTCTGGCTTTTGCTGAAAGAGGAGCTTCTGTAGTGGGTAAGTTTATTTCTTATTTTGATCTATTGCCAGTAACCTTTGTCTTTTTCTGGATATCCATGATACAGTCCCGTGATATGTTTAGCACTAAGTAACCTTTGTTCTTTAATAGATTGTCATCTTAACTCTGAAAAGTCAAATTTCACTATTTAGTTTCTGTTTCTGAAAAACAGAGCCAAAATTTTTGCCTCCAGATTTGTCTTTATTAGGAAATTAACTTCAAATATAATATCAGTCTTGCTTGGCTTCTGTCCACATGCAAGTATCACTGCCTTGAGTTGGGTGGCCTGAGAGAGGGTACAGGGTTATCCTTGAATGATTGCAACTCAGTAGCTAAACCAGGGGTGGGCAAAATGCGGCCCACCAGGCCATTCTATCCAGCCTGCGGGGCCCCCCCCAAATTTAGAAAATTAATATTTATCTGCTCCTGGCTGCCAGTCATGCAGTCCTTAATGGCTTGCCAAAACACATGAGCGGACCTCCACCAGAAATAATTGCTTGCCCCTAACTGCTTAACAATCCCTTTACAATGTGGGCTTAGTGTAGCAACACTTAGATTGCTAATTGTTTAGGGTGCCTATACACGAGCAGTGAAGCTGCTCAGACGCACTGTAATTGAGTCTGCTGGAGCATGATAATTACTGTGTTCCAGCAGCCTCCAGCACCTTGTGTTATCAGTATCCTTGTATTTAACTATGGCGGCAGAAGCACTTTATCTAAAGCTCGTTCGATGAGCATTGCCATTTTGATGCCTGTGGACACTGATACGTGAGATGCTCCCGGTGCTTTAATTAGAGTGGCTCTCAGAGCAGCTCTAATTAAAGCACCCCCCCCATCTTCCTCCTCCACTTTCTCCCTCCCACTTCTGGAGTACATATGTAAAAGCCCTTAGTGCCTTTCCACATTTCATCTTGCATTCCCAGAAAGGACTGACATTCTTCTACAACACCTTCCTGAAGAATTCATTTTGTAGCTCATCCAGTTGTAGAGATAAGGATCCTGGGGCATGCCTCCAGAAATCTTAGTGCCATGTAAAACTTTGGCGTACGTGTAGATGCAGCAGCTTGAGTGTTACTTTGCAGTGTGGAAGCTCTGTATTGAGGTAGGCTAATGTGAGATGAGCACCCACCCCCTACATAGTGATAACCAGAGTTAATTGATCAACAAAGACATATCCTTACATTTCATCTTGTAGACTGTTCAGCTGCTCAGCACTCTGTGCCCTAGTGCTGGGACAGACTTATAATGAGCTTATCCACTGGATCTCAGAGGAATCTCAGGAACCCCTTTGTGGTCTCGCAGATCCTCCCACTCTCATCTGTGGTTACATAAGAGCTATTTGCAAATACACAAGTGCTTATATGCCAAATAATAGTAAGAAGCATTTATGATAACTTTTAGCTGTCTTTAGCACATTGTAACATTTACAAACCAAGAAAAAAGCCAACACTGTAACCAGATGGCTGTCTAAAGAGTGCCTATGCTCATGAGCCAGTGTTGGCCCAAGTACTGCATTTTGGGACTGTGCTTTGAAGTCTTTCCATTTGAGTACAGTGAATGAGCTATTGAGATTAATCGTGCAAGACACCATTTTAGTACAACTGACAGCAGATAAAAGGTAAAATTGGCAGTTTAAATAATATATATTTTTAAAATGAGGCAAAAGTGCATTGCATCTGTCTTGTACCACTGAGCAACCAAGGCCAAGCTGTTAGTAAATTTTTGTCATAAGTGGCTTTGTGCAAACAGCGCTGTAGAATATCATGCTCAGCATATTGAACTGAGTTCAGTTAGAAAAAAAAATAATTTACTTGAAAACTGCTAGCCCTATGAACTTACTCTGGCTGTCACACCGGATTCTTTCTATCATGTGCACCCATAGTTAAGATCTAAGCATCTTCATTATCCGTAAATGGGTTTGCACAGATGTTGCTGCCAAGCTGAAGAGTCCAGGATTGCACAGATGCTATTGACTTTTTTAATTTTGCCTGCAATTTTATCAACATTTTGTTTGTTTGATTGTGTTTCTGTGTAATTACAAGTAGCTCATGCTTAAAAATGTTAGTGTTTTCATATGGTCAGTTCTGTGTGTGATGTGTAGTGTGGTTTGTTTTTTTTTTTTTTTTTTTAAATAATTCAGGTAATAGTTGAGTCTTGCCCTGTGGGTGAAGTGAAATAGAAGCTGGTATGTCAGGCAGCTGGTGGCTGCCTGGTAGACATCATTAAGTAAGAAACAATGGGCCCCTTGTAAGAAACAATGGGCCCCTTGGGACTCGGAGCGGGGGGCAGCAAAGGCACCAGTCGCAGGGCTCAAGTGCCTATATACTAATGCTAGGAGCATGGGGAACAAGCAGGATGAACAAGCGCTCCTGCTTGCACTAAACACCTATGACTTAGTGGGGCTAACAGAGACCTGGTGGGATTCATCCCATGACTGGGCAGTACGTATGGAGGGCTATAGATTGTATAGAAAGGACAGGTCGGGGAAGAAAGGGGGGGGGGTTGCACTTTATGTCAGTGAGCAATATACATCAACCCTCATCAAGACAGAATCCGAGGTTGAGGAAGTAGAAGGATTGTGGGTTAGGCTACATGGGGGGCAAGGAGAAAGGGATTTGGTGGTAGGGGTCTGCTACAGACCCCCACACCAAGGGGAAGAACTAGATTCAGGGCTCCTGAGGCAACTCTCGGAGACCATAAAAGCTAAAGAGGCGGTAGTCATGGGGGACCTAAACTACCCGGACATCTGCTGGGAGACGCAGACAGCAAGGTCCCATCGCTCACGCAGGTTTCTAACCTGTAGGGACAAGGCTGAACTCCTCAACGAGTTCTTTGCCTCAGTGTTCCTAAGCGAGGGGCACGACAAGTCTCTCACTGGGGTTGTAGAGAGGCAGCAGCAAGGCGCCAGACTTCCATGCGTAGATCCTGACGTGGTGCAGAGTCACTTGGAAGAACTGGATGCCTTTAAGTCGGCAGGCCCGGATGGGCTCCATCCGAGGGTGCTGAAGGCACTGGCCGACGTCATTGCAGAGCCACTGGCGGGAATATTCGAATGCTCGTGGCGCACAGGCCAAGTCCCGGAGGACTGGAAAAGGGCTAACGTGGTCCCCATTTTCAAAAAGGGGAGGAAGGAGGACCCAGGCAACTATAGGCCAGTCAGTCTCACCTCCATCCTTGGTAAAGTATTTGAAAAAATTATCAAGGCTCACATTTGTGAGAGCCCTGCAGGACAAATTATGCTGAGGGGAAACCAGCATGGGTTTGTGGCGGGCAGATCGTGCCTGACCAACCTAGTCTCTTTCTATGACCAGGTTACGAAACACCTGGACACAGGAGGAGGGGTGGAGGTCGTATACCTGGACTTCAGGAAGGCCTTCGATACGGTATCCCACCCCATACTGGTGAACAAATTAAGAGGCTGTGATGTGGATGACTGCACAGTCCGGTGGGTGGCGAATTGGCTAGAGGGTCGCACCCAAAGAGTCGTGGCAGATGGGTCGGTCTCGACCTGGAAGGGTGTGGGCAGTGGGGTCCCACAGGGCTCGGTCCTTGGACCGATACTCTTTAATGTCTTCATCAGCGACTTGGACGTGGGAGTGAAATGTACTCTGTCCAAGTTTGCAGATGACACAAAGCTATGGGGAGAAGTGGACACGCCGGAGGGCAGGGAACAGCTGCAGGCAGACCTGGATAGGCTGGACAAGTGGGCAGAAAACAACAGGATGCAGTTCAACAAGGAGAAATGCAAAGTGCTGCACCTAGGGAGGAAAAATGTCCAGCACATCTACAGCCTAGGGAATGACCTGCTGGGTGGCACAGAGGTGGAAAGGGATCTTGGAGTCCTAGTGGACTCCAAGTTGAACATGAGCCGGCAGTGTGACGAAGCCATCAGAAAAGCCAATGGCGCTTTATCGTGCATCAGCAGATGCATGACGAATAGGTCCAGGGAGGTGATACTTCCCCTCTATCGGGCGCTGGTCAGACCGCAGTTGGAGTACTGCGTGCAATTCTGGGCGCCACACTTCAAGAAGGATGCGGATAACCTGGAGAGGGTACAGCGAAGGACAACTCGTATGGTCAAGGGCCTGCAGACCAAGCCCTACGAGGAGAGACTAGAGAAACTGGACCTTTTCAGCCTCTGCAAGAGAAGGTTGAGAGGCGATCTTGTGGCTGCCTATAAGTTCATCACGGGGGTACAGAAGGGAATTGGTGAGGATTTATTCACCAAGGCGCCCCCGGGGGTTACAAGAAACAATGGCCACAAGCTAGCAGAGAGCAGATTTAGACTGGACATTAGGAAGAACTTCTTCACAGTTCGAGTGGCCAAGGTCTGGAACAGGCTCCCAAGGGAGGTGGTGCTCTCCCCTACCCTGGGGGTCTTCAAGAGGAGGTTGGATGAGTGTCTGGCTGGGGTCATCTAGACCCAGCACTCTTTCCTGCTTATGCGGAGGGTCGGACTTGATGATCTATTGAGGTCCCTTCCGACCCTAACATCTATGAATCTATGAATCTGTATACAGGACCTCCACCTGACACAGGAGGTGTATGGTCCCACTAGGGGGAATGCCATACTGGATCTGGTATTGGCAACAGGAGATGACATGATAGGGGACCTCCAGATCGGTAGCCATTTGGGAGACAGTGATCACCTTATAATAGAATTCAACATAAGACGTCGAGTGGGTAAGGTAACTAGTAGGGTGAAAGTTTAGGAAAGCTGATCTCAATGCACTCAGGCGATTAGTCAAGGACGCACTGCAGAGTAGGAGTTTTGAAGGGATGGGAGCCCAAGAAGGGTGGCTGTGCCTAAAGGAAACGATCCTTCGTGCACAAAGCAAGACGATCCCCGAGCGAGGCAAAAGAGGGAAAGGGGCCAGGCGGCTTCCCTGGCTGACCAGAGAAATCCAGGGCAGCCTAAGGGCCAAAAGGGGAGCACATAAAAAGTGGAAACAGGGTGAGATCACTAAAGATGAATATACCTCCTCTGCTCGTGCTTGTAGGGAGGCAGTTAGGCGGGCCAAAGCTACCATGGAGCTGAGGTTGGCAACCCAAGTAAAAGACAACAAGAAATTGTTTTTTAGATATATTGGGAGTAAAAGGAAGGCCCAGGGAGGAATAGGACCCCTGCTAAATGGGCAGAAACAATTGGTGACAGACAGGGGGGACAAGGCTGAACTCCTCAACGAGTTCTTTGCCTCAGTGTTCCTAAGCGAGGGGCACGACAAGTCTCTCACTGGGGTTGTAGAGAGGCAGCAGCAAGGTGCCAGACTTCCATGCGTAGATCCTGAGGTGGTGCAGAGTCATTTGGAAGAACTGGATGCCTTTAAATCGGCAGGCCCGGATGGGCTCCATCCGAGGGTGCTGAAGGCACTGGCCGACGACATTGCAGAGCCACTGGCGGGAATATTTGAACGCTCGTGGTGCACGGGCCAAGTCCCGGAGGACTGGAAAAGGGCTAACGTGGTCCCCATTTTCAAAAAGGGGAGGAAGGAGGACCCGGGCAACTATAGGCCAGTCAGTCTCACCTCCATCCTTGGTAAAGTCTTTGAAAAAATTATCAAGGCTCACATTTGTGAGAGCCCGGCAGGGCAAATTATGCTGAGGGGAAACCAGCACGGGTTTGTGGCGGGCAGATCGTGCCTGACCAACCTAGTCTCTTTCTATGACCGGGTTACGAAACGCCTGGACACAGGAGGAGGGGTGGATGTCGTATACTTGGACTTCAGGAAGGCCTTCAATACGGTATCCCACCCCATACTGGTGAACAAGTTAAGAGGCTGTGATGTGGATGACTGCACAGTCCGGTGGGTGGCGAATTGGCTAGAGGGTCGCACCCAAAGAGTCGTGGTAGATGGGTCGGTCTCGACCTGGAAGGGTGTGGGCAGTGGGGTCCCGCAGGGCTCGGTCCTTGGACCGATACTCTTTAATGTCTTCATCAGCGACTTGGACGAGGGAGTCAAATGTACTCTGTCCAAGTTTGCAGATGACACAAAGCTATGGGGAGAAGTGGACACGCCGGAGGGCAGGGAACAGCTGCAGGCAGACCTGGATAGGTTGGACAAATGGGCAGAAAACAACAGGATGCAGTTCAACAAGGAGAAATGCAAAGTGCTGCACCTAGGGAGGAAAAATGTCCAGCACATCTACAGCCTAGGGAATGACCTGCTGGGTGGCACAGAGGTGGAAAGGGATCTTGGAGTCCTAGTGGACTCCAAGATGAACATGAGCCGGCAGTGTGACGAAGCCATCAGAAAAGCCAATGGCGCTTTATCGTGCATCAGCAGATGCATGACAAATAGGTCCAGGGAGGTGATACTTCCCCTCTATAGGGCGCTGGTCAGACCGCAGTTGGAGTACTGCGTGCAATTCTAGGCGCCGCACTTCAAGAGGGATGAGGATAACCTGGAGAGGGTCCAGAGAAGGGCCACTCGTATGATTAAGGGCCTGCAGACCAAGCCCTACGAGGAGAGACTAGAGAAACTGGACCTTTTCAGCCTCCGCAAGAGAAGGTTGAGAGGCGACCTTGTGGCTGCCTATAAGTTCATCACGGGGGCACAGAAGGGAATTGGTGAGTATTTATTCACCAAGGCGCCCCCGGGGGTTACAAGAAACAATGGCCACAAGCTAGCAGAGAGCAGATTTAGACTGGACATTAGGAAGAACTTCTTCACAGTTCGAGTGGCCAAGATCTGGAACGGGCTTCCGAGGGAGGTGGTGCTCTCCCCTACCCTGGGGGTCTTCAAGAGGAGGTTAGATGAGTTTCTAGCTGGGGTTATCTAGACCCAGCACTCTTTCCTGCTTGTGCAGGGGGTCGGACTCGATGATCTATTGAGGTCCCTTCCGACCCTAACATCTATGAATCTATGAATCATTCAGTGGCTCCAGCTTGTTCTCTGGTTTAAGAGTTTGCATTGCTATATTCTGGAAGAAATTGGCAGCACCAGCAGATCTAGCTAAAACTTCGAACTTGGACTTTGAATTGGGTTGTATGTAGTAAATCGATAATCAAAATATGTTGAGTACTTTATGCAAGTGAGAGCTCTGCTGTATTCCTGGTCTTTAACATTTTAAAATCCCAATTAAGTTTAAATCTTGGTACGGAGTAGCTACAGCTGGAATAGCAAGGTGTTTTTCTTCTCTCTCAAGTTACCTCGCCCACAAAAGCACTTTTCTTTATGTTTTACATTTCTAGTGACTTTCAGTCAAGATCTTGGTCTGGTTTATGAGGTGGGAAGCTTTTTGCATTTGTGCTGCATTACAGACTTGGGGAGGAAAATGTATTAATATTGACAGTAAAAAAAGTTCAGCAGTGGTGGTCAGGTAGTTCGTTTGGTACTAGTCTGTTTGGGAGAAAAACTCCATGTTTTTATAGTGTGTTGTGAAAGACTTCTGAAGCTTGTATGTCAGAAAAGTTTTGTTTATAAGCCAGCAAACAGACTTCAAATATTTAACTAAGATGTGCCTGTAGTACATTGAACCCTGATGAATATTTCCAAAGCAGACTGTTGGAGATTATGCAGTAGTGTTACTCCTGATCTGTTTCATGTTTGACAAAAGCAAAATAATTAATTTAATACAGATACTACAGCTTCTTTTCCCAGGTTGTTTTTTGTACCACAGCTGAAAACTGATGATTTAAGGGTCCAGTGTCAGCTTGACTAGGGACTCCTTTTCCATTTTGAAATTTCAGCTTTGTTCTGTAGCCTTGCTGCACACCTCTTTTTGCCGCTCCTTGCTCTTTCCAGTATCCTTTCTGTCACTGTTCATTGGTGGGGTTTTCTTTGCAATGTCTTTTCCTCCTTTACATTCATCATCCATGCCATTACTCTGTCCGGTCCTGACTTCTTTGAATTGAGAGTTCAGTTTACCTCCTAAGGTATCTGGACATGAATGCCCTTTACCAAAGCAGATGCAAGATTCACATTGCCTTAAAACCAGCTTTTTTACTAAACTATAGAAAGTGAAAGTAGTAGGATAGGATGATGGGTATAAAGTAATAGTATTGGCCTAATATTCTCTCTTTGTAGGGGTAGTACTGGTATCTGTCTTATGCATCTTTCCTCACTTTCCCTTCCCTTTTACCTAGTTTCAACTGTTAGGCCATGTCCAGATGTGCAAGGGCATTCACTTGCAGTGGCACTGTTTGTGCGTCAGTGCATGCCCCTGCATGTGTGCTTTGTTGCAGGATATAATGTCCCACTTTAAGCAAACTGCCCTTGCCAAGCTCCTCCTGGCTGCTGGTGTGCTGGAACAGCAGGGGCACAAAGGGAGCAGTAGAGATGCTCTGGCTGGCAGCCATAGCTTCTCACTGGAGGACAAAGTCTCCATTTGTTCCAGCACACGCTGTGCTGCTGCATTTTCCCCAGTGCTTTTTTTTTTTTCCTATTGGAAAATCCCAGTAGCAAATTTTGCCCCTGTGCTGCAGTGCAGGGCACGTTTTAACGTTCCACGTGTGCAGTTTGCGGTTCCACAAACTGCACGTGCCTGCACATTTGGATATGGCCATTAAGGTCCTGACTTGTCTCCTTTCATCCTGTTGTGCATCTTGGTATATCTCGCATCTGTTTTTGAATGTATTGCCTTCAACTTAAGTAGAAGACAGGCAAAGTAAGATTCCCTGTCTTCCTTCCTGGTATCTCTTTCCTTTCTCTGTCACAGTCAACATCACCACAATCCTTCATGTCACTCATGCCTATACATTTGGATCGGTCAGGTAAACTAAGTGATCCTTTTCCAGCCCTACCTACCAAATCTAGTTCTGTTTTTTAAAGTTTCTTCGTTCTCAGCCTCTGTAAGATTATCCTTTTCTTTCCTTCCCTCACTTCCAGTTATAACTACTGTAACTCATTTTTTAAAATCTCTGTGAAGTTCATCTTATCCCTTCCAGTCTATACAGGGCACTTACATTTAGACTTTTTTTTGCACATGATCATGTACTTCACCATCTCACTTGTACCAAGGACTTTTTCTTACTACTGCCCTCAATATCCAGCATAACTCTGCCTTGCCTGCTTATTCACTTATATTTAAACTGCACCATCTCTACATTATTTCACTAGCGATGCTAATGTTACCAACCTTTTTGTCAGCTTCTGACCTAAATGTTTGCAAAGACAGGAAGGCATGAAACCCTTGAAGCATGGAATAACCTTGTCTGAGTACATCTGAAAAGTCTTGCAGCTCCTGCAAGTCCTTTCTGAAAACTGTCTCTGCAACGAAGCACATGAGAGCATATCATGGTTTTAAATAGCTTTTATAAAAGATTAAAAAAAAAACAACCAAAAGAAAATTATAGTCAACACTTTCTCACTATTGTTTAACAAGTTTTTGTGGCGTTATTTCAAACTAGAGTGCTAGAAGTATAACTTCATTGCGTTGCTGTACATGGATATTCATTTCATGCTGGCTTTTTAATTTAGGGAGACTTTTTTTTCCCCTTATAATTAGTCTTTCAGATTAATATATTTAATTTATTCAGGTGAGTTTAGCAGAGCAGTAGAGCCAAATGTTTAAGAAGAGCTTTGTCAAGGAGCTGCAGGAAAGTAATTTCTGCAGTTTAAAAAAAACAACCAACATGCTCTCTTCACATTGTTTTTATTGAGCTCTTCTCTTTTCTGCTGGTTACTTTTTGATTATTAAATAATGTAATGAAATCTATATTTTTAAGCTCTACTGTTCTCCCCTATATTTCTTTTACTATTCCAATCAACTGAGTAATTTTATGAGAATGAATAAAAACGAAGGCTAATATTTTATTACTGGGTAGAGCTGTCTAGTTTCTTGTATCTGCTACTTGAGCAGTGGTCTGGGGAGCAGAGGCTGTTGGGGGCAGGTAGTGGTAGAGGGCAGTGGCTGCTGCTCTGACTCTGGGCCTGGGGCCATGGGGGAAAATTACAGCTGCTGTCTCCCCTCTCCCCCCAACTTGTAATTGAATCTACAAGAATTGAATTTAAGAGTTCCCATCCTTGCTGAATAGCAGGGGGAGGGGACCTCATCCTAGATGTGAGTAAATACAGTACTTTAAACTGTTGTTTTTGCCCTGCTAACTCATTCTGGCATGTGAAAGTCAAAAGGAACTGTTTTTTTTTTTCAAATCTTTTTGCTTCCTATTGTTAGGATTCTGCAGACCAAAGTAGTTACTTTTACATAATCCTGTTCTTAGATTTACGCTTTGGGGCATATTTTGGTATACTTACTGTTTTTATTGGAATTACATGGATGGACCTAGTTGGTGCTTAATAAACATTCAGCTGCTGATCCTCCAGAGACTGAAGCACGGATGTAGTCAAAAGAGTATACTTTTAGCTTCAGACTAGTTAGAAAAACATTGCCTGAAGTAAATGTGCGCGTATGACATAGTCTCTGTATACAGAAACAGCAGGTCTAACTAGGCAAAAAGATGCCATTTTTACTTGGTGTCCTTTAAGAGGAGAATCATATTTTAATCCAATATCACTAGTTTTTTTTCCCCCTTTCTAGAAGTGGGTTTTTTTTATTTTGGTTATTAAATGCATATATCCTTTTAATCTGTTTATGTATTGTCATAGCCCTCAGCCTTGTGATTCTTAGCCAGGGTGCCATTGAATGCTGTCTGTCAAGGATGCTGCATGGTGCCCTGTAATGTTAGCATTATTAGCTTTGCAAACACGATTCATAAGATAAACCCAGACATTTCAAATTGGAATGCATAGTGTTAAAACCATTTTGACCTGCTGAGGTCTTTCTGAGTTCTTTGCAACAGAATTGCTCTACTTAGTTTTCACTCATTTGTTGGCCATGGAAAAATAAGAGCTTGCATTTTCTGTAAGGTGCCTGGAGTCTGTCAATGGATGCCTTTTATTTTAGAAAGATTGAGAACCACTGCTCTAGTTAAACTAGTGGAATCCCTCTAAAGTATAGAATTAAACCAGTTTCAAGTATCTGTTGCATTATATTTTTCTTAAATCGGTATTTTCCTGACAACTAAATAGATTTAAGCAAAGAAAAAAAACAACACCTTAAATATAACTCTTTGTGGGGTACATTGGCTTAACCATATCAGTTATTGAAATGATTTAAACCAGTGTCATGTGTCTAATATAAGAAAGCCTTAGTGGCACTTTATTTAAGTTTGCCAAGCTATAAAAACCTTAGTTTTATAAATTATGATCAAGTTAGACTTATGACACATTGCATTTTGTTCTGGACTTAATCATTTTGACTGAATCCTTTTTTTTATTTTTTTTTTGGAGTCTTGTAAAAGTTAGTGCAATGTTGCAAACCATAGTAGTAAAAGCCTATCCAGGGTCCTTAAAATTACATTTTAATACCATAAAAATCTACAGTCAGTTCCACTGTGGGTAGATATCTAAGAGCTCTCATTATCCTGCAGAAATGCAATGAGTTCTGGAATGTAGCTTTTTCTGTCATGAAGTATGCCAAAGAAACTTCAGACAAGTGAATGCAGTAACACCTTGTAAATGCAGTTTGGGTTAATGGAGAATGGCTCAGGTGTAAATGCCTTTTAGCTATTTCCTGTTGGTTTTTTTTTGTTTGTTTTGAAGGGAAGCCAGGAACAAAATCTACATAAGGAACAGTTTTTTTTATGTGATCATTCAACAACAATACCAAATAACTGGAGGGCTAAACTTAATAGATTTTGTAGATATTAGGGCTGGAAGGGACCTTGGAAGAACACTGAGATCAGCCCCCTGCCCCAGGGACAGCAAGTCAGCTACGGTCAAAGGATCCCAGCAAGATAGACATACAATTTTTTTTTTTTTTTTTACTTGAGCTAATGCATGTGAATATGCGATGTTTAAATCTTAATCTTCTTGAACAACAGTGATATTGTTTGACAAAGCAAATATTTGTAAGCATGGGTGAAAATTTAAGGTCATTTCCTGAATTTTTTTTAATGGAAATGTGTAGAACATTGTTAAACAATTTTGTTTCAATGGGTTTACTCTTCTTCAAATAATAGAATTTAGCTAGATTCAGTTTTGATAAAGTTCTTTGGACACCTTGGAGGCTATGACATAAGAAGAGACTGAAAACTGGTCAAAATTTCTTTTCTTGTGTTACACAGTGAATGATCTGGGAGGTGACTTCAAAGGACATGGCAAAAGCTCCTTAGCTGCTGACAAAGTGGTTGAAGAAATAAGAGCAAAAGGAGGGAAAGCAGTAGCAAACTACGGTATGTTGCTTTACCAGTCTAGTAAAGATGATTTATTTATGGAAATGCATAACATTACAGCTGTACTAAATGAAATGATGGTCATGCCTGACAAAAGACAACAGCACTATAATGGTGTGCTCATTCAATGGGATAGATCAATGGTGAGGGTTAGGACATGGCAAAATCAAAAACAAATGACAACCATATTCACCTTAAATTTCTTGTCCCTTTTCTAGTTGTTCTCAGTACTAATAGGCTGCAGTTGGGGAGTAAAAGCCCCATAGGTTACCTGCGATTGTGCTTGGTACTTTGCTAGAACTAGCCTGCAATGTTCATCTGTTTTGCTTTTTTTTAGTGTACAGGACTTGGCCATGTTGCCTATCATGGTTTTTCCCCCTTAATGATTACATAAGAACAGAGCTATCCCTAGGGGTGTTCAGGCCCGGGACATATCAGCCTGTGTGAGGCTGTGGGGGTGGGGGTTGGGAAGCGGCCAAACTGTGGAGCCGGCAGTAGCCACGGCAGGGCCTGTACAGCACTGTCCGGGGGTTCGGGGCAGCTGCCCCACTCACCCACCCCTAGGGACGGCCCTACATATGAATAATTCACCGTTTTAAACAAATATTTTTCCATGGAGTCCTCTTGCACCATATCTATAAGACTATGTTATTGTGTAGCCGGTGATTTCATTTACTTGAAAATAATTTATACTTTATTTCCTTTGGTTTTTTTTCTTCAGATTCAGTGGAAGCTGGAGAGAAGCTTGTGAAGAAAGCACTAGAAGCTTTTGGGAGAATAGGTACAGTTTTACGTCCTGCTTGTTGCAAATGCAGGCTCATCTTAAGCCATGCACTTTACTGTTAATATTTAATGAATACAATCATAGGAAATAGGGTTGGAAGGGACCTCAGGAGACCTCATTGACAGGATTGTCTCTGACTAAACTACCCCAGTCAAGTGACTGTCTAACTTACTCTTGAAAATTTCCAGGAATGGAGCTTCTAGCCTTTTGGAACCTTTTTTTTTATTATTTATTTTTTATTGGGTTTTTAAATTCAACACACATTAGAAATCCATACCTTACTTGAATCTAAGACAATTCCCTAATAATTAGATTCTCGACATGGAAAATACGTATATTTGTTATAATATTTCTATGTAGAGAATCTAATTATTGCAGGGTCATCTTTAATTCATCATCCCCACAGCTGCAGAGCTGTGTGGGGAGGTCAAGCAGTTTACCCCCTGCTCGTACCTGCCACCTCTTTCCACCCTGCCTACCTGCAGTCTTGCCTCACCTTTCCCCTCTGCTCTGCTCTTCTCCTCTTCCTCCTCCAAGCCTCTGCTGCCCCCTCCCCGACAACCTCTGCTCCCTGCTTCCCTTCCCCTCCTGCTCCCACTTTTCCTCCACACCCCAGGCTCCATGCATAATACAGCCTGGGGCACTGAGTATGGCCCTAGTCCAGCCTCATAGCAGCTGTGTTTATGCTAGTGCTAGGACAGTGCTCAGTGCCCCAGACTGCAGCATTCATGAAGCCTGCTGGCATGGAGCAAGTGTGATGGTGGGGGAGGGAGAGGGGCAGATGGGAAAGCAGAGACTGTAGGGGGAAATGGGGAAGGCTGCAAGGGGCAGATGGTGGGGTGCAGATGTAGCGGGGGGGAGAGCAGGCAACAGCTGCAGCTTTGGTCCCAACCCCAAATAGGGGATGGAGCCCAAGGCACATCAGCTGCCCCCCTCCCTACCCTACACCACCCCAAACCACCCTTCTATTTGGTTCTAATACGAGGGCTTCCTCTCCATATTAAATACAGGGAGGAGCTCCTCTTTTAATTGAATTATTACAGTATATATTAACTATGCATCAACTTGAACTACATATGTGTCTAATGTATACAGTCATTAGACGCAATCATTATAATGCGGAAAAGAGAAGGAAAGAAGAGAGGAGGAAAAAAAGAAGCAAGACGGGGATAGAAGAGGAAAAGAAATGTGAAGGAGTAATAATTGTCACCAAAGTATTCTAAGAAATCCTTCTGGATTGCACAAAACTTTCTGGAGCAGTTAAACCTGCAAAACATGTCTCTCTCCATAGATGCCAGCTGTACCATCTCCACCATACCAGGTTTTGACCTTTGTCTAACTTTTCCAATGCAGTAATATAATCCTGCATGTCACTAGTAAGGTCTGTTGTAAGAGTATGAACCAGAAACATTTCAGTTTGAACTCCCTATTCTCAAGAATGCATATATTTTTCATAGATGTCACTACTGTATTCAAAACAGTGCTATTCTGTTTATAATTTCTTACTAAAAAGAATGGGTAACAGGGCATGACCAAAACATGTGATCAAGTGTTGCACGCAATGTATTGCATCTTCAGCATGTATCCCCTGGCACTATATTTAGTTTCTTAAGTTTAGAGGCAGCTTGGTGAAGATGGCGAACAACTTTTTGCTGTGTAAGATTTCTGAGATCAACTGCAGATGTTTTAATATTCTGAACTACTGATTTCCACTGGAATTGGTTCATACCTAGGTCTTCATTCCACTTGAGCCTTAAATAGTCTATGTCAGATCTGTTATGTGACATCTTATATTCATAGAGCAATTCGTAGTTTGAAAGGGGCTGAAAGGGACCTCACAAGATCATCAGGTCTAGCACCCCTGCACTAGGCAGGAAAGACAACAGCAGCCAGGTGTCCCCAGCGAGGTGACCATCTAGTCTCCCCTTGAAGTTTTCCGGGGTAGGTGATTGCAACACCTCTGAAGGGAGTTTATTCCAGTCTGGACACCCTAACTGTAAAGAAGTTTTTCCTAGTGTTAAGCCTAAAACAGTCTTCCAAGAGTTTGTGGCCATTACTCCTGGTTTTCCCCAAGGGTGCCCTGGTAAACAGTTGTTTGAGCCTTTGATGTCCTCTGTAGCAGTAAGCTGCTACCAAGTCCCTTCTCAGCCTTCTCTTTTTTTAGGCTGAAGATACCCAAGTCCCTCAGCCTTTCCTCGTATGGCTTGCTTCTGATCATATGGGGCTTGTCTCTGATCAGATGGAGCGCTTCACACTTCTCCTTGTTGAACTTCATCTGGTTCTGACCCACCCAACTTGTCTGCCTGTATCTGCAGCCTATTTTCAAGCATGACCATGCTCCCCTATAACTGGTGTCGTCCATGAATGTGGCCAGTGAGCTCTTCACCTCCACATCCAAATCACTGATGTTGAAAAGCACTGGACCAAGCAGAGACCCCTGAGGGACACTACCGGCCACTTCTCACCACGATGACACAGATCTGTTCATTAGAACTCTCTGGGTCCTACCCTGCAGCCAGCTTGCTACGCACCTAACTGTTGAGCAATCCTCCGATATTCCTATGAGAACATCACGGAATACCAGATCAAAGGCCTTTTGGAAGACTAAGGCCTTTGCTGTGGTACAGAATGAGGAAGAGAAGAAGATTTCAAGGGAAAAAATAAATATCCGGAGCTTTTGCTACACCTAAAGCTTCAGGTCCAAACTGATTTTTTCCAATATGTGATGCAACTGCATATCTTTTCGTTCAACTTTTTTCAGAAGGTTGAATTCATTGTGCATCTCTGAGAAGGATTTACTGTGATTTCTAGAACATTATTCTAGAAGCCTGCTTTTTGTTTGCTTTTGATAAACTGTCTACTCTCATTTCTTTTTACCCTCATTTCTTTGAACAGAACAGGAGGAGGTGTGGTACAGGCCTGTTCTTGCATAATAATAATAAAAAAAAAGAATTATTGGGAAACAAAATGAGCTTTGAACTTTAACCTGTTTTGTGTTATGGTATTGTTGCTATCTTTCTTAATGTGATTTTTAACTTGTAATCTGATCATCTAAGTGGAGCGTGAATTAGTTTGTGACTTGTTACATAATTCTTTCATAGTAGTTCAGTTTTGCACTTTTATACAGAAGTCTGACTGAGCAGTTTTATAGCATCTTCATACTTCCTTGTGTAAAAAGAAGTATGCATCTCAGAAGAGAGTTGCCTTATCTTTAGGTACCTCAAAGTGTTGGTGTTCAAAAAACAATAAATTAGGTGGTGTATTGATTGCTGCATCTAAAACACTAAGTGAGAGGATGTTGCATCTAGTCTGTTGAAGTTTGAAAACATGAAGAAGACTTAAAGATGTTCTGTTTTGTGCCTGAGAAATTATTTCCTTTTTCCATATCTCTGTAAGGCATAGAGTAAGGCGGTGCTAGAGAAGTTAAAATACTCCTGGCACTGTATTAACTAGTGAAGTGTGTAATTTTTTTGTTTTGCTCAAATGCATTGATGACCATTCTGTTTTAGATTTTAACGATACATAGCCTAAGATGATCAATTAATAGGAACAAATGTAAATAGAACTCTTCAAATCATTAAGTTACAGGCTTTCATTCTTTTTTTTTTTTTTTAGTCTTGAACCACTTTATTTCCATATTCTTTCTGCTGTTTTCTTTCATTTTATTTCCATTTTCCCCTCTTCCTTCTCTCCCGTTTTCCCCTTCTCCAAAATTCTTTCTGGCACATATTTACGTTTCCTGTGATACCACCTTAGAGAAGTTACCTGTGGCTTTTTTGGGATCTTGCTTGCCTGGGGAAGTATGTGCTGAGATCCTGACAATGGATGACTACTAGGAGTATGCGAAGCCTCGGTCGCTGAGTCGATTTGGAGAAGATTCAGCCTGATTCAGAGGCCCAATTACTGAATCCAGATCGAATCGGGCGACCAAAAAAAACCTGTGAATTGATTCAGAGTTTCCAAAATGATTTGGAAAAATATTCAGAGATTTGGAAGGCAGTTTTTTTCAGGGGAACAGAAACTGAGAAAGAGGGAGGAGGAGCAGGGCAGATGGAAAGACTGACATCTGTAGCTGGCCAGTGAATGTGATCTTTTCCTGAGTCCCTTTCCAATCACAGTGCTCTGGGGGAGGGATATAGAAACAGCATATAAGCCTCTATCTCAGGGGTGGGCAAAATGCGGACTGGATGCGGCCTGCCAGGCCGTTCTATCCGGCCCACGGGGCCTCTAAAAACTTGAGAAAATAAATATTAATCTGCCCCTGGCTGCCTGTCACGTGGCCCTCAATGGCTTGCCAAAACTCGGTAAGCGGCCCTCTGCCCAAAATAATTGCCCGCCCCTGCTCTACCTGCAGCCTTTCTGTCCATTTTGTGAGCTGTTTCTGCCTCAGCAAAAGAGGGGCGGGGCTGGCCCAGAAACAGGTGGGTGGGCACAGATCTAACTGGCACCGGGAGAGCCCCTTGTTACAGGCTACCATCCCTGCTGTTTCATCCAAATTTGCCTTAAACACACAAGTGACATGAGTTTTACTTTCAGCAGTTTGAGGTACAGTTTCCCAGAAACCCCTGCACCGGTCTCCTTGAAACTTGGCAGGCTTCATGCCCTGAGAAGGGGCTACCACTCCTGATGTTTTCATCCAAATCTGCCAAAAAATGACAAAGTTATAGGTATTTCAGTGATTCCCCATTATAGTCTATGGTTGAATTGCCAAATCTCTCTGAACTGGTGCCAAATCTTTTAAAGCCGATTCAGCCGAATTAATTCGGGACAGTGATCTAAATCTGCAAATCGAATCACTATGCTCTGAATTGGCTGAATCCTATTCACACAGGCCTAGTGACTACGTGCTTCTGGAGGGGGAGAGAGATGATACATGAGTTTTGAGCTACTCTGGTATCTGTTTTCCTGCCTTGCACAAACTGTGGGGTCTGCATTGCATTACTGGTTCCCCAAGTATTTCCCCATGCCCTCTTTTTCTCCCTCACCTCTCCTACGCATTCCCATGGCTTCTGGAGGATTCCAACAAGAGCTAGATAGCCACTTATGAAATGTAGAGATCATACAAAGCTGGGAATTGTTAATAGTGTAAAGGAAGATTGATTTTTTTCTTTTAAATCATTTTTATTGTTAGATTGATTTTATTCCTTTATATATAAAGGAAGAATATGATACCTTGTGGGTGGAGTACTCTACCTCACTGCAATACATGGTGGACTGATAATGCATGTCCCAAAATGTTTTGTTTGGCCTCCATTATACATGAATACAAGTTTTGTGAAAGCTCTGGTCAGTACAAGCAGTGGCTAATAATATGAAAGTATGTATAGCAGTAGTAAAAACTGAAAGCAGGAGCAAAGCCAAAGTAGGTGCATATTCATGTGTGTTAATTTTTTTTTTTTGCTTGTTTGTTTCCAGATATTGTTATAAACAATGCAGGGTAAGTACATCTCACTTTCACCATTGTACTAGACTGAGTTCCTTTTGTGTAAATCCATGCTTATCTTCTCTTTTTGTTTTCCTGGTGATGTTTTTTAGGATTCTGAGAGACCGTTCATTTGCTAGAATAAGTGATGAAGATTGGGGTGAGTAGCTAAATTTGAAGTTGACTCTAAGGATGCTAGACTCTAAGTAAATTCTGCCTTTTCCATATGTGGATATTCTAGGTACAGAAAAGGAAGAGTGAGCCTTCTCTCCATCTTTTCTTAGCAGCTCTAACCTTAATTGGCTGCCAGCTTGCAGTTTGGGTGTTTTCTGTATTCCATGCTGGACTCTTATAAACAAATTGTGGGGAAAAAACAACAGCCTCAAGCTCCAGTAATAACCAGACCTCCTGTGTGGTCGAGAAGACAATAAAATCATTTTGCAGCACCTAAACATTGATATTGGGTAGAAATTGTCAGTAGTTCAGAAAGACCAGCAGTTCTTAGCAACCGGGGCGAGGAAAGGGTTGTATGTGAAGTTGATGTGGTAATCTATAGCCAGAGTAGAGGAGGGAGGTGCGTGATCAGCAGCCAGATAAGTAAGCAGCCAGATAAGTAACTGGCCAGACTTCTGGGGAGAGGCAGGAACTACAGGAGAAACCAGCTTCTGATTTGTGCAGGCGTAAGGACTTGGTTGACTTTGAGCCTCATATGCCAGATCCCCACTCAGGGGATTAGGTAGGGGCTTGGCTGCCAGGTTCAAAATTGAACCTGGCAATCCAGACAAAAGTTTTCACCATGCAAACTACAGTCTGATAGTCTCTTAACTGGCTGAGTGCAAGTAGTGAGATGATATTCAAGGGGCATTTCATTTACTTTTGGAAGAAGTGGAACTGTGTGTTTTTATTTTGCTGTCAAAAGGAAAGAAATGCCGTATTTGTAAAAACCTATTTGGTTTTAGATATAATTCACAGAGTTCACTTGAAGGGATCATTCCTGGTCACTCGAGCTGCATGGAATCATATGAAAAATCAGAAGTTTGGCAGGTAAAATAGCGTAAAGTTAATTTTTTTTTCCCATTAACTTATAGCAGAATGCCAGAAGCTCTGACTCCTGACTCCTTTAAGCAAAAGGCAGGGCAGGATGGTACCTTTTATAGATTAATTTTTTCAGAGGCATGATAGCTCATGCCTTTTTGATTGAGGTAGTTCAAGGTCATCCAACTTCCAAGCGACCAGGGACTGCATGCTCTGTAGATCACACGAGTAAGGGTGATTTGCTGTGCAGATGCTCCTGCAGCTGTATGGTCTGCCATGTAGCCCCTAGGGTCACTTTCTGGTCCCCATATTGCGTGGCACTACTACATCCCCCAAGGCAGGGACACGAACCAGCAGCTGAAGACAAGGGGGAGCCTAAGTTGGCACTGGATTTATGACCCAGATACCTTGTTCCAGGTGGACCCAAACCGTCAGACCGACCATGACTTCTCCATTCAATAATAGGCAAATTTTATTGATACACAGTGATGGCAGATAAGAATAATGCAGGCAAGGCAAACAAAATAATCCCCCTAGTTCTATATCTACCAGTCCTAAAGCTGTCACAGAGGGAAGGTATGTCTGGCCAGTATGCAAGCTTCACCCTGTTGTTCTTGCTTGAATATCAGCAGCCTGGAAGTTGAGGGCCAAGGCCTACCCTCCCCCAGTGGGGTGAGTGAAACAGGCTGGTGGTATACCCTCTTCATGATGGCCTCAGGTTCCCCTCTCAGGGAACCCTTTGTTGCTCTGAAATCCTTCCATTTATGTTCTTTCTTTCTGATGACTTTTCATTCCTGGGTACTGTTGATTGGTCTCCGTATGGTCGTCATACCATCCACGTTCTGTTCTGTCAGCATATTCTTTGTTCCAACAAACCCATCATATGCACACACCTTAATTTAGGCACTTACCAGTCTCTTAATTTGATTTGTCCACCAAAACTGAAAATCCCAAGGGCTCTGCAGCTGGGCACTGTGATCTGGCCAACATGGCAGAGTCCCTTATCTCACATTATGGAACATGTCTTCAGTTTCCCAGCCTGTGTGTCTGCTTGCTCCAGACACAACGGGCTTTGAAGGAAACTGTCACAAACAGGCTTTTTGAAGCCAGTTAACCCTTGCCGTTGCCCTGTACCATTGTTCTAATGCAGTATCTACTTTACCTACAAGCCAATTCCTAAAAGCAAACCACTAAATATCATTTTCTAGCCATCAGCCTGGGGCTCCCAGTTACCGTTGCAGCCAGGGAAACGGTGGGGTGTGGTATGGTGGCCAAGCAGGAACCCAGAGGTTACAACCTAACCCCTTGTGGGCCATCTGTGGCCTGCAGGTCACCAGCTGAACAGCCCTGAGTTAGTTTATAAGGTGCCAACCTGTCCTGCTTTCTGGCTAACTTTAGACTAACATGGCTAACTACATCTCTCTCTTAAGGAGTCTGAGTTTCCTGAGTCAGTCGGGAAGGGATTGGTAATAAATGTGAGGTAGAGGGTCTCTTTGTATTATGCCTTGTGGATAACATCCCAATAATGTTTGTTTGGCCTGGGTTTTGTTTGGTGGAAACGTATTTGTTTTTCACTAAATATCTTCAGGTTTTATGTACAATTAGTAAAGACATGGCACCATCCATTCATGTGGTTGGACTGTTTTATATAGTTCACCTGTTTAGCATTTCTTTGTAATGTTTCTGAGGTTTTGACAACTTTGCTGCTTGGCTTCATATTCCCAGGCATGACAATTGGAATCAATTTTTGCTACATCTTATGACCAAAAAGGCATCCAAAGCCATCCAAATGACAGAGCCTGAGTGGCAAGGAGAGAGACTTATAGCCAAGCATTTTGCCTGGCTGGGCCTAAAATATGGGCATTGCATCCCTCTATACATGGTCCTATTCTTCCTTTTTCCTCTGCTGTATAACTTGTTCATTGCCAACTGGTAACATTAGTATTGTTAAACATGAGTTAATATTAACCAGAGTACCAGTGTTCTGTTAATACTTCTCTCATTCTTACAAAATGTTTATATCATTGTACCAGATCATTGCAACCCTAACCCAACTCAACATTCTTTTGGACCTAATGTCCTATTGAAAATATCAGCTTTCTTTTTTTCCTTCTCTAAGAATAATTATGACATCTTCAGCTGCTGGAATTTATGGCAACTTTGGTCAGGCGAACTACAGTGCTGCCAAACTTGGCCTTCTGGGTCTTGCAAATACGCTTGCAGTTGAAGGCAGAAAATACAACATTCACTGTAACACAATTGCACCTACTGCTGGCTCAAGGATGACTCAGACAATTATGCCACCAGGTAAGTGACTTAGTTTCTGAGTGTTGTCTCTATCTCTGTACTGGAACACAACTAGCTTTCTCATCACTTGAAATATTCCTTTGTTACATTTTATGACAATAATAGTACGTTAAGAGTTCATTTCTTGTTTGCTTACAGAAGTTACATTTGCCAGGTTCTGTTATGTTATGAAATGAGACTTCACATGAGAAGTAGTCTCTCTCTATTTCATAAGAATTATTTTATACAGAGTAAATTTGCAACTGTGGCCTTATCTAACATTCACTGAAATCAGTGGAAAGTCTTACTCAGACACCAAATCAGGCCTGTATTGACTTGTATTTGTTTTTATTACAATATTGTTCATTTGTCATGTGATGTGTTTTACGACATATGGACTATATAATGCCCTTCCCTCAAAAATTTCAGTGGGAGGGAGAAGATATATTTTTAACACACTGGGGATGAACTATAGCTTAGTTATAAACTGTCTTGTAACTTTTTAAGGGGGACATAAATGTTTTAAGTCTGCAAAGCACAGCTCTCAGCCTGCCTTTAGGGGCCTTGTTCTTTAAGGAATTGTAAATCCTGTTTGTCAAAAATTGGCTACTCAGCTGTTTATTAGCACCTTCATATTATTATTGTTAGAGAATTCTTTTTAGAGGGTTCCACTTCTTTTTGTAATATCTATCTATTTTAAATGCTACCTAACAACTGTGTAGGGCCATTTTACATGTAATCATGTCATGACTGCTGGCTCCTAGGCAACCACCCACTTCCACTCTAACAGTTTATTCATCTTTTATCTATCACAATAAGGTCCAAAATAGAGTTCCCTTATGCTGAAATACTGTATCTTGTGAGTTAGAAAATTGTCATCCAACATTTAGAAATTCTGTGGATGTTTAACTGCTGGCTACATGAGGACTCCAGCATGTGTCTTAAACTGGTATCTCTTATAACAAAACCATTTTTTCTATGCATTAAATAAGTGTTTAAGGCATGCCTCATCCAGTTTTTAGTTTGACTCAGTAATCTGTGACAGATCCTAACCAGTATTTCTTGAAGGATTTGTTGATTAGCATAACTAATGACAAGAGGTGCAGAAGAGATTTTGATCCATAGCCCAGAGTGTTAATGTATCAAAAATATTGACTGTGGCTTTCATTTTGTAGTGGACTACATGAAATACTTCCTACTTCCAAAGTCTTGTAAAATGTGTTTATTTTTAATTCATTTACCCATCCAGCATTTATAGAAAATTAATGGAATATTACATACTTAGATGAATAGCCTGTGGATGCCAGGTGGAAGGATGGCTTTTTGTACAGTGCTTAATAGCGTGTATTAAGCCTGCTCTTGATATTTCTCATCCATATAAATCATACTGAGCAGAGAAGGATGTGATTTGCATGTCAATTGCATGTGGTTTTTTTTTCAGTTGCATGCCTTATTGTAGAAATACTTTAAAAAGTCAACTGTTTATTTTTTTTATTAAGAACACATTGTATAATGTAATGTAGGCAGTTGCCATAAACAATAACAAGTGTATCTGTTAGAAAATTTGTTAGGAAAGTGGTTGTTGCTTGGAGTATATTAGGAAAATGAGCTGTCTGCCATAACCACCTTTAGCTAGTCTGCTAATGCATATTTATTGGGTTTTTTGTTTTGTTTTTAAAGATGGTTGATGAGGCTTGACGTTATCAATGCAAAAGATGTTTTTGTTTTTTCTAGCTGATCTGGTATTGGTGAAGTCAGGGACTATATTTTTTTTCTAAAATGAGTGATTTTGTTTTAGCCTCAGGTATTTAGAAACATTTGCAAAAGTAAACTGTTAGGGCTCTATTCATTAAGGTGTAATGAAAATACAACCTGACTCTTAGCTGAAGAACAGCCAGGGATCTGTTTTAAAGTTGTTAAAACAGCATAACATTCTCAAAGCCAGCAATGGGAATGATCAGTAACACTTATTCAAGTTTGTAAGAAATTTGGTAAACTGTTACAGAATATAGATAAAAATGAGTGATTATTAGAGCTGTCTAGAAAACCAGATATCTGTTCCATATCTGTGAAACTGGAATGTTATCCTCAAAAATGAAATATGCTCCCAGATTCTTGGGCAGCTGCAAATTGAAACAGACACGATTCTCATCAGTTTCATTGCCAGCTACCACCAAATAGCAGTCAGGAAACTGAGACTAGTCAGTTTTGCCATGCTGGTTTTGTTTTGATCCAGTGTCTGCCCCGCTGTGTGGAACGTTGGCTTTTAATGCTACCTACTTCCTATGCTGAATGATTCGGGGACATAGCTGCCCATGGAACAGGGAAACCTTTCCCCACTCTCCAGCTTGGCACAGTTGAGGTTTCCAGCTCAGAAGTAGTCCTTCAGGTGGGCTGATGTGGATGTAGACAGATATGCACCGGTAAAACCTGCCTCTGTTCTCTCAAAAGACTTGTCAAATCAACATTTTTTATTTTTTGACTAATCTGCTTTTTCCAACAGAAAAAACAGAAAATGTTGGAAAGACTACTGTTTAATAATAATTTTGTTCTCATGTGCGTGTGTGGTAATTTTTTCCCCAGATATGTTGGATGCTTTCAAACCAGAGTACGTCTCTCCTTTAGTCCTGTGGCTTTGCCATGAGAGCTGTCAGGAGAATGGAAGCCTGTTTGAGGTGAGACTTCACTTACATATTATAAAATCACAGTCTATTGTAAACCTCCGCCTCCATGAAGCTGCATTATTCCTTGAAGTTCTGACACTTTATTGTGATGACAATAATGGGATGTTGGTGGTATACCAGGGGTGGGCAAAATCCGGCCTGCGGGCTGCATGCAGCACACGAGGCCATTCTATCTGGCCTGTGGGGCCCCTAAAAAAATGTAGAAAATTAATATTTCTCTGCCAGGAACAGGAGCCAAGGGCAGTAGGACCCAGGGGAAGCCCGGCGGGCTCCAACAACAGTGGGGCCCGCCCGGCCCCCCGGGACCAGTGCTGATGGGGCCCAGAGCAGGGTGGCAGGAGCATGGGGTCCCAGCTGGCAGGGGCTCTGGAGCTGGGCCAGCCTCCCCCCTCCCCGCTGGTGCAGCTCAGCCTGGCTCCACAGACCCCTGCCAGCCTGTGCCCTGCTCTGGGCCCCACTGGTGCTGGCCCTGGAACATTGGTCCCAAGGCATTGGGACGTTGGTCCCAAGATGGTGACCAGGGTGTGAGGCACCTGTCAAGGGGCGGGGGTACCCATGTGGCTCTCAACAGCCTGCTGAAACTGGGTAAGCGGCCCTCTGCCCAAAATAATTGCGCGCCCCTGCGATATACTATGTACACAATTGAAAGAGTAGCCTTTGAACTTGCCACACATGCTTGGTGTGCCAGGCAGTAGTGAAGGGGCTAAATGCTAGTGTAACAGCAAAATATAATGTTTTGGGAAAATTGTCATTGTAGTTTCTTACACAAATTGCCAATTGCTCAAATCACGAACAAGACTTTATAAAGGGGGATAAGGCAAGATTCTGTGTTTATTGATTACATGAGTTAGACATAGAGGTTCAGGTACACCGTTCATACAAACACACACAAATAATCATACACATCACTACACACAGGCATACACATACACAAAACAACCATTTCATCCACACATACACCAGATATAGTTACCAGCAATAATTGCTCAGCATCAGCCCAGGGTGGCCAACCCTGGCTTATTGAGTAGATGATGATGATTTGAAGATAGCATATTTAAAGATAACAGCTGAAGAAGGGTGAACAGATGCATCTGTGCTCTGATGAAACAGCAGTAGAAAAAGAGACTCGCCCAACTTGGCATTTTCAAAGTGTTCTTTTATAGGGATTGGCATCCTTTGTTTCAGTGCTTTGGGGTTTTTCCATACCCAGCTTCTGTTTTTGCGGTTGTTCTTGTGTCTTCAGCTTACCTTAGCCTTGGAATGTTTTTGTTGCCCGTCTGGCAGAATTTCTTCTGTTATCTCCTTTGTGCCTTCAAGCTTCAAAGGGATTCTTCAGCCATTTGTTAGTTAGTTAGTGGTTGGTAACTTACATTTGATACCTTGTTGCTTACATAAGCAGTTGAATCTTCTTCTCCCGTCTCCATGCCATTCTCCTCACTGTGGTGGGAGACAACTCCCTGGAGTTCGTTGTCTAGCTGCATAGGGACCAGGCAACGCGGGTAAAGCTTTACTGCAGTTTATTTGCTTGAGCAATGACCATTAAGCCAGCAAAGAGGCAAAATGCCCCCCCCCCCCAAAGGGTGGGACGTTCTTTTATACTTTTTACAATAAGGCAAGACTACAGGGTTAACAAAAGCAATACTTGGGCGGTGCTTTACAAATCTTCATAACAGCATATTTCTATTAAGCTGAACTAGCACTTTCTAAAAGCAAAAGTTAAGTAACAGTAACATTATGATACCTTAGCAAAAACTTGCACAGTAGTACATACTTCTTAAGGACACGATCCCTGTACTTAGAACAATGGCTTCTTTGTCTTATCTTGTTCCTTGCTGTATCTGGTTTACAGCACATAGACACGGATTCACTTGCTGCATTTTACTCAAAAAATGGTTAACACAGTTAAAATGATTACTTAACACAAGCAAAGGCTTAGCTATCATTCTGCCTTCTGGTCAGTGGCATTGCTAGGCCACAGGTCATGCCTTGTATTCAGCTGCAAAGCTAATACTTCTTAATAATCCAAATTATTGTTAACCTAACAGTATGCTATCAGAAAACTATTTTATTTCAGGGTAATAACAAACATGCTCACCACATCACCATTCACCCTTTTACACACAGTCATACATAAAGGCTATGCAAAGTTCATTCACTTATGTCAAACAGAAGGATACAAAATGGAGTTTTCAAGTTGCTCACAGGACAAGACTAACATGGTTACATTTCACTATTATTACACTCTATGTTAACATCAGCTACATTAGTTCAGTTCATGCTACAAGTTGACCCTTTAA
The DNA here is from genome assembly GCF_030867095.1 of Alligator mississippiensis. Taxonomy (NCBI): domain Eukaryota; kingdom Metazoa; phylum Chordata; order Crocodylia; family Alligatoridae; genus Alligator; species Alligator mississippiensis. Next base: position 222,252,663 of record NC_081826.1, on the reverse strand, counting down.
ATTATCCCATCTCATCTAGATACAGCAAAAGCTTTGTTATCCAGCCCCTATAGGGAATGGGAGGGTGCCAGATAACCAATATGCCGGTTACCTGAGAGGACCGAACAGGCGTCTTGGCCTGTTCGGGCCACCGCCCCTCCTGCCATGTCAGTGTGCCAGGGGATGGGGAGGGCGACCCCGGGCACACTGGGGAAAGGCCGCTTTGCCCCAGGCTGTAGAGGCTTGGGAAAACCGGAAGCGCCACAGTGGGCACTTCTGGTTTCACTTTTGCTGTGTCAACTGGCACGCCGGTTAGTAGAGCATGCCAGGTTGTAAGGTGCAGGATAACACGACTTTTACTGGAATAGCATTTGTAGCTTTGAGAGAAGATTTGGCAGTTCATACCATTTACCTTCTCTTCCACTTTGTTCCTTTCCTATAGTATTTCATCCCATATTCATGCTTTTTTTTCCTCAGGTAGCTTATTGGTGGAGCTTTTGAAAATAGCTCTGATTTCTATGCCTGAAAAATGTTGATTCTAAAAAATGCCCGTGTGCTTAAATGCAGGGTTCTTTATAGAGTCTAACCATGTGCTGATGTGATGGCTTTATTTTGGAAAGTTAGCATCAGCTTTAAGAAGTGAGCATTCTAAATTGCTTCCTAACAGCTGGTATTGTGTTGATCTTGCATATTATTGATGCAAAGATATAGTTATAATAATAAACCCTACCAGATGATGGGGCACTAAATTGCTAACTGAGAATGGGATGGGGATTTGGGGGGGGGGGGGGGGGGGGGGGAGTTAAGATTTCAAAGAACTGAGTATTCCTTGAAAGAAGTTCTACTTACAGCTGTTATGGGGTCCAAGTAGTAGAGCGTTAGCTGTTCCTTTCCCCCCTAAAATCTTTAGTATTTTTCTGTTTTCACACAATGAGTGAATTAATATTGTCCCTCTCAAATCAATGCAGAAAAGTCCATCACTTTTGCTTTGAAATCTCCTTTTTATAAGGAAGCAAAGATAGCATAAACTATATTAGCTACCACTTGAAATTATGTTGCAAAATATGTATAAGTAAAGAGTATGCTGTTGCTTCACTGTTCACATTTGAACATATCTGGCCCAAATAGTATTCAGATGTAGCCAGCTGTGGCAAGTACAGACTCCAATAAGTTTCCAAGAATTTTCTCTTCTACCTCCTGGTGTGTGTGTGTGTGTGTGTGTGTGTGTGTGTGTGTTCATAATACTAGGCAAAGAAGAGAAGGTAGTTTAATTTGTGTAAATGTTTAAGACTTACAAATAATTGAATGACAGCAAACTTTGGATCGGAGACTTCCTGTATCCATGTAATTATAGCCTTGTTCCAATTTTTGAAAATAACCACAGTTTTACGACTACAGGCATCATGATGTGCTCCCTCAGTGTTTTGTATAAGTAAAGGCATGCTTTCCATGTGTAACAGGTTGTTTTTCAATCTGTCTACGGTCTAGATTAGATTAGCCATTAGTGCTTAACCTACTTATTTATACGTGTAACAATTATTGTAAACTCTATCCAAAGGTTTTGGGAACTACCCAGTTATTTTAGGGACTTCAAGGAGCTTTGGCCCTGCATGTGCTTTGTGCATGTGCTCCTGGTCATATTAAGACTCCTTTGTTTTCTGGGAGTCTATTTGTTGCAGTGGTAACATAAAGGGAGCAAGCGAGAAAACATGGTGGTGTTAAATGTAGATGTAGCATGAAGCTATTGCTTGCTCAATTTATAGAATGGATTTTACTCAAATTGACGCTATTTTAAAAGAAGAACATTATTATTTCGCAGGACAAGTTTGTGTGTTTTGTATGCTTATGACTGGCTTCTCTTTCAATTATTGTCATATAGCTACACCCACCCTACAGTTCGCCTGATTGACTAATATTTTAATCCTATAGAATAAGCGCATGGAATAATAGGTTTACCTTCCTTCCATTCCTAGTTCTGGTGCATTTTAAAAACAGGTTGCATAGTTCATAAACAAATGTGGATAGATCAGTTTCGAGAGAAGATCACAGACCTTCCTAATAATCTGTTGCTTTAAGGCATGCTCCTCAAACCTTTAGTTTAAACCCTGGAGTGAAATGTAGTCTGTTCATATCAACTGTTCAGCTCTGGTCTCCGCATCTTCAAAGAAGATGTAGTAGAATTGGCAAAGGTATAGAGAAGGACAACCAGAATGATCAGAGGTATGGAGCAGCTGTTACGCTGGGAGGCTAAAAAGGCTAGGACTCTTCAGTCTGGAAAGGAAAAGGCTGAGGATGCTAGAGATCTAAAATCATAGATGGTGTGGACAAAGTGAAAAGGGAACTGTTATGCACCAAGTCCTGGAATGCTAGGACTCTAGGAGAAGGGAACCCATGGGCACAAGTTTGAAACTAACTAGAGAAAGTACTTTTTATGCCTGCATAGTTAACTTGTGGAACTCATTGCCACAGGAGATGGCAGAAGAAGATATAGCTAGGTTCAAGAAGGGACAGACAGATTCAGGGATGATAGATTCATTAATAGTTGTTAAATAGAACAGTCAGGTATGTGTCCTCTGGCATCTCTAAAACAATGATGGTGGATGCCAAGGAGAGTATGACAGGGGATAACTCACTCTAGAGGTCCCTGTGCATATGGTCTCTCTAAAGTATCCACTTCTGCCACTGTCCAGGTCAGGATACTAGGCTAGATGGACCTTTAGTTTGAAGCCAGTATAGTTCTTAGGTTCTCATGTTTTTATCAGCTTGTTCTTGTGTGTTTTTGCTTTGTTGTTTTTAAAAAAAGAGGGAGATTTTTATAAGTGTCTGACTTGAAAGCACAAAGTTATGACATCTGTGTTCCTGGATCATTAAGGAAGTATTTAAAATAGCATTCCATTCTGAAGGTCTGTCAGGGGCTTCTTATAAATGAGCTTATCTGCTCTTAATAATGTCAGATATGTGAAAAAGAGCTGGCCAGATTGTTGGTCAGAGCAGTCTTTGTTTGCCCTTTTCTCTCTAAACTGACCAAGTGTTGATTCATTTTGCTGGAGGGGAAAAAGAATGAGTTCATACTTTTAGATTACTGTGGCCCATATAATTTGAAGTGTGAAAATGATTGATAGTACAGAGGTGATTTTAAAAAAATAAAAAAAAGCCTGTTTTTCTTCATTTGCTCTGTCACCCACAAATTGGCTTGGCTTTTTTATATATTTTCTTAGTCGGACTTTTCCCCCCTTTCTTCTATATCTCTGTTTTCAGTGTTTCTAGGCCAAGAGCTGTTAAAAGCATATTCCAGCCTGCTAAAGTTTGGCCTTTGTTTGCCACCATTGTTGGTTGTCCATTGGCTTTAATGCTGAGGCAAAGTATAGCTGCAACAGACCATCAGCATACCCCTAGTTATTATAATGGAAAAATACTGCTAGTTTTAATTAAGTGTGATATAATTGTCTAGTCTGTCTGTCGCACACATCCAGGCCCTCTGAAGAATAGTTTTGCTTTGCTTCTGTCACAGACTGATTACTGAGAGGAAGTAAGCTGATGGTGCTATTTTCTTTTTCCCCTTGGCAGGTAGGAGCTGGATGGATTGGGAAATGTAAGTACTCCATGTTACAGCATGGTTGTCCTTTAGGTATTTTTAGTTAATACACAATCTGTAATAGCTCCATGCCACTCTTTCTCCAGTGACCATTGCTAATAAACACGTAAGGGGAAGAATGTTGTTACAGAGCAGGGGCTACGAGGGCTGCATTTTCTGAATAAGAAGCAAATTTTGTTTCAAGAAAATGAAGGGTATAAACTTCAAGCCAGACCTTTGTTGGGCATAAGTAGGCATTTGCTTCATTCATTTGAATAGTCGAGTTATCAAGTGCCTGTGAAAGATTTGGTTAAATCTTTAACGGTAAAAACAAATGAATATATCAACAGAGGGGTAGCATCATTTACATTAGATGCCCATGCTTTTATATCCTGTTCTATGTGTTCATTACAAAGATATCCAAAAAAAATTCCTAGCTGAAAGTAAGATGCTTCATAACTGTTTTTACACTGACAAGTATTTGACAACTTCTTCGAAAAGAAGAAATGTCCCCATTGTTATTTGAAGAATTTGGAATTTCAGCTGATTTCTGATCAATTCTGATATTTTGATGGGTTTGTCCCTCGGTCATTTATTTCTTCTTCGCTGCTTATTTTACTCTTTAAACAGAATGGAGGGTAGCATAAAGTCGCACGCTGCTCTGCACAAAGTTATTTGAGGCAGATGGCTGTTCACCCAACTGTGGCCTTTGGCTTCTATTAAAGAGAAAAGACTATAGCATCACAGTAGTTACTCCCTCTTTCAGGAACCATTTTTGTAATACATCATAGTAAATGGTATGAACTGCTGCTAACAGACTCCAAATTATCAGCAAGGACACCTAATCTTTGTCTGTTAGCAATCTGCTAATACAGCCAACAACTTTACCATTTGAAAAATGAAACTTAGATTGGTAGAGGTCAAAGAAATCTGTAGCCTGCAACAGTTGGCTTTGTTTTTACCTTCTTTGTGATCTCTAAAAAGGGAGATGGGGAGCATGACTGTTTGATAAGATGATGTTGGAAACTGTTTCCTTGAGTTTGAGTTTAAAAATCCCTTGTTTTGAGACTTGTGGCACCAGTCCAAGTCCTTAAGCTCACTGTTGATGGAGAAAAGTTGTCCCTCTTGGAATTCACCTCCATCTTCCCAAGCCTCTCCAGAAACTAACAGAGCAACAATGGTCTAATCCCCTAAGAGACCTTGTATAGATTCAATGTACATTGACCCAATGTACTCACTCTAGTAAAAATGAATGGTGTGATGTACAAATACTGAAATAATATATTAAACATTATTTAAACATTTTAAATAACATGTCTGTGCTTTTTTTAATTTAAAAAGGTAACGGTCTGGTTTTCAAAGTGTCAACTAAAGCAAATTGGCATTTTTAATTCAATAATATCTAATCCTGTGAGTTAGGTCAGAGAGGTTATAACTTAGGTTTTTCCCCATTTTAGGCATTTTTAGTTCTTTAAAAATGATTTGGCAGTTTGTCTTAGTGGCCAGTTCTTTGAACTCTGTGATCAATGTCTTCAATTTTCACTGTTTTATTAGTACGCTGGGAGCGAGCTCAGGGTGCCATCGTCCGAGAGAAGACTCTTCCAATGACTCCGGAGGCTGTACAAGATAAATGGGGGAAGATCTGTGACTTTGACAATGCCAGCAAGCCCCGGACCATCCAAGGTAAAGGAGATGTTTGGTATAATAAAACAGTCTGAGGAAATGGACTAAAAGAGATTTCCTTTCCAAGAAGACTTTTACAGAAACATTTAGATTTGCTTATTTTTAATAAAAAAAAAAAAAAAAGCCTGATGAATCAGTTTAATTTTTTTCCTTCAGTTGCGTAGTATAATCATGAGTATTTTAGTAGAGTCAGTTCTTTTTAAGACCACCGCTGTGCTTTTTCAGTTTCAGTATTTAGGGGTAGAAAGGATGTCACTTCCCCAGGGCTTTCATAGGAATACTTAAGCCATGCAGTTTAAGAATTAAACTTGGTTTAGTTTAAGAATTAAAATTGGACTAAAGATCATTTTGTGTTTCCTGGAAAGCAAAAGCAGGTGGGGGCAATATGTTTGTGTCCTTGACATTTGCTGATGGAATGTAGGTTACTTGTGGAAATCTCAGTGAGGAAAAAATCTTTGTTTAAGGAGTCCTCTGGTAAGAAACTGGAGTGGAGATATCCCGTCTTCCCTTTTTTCCCTGCAATCCTGAGTGACCTCCACTTCTGGTGATGACCCTTCTGACTTTATTACTCTGTGGTGTTTTATCCTTGTTTGACTTTGCAGTTTTGGAATCTGCATGCCCCTTTGTAGCAAAAGCAGTTATCCTTTCTTGTAAAGCAATTCCTGTCTCCACTTTTTAAATCCAATCTGACAGTGGTATCTTTACTGTTGCCCACCTCGCCTCCCTTTCCACCTTTCCTCTACACTCTTTCTTCCTTTCCTTCAGACAGTTTTGGATTACCTTCCTTAAAGAAACTACCCTTTGACTTATACATTCAGATTTTGATTGTTCCTTTTTCCTAAGTGTAAAATATATGCTTGCTGCTCTGGTTAGCTGTAAAGAAAACCCAACTCCTTGGGTTCCCTGTTTTTATCCTTTAAGTTTATCAAAATAGCTCTTGCTTATGTCCTTGACCTTCATCTGTCCATGTTCAGGATTCTTTTCCACTCTCACGTTATTTGAATTACTTTAACAGCCATTTTAAACTATTTTCATTCTTCCCTATATGCAGGCTCTTGACAGGTCTTGTTCCGCCCTTTGTAAAAATGTATGCGGTCTTCTCCTGTTCAGTGAGTGGGTCTCTTCTTATCTCTGACACTGTAAGCTCTTCTGGTCTTGTAGATCAAATGTTTAAGCAGAATTTTATTGCCTTGTGCTACCTTGTTTAAAAAAAAATGAGAGAAGATATTACTGAGTCAAGAGTAGGAGGGCTCTTTGGTCAGTGCCAGCCCTGTCAAATCTCTCTTCTTGAGTGTGAAGTTTCTAATGTTAATGCGCCTGCCTTGTGGGCAGTGCTTTTGTTTTTTGTTTTTTGGGGTTTTTTTAATAAAAAAACCCCCAAAACTTCAACCACCATTGGGGGCTTACATTATTTATGTAGTATCTGTTTGCTCAGCATTGTACTAGATAGAGGAAAACATAGCTCCTGTCTTAAAGAGTTCACAATCTAAGTTGAGCAGGAAATATTGTTCAGAAACAACTTCAAAGTGCTGAACTTCTATCTTAACAGACTTTTTAATAGTTTTTACTATTTTTACAACATTTTTAAAGAAGACTTTCCAAACCATTAAGTCAGTGGTAATTACAGTGGTTTAGCATTTTTGGGGATTTGCCCTGAGCATGTAGACAGTAATTGGGATCAAGTATTTGTCAGATCTGTAATAGTAATAGACTGAGATAAAAGATGTGTAAGGGTAGAGGGGCTCCTCTTTTCAGTGGCAATGCCCTGTTTAAAATGAAGGACCAGATTTTTTTCAAAGGTATTTTGGTGCTTTGAAGAATTTTGCTAAGTACCTTAGTGAGTTGGGCAGTGCACTCCCACTTTTGAAAACCTATTGCAGTTTTAGACACCTAAAATCTGACTTCTATTTTCTGACCTCTACAGGGAATGTCCTGGGATCCCTGTAGCAGTTCTGTCCTAATAACTTACTCAATGCTTCATTTTACTAGCCTCTGGCTAGCACTGGTGTCTTCTCTTTTTCAATAATGTATAAAAAAAAAAAGGCACTCAAGCAGCTATTTCTCTGCCTGTAAAATGCTGCTTGTGACTATAGGTGGCACAGCATCATTCCACCCCTATAATTACTTCCTTTGGTTAGAGCTGTAATTGCTTCCTCTGGCTAGAGCCTTAATTCCTGATTTGGGTTGGTTTTGCATGTTTTGAGCTGAGCAGGAAGCTGCAGGATGTCCATTAAAAGGGCTGTTGTAGGAGCAGAGCTAGTGGTGTAGGTTGAATGTAAACCTCATTCGAACATTGCTGTCTCTTTTAAGCGCTTGCTTATGTGAGTGTCAAGAGAGGTGATCCTTGACTTTTGGATTATATAATCTAAATGATTGGATAAAATGTAGTGGGTGACCAAGTGGGTACTTTTGCTTTCGCAGGTACCAGGTTGAAAGTATTTTAATAGCATGGTTCTCTCAGCCCAATAACATCTCTTCCGTGCTTCAGAATTGTGTTCTAAAAATGACTTGTGTCAAGTATTCAGCCTTGGCTTCTCAGCGCTGTTAACTTTGAGGCACTGCTAGGCTTTGTGTGTGAGAGATCTGTTGCTTAATCTTCTGTGACTGTGAAAATCAGCAAAAGAATGGAGGAAAACTAAAGGAATTTGATAGGCAAATAAATTTTAATTTTTCAGTATGATATATTAGAAAGTTTTCCCTAGTATGCACCTCCCCTCTTTAGTGCCTAAAGGCATTCAACTGTTAAATAAGGGAAACTAATTAGAGTACTTGGATTTAAAAGTGAAAATTTACAGTACCTTTATATCTGCAAGTTCAAGTTTTCCCAGAAGATTTCATTAAAATCTATTACCAGCATTAATTTAAGTAATTTGATGCTGTGAAAAGCAATTATGTACTAAACCCATTATGTATAATTATATAAAAAAAAAAAATACCAATTAGCTAAAGCATTTGCCTGTAATTTACAAAAATGTCTTATAACCAGAGATGTGAATCTTGATTCATAATCATTATATAAATTTTGACATTCTGATAGGAGTGGCCTGACTTTTAATTCCTTCTAGGTTATAAAGTGTAGAAGATGGTGCCATATATCATTTGACAGCTCATTTTCTCCACATTTATAATGATCTTTGGCACCTACAGCACTGATGCTGTGAGGTGGCACTGACCTATGTGTAACCCATATACAGATATGTTTTTTTTTAGATCTATTAGAATTATATTATTTTATAAAGATACGCTCTTAATGGAACTAATTTATTTTTCAGTATAAATGCTTTAAAATTCCAGTATCTAATGTGTCAGTGACAACCTGCGTAGATCCCAGTCTAGTGAAGGACTTTACCATAGGCTTAATTTTAATCATATGCTTAACTGCATTTCTGGATGGAGGCTCAAGTCACAGATGCAATGAGTTCAGTCAATTGATAGGAAGTATTATTTTAGAAAGGTCATTTTTTGCTCCCCTGTTTCTTTTATCTGTTGCTGTCATGTCTAAAGGCCCAATGGCCTCACCTGGTAGGTACTACAGAAGTGCTGGGCCATGCCTTGAAAAGTTAGATCCAAGCATACAAAGCAGCCAGAGGTGGGAAAAGGGGTGTGAATGTCATGGTGGCATTATAACATGAAGTTTTGGCCTCAAAACTTCACCCCACCCCACAAATCATTTTTGAAGTTCTGTAATGTAAACAAAAAGTAAATAAAATACAGGATGTTCTGTAGTATAGATTATGGTGGGCAGTGGGTAGGAAAGGGTAGGAAAAATGGGGACAGGAAGACGGCAAGGAGAGTAGTTGAATCAGACTTGAAGTACAGAGACTGAGGAAGAAAGTAGGGCATAACTTGAATAATGCTCCTTAGAAAAATCTATGGATATCACCAACTTGTACTTATGTACCTGCAACATTTTTTTACCTTGTCTTCTAAATGCATGGGCATTGCCCACTAGGGAAAAATTGAGAGAACTGACAGATGTTTTCGCTCAATGCATGCATAGAAGTTGCTCAGATTTTATGATGAGTGCATATAAGAACCTGTCTATAGAAGAACATTCTGTAAAGGAGACTAAGGATAGAAACTGAGCAGCAGAGACCAGAGAATACTCTGAGCCAAAAATAAAAGCAGTGTTACAGTAATAGTGTCTAAAAGTATCTGCTGTGGCTTCTTCTCTTTGTTCGTTTTGGCTGAGGTGCCCTGGCTCTGTCCTGAAAGTTTTCTTCCGCAAAGCAGATGGACATAGACTGGTGCTCCTGACTAAAAAAGGGAGGTAGGGCTAAGTCTTGTACATGTAATTCTCGTCTGTCTCTTTAGTTGTATGTGTGTCATGTGGCGCAAGTTTTATGCCTCCACATCCTTTTCTTTTAATATTCTGGATACCATCTGCTATATACATTAAATACTTTTTCTTTTTAGAAACCTAGGTCTGAGGGCAGGCTTTTTTAATGTATTAATATATTAACTCAAACCCCATGTAACTACTCAAATTAATGTTCTGTTTTTTGCCGTAATATAATCTCCTTCTATACTTTGTCAGGAACAAAAAGATGCTGTTTATATTTCCAACATGAAAATGTAGAAGTTAAAGTTAAAATTTTTTTTTTTTCTTGTGAAGAAACATGGCAAAAATCTGCAGTGACTTATAGGATCAAATCACCATTCAAGAATCAGTGTTTGTTTTTTTTCCCCAAAAGTTAAGTGGACCACCTTGCTTCCATTTACTTATTTATATTACATCACCATAAAGTGAATCAATGACCTCACAGAATATCTTCTGACTTTCAAGCATTGAACTTCACAATTTAAAAACAGTTTTAGTGTATTTATGCTTTATAGAGTACCAACTGTGGCTAAGATACTACAACTAGAAGCAAAGAAATATTTATCTGTAGTCAGAATTGTGATACAGCTCAGAGGTAGTTCACGTCAAAATGTATTTAATGTCAGTGTGTTGTGTGTAGTAATGCATCTTCTTAACTTTGGCAAGCTGTTAATTCATGTGATGGTAGCAATTGCAGGACACAAGTATAAAATTTCAGACAATATAATTATCTAATATCCTCAGTGTCTGAGGTGGATACTTCATAGTATTAGTCGGAATTACATGAGTGATTCATGTCTGTTCAGTACTAAAATATCACAGTACATCTAATGCCATAGGTTGGGAGTCTTTCTTCCTGTGCCAAGCAGTAGAAGGTCAGTGGAGATGAAAGTGAATTAATATGTTACATACTGGAGCAGTTAAAAAACTGGAAGAAGTATGAGTCAGTGGTGGGATTCTTGAGTGTAAAAGTTTACAGAACAAACTGCCAAAGAAATTGATACAGAATTTTTTATTTAATATATTTGGAAACGCCCCCCCTCCTTCCCCCCAATAAAACTTCTCTTGTATATGAATACAGTTGTAATATCTTAATGGTTTACGTCAACTTTCAGACACTCTAAAGGGCACCCTGTTAAAAAAAAATCAAATGAAAACCCACGCAAACACCTTAGAAAATACAAAATAACTTATGCTTGTTAATGTGAAATAAGCATCTTGAGAAGGTTGCTGTCCGATTCATAGACCTGTCTCTCTTACTCCAGATTCTTTTTACTTTGGATTTAAAGAAAAATTAACCAAATGCCAGAATGGGCAGCTGCCAACAGAATGCCTTTTTCCACATAGGCTAACCTCCATCAATCTGTCTTCCCTCCAGATTGTTAAAGAATGGATGTGCCTTGTAATATGCCCTGAAAAAGCAACAAGCTTAGTTTGAAACTGTTCGAGAAAAGAAGTAGGTTCCAGAAAGGAGGGCCTATTAAGAAGATTTAATATGCTACCAGTTGTTTCCTCAGATTCAGTTCTGTTCCTGACCGTTGCTGTAGGCATACAGTATAGTGAGGGAATATAGTCTCTGAAATAAGCCAGCCCAGGATACTTGGAACACTTAGGGGTGGGGGTGGCAACAGGTAACATTAAACAAAAACTGCATTAAATTTTTTCCCAAGATTGCAATAGGTATCTAGCGTGAGTCTTTAAGCACAGGGTCATATTCTTCAGGAGAGAGAGACTGCTTTAAAATCAGACTGTAGGTTTCTCTATTTGACCAGTTGCCTTTAATGAATAGTCATGTGTAAAGTGCCTATTAGTTATCTAGTCTTGATAGTGCTATGAATCACAGTAGCATGAGCCACATCTGAAAACCAATTGCGTTTGTCAAGTTGGAGGCAGACACTGGGGAGGAAGAGTAAAATTTCTGGAATTGTGTTGGCTGCTGGACATCTAAAATCATCCTTATACTGCAAGCGCTAGAATAGACCTGTTCACTGCCAAAGAGAGACTTAACAGTGCTTCGAGTAACCTTTGGCTTGCTTCTCCTAGCATGCTAATATCTCCTAATTGCTTTATTATTGTCACAGCTCATGATTTCTTTATGAATTTCTTTTTTTCTTTCTTTCTTTCAAGATGGCCGCCGACAGGTGAAGCCCTTCTGAGCTCCTGCAGCTCGGGTGCCTTTTTGCGCGTTCCCTGCACTCTGTGCCCCCCTTTTCCTGTCTCCCCCCCCAAAAAAAACCTTGCCTCCACCCACCCTGTCCCTGGGGCCCCCCTTCCCCCGCTTTCTGAGCGTTTTTCCCCTGGGCTCTGGCAGCCTTGTTTGCCTCTGCCCCTCCCCCACCTGAGTTCTCCCTGTGATTCTGCTGCCTCCCTCCCCCAGGGCCCCTTATCTTGGTCCCTGCCATCTCCCCCTGCCTTGGGGCTTGCCCTGAGCCCCTGCAGGGTTGCTCTGCCCCCCCCAGGCTGATTTTTGGGGCGTTTTGAGCCCCCTCCCAGTCCCAGGTTCCCCGCGTCAGCCTGAGGCTTTTTTTTTTTTCCCTCCCTCCCGGGAGAGAGTTAACCCTCTCCTGCCGGGATGCCTGCCAGCAGCCAAGGCACTTGGCATGGGGATGTCTCTGCAGACCTTCCCCTCAGCCATGGCATGCGGGTGCACGCCCCTCTCCACGTCACGGTGGAGGACTGCGCTGGAGCTCTGGTGGACCTGCTGGGATGCCGGAGTGTCTGGTATGCCTCCCGGGTCAATTCGGTGCCCATCATCTATCTGAGCTCTCCCAACCTGGTGAGGGAGGTGTGTGCAGCGGGGCTGGAAGTCTCGGGGGTCCACCACTTGGTCACGCCCCTGGCACCTGTCAGACCGGGACCTCACCAACGCGGTCGAGTGCTATGGTGTCCTCACCAGACCCTGGCGCAGGCTGACCATAGGGAGTAGGAACCCCAAGCTGAGGCAGATCCTGTCCTTCCGGAGGCAGGCGTTCATGCTCCTCATGGGGGACACTCAGAAGCTGCCTCCCTCCTTGACTTTTGCCTCACACGGGAGATCCTATGTGGTGTATTTCTCCCTGGGGGGGAATTCCAGCTGCCGCTGCGGCGGCAGCTCCCACCTACCTGCCCAGTGCCCGTTTGGGCAGTCAGCTGAGGCACTGGCTGCTGCGCCCGCCCGGAAGGATGGTGCACCCGCCTCGGGTGCAGGGCCCTCATCAAAGGGTGGGGTTGAGAGACCTGCCAAGCCCCCCTCTGACCCTGCTCCATCCGGGGGGCTCGACCCCTCTGGCAGTGGCATGCCACCCGGGGGGGGCCTGGGACATTCTCCCAGGGTTCTCCCGCCCCTGTCGTGGCGGATGCCCCTTCCGGTGGAGGGGCTGGGGAGTCCTCCCAGTCCCTTCCTGTCCCAGTCCTCCCCGGGGTGGCCGGAGTCTCGGGCACTGGGGCCCCGTCGGGTGGAGCGCCCGAGACCCCCCCTCCACCTCCCTCCACCCCTGCCCCAACCGGGGTGGTGAACCTGGAGGTGGTGACACCCCAGCAGCCTGGCCCACCCCCTACAGGGGGGGTTCAAGCTACTCCCCAAAAAGCAAAGAATAAGAAAAAGAATAAAGGAGTGTCTAAAGGAACTCCTGCCCCTTCGGGGCCTGTCTCAGACAGCACCGGGGAAAAGGCAGCCAGGGAACCTGAGCCCACTCTGCCTGCCCCGCTGGAAACCCTGCCACCTCCGGCCACGACTGAGGGTGTCCCGGAGACGCCTGGCAACCCCTCGCCCCCATCCCAGCCAGTGGGGCCTGTGAGCAGCAAGGCAGGGGGAGAGTGCCGGCCTCCCGAGTGGCGGCGGGCAGGAGAGACGGCGGAGGGTCTTGCCACCCCACCGCCCACTCCCCTGCCTGCCGGGGCCGATGGGGAGGAGGAGATGGAGTGCCTGCCCTCTGAGCACCACAAGCGGCCCCGGGAGCGGGACGACATCTGCCCCGCCAAAGCGGATGGGGATCGATCTCCCCGAGACGGTCCTCAACCCAGATAGAGAGGGGGGCCTGCTAGGGAGCCTGGCCATTGAGGGCACGTTCACCGGTCTCACCGGGAAGTCCCCTCCCAGGGTACAGCCCTGCCGGTTCTCGGTTGGCAGTATCCACCTCCTGCTGGAGAAACCCCCTTGGGTGGCCCCCAGCTATGGAGGTCTCAACCTCTTGGACCAGACCAAGGGCCAGAGGAACGTGGCCGAGAGTATCCGACAATGGTGCCCGGACCCCGCTCAGTTTGTCCGCGCCGCTAGCGACGTGGCGAAGCTTATGCGCCGGGACCCGGGCATGTGTCGGCATGCCTTCCGGCTCGAGAAGCTGGTGACCCAGGTGGGGCCGAGGCGGGCCCGCGGAATAGGGCAGGGCAACGCTAGGCCTTTCCCCTGTCTCCGCGGTTTTTCTGCCCGGCGTCCGTCACCTTCTCTCCCACCGGTACCCTGCCTACCCTTCCTCCTTCTCCTGTTCATGGCGGTTACCACAATTGCCTCGCTCAACACCAATGGCTGCAGAGACCCAGTGAAGCGGACGGCCGTCCTGGAGGGCCTGCAGCAGAAGTGCCTGGCGATCGCCTTCCTCCAGGAGATGCACAGCGACGTGTATGTTCAAGCCGACTGGCACGCTGCCTGGAGAGGCCGCTTGTTCCTGAGCCACAGCACCAACCTCAGCGCAGGAGTGGCAACCCTCCTCTCGCCGCAGCTGCGGTACGACTCGGCGGTGGCGCGAGAGGTCGTCCCTGGCCGGCTGCTGACCGTCCACGTCACCCTGGCACACCAGAGCCTGCTCCTCGTCAACGTCTACGTGCCCACCGACGGGAGAGAGAGGGTCACCTTCCTAGAGACCCTGGGCGACCTCCTGCGTGACACCAGCGAGAAGGACGACCTGCTCCTCATGGGCGGGGATTTCAACTGTACTGTCGACGCGCTGCTAGACCAGACAGGGCCGGAACCGCACCTGCCTTTGGCCCGCAAGCTGCAGACTGTGCTGGAGGCGGTGGACCTCGTTGACGACTGGCGGGTCCTCCATGCTGATGCGCGACAGTACACTTGGGCAAAGATGAGCGCCAGCGGGTTCGCCGTGGCCCGCCTCGACCACCTCTACATTGGCCAGCACCACCTGCCGTTGCTGCACGGCAGCCGCGTCGTTCCATCGGGCCTCTCGGACCACGCCTTGGTCTGCTGTGAGCTGAGCCTGCCTGGCAGAGCACGCACGCAGGCCCCTTACTGGTGCCTCAACGTCAGCCTGCTGCAGGACACCCACTTCAGGGACTGCTTCGCCCACCTCTGGAGGAGCTGGGAGGCGGCGCGAGCAGACTACCCCTCCTGGCGCCTGTGGTGGGACATGGGGAAGGTCCAGATCCGGGCATTCTGCCAGCAGTACAGCCAGCTGGCGGCGAGCGAGCTCCTCCGCTGCACCCAGGAGCTGGAGGAGGATGTGGCGGAGCTCGAGGCGGCCCTGCTCCGCGCGGGCAACGACACGGCGCTTTTCGAGAGCTTCTGCTCCCGCAAGAAATGCCTGCGAGAGCTGGCGGAGGGCGCGGCCCGCGGCGCGCGGGTCCGGGCCCACTGCCAGGAGCTGGCAGAGGCCGACGCCCCGACTGGCTTCTTCTTTGGCCTGGAGAGGGAGCGGGACGCGGCAAAGACGCTGGACCACCTCAAGACCCCGGAGGGCCGGCTGCTCACGGACCCGGGTGAAGTGCGGGAGCATGCCGTCGCCTTCTACCGGGACTTGTTTGCGGCTGAGCCCGTCTGCCCGCGGGCCGCCCAGGAGCTGAATCGGGACCTGCTGCGCCTGGGCGCTTCGCAGGCCGAGGCCCTGGAGCGTGAACTCTCCCTGGCGGAGCTGGATGCCGCGGTGGCGGGGCTCGCCTCGGGCAGGGCCCCGGGCCTGGACGGCCTGCCCGTGGAATTTTACAGAGCCTTCTGGCCCCTCCTCGGACCCAGCCTCCTCCGCGTCTTCCACGAGAGCCTCGCCGCCGGGACCCTGCCGACCAGCTGCCGCCGGGCCGTGCTCACCCTGCTGCCCAAGAAGGGGGACCTCGGCTGCCTGAAGAACTGGCATCCCGTCTCCCTCCTATGTGCCGACTACAGATCCTGGCCAAGGCGCTGGCGAACCATCTCCGCACCATCATGGCCTCCGTCATCGGGCCCGAGCAGAGTTACTGCATGCCGGGCAGGACCATCCAGGACAACTTGTTCCTGCTGCGTGACCTGCTCACGGCCACAGAGCTTTTTTGGCCTGGACGTCGGCGTGCTCTCCCTGGACCAAGAGAAGGCCTTTGACCGCGTCGACCACCAGTACCTGCTCGGCACCCTCGAGGCCTTTGGCTTCGGGCCGCTCTTCACCGCGGCGCTCTGGGTCCTGTACCACGACGCCTCCGGCCTGCTCAAGGTGAACGGCGTGCTGTGCTCCCCGTTCCCCGTGCGTCGCGGCATACGTCAGGGCTGCCCCGTCGGGCATGCTGTACGCTGTGGCCGTCGAACCGCTGCTGCACGGTCTGCAATGTCACCTGACCGGCCTCGCCCTGCCACCGGTGCCGGGCCCCGCCACTGGGCCCCCGCTCCGGCTGACGGCGTACGCGGACGACGTGACCGTCTTCCTGGGCAGCCAGGAGGACGTGCGGGCCCTGGTGGACTGCCAGCGTGCCTACGAGCTTGCTGCCTCTGCCTGCATCAACTGGGGCAAGAGCGACGTGTTCCTGCTGGGGACGTGGGCCAGCACGCCGCCTCTGGACCTGCCGGGAGGCCTTGCCTGGCGCCGGGAAGGCCTCAAAGCCCTGGCCGTGTTCCTGGGGCCGCCGGCCTTTGCGGCCCGCAACTGGGAGGACCTGGCGGAGGGAGTGGAGGCCCGCCTGCAGCGCTGGTGCTGGTGCCTGCCCTCCCTCTCTTACCGCGGCCGGGTCCTCGTCGCCAACAACCTGGCGGCGGCCACCCTGTGGCACTGCTGCGCGGTGCTGGACCCTCCACTGGAGCTCCTGGAGAGAGTGCAGCAGCTCCTGGTCGACTTCCTGTGGGATGGACGCCACTGGCTGCCCCGAGCTGCCCTCTACCTGCCCACCAGGGAAGGGGGCCAAGGCCTGATTGACCTGGCCAGCCGGGTGGCCGCCTACCGGCTGCAGGCCCTCTAGCGGCTCCTGTACGCCGACGGCCACCTCCCGTGGCGGCAGCTGGTGTGCCGGTTCCTGCAGTGAGTGGGGGGCCTTGGCTTTGACCGGGAGCTGTTTCTGCTGGACCTCACTTTCCTGAATGGGGCGGTCCTTCCCCCGTTCTACCGCAGCATGGTGCGGGCCTGGCGGGCGGCCTTCCATCTCTGCCCCCAGGCCAGGTGCCTGCGGTTCCCACACCTGCTTCGGGAGCCCCTGGTCTACAGCCCGGCCCTGCAGCGCGTTGCGCCGAGCCTGGCCTCTGCCAGCCTCGCGGCAGCCCTCATCGAGGCGCGCACCACCCGCCTGGAGCACCTCCTGGACCCTGCTCGGTCAGCGTGGCTGTCCCCCAAAGCCCTGGCTGCCCGGCTGGCGTTGCGCTCCGTCCGCACCGCGGGCTGGCTTCTGCGGACCATCAGCGGCGCCCTCCCGGCGGAAGCAGCGACCGCCCTGGAAGTCCATCTCCAGGCTCGCCGGACCCTCCCCGCCGCGGCCGCCGTGCACGACTCCTTCCCACTGCTGCCTGTCATCCCAGCGGTACCCGGCGAGCTGGCCAAGCGGCCCGACACGCTGCTCAGGCTCCCGGTGCCCCCCAGCAGCAATACGGGCTGCCCTTTTGGCACCCTGCCCCGCAAGGGCCTCTACATGTGGGTGGTGCGCACCCGGCACGCCCAGATGCTGGCCGGCCGCCCTGACACAGTGTGGCGGCGGCGCCTGGCGCAGCCCGGGACCCCGGCGTGGCGCACGCTGTATAAGGCGCCCACCACCAAGAAGACCGGCGACCTGCAGTGGCGGCTCGTGCACAGCATCCTGGCCACCGGCACCTTTGTTCGCCACCTGGACCCAGCGGCCTCGGCGGCCTGCCCCTTCTGCCCGGGGGTGCCGGACGAGGACATTTTCCACGCGTTCCTCGACTGCCCCCGGCTGCAGCCACTCTTTTCCACCCTGGGCGCGCTGCTTCGGGCGCTGGGCCGGAACTTCTCCGAGGACATCTACGTCCACTCCTTCCCCTACCGGGCAGCGGAGAGGGCCGTGGTCAGCCTGGCCAACTTCCTGCTGGCCCAGGCCACGATGGCCACCCTGAAGAGCCGGTGAAACTGGCTCGCCG
Organism: Alligator mississippiensis; assembly: GCF_030867095.1. NCBI lineage: Eukaryota > Metazoa > Chordata > Crocodylia > Alligatoridae > Alligator > Alligator mississippiensis. The sequence continues at coordinate 222,234,858 of NC_081826.1, read as the reverse complement.
GGACCGGGATGGTCGACGCCCTGCAGCTCTTCCGCCTGCTGGTGCAGGCCCGCCTCTCGCTCGAGTTTGAGCACACGGTCCTGCAGCAGATGGTGCCCACCTTCGAGGAACACTGGGCCCTCGAGGGGGCGCTCTGCCGAGTCGAGGCGGGGCGCCTGCTCCTCGCCCTGTAACACCCCCGGCTGCTCAAGCTGCGGACACGCGTCCAGCGGGCTGAGGCCTTGGACTTTGCCTCCCGTGGGTCGAGCCCTGAGGCTCCCCATGGGTGTCCCCGCTTGCGGAAATGTAAATATGTAAATAGACCTTTGGCTTGCTATGGTTTTTAGTCTAGAGTGTACGGGCAGGCCGTGAGCCCAGGACCATGTCCGTGAGGCCCAGGTGTTCGGGCCAACCTGTACATACTCTTTACTGGCCCCTATTTGTCACCCTCCCTGGAATAAACGCCTCTTAAAAGTCAAAGTCTTTCTGTCTTTCTTTCTGTCTTTATATTGCTCCCACCAGTTTTTTATTTCTGCCTTCATCTTGCGTAGCTTGTCCATGATTGCTCATTGTGCCTAAAGCCCAGCCTGTCTCTAGCAAAATTAGCCATAATCTTCCTTTGCCTCCTATGGCCATGTCCAGATGAGCACAGACGTGCATTACATGACACCGCAGACCTGTCTGTGGTGTCACACACCACGTGCAGGCATTCCCCGCACTGCTACCTTGCAGGACGGGGTGGGGGTTGACCCTGAGAGATTCTGGTGTCAGAAAGCCCAGGATGAAAAAGCCAGAGTAGTGCACGTGATGGCACCGTGTGTCCCCCAGAACTGGAGGCTGGCCAGCCAGAGCCATTCTTTTGCTGCTGGCCAGGCTTCCTGCTGCGACTGCAGCTGTGGGAGGCCCTCAGGACCTGAAATAAGGCTGCTGAGGCCAGCACAGTTGCTGGCCCCAGCTTCCCCTGCCCCACCCAGGTAACCTGCCATGCACCAGCGCACGTGTAGCACAGGCATTGGCACAAGTTGTGCTGCTGCTACTTGACCCCGCAGAAACCAGTTCACCCTTGTCTGGACACACCCTATGAGGCTGAAGCCAGGCTGATCTCCAGTATTTGGTAGTAGGGCTGTGCAAAGTTTTGGTCCCTGATTCGATTCAGCGGTGATTCGGCCTAATTTGGTGGCCACATCTCCGAATCCAGATCAAAGCAGGAGACCCTTTAATCTCTCTGAATCGAATTGGAATCCTCTGAATCAATTTGGAGAGATTCAGAAAGATTTGGCGATTTGGACAGAGACACAGCTTTTAAATGATTTTTCTACATACCTCTAGGTTGCAGCGTTCATGGGCCCCTGCCATGCTGGGGCACATGGAGTATCCCACACTTCTGGGTCCGCTGGGGGGTGCACGGGAGGCTCCCCCGTACCTCCTCAGCTTGGCGACTGGTGCCTCCTGGGTCTGGGGGGGCACCCAGAATCCCCGACACCGATAGCTGACCTGGTGGGGGGGGGGGGGCCTGTACGGTCCCTGGCAGACCCGGAAGTCCACTTCCGGGTTTGCCGCTGAGCATGTGGAGGGCCTCCCCTGCACTCCTGTGGGATGCTTCATCTGCCCCATCACTGCAGCGATCACAGACTGTGCTGGTACCTTGAGGTATGTAGAAAAAACATTCAAAACTGTGTCTGTCTTAATCGCTGATTCTCCAAATCAGCATCAAATCTTCAGATTCGGATTCGGCTGAATTGAATCGGGGACAGTGATCCGAATCAACAGATCAAATCACTGTTCCTGATTCGGGCTGAATCTGAATGGAATAGGGCTTGCTTTGCACACCCCTATTTGGTAGCCTACTTGGGGCCACAGCAGTGCATGGGTGAATTTGGGGCTGCTGAAGACAACATTGGTAGATAAGGATAAGCAGGTCAGGAAACTGAGGTGCTTTAGGGGACTATGAGGGCAGAGTGAGAGGACTTCAAGGTAATGTGGTGCTGTAAAGAGGAATGATATGGTAGGTAGGAGAATGAGGTAAGGGTGAAGGAAGCCTTTGAGTGGATGAGTTGGAAAGAAAGGAGACTGGGTAAATGGGTCAGCTGCCTATTCTGTTTAGTTAGAGGAGAATAAAAAGTCCCTAAGATAGACACTCCCCATGACCTTGGAGTAGGAATGGTTAAGACACTTCCACACAAACTGGGAGACCTGGACCATACTTGTGATAGAGAAGTATTGCAGCTCATTGCTGAGTGCACTGCTAGTGTAATTCCATTTCCACATCTCTCTTTGAGGTACAGCACAAAACTCAATTATCAGATTTCTGATTTTAAGAAGTTAAATGACTCATCTTGTATGTCACCCATATGTAATTGAAAGCAGGATCTGATTTTGGCTATTTTGAAACTACCGTACTCTCAAGGAGCTCTTGGTCCTGGCTGTGCCTTGCATGCAGCTGGAACAGAGTCCAGCAACTGACTTGGGGTAGGTGTGGGCAGGAAGAGGGTCTCAGTCCCAGCTGCATTTGAGGTACAGCAGGGACTGGGAACCCCTCAATCAGCTGAAGAGCTCTTGGTCCCGGCTGTGCATGGCCTTTGTGGCTGGGAGCCCCCTCAGCAAATGGGGGTCTTAGCCACGCACGCTGAGCCTTGGAGATCATGGCAGCCATGACCCTCAGGCCTCGGGGAGGAGGGGTTCATGCTGGGCAAGGTGAACCCCTGTGCCTGGGAGCCCTGTCAGCTGATGGGGCTCACAGCTGTAGGGGAAACTGTGCTATACGTGCAAATTTAAAGCTCGATAGCAACTACCTATAAAGTTGGCACACACTTTGAGATCCAACTTTATAGCTGGTTGGAGCTTCTTTGCACATATGGCTAGTTATGTGATAGCTACTTTGCACATGTAGCTGGTTAATTGTGCAATACATGGAAAGTGTAGAGGGGCCTTGGAGATGCTTTGCTAGCCATGCACTCACCAGTTTCTTGCCACTTGCCTAGCTCAGCAAACTAAAGGGGTGGAATCTCATATTAACCCTTTCACAGCTGGAGCTATTGGCTGAGCACCGTAGCTTGTGCCTGAAGCAGCAAGTGAGCTTCTGGTAGTATCTTGATGAGGCTTGTGATGTGGAAACAATTTATTTATAAGAACTAAACTTCTTTATTTATAAAGAACTACTTACAGTTATTACTACTGCCCTTTGATAGGTCTCAACCCTTACCTTGTGTGACATAGTAAGTTGGGCTAGGAGCATAGCGTGGCATCTGAAGAGACAATCTACCCTACCAGGAGGTTCCTGGTGCCATGCTTCCTTTATGCTGTGTGTTATCAAGAGTACTTACTTTGTCACACAATTGGCCATGACTAGAAAAACTTTTTTTTTGCTGTCTTCCTTACAAAAACCAAGGTTTTTTTTATTAGGGATCATGTTGTATGTGATAAAATGCAGTATTTTTTTCCTTTTTCTTTATTCCAGAATCAGTAAGCTTACTGAATGATGTTCTGAGTCAAATAGAGTCTGAAGAAGGAGTGTCAATGAATTCCACAAGCTCCACTGGATCTGTGGACATTCCAAGCATTGACCATGTAAGTAAATACGTCTCTGCAGGGTGCTCAGCTTGAAGCTATCCAATGTGCTCAAACCAAGAACAAGCTTGTTCTGTGTGTGGTTAGAAAACCTTGACTTTGTTCCTGCCCAGTAAGTCAGTTTTAAGCTGTGGACTGATAACGAATAAGAAACAACTTGAACATACTCCATTCTGCCTTTTTATTGTTTCTTACTGAAGCTGTTACTGAATATATACAATTGCCACCTTTCGTACTCTGGAACACATAGGCCCTTTAAAAAAGTGTGATGTTTAGAACAAGGTTGAAGACAACATTTTATCAGATATGGTTTCTTACAAAAAGGCTCTTTCTTTAAAATTTTCATGCAGCTATTGTTTTCCCTCTCTTTTGGAGGCAGTGAGACTTTTTTTCAATATTAATCATTTCATAAACATTTCTCTTAGGGGCTTTTAATTCTGACTGTACGCTGAGCCATCCCCTGTTACAATATGTAAATATAATATACATTTTTTTTCTCTAGAATACTGCTTAACTTACAACATGTAGCATTATTTTATTGCCATACAGTTGCTTGCACTGTTATAAGCGTGTTGGCCAAGTCCAGACAAGTGTTGACATTTGGTTCCCCAGGGAAAAGTAGCAGCAGCACAGGGAACGCCCATGCCATGTGTGCTTTGGCACGTGGCAAGGTGCCTCAGGTGGGGTAGGGGAGGCTGGGGCCAGCACTGGGCTAGCCCCAGATGCCTTACTTCGGGTGCTGAGGGACTCCTGGGGCTGCAGCAGTGGCAACCGGAGCCTGGCCAGTAGCCGGAGCATGGCTCCAGGCAACCTGGTTCCACTTTTGAGCGGCCTGCAGTCCCTGTGTGTGCACTGCTCTGCTTTTCTTTTCCATGGGCTTTTATCCATGAGATATCTAGGGGTCAAAAAAAAAACCCGTGGAAAAACAAAACGGGGCAGCACGTGCGGGCGTTGGGCCCTTGCAGCGTGGAGAACTTCTAAATATGTGGTATGTGGCACTGCAGGTATGTTTGCGGCGCCACATACTGCATGGCTGCGCTCGACTGGATGCATCCATAGTGGCATAGTCTGTCTGTCTCTAACAAGCTGTAGATATACACACACATACTATTTATTCATAAATAAAACGTGGAAAATAAATTCACTACCGTATGAAAAATGTCTTCTCTTTAAAGAGGCAAGAATGCAAGTTGGGGCTGTATAAAGATTGTGTCTGCAAAAGGTAAATGAAACACTATGTAACTTTGAATTGTACCATATTTTTTTGTTCTACAGACCAAATATGTTGGCTACAAGTTGCCTCCTTTGATGTATAAGTATACTCACTTGGAACCTATTTTGTATGCTCTTGGTGTGGGAATGTCAACCAAGGATCCAGATCATCTCAAGTTCCTGTTTGAGGGGAATGAAGAGTTTTGCTGCTTACCCAGCTTTGGAGTTATTCCAGCGCAGGCTTCTATGTTGGATGGTGGACTGACTTCTGTTCCAGGACTTAATATTGATTTTACAAAGGTAGGTAGGAGTTAAATTATTTATTATTTGAATTAACTGGCTGCCAGTGGCTTTATAGATTGATTGACTGTAATTGAAATGTTTTAACACAGGGATGCTCAACCCCTGGTCCATGGGTTGGAACCGGTCCCTGGTTCCATGTCATCAAGGCTGTGGGGCTCCCCACAGGCTGTTGTGGTAGATGGGATGTGCAAGGTGCCACAGGGCCCCCAGCCGTGATCTTGGCATGCAGAACCTGATCCAGCCTATGGACCAGCCCCATGCCACACATTTGGCCCATGGGACAGAAAGGTTGAGCACTGTTTTGATACATGCAGATTAATACATGAAGATTTGCCAGTCTCTGTTTTTCTAGAAAAACAAAACGCTACTCTGATTTTTGGCAAACCTAAGGAAACATCTTCCATTGAAACGAGTTATCTATCTCAGTAGCACCGATTTCCCAAGTACTGTAAGCTGCTGATGAGGGGCACGTACGTGGTGTGCACACAACAGCTGCACTAAAGCAGAGTGTCAAAGATGCAGCCCATGTGGAGCCCATGTGACGTGGGCTGTATATGGCATGGGGCCAGTCTGGGGTGTGTCCTTCATGCGGCACCTACGTTGGACCAGATCTACATGCTGGTCTGGACTGGGCCCATAGATGGGCTGTCCATGCTGGATACAGCTCATAGGGCTGGTTTGGCTCAGGGTCTACATACAGTTCACATCCCAGACCTGTCTTGTGCCCTGCATCCTCATGTGGGGTATACACTTCATGTGGTGCCTGTGCCAGGCTGGCTCCATGTGCTGGGTCCAGGGCCAGTCTGGATCAGACCCATAGATCAGGCGAGTCGTACATAGGCACCACCTCTAGTGTGGGGCTTGGTTCTGCACAGGTTCCAATACAGTACACAGGCTGGAGCTGACGCATGTGCTGCAAGCAACGTGCTCAGCCAGTCCAGGGTGTATGCTGCATGTGGTGCCCACACCAGACAAGTCCCGAGAGCTTGATCTGGCACATGGGTTTGAATGAGTTTGACACCCTAGCACTAAAAGTTTCTGACAGGACATTTTCGTTGTTGTTTACTATAATTGAGAAGCTGTGCAACACAAGATGTTAACACAGTTACACCAGCAACACAAGATGTACACAAGCAGTTAGACAAAATGGCTTGGTGCCAGGAAGAAATAAGGCTTCAAACTGAGGTTATGGTCACCAGTTTTAAAAATGTTGGAAAAATCCACTGAAAATATTTTAAAGTTGGTTTTAACTTTGCAGTATCTTAAAATTTCTTTGCTGCTAATTCTCAGAATGTTCTTATCTAGATGTACTTTCTTTTTAATATTTGATGGTTTGTAAAGCTTCTGTAGTTTTCTAAACCTTGCAGTGGATAAATGTGTTGTCACTGGGAGGAATTTAGAGCACCTTGAAACTGAAATGTGTGCAGACTCATTTGTAGAAGCTTGTGTATGTGGATTTTCTTATCAATTATTCTGAAATAACCAACACGTGAGATTCAGCTTGCATTTTTGTAGTATTGGGACACCTGAAAACATGGCTAGAAACTGAAAAAGGAAAAATTTTGCACTTAATGCCTTTTTGTATATGTATCGATATAGATAGGTATATTTCCATAACTAGAATATATATGTGTGTGTGTGTGTGTGTGTGTGTGTGTTGGGGGGTAGGTGGGAGGGAAGGGAGCAGTGTAAAGTAATAATGACTGCCACTACAACACTGCTTACTTTTACACAGCTTCTACATGGTGAGCAATATCTGGAGGTGTATAAACCTTTTCCAACCTCAGGTACGTTCTTTAGCTGTTTTATATTAATTTATGATAATTTTTATAATTTTACATATTGTTATTTCCTATGAAATTATGGATGTACTGTTTTACACTGGTGTCTGCTGGAAATAGTACTACTTTTTTATGAGCACCAAGAGGAACAAGAAATCAGCTGTAACTTGGACTGTAATAAATATAGCTTAAAATGACAGTATGGATTCTTATCCTGTTACATGGATTAGCTTTTAAAACCCCTATGTCCCTTTGGATTTATTGCCTTGTTTTTTATCTTGAGCCCCCTCTACCTCTCAGCACTGCCCTCTCTCCTTCCTTCTGCTCTCCCCCATCTTCCCTGTCTTATGTAGTTAAATCACTCCTTGTATACCATCTGATGAAGTTAGCTGTTGCTCATGAAAGTTTATACATCTCTGATTCAGTTAGTTGACAGTGGTTCTCAAACTTTTTAGACAAAGCACCCTTCAGAAAATGCTAGCTCTTAGTTTTTACTCGTTTAAGTTGGTTGTCTGAACCTTGAAGTTCATAACCATTCCAGGTGTACTTCACCTTAGTCTGTAAAGTCTTAATCCTGCAACAGTTTTCCCTCATTTTGACCACAGTTCAAGCTGGGGGACTTGTATATAGAGTCTGTTACAGGATTAGAGTTTTAACGTGTATCTTTTTTTTGTTAGTTCTAATGGATAAAATAGACTATTTTTAAAAAACAAAAATGTCACCAGTGTTGTTTCATAATACATTCTAAATAACTTTTAATGTAAATATTTTGTGGTTCTAATACTTAGCTTATGTAAAATTCCAAAGATGCTTAGATAAGTTATAAATAGCTGGTTAAAACAGGGAGAAGAGGGCTGTAAAAGACATGGTGCATTATTATTTCAACACTTTTGTATATTGCAGTGTATGTGATTTTTCTTTTCCTTTCTCTTTCAGGAGAGTTAACTTCAGAAATGACTATTGCTGATTTTCTTGACAAAGGCTCAGGAGCTGTCATTCTGTTAGATGGTAACCACATTTATAATGTTTTAAAGAAATGCAGTAAAAGCTGACAGGCTGAGAATTTAACCTACGCTAACAATAACTCTCAGGCTTGCTCCAGTAAAGGCCAAAACCTTGTTAACATCCTAGTTTCTCTGTTAGGTTGCCGAGAAACAAGTTAACGTGCAGCTGTGTGCTATTATGTGCATGTTGTCATGTGCTTTAGGATAGGTAAAATTATAAAACAGTATTTGTAATTTCAGTTCTTATTTTATTTGGGCAGAGATGGGGCTTCCCATAAATTGAGCAGAACTGGTATTGCAATGCTTGGTCTTATCTGAAGCTGGTTGATTTAGGCAGTTTCTCTTAACAAACACTGCATGCATGTGTGTGTATGCATGAATGCGAGTATATGCTTGTGTATATCTTCCAAGACTACTGCTGACTTGACCATTATGGACATGAATTCTTTAGTAAAATTATCCTGCAGTCCTTTTTCTGTTTTTAAAAAAGGAAACCAGAGTAAGCAAACAATGTCACAGGATCTTTCCACACTTATGTTGGTGATAAGGTTCTTTGACTTTGCTGAAAACCGAATTATGCTTCCTTCTGGTTATGATGTTTCATATTTCACAGGAGGATGGGTTGATGAAAGGCTCTCCTGGGCAAGGAATTTCTCTTGTGTTGAGGCAGCTCTGTGAACATGCAAATTTGGCTCAAAGCCAAATGCTGGAGCAGGGGTGTCAGCTTTCAGGTTTCAAGGTATTGAATTTTGTTTCCTCCTTTTAAAATTACCATCTTCCAACCAGGAAATTTTACAACACCTTTCAGCTCTCCTGTGAAATATGAATTTTCATTTCTACCTAGGAGAAATTTTACAATCTTTGCACTTTCCCATTCCTGAAGAAGGACACGTGTACCTGAAAGCTTGCAAATAAAGACTCTTTTTTTTTTTTTTTGCAAATAACTAGTTGTCTAATAAAAGATACCTCTACCAGGAATTCTGATTCCTTTTGCCTGCAGACCAGCATGGCTACAACCTGTATCCCTGAAACATGAAAGATATTGAAATTAGCCATTTTGAAATGAAAACTTCATAATTTTACAAGAATGAAGCAAAATTCAGCACCTTGAAAGCTGATAACCCCTGCTACATCCTTTTGCTTCAAGTCAAATTTACATGTTCACAGAGCTGCCTCAACATAAGAGAAATTCCTTGCCCATGAGAGCTTTACATCAACCCATCCTCCTATGAAATATGAAATACCAGAAGGAATGCAACATCCTGCTTGCCATCAGACAACTTTGAGGTAAATAGACTGCTCTAACTTTTATCTGAGCCTAATTTACACAAAATGAACCTTTTCAGTCAGGAGTTCTTACAACACCTTTCAGCTCTCCTGTGAAATAACGAGTTTTCATTTCCACCAAGGAGAAACTTTACAGTCTTTGCACACTCATATGCCTGAAGAAGGGTGCGTGCGCCTGAAAGCTTGCGAGTAAAGACATATTTTTTTGCAAGTACCTAGTTGGTCTAATAACAGATATCACCTCTACCAAGAGTTCTGATTCCACTATTTCTTTGGGGCTGTTATGTATGAGTTTGTCAATGTGTGTTTTTTACACTTGGGTTTCTTAATGGCTTCTAATATGTCACAGTTTATGGCATAATTCCATTGTTTTTAAATAAACAGCTAATGATGTATGAAATGTTGAAATACACATTAAGTTCAGCACTTTGTTTGTTGTCAACCATTGTGTAGCACTGGGAATGTCATCAGCATTTTTACAGCTCTTTTTATTTTAATGCTTTTATTTAAAAAGCATCTATAATAGCTTAGTTGGAAACAGGGCATTAATCTTCACTACTTAGGAAATGACTTATGATGGTGCAATTCAAAAGGGAGCCTTTTGTCTCCTGTCTTGTGAAGATGAATGCTGCTATCTGTAAAACTGAGCTATTCAGTCTCCAGTACATCTGAGAGTAGTGCATGTTGGGTGTTTTTTTAAGAAAAGGAGTCTAGCCTTTCTTGTTGTTGTTGTCTTCTAGTTTATACCTACTGTGGAAAGGATCTATTGTGCTATAACCAGTTCTCGTTGTTTGTTGTTGGAGCTGGAGGTTTTGGGGGAAAACGAACATCTGAAAAGGCCAAGGTAAACTTCAGCTGTATTATTTTGCATAGAAATTAATGGCATCTTTCTCTTTTGCTGATAGTAATATAAGGAAAAAAATTAGTATGTTGGTTGGATATGATCAATAGCAGGTGTAATACATTAGACGACAGGCAAGTGGATTCTGAAGAGCTCTATGTTGACTGTACAGTGCCTGTTGACTCTGGGTTTCCATTACCAGTAGATGGCACTGAGCATGTTTGTGTAAATGTAGCTGGCCTGTCTGCTATTCCAGTATAGTTGCAGAGAAAAAGATTCTGTCGCTTTTTCTCTTCATTTGGTCTGCATGCATATAAAAACTATTTTTAATTAATAGACCAGCATAAACATCTTTGGGTAACTACATTGCATAATGCTGTGCTGTCCAGAGGAACAGCACTGGTACAGACCAGTATAGCTGCCTTAACATGTGCTCTACATGGGCTAATTAGCTGTGTTTAAAAAAAACAAAAAAACCCCACAAAAAGGGTATATTAGCCTGGACAAAGTACCACACTACCACACCTATTCTGCTCCCAGGATTTGGCTTAGCTCGGTCAGCTTTAACATATGTACCTTTACGTGACACTGTATTCCTCTGAAGGTTTTTATCGCTGTTTATTTTCCTCTTCTGTTTGATTTTAATCCAACTGGCTTTGTATCATGAAGACTTGATTGTCCTCACTGTTGTGTAAAATCTGTGCTTTTTTATTTCATTATATAGCTCTCTCCAACTTGCAGAGGCTTTTCATCCCTACAGGAAAAACTTAGCCACCATCTATGCTTTAAAAATGGCTCGACCTCACATTAGTAACTTCGTTTGCAGAAGTATTCCTTTTGTTGTTGTTCAGGAGCTTGTTTCCACAGATTTATTCCAAAAAGGGATATTATGTGTTATATTTCTTAAGTTATTTTACTTAAAGATCTAGTTGGACTCTCTTTTTAACTGTAATGGCACAAATCAAGACTTTAATGGCTTTTTAAAGCAGTTATACATCTGAGCACACTAAGTATTCAGTGTGGAAGAATGCAAAACAGTAAATGTAATTGGGATTCTGCAGCATATATAGTCTCTTGATATACAGTTATACATTTATTCAGTGTTTTCTGTGCATTTAGTAGAAGATGGTTAGATAGGAAGTTTCAAATAAGTGATAGTATCTTGTTCGTTTAAAATGGTTTACAGAATGTGCTATTGCTAGAAAAAACCTCTAGATGTAGCTCTTTCTAAATCTTATCTAGCAAGAAAGGGGTGGGATCCTTAGAGAGAGAAAGAGAGTTTGTGTCAGAAGCACAAAGGGGGAGGGAAAAATACAGCATTATTTTTTTCCAAACAATCTCTGTTATTACCTAGAGTGAAATATTTGCATTAGGGGAGGGAGTTGATAAGTGACATGTCATGTCAGAGTGAGGTTTAGTGTGTGAATGTAAGTCCAAATGAATGAAGCAGCTACTCATTTGACATGAAAAACATGGCATTTAAATAGAAAAAACCCACCAAGTACAGTGCCTGAGCTTGATGACTCTGCTGATGATCAGAGCCTTGAGGCACCACTATAATACAATAATAAACTTTTGGGCTTTGCCATCCTGCAGGCAGTGTACTGTAAAAATTAATTTTGGTGGATTATAATATGAAGCTTTTGCCTCCATAGTCCTAAATAGATTGCTTCTGAGATGGCTGCAAGAAGCAAACTGACCAGCAGAGCTTGCTTTTTTACTTGAGCTTGTGTTCCATTTTATACAAGCTTCCTAATATCAAGGTCAAATCTTGAGATGCCCCAAAGGTAACCATGACATGACAGGGGAGCTGGAGCATCTTAGTATAACATGCTTATAAACTGAAGTTTGAAGAATTACTCTTGTTATGCATGAGGCAGAGTATTTCAGCGTTTTCTTGACAAATGGAAAGCAGTAAGCCCTGTTTCAGAGAGCCCACCTGTATACTGATACCAGCATTAGTCAACATTTCTGGCATTAGTCAACATTTCTGGATTTCTCATCTAAAATAGGGCTTGTGGCAAAAACACAAGCTCACCAGGAACTAAGTTGAACTCATCTAGGCCAAAAGCTATAGTCTAAAATTGTAATGCTTTCTGGTTTAGGAAGTAGACTTCTTTCATTTTATTCTAATATTGACATTAGTAACATTAATTTCATATTAACATGATGTTAGCTTCATGGCTCTTTGACATGCTAACTGAATGGATATATTTATGGTCTTTGTTTCAGTTTAATGAAACAAATGTTTTCTCTGTGGCTGCTGATGAACATTTAAAGGCATGATGGGATATGATCTTGGATTCCAACAGTCATACCTCCTGCCATATCACATGTGTATGGCAGGAGGCATGATAGTGGAATTGCTGATTTGGTTCCCAACTGGCCCTGCTTCTGGTGCCGGAGGAGCCTGGATGATAGTGATCCTGGGTTTCCCCTCCACTGGCAAGTAGCAAGCCAGGTGCCTGGTGCATCCCTAGCTGGGAATGCCAGTCAGCTGATCAGCATTCCCTGCCCTGGGAGAGCACCAGAGCGAAGGCTGGTTGGAGCTGGTCACAAGTTCAATTTAAGTTGCAATGGGAACCAGCCACAAAGTTATTACACATTTTATGTAATGATTTTGTGGCTTATTCCCTGTTTCATTGCACCATTAATTACATGAATTTGCAGCCAGGTTACTGTTTAAGATGTGATTAACTGGTTAATTATGTCTTGACTGTAATATCTGCTAGATGCTTACAAGATGTTTTAATACAGTGGTTTCCAACCTTTTTTTTACCACGGCCTGGTGGGAGCAAGACAGGGTGTGTGGAGCTGGCCGCTTCCTTCCTGGGGCTCCTCCGCCGCTTGGCTTTAACCCCAGAAGCTCAGATGTGACCCCGGAAGCCGCTCAGCCAGGCGGATGGACCTGGATCCAAGTGCGGGGCTTGTGCCGTGACCCTGCAGCCAACCTACTGTGGCCTGGTGGTTGGGGATCTCTGCTTTAATATAAAGGGAAATAGAACAAACAAAGAATATAACTCAAATTGCTTGAATGATTTCTAATTTATTTTAATCCAGTTCCTATGATTTTTGCTCCAAGCAGCATGAAGAATTGGAGATGAGGAGAACTCCCCAAAAGGAATATTATACTTAAAGTTCTTGGGGTGCAGTTGTGTTAAGGGTGGGCTCAGCTATTGGTAGTTTAAGGGGATGTTTAAGTGTAAGGGGATGTATTTTTAGTAGTTGTAGAATACTGAAATACTGGCTTATATGTTTTTTTCTAAACTCTGCTTTTGATTTGTTGATCATTTTGCAAGCATGGTGCTCTCACATGGCTGGGAGCTGCAATTAGCTGATTCGAGTCCCCAGCCAGGAGAGTTCAGTGGAAGCTTTGGCTCTGATGTGCTTCACCGACTGGGAGCACCTGTCAGCTGATTGGGGTTCCCAGCCAGGGAGTGCATGGACTCAAACTTGCTACTTGCCAGTGTAGAGGTGCCCCGGCAGTTTGGCGCAATGAGTCTGATGCTCAATCCCATAATCATGCCTCCTGCCATGAGTGTCTGGTGTGGCAGGGGGTGCAATTGTTGAGATTGCACTTCAGATCCCATCGCACCTTTTAATTTAACACCTGTCAACAGCCTTAAGAACATAACATGTTCTGTGTGTCTACAATTACCAGTTCTCTCTCTTAGTCAGCTTCAAGGCTGGTTCTAGCACATCTTTATTTGAATAAAGTCAGATTCATTCTCTTCTCTTCTCTTCTTATTGGTTCTTTAAATAAACTATTTATGTAGCTGAAATTTTAACTGGTTGTAGTATTTTGTCATCTTTAAAAATCAGTCATTTGAGATGAACTCTGACAGCTTGTTGTGTGGAGTTTACAATCTTCATAAAAGCTGCAGATTGTAGGAAGAGGACCTTTTTTTTCGAGAGAGAGAGAGAGAGAGTTAAAAATACAGCCTGTAATTGGAAGGACAAAGAATGTTTCTAAGCCTCTGGACTTCTTTATTAACATAAGGTTCAGAGCAATTCATATAATGCACGATGTTTATATTTTGTTAAGCTTTTGTTTTTAAGGTAGCATTTCAATAACTTTTGGTCCATAAATGAAACCAAAAATACTAACCTTGGTTTATATATTCTGCAAAGCCGTGATAGGTAACTTTTTAGCATGTTACTGGTTCTTCTTTCTTCGGCTTTTTTTGGCAATTTGAAGGAAACTTCTTTAATTAGTATGTTGTAGTTATTACCTAAATCTAATGCTTCTGGATCAATAATCTCTTTTTAACTTGATTAGTTGCCTTCAAATTGTTATTGGAGCAGATGCATTTGCATATAATTCTTTATACTGCATTATTCTTACTGCTTTTGAAAATCTTAGAGTCCTGGTATTTGTTTGGGCTGTTTTCACTTTGAGCTGTTTCTTGTTTTATTTTTGTTTTGTTTTTAAAGGCAGTAAATTTTTGCCATACTGTCACAGTGCAATTATATTTGTATTGTATATAGAACAGAAACCTAGAAATAGACTGTTGCTTTACAGTCTTGTGGCTCTTTCTCTTCTTTTTTTAATAAAAAACCCAGATGAAAAACACCCTTAAAATTGCCTGGAAGTAGTAACATCATTCCTTTTTTCCTTCCAGGTAACTGTGAACCCACCTAACCGACCACCTGATGCTGTTTTTTCTGATGTCACGACAGTTGATCAGGTAAAATTTTCCTTTTTAAAGAAGGGAAAGATTTCTTTTAAGTTTTTACTTGGAGAAAGTCCTACCATGGTTCCTCTTCAGTTTTAATGAATTCTATATTTGAACTAAAGTAAATAATGCAAGTAGGTATCATAAGCACATATTACATTTTTGTCCAATATGTCCCGTGCTTTTGTAAGGGCACTACATTACTAACATGCATTTATATTGTTGTAAAATTACTGTCAGGGAAGCTAAAATAATTAGCATGTCATACAAGATTTACCAAAAATAATAGCAAAATCAGAATTCTAAAAAACTGCACAAAGGCATGATGAGATGCAGTGATAATGCTCGACAAAATATAGATGAGTAACAACCTGCAATATTATTTCTGTATTTTGCAAATACACCCATCATCATCTCAGGGTGTCTATACAAAAATCTAAAAGTAAAACATGGAACCTAACACATTGACAAACATGTGCTCAGTCACACTTCCCTTTAACAAGACCCAAAATCCCAATACTTCATATACATTCATTTCTGATAGCAATATCCATAGTAAATACACAGGTCTTGCATAGACCCCAGAAGTGAACAAATTCAGATTGTTAAGAAGCAGATTCTAGCACTACCAGCACTCCCATTTATGTCTCATAACAAAGAGGGTTAAAAGGTCCAAAAATGACAAGGAATTCTGACTCCTAGATGTTTACTGACTTTCAGTGGAATTATAAACTCAGAAAAACTAAATGCTCAAAGGGGACTTAAGCTCAGCATTGCTGTAGCTAACACCCAAGTTCTGTGCCAGCTTCTAAAATTCATAGGCCATTTTGGTGCCCCAGCTCTTAAACATGCAAGTACATCAAGATTCTCATGCTGGGTCAGTTCAAGCATCCATCTAGCTCAACATCTTGTCTCCGGCAATGGCAAGTAATACAGTTTGAGAGTCCGGACAAGTGTAAGGTAATCCATTTCCCTTGTCATTGGGCTTGCATCCCTGACTATTGTGACTAATTTCCCCTGATAGCCTGTCTGATATGAATTTGTCCAGTCTGTCTTTTTGAACCAAGTTACATTTTCTAGAGAATCTTGTGACAGTGAGTTCCAAGAGTTAATTTTAGACTGTTTAGAAACAAAACTTTAAGTTTTTGTTCTAAACTAGCTGCCTAGTCATTTCATTGGATAGTCTCTAGTTCTTTGTGTTATGAGACGCAATGAATAACCATCCTCTGGTCATCATTGTATAGACTTCTGCAATTTGTCTGTCTCCCAAACTTAAAACTCCCAGACTTTGTTATCTCCATGTATGGAAGCTGTTTCATACACCTAATCACCTTTGCTGCCCTTTCTTATACTTGTTATCATTTTGCTATATCCTTTTTGACACTTACACCTTTTAAAAATTTCTCCTCTGTGTGACCTGCCCACAGTCACAAAAGTAGTCAGTGTGCAGCAGGGGGATTTTTTTTTGGATTTAATATATGTTGTATATAAAATATAAACCTACAAATAGATAGGCTGACATCCCTGCCACAAGACTGTTCTTTCCCATTCACCTGCTACAGATTTCCTGTACCCTTGACAAACTCAGAAACAGTACAAAGACTTTACATGAACATTTATTCAAGATCTTGGTGTCTTACATAAAATCCAGTTTCCTGTTTAAGGTCACCTTTAGAAAGCACTGATCTAATACTGAGTATTTAAAAAAAAAAAAAGTAGATAAAAAGACTCTTCCCACAGGATCAGAAGATGCCGGGGTCTTAGGTTGCTTGTGAGAGAGAGAGAGTTGTGTTTGTCTAGTGCTTTCAGGAGAGGAGCAGAAAAACGTTAGTTTAACTAATGTGGCGGTATCTCCATAAATCATGCCAGAAGTGCCTCCCGTAGCACCTGCCTTTATATGTTTCATTTTGCTGCTTGCCTCCCTTAGCCCCTGGTCTGATTTGGCAGAGGTTTTAAATATGCTGCGGTTTTTCCCTGGCGATCAGTGGCAAACAGCATGGCCAGTGGGGCCCCTCCACCAATTGGGAGTGATGGAGGCAAGTGGTAAAATGAAAAACATTAAAGGAACTGGTGCAGGGGGTCACTTCCAGTGCAATTTATGGAACTCCCTACTAATGAGCTCTTCAGTTTTGGCCAATCATTGCACCCTTGTAACTATCAGACTTTGCCCTTTTATCCCTTCTGGAGCGGAATTTTACGATTTCCCTGCCTGTTCCCTATCTCTACCTGGCCCTGACTTACAGTACGCTGTATATTCACCATAGTGAATGATCTAATTGTTGTGTTTTGGATTGGGGGTCAGTGATCAGTGGTGCATACAGTAGCCAGACAACTTGCCTAAACCAAAGTGGTGTTTCTTTTTTTAACAGTGGAGCAAAGAAGAACATAAGAGGAAAAAACATTTTGAAACAATTAATGGAATGCATGAATCTTCCTCATCTTGTGGTGGCTGCTGTAGGAAGGCCTTGCTACTGCTGATATTTATATCACTCTGACCAGCTCCCCAAGAACCTCCTTCCCCTCTGAGAAAGTCACAGTTTATCAGGCCAGAGGTTCTTTGTCATCTTAACTGTGAGGTGTTTTGGCCCTGCTGGGTTTTTTTGTTTTGTTTTTTTTTAAAAAGAAGAATGGTTTGGTGGGCTCAACCCATGTTGAGTCAACCTCCTCGGGGCCAGTGGCTTTCCCATCATGTAACAAGACTCAGATATCTTATCTAGAATCATTATTTCACTTCCTTTGTTTCAATAACCAGGCGAGCATACAATATTAACAAGAATCCCCTCCCTCCCACCCCCCACAATGACCCATTTGAGGTTTTTCTGAACTCGGCGGACTGAATAACTTCAGTGGGAATTGCCCTAGATCCCAAATTAGTAACTGCACTATGCATGGAGCATAAATAAGCTTTCAGCAGTTTACTATGTAGAACATATTCTGTTTGTTCTGTAGGATGATATAAATAACGTTGTTGAGGGCCGAGTTTGGGGGGGGGCCTGGGGGAAGATTGCAGCTGCTTAATTCTTAAAAAGACTTGGCCCTGAATGCTGACAGACTATTAACATTCAAATTGTCTTACTATATTTCTTTATGAACAGAGCCCTGCAGTACTCTGCAAAGGGATGCAAAAGAGAGAGAGTGGCCTGGGTATCTTTCCCAAAGAAGTTAATTGAAACATTTTGTTGTCCATTCCTGGTAGGATCCATTGTCAGGGCTTTTAAAAACTAATGGTCAATGGCATCAGGTTGTTGTCAGGCCATGCATCTGTGGTAACTGATTTAAAATGTTAAAATTACAGTTATTACGTGGCTTGGTAGAATTGGAAGACAATACAGGGCTTTCCACATGGTAGCTATGTAGGTACATAGTGGATGTACTTTAACACATTTAAATTGTGCAGTTAGTCATGCAGCCTGTATGAGCCTGGGATTATCATGCTATGGTAAGAAGGGAGACAGACCCCTGCACATGATGAGCATGTTGGTACAGAGTTGTAAAGTGTTAAGGCATTTTTATGACGATTTCTTAGCCTGTGGATTACAGTTGCTGGGGTGAGGAGTATTCAGTATCATGAGCAGTCTTTGCAAGAGTCTGTAATATAAGGAGGGATGGTGGGTTCACTCTTGTTTTTGGCAGGTGGTCCCAGCCAGTTCCACATATTGGCCATTACCAATAACATGCTTGATGTAGATGTCCCATGACCATCTGATAGTGTCAGTTAACATGTGGCGCCTCATCAGCTTTGAGTGGTGCTGGGATACTCTGCGGGCTCTTGGGATGTGCTCACTGCTTACGTCCCAAGTTACTAGTGCCCCAATGGTCAGCGCCTGTACTGTTATGCTGGGGCCTTCAGCATCTAGTCCTGTATGGCCTGGTGGCAGAGTTGTAGTGTGTAGGATGTGGGGCAGAGTGTTGCTCTTAATAGCCATATCTCTGGCATCTCCTGTCTTGGTGATTAGGAGATGGCACCATTGAGCAGGAAGTAGTCAAAATGGGTATGGTGGATGAAATGCCAGTATGTGAAGTGAGTGAAGATCCCACGAGGCATTAAGTGGTTGCTGGTGCCCCCGTCAGACTTTGACCTGATCAGATTTTGCCTTCAGGTCACTGATGTCCTCTGTCCATATGGAGTCCTTCAGGATCATGTGGTAACTGTCCTACATCTATCTCTGTTCCAAAGAGAAGGACAATCAAGAAGATCATAATTAAATAGGCAAGAAAAAGACTTTGCAGTCTACCTAACGCCTTAGTTACATTGTCATGGCCTTCTAAATTGCCTCCAGACTTGTCACAAATTGTGTAAATGTTCCTTGTTTTCCTTCTAAATTGTGCAGAAATGCACGCTGCTATGAAGAGTTAATGGCTTTTTTTATTAGTACTTTTTTGTCTGTTTTATTACATTAATGCATATGAATGCACACGTGGTAATACTTTTCCGGCCTGCTCTCAATCTGCAATTTGAGCATTACTTTATTACATTTATTCCCATAAATCTTTGAGTAAAATGGAGTTTTTGACAGAAGATCAAAAAAGTCCAGCAAGTGTTTGACTATTAGCAGTTTAACAAGAAATGAATCCTTCAATTTCAACCCCAGAGGGGACATTTAATGTAGTTAGAGAGTCTGAGTATCATCTACTTACTCTTGTTCTGCCAATTGTCAAATTGATGTCTTAAATTAATGAATGAAAACAGATTCCGCTAAATGATTAACCAGACAGATAAGATATGCAATCTGTGATCCACATCTCATTAGATTTCTCTCCTTTTCACCCTTTTTCCTAACCACATTTGCTCGCTTCTTGGAAACCTCTCTCACTGGGGAGCAATATAAAATAAGCAGGAGTGAATGGCAAATTATGCAAAAAAAAGGAAATGGCTAGGTGATATTGCCCAAGGGTTTCTGGGTAAAATATAAGCAGATTTTTTTTCGTGGTACTGTGTTTTGGCGTCTGGCTGCTTCAGATATGAACTCATTTCTTTCTTCTCTTTGGAAAAGGGGATGGAAGTGAAATAAGCTTTTAATTAACTTTGGTAGTAGAAATAATATTCTGAATTTACAGTGATGGGAGTAAGGATGGTAAATAATAAATATGAGAAGAGATTTTTCAGAAATACCTCTTCAGCAGTTGTAAAGAAATCAGTTTTATTGCCTTATGTTCCTCTCCCACTTGCTCCCCTTTCCTTTTCAGCTGCTGACATTGCTCACTTAAATGAGGCACCTAAACCAACTGCAAGGAGAAGATGAAGTACTGTTGATTACTATAATGCCAAATAACTGCATGCATTTCTTCAGTAAAATACCTGACTTTGGAAATAACAGGTTACCCTATCTACAATTGTCTTTGCATGCCCTTAGAGCAAAGTCCAGCCCGTGGGCTGGATCGGGCCCACGGCAGACTCCATTTCCCAGTAGCCCTTGCCTGCATCACTGTGAGCTATTTTCATGGAGACCACAGTAGTGGCAGTGCCGTGACAGCATGGGATCAGGGTTTCCATGGGGACTGGCCCTGGCAGCAATGGCAAGGTGTGCAGCTGGCAGTGACGGTGTGGTCCGAAGCCATGGCAGAGCGGCAGTCTGCTGCCCGCACACCTCAGGCAGAGGATCACGGCTCTGCCTCAGCTCCAGACTACACTGTCACCACTGCAGGATCCCAGCCCTGGCACTGGAGCAGTTCCCTTCCATTGCGTGCCTTCCAGCACTTTTGGGGCTGGTGTCCACGGAAATCCCAGCCCTACGCTCTCATGGCACTGCCACTACTGGGGTCTCCATAGAAACCGGCCTCAGTGATGTGGACAGGGGCTCCCGGGAAATGGAGTCTGGCTGCCTGATCCACCCCTGCCTTGGAGTAAAGAGCTCCATAATTCTGTATGGTGAGTTAACCATGAATATTCTGTGTTCTTTCTATCTAGAGAACGTACTGATGTTTGTGAGGCCACTGTATTAGAGCTATTTTAGCTAGAAAATGCAAAATCTACTACTGCTGTCCCATCCTGGCAAGATGGTACATCATGCTGTCAGTTGGGAACTAGATGGAAAGGCCTTTTAGTTAAAGCATAGAACCAAGAGTCAGCTAAGCTACTGACTCACTATAACCAAGAGATCTGTGGGCTTCTGTGGATAGCTTTTGTTGGCCTATCACGACTGACACTGGACTGCAGTATAATGTGTCTTTAATGTGTTTAAGGAGCAACTTAGGAAGCCTCTACATACTTTATTTCTAGTCCAAGACAAATATCCTCTGGGGGATGTCAACACTGGTCTCCTTAATTTTATGAAGTCTTTTTGGACCACTGTATAAATGCTCAATATATAGCACTTTCCAATCAGTGTGGTATTTTAGCAGCCTGATATGTCTGTATAGAGCAGGGGTCAGCAACCCCCCGGCATGTATGCTGAGCCTGGCACGCCACTGCCAGCCTGGGCTGTAGGCAGCTGCTGCTAGCCACAAAGCCCAGACTGCTCCCAGCAGGCAGCTGGGCAACTGCAAGCCCTGCTGCAAGTAGATTGAGGTCCGTGGTAGGCAGCAGCTACCCAGAGCCTGGGCTGACTGCAGCCGGGAGGCTGCAGACATGAGCTCTGGCATTAACTCTATACCGGTGGGTGCATGTGTGCCTCGGAGCAAGTGATGAGGGAGGGGCCTGAGGCAGTGCAACCCTGACCTCTCCCCTGCTGCCGGCACAGAGCTGATGACTAGGCTCCTGAGCCTGGCGCAGCTTTTTGTAGCCAGCCTGGGCTCTGGGTAGCAGCAGCAAGCAGCGGGCAGGCTGCAAACAGCTGCGCCAGGCTCCACAGCCCCGGCATCAGCTCCATACTGGCGGCAACTGCATGTGCACCTCAGAGCAGACAGCGGGAAGGCTGTGCTGCTTCAGGCCCTATCTCCACTGTCTGCTCTGAGGCACACGTGCACCTGCTGGTATGGAGCTGATACCAGAGCCTGGAGCAGCTGTTTTCAGCCTGCTGGCTGCCACTGGCCCAGGCTCTGGTATCTGCTGCCAAACATGCAGCCCGGTCTGCTTGCAGCAGGGCTTGCAGTTGAGCCCGCCTAACTCCCATCTGCTCTGAGCCCAGCACTGGCCCAGACCCACCACCCGGATGAGACTGACACTACCCCTTGCCAGAAGCACTGCACCTTGTGTGGGCTTAACTGTGCAGGATGGGTAGATGGTTGGGCTGATGGGCAGGCTCTGGGCCTTGGCCAGCTGCGCTGCAGCCTAGGGGCTGGCTCCCCATGGAAGCAGAGGGGCTGTGGCAGGACCAGGGCATTGTTGGGCCAGACTTTTTCCAGTGGCCCAGGAGCCTGGCTCCATGTGCCTGTGCAGCTGGTTCTGTGTGTTTGTCTGCGTATGTCTGGTTCTGGATGTGTGTGTGTGTGTGTGTGTGTGTGTGTGTGTGTGTGTGTGTGCACACATGTCTGTTCTTGTGTTCTGGTTCTCTGTGTTTGTGCACATGGTTCTCTGTGTGTGTGTGCATGTCTGGTTTTTTTCCTCTCTCTCTCTGTCACTGCAACATGCTCAACAAAAAAGGAATACACAACAACAAAGGCAACACTTATGATTATTAAATATACTAATATGCAGTGCGTCCTGCCATGTACCCCCCTGCCCTCATTTTGTTTTTATTGCATGCCGGCACTCCGCCACCTTCCAAGGTGGACGTTGTGGTTTTTTCGGCACTCTGGCCAAAAAACTTTGCCTACCCCTGGTATAGAGTAAGAGTGACCTCCATGTCCTTTCTGGCTGAACTGTCATACATAATGTTGGGGCAAGTTGTTGCTGAAACTGTGGAACAATTTTACTGATAAGGTGATGTCAGAATTCCACTTACACCAATAGATCACTTTGCCAGTGGATGGCTTCATAATTTCTGTCAGCTGTTGGCATATATTTATCTGTAACACAAATATTTATTAATCCTATTGGAATAATGTAATTTAATGAAGATTAGAGTTCCAGTCTTTTGTGAGCCAAAGTCTGGACAGATGTGAAGTTGTTTATAATTCTCACCAGGGCATTGCATGTAGCCATCACCTGATCATTTATTGTTCTGTTCCTTTTGCTAGTTAAGGGTCACGTCTACATGAGATGCTTTACCACACAGTTGAGTAATTGACTGCGGTAAAGTGTCACTGTTTACACGTGCAGATGCTTACTGCGTAGTAAATTAGCCAACTGCACAGTTAATTTGATACCTGCAAATAGCAAATTAACCATGCTATAATTACTGTGCAGTAGCCTATGTGTAGACATGGATCAGAAGCAAATTTGCTTTCGGGCAGCAGGGGTCAGGAGAACAACCCCCTTCCCCAGGAACTGCCTGCTCTATGGAACCCGGCTGGGACAATGTCTTCTTGCCCTGGCAGCTCCTGGCCCTGGTTCTGTGATCAAAGTTGGAGCTGGGAGATGCTGGGGTGAGCTCCTGGCTGGGACAGTGTCCCCCTGCCCCAGGAACAGGCAGCTCCCAGCCCTGCCTCTGCAATTGGAGTAGGGTCTGAGAGAGTGCTCCGTGCTGTTGGGAGCTGCCTACTGTTATGGGTGGGGTCCAGTGGTGGGGCCCGGCCAGGACAATGTTCCTGTGTCCCAGCAGGCAGCTCCTACCCCTGGCTCTGTATCATCCTGCTCTGCCACCAGGCAGCTCTCGATGGGCAGGGAGCAGTCTTCTAGCTGCTGCTCCAGTTGTGGAACTGGGGCCAGGAGCTGCCTGCTGCCAGGACAGGAAGACATTGTTCCCCACCCCACCCCACCCCACCCCACTGTCTGGAGCCCACCCCAGCAGGCAGCTCCCAGGAGCAGGACGCAATGTCCCAGCCCCAGCTCTGATCATGGAGCTGGGGCCTTGCCCAGCCCAGAACTGGGCTGGGACCTGCCCCAGACTAGGACAGTTCCCAGATAGCCCTGGGCTGCGCCAGAAGTCTGTACGTGCAGCCCAGAGCTGGCTGCAACTGGCAGAGCTCTCCTGGCCCCATGTTCCCTGCCAGCTCTCAGACTAGCACTAGGGGGAGCCTGGAGCTCCCCATAGCTCCTGCAGGGCAGGGTAGAACAAGTCAGGAGCAGCTGTGTACTAGGCTGCTCCCATTGGAAATGAATCTCCTCCCATGAAGGAGGATGTGTAGATGTACTTCCCTGTAGGCTTTACTGCACCTACTTCAAATCACTGGTATGTGTGAATGCATCTGGTGTTAGTTAGTTAATTAGTTTTTTCAATTGTTTGCAGCATTTAAATCAAACCGGGGACATAATGCTATGTATGGTTTGAAATGCATGTACAGTATTTGTTTTGTTACAGAAGAGCGAATTTTGAAATTAAACACTTTTAAAATGTTGCTACAAAAAGAAAATGAGTGCATATTAAGTATTTAAAGTCTAATATATTACTGGGCTAAAAGCTCAGTAAAAAAAGCAAAAACAATACTCATCTTCAAAAATGATGTAGTATCAGATTAACAGGGATCTGGGCTTTCCATTCGCCATGGAAAAACATAGTAAAACCTGGATTTATTCATTTTTAAGGAGAAAAACCTGGATATTCTCCTTCAAAGGAGAAAAACCTGGAAAATGGTGGGTTTCCCTTGCAGGCTGGCAGAGTTCAAGCCTGTAGGGGGATGTGGGAAGCAGAAGGAGGGCGGTCAGGCAGGGAGCGTCATATGCATGCACTCATGTATATTCACATGGCCACAGAACAGGTTGGAGAGCAGCTCCCACAGGTAAGTCTGGTGGCAGGGGGTGGGGGGGAGGTGAGAATTGAGGTCCCCCGTAGGGAGGGAGTTGGGCAGGGCTGGGGTTGCTGCCCCACTGGGGCAGCGTGTGGTGCCCGGGGCCAGAATGCATGGTCGCAGGGCCTGGGTGGAGAGTAAGATGGGGTTGTGGCATGGGCCCAATTGTCCAGGGGTTGCGGGAGGGTGGGGGGAAGAGGGCTGGCTCCCTGCCACTCTATGTACTCCTGGGAGGGAATGGGGGGCATGTACCCCCCCCCCCCAGATTTGTGTGCAGGGTGGGGGCGGGCTGCCCACTGTGGACCCTGCTGCCCTCCACAGCCCAGCAGGCAGATCCCAGTGTGCTAGAGCAGGGTAGGGAAGCTCGGTGCTGCCGCCACAAGCCACATGCTACCACGATGCTACCGTGGCGATGGGTGGCAGCGTAAAGTTACGTACCTTGCTGCTGCTGGTTGGGCAAGGGGCCCTTAGCCATGGGGGCATGTAGCTCCCAGCAGCAGCATTGAGCTTCCCCTCCTGGCTCCACTCCCCTGCTGCACAGGGTCCCACCTGCTGAGCTGTGGAGGTCCCAGAGGGAGGGCAACAGGGCAGGGAACCCCAAGCCCACAGTGGGCAGCCCGCATATGCCCCCCCCATCCCATGGGCTCTGCTCCAGCTGTGTCACCTGTGGGGGAGGGAGAGCTGGGCTCCACGCTTTGCTGCACCACAGCAGCTGCCACCTCCCCTGAACCAGGGATGTGGGTGGGGAAGTATGTGGGACACTGGCAGGGCCTAAGGGGCTGTGGGTGGGGAGTGAGGGACAGTGGTGTGGGCAGGGCACAGGCATATCAGGACTGCTCTGCACCACAAAGCAGGGGGGGACAGCTGCAGCTGGACCCGTATCCTGGTGAACAATGGGAGCCAGGGGAGCTCTGATTTTTTTCCATGATGAAAACCCCAAAATGAAATGCCAGAATTTATAGGTATTTAGAATTTATTTTATTATAGTGATTGAGGCACTGGTAGACTTTCAAATTGCTTTAAAATGTAAATATATCAATAAAACATGGATCTGGGGGGTTTTAATCAAAGAATTTGCTATTTTTTTTAGCAGAGACCTTTACATTTTTTTAAACGGAGAAGACCCAGATCCCTGCTGATTAGTTCCCTCCTTCTTCCTTCATCCTCTACTGGTGCTGTCTCAAAATGATGATCTGTCCTGAATTTGCTGCTACAGTGATATCTGTAGTCAAGGTGAACTTGGTTATCAGAGTGAACTCTGCAATGCCAAATCAGAAGTTGTGAGATTTAGCTGCTGAAAGGCAACTATCTTGTTTCAGTACCTGAGTTTACCTCAGATATGGAGGAATGGATGAGACTTACTGCACCGGTGTAACTGCATTGTTCCCTTGCAGATATGCCTCCCCATTTTGTGCAAAGAATAGAGGGAGCGAGGGAGTGTGTGTGTGTGTGTGTGTGTGTGTGTGTGTGTGTGTGTGTGTGTGTGTGTGTGTGTGTGTGTACACACATGCATGCGTTCATATATAAGGTTGACTGTGCCCCTCTTCTTGTCCCTTTTGAATTTTCACTACGGGGCTTGAAAGGCATACCAGGAAACTGTTCTTTAATACATAGTGCTATCATCTGAAGACCTATGAGGCATCTCTGCAGGAATTAATACTGTATAAAGCAGCATTAATTCCCTTTGAGCAGCCACAGGAAGAATCAGCCAGAAGTAGCAGGGTTGTGTGAAGAATAGGGACTATTGACTACCCTGGATTTAAGGGGTGGAATTCTATGCAGTTTGCTTGTTCCTTCTTCTGAATAACTTTATTTGTGACAGGAGAAATAGCTGAAAACTGCTCTGCAAAGTTGAAATAAAGTGTGTGTGTGAGGGGGAGGGGGAGGCGGCTCTATAATTACAGTGTATTTTGATGGTGACTTCCTAATGGTGTTTATTTCCTTTGATAATGTTTATTTTACTTCGATACCTTTTCTTGAGTCAAAATGTGCGAAGATCAGAAGGGACATTGTAAAGGGGTCACATGAAAATTGGGCAGTGTGTTTCAATAGTGCTGGAGTATAGTTCTATTAATGAAACTAATCTGAAAGAGGAGTGTGCATGCAAGGGAAAAATAGTTAAGGGACAAATGTCAACTATACCCCTACACTATATGAATGTGATGCAACATTGGCTGAAAACATGTAAATTTATGCTAGCTCCAGAGGACAGTGCAAGAGAGCTTCTTGGAAGTCTCAGGTGACTCTTGTTTTTGTAGCATGAATAATTTGTTTCCTTACTGCGAGAATGAAATGCTGCTGTTTGTTCACAAATTCTGAGAGCATGCCAAGAAAATGTATTTGGAGACAAAAGACAGTACAGGCAGAGCATGGGGATATGAGGCCATTGCAAGAACACGATAATATTTTCTTAATTTGTCTAGAGATTTTAGTATTCAGAGACTGTTTTACTCTTAATACCCCTGAAATTGTGTAGTGATTGAGCACCTAATACCAAATTACTTAAAGTTTATGTTTTACGATGCCACTTTCAAGTTGTGTGATTTCTACACTTTCAGGATTTATTCCTGCTGAGCAGAGAGGGAAAATAATTTTCTGAGCTTGGTGGTATATAGTTAATTGTGGATTTGGACTACAGTGAGTTTGGTTCTGCATAGTAAAATGGTTAAGGGTAGGCAGATGTATTATGCTACTGGCTGTTTAATAAAACAATACTGTTTGTAACAAACTGATAACTTTCATCCTTTTATTGTCTCAATGCATAATCAAAAGATGTACCAATATTTCTTTAATGCGTAGTAAAGTTCCACAAACCTAGGTGACTTGTTCTGTGTAACAGACTGGAAGAGGAGAAGTTTTAAATGTGTATACCTTAGTTGCAGACATGGCGTACATAATTGTTTTCAAAAGGCAAAGTGTCTTGTAAACCACCAACTATGTAGATATGGTCTGTAACTTAGAGAGCATGCAACTTGATTTTTCCATCTTATGGACATGTGGCAGGAGAAACAGTAGAGGGGATGTAGTGAAAGGATGAGAAGTACAGCATGAACTCTGTATTAGTTAATCATTTTTGGTCTGTCAAGGGGGTTCAGTCAAATCCTCTTTTTTTCTTTTTCTTTTTCTTTTTATCAGTTGCAGAAGCCTGGCAAGAATTAGTCATGGAGGGCACTTTTATACATGCTCCGGAGGTGGGGAGGGGGAAGGGGGCACTTTAATTAGAGCAGCTCCAAGAGCCACTCTAATTACTTAAAGCACCTATAGCGTCTCATGTATCAACACCCTTGTGCTTCAAAATGATGGAGGGGGCACTTTTATTAAAGCTCCTTGAACAAGTTTTAGTTAAAGTGCCCCTCTGCCATTTTGAAGCATGGGGAAGGCTGCTGGAGCGTGCTAATTAGCACACTCCAGCAGACTTGACATGTACACATGCTGTAATTACAGTGTGCCAGAGCAGCCTCCCCCTACATTTACAGGCACCTGGATATGTTTGAATGAAAGAGGTGGTATTTTTAAGCAGATTTTTAGAAACAATTTTATTCTTAGAATTGTAAGTATTACCTAGACACCTGCAGGCTGGCATTTTCCATAGTAAGTATCTCCTCAAAGAACTAACCTGTATTCTGGATTTTCACAAAAAATGGTTTTTGGAACCTGTTATAAGCTACCTACTTGTGTCAAATACTTGTTTCTCATGAATATCTAGTTCTGATGTGAAGGCAAGATTTCTTACCTGAAATGTAATCTCCAAAAACACAACAGAACAGAGAAACCTAAAGCCTTATTGTTCCACTAACTTGTATTGTCCCACTGCTTTGCCACCAATGGGTGCTGAACATAATTTGGACACTGTAAAAACAGGCCACTAGATATTCTAGTGCAAATGTCCTTAAATGTTATCCTTGTTCAGCCAATTCCTTATGCATGTACTTTGACAAATTGCAGCCTATAATTGTGCTATTAGCTGAACTGGAAGGCATTTGATTGCTGGGGAAAAGAGCTTTATAGCACTTCTGTGGAAAAACATAAGATTTGGAAATCTGTAGATCCAGATTCCTGGTTTAGCAGTCAGAATTCTTTTTCACGTGTATTTTTTTTCTGTTAAGAAGAAGTTACACCCTCTTGGATGAAACCCTTTTTTGTCACTTGGGAAAAAGTGTAAGTGGATAGCTGGCTTCCTTTTTTTGTTAGCTTTGCCAGTGACCTTTTATTGTAGTCTGCAGGCAAGATTGAAAAATTGGCGCAGACAGGTTGAATATCGCCTTTCATTTTGTGATCTGGCAGGACTCCTAAATTGTTAGGAAATGAAATTTGACAGTTTGTGTTATTAATTGGAGAACAATCTAAGCATATTATGACTGACTTCAATCTAATGCCCCATATCAACTGACTCTTGTCATACTCCAAGGAGGTATTGCTTTTTTTATGCTATCACTGAAGTCTCAGGAAATGTCATCATTGTAGGCATGTAGAAAGCAAAGCTAACAAGGCTTATTTTTAAAAAGTCTCTCTCTATGGACTGTTATTCACATAATGAAATAATACCAAAGAGTGCATTTAGTGAAAAGAAATTGTTGGCAGATCTAACTTGGCTCTATTAAACTTGGACTATTCCTGCTATGTCTTAGCCAGTTTTGGCTTACGTGTTCTTTAACTGGGAATAGTGCCATTATGATGAACGTTGAGGAAAGGTAAAAATACATTCCTGCTTTGGATTTTAAATCCATTGAATGAATTTAATTTTCTGAACTTTGCTATTTTTAACTGCTTCCTGATGCTTTTGTTGGAACACAGCATAAAGAATCATAAGATCATAAAGCAGGGCTGAAAAGGAACTTCATGAAGTCCTGTAGTCCAACTTCCTGACCAGAGCAAGATCATCCCTGACTAAACCATCCCAGCCAAGTACCTAACTTCCTCTTGAAAAGCTCCATAACTGCTACACATCCTGCTGCTCGTCTGCATCTGGGTTTAGCCCCATTGCAGAGGGGATGGGGATCAGTGGCAAGGGTAAGATCAGGCAGCTGTTCACTCTGAATGTAAAGGCGTGTGTCTGTGCTGGCAAAAGATTGTTGACCCCTGGCATAGGCCATATTCAGAGAATTTTTGTTAGGATTAAAGTTGTTTTTCGTGTCTGTCTTTTTTTTCTTCTTTCTTTTTTTGCTATTAGCTTTTAATTTCTTCTGAAGGAAAACTCTTGAATAATATGGAAGAATAATCTTTTTTTTGAGAACTCCCTGGATGACTGTTTTCTTCAGATACTGTTAAATGGGACTGAGGTCACAGACTGCCCTTATTTAAAAAAAACAAAACCTTCTTTCAAAGTCGCTGCCCTAGAGCTGTGGCTGCAAATAGACATGGTTGTTGTGTTCCCATGAAAATATTTATGGCGGCACAAAAGCCACGCAAACAGATATTGTAGCTCTTTGTTATGCCACAAATAGTAGACCATACCTAGGCAGACAAGGTTCTTTGGGTGAATCTGATATATTTTATTAGACCAGCTTAAATAGTTGGAAAAAAAATTAAGTGCTTGTGGGTCGCATAATTAGTTATGTGACCCCTGACCTCTTAAAAATGTTTTTTCTCTGCATACTCCTAGGCTCCATGCAGCCCTGTGCAGTCGGGGGCAGCTCCTCCCCTACTGCTATCCCCAAGTCCTGGTTGTGCTGCTAGGCCAGGGGCAGGCAAAGATCTGGCTGGTAGTGGACTCTATTTCCCAACTGTCCTGCCTGTTTGGCTGGGGCCGGTTTCCATGGAGACCTCGGCAGCAGCTGCACTGTGATAGCGTGGGGCCGGGGTTTCTGTGGAGACTGGCCCCAGCAGTGCTGGCAGGGTGTGCAGCAAGGCGGGGAGCTGCTCTGGGGCCGGGCTGTGATCTTGCAGCAGTGACAGCACGGTCCAAAGCCAGGGCAGAGCTGCGATCCCCTGCCTAGAACATGCAGGCTGCAGATAGTGCCTCTACTCTGGCTCCAGACCATGCTGTTATCTCTGCAAGATCCCAGCTCTGCCGGACACCCTGCCAGCACTGCTGGGGCCAGTCTCCACAGAAACCCCGGCCCCAGCCGCACGGGCAGAGGCTGCTAGGAAATGAAGTCTGGCCACCAGCCGGATCTGCCATTTTACCCACCCCTGTGCTAGGCGGTGGCCAAAGGCAAGTCTAGGGGCCAGGGGTTGGAGGAGGGTGCTGAGGGCTGTGTATATGTGCCTTGTGTGTATGTATATGCTGTGCAGTGCTGGGGTGGGGGGGGAAATGGATGGTGTTGCTGCTAGAGAGTTGGCAGGCTGGGAGCAGACTTGTCAGGTCCTAGCCACTCCCCTGCTTGCCAGCCCTCCCATGGCAAATCTGAGCTGTGCATGTTACTTGGGGCGTTAACCCTGAACATGCCACTGCCCCTAGCATGTGCTAAGTTAACAATGAGCTAACATCCCTACAGGTTAGCTGATGCTAATTGTAATGGTTAAGCGCACCTTTGGATATTAGCTATTTCTGGACCCTTATCTATAGCAACAGTGTAATATCTTTCAAGATTTCCTCAACGAATTGAGGCACAAATAAATACTTGGTTGTTTGGTGACTATGCGGGAATGAAATGGACCTTACAGCATGCGACCTAAGTTTTATTAATACTAATACAGCACATTATTCAAAGCTAATAATATCTGTGTCAAATTGGGACAGGTCATCTCTGTGTGCCTATTATTCTTTACTTCACATTGGGTACAAGAAACCCTGTAGTGTACACATCTATGTAATAACTTTCCCCAAAAGGCAGATTCTTTATTATCCTTGTCAGTTATCAAAAATGACAAATTGATGTCATTTAATGAAAACTTTGCTGCCTTTTCACCCAACTGATGTTTTCCTTACTCAAATAAATGCCTATCACTTTTTGGAAATTCTCCCAGTGTCTTGGCCTGAATAGTACTTGGGGCACTGAATTCCAGTGACAGTAATGTATTTTTTAAAGTGTTTTACTTCTCAGTTTAAAAATTGTTCCTTTTAAGTATAATTGAGTGGAGCTTTCTTATATTGTGTGAGGAGTTTTAGAGGAATGCTACTTGGTTTTCCTTTTTCTGTACACCATTCTTTGCTTTGTATACTCATGTCTCTCCTAATCCCTCTTCTCTAGTAGGCAGCTGTATTCTTTCCATGTGGAAGTCTTTCCATGCTTATTGTAACTTCTGTCAGAGTCCTTCTTTCTTTGTGACCAGAACTTAATATAGTAAGTGGTCTGAGCCAAAATACGTTTTGTTTAATTTTATTGTATTTAATTGTATTTATATATTTCCTGATCCCTGAATGATGATATAGATTTAAGGCAAAAGGAATTAACCAGTCATGTATTCTGGAGTAGATCATATGTATGCCATCAGCCCTAGAGGTTCACTCTGTTATCCCTGCTGTGGTAATTGAGAACCTGGCAATATGTAAATGCAGTTACAATTGTTTCTTCTAAAGCGTAACCTAACATTTCTGAGCACTTACTTTGCCATCATACTGTCCATTCATCTAGCCCAGGAGTAAGCAAACTGTGGCCCACGGGTCAGATCTGGCCCATCCATAGCAGGTCAGCAGGTTCTAGCCACAGCAATAAGAGGTGTTCCCCAGGTTCTGTTGCCTGCTACGTTGTTTTATTCTCTCTGTTTCAGCAGGGGGCAGGGGGCATCCCAAGGTCCTGACTCCTTTCTTTTTCTATCTACCCCTTCACATCACCTGCTGATTTGCCAGGGAATGCGGGGGTGCAGCCTGAAGCAGGGGTGGGTCATAAGCAGTGGTGCACAACAGCCAAAGTCTTAAATTAGTCTTGACTGATCTAAATAATTCCATCACCATCAGGCTTTCCCATTTCCATGTCTTTCAATTTGTTCCACTTTCATGTTTTACACACAGTGTGGAGTCAATTAAATGTAAATTGCCTGTACTCTCCTCTTTCTTCTGAAGAGTTGTACCTCAGAACATTTTTTTTTTTCAACTGGCCTGCTTTTACCTGTTGCCCTTTTTTAAAATATCTGCCTTGGGTACCCATGTCCCCCTTATGGGAAACATTTTATAATCTGGTAAACAACTTAACTTTGTAAGCAAGATGTGGCTAACTTTATGCCTATAACATCCTTTATGCTGAAAGAATGCAATGGTGATCTTAAAGAAAAAAAATTGCCGTTGTAAAATGGTGCTGCCAGAATATGCATGTTCATTCCCTTCATTGTGGAAAAAGGTACCACTTAATTCCTTTTTATTCAAAGGTGACATCATTTAACTTTTAATGAAACGTTCTAGGAAATATTTTGCTTTATCTCTGTCAAGTCTGATATAATTTGATTGTGTCAGTGTCGTAAGCTTTTCCCCCTCCCCACTTCTCCCTACCCCTTGTTTTTCGTTTTTTTTTCCCAGCAGCTATATTGTTCAGTCATGTAGCAAGTCCAGATGCAGTTCTTGGCACACTTACCTGCATATTTGACAATTGTTTCTGTCTGCTGGCAGGTGTTTGAAAATAACATTTAATTTCTATTTTACCTTGTTTATTGTAGAGTGCATTACCAGAGCACCAGCTAAGTGGATTATGATGAATTCCTGCCACACACATAAGCAGCACGTGGCTCCTGCTGGTTTTACCAACCCTCATTAATTTTTTCTTGTTCTGTTTCTACAGGCTGCTTTGTATCGACTCAGTGGGGACTGGAATCCTTTACACATTGACCCAAGTTTTGCTGCTCTTGGAGGTGAGCTGTGAGGGATGCCATTTTTACTAATGATAGGTTAGAAAATGTTAGGAGTTATTTGTACATCAGTGGTGTTGTACATTTGCATGTCTGGGGGTGTTAAAAAGTAAGACTCATTTTTTACTCCCTCTTATGCTTAATTATAAGCATCATCTTTGTAGGTTAAAATAATGTACTGTGCTGGTTTGGGGATTTTTTTGTTTTGTTTGTTTGTTTTTTGTTTCATTTTGAAGTACTGCTGCCTTTGGCTAAATCAGTGATTCTCAAGTGAGATGGGTGTTGTAGCACTCTGGGATGTCTTTAGAGTCTTTCCGCAGAGCCTCAGGGTGCCACACAATGTTAGCACTGTTATGTGTGCAACCATATTTCACACAATATTCCCAGAGGTTTCAAATGGGAATTCATAGCATTAGAGATGTTCTGACCTGTTGTAGTCCTTTTTTGAGTTCTTTTCAGCAGAATAAATTGCTCTATTAGTTGTCTCGAGTCAAAAAGCAAGTAAGAACTAAGAACTGGCATTTTCCAAGGGGTGCCTTCAGTCTAATGAGAGGGGCCTTGAGTTTAAAATGGTTGAGAGCTACTGGGCTAAACTAATTATATCTCCCTCCCTGGAAGAAAACTGCCACCCTCCATTTATCTTATTGGAGACTATTCTAGCACTTGTTTCCCTCTGCCCATCCTCCGCTGTAAATTTGTAATTTACTGTTATAATCCAGTGAGTTGATGCAAGTCCCTTTTGAAGTTCATCATTCCAGCTACATAAAAATTGGTAAGGTAGATGTGTTAGAAATTGCTTAGTTTCTATACCATGACAAATGGACTAAAGATACCTAGAGTGAGTCTATGTGAATATTAGCATTCTCCCTGTAGTAATGCTAACCCCTCTTCCCCATCCTGTTCCTTTATATAAACCTTCCCTAGACTACCTTCAGTACCTGCCTGTAATCTCAACATGTTAAAAAAAGAGAAATGAAAGCTAACTCTTTACAGCTCTGGATACATTGATATTACTTAACCAATATTCACAATTAAATGTCACTACAGCCTGTAAGAGAGGCCATTTTTCACAGGGCCATTTAATTACAGAGTTTGTGTTACAAGATGAGTGTTTTTAGTCAACTCAAACAATTTTAATTGCTATGGAAAGCAGCATGTACTCAGCAATGAAAACTAACCATGTAGGTGATTACATGCAACCAATACTGACCGTGATTATAAAACACATGGCCCACATTGGGCAAACATGCTGATGAGAACCTATCACAAGAATAGGTTAATATAGCGCATCTGAATAAGACTTATAATGTAGCTATCAAGCACTTTCCCCCTCACCGCTGACTCTTTTTCAAGTCATGGTGAGCCCCCCAACATTGCATATAGTTTACCCAGGATCCCTCTGTCAGGCCCTCTCAGCCTGTTACATATGATTAGTGTGGCCTCGTTCTGTGTGAGGTGAAGCTGGACCAGGTTGCCCTGTGCCTCATCTGTATATACATTTTTTGAGCATTCCAGGACTTTGAACAAGAACACCCAGTTCCAATCAAAATAGTTTGCATATAAGTAGGTGCCAAAGTGCTGCTCAAAAGTGTGTTTTTGGTGAACCTGTGCTAAAACTTGCAGCCATTTAAAAAAAAAAAATGTAACATGCATCTATTCTGGATAAACTGTGTGTGTGGCTACTAGATGCAAATTGCTACAGCCATTTTTAATTTTAAGGTTATTGTTTTCAGATTTGTTCCTCGCTTCCATGTGCTCAGAGAGAGCAGAGTCTGGTGGTAAGGAGAAGGGAAGGGGCTGCCAGGGGAAAAAGTTCAGAAGAAGCAGAGAACCCCCAGATTTATTTTCTTTGATGTAGCAGTAGGAAGGGAGTAAATTCAAGGCAAACCTCCAATAATTAGATTTTATACCTGGAAAGTTATAACCAATTTACATATTTTCCATATTAGAATCTAATTATTGTGGGGGTGGTTCCTGTAATCAGGATTGTCTTTTATTTGAGTAAGTATAATGCATACTTAAGCAAGCAAGAAAATCATTGGAAAAAATCAGCAAGTGGGTTTTTTGGGGGTGTTTGTTTTCATAATGAATTTGCTTTGGACAAGGTTATGCCCTCTTTTTTTTAGTTTTCTGTATGTATTATAAAAGACTGTTTTACTTTCATAAATGTGCAGAGGAAATAGAAATAACAACTTTTTTGAGCAAAATTATAATAAAGAGATTCAGCTTCAGGCTGAACAACATGGAAAATCTGACAGTTACAAGTGGCTCTAAAAAAGGTGTTTTATATTGAGAACTGCTGGGCAGCCTTACTACTAGTCCTGCTTTAATAGTCATGCATACACACATATGCATATACACATTTTAAAACAAGCATATAGTTTTTGATAGTCTCATTACTTTTTAAATCTGTCATCTCTTCAGAATAGGGATCATATCTTCCTGTGTCTCTTAATGTAATACTTGCCACTGGGGAATCCCAATCTTCATTGGGAGTCCCTGTATTGCTATAATATAATTATTAAATGATGAAAACCTTTTCAGCTTCCAGTGCATGTATCCAATTGAAACGTTATGCTCCAATAGCTTTTTCTTTATAGATTAAATGCAGAGTCCTTAAGCAAAAGGCAAACTTGGATACAAAATCCAAAACATTGTGTTGTTTTTCTTTTCTGTCTGTCTGTTTGTAGGATTTCAGAAGCCCATATTACATGGACTGTGTTCTTTTGGGTTTGCTACCAGACATGTTTTGAAGCACTTTGCAAATAATGATGTCACTAAATTCAAGGCAGTTAAGGTCTGTAGGTTTGTCATTTGTAATTGATTTTCTGTTATAACCTTTCAGTTTATATGTTGCTTCTTATTAATTACATTTCTGTAGGGTGGAAAAGGACCATTAGTTTCTTCCTACAAATGCATATCGTAGGAAAGTGCTGCTGCATCTCCTGTATCAGTGTCCCCATGCTTAAAAATGGTGGCAGGGGTTCAAGCAACCTCACCGCCATTCTTAAGCACATTGACACTGATACAGGAGATGCAGGAGGCTGCAGGAGCATGGCAATTGCTTAATCCAGTCTGTTCCAATGCACTGAAATTCCAGTGCGTCGGAGCAGCCTCTGCGCTCATGCATGGGTGCCCCTACTCCCACCGTCTGCCCAAGGCAGGATCATCCTTATCCAAACCATCTTATAAAATACATTGTCTAACCTCTTAGCAAAACTACGCAGTCAACCGTGACACAGCACCTCATTTGCCATATACTCAATGTCTTATATATTTTAATGGCTGTTTCTTTTTATAAATATTGCTAGTTAATTTGCATTGATGAAGATACGCTTTCTGTACAGGCATTTGTTTGGGGTTTTTTCCTACTTCAATAAATTGTATGTTCTAAGCTGGTTATCCAGTTAGAAGCAGTGGTATTGATCTAACATTTTAATTTGAAAATAAAGGAAATCTGAAACTTTTCTTATTTTAGGTCCGCTTTGCAAAACCAGTCATTCCAGGACAAACTCTTCAGACAGAGATGTGGAAGGAGGGAAACAGAATTCACTTTCAGAGCAAGGTCAGAACATCAAGATTTATGCTGTGGGTTTTAGTGACAGATCTGTTACAAAATCTTTTTTTTCTGTGGGGAAAAAACTACTTCTGTAAGTACAGCATTGAAAAAAGAATGTGTTCTATTCACTTTTCATTTCTCCAGTTGAAGCTCTTTTGCTGTTACTGAGATTCCATCTGTAGATATTGAAAATACCATTATGTCTATCTACAAGATTATATCTAGCTCGGGGTGGGGGGGAGTTATAGCACCAGAAATCCAGTTTAAGTGTGCATTTTTAAACAGAACTTTTGAAGTTATTACATTCTTTTCAATGGTGGAAAAAAAGATGAAAACTGCCATTGGTTCTTTTCAGTGTCTCTTAGATCTTATCAACAAACAAACTTTTTACTTGATTCACTAAATTGGAGCAAATCCTCTTTTGGCCATGCTTTGATTTACCTTAAACCTGCTATTAAGACTTTGTTTACACAGGAAGCTTGCACTAGGTCAGTATTAGTACATTTAAACTAATACGTTTGTCTGTGTGTGGGGGAAGAGACTTTTTGTTGCAACTGCTTCACAGTAGCTGTCATGCAGTAACTTTGTACAGACTAACAGCAGACTTCACTACAAGTTATTGTTTTCTCATGAATGGGATTTTCTTCAGATTATGCTCTCCTGCTTTTGTGCCTTTTATCAGGCTTTTCACATTGTGAGATTGACCCTTGAATACAAGAAGATTCCTGCTATGTAGTCTACAATGTACCATGGGAACAAACTCAAGCTCCCATGATTCTGCCAACCATTCCCTGATCCACCTGTTCTTAGATAAGGGAGAACCTTTTTAAAAGTTAATAGGCCAGTGTGGACAAAACAGTTTTCCATGTTGGTAATTACAAATGCATGGAAGCTTATGCAAATTAATTTCTCCTGTCATCATTGAATGTATGCAGCTTTTCAAGACAGCCACATCTAAATGAGAATTAAGATAAAGAGGACAATTATGACAAGATTGAGCAGCTGCTTCTAAAAGGATTTTTGGATCAGTTTCTGTTAATGCCAATGCCGTTTTATAGGATTTTGAACCAGGCATTGTAAGGTGGGGAAGGATTGGGCTGCAGAGCTGAGGTGACCAGTAGTGGCTGCAGAATTTTAGGGCGGGGGGGGAGGGAGGAAACCCACTCAACTTTCTGTTTGTTTTTTTTTTTTTTTTAAGAGATTGAAATGGTTGAATGAGTTCACCCCAGAGCAGTAACAGCCACCCAATAACATAAGAGTGCCCTTGTTTGTTCAGGTGTCTAGTCTTTGATATGACTGATCTAGATTGCTTAATGTTTAGTAGGTAACTAATTTGATGAATGCAGGTTCACTGTTCTGACCATTGTAGTGAATGCCTACAGTGGTATAAAAGTGCTGTCACCACATACTGGATCCTCAGGAGAATTTTTTGTTATTGTCTCTGCACACATAAATTTCTTATTCTTATTTTCCCCTATGCCAGGCCTTGAAGCCCATAAATGGTGTGGAACACTTTTCAATTGTGTGCCAAGACCTGATTACTAGGGCTGCATGAAATGCCTGTGTTTCGTTTCAGTTTCAGACTCAGCTTTTCGACAGGACGGCGATTCATTTTGGCGTTTCAAATCGCTGTTTCAAGTTTGATGCTGTTTCGGTGTTTTGGCCATAGGCTATAATGGGGAATGACTAAAATGCCTATAACTTTGTCATTTCTTGCCTGATTCTGATGAAAATTTCAGGAATGGTAGCCCCGTCAGAGGGCATAAAGCCTGTCAAGTGTCAAGGAGATAGGTGCAGGGGTTTCTGGGAAACTTGACTTCAAGGTGCTGACAAGCAAAACTCATGTCACGTGTGTGTTTGTGTGTGTGTGTGTGTGTGTGTGTGTGTGTGTAGGCAGATTGGGCTGAAAACAGCAGGCATGGTAGCCCCCTCTGAGGCCATGAAGCCTGCCAAGGTTCAAGGAGATAGGTGCGGGGATTTTGAGGAAACTTCACTTTGTCACAGAGTAGGGTCCCTAGAGATGGCTGTGATACCCCTAGAGCCCTGTGACCATGCCAGCTCCGCCCTGCAGACACCTTCTCTCCTCACCTGCCACCATGTCTTATTGGAAAAAATAATAGATAGGGAGGCTGCCCTTGAGCTTCAACTCAGTCATGATCCTAATGGACCTGACTAAACCTTGTAGGTACTTGGACCCCTTACTGGGACCTGCTCTAAGTAGGTGCCTCAAGGGAACACCGTAAGCCTTATGGGCTACATAAGGATGGATGCATGGCTCCAACCATCCCTTACCGTGCCCCATGCCTCGCAGATAGCATATCGATATCTTACTTATAATGAGGTCTCGGTGTCACTCTACCTTCTATTGTTGCTGGGCTCTCTCTGTCCCTGTCACTGCACCCTCACTGGCACTGGAGCTTCTATATGACACGGTAGTGTGCCCCAATGAGACCTCCTCCTCCCCTACAGCTTCAGCTTGGTCTACCAGTTTAAATAACGACAGGTAAGCAGCACACTATCACTTGCATCTCAGGCAGCCAAACTGTCACACAGCCTTTCTTTCCTTTCCTGCAGGAGCTTCTTCTCTAGCAGTTGCCAGAGAACTCTCCCGCCAGTCCCAGCCCTAGGGCTTAGATGTGCCCAGGGCCTGCTTCCTTCTGGTCAGCTGACCAGAGACAAGTGTTAGGGATATATGTTGTAGGATATGGCAGACAAGGTTCTTTGGGTCAATCTGATATCTTTTAGTAGGCCAGCTTAATAGTTGGAGAAATATATCTTAGCAAGCTTTTGGGTTGAAAGCACTTTGTCAGGCTGAGGAAGCACCTGCAGTTGGTGTGTGTGCTCTTCCTGCATGAAAGGGATAGTAAAGAAGCCAGAAGCTGGCATGCAATGTAGGCAAGAAAGCCAGTTAGTGCAAATGAAAATGGTGGCATCAGGGGGTGAGGGACAGGCTGGGATGGTGTGGGGGAAGGGGGATGTAGCAGCACAGGTAGAAGTGGAGAGGTACCTGGTGAGGTCTTATTTCTCGAATTGCCTTGCTTGCTGTTTGATGGAGACATGGGACAGTGATCTGGGATGTGTGGAGTGGGCTGTGGTTCATGTGGCTATGGGGTTACCATATTGAGCCTGCTGGGGATAAAACTCTGGGGGTGGGGGAAGCAGAACTTGAAAATCTTTTTCACCCGCATTCACTACAGAGGGTGGTGTCTAGCTTTAGGAACAAAAAATAAATGCCAGGGGGTATATTATACTAATATCTTGAAGGCAAACGTGAAGATACTTACTAGTCTACAGTGTAGTGCTGTTGAAAGTGCTCGGGCTGTCAAGGACGGAAATCTTGATGGTGGTGGAGCTCTAGGGCCTGGTTAACCAGATAAGTCTCAGTGTAGTCTGTCAGAATGCTGGCTTCTGGCTTTCAGGCTCAGTTTTGTCCACGTGTACTGTCAGTCCTGCCTTCCTCCTGTGTTATTGGTGTCAGAGGTAACATACAGATCAGTGCTGTGTCCCAGGTTGTCATAATATGTCCAAGTGGTTTACATGTGGTTTTAGAGGTCTAAATGTTGTCTTTTGCTTTCTGGTAAGTCATCTCCATTTCTTTGTTAGATGAGGCTGCATTGCATCCTGGTTGTGACTCCATTCAGTCTCCCATTAATAATAGCTTAACAAAAATCTATTTTAATGTTTGAATTCCATGGCTGCTTGAACTTTCACCTCTCCTAAAGGGATGAGGAGAGATCCAGAACCTCTGCATGGCTTCAGTTGGGTGGACAATGAGGCATGGTTAAAAAATATCTGAGGTTCCCTCCTGGTCCCTGGGTCAAACTAGTATGTTTAGGGCACTTTGGTTTTTCTACCCAGTAGCACCAAGGTGATGATATCATTTGCATCACATCCAACGGCCCTTTTGACTCTCCAGCTAGAGTGAGATGAATGGGGACAGCTTACACTGAGTCCAGAGTTGCTCTTGAACTTACAGTTCTGGAACCATAGTAAGATGCCTTAACTGTGCCCCAGCAAAGCATGATGGTACAAGACAGGAATACGGCAATAGCTGCGTGAACTCCATTGGTATAGAAGCACAAATTGATCCAATCTGACTGCTTGCCAACTTCTAAATTGGGAAATGACATCTGGTCAACTTGACTTCTGAGCAGGAAAATGATAATTGGTCTGGCAGAATGCAGTTATATGAATACGTAGTAATTTACTGAGAGGTGAAAGTATTGCTACATCCAACAGGATTATAAACACTATAGTACTTTACCATTTACTTCATACTAGGGCAGAATGTAGGGCAGAGTGACACCTTACAGACTAACTGGTTCAGAGAAGTATGAATTGTTGCCACCAACAAACGGCTTCATCAGATGTTAAGAGAATTCATGCTAAGGAATTACATTGCATGGACTGGGGTCTTTTCAGCTTGTAACTTGATTTAGTCTGAAGTAAACAACCTTGTAGATGAGGACTAAAAGCTGGTTTAACCAGAATAAATGTGTCCCCACAATTTTTTGCTCTGGTTTAACTAAATTGACTTAAAACAGCACCCTGGCTAAGTACAGACAGTCAAAAAAACCCACAAAACCCAAAACCTGAGGCTGAATTGATTCAATCTTTGCAGGTTAGTCTAAACTGTGTAGATTGAACCAATAAGCAAGTGAACAGACATTCACTTTTGATTTCATACCTGCAGTGGCCTAGGCCAGAAGCTTGGGGCGGGGGGAGTGGAGGGTGGCGGTGCTAGAGCATGCCTCCCTGCTTGACTGGAGCAGACAGCTTGGGCCCATCCACCCTGTAAGGAGACTGTGAGCTAACTTGAATATGGAGGGGATCTGGGACAGAAGTTGAATAAACCGATTTAACCTAAATCGGTTAAGTCTGGTACTATATCTATCCAGGTTTATTTTAAACTGCTTTTGGCCAGTTTATGTGCATT
The DNA here is from genome assembly GCF_030867095.1 of Alligator mississippiensis. Classification (NCBI taxonomy): domain Eukaryota; kingdom Metazoa; phylum Chordata; order Crocodylia; family Alligatoridae; genus Alligator; species Alligator mississippiensis. The sequence goes on along the minus strand of NC_081826.1, from coordinate 222,193,284 downwards.
GAACTTCTGTTGCATTACAAATTTGAACCAATTTCTGATCACTTGTACCAATTTATGTAACTTCTGTCCCTAGCCTCTAAGTTTAAACCACTGCAAACTGTGTGCATGGATGAGCTCCTTTAAAAAAAAGAAAAAAAAAAAGGACTTTCGGGTAGTACACCTTACTGTGAGTTCTCTGTTACTTTTAATAGTTTTTCCAAAAAAAAGTGTTCCTCTTTCTCAAAATATTGTTTCTCTTCTGCTTCATAAAAGACAAAAGCAGGGAAACTGAAATGACCTGTGCATAAAATAGCAAATACATATATGCATAAAGTAAATAAAGTGATAAATAGATTCCCTCTTTTCATTCACATATAGTAACTTTAGCTATCACTTGTATCAACATTAGGTACACTGTCAGATGTGTGACTTAAATTGATGCTGTCTTTGAAACAGGAGAAATAGCTTTCTGTATCCCCAAGAAGTAAAGCCTAAGGATTTGCTTTAAGAGAACTGTATACTTAAATAGCTTGTTAGGTAGTATTATAATATGCCCCTCTACTCTTTAAATACTTTATGTAATTAAAATATGCAGTCCTCCCTCCCATTCTTTAATCTACATATAATTTTGAACATTTTATCAAGAAGTCCATGCTCTTGGAGATTTAATCTCAGACTTACCTTGGTCTTTTTCCCAGTTCTTCTGTGGGGTGGTTGTGTGCTCTTCATCCTCTTTGCCTCAGTTTTCCCACTTGTAAAATAGGAATATGGATACTTATAGTCTTCATAACATGGGTTGAAATATAATACTGTGCTCTTATATTGTGCTTTGTACAGTATATCCTGTTGTCATGGAAAGTATGCAGTAATTTAAATAATCATCTCATTTGGGTATTTTTATGCAAAAAAAGCATATATAATTGCTCAGTTCTCAGGCAGTTTACAAAGCAGCATGTGCTAATTTACTTGAAGCCTGCTTTTTCTTTGTTTTTTCTACTTGTTAGAACCTTTCATATTCTGTGATTTTGATTTGTAATTTGAAGCACTAATTGCTCAAGTGCTGTGAAATATAGCTGTTTTACTCTTTATCACTCTTCTTACTAAACAGCCACTGAATGTTGTTATGTGTGTATTTTAAACAGGTGAAAGAAACTGGACAAGTTGCCATTTCAGGAGCATATGTGGATCTAATATCAGCCTTTGATAAACCTTCAACTCAGAAAGCCATGAAGGTAAGGAAGAAGAGACTTGGATAGATCAACTTGAAGGCATCATAACTACTTTACCACTGAAAGAATATTAAAGAAGAATATATTAAGTGATTCAGTGATATGAAGATAAGTTGTTTAACTTTTATGGGTTCAAGGATCTACTTGGGACAGTGTTTGAAGTACATGACTCAAGTGAGCGTCACTATATGTATTGTACAAAATAAGATACTAAGCAAGCATAGAGCAGGGCAGTAGGTGTGCAAGTCACAGCTAGCGAGCATCTGTGCAGCTGAGATTTAAATTTGGTGGTCCTGCCAGCAATAGTGCCTGTAATATAGTTTCTTTTGTCTGGGATAAAGACTTCAGAAGAAATATGCTGTAAGCTTAGAAGAAATGTGTTGGGATGAATGGGCAAAAGTGAGGGAAGAATTAATTGAGGGACAAAACAGAGTGAGAAGAAAGACTACTATAACTAGGCAAAAAAAAGTCTTAACCTCAAAGAAAAAAGGTTTGGATCCCCTTAAGTAAGTAACTTCTACCAAAAGGGGGGATCTCAGTACATCTGCCTAAGGTGAGGGGTTTGCTTCTTGGTGTCTAAAGGGTATGCAGGAGGCAAGTGGTCTGTGTGGAGGGGACTGGAGGGGTGGTAAGCAGGATCTGTAGGGGGTTGGTGGGGTGTGGGAGGGTTTGGTGGGATCAGTGGGGCTTGGGAGAATGGGGGGGGAATCTCCCCCATTCATTGGGACCAGGGGCTATTTTGGCCTGCCAGGAAACCTACCCCCTACATTTCACCTGCCCTGTCCCCCATCCCAACTTAGTTTTACGGTTCCTGGTACCAGTGAACACTGGTAAAACTGGCACTGGGAGTGGCTTGAGAGAAGGGAGCTGGCTGGTCTATAAGGGTGGGAGGGTGCTGCCAAATAGCCTGGTGTGTGGGGGGAGGCAGTAGGGAAAGTGCATCCCCTGGGGCTGGGGCCAGCAGCTGGGCTTTCCCAGCTCCAGGGCTGTGCTGGGAACTGTACAGAAGTTCAGTTAGATCAGTCTCTCTGGACCCAATTTAAGTTACATTACCTTGAAGGTACACTTAACTTGGGTCAGGTTGGCCATTTTTAGACCAATCTAACTGTCCTGAACTTTTGTATAGTTTACATTTATATTGACCTGTCTGTGGGTATAAGTGTAAGGTCCACATCTGGGTCAACTAAGATGGATCAGGTGGCCATTTTTAATGCAATCTAACTTCATCAAATGTTTTTATGTACCCTTGGTCTTTCAGCCATTTGGCACATTGTAGAGCTGGTGTCAACAACACATGCCAAGCATGACACTCAGGGTCATTTTGCTCGGCACGCCACAGCCAGCCCTGGCTCTGAGTAGCTGCTGCCAGCAACGGAGCCTGGGCTGCTCCCAGCAGGGCTTGCAGCATCCCAGCTGCCTGCTGGGAACAGCCCAGACTCCTGGCTGGCAGCAGCTTCCCAGAGCTGGGGCTGGCTGCAGCCAGGAGACTGCTAACAGCTGCACCGGGCTCCACAGCTCCAGCATGAGCTTCATGCAGGTGGCAACTGCACATGCACCTTGGGGCGGGCTGCGCTGCCCCGCTGTCTGCCCTGAGGTGCACGTGCAGTTGCTGCCAGCATGGAGCTGATGCTGGAGCTGTGGAGCCTGGCGCAGCTATGTGGAGCCTGGTGCAGCTATTTGCAGCCTGCTTGCTGTAGCTGCCCAGAGCCTGGGCTGGCTACAAAGAGCTGTGCCAGGCTCCAGAGCCCAGTCACCAGGTCCATGCCGGGAGCAGGGGTGAGACTGGCGTTGTGCTGCCTCAGGCCCCTCCCTCGCTGCCTGCTCCAAGGCACGCATGCATGTGCCGGTACAGAGCTGATGTCGGGGCTCCAGAGCCCAGGGCAGCTGTTTGCAGCCTCCCGGCTGCAGCCGGCCCCTGCTCTGGGTAGCTGCTGCCAGCAACTGGCAGGCAGCTGGGATGCTGCAAGCCCTGCTGGGAACAGCCCAGGCTCCAGCAGCTACCCAGAGCCGGGGTAGCTGCTGACAGCCACAGAGCCCAGGCTGGGGGGCACGGGGCAGCAGGGCTGCGGGGCAGGGGCTTTGGCTGGGGGGCACAGGGCAGCAGGGCTGCGGGGCAGGGGCTTTGGCTGGGGGGCACAGGGCAGCAGGGCTGGGGGGCAGGGGTGTGGGTAGGGGCAAGGGGCACAAGCAGGGCATCCTGCCATGTACCCCCTGCCATCATTTTGTTTTTCTGGCATGCCGGCACTCTGGCACCTTCCAAGGTAGGCATTGTGGTGTTTTTCGGCACTCCAGGCAAAAAACATTGCCTACCCCTGTTGTAGAGTCTCAAAATTCTTGTTTTTAGGTTTAGTTGATACATGATGGTAAGCCAGGCCACAGACAAGCCTGTTCCAAAGTGGTGTTCTTTGGACTCTGTTTTCAGATTAATCCAGATTTGTATTCAGTGCTACCATGGTTTGTTTCTGGTTTTGGATTTTTTTTTCCCCCCTTATCTTACAGTTTAATTTGTATTCTCTGTCAGCTCCACATTTAGAATCAAAACACCTGTGGTGAATGTATGTTTGCAGTAAAAAGATGTGCTCTGTAACAGCAATTGTCTGCCTTTAAGCATCAGGATTGCTTCTTTTTTACAGCTGCCTCTTAGAAATGTGGTATTTCTACTCCTTGATTTTAATCTGCAACAAAAATGCATTAAAACATTAGCCAAATTAAGCATATTATGCTTTGTTTTATGCAAAGTATTGCTAATGTTCCCGTGTAACATATTCTATATGGCATGTGAAAATCTAAATGAAACGGTCATTGATTGAAACATCAGGCATTCAAAGATAAGGAGATACCAAAATTAAGATGGCCTGTGGCACTTGTAGAGAGAGTCTGGGTTATTCCCTGCTCTTCAGTACAAGTGGAATCTTCAGAGAATTTAACTACCAAACTCTAGCAAGTCTTTAAATGACACGTGTGAACTATGATTTTTGAAAGGCTTGTAACTTGGTTAAATTTGGACCCATTTTTCTTAAGGAGGGCAAAACTCATCCTTCTTTATTAGCAGACCCATGACCAAATGTCCAGTGCACAGACATTGAAGCTTCTCAATTAAACAGAAGAATTTTCTAACATGGGCGCTAATATATATCTTTTTCTCTGGTCTTGTTGTAAGAAATGATTTAAGCATTTGTGCTGGAATGTTTTTAGTTGTGTCAGTTCGAGGCAGACCCCTACCAGGGAAAGTTTTACCTTTAAATATAAACATTTAAAAAAATTATAAAGCATTGAGTATAATGCATCAGAATGGATAGTGTTAGGTATTCTTAACTGCATGTAGCATAAGTAACATAGTGCAGAAAATCCTGTGTGCTGTTACACCTAATTATAGTAGGGTGAGTAAAAACTCATTCTCGCTTCTATCTAATAAAAATGTTACACTTTAAAAAGCTACCCCAGTGTTAAGAGCATATTCATTATAAATTTGATATTTAAAAATAGAACCCAAAGGCTTACAGAAGATTCAGTGTATGCAAAATTTTAATAGCTAATGTAAAATATACTTAGTCCAGCACAATTCGAAACAATATACTGTGTCTGTAACTTCGTGCCAAAAACGAATATACAGAAAACTTACCATTCACTGTTTACAAATTGAAGGTGGCTTGTTGATAAGAGGACTCCATATCCCATACCTAACTTATACAACTCATTTTGGGGTAACCACTATCAGTAACATTGAGATAATATCTTGAAATAATCCCAAGGGGAAGATGTACCTTAAATTACAAGAATTGTGAAGGTAATTTATAAAATAGTTCTCAGAAATGATTCCACAAAACATGATCAAGTAAAGTAAACAGTCCCATGCTTATATGCTGGAATTGCTTATTTTTGGAGGAAGAAATTTAATGTAGAAGAGACTTCTCTGGATTCAGTTCTTTAACAATAATCATACTTGCTAGTTTTTTACCAGAACTTTCTTTTTAAAAAATTCTGTACATTTTTAATAGGCTGCAGAGTTGCAGAGTGACCTTGTGTTTGAAGAAATTAGACGTCGCATCAAAGAGGTTGGAAATCAACTGGTAAAGAAAGTAAATGCTGTATTTCAGTGGGACATCACTAAAGGTGGAAAGACTGCAATGCAGTGGAGTAAGTCATAGGTTTAATTAATTTATATAAGGCCCTAATGCATTTTTTAATGAAGTGAGATTACTTATATTCACTCTAATTAAACTCTGATACTTTAAAGGTAAGCTCACAGAGGTAGCTGAGAAGTGCTTGCTAGGGCTTGAAAAATCTGGATGCTTATTGCACAAGTGATGCTTTTTGCAAATGGGTGAGATAATGTTCCATAACAGTAACTACTAAGTTTTCAAAAAAACTTAATTGTTACTAAAATTAAGTTATAACTTCCCTCTTTAGGTGTATATAGCGGAAGGTTTTCTAAATTTTGTTCATAATATGAACAAAAATATTTTTGTTCTCTTTTTTTTTTAAATGTGTTGCTTTAACTAAAAATATTTCAAAGTTGTGGTCACTGAATTAGTGTAGGAACACCCAAGCTAGCTTTAACTAGCTAGAAAGTACTTTTAGCAGTCTAGCCTAATGTGTATATATATTATCATGGAGTTCCATGTGGGCTAATCAAACCAAGAAGCAGGATAAATTTAATCTTATAGTACTGTGCCATCATGTTTAGACTGTCACAAATGAGTCAAGGTAGTTTGAGGTAACTATCAAAAAACATGGCTACCCAAACAAGATACCACAAGGTAACCTAGGTGTGAACTTAAAGTAAGACCAGAGTGTAAACGTATAGCAGGTTTGTAACTCTGTGATAGTTGTCTTTGTTCACTTTTGTACCCTGTAGTCCAGGGGTCAGCAGTGTTTTTGGCCAGAGGACCAAAAACACCCCAACCTCCACCCATGCCTTGATTTGACATGCTAGACATAGGGGAGCTACGAGGGTCTGATCCTCATTGCTGTTGGTAACTGTACGGCAGGCGGATGGTGGGGGACTGGCTGGGTCTTCTGTGTGCTGTGAAGTGTGCATGCAGCCACCACTGCTGCCACGGAGCTGGTGCCAGGGTTATGGAGTCCAGTGCAGCTGTTTACAGCTGTGGCAGGCAGCCAAGAGGCCACAGATAGCTGCATTTGTCTCTGCAGTCCCAACACGCATGCTTCTGGGTGGATGGCCAGAAAGGGGCCTGGGGCCATGCATCCTGAGGCATGTCTGCAGCTACCACTGCAGAGCCAATGCTAGGGCTGCAAAGCCCGGTGCAGGTGTTTGCAGCCTCCTGGTTGTAGCTGGCCCAGTCTCTGGGCAGCTACTGCCGGCTGTGGAGCCCAGGCTGCTTGTAGTAGGGCTTGCAGCCTCCCAGCTGCATGCTGTGAGCAGCCTGGGCTCCATGGCCAGCCTCAGGTGGCTGTGGCATGCTGTGGAAAATGGCCTTGCGTGCCATGCTCTGGCATGTGTGCCAGGGGTTGCTGATCCCTGCTGTAGTCGATGGGTAAGTAGTAGTTTGCCTCCCATCCTCCCCAACCCTATGGCAGGAAGTAAACTATCTCACCTTTCATTATGCACTGTGCATATGTGCAGTTTACCACCAAGTACCTGATACAATATGGGTTTACACCCTAGCTCCTCTAGCAAGTTGTTCATAAGCTGTACTTTAAATCAGGGGTAGCTAGCCTGTGGAACATGTACCACAAATGGCACAGGCAACTTCTCTGTGTGACATACAGCATGCTGGGGAGGTGATAGGTAGCACAGAGACAGGTAGGGCAGGAACCAGAAAACAAAGCAGCAGATTGGGCAGGGACACACTGCAGGGAGCAAAAAGCAGAGCAGCCGGTTGGGCAAGGAAGGAGATTGGAGTGGCATTCGGAGGGTGTGGGATTACTTTGTGGGACACCTTTCAAAAATGTTGGCCTCCACTGCCCTAAACCACTGCTTCTCAACTGGGGAGAGGTGAGATTCTTTTAAGGGTGCCATGGGATACACTCTTGCCCCATTTGATTGCTCAGGGCCCCTGTGCAGAGATAATAAATCAGCTTTTAAAAAGGGGTGCTGCTCCGCTCAGGTTGTGGAGGGGTGCTTGAAGTCTGAAGAGGTTGAGAACCACTGCTCTAAATCAAGCTTTGGGTCTCTGTGCTTGACTGCTGTTTCTTCTGTGACTGCAGTGGAGTTATACCCCTAAGTCTTTTACTGTTCAAGATTTGTCAGAAGCTTGGTTATTACTTTAAAAAAAATGATTGGCTTGTTGAACAAAATACCAAATATTAATGGCAATGGGATATCACCTAGATATCTTGAGGCTATGCTATTAAGTCAGACAATAGGATAAGGATAAGGAAAATAAGTAATTTTCTAAATTTTATCCTAAAACACTTTGGTTTTCATCAGAGGCAAGTCTTTCTTCTTTTATTCTGTTTTCAAGTGTTTATGTTTCTGTGTGCGCAAATGAATGCATCTTAAATATCTAGGAATTGCTGATTGATTTGCTGCTGTATCCTGAATGGTCTGCCTAAAGAATTAAAGAATGGTCCCCAAAAAGTCCATGCCAGGAGGTTGAGCCACATGACAGTTGTATAAAAATGAGTCGGATAATAGCCACTTTCACATTATTTTTTTTTATAGGGAGATACAGTTGCCAGGTTGTAACAGTTTGTTTTAATTGGCCTAGCCACTTGTCTCATGGTGTGAAATTGGTGTGCTGTAGTCTTATTGTACCATGCCTGTTGAAGTTGGGGAGAGGCCAGTGGAGCTGCATGGACTAGGTTTGGTCCCTGGTCTGCACTTCTGTCACACATACCACCACTTTCACTTGACAGTAATTTTAGGTGGCTTTTTTCAAAACTGTAAGTTTTCCAGGTAATTTAAGAAACTGCTATTTTTCTTTGATTTACAGGGATAGAGATACAGTTCCTCTTTATTATTTCCCTTCTCTCCCTAATTGTACACATTTGAGATTTACACTGGCAAGGCTGCTGGTTAGTGACTCAGTGTGCTAAACACTGGGCACATCTAAATGAGACACTATGTTGCCGTAGCGACAAGCTATGGTAACGTAGCTGATTGATATGGCGACCATACTGTCAGCAGACACGAACCCTGATGCCACTGCTGCTGCGCAGTAGTAATGAGCTACTGTGCAGTAGGGTCAGAAACAACCTGTGCAGCGCCGGAACTGCACAGTACCAGCGGTTACTGTGCAGTCATTCAGTACTTGCTAAAATAACAACTGTGCAGATGAAGGCATGTGTGGATATTCCCACTGAGTTTGCACTGATTTTCATAGCTATGTTTTGTCTTTCTGGAGTAACAGGTTATTTGCTGAAAAGTAATGCTGATCACATGCTGAGATTAAGTACAGCAAGAGGCAAAGAATCTTTATTCAGATCAAAATAAGATGAGGGCAGATCTTGAAAGCCTCTGCTTTGAGCACTTGCTGCCTAAAGACTGTTTTGTCACCTTTTCCATCCCCAGAACTTTCCTGCTTTTACATTCATACTGGTTCAATGTAATAAATGTGTAATGGTTCAATGTGATGTGCATGTTCAGAATAGCAATAAAAGATTAAAAATCACAGCTGTATTATAGTCTTGCTTTTGTTGAAGATGCACATCGGGAATGCCAGGGTTAAGCAACAAAACACTTCATGTGGAAGCCTCTGCCATACTTCTGTTAGAAGGCCTGTGGCTGCAATAAATTTGTTGTCTGTAAAGTTATTCTTTTTATGAAGCACGTTAGGAGTATAAAAAGAAATGTGGTTGAATAAATACAGGTGAGTATGAGAATGCTAATCTTTGTAGTTAGCACATTAAGAATGGAAAGTTATTTCTTCTGGAAAAATGTGAGATCTCTGCCCTCTTATTCCTACTAACGATGATTTACCACTTCAGGCCAGGTACAGACATTATTATACTTTTACCAGTATAAGGAATTGGAAACCAGTCTGTTCCTGTAAAAGAGAGGAAGTTTGGCACACAAAATGAGTCTGTACCCATAATAGAACAGAAGTTTGACACACACAGACTGGTTTAAAAATGATGGAACCTGATTTAAGACTTGCCTCCCCTCACCAAAGGATGAATGTGCATTCCATTTTCTACCAACCTAAACTATGCCACTTACAGAAAACTGTATAACTTGTATCAATTCTGCCTTGAGCTTTTTGAATGTCTGTGCCTAGCCACAGTGCCATTAATTTATTATAATCCTTATTTAATTTCTGAATCTCTTTGCTATGAGTTATTGTGACCTGGTGGCTTTTTGACCACCACTCTGTCTCAAATGCATGCCATTTTACAGATTGTAGCGGTAAACTTAAGAGACTTTATTTTGCCGAGAAGTTTCCAATCCATCCTGGGTTGCTGTGAAAGGTGAATGAATCACCCTGACTGATGTGTATGAAATGCTAGTGTCTAACACCATGAAGAGGATAGCTAGAGAGGGGCACTACTTTTGATTAAACTAAGAATTATTCTGAGCTTTCCTCCTTAATTCAATAAAACTGGGCTGGCCAGTGTCCTCTCTTTCTGCTCCATCCTGGCCTTTTATTTGCAGGGGTTTCTTCTAGCTGGGCAGCATAGCTTAAATGTTTCTGCCCAAAGAGAAAATATGGTCTTTTTCTTGTTGGTTTTTTTTTTTTTTTTTGGGGGGGGGGAGGGTTGGAAATGTTTTACCAGGAATTTTATGTGTATAGGATGGCTACATTTATAGTAACTATGATTCTGAAAACACCAGTGTGTTATAGGCAGAATGAGGGTGAAGCGCACCACCTAGAATTGACTGGTTATCACTTTCCATCACCACCATTGTTTTTATTTTCTTAGTATTTCTAAAAATACACGTACTCTTTGGGCTTGACACATGACCTCGTGAGGTTCCCTCTAGCCCTACTTTCCTATGATCCTGTCAATCCCTTTGAACTGATTTTTTTTTTTCTGCATTATCAGTGCCTTGCACTGTTGTGTTTTTTTGGTTTTCTTTTTTTTTTTTAGTAGGGTAAGCAATCCCAACTCAGCTGTTTCTGAGAAAATTAGGAGAAAATGGGTGCGTCTACACAAGACACTTTACTGTACAGCAAATTAGCCTGCTGTGCTGCAAAGTTTCACCATTTACATGTGCAATTAGGGTTCAGTAGAGAAATTTACTGCACTGCTGGATAGTCCCACTGGAGTCAAGTGCTATCTGGCAGCGCAGTAAATTACTGTACTTCCACTCACGTATAGATGGTGACATTGGGATTAGTTTAGTCCAGCTCAAATTGAGCTGGAACAGATTCAGTCGCATTAACTGCATGTGTCAATGTGGCCAATAAGTAGTTTTGCTAAATGTTAAACCTTACCCACCTATTTTTAAACCACTTCATGCCTCCATGGATTACAGTAGAAACTTGAATTTTGATAAAGAGGATATCTTGGTGATAAAAACATGGCTTTTGTGATCTGCATGAAAATCCACCTAACTTTGTCTGAACGACTAAGACTTGCTACTTTCTTGGTAGAGTTTATAAAGGGTTTGCTGCTACAGTCTGAGTTTTTAATGAGTGTACTGATGGTGCTTGTGGAACCTTGGGTTTTGAATTCTGGGGAGGCATAGGGAGTGCAGGAGCAGCAGTTCCCGGGCCCTTTTTTTCTAAGGGTGAAAATGCTATATTGGCAGCCTTGGGACCACAAATGCCAGTCTGGGTCCTTCCGCTACCAGTGTTATTAATTCTGTTAAATCCTGTTTCTGGAGGCTGAGGCAGCATTTCCCCAAAATGTGGTAACTGAGAGGGCTGAACAAAATCATTTTAGGTAAGACTATAATTCTGGTCCCTGATATGATGCTCCTGAAGCTTGTCCACAGCCACATTGTTTTTCACAATGAATGCTCGAGTTCTAGGCTCATGGTTATGGCATAGTTAATCATTAAACCTCAGATCCTTCCTATGCCAGGAACAGAGCCCAGTAATGCTGGTTCCAGATATTTGTGTGCAAGACAGCACTGAAATTGTGTAAATTGCTGGCAAAATGTTACCTTTCTCTGCAGTGCCTCATGCTGGATAGTAGCCCATCAGCCACAAATTGTTACTTTAACTCAGTTGCCAGCATGTATACCAGCACCTAAAGATTCAGAAGTACCATCGCGCTCATGTTCCATGCAGTTATATTTCTGTATCATGGCTTTTCCGTGGCCAGTTTATTTTAATAATATATCATGTTAAAAAAAAAAAAAGTGGATTAAGATGGCAAAATTAAGAACTCAAAACCTCTATAATCTCAGTGAGATTTAATTCCGCTTGCTTGTACATGTGCGTTATGATAGATATTATCAAACATGTGGTCAGATGCTCATTCTGCAGGATGCTAATCCATTTGCATGGTGACAGAAGGAAGCAGAGGTTGGTTTCCAGGGGAAGAAGGGTGGGGTTATGATTAGGTTAGGGCTTTTTTTGTGATTAAAGCACTGGACTGGTAATTATAGGAAATGAACTCAGCTCTCATCTGACAGAGTCCTCATGATGATAAATTCAACCATTATAATGCAAGGAACCAAACTTGTAATTGCTTAGGTAGTCTCAATTCTGACATTTTCTGACAATATTAAAAAAAAAAACAACATTTTGGCTCCTTAAAGTGACCCCTTCTTCTATTGTATCAAAAATAAAAGGCTATTGTATCTGTGCTTCCTAGAATCTTCAAGGGATAGGAGTGTGAAAAAACTAAATTTTAACTTTGGAGCTTGATTCTCATGGTTAAGCACACATGCTTTTTCAAACTCCTAGCATATTTTCATGGACACATGCTGCCACTTCTTTCATAAACTGTTAGTTAATAGTGAAGATATTTTGCTCCTGATTTAATATCTATAGATCTCCTTTTAGGCTTCTCTTGCCAAATCCACAACTCTTCCTAGTATGAAGCTAGTTATCCAGCTGTGCTGCCTTATCTTTTAATCTTTTGACTTGTCACTTCTGCAGAACTTCTGCACTGTTGTACAGTCTGCAGCAGTTGACAGCACTACAATCTGGGCCCCACTTCTTGTTATTGTCCTGTTTGATGACTACAGCTCTAGCATCTCTAGCTAATATCCTTGAGCTTCATATTAAAGAGAAAAATGAAAAAAAAGCATTACTTTAACCACTAATCTGATATTTTAATACAGTCACCAGTTATATTTTTCCTGAACCTTCAAGCATCCTAAAGATTTTTCAGTGGTTTATAATCTATTTAATTTTAGTCAACATTTTTGCTTGGGTACCATTTTTTCTTAAGTGGATGGAACATATGGACTGGAATTGATTTTTGGTTTGTTGGTTTGTTTTAATGCAGACAATGGGGGCTCTAGAAATACTGGTCAATATAACTAGCATTAACCTTTTACTTTTTGATGTTAATTCAATATGTATAACAAAATCAAAGCTATATGGAATAGTTTGTCTTGCTTTCTTCCCATGTTTTTTTTTCCTATTAAAAAAATAAGGTTATATTAAAATACATGTGCATAAACATTAAGTATTCCCACATGGATGGAACTGACTAAAATAAGACATGATTAGTCATATGAATAATTCACAACAGCAGTTGGGGGAAGACATTAGAATTGTTCACAGGGGGTGGGGAGCAAAATAAGAAAAGCTACTGACTGAATAAATAGGGCTTAACTAATCACTTGAAGGTAAAGAAAAACTTTACATAAATACAGAAACATTTCAACTAGAACATTTCAACTAAAAAATTCTTGCATATTGCAATTATTCTGTTCTTTATCTGAGCACTGGAAGAGGTCACCCAGGTTGTGGAATTTCCATCCTTGGAGGTTTTTAAGAGCCGGGTAGACAAAGTGTTGTCTGGGATGATCTAGTTGGGGATGGTCCTGCTTTGAGCAGGGGGTTGCACTAGATGATCTACCGAAGTCCCTTCCACCCTAATTTTCTATGATAGTTAAAAAGAACTTGTCAAAATCTGTCAGCATGTATGCGTCTCCATTGAATCTTTCTGTTTTATATTAGAGTAATATATGGTAACATCAACACCCTTTTTAACCAAGTCCGGTTTTAAATCTTGCTTTTTCTATTTTGAATTTTTAAATATATCTGGAAACAATAACAGCTATTTCTTTTGAAACCAAACATGAAATTCATTCTTTTTCCCAGTGAACCATAATTAATATCACCAGTAGACTGAAGTGTAACAATGAAAGTCCAGTCCACCTTACTATTAATAGCTGCACATTTTAAGGATGAAGTTTTTCTACATCTTTGTGTGTGCGTGTATGTACGTGCATGACCCAAATCTATTATTGGTTTCTTGGAGAAAAGTGTATTTTAAGGAGAGACTTCAAGAAGGATGCAGGTTAGTGAAAGACCCAAGCATAGCTACAGTGGGAAAGCAGGGCACTGAAGATGTAGTTAATAGTACCATTTACCATTAGTTGGAATTAAACAGGAAGAGTGAATGAAGGAACAGAGAAATAGGCTAGAGAGCTTAGAAGGCAAAGAAGAGAAGATTATTTTTTTTTAATTGAGGAAATTAAGGGAAGTAATTGAAAAAGTTTGAGGCACAGTGATACATAAATGAAAGAGGGGACAAAGTACATTTACTACAGCATTTTGAATGGCCTGAAGGAGGAAGTGTGGCAGACTGAAAGGTATAACAGACTAAGAAAAAGTTACAGCTTTAGGAAGCAATTTATGACTGATCTACAGTAGACACCCTGATCTGGGAAGGTTTGATCATCTTTCCGTCTAAGCAAGGACAAATACATTATAGAATAATTTTTGTGTGTGCATCTCTGCCTTGGCTGGCCAAACCTACTGTATGCAGACACATCTCTGGTACCCGTTTGTTTTTTTGTAGAAAGCTTTTAAAGTTGTCTTAAAGAGCCAGGGCAGCTGGAAGACTGATAAGCCTCCAGCTGGCCCAGATTGCCTGAGAGAGACTGGTTCAGTTGATGGGGCTTCCAGTCACAGGGGAGCACCTGGCCACACATTGTTACTGGCATGATTAAATCAAGCTACAAAGTTATTACACATTTTTGATGGAATAACTTTTGTAGCTTATGCCATGTATTGGTTGAACGTGTAGCTGGGTCACAACTTAATTAATGCATGATTACCTGGTTAATCATGCCTTAAGTGTAACGTATAGAGGGAGCGCTGGTGTCCTCTGCTCTTTTTACTTTGTACGTAGTCCAGTTCTTAGTTCCCAGTCTGCCTCCCTAACTCCATTCCTTGTCTGGTTCCTGCTGGTTCTGAGTCCCTAGCTCCTGATTTTCCATATTCCAGTTCTTGACTTTTGTCAAGCCTATTCGTGAGTCCTGTGCTGAACCCTGACCACCCATGCCTCGTTTTTGCCCATGAGAAGGCGCAGGAGAGAAGATTTGGGTGACGGGGATAACTTGATCCTGATGATTCCTTCTTTTTAGTTCAGAAATTCTTATGATGGTACATTCAACACAAGTTACCTTACAACCCCATCTCAGTGCAGAATAAGGTAGAGGCATGGGATTCCAGCTTCTGGAGTCATGATTATATCAGGATCTGAACTTCCTTTACTAAGATTTATATATTATTTTACTTTCATGGTTGCAAAGGAAAAACTGAAAATGTGAACTAAGTGTCAGTGCTCCAGAGCTTGCTGATGGCCTAAAATAATAGCCGTCAAGGAGGTTAAATGCTTTTTGTATTGTATTGGGCTCTAAACCTGTACCCATGGGAAGAACAATCAACACCCATCAAACAGGCCTGTGGTGGAAGAAAAGGTAAAACTGTGCTTGGCTCATCTCCAGGACTCTTGCTGCTGAAGGAAATGTTGTGCTTTCCTTACTTCTTTTGAACACCTGCTGCTTGAGCACCTTTATTTTCTCAGGCAGTGGTGTAAAGAGGAACTCCTCCTACTGCCCTTGCTCTCATTCCTGGAGGAAAGGGAAAAGAGTCTAAGTACTACTAGTTCTTGCCTTCTAAAATGAGTGCAGTTAGAGGAAGCCCCAAATGTCTTTAAATTCATTCCTACTTGCACTATGCATGAACAAGTATCTTTTTTACTTATCTTAGGAGGCCTTTCCCATTTTCGGACTTCAGAGAAAAATACCCTCAAAGCTCCTTTAAGAAATGATGTTTAAACTTTTTCAGTGCAGGTGAGAAACCTCATTAAAGCTCCAGCCAGACTTGCATGAGAACAAATGCATCATCTACTCTAGTTCCAAGTATGAAAACATATGCACAAAAGCGATAAGGAGAGTTTATTTAATTTACATAAGTATTTTACAGTTCCGGTTCAGATGCAGAGCCCTGATGGATTGCTTCGGGTTACTGCAGGTTCTAAGTTTTATTTAACCAGCTTACCACTTTTTGTCTTCTCTCTATAATTTTTAAATCATTTTAGATCAGGGAAGCTTAGTTGTATTGCTCCGCAGGAAAACATCCATTTCCCTAGGAATAGATTATCAGTTTTAATAAATAAATACATTCCTGTTCTCTTGCAATACTTTTTTTTTGGCTGTCTGTGTTGCTCATTCACTGAAGTAGTGCTAACCTGTATCTCTAAGTTAAGAAGCTCACTCTAGAACAGTGATTCTCAGCTGGGGTGACATGACATAGCCTCGGGTACTTTGAGATCCTTTCAAGGGTGTTGAAGCATGCCCTGCAGTGTTAGCACTGTTAGGTATGACTCTACAATGTTACAAACATTTGATCTGTTGTTGTAGTCTCTCAGATTTCTTTGCAACGGAAGCATTGCTTTATTATTTTTCTGTAGTAAAAAAAAGAATGAAAACTAAGGAGTTGTCATTTGCTTAATTAGTAGTTACTAAATTATCTAAATGATCTTAATTTATTTATAATGTTATTAAATAATTATGGGTTTTTTAATGGAGACCTGATTCCATACTATTGGGAGAAAAAGGATAGTTTCTATGAGGGATATGAAGAAACAGGTTGTAGTCTTGATCTTAACAGTATTGAGCTATGACCATGAGCAACTGTTCTATATCATATTGGAAGTAGGGTAGCTGGACTGCTTATGTACTTTAACATGCATTCAGGGCAAGTAAAAGGGGGAAAAAAATCAAATCTAGCAGAAAAGTTAAGCTAACATCTTTGTTTCCCTTAATGCTTTTTTTATACTGTTGTGCTCAACTTATAATGAAGAGGTTACTTTTATTTTTTTTTAAATAATGCTAGTGCATGTGGATATTTTGAAAATTTGGGTAAAGGAACATATTTTCCTTATAACTGGATGAAATGTAAAATGTGCAAACCAAGAAATACTGGATTTATTCCTTCGTTGGAACCAAATTGCTAATGCGTCAGGGCAAGTTAGGCTCACTCCCTGCGTAACTGTTTCTTTAAATGTTTTTTAAAAAAAATTAAACTCAGTAACTGACTTTGATTTTAATACTTATAAAATATTTACCTTCATAAAGGTCATTCCATTTTGTTGCAACTGCTATGTCTAAAGAGAACAGGAATTACTATTCAGCTTTATTAGCTTGTAGATATGGATCCCCAGAATTATATCCAGAAGCACTTGTGCACATCTGTTGGCTTTTTCCCATGTTTCTGAAGAGATTTTTTTAAAATCTGTGTTAGAAACCACTTTTACTCTGTTACATTCCTCAGAAAAATGGAGCGGTTGCAAGAGAACAATGCTGAAGATGTTCTGTGCTATTGATGAGCAGATTTTTTTTCAAAATCTTCAGGACCTGCAGTAAAACTGTATTTTACTAGCAGTGGCAAAATTGTTTCAGAAAACCAAGTCGGTTCATTTTAAATGGTTGGATAATATAGTATTTTAGCCTTCAGTACATTTTTTTTTTTTTAAACAAAATTTTAATTTTTAGCTGGGATGTCACCATTGGTCCTGGGAGAGAGCTCCTTGACTGATATACATGCAGGATAGCTTTGATAGGGTTGTTGCTTAGTATTGAGAGCATCTTGTATGGAGAAAACAATCCATACATTGTAGTAATTAGGCAATGTCTAGACTCTTCTCTTTCTCCCAGCTAATTGATATGGAATTGATTCAGGAATCAAGAATATCTTAAAATCAAAGTCCCTATACTGTATTTACTCAAATATAAGGCAAGGGGTTTATTCCCGCCAGTCAGCATGGGGGAAAAATGCCTTATCTTAGATTTGCATATGAAATGGAGGAGGCAGGAGGCTGCTGTGGCTCTGACTCTGGCCTTGAGTCAGGTGCCCCTCCCCCCCTAACCCTAACCCCCCCCCCCCCCCCCCCCCCACACACACACACTTACTCTAAGGTGCAGCTCATCTCTGGCTTGGGCTGGATTCCTTCCCAGACATAGAGTACAGGGATACTCCTGCCTAGCAAATCATCAGTGCTGACACTGCTGCATGGCCCGGCAAGGGCTGCACTTCTGCATGAATATGTCCCATATTTCAAACTTTAAAAAAAATTTTGTGAGAGATTTTACTTCACAATATGTTGATTTTTAGCGTGTAGACCACAAAGGCTACATTAGAAAGTAAGGGTTTGTCTACACTGTAGTTGCTGCAGTGCGGTATACCAACCTAAGCTAACTCTAGGTAACTCTTTTAATATCTGTGATAGCACTGAGCTCAGCACGAGCTAGTTCAGCTTCTTAGTTAAACTATGTGACCTGTGCTGAATTTCATACTAACACAACTACTCTTCTAACAGTAGCTGAGCTAGCTTGTTGAAAACCTTAAAGCACAACAGCACTGTACATATACTTACAGGCCCATACCTATAGGGACCCACAAAGCTGGAAAAACCTTCTCAGTCATTGAATCCAGTCTGGTGTTGCAGACAACTATGTTGGATAATCCTTATAAATTGATCAAGCTCTATCTTGGAGCTGGTTGGAAGGCTTGTACTCATCACTCCTGTTGGAAGCCTGTTACAGAATTTCACTTCTCTGGTTAGATGCCTCCTTCAGATTAAACTCCATTCTTTGCCAGTCTGTACCCATTTTGTTCTTGTTATTCAGCTTAAATAATGACAGTGCTTCTCTTTCCCTAATATTTACCCTGGATGTATTTATAGTGTTATCCTATCTCATAGAAATCATAAAGAAGTAGGGCTAGAAGAGACTTTCATAGGTCATCTAGTCCAATCCCCTGCCTGAGGTAGGATCATTCCTATCCAAACCATCCTATACAATTCCATAATCTAACCTCTTAGTAAAACTAACATTAACCCTGACACAACAGGGTACCAGGGCAGCCAACATACGTCTTCTCAGCCTGCATTTTGCTAGGCTGACAGGGTCAACATCTTAGTATCCCTCATAATATAGGTTCTCATTTCCTGAATCGTTCTTGTTAACTCTCCTCTGCAACCGTTCCAGCTTGAATTAATTTTCCTTGAACATGGGTAACCATAATTATATATCCTATTCCAAATGAAGGCTTAACAACACCTTCTCTAGCATCTTCAGTATGTCTCTGTGTCTCATGAAAGTATCTCACCTCATTTGCTTTCTGAAGTGTTGAAGACATAAAAAGTTTGAGAAGTGCATATGATGTCATGATGCTTCAGGTTTTTGTGCAGAGGGAAAAAAGTGCGGAGCTTTATGTGCAGAGCACATTCTTGTGTAGCTACTGAGAATTTGTCTGCTTTTGCAAACGTCTGGCAGCTGCCTTGCATTTTAAGATACTAGAAAGGTTGAAAGTGTTTTTTTCTGTATTTTGGGAAATACAAGTAGATATAATGATAAAGTACAGGTGCTGTTCCTTTTTCAATTTTTAAGCAAAACTTTGAGATGGAGTTGAGGTTGAATATAGCTTCTCACAGTGCTATGACTGCACCGGGCTTTTCAAGGTGTATAGGAGCTTACAAGTCAGGTTTAGTTGCTAACTGACAAAAGATGACAAACTAGATGGGTTGGGTGGAGCAGGAGGATGAAGGGTTTGAACAATAAAGCTAATAGAATATTACATGAAAAATTAAAGACTGGAAAATCTGGTGACTTATTGTCCAAGTTCCAACACTGTCCTAACTCTTACCGCATGCCACCTCCTCCTGATGACAAAACTTAAGCATGTTAAGTACATGGGGGGCAATCAGGCTGTTAGTTTATTCAGTCTTAGGTATAAAGAAAGGCTTATAAATATCTTGGCTAGTGTGTATAGGCTACTCATGGGGTTTCAGCTTTGTTTCAACCAAATACAAAGCCGCAAGCAGTCTGCAATAATTTACTCTTCCTACGTCAGAAGTGAATGAATGTACTGGTGTTTTTGTTTGTGGCTTTAAATATAGATCAGTGCTGCTCATGTTACTTACAGGTTCCATCAGTCAGGCTCTTTTGGCAGATTTCATAAAGTCTCTGGGGCATAAGTAGAGACGCATTTAAGAACACATGACAGCTAAGCTGTGTTGACATAACCTGAGGAGCTTTTTAACCACTATGCAATTCACATTTCATGACTTACTGGAATTTTATATGCTCCACCTGCTTAGCCTATGGAAGCAGTAGTTTAAAAAGCTTACTTATGATCCTTTAACTTTACAAAAGAGGTTATAGATAAAAAAGGATTTTACATAGCTTATAGCTGAGAACAGGAAAGGTGAAAGGGAAGTTTCTACAACTCCCAATATGTTTCTGACGTTTTTACTGCTGATAGGAGTTCTTCAATGAACATGCTGTTGCTAGCTTTGTAACCCAAATGCTTCGTTCGAATATGGCATTATTTCATGAAAAACTGAACATGAAGCTTATTAGAGACCAGACATAAAGCAAAGCTAGTTTAATCTAGCTTCTAGCTAAGTGTTGTCCAGTCTGAGGTAAATACAAAAACCAAACAAAAATATAGGAGTCAGATTCAATCTGTTTTGCTGATTAGATGTTTGTTAACATGGTGATGAAACTTGTTTTTTAACGAAATATTTTTAACCCGTCCTATTTATATTATCATGTTTTAGATCAAAGTGTATTTTTTTTTTTTTTTACCCTCTTGTATACAGATCTAGGAATGACTGAGAATAATAAGCCTACAGTTGATATTCTGAGCCACTCTGTTACTCTCCTTTAAAGTGAACAGAACCCCAGCTTCCTGGGTGATGCTGCGGGTACACCTCTGTTAAGTTTTGTGCCTGTTATCTGCGCTAAGAACAACCAGTCAAAAAGCCTGAGGCTGAATCGATTCAGTCTTTGCAGGTTAACCTAAAATGTACAGATTAAATTGAAATGGAAATGAACAGACATTTAGCTTTGATTCAGAAAATGCAGCCATGTGCTTGCAGTCGCTTAGGCCAGAAGCTGGGGCTGCTTGAGCACAGCTCTCTGGCTGTGTGTTTACGTCCTCTTTCTGCTGCCCCTGAGGTCTCTGGGATTTGCAGGCCAGAATCACAGCAGCAGGACTCAGCAGGGTTGTTCATCACTTCCTCTTCCTGCTTCTAGGTGCCTCTGGGATTTGTAGTTCACAGTTGCAGCCAGCAGTAAGTTTGAGCAGGGGAAGGGATATTTAACACCCCTCCCTTGCCCCAGACTCCAGCCAGGGTTTGTTGGGGGGGGGGCAGTCCCCCACCCCTGTAGACTAGAGGTGCTTGTCCCGTCCCTGCCCCCCCTGCCCCCCTTGTCAGCCAACCCTCACTGCTCCAGCTGGGGAGCAGACAGGTGAGGCCAGCCCTGCTCTCTGGAGCAGACAGCACAGCCCAGGAAAGTGTGGTGGGAAGCTGGGGGACTGTGATTTAACTTGAACCAGGAAGGGGTCTGGGACAGAAGTTTCATGATTTGGTTTGACCCACATCAGTTAAGTCTGATACTACATTCAACCAGGATTATCTTAAACCAGTTTCAGCCATTTTGTATCTGGTTTATGTGCACTGAGCTTCTCTCCTGTTACAGGTTTAAACCAGTTTCTGATTTCTTAAACCGGTTTATCTCTAAATTCTGTCCCAGCCTTGGACATTTTAGGAAAATAAGCTTGTTGTGATGCTCGAGGCATTCCATAGCTTTCCTCCCTCTCCAAGGCAAGGGTTTTTTGTGCTATCTTGTATTGGACCACTGTATAGTTGGGAGGGGTGCTTGATCCCAAGCGCTTGTCTAACAGTTCTTCCTACTATATACTTGACTCAGTAGAAGGTATCACAAAAAAATCTCCCTTGTCCCTTATATATTTCCTGGTCCATCAAAGCTACAACAATGCTCCAAGTCGACCATATGATTTCTTTTTCATTTGTGAAGTATGGGGCTTCTCCTTCATCCCTATCTTTTTTTAAATTTCCCTGCAGAGTTGGTGGCCCATACCAGACTGAAGTCGTAACATACAAGAATAACTATTAAAACTCTATACTTCAAGTGGGGATGTGGACAAGCATATGCTTGTAGCAGCTTGGAAGTGGATGCGGGGAGCATCTGCTCAGGAACACTAAGCAGCTGGTGCAGGGTCACTGTTTTGTGTAGTCGCACAAGTGTAGCAAAACCAGCTTTATCTCGGGTCAGTGTTGGGGCAGTTTAGCTCAGTTATACTGCTAAAGGGTCACGCACACCAAACAATTATAGCATAACAGCTGCTACTGTGAAGCAGCTCCCCCTCCCTTTTTGAAGTCACTAGGTATGTATGTTTCTCCATATGCTGAGTTCTCACTGGACATTAACATGCAACAAAATTGATACTTTTAGGACAAGCCGACTCTGAGTTTTAGGAGGGTAAGCAAATTTTAGAACAGTGGCAAGAAAATGATAGGTTTTGGTTTGCTTTGCTTTGTTTTATTTTAACATAGTTGGTCCAATTTAACTGAAGCTTTCAGGAAAAAAAAATCTATGGGGAGTAAGAGCATGCAAGACAGTTGACACAGAAAGCAGTTTCCAAAATGCTAGGGAATTTATAATCTGTCCAATAAAGAGAGCTGTCTAACAGTCTTAACACTGGTGGAAGTGCAGGGACTCTGTAATCAGAGATGTCATGTCCTTACAGAAACATCATCCGAGTGATTTTGTTTGTACACGCAGGGAGTGGAAAAGCCGGAGGAGAGAGCAAAAAGAATGGCTGGGAATTTTCAAAATGTGAAAAATGAATTGGCAATGCATGTCCTGTCATAATATTCTTCTAAACAAGTGGCACAATACCTGACAGTTTGTAGCCTTGTAGTAGATTATTTTGGCAGGACATTTTATATGCAGAAATAGGACTTTGAAATACAGCACAATGAGAGGAATTGCTGAGTCTCTAAGGAAGAGAAAGGTATTTGGCAAAGGTTTAAGATTATTCTTTTTAAATCAGGCAAAAAAGCTGTATTGTATAGAGTGGGCAAAAATTGAAAACACAAGTTCCAAGCACACTGTCTGACTTCTCATGAAAAGAAAACAGAAATCTTAATGCTAAAAAAAAATCTCTAGACCTCATTTATTTAAAAAAATTAAGTTTCTTTTGCAACTTTTGTAGTATCCAGCAAATCTTAAATATTATGCAGTTAGTGCTTTATTTATTATAATTGCTGAATAAGAGAATTACTGTGAATTTCTTTGGTGGTGTTGGAGTGACGTAGCTATGATGGTTCAGGAAATATGCAAGAGGCAAGTCTTTTTGAGTGATTATCTTTTATTAGACCAACTACATGGTTGAGATACACTTAGACAAGCTTTGGGTGCAGTTGTTTCACCTTCAAGTCTGTGGAAATAGTAGGTACAGTGAAAAATTAAAAAGAGTTTATGGGGCTGTGAAATTGGAGAAGAGAGAAATTCCCGGGGGCAGTGGATGAACAAATCACAGAGGAAAGGACAGCTTGTTTAGCAGAAGATCATGACCTTTCAAGGAGGAGGAGGATTGCTGTTGCCTTCAGTGTAAAGAAACTAGAATCTACCTGGCTCCAGATCTGTGTCCTGAAGTTAATATCCATGTTCAGTCCTTGGTTCTTAGTGTGTAAATTTTTGTACCCAGGCTCACCTTTTGAAGGTATTTTTTAAATTTCCCTTGAGCATAAGGAAACTGAGCTCAAAATGGAGTGGATGTGTATGAAAAAGCATTCTGCTGCATGTGTTGGTGTGTCTGTCTTGCATCTTTTTCTGTGATCATTCATTCTGATGAATAATTTAGAATAGTTTCACCCACACAGTTTCTATGAGGGCATTTGGTACAGTGGATGAGATTATACTATGGTTTTTGGGATAGGAATGAGTAAGATCTATGGGTTATGACAGGTTGGTTCACTGTTGGGGGGTGGTGATTCTTATAGCAGTGTAGATTTGCTGACATTTTACACCTATTGTTAAGGCAAGACTGTGTCACATTTGATGTCTCTTGAAGAGCAGAGAGTTTGCTTTTTGATAAGTTGGGTTAGGGTAGGGAGTTTGAAAGCCAGAAGTGGAGCATGGGAGGTCATGCAGGTGAGGGTAGGGGCTGCAGGGGGGTTCTTTTTGTGTTGTACCTGATTTAATGCAAGTTATTTGGGTGACTTTTTCAAAGACATGATCTATATCTCAGCTGTACTGTCCTTGTATGAAGGCAGATTTCAAGATGGATATTGTTAGGATTCGCTGCTGAGCAGAAGTGGTAGTATGTGGGCCTGACAATAGATTACAGCTTTTTTTGAGTGTGCTTAGGATGATTGTTGGTTTTGTGGATGCAAGTATAGTGGTCTGTAGCTTTTTTTGTGTGTGCATATAATGGTTTGTGGGATGCCATCCTAGGTTTGGATCATCATACCCAAAATGTTAATAGGAATATTCTAGGGACAATTTGATTGAGGGGTGATAGTTGTTAAACCTATGGTGGAAGTCCAGTAAGTGAGTCCAGGAGTTCAGTGCAAGTGAGGAAAATATCAGCTTTGAAATGCAAGTAGAGTATAGGTTTGATAGTGCAGTTTTCTAAAAATTACTTATATCAGGTGGCTTATGAAGAGGTTGACCTATTGAGAGGCAGTTCTTACTTTATTTTACCTACAGCTGTTCCCGTGGTTTGAAGAAAATGATGATTGTTGAAAATTAAGTTGTGGGTTAAGATGAAGTAGACAATTTGTGCAACGTGCTGTGGCAAATCTAAGTATAATCCAAGTATTTAGGGTGGCAGCTGTGCTTTTCATGGTGTGGGATGTTGGTGTACAAATTGGTGACAACCATGGTTACAAGTATAACTTTCTTGAAGAGGTGGTCAGTGTTCAGGATATTAAGGAAGTTGGTTGTGCCATGTTTAAAAAAAACAACAACCAAAAACCTTGCTTTTTGAGGCTAGGGACAGACATTACATGTGCACTGGTTTAAGTGATCAGAAACTGGTTTAAACCTGTAACTGCAGAAGGTCAGCGCACATAAACCAGTTTTAGGCATTTTGAAACTGGTTTAAGGTAAACCTGGTTCAATGTAGTATCAGACTTAACTGATTTGGGTCAAACTGGTTTATGCAGTGTCTGTCCCAGACCCCTTCCTGATCTAAGTTTAATCACAGTCCCTCAGCATCCCAGCATGCTCTCTGGGCTGGGCTCTCTCCTCTAGCGGAGCAGGGCTGGCCCTGCCCCTGCCCCTCTGTGCTTTAACCTAAGAAGGGGCAGGGACATGGTGAGACACCAGCTGGCCTCGCCCCGTTAAGGCAAAGTGGGCAGGGAGAGGGTTAAATCTTCCCTCCTTCCCCTTCCCCCACAGCCGGGGCCTGCACTTCTGCTGGAGAGGAGGGGGTGGCTGGGGCTGGCAGACCCTGGCTGTGGTCTCTGGGGATAGAAGGGATAAAGAGAGGAATTAATCCTGTCCCTGTCCCATTCACCTTAATGGGGCCATGCTAGGTTGGCGTCAGGCCATGTCCTGCCGCTGGAGTAGTGAGGGGATGGGGAAGGGCAGCAGCTTTTGTCAGACTCCCCAGGAGAGGGTTTATTTCCCACTTCCCTTCCATGCTTTGCAGGCAGGAACCACAGCTGTCCCAGAATGGCCCCATTAAGTCTAAGGGGGCAGGGAGAGAGTTAATTCCCTCCTCCCCCCAAAAAAAAAAAAAAAAAAAAAAAAAAAAAAAAACCCCAACGAGAATGCAGCCGGGGCAGAGAGTAACCTGCAAAGATTGAATCAATTTAGGCCTGCGCTTTTTGAATGTCTTTCCCTAGCCTGAGTGGCAAGTGGTTTCAGAGTAGTTTCTTTGAATCCTGATAGCAATAAGGGTAATATAGTTGGAAGTGATGCGTCTGCCAGATCCCTATCCATCCATATTTCTGTTAAGCTTTTGAAGATTCCACGCTTGTCATCAACTTGAGGCTTGTATCGGAAACTTTCTCAAAGCTGTAACTTTGTTTTTCCCCAAGAGACAGGTGATTTTGCTTAATCTTGAGCTGTCTTCCCTTGCTTAAGCAGATGTTTTGCTGTCCTGGCATAGAGCAGTTTAATCTTGTCCCTTTATGTTCACTCTTCCTTCCAAAAATCTATTAATCATTTCCAGTGCTAACTATACTGTCAGCATAATTGCAAATGATATCATGGGATCGCACGTACCATGTGTGCATATGGCTAAGACAAAAAGCTCTCATGAGAGGCTATTTTGTAGCAGATAAATTTATTGTAATGCACATGTCCATAGCGTTTAATTTTGCTGGATGACAGTTTTGCATTTTGGCCTGGATAAACTCATGCAAACTGTAGATTCTTATGGAGGCAGCCATGTGTAGAAATACACAATCTGGGGTCTGCTTTTTAACCAAGTGGAGAATACAGGGTTCTGCAAAAATCTGAACAGCTTGTCAAACCATACAATTCGATTGCTACCTTGAGGATAATTTATTGCCCTCAAAACTACCATTTCATGCTAGGTAGATTTGTTTGGCATGTCAGGTAGTGTAAATGATGAAAAGGAATAGCACAATTATGTAGCTTTTTATGATTAATGTTGCAATAATTCATTAAAAACACTTGAGTACAGGATTTAAAAAAATATTTAGTTACTTAACTCCCCTCGGTTGCCCCAGTAGCTTTGTAGTTGGAATTTATACATGTGGTCATCAGGCAATGCATCTTTCAGGTCCCCCGCTTTACACCTTTTTCTTCCCTTAAGAAGTCTGGTGAGAAGTTAATAATTAAAACTGATGATGGATGTAACCCCTCCCCCCCAAAAACCAAACCAAACCAAACCAACAACTCAGCACTTTACCAGAGGAAGAAGTGTGTTAGTTTGATCGCACTCCCCAGCCTCTGTATAGATCAGGTGCTTCAGCAGGGCTTTTTGGTACTTTTAGCTGATTCAGTCAGGCCCCACTAAAGCACTTGATCTATACAGACATTGGGAGAGCTGGGTCAAATTAATGTGATGCCTCCAGAGACTACCTGAGCAGAGTGCAGGACCTGGGGCAAGTCAGCCTGTGCGGGGCCCTGCCCCAAAACCACGCACCCTGGATGTGAAGAAGGAAGCACCAGGGGGAGGTGCTGGCGAACGGCGGGATGCGAAGCTGGCAGTGGTGGCACAGAGTTGCTCCAGCTGCTCTGCCTGACTCCGCGGGGCCTGGGATGGTCGTCCCTATTTGCTCCTAACACCCTCCCCCCCCCCCCCCCCCCCCGGGAATAGGGACAGCCCTGGATGCTTCTTTTGGGCATGCACTGTGCTTGGTGCAGGGGCATGCCAAGCTGAAAGTAAAGTGCTGTTTTTTCCACATCTGTAAGCACCCATATTGACAAAGTGCAATTTGAAAGTAAAGTCCCATTTAACTGCCAGTCTTTTGACACCAGGTTTAGATCGCACCTTCCAAGGTGTTTTATTATAAGACACATCAATTTATTTTAGTTTTAGAATCTTTTTTTTCCTTTTTGTTTAGAAAAAAGTATAGATTTCCAGAATTGGTGACAACTTAAAGCTATGTGTAGAGTAGATGTAGTAATAGATTACTAATATGTCTCTCTTTGCTCTCTTGCCTTTTTAAAAAAACAAACAACCCACACCTAATTTTACTCTCTTTCCATAGCTATTGACTTGAAAAATGGTTCTGGAACAGTATATCAAGGCCCTGCACAGGGTTCTGCTGATACCATCTTTACTCTCTCTGATGAAGACTTCATGGAGGTGGTCAAAGGCAATTTAAATCCACAAAAGGTAACATTTTGCCATGTTACTTGACATATCTTTATTTATTCCACTCTGAAACATCTCAGTAATCCAGTTTCTAATCTGCAGATAATCCGAGCGAAAAGACGGTCTTGTTTGATGTTAATGTGACAAGCCCTGTGCTTCTGTAGAGGGTTCTTCCTCTGTGTACAGTGATCACCATTATAGACCCCCAGTTACCACAATATGTATAAGACACGACATCATTTCCCTTTTCTAGTTGTAGAGAAGTGAAAGAGATCTCTTAGATACCATTCTGAATGACTTGTATAAACTCGGTGAATATGCTAATACTCTGACACACAAAACTAATATTTTGTCTGTTATGAATATAATAAATAATATAGTAAAGAAGAAGAACATATTATTGTTCTTTTTAGGACTGTGCATCTCTTTTATGAGCAAACACAGATGTATTAATACTGAACACAGTCCCTCCAGTGCTAGGCAGTTTGCATATGGAAAGAATCGAGATGTGTAAAATGGAATCTTCATTTTACTATCTTCAACAGTTCTTCTTGAGTTATTTAAAATCATTAGAACTGCCTGTTATACCTCTAATATAGTTTTATTCAGATTATAGATTAGAAATTGGTTAAATGCAAAATCTTAATTAGTTCTTCCTGTATTAGGTAAAGAAACTAAGGCTGAGTACTCGGAATCTAAAATTGATCATTTGTTGCATGTTTTATGCAACACCTATATAACTGCATAAGCAACAGTAAAAATTGTTTGTCGCCTTTTGCTTAAAGCAAGCAAACTCCTGAACAAACAAAACCATTCACTTGCATATCTTACTGTTTTAAAGATTAAAGTGATTGCAGTTCATGTATATTATTTGCAGTTAGCCACTGATATTTTGTTAATTTCTACCTAAAGAAACCTTGACTTCTATCCACATTCCCTACAACTGTTGCCTTCAGTTTATTGGTGAACTTACTAGGACAGAGGCAGGCAAAACGTGGCCCGTGGGCCGCATCCAGCCCACCAGGCCATTCTTTCTGGCCCACAGGGCCCCTAAATGTTTTTACTAAATTAATATTTATTCACCCCCATCTGCCTATCAAAGCTGATAGGAACCAGGGGCAGTAAGGCCCAGAGGGAGCTCTCAGCAGGCTTGGGCAACTCAGCCCTGCCCACCCCCAGCCAGTTCCTTGCTTTCCTGCCCCCGCCCTGCTCCAGCCCCACTGGAGTGGCTGTGGCTACAGGGGGGAGGGGTGTGTGTGTGTGTGTGTATGCATATGCATGTGCAAGCACAGACTCGGGGACAGTGTGTATGCAGGGTCAGGGGGAGTGTTTGTGTATGCAGGCGCGGGGACAGAGTGTGTGCGCGCGCGCAGGCTCGGGGACAAAGTGTGTGTGTGTGTGTGTGTGTGTGTGTATGCAGGCAGGCTTGGGGACAGTGTGGGCGTGCGTGTGCATGCAGGCAGGCTCAGGGGCTGTGTGTGTTCAGAGGCCGAGTCCCACAAGCACACCCCACCATACACATGCACACATAACCCTCTCACCCTGCCATACACAAACCCCGGCCACACTTCCCCCACACGCAGGCCCCACAGACCCCATACGCACTCGCACCCCACATATTCACACACATACCTGCATGCTCAATCACGTCTATGTACATGACACAAACCCATGTAAATCAAGACAAAAATATTTGTTTAAAATCAAATTAATGAGTGTTGTAGGTGTTTGCTTGTTAGAATATAATTTGGTCTTTTTCTGGTTCCGAGATGGCAAAACCCCTTGCTGAAAGAAGTACTTATGGGGGCAAGGGGAGGTGCTTCAGGTGGCAAAGGTCAGGGGTTAGAGGGTGGGACTTCTGGTCACAAGATGGTGACCAGGGGGCAAGGCTACCCATGCAGCCCTTGACAGCTTGCTAAAACTTGGTAAGCAGCCATCCACTCAAAATAATTGCCTGCCCCTGTACTAGGAGCAGAGTAGGATTCACTGCTTTTTTTTTTTCCTGTCCCCTGAAGTTGTAGTAGTAATGTGATACATCCGCATGCCTTGCATTCTGAGGGGCATGGCAGAATGATAGTGGGGCCTTTCATGTCTATGCTAAATTCTGGCAATGAACACTTTGGGCACCTATACATGAGCAGCAAGGCTTCTCCCACGCGCTGTAATTGATTGATCAAGTCTGCTGCAGCATGATAATTACCGCACTGCAGCAGACTCCAGCGTCCTGTGTATCAACATCCCTGTGCTTAAAAATGGTGGTGGAGGCACTTTAAAGCTTGTTCAATGAACTTTAGTTAGCACCTCCGCCACCACGTTTAAGCACAGGGACGCTGATGCAAAGACACTCTGGGCACTTTAATTAGAGTAGCTCTCGGAGCCACTCTAAATAAAGTGCCCCTCCCCCTGGAGCACATGTATAAATGCCCTTTAAGAGCGGATCGCTTGAGAGATCTTAGAAAACAAAATCCTTGCACACCTCCTTCAGCAAACATTTTGTCTTTCCCACACTTTCTCTAATCACTAGTTTTCTGTACGCTAGCCAAGTGCAGGAGAATAGGGTTGGAGTACAGGCAACTAACCCTGAGTGCCAAAAAGTATGGGTGCAAAGCACTGTTGGATGTTGCTGATTCCTTTTCTAAATCAGTGCCCAGGTCTGGTGCCCTTCTTTCCTGCCCTACCTAAGCTACTGCTAGTGATACTAGTTGTCATATGTGGTGAGGCTTAAAATGTCTTTTATGTATAACTAATTGACTTTGCTTGGTAAGGATTTTTTCACTAAAACTTGAATAAAAGTAAATCTCGATGTACTTTCAAAAACAGACATTTTGAGATTGGTCAAACAGTTGACGAACACTTACATGTGGTGTTTTTTTTGTTTTGTTTTGTTTTCCTTCTGTGTCCTGCAGGCATTCTTTTCTGGTAAACTCAAACTGAAAGGTAATATTATGCTGAGCCAGAAGCTGGAGATGATTCTCAAAGATTATGCCAAACTCTGAATTGTTTGAGGGCCTCCTACAGTAGTCACCTTAGAAGAGCAAAAATGTCTGTCATCTCAGAAACAGAGTTTGAAACTTTCTGGAGCATTATGCAGATTTCTTACTATGTTCTGATTCACTTTACTGCTAATATAAAAGTTGATTTGATTGTTGCAGGGGCAAAAAATGATGAATCTAACTAGTATCTTCTGTTCCTCAGTAAAAGTAAAGAATCATATTTCTGTCATATAACTTTATCTAAATAAAACTGATGTAGTTCGTACAGAATTTATATATATTTCTATATTAATTCTGAAGAGAAATTAAATTAAGAAAACACTTTAGTGCCTCCTTCCATTTGTCTGGAGTCTTCTTTAATCTTGCTGTCGTTCTCTCGCTCTCTCTCTCTCTTTCTCTCTCACACTGCCTATCAAAAGAAAGGCCTTACTTTTTATATTTAGTACACTGGCTCTTTGTGGCCTCCTGTAATCATCTGATAACTAGAAATTGGCTTTAATCATTAACTTTGAGTCTGCATTTTTTTTTATGTCCACCAGAAAATGGTCTGCATTTTTTTTCTATGTAGATGAGAAGGTTCTTGGATTTTGGTACTGTGTCATTATACTCAGATGGTTTGTCATTTACACAAATTTACTTTTAATATTATACCAATTAAATGAAAATTCACTGAGTGTTTCTATGTAAGCCCCTTATATTAATTAGATGTTTCTTGCAATGCATTTTTGAAAGCTTTGTACTTCTGTCTAAGGAAATGACATGCTGTAATAAAGCATGTTGGGAAAAAGCTGTTGGTTGATCCCGGGGTGGACAGGACAGGGAATGGATCACTACACGTATACTCTGTTCATACTCTCTCCCTCTTAAAACATCTATTTGTCACTGTCAGAGACAAGGCACTGGACCAGATGGAGTATTGGTGCAAGCCAGTATGGCACTTTTAATGTTCTGAAGGAGGAGTGTCAAAAGATGTGGCCTGTAGAGCCACACCATCCAGCCCCTGGTGCTGGCTCTGGATCTGAGTTGACCCAAACATGGCACGTGCCAGACTGGCCTCGTGTGCAGGTCCTGGATATGTGCAGCCTGCGGTATTCACTCCAGGACCCATGCAGAGAGCCAGTCTGGGACCCCCCTGCATATTGGATCCAGTGGCCTTGACGTGCATTCTAGCTGGTCCAGGGCAAGTGCCATATGCAGTGCGGGCCCTGGAGCAGGTGCCATGTGTAGCACTCGCTTTGGACTGACTGGAGTGGGCATCATGCGCATGTATCCTGGACTAGTTGGAGCGGGTGCTGTCAGTGCTGGATCCAGCATGGGTGGGGGGCATCCATGGTCCCAGTCTGGCCTGCTGGGTCATCCCCAGGCTGGTCCTACACTACTGTTCTAAAAGGACACTCCTGTTCTAAAAGGCTTGCGGCATTATTCCTTCTGTTGTTCCTCCTGTTACCTACTGCACAAGTAAACCAAGGTTTGCAGGTATATAATAAGCATAGTAGAATTTAGGAGTGTAGTAAATCCCTCAGGCTGTTACCACTTATTGTCAGACCAGCAGCTGAGGTAAAATGTGTTGGCTTGTAAGACAGGTATGTTGATGATTTAAATTATTATCTGCTATTGCTGCTGTGTATGTTACTAGCACTTGTTTCCACAAGAGTATAACATGAAGGAAGTAGTAGCTCCCTGTATCTTGAATTTATCTGGAATCTTTTTTTATATGACATTTTCTCTGTATCTTGCTTGGTCTTTTGCTGTCTCTGTGACTCTTTAGTGACTTTTGCTTAACAATTATAGGAAACTGGGTAAAATGAATCTATACAGGTGATAATTAGTTAGTGCATTGGGGAGAGCTTAAAGCAGTTAGCAGCCATTTTTTGTGGAGAGCTTTTCAGCTGAAAGGCATTAGTTTGCTGAAAATCTCAATTGCACAGTACCAAAGGCTGGCAGCAGAGTCAGTCTACTTTGATTTACAGAAATCATTCTCTGGAGGGTTGGCATAAGGGCAGTGAAAGACTTTTTGCTACATGAGACAAATCTAGGCCTATTTCAGAACAGGAAAGAGGTAATTGTCCATGGCACATTGAAGGAGTTTTCATTGCTGTTTTTAGGAGGATGATTTGTGGCTGTGGGCTGCTTGAAATTGTGGGACAGTTGTGTGGGCCATTAGGGACAATTGTTTGCTTATGAACACAGCAGACTGGACTTCATGGCCCAGGAGGTCCCCTCCTGTCTTGTGTTCCTATGATTCTAGATGAGTGACCCAGAGGTGCTAAACCTAGCACTATCTCCATCTTTTTTCCATTTTATTAATAAAACAGTACAGCAGCTCCCCCTGCACCAGCAATAAGGCATAATGGGATCTGATGCCCAATCTCACAATCACTTCTCCTGCCATGTACATGTGGCATGACAGGATGTGTGGTTGTTGAGGCCATGCTTCAGATGTGATTGCACTTTTCTTTTCAATGTCTGTCAGTGGCCTTAGGTTGTCTTTCTTTTTGATTCTAGATCATTCTGCTCTCTCTCATGGTCCCCTGCATGTCATTTCTTCCTCCTTTTCTACCAGAACTGGCTTTTTTTCTCTCTTGCTGCTACCTTATTTTTTTCTTTGCTTCTCTACAGTTCCTCAGCTCTTCCTCATCAACTAGCTCATTATAGATTTCTTCTGCCTTGTTCTTGTGGTCACATTCTTTTGTGGATGATCTAGGAGTCTTTTCTTCAGATCCTTTTTTTTTTTTTAAATAGATGTCTGCAAATACTTGAGGTAGCTGTGCAGCCTTTTCTGCTTTCTCCTCCTCTTTCAAATCTACATGTGAATTCTATCATTGTCCCCAGCTCCATCTCAACCTCTCAGTCGTCCTCCATGAATTCTAGTGAGGAACAATTCAGATGTAAATGGATTCTGTTGAATATCCACTGAAAGATTATGAATTCTGCACGTAGTCATTTTTGTTGTTTCATATCCTGCTTTACTTCTAGCACTCTGTAGCCATTAGAGTTGTCTCTTCCCAGTTCTTTTTATAAAGCAAAAGGACAACCCTGCCCCTATTTGCTGTATTGTTTGCTGGATATCTCTCACCTTGGTTTACCACTGTTATTTTTCTTTATATAAGCTTCTAAAACATACCATATTCACAGTGTTGGACAGCTGCAAGGAATTTTTCCTTGTATTTTGTAAATTAGTTAGCAATATTCTGAGTCGGGGCTGTCCAGTTAGCAGGCATGAGCTGTATCCTGCCTGCTAGGGTTTAATGTGTGGTGCTCAAGCACTTGCCTAGCTGCCACTCCTTTTCTTCTCCCCCTCTCATGAGGAGGAGACTCAGGCCTGTGGGGCAGTGTATCATGGTAGGCGGGGGTCCAGTGAGTTTGCTGCCGGCATGGTGGTAGCAGCACAGGGAGGGGGGAGTTGCACACCACCCATGTGGCGGTGATGGCAGGCTGCACACAGCAGGCATCTTGAGCGGTTTGTGTAGCGTATGGGCCCTATGGCGTGCAGCTTGCATGTTGTGTGGCCCAGTGTCCATTAGTGGCGTAGTGTGGGCCCCAGCTTCTCTGAAGCTGGACAGCCTTGTTCTAACTGTGGTTTGACAGCTTGGCTTACCATATGGAAGAAGTAATATTCTATAATTTGCACTCCTAACTTCTGTGCTCAGTGTTGCAGTATTAAATAGGATGCTAGAGCAAACAATCTGGCGCTGTGAAGCCAGTTAATTTCATTTGAGCTTGGAAAATCCAAATGTACACCAGCATATACCGGTGTACAATCTTAGAATGCAAACTGAATTAAGGAATGAACAGCAATTTAACTGCTTTCAGGATTTCTCCCCCTCCCCATCCCCTCTTCTCTCTGTATCATCCCTTTATTTTTGGGGATGGGAACAGTTAAGTAGCATTGCATAGCTTCCCTGGGCCACCACTTGCAAATTAACACAAGTGGCTGGCTGGCTGGCTAATATGTGCCAGTGTATCAACAGCATTGTCAACAGAAGTGTTCAAACAGAATTAAAAAAATATATATATTGTGTTCATTGTG
The DNA here is from genome assembly GCF_030867095.1 of Alligator mississippiensis. NCBI lineage: Eukaryota > Metazoa > Chordata > Crocodylia > Alligatoridae > Alligator > Alligator mississippiensis. The sequence goes on along the minus strand of NC_081826.1, from coordinate 222,159,113 downwards.
TGCTTTTATTTAGAGACTAGGTTTTAAAGCGTTTTCTCCACAATCAGAATTGTCATTTAAGAGAGAAACTTTAGAATCTTGCTTTACTTCAAGAGCTGCAGCTCATAGAAGCCATTCAATATAGTGAGTAAATTACTAGAGTTGGCAGCCGCCCCCTCCCCCCCCCCCCCCGATTTGTTCTTGTATGCTTTCCTTTGGTGTTACTACGGCACTATTGGATGTGATGGGAACATAGTCTAATCCAAAAGAAATATCATTTTAATTATTCATGAACTTCTTCAGGTTTGGGAAAGAGCCACAAGAATTGGGTTGCTGTGGAATTTTCCTTATCGCCTTATATGCAGTGGTGATAAATGGGAAATGTGTGGTGCATTTGTGGGAGATGCGTAGTATTGTACTTTCTTATTCGCAATTTGCAGAATACAATTATATATAGACTGTAGCCATATTGCTGCTGATGTTTGACTGACTGACGCTGTTCAACAAGGTCTCCTATCCAATATGAGTCAAGCAGCTTTGGAAGATTTAATGATATGGCTTTCTTCATGTCTAAAATTGAAAGCACTCATATTATGTTTAGAGGTTAATTATAGATGTTAATATGCTTAAGTGCTTGTCCAAAGGACAAATGTGCAGCATCCATGAGACAGTTTAGACTGGAGTATTTTTAAATGACATTGGCTTGACAAAGGCATAATAAGAGCAGCCTCTGCTCCACCACAGCCCAAGAATGAAGGGCAGAAATTGTGTTAGTCATTAAGAAAGCATTGGGGTATGTAGAAGTTTGCACAGCTTTTTGACTAGTTAATGATAATGCTGTCTCTCCTGACTCTTCTGCATTTGCTATCATATCCATTTCCATTTGAATGTATTAAAGTGGAACACTTATTTTTCAAAGAGCATAAAATGATTTTGCACAAATAATGTACTTATCTCTTGCAATGTATGGTTATAGCTTGTCATTTTTTCGTGATTTGTACAAAAAAGGCATAGGAACCTGCTAATATACATCATAGAGGATATTAATACACAAAATGCCAAGTATTCCAGCAATTAAGTTATATTGGAGATCTTTTCTTCAGCAAAGCTTTGGCTATATGATTTGAGAAGAAGAAACTCACAAAAGAAAAAACTTACACTAGGAAGAAAAAATAGCAAAAAAAGAGTTCTGCATCAACAGATGAAACAAAATCTGTTGTAAAGAAGGTAAAATCTATCACAGCTGTTTATCTTTGTTTCTTGTATGTGACACATTTCTGCTATTCAAGTGATCTATCTGTTGTCTAATGATGTCACATTTGGACTTTTTTGGATCATCTGTTGTTCCATTATAAAAAATTGTGTATATTAGAATGCTGAAGAGACACAGACAAAATAAGTAGAAAAACATCATGGACTTTGATCCAAGTGTTGTGTCTTTTTTGTTTTTGTTTTTTAATACAAATAACAAACTAAAGATGTCACACAGGATCGAACAGCAAGATCGGTAAATATTGAAATTTGATTGCATGAGGTGTTTCTTGAATGTCTGTTCTATGGTTTTGCTGTAGAATGCTTAACTGTTGTGTATTTAAATTGATAGTTATATAATATGCACATCTGTGATGTGATGGTAATTTAATGGCATAGCAATCATTCTTCCAATTTTGCTGATGGGAACACAGAGACATCAAAGAATGCATTTTGACTAAGATCACAGAAAAAGTATGTGGCTCATACCTGGAAAGGAATTTAGACCTTGGCTCTGTATAACAGTGCACCAACTCCTCCTTCTGTTTGCTCTCACCCTCATCAATGCAGTATTCAAACAGTATCCCAGTATTGTACACAAAAACAGAACCAACAACATTTCTACATTTTTTCATATGTAGAGATGATTTATTTCTGGGCTGTCTGACTTCTAAGCATCCAGGGACCATACCAGTGGGATCTGTATGGGGGGGAGGGGAAGGGGTGGCAACTGGGGGGGGTGCACTAGTGAGGGTCATGGGCCCGACAGGCTCCAGGTGGGCACTGCTCCCCTGCTGTACTGTTTGCATGGGCGGGGTGGGGAGTACAGGCTCTACAGGCTGCACACTGTGTGGGTGGATGCTTTCTCTCAACTGCTGCACTATGCACAGATGGGAGAACAGTAACACCCCCCTCCCCCCCCCCCCACAACACACGCACATGGTGCCAACACCAGACCACAATCCTATGTGCTGTATCTGGGGTTAGTGCGAATTGGGTCCACAGACAGGCTGCCCATGCTGCATGCAACATATTGCATGCGGCATCTGCTACAGACAAGTCCCTGAGCCCTGGATCTTGAGGTGGTTATGAATCAGCCCATAGATCAGCTCTGCAAACTATATTCAACCTGCAGGGCTGGTCTGACACCACATGCAGTACATGCCCCAAACTGGCCGCACATGCTGCATGTAGTGTGTGCCCCAGACGAGCCTTGTGTGCCATATGCGGGGCTGATGCACACTGCATACAGTGCCTGAGATTGGAACCAACCTGTATGGATGGCTTGTAGGTCCAACCCTGCCTGCAGACTGACGGCACTAGATTTAGAACCCAGATGCCTTGTTCCAGGGGGACCCAAAACCCTCTGACCGATGACAACCTTTCCATTCGATAATGGGCAAATTTATTGCTACACAATGATAACAGAAAAAATTAATGCAAGCAATTCTATAACTACCAATCCCAGGGCTGTCATCATAGTTGAGATGCATCTGGCCAGAACACAAGCTTCACTTTGAGGTTCTCTCTCAAATGTCAGATGGCAGCAGCCCGGAGGTTGGAGGCCGAGGCCCACTGCCTCCCCAATGGAGGGGATGAGATGGGCTGGTGGTATGCTCTTTGTCCATGTGCCTTGGGTTCCCCTCTTGGGGGTTCTTTGTTGCTTTAAAGTCTCTGCTTTTGTATTCTTTTCCCCTCCTGATGATTCTATCCATGGCTATCACTGATTAGTCTGTCTATGGTAGTCATACTGTCCTTGTTCTGTCCTATCAGCACATTCCTTTGTTTCACAAGCCCATCACATGCACAGATCCTAATTTGGGCTTTCCAGGCCTTCTCTTAATTTGGTCTGTTTTCCCAAAATTGGAATGCTCAGACCCCCCCCCCCCCACTTCTTTGGGCCTTGTGAGCTGGTGCCACCTTCTCACATTATGGAACAATGTGGTATATGCCCACAGTTTCCCAGGCTATGTGTATATCTGTTGGCCTTATTGTGTTAGACACCCTGTCTGTCTTAAAATCTGTGTGAACTGTGTGAGACAACCAGGCCTTTAAAAATCAATTAACCCTTGCTGCTGTCCTGAACCATTATTCTAATACATATTTATTTACCTACAAATCAAATCCCAAAAGCAAACCTCTGAATACCATTTTATAGCTATCACAGACCTGCCCCAAACCCCTCACCCGGTGTGGGGTGGGGGAGGTGTCTATGTCAAATAGAAATAAGATGAGAGATACAGACTGTCTCTTCAGTGGTGAGGGCAGTGTAAGAGGAGACCTCTCTGCCTATGCATTCATGTATTCACAAAGGATTCTAGTGTCTTGCTCATTACTATACAATCTGGGTTCATACCATTAGTGAATTAATCAACATACTAAGCCAGTGGTGCCACACTCATCCAGCCTCACAAGCCAGATGAGCATTCCCCTGAGCCAGTCTGTGTGTTGGACTGGGACTGACCTCCCACCACCACTTGCCCCAGGGTGCTGGGTCCAGCACCTGCACTGCATACATCACTTACCAGGTAGCTGCAGATAGTGTGTGGGCTGTATCCAGTGCTGCAAGTAGCACAAGAGGGTCAGTCTGGGGCACTGCAAGCAGCCTGGGCTGCAGATTCCCTGTTCTGTATACAGGGCCAGGCCTACCTTGTGGGCAGCACACACCATGCCATATATTATCACATTTTCCCCCCCTTCCCCATGTCTCTCCTGGAGCAGTAGGATGTACAGTGGAGTGTGGTGTTGTCTTGGATTTTTTTGTATTGGACGCTATGACACTTGATTCCCTGAGTGACAGTGATTGGATGTGCTGCATCTTGGAAGATGGATGCAGTGGCTGGGCCAGCTGCAGAATTTTGTTTCCATTTTGTTAGAGTTGCCCATAGAATCATAGAAAATTAGGGTTGGAAGGGACCTCAGGAGGTTATCTAGTCCAACCTCCTGCCCAAAGCAGGGCCATCCCCAGCTAGATCATCCCAGCCAAAGCTTTTGTCTAGCTGGGTCTTAAAAACCACCAAGGATGGAGATTCCACCACGTCTGGGTAGCCTGTTCCAATGCTTTACCCTCCTAGTGAGAGTTTTTTCTTAATATCTCATCTAAACTGCCCTTGCTGCAACTTGAGACCACTGTTCCTTGTTCTGTCATCTGCCACCACTGAAGACAGTCTAGCTCCATCCTCTTTGGAGCCCCACTTCAGGTAGTTGAAGGAGTCCAATGGGTTCCAAAGGTACAAATCTATCTGGGGCAGATGCCATCTACAGTATTACAGGTGTCAAGTTTTTAATGGTGGTTTTTCTTTTAGCAGCAATACCATACTTCTGAATTCAATGTATTGGATTCACGGCTTTCAGACTGCTGATTTTGGTTTTCCATTGTGAAACCAAGAGATGCCAGCATAGTTGTCTTTATCATAAATTATGTAGTGAACAGATGAAAAGTAACAGAACAAATATAATGTCAGACATACCAAAGAAACCTGCTTGTGATAATTACTGAAGGGATGCTCTTTAAGCACTTTTTACATGACTTTCCCAGCTGAATTAATTGTCAAACTATAAGAAACTGGAACCATATCACACAAGTTCTTTTTACCAAGAAGCTTGTGGCAAATACAGTTTTTCTCTTGACCAGTACTGGTGGAATACCTTTGACAAAAATGGAATAGTATTCTTAACTAACTCTTCTTAATGTCACCAGAGGTAAATAACTAGATTTTTCTTATACTAGGTCTGTTACCAATATATAGGCACATACTTCTAACCAGTTCCATTCAAAAGTAGGAATTTTTCAAAGATCAGATCTTTGTTCATGGGACAAAAATTTCTCCCAGTGACTGTTTAAGGTATTCAAGCTCTATCCTATTAGGAAAAATACTCAGCATCTAAGTTCTTCAGAAAAAAACAAGGTATTCGGGGAAATAAAGCTGGTACAAAGCCTGTGGGCATTCAGTAGGTTATGTGGATCTTTGTTGCATATATTTGAGGAATTCTCCCATGATGTATCATGTGGTTTAATGAGATATTTAGAAATAAATTATCTGCTCTGATGCAACTTGTATTAATTTTAGACAGCAGAAATAGTTGGATTTTCCACACTGCTTATAACACAGGCTGTATACAGTCAAAAGGTACTCCTTTCTGGAAGTTCAGCTTCATTGATATCCAAAATAAAATCCAGGCACTGACCTCATTTTTACTTCCCCCTGAAGCTTTGTTTGTTCCTAAAGTTTTCCCCACAGACTCTCTCCCTTCCCATCACCCTTGCCCCTCCAGATAGAAGCTAGCTGAACGGTGACTCAATACCACTAGAAGTCCATGCATGTTTTGAAGCATCTCATAACTGAAGGCCCATATAGAAAAGTTCCCTAAATGGGGATCCAGTTATTTTGCTACAGTGTAATAGGTAGGTTACCTGCAGAAAAATACTACAGTGACATTGTAGTGAATTGTCTATGGCTGCATTTCTAAGGGTAGAATTTGGCAATTTACATCTTTTATCTTTTTGTAGTTCATGAAGTTTGTTGCTATTAATACATGGTTTTGTTTGATATAAAAATTTCAAACGGCTTCAACACTTTTCATACTGCATTGTTTGTCTTGCTATTTCTTAAGGAAATATTTTAACAAGTTAAATGTAATGCTATAGCATCGCTTACTTGGTCTTTTCAGCTAGAATTGGCTGTGGAAATTAGCTCTCCTAGAATTTGCCAGCTATTACCAATTTCAGTCTTAAGACTGAAGTAAATAAAGCTCAGTTAGGAAAATGTAGTTCAAGAAAATACATTTAAACAAATACATACTCTTGGATAAAATAGTGTTTTGCTGTTGCTCGTACAAGCTTTTGTACTCATGGGGAAGCTGAATTTAATGTTCTTTACTTCAGAACACTGTTATACTGTGGTCAGATCTGTCATGTTTCAAATGGTTCTATTCACTTTCATCTAAACTGGCTCTTTTATACCACCTTGTTTGGCATTAAACATTAAGATCTACCATTGTCTTGAAGCAGTCATCTAGGCAAGGAAAGAAGGTAGTTCCTTCTAATAGTTTTTCTGGGCTTTTTTTTTTTCTTTAGCTGTTTCTTCTCTGCTCACTCCATTATTTTTATTTTTGCTAGCTCAGGGTGGCCTTGCCTTGAAGCCATGCTTGGTAATCTGCACTGAAACATCTTAGTTTTCTTTTGTAAATATTTAATGTATATGGAACAGTGTGAAAGTCATACTTATGGCCAACTTATTAGCGGAGTACAGAAAACCACCAGAGAGCATGCATTTGGCTTCTTTAGGTGAGTGTAAAATGTCCTAAGTCATTGTACTTTTCTAATGCTGAAAGTTATTGGCAGGCAAGGTTCTTTGGGTAGATGTGATACCTTTTATTAGACCAGCTAAATAGTTGGTGGGGGGGGGGAGTTCTTTGCATGCTTGCAGGCACACATGCCCTTCTTCAGGCATAGGGAGACTCTGGTGGTGTTGTGTTCTCCAAGGTAGAAGAGAAGTCAATTTGTAAGATGCAGGTCTGTGAAAGTGCAAATGAGTGGTACTTTGGAAGACAATAGGTAGAGATAGAAGGGGAGGTATGGGGAAGAGAGGGAAATGTGTGAAGGACTGTAACTAGTCAGCTGCAGGCAGGTTACCTGGGGTTATCAGATGTCAGGCAGGTTGTAACGTGTCATAAATCCAATGTCTATATTAAGTTCATGATTTTTTGTATTTAATAGATTTAGGAAGTGAAGTTCATGGGCTTGTCTACAAAAGATGTTTTGTAAATTCCCTTTGAGGATTAGAACTGAGAGATCAGAGAGGGAGTGTTTATGTTGTGAAAAGTGTGCACCCACAGGTAATTGGATATTTTCGTCTTTGGATTTTTGGTGAGCGTTCACTCTGGTACGTAGTTGCTTAGGTTCTCCCACATATTTTCCATCAGGGCATTTAGTGCACTGGATGAGATCTCGTCCAGAAATGTAATGTAAGATTTAGGAAGGGTGATGGTTCTGTTGTGGAGTGTCGTTATTGTTGGACTGGTGGAGATTTGTTCTCAGGTCTTACAGTTCTTGTTCTGGCATGGTCTGGATCCATTTGGTGTGGTTTGAGCCATAGGAAGATGGCTTCTATGATGAGGTTAGCAAGGTTTGGTGCTTGTTTAGAGGCTAGGATGAATGGTTCTGGAAAGATCTCTAAGAATTGGGTCTTTTTCTAGTATGGGTTGCAATTGTTTGAGGATTTTCCATATAGGCTCCAGGATAGAATGGTATGTCATAACTAATGGTGTGCGATTCATGGGGATTTTCTTTTTGTACTGCAGCAATTCTTTGCATGGGATCTGAGTGGCTGTTTCAGAAGTGCAATCTATCCCTCTGGGGGAGTGTCCTTGTTGGGTGAAAGCCCTTTTGAGATTTGTGAGGTGATGATTGCAGGTATTCTCCTTAGTGCAGATTTGGTGGTATTGGAGAGCTTGGCTGTATATTACAGCTTTTCTGGTGTGTTCGGGGTGATTGCTGGTTCTGTGTAGATATGTTTGTTGTTCTGAGGGTTTCTTGTATATAGTTTTTTACCACTCTGCATATTGATCATAGTGTCTAAAAAGGAAATGTTGGTGCTGGAGTAATCAAGAGAGTCTGATGGAGGGGTGATGATGGTTGGATTTATGATGGAAATCTATTGGAGACAGCAGGTTTTCAGTCCAAATGATGACTATGTCATCTATATCTCTTGGATATAGCATAGGTTTGATGCAGTTCTTGAGGAATTCTTCTTCTAGGTGGGCCATAAAAAGGTTGGCATATTGTGGGGCCATTTTGGTGCCCGTAGCTGTGCCCATGGTCTGGAGGAAGTGTGTTGGTTGTTGAAACTGAAGTTGTTGTGTATGAAGATGAAGTGTGTAAGTTCAGCAATATTGAGGTCTGTACTCTGAGTTGTAATCTTGCTTTTGTAGACATGTAAGGTAGGCTTGGATGCCATCCTAGTGTGGGATGTTGGTGTATAAGCTGGTAACATCCATAGTGGCTAGGAAGGTATTGCTGGGAAGGTGGTCTATGTTTTTAAGTTTTTGCATAGTCTGTTGTGTCTGGGATAAAACTCAATCTTTGGGTGACAAGAGGTTTTAGGATGGATTCGATGAAACCTGATACTTCTTTAGTTAGGGTTCTATGGTTGAAAATTATAGGTCTGCCGGGGCTTCCTTGTTTGTGGATTTTAGGGAGCATGTAAAAAATCCCTGGATTGGGTAGTAGTGGGATCAGGGCCTGAAGTTTTTCTTATGGTTCAGATAAAACTGATGTGAATGATGGTTTTGAATTTTGAAGTGACAAGGGGAGTTGGACCTTCCTCTAGTTTTTCATAGTAGGTGGTGTCAGAGTTGTTTGTTATTGATATATGTAAGCAGGAAATTGATTGTATTATTGGTGTATGTAACATTGGCTTCAACATCTTGAACTGGGATGGGGTAATGAAGCATTATCAAAGGGATTGTGTTCTGTAGGGTGATCTAACGTAGCCTGTAAATTACTATTCAGTTTCTCTTGAATGAGTATTCAGGCCAGAGCTAAATATATCCTATTTAAAATCTGTACGTACTCTCTAAGCAGAACACTATCCATATTATTTTCCTTTCTCTGTCCCTTCCATTGTCATCTTCTTGCTGTTTTGCAGTTTATCCTATCTTCCAGATAATGAATTGATTTTGCTTCATGAGCTTCAATTCTACATCCTCTAAGTCACTTTTAAGTATTCTTAAATAAAATGAGAAAATAAAAGCAAAATGAAAGTAAGGGTGTGGGGGATTTTTTGCTGGCATTTATCAACATAGTCCCAATTTGAGGTTGTTGATTGGGGCTTGATTATCCATTTTTAAGATGTCTGAACTACTCTTAGACCAGGTACAGATGTTCAAAAAGCCCAAGGTGGAATCTATCTGAGTCGCATGCTTTACTCTAAGCACCCAGGGTTAGGTCGGTAGCGAGCAGGACATGTTTGCCCTTTGGTGGAAGGGTGAGGGGGGACATATAGGCTGCCTGCACTGAGCAAGGCCAGCAGGTTGGGGGTGCTCCTGCACACCTCCCAGTGGGCTCCCCAGGTGGCTGGAGACTGAGCTCAGCCAAGAGCAGCTGGCTGGATGGGCCACCCCTACTGATTGCCAGGCACAACTGAACAGCCCTCCCCCACCTCCCCCAGCAGCATCAGCAATGGGCATGCAAGCTGCTGGCACATACTGGAGGCCACCCTGCTCAGCCATGCTTTGCCTGGTCCTACTCCCTGGGCCTGTACCTACACATGGAGGTATGAGGGTCCTCAGGTGCGCTCCTGCACACTCACCCAGGAACCTCCATGCCTCCACAAGCTGGTGCAGCCCCAAGGAGCAGGACCTGGCTGCTGGGCTCAGTTAAGTACCCCTCATCTCCCTCTTCCCCCCTGTGCTCCCACCAGTGTCAACCACTGTGACGACTTGGCTCTATGAGGGCTCAGGGGCCGGGCCACCTGGGCGCTTGGCCAGAGTAGCCGAGCATGGGCCAACTGCTAGTGTGCCTCCCTTGTGAGGTGGGGTAGTGTGGGGCTGCAAAGGCACCTGCAGTGCTGGGTGACATTGATCTAACTTGAGTCAGTAGGGGATCTGGTACAGAAGTTTGAGTGATTCAGGTTAGCCTGATCCATTAAGTCTGACACCACATCAATCCAGTTCTGCCTCAGACCTTAATTAGGTTATTCCAGATAATTTCACAATATCTACCAGCTACTGCCACTAATTCTGGATAACTGAATTTTAGATGTTGACAAATTCATTTTATAGTTAGAATTGCATCAGAAATAATGAGAGAAAAATGAATTCAGAATATGGCAGCTTAAAAATAGGTGGGGAATTTATACCCTTTCTTTCCTGCTATCCCTTCTAAAGTCTATACAGACATAGCCTTCCCTGTACAACACATGCCTTCTCTTTCACTCCATTTTTATGTATCCATCCATCATGAATATTTTTATAGAAACATAAATATATGACCTCTAAATGAAGGCTTAAGAAAACAATCATGTCTATAATGAAGCAAGATACTTTTAAAGTCTAAAAATATGGTGCTGTACCACACTGCATTAGCTGATAATTGCATTTTTAAAACCATATTTAGAGGTTCAATTACCATAATTTTGAAAGGTGTTCTTAAATAAACATTTGCTTAAAAAAAACAAACAAATCTGGAGTGTTGTACATCTAGGAAGAGGTAGATTTCTTCTCTTTCTAGATCTCTCTGCCAACACTTCAACTGTACACAAGTAATAAAGAAGACTGCCGTATCCCATGGCAACTTCTTTGTGAGTGCATAAGTATCTGCCCAGAGAAGGGGCAGTTGCTGGTGAAGCAATCTCTTCAGAGCATAATCAGGGGAAGAATAAGAGAAAGTCTGTAAATTCTTCTGTTGACTCATTCCCTCTATGTGAATATACTCCATTTTAGTGGGGTCTGTCAATACTGAAATATCTCAGGACAAGAGGCGGTTCTAATACAGAACATATTGAATATAGGCAGAACTTGAGATCAGCTTGTATTAGGGAAATGCAGGCATGTGGATAGAATAGGGGTATTTTTCATATGTAAATTTGATTTGTAATTTACACCCATGAAGCTCACCTGATTTTTCCCATATCGTAAAAAAGCTGTGCTAAAGCAGTTTGGGATTCTTGTAGGTAAGTGGCTTTTCAGAGGATGCTTTTCTGTGTTCTTAGGTAGAGGATATCTTTCAGTGTGTTTCATTGAGTTATAATAGTTTGAATGTTTAATCAAACACTTTGATGCCTCAAGTTGAATGGCACTGAGTGTATGCATTTCTCAAAGCTAAGCTACAAGATTTGTGATGGTTAAGTGGACGGGCTTCTTTTTTTTAAATCAGGAATGATTATCATAAACTCCTCCATAATCAGAAGATGAGAATAGTGTGAATAGAAGAATAAAAAAAGCTTGGTATTATTTTCAAAATATGCCTGCACCTACTGCTTAGTTTTTATGAGTATTTTATTATGAGTAATATAAGTAAATATGGGTAAATGCAAGTACTTTCCTGCACAAAGTCCTTTATTACTTTGCAGCACCACACATGTAGAAGCTGATGCAGCTGGCTGGGGCATGAGGGTGCTTCAGTGAGGCTGCCTGCTGGCTAACCCCGCACTGGAGCACCCTCATGGACCAGCCCCAGCCCCTTTGCAGCATATTGAGCTGGGTTGGAGCAGCCCTGGGCTGGCAGGCTGACACCCCTGGATCCCCTGCCAGCCGAGGCTGCTCCAGCCTGGATCAGCATGCTGTGGTCTCAAGCACACCTTCAAATGGCGTGGGCAGGACCAATAAACATGGGTGAAATAAATGCCAGAATTTATTACTTTGTATTTAATATCATGTGTAGACACACACAGTTTTAATGAATTTGACAGATACTAGTGTGTAGTTTGACCTGAGCTGAAACTCCACTCCTTAGGTAATTTATTTCCCTCAAATTTTTTGTCCAGTTCTATTGTCAAAAGTCTCAGAAAGAGCTCCATACATCTGTTTGTTTAGTGATGGCAGAGGAACTTAGGAAAGCCTGAAGTTTGGGTTGCAAAGGTTTCATCCATACTTCATTGGACTCCTCTAAACACTGTAAAATAGAACAGTGATTCTCAACCTTGTTAGACTCAGAAAAGGCCAGCACTTAGTTTTCACTCCTTCTTTGACTACAGAAAAATAATAGAGACATTCTTTTGCTGCAAAGAATTAAAAATTAAAAAAAAAATTAAAAAAGCAGGTCAGAATGCTTTTAACACTGAATTCTCAGGCCTTGGTCTATCTCCCCCCTTAAAAACGAGAAAAAAATTATAAAGGGGTACCTGAGCTGAAACTTTGAGACAGAAGGGGTATACTTGTTAAAAAAGTTTGAAAACCTCTGGGTTAGAAGTACTGCCAAGAGCTTCCTACTTGACAGGTTCCCAGGATTTTGCAGTGCAGGCTGAGTGAGAAATGCAGGAAGCTTCTGCTTCTTTGGTACTATTTTTCTTCTGCCTGCATTTAGGAAGCACAGATGAGCATACAACTTGTCTTAGTAAATTGTTGAGCAGCAGTATGAGCTCTTATTTGATCCAAAAAGGTTCATCCAGGCTTAAAAGAAATACAATGTTTTAATTTTACACTTGGGTCCACAATCTTGATAGCATTTCCTGCCTGCTACTGAGACAGCTTTCCTGTAGTAGAGTATACCACATTTCACTGTGATATCATATGAAATAGTAATTTAATCACTGCTTGTATCAGTCAACATGTTTAGAGGATTCAATTTGAAAATGGCATCTGAGTGTTTCCTCTTTAGATTTCCTTTTCTGTGTATAGTGCTTTTCCCTCAGCACTGTCAGGCTATGAGAAGTGTGTGAGACTCCATGTATAATGCGATATGACCTTGACCTCCCTCCCCCCCCTTCTTTCACTCCTTTTTTTTGTGGTCTAAATTGCTGCTGCATTCTTCATGGTTCAAGCCTTCTGTAACATGAAGTGCAGGATGATTTGTATGAACAGTGGGCCATGCAATTGTGAATATCTCCTGTAACCTAATGTTCAGTCAGTGAAAGCTGCAATGCTGAGGGCTACACTAATTTTGTTAGACGATGGTGATAAAAGATGGCAGAGTTTAAGAAGAGTGGAATGCAATGTGGTTTTTTCTTTTTCCTTCTTTCTTTTTTTTAAATGAAATGAGGTCACCTGGGTACCACATCAGAGAGAGTGTAAACCTCCCAACTCAAATTGGAGTAGAAATTAATTTTTTATTACTTCAGCTTTCAGCGGGGTTTTTTTTTATGTACTGGAGCAGGGAAAAATTTTGTCACTGGAAAAGAAAGGAAAACAACTGAAATCAACTGGTAATTAGTGATAGTTTTCCCTCTTGGTCAGCACTGGTTTCCACCCCAGCTGACTGAAATCTGAGTTGTGACTGCTTATTTTTAAAATAATTTCATGCTAATTTACAACCCCAAATATTTTGTTTTTAATTTCCTTTTTACATGCTGAGAGGAGTTAAGGAGAGGTGGTCCTTGGAAGTTCTAGTGTCCCTTAGTGAAAATGCTGGGCAGGTCTTGAAAGGAGTGATCGCATTCTGGAACTCTGATGTTGCCCAAATCGGGACATTTTAGTGATATTTTATTTTTTTAATGGGGTTGGGGTCATTGCACATATTTTAGTACATTAGGCTGCAAGACTCTGAAGAGCATGGTACTCAAAACAGTTGAGGAAAATAATTTTCAGTGAAGGTCAGAAAGACCCAACAAAAAAAAAATGAGGTTTTTTTTTTTAAATGGCTTAGATGCAAGAAGTTGCAGCTCTGTCAATACTTAATAAGCACCGTAAAAGAGCCACCAGACTGCTCGAGAGTCAGAAAGTTACCATAACATTTTATAACTGTTTCAACTTTTTCTGGCCTTGTTTGTGAACTTTCCAAATTATAGACTGTGATGCTACCACTCATAGAAGCATGGTTGGTATGTGAGATTCTCATTGTCAAGGTCTTTTAAGGAGCTTTGGAGAAGCCGCTGAAGTTTTTGGAGCCAGAAGTGGATCCAGGATTTTGCAAGGGGTGAGGGCTTTTATGAAGCAACTGGTGCTTCAGGCGTGGCTGCATGTCCTGCTCCCAACTCTCCCCCACCACCTCCCAACTGGGGAGGGCAGATTATGCCATGGGAGCAGCAGCTGGGGACTTTAGGTCCCCAAAGCGGGTAAAAATCCCCTTCCTGCTCAGAGGTAAGTCCCTTTCACTGCTCCCCCACCTGCTATTGCTGTCCTGAGGATGAGGGGAGCTCCTGTTCCTTTCCTTCCAGGCATGGGTGACTGGTGCCTCCTGAGTCAGTGGGGGGCACTTGCCCACCCAGTGGCCAGTCAGCAACCGTGGGAGAGTCCCCCCATGGCCTATCATGCCGACCTGCCTCCCCCCCCCCGGTGGCAGATTGCGCCAACCCGCAAGTGCCAGAGGTGCATCTGGAAGTGCCAGTGGCACTTCTGGTGCCCCACTGCCCAGCTGGTGCCTTGGGTGGGTGGGGGGGAGCACCAGTGCTCCCGCCTGCCTCCCCTGCCCATCACCTAAGTGGGGAACACTGGTTGTCAGGGGATGCCCGTACACCCCCGTACATTCCTGTGTGTCGCCACTGAATGTGGCACCCTCTTACACACACGGGCTGATCCACCCCTGAGCCAGTGAGTCTAAGGTGCATACACACACATGCACACATGGTCGATGGTTGCCTTTACGTATCTGTACACAGGAATCAGAACTCATAGCAGAAGTGATCTCTTTTTTTAGATCAACTAGATTTTGGCAAAAACAATTCTTCAATTGCAAACTTTTGGGCACAAACACCCTTCTTCAGGCATAGGAGAAAAGATTGTAAAAGTTCTCCTGGGCAAAAATGAAAGCTCATATTTCACAGGAGAGTTGAAGGTGTGGTAAAATCTCCTGTTTGAAATAGTTCATTTTATACACAGATTAGGCTCAGAGAAAAGTTGGACTCCCCAGGAGAGCTTTCACAATCTTTTCTCCTATGCCTGAAGAAGGGTGTTTGTGCCCGAAAGATTGCAATTAAAGAATTTTTATTGCCAAAATCTAGCTGGTTTAATAAAAGATATATTACTTCTGCCATGAGTTCTGATTCCTTTTTCCTCTAGACCAATACGGCTACAACCTGAATACCTGATAGATAGATAGATATAATATACACATGCAGACATGTGCATATATATAGATGTATGCACATGTCTCTGTATAGAGGAGACTGAACAGTCACCTTGCTGGGGTTACCTGATGCCAGTTGTCTTTCCTGCTTGGTGCAGGGGGGCTGGACCAGATGATCTTGCGAGGTCCCTTTCAGCCTTACAATCTATGAATCTATGTATAAAGTGAGTCTATAAGGCATCTTGTGTTTTCCCCATGCACCACGCCAACATAAACGTTGCATGCCTCCCCAGGCTGGGGGGGCATGGTGACCACCTGCAGGTGGTAGCGGTAGTGATGGGGGTATGTTGGCAACAAGTGGGGAACTTTGCAGGCAGCTGCAGCTGTGTGCAGTGAGGGGGGGGCGGGGTGGCAAGTGACTACCTGCAGACGTTGCCAGCAATGGCGGTGAGGTGGGGGGATGGTGGTGAGCAGTGACCACCTGTAGGCACTGCCGGCAGCATCTGCAGCGGCCAATCTCAGGAGGCGTATGTGCACCCACATGCATCCCCTACACATTGCCAATACATCCAGGCTGTGCAGAGGCTGGGCTCAGCCTGAGACACTGATGGTGGTAGTGGTAAGTGGATAGGTTCCCCCTCCCTGCCTGGTCCCCTCCCCCCAGGTATTCCTGGCCAGTCTGGTAGTAAGTTCAAGGAGGGAGATCCTGCCTGCCCATAGCTACCACTGTCCTGAGATCAAGTGCAGGCCCTGTACAGCCTGGCTGGAGCAGGGTAGGATCTCCCCTCACCTCTGGAGAAATGGGGACTATGGCAGCAACAGGTAGAGGATGGAGGTGGGAAACAGAGGTTAAGGGATGTACCTTTGAGCATGGGGGAGAAAGCAGGGGGGGAAATTCTTGCCTTTTTTGAGGAGTTAAAGTCCCGGACTGCTGCTCCTGCTATATGGTCACAAAGTGGGGTATGGCCATACCACTGCACCCCGCAATCTGCCCCTGTTTAGAGCTATACCAAGACTAAATAATATCTATTTTTTCTTTGGCATGAAACCATGCAGTTTTGTGACCCATTGAAATAGATAAAGCAAACCATACCAAATTTAAGCCTTCTTGATTACTGAGTTTAGCTTTACTAAAGCACAGCACATTATGATTAAAGTTGTTTGGCTTTGGCAACAATTTAATCAGCATAGAAAATGAGTGACATTGGGATGCTGGATTTGCTAGATCAAAAGCTTTAGAAGGTATGCAGCAACATCTACTCTCTTTTATATGGGTTGTAACTATCAAGAGAACAAAATGATGTGCCCTCACACATCTTTTCTATTCTCTGTATCCATGTTTTTAACATAAACATTTAATTCAGTATTTCATGTCAAACTACTGATTGTTTGACACAGAAGTGTAACTGGCAGTACCACACCCTGAGCAGTACTTTGTCTCCTTCCCTGGCTTTGGCTCCAGTTCTGGATCCTGCAGTGGTATGGAAAGAGAAGCGACAGTGATGCATAATGCAGAAGGAGTGGCCAAAGTTTGCAGCTGCTGTCCTGGCTGCCCCAAGCAGTTTCCAGAAGAAATTGATCTCCTTGTGAGACTTGCATGATGTTATTCATACAGTGCCCTGTCTTCCACTTGAGTGGTCCAGTGTTCTTCAGAGTCCAAACCTTCACATTTATGCTGGTCATATAGCCAGTCCTTTCCCTCTTTCTTTTTCTTCTTTCTTTCCTCACTTGTAGAACTGGAGGGGTTACAGAGGAGATAAGTGGCTTTCTTGCATAAATCAGATCAATTGCTTATATGGGAAAAGTAAAGTTAGTGAACTTTAAAGAAATTAAATGCATTAATGGCTTTTTGCTGGCTAGAAACAGAAAGAGGAGACTATAGCATGTGACTGGGCAGCTCTTTTGGTACACACCAATGCTGTATAGACATTTTGACCTTCAACAAACTTCTAAAAAGTGAAATGTGAAGTTGATAAGAGAATATTACAAGGTAATTAGTTTTTAGTGAAATTCTACTGAGATCAAGATGGTATATGAATGTTATCAGCAATTAATATTTGGTGCAATAAACAATGTTCAATATGTTCATCACAATTGTATCTTCACTTTTTAATTGACTCCAAGAAACGGTGCACCTTAAAACAACCTATTATTTCACTGCTTTTTGATCATAAAGAAATGCAAATGTGTACATACTTTGAAATTCTAATTTGATTATCAAGTATTCTTATGTAAAGTGAAAGGAATTAATTAAATACTAAATTAACTTTGTGCACACTGGCTGACTTGAAACTGCAGAGTCCTCCTTTGATGTTTAATTCAGAAGAAATTGCTCAAACATTTACAAGAAGGGACCTGATAATCTAGCAGAATGGTCTCTTTAGAGACAGCTGAAGGAGAGGCTATAGTTCTATTCCACACTAAAGGAGCTCATCCCTCTGTACGCTTAGTCCAGGTAGGTTGTCTGGACCAATGGATAGGACACTGAGCTGGGAACCAATTCCATTCCTGGCATAGCCACTGAGGCTGAGTACAGACATTTTGGAGGTTAGGGGGAGGTTAGATTGCATTAAAATAGCCACCTCATCTAAGGTAAATCAGTATGGACATTGGCGACATGTAGGGAGTGCACGTGGGTGCACGTGCACCTCCTGAGATCAGCTGTGCACTCCCTGGAAGCATCAGTCATGAAATTAGAAGTGTCAGTAGAAATGTAGTTCCAGTTTCACTGCTGGCTTGATGATCAACCACTAGGGGATCTCCCCCCAGTTGGCGATCGGCTCTTGGAGTCCCCCGGTCAGTGATCTGGTGCCCCCCAGACTCAGGAGGCACCAGTCACCCATGAGTATGGGGGAGGATTGGGGGGGGGGCAAGCAGGCTCTGGGGCAGTCTGGGAGGTACTGGGGGACAGGTAGAGTCCAGAGGAGGGCTGCTATGGTTTGGGAGGGTTTGGTGGGATCAGGGGGACTTGAGGGGGCAGCTTGCGGGATGGGGGTGGGGCTGGCTGTTCCTCTGTGGTGGGGAGGTTGTCTGTCTGGAGCTGGGGAGCTATAAATAGCCTGGTTCCAGGAAGGGGGTAGAAAAAGTGCAGCCCTGGGGCTGAGGCCAGCAGCTGGGCTTTCCCAGCCCCAAGGTTGTGCTGGGAACTGTACAGAAGTTCAGTTAAATTGGTCCCACTGAACCTGAGCTAAGTTAGACTACCTCAGAGGTGCATTTAACTTAGATCAGGTCAGCCATTTTCAGACTGATCTAACTGTCCTAAATTTCTGTACAGTTTGCATGTAGATCCACCTAACTAAGTTAGATCAGGTGGCCTATTTTAATGCAATCTAACCTCCCTGAACGTCTGTACACAGCCTGATTTGTGTAATTTTGGTCAATTAATTTAATAACAGGAATATAATACAAAGGAATAGTCCATACTTTTTTTAAATGAAAGTACATTTTAAAGTTTTGATGTTCACAAGGGAAGACAGCTATATTGACCCTCTAAGGCATAATTTGTATAATCATTAGTATGAAAATATATATTAATACAGTTCTGTATGTAACCATAATTTTAAATTTAAAAGAAGATGGAATTGGTTGTTCTTCAATGATGTTGCTGTTGTAACTGTGGTATTCCCAAAGATTGATGCTATGATTTTTATTATGGTATTTTTTTAGTAAAGTCCACAACAGACGTGCAGGGTAAAAAAGCAGTATTGACAGAGAAGTTACCATGTGTGTTTGCAGTATGCTTAGCTAAACTGTAACTGAACTGAGTGAATTCCTCTTCCGAAATTGTAGTTTGGAGTCCTAGTGTTCCCATTCTTTTCTATCTTTAGTGATCTTATTAATAGCTCCCCTCTGACTGGGAGGCAGAATGAATAATGTGCATTGCAGTTAACGGGACCTCCATAACTGCTGTGACAAAACTGCTGTGCCTTATCTATGAGAACTTGCTCTTTGACATGCAGGTTTCTACAGTAACCAGAATTACATTCACATAACTGCACCCCAAGCCACCCTCCACCCTGCATTACAAAGGCAGCATTTTATAATCTTTATAATCCAAAAATATAAACACAGCTTCTTAGAGACCTGCTAGATTGCAAGTCTAATTAACATGAAAGTTGCTTGAATGCTACAGGAATGGTCAGCCACACAAATCACTAAGATAGAATGCTTCGGCAATATCATTTAGCTGCAAAGACAATTGCAAAGCTTTATAGGTTCATCAAATCTTGTGTTTCTATGTGTATTCTGTTATGAGGGTAATTACCTTCATTGATCACCAGCACTGTTACAAAATAAATGGAGCCATCCTCATCAGTCATTTCAGAGAACCAGAGAAACAGCTCAATAATGCATTTCTTCTTCAAAGTTTTTATTAAATTAAAAAGCAAGACAGAAACAAGCAGCGAAACAATCAAGCAGGACCGCACAGTGCTACTCATTATGATTACCTTAAAAATTTAAGGTGGATACCATACCAGAGTTACCATCTCCTGAAATAGAACCTGATCCTTATTGTATTGAAACACCAGTATTTTATAAGATAGCATGTTAACACCGGTTTTAATTGAAAACAGCAAAAATAAATAGCTCAACAATATTCACAAATGCATCTTAACTCAGAACGATGGAATATAGAACATTAGTTACTTACTTTTGTTATATTCTAACTGACAGTGTTAAAGCAGGAGTACCAAACTCACCTTGTGCCTTGTGCTGCATGGCAGATGATGTTAGGACCAGCAGTCACAGGGTGAACAAGGTTGTTTTGGCACAGCCCTTGCTTGCTCTTCTGCCATCAATGCCCATATCCATTGGTGCCCTGGGGCCCTGGATTTAGTAGATGATTACACTGTTCCCAATTCCGGTAGCCCAGCCGACTGGATCTGGCCCACAGGCTGTATATTTAAAAACTCCTGGTTTAAGTTAACTTAATTGTGCATTTATTTAGAGCATTTTAGCAAATGCAAAGAAATCTGTTGATAGTTTTGTATAGCCCAGTGTAAATTCTCAGTTATTATCATTGTTAATGTGTTCTTTTTGCATAAGCAATTAGGAAAAACCGTATCATTTTAACAGCAGAATATTACCTGGTCCAAGTGCTTCAGCCAATTCTCAGCACACATTTGCCATTTTTAAAGCTGATGTCCTGTGGGATTTCTTCCAGTTTCACACACAGAGTATTCACCCATCCCACTGAATTCATCTGGAGTAATGAATGCTAGCACTTTTGACAAATAAGCCTAATAATTACATAACTGAAAAAATAAATCAAGAGATGACTGCTTTTCTCTCCCTTTACATTACCTTGATGTTTTGGGGTCAGTGGAGGCTTTCTCCCGCTCCTCCTCCTCCTCCCTAAACATATGAGTGAAGAAAGCACATATAGGTAAAACTTTCCAAAAGGGTGTGGCTGTGATTTTTTTTTAAATCTATTTAGAATGATTTGGCATAGCTATAAGATGCAAAGTCTCTTTTCTTATCTGTTGTTCCAGTAAAGTAGTTTGGTTAATAACTAATTCACAATTTCTAACATAAGGAGAGTGAGGTAAAAAGCTGCTCTAAGGAGCTAATAAACTAAATTACTCAAAAGAATGAAATACATGTTTGAAGTGTATTTCTTTCAATAGTCTACCTATATATTTTTTAGCAAAACACCTTTATATTGAAGAATGAGTGATATCTCACTACAGGCAGACTAGACCATTTGCTAAGACATTTTAATGTCCAAAGTATGTGTGAGCTTTATATCCTTTTTTGCCTTATTATTTTATTAGTGAGAAGTGAGAAATGGGATTGTGACATGGCCATCTATTACTCTACCCCTAAACTTAACACAGCAGATCATGCACTCCTTTACCTCTTTCAGTAAGTTCTGAAGGAGTAATGTGAACATTTAACATTGCCATTTAAAAACAATATTTCTTTTTCTTTTTTTTCCCTTCCACTAGCAGGCAATAATGATTCACCACTTTGACCTACTGATGTGTTTTTTTTAGAACAAAGTTTGAGTTAGTGAATCTTGGACCACCTGGAAAGCTTGACTATAACCTTTGAATAATGAGTCATCTCCTTGATGTATCTTGATGGAATATTTCCCTACCACAATAAGAAGCGAGGCCTAAGAAATATGCAGCAATTGAAAGAGCATTGCTTCAAAAAGCCTGAAATAAGTTTCTTAATCTCACATGCATGTACGGCTGATTTTGGCACCCAACATTTAGCTTTAATTTAATGAGAGAAAAAATATTGGTTTAATAATTAAAATACAAAACACAAACAAACCCTGCTGCTATGAAGTTCTGAGCGGCCACAGAGGACAATTGAACCATTCCAAAATGTCACCAATTGTGAACCATTTCACAACCGTGTGAAGTGCTGTGTCTCCTACAGGGGATGGGAGTGCCCAGCCCAGCATGTCTTGCAGTGGCCAAGTGGGGAGGGAAGTGCTTGCATGCATGCTTTTAGGTCCCAGGGTTTAGGTGACTTGTGAGAGTTGTCACTTTTTTGCTTTTCCTTGTTTCCTAAATGTGAGTTCAATAAACTTCAATAGCCTGTGAATGACTATAGTCTGCAAGATGCTCATTTGACTGGAGGTGAGAGAGGGGAGAGAGAAGGCATAGATCCATGTTTTTTGGTTCCCAGGGACTGGAGTGAGGTATGGTGATGGGTTACAGCCAAGTAGGGAGTGAAGATATAGTTGTCTGTTAGGAAGATCACTTTTATTGAACAAGCAGTGCAAGGCAGTGCAATGATAAATGGAACAAACAAGCAAAAAATAGGGAGGGGGCAGTAGAGTTCTGGTTGCATGCCAGAGTGGCCATTTGCAGCTGTATGTGGGCTAGGGGAGGTGTGCAGGTGAGGAGCAATGCAATGTGGGATTCCTGGAGGACTAACCATACCCATATAATAGAATGCTTGGGCTAGGGACAGAAGGTACACATAAACTGGTTTAAGTGATCAGAAGCTGGCTTAAACCTCTAACAGAACAGAAGCTCAGTGCACACACATTGGTTTCAAAATGACTGAAATTTTTTTAAAGATAAACCTGGTTGAATGTAGCAGCAGACTTGGGTCAAACTGGTTTATGAAACTTCTGTCCCAGAGCCTTTCCTGGTTCAAGTTAAATCACAATCCCCCAGCATTTTGTGGGCTGGGCTGTCCTGTCTGATCCAGAGAGCAGGGTTGGCCCTGCTGCTCTGCTCTGTAGCTGGAGCTATGAGGGCTGGCTGACAAGGGGGTTGGGGGAGCAAGCCTAGCTGAGGATATAGCCCAGTCTGTGTTGGGGGGTGGGGGAGAAGGGGACTGCCCCCCCGGCAAACCCCGGCTGGGGTCTGGGGCTGGGGAGGGGGGTTAAACACCCCTTCCCCCTTTCAAACTTACTGCTGGCTGAGACTGTGGACTACAAATCCTAGAGGCACCTGGAAATAGGAAGAGGAAGTGCTGAGCAGCCCTGCTGCTGTGATTCTGGACTGGAAATCCCAGAGACCTTGGAGGCAACAGGAAGTGGAAGCAAACACACAGCCCATGCTGCTTATGCGCCAGAGAGCCATACTCTAGCACCCCCAGCTTCTGGCTTGTGCCAATGCAGGCATCTGGCTGCATTTCCTGAATCAAAGGTAAATGTCTGTCCACTTCTGTTTCAGTTTAATCTGTGGAGTTTAGACTAACCTGCAAAGACTGAATTGATTCAGCCTCGGGCTGTTTTGACTTAGTCTTGGTGTCCACAGGAAACTAAACTAGTTCACAGTAAGCTAGTTCAAGATCATACATAATTTTTCTAGGTATGCTCTTGAAATGTTCTAGGCAGATTTAAATCAGTTTAACAGGCTTGTATGTCTGTTTGCTTCAGATTTAAACCACATTTACACCATTCTCACTGTTATGTGTATCTGTGTCTTAGATGAGCACAAATGTAACACAGTATTATGCATGGTTTTTTTACATTGGGCTGAACTGAAGGAATTGTGGGGGCCTTCTTTAATATCACATCACATTACATTACAATCTCACAAAATGATGATCTTTTGTAATTAATAATTTTAGAATGCATTACTTTTCTTTCCCATGTCATCCTGACACCATTTGGGGTGAATACATTAGAATGTATATGTTTTTGTCACATTTTTTACTGATTATGAATCTGATATGTATGGAGGTTTGGAGTGTCAAGTCTTCTTATTTTAGCACTTTAATATATTCATATTCCTTATAACAGAAATGCATACAAACAGAAAAAAATCACATTCATAATCTTAGTAAACAAGTTAATATTTCTGAAAATAGGTGACTGGATTTAAATTCCAATGGAAAGCAGAACTGAGATGAAATTAAATTCCTGGGTTTCAGTGTGGCAGCCAGGACAATATGTCTTCAGTCAGTGAGTTTTCTTTCCTCTTACAATTTTATCAAGTTCATGGATCCGAGAAGGAGGTAATTAAAATCAACTGAGGGGAAAAAATGCAATGTTTTACACACATCCATATACGTTTAAAGGTGAAGTGAAATTCTGACTGTAAATGTGATGAAAAGGTGAGAGGAAGCCCTGAACCTTGATAGCCTAGTTGAATGAAAACTCTGTAATGAAGGCTGGTTTTTTTTTTTTATGGCATTTGAGGAGGTGAAAGGCTTGCTAGAACACTGCAGACTGATATTTCTTTGTGCTTTCATTTGCACCATTTAATTCAGGATCCATCCCTTTTTGTTTTTAAAACTTTTCATAAAGTTGACCTTGCACACATGGACTTTGTCTCTGTATTTCCTCCAACTGTTTTCTGCTTGTCCAGAAAACTTCCTCATACCTGTCCCCTTTCCAAGTCTCACCATTGTTGTAATAACCTTAATTTCCTTTGTAATGCTTGACATTTAGAATAGCTTTCAGCTAATCTCAGGGCATATAATTTCTTCCTTGTCTATTTATTTTCCATCTCTTCCTCATGATACCAAACAGTTATGTGGCAACTCCCATAGTTGAAGGGTGTTTCAGTTGACAAATTTCAAAGTAGCCGTGTTCCACCAACTGAAGGGGGAAAAAAACAGGTGCATAGGCCTAGTTTAGCCTTTTAAATAATTACTTTTTAGTAAATTCCCTATACATTTTGTAACCACTAGCTATATGGTGGGTAAGCTTTTTTGCCTGTTAAAGAGCTCCTAAATTCTATGTAACTGTCTTTTTTTTGTATTTAGAGATCATGTTTTTGCATCTGTTCAGTCCTATAGATTTTATATCATCTGCAGGCACATTTTTTTAGACTTACAGGCAGCTAGCTTAAATTTGACCCCATGAGTATGTTTCCACTGCAGTCATGGGAATAACCAATAACACCCTAGCTTTGACAAAATAGAGTTTGGCCTGGGTTGTAAAACCTGCCAAAGAGGGAAAATAAATTAGCCCACAGTCAACTCAGTGCTAGACTGGTAGGCAGGCACCTGAGCTAGCCAGTCTGAGTATCTTTCCACACTGTTTTGCAATCCCTCCTTTAGTGAAGACACCCTAGAAAATATACAGTAAAAACCTTGTTTTCCAGTGAAGACTGGCCTGGCACAAGGGCTATGGTAATTACATGGACAGAGGTTTGTTAGGCCTCTACTGTGCCAGGGGTCTATGATTCGCTTGCACCTGAAAGGGTTAACCCCTCAGTTTTGGCCTGTGGCCCAGCCCCACCCTGAGGCCCACTACTATTAATAAATGCAAGCACCAAAGTAAGGGTTAATAAGCAATCGGTATTACAAGCCAAAAATAACAATAATCATAGCAATATGAACTAGTTAACAACTACTTAACAGAACGCTATATACAAATATGTACAGAGAGCCATACCAGCCTGTCACCAGCCGTGGCAGCCAAGAACACTGACACCCAGGCTGCAGGGCCTACTGTCAGATCCCCATCAGGCAGAGGATTTCTACTCTTTCTTCCACAAGTGGAGTACTTGGAGACCTCAAAAGGGAAGGGTGAGACTTCATCCGTCCTATGGGGAAATGAAGGTGAGTATCTCAGGTGAGAATTCTGGTGTCCCCGCACACACTCCACTTAATGCCTGCACTCCCAGTCTTCCCCAGCCTCTCCAACAGATTCAACACCACACAAAACCCTCAGGCTCTCAGACTCAACTCTCACAGCTTCTCAGCGCATGCGCTTTTCACCAAATACAGAGACATGCACGCACACACGCATGCTCATGCACACACACGCACACACCGAGATGGTGCCTCACACTGGTTTTTGTAGCGGCCACCTCATGCCACCTGCCAATCATACCATGGTCCAATCACTGCTTGCACATCTCAATCCATCAGTGTCACTCAACAGTATCATTTTCTTGGACCACTCATATTCATTATCACTTCATAACTTATTAACATAAAGTTCCCACTCTTTGGTTATATAACAAGGTTTCAACTGCGCATGCCTCAGTTTCCTAAGTAGGTTATAGCGTCATCAAGGTCAGAAGTTTTGATGTTCCAGAGACTTCTAACCTCTAGCCATCCTATGTATACATAATCACTATTATGCCTAGACCAGGACTCACACTGTTTATACTAGCATGAGTGGGGAATGGGGGGTGCACATAATCTAAAAATGCCTGTTACCTGAGGCACAGGGGTTTCTGGCCAGACGGGGGGGGGGGGGGGGGGAATTGTGGTGGTGGCTGCAAGCAGAGCGGCAACAGCACAGGGTGGTGGGTGGCAGCCACGGCCATCACATGCAAGCTCCCCCTTAATAGAAATGCCAGTTAGTAAAATGCTGGATAACAGGGCTTTTAGTATATTGGTATTATTCTGGGTTTATTAATGCAGAGATTGTGTAGTTTGTCCCTGTGGAATTTGTCTCTTTGGAGATGTATATATATATCTCTGTCCAGCATTTTCCTGTCTTCTTTAAGTACAAATGCCCAACCCCACTCTTGCCTTCAGCACTAACTCATAGTATAGAAGCATCATTTAACTCTTGGCAAAGTAATCATCCTGTCTGTGATATAATAGAAAGTTACTATGTGGTGCTTGAGAAACAAGGGGTTAGTCTTCATTCCACTGGTGGCGATTTGGAAAGCAGAAAGGTGAAACCAAGGATCTACACACACAGCTTTCTGGCTTTGTTGGACCCCAAGATAGGGAGTTAGTTTTGATTTAATTTAGGTTAAAGAGTTCCTAATTATCTTATTATGAAGTATAAGCTCTTGAGAATGAAACGGCAATGAGCTTAGTTCAGTACTCTTGTTCTAGGTCTGGCTGGTCCTAATGGAGCTGTCAGGGCAACCAGTCCCTGGGACTTTACACAAACAATGATCAGGTGGCAATGTAATGTTTGTCAGTCTTTGACCTATTCAGAATGTCACTGGATCTTGTCAAGAGCCAAGATCTGAATGGAAGCCAAACTTCAATTACTCTCTCATATAGATAATGAGGCCATAATTAACTAATTAAAATTGAGACTATTATTTATGTAGTAAATTATGACTAAGCTTAGTTAATCAAACAGAACAGCTAAGACCTTTATGCACTTACACTCTGACTAACTACAGGGCTCAGTACTGCAACCTTGTTCAGGTGAAAAGCCCTCGCTCATTTGAATATTTCCACAGGTTTGAATGGGAATAATGAGATGAGAATGGAAAAGCAGGTGCCCAGTGACAGGAAGGATATACATGAAGCCCTGGCCTTATTCCCTTCTGAAATATTTTGTTAATAAAATATTTCTATATTTGTTTCGGCATTAGTTAATCCAATAGTCACCAAGAACAGGTGATTAATATGGCTGATATAACTGTAATAGGTTCTGAAAAGAGCCAGCCCTGCCTCTCCAGCCAGGTGCTGAGCTGCTGCAGCTTTGGAATAGGAGAGAGAGAAGCATTTGTTGGAAGTGGAATAAAGAAAGCATATCTCATTCTGGAATGTATTAACAGGACTGCTGTATGGGAGACATGGGAACTAATTACTCTCCTTTGCTTGGTGAGTCTCCATCTGGAATTGTGTGTCTGATTCTGGGCACCACAATTTAAAACAGGTGTAGAAAAACTAGAAAGTGTCTAAATGGAGGGCAGCAAGAATAATAAAATGTTGTAAAAAGACTTGTTTGGAAAAATTTGAAGAATTGCATTTGTTTAGTGTTTAGGGCTAGGGATAAACATTCAAAAAGCCTGAGCCTGAATTGATTCAATTTTTGCAGGTTAGTCTAACCTGGCTAGGCTGAACCAGTTTGTAACAGTACAGACATCCCCTCTGGACTGAAGAAATGCAGGCACATACCTGCAGTGGCTCAGACTAGAACCTGGGTGGGGGGGTGCTATAGCAGCCCTCCCTTCCCTTCCCTTCCACAGTACTGAGCTGAGGTGGGTTGCAGCCACGCCGTGGCAGGGTGCTCTGATTAGGGAGGGGTTCTGCCCCCCCCCCTGCTTCTGACCTGCCCAGCAGGGAGTTGATAACAGATCATTTAGTACTGCATCAAGAAAACAAAGTCCTCTCTTGTTAGTTCAAGCTCTTCTTAAACAAGTTTTTCCGAGGAGGGAACGGTGGGACATGACCAGCTGACTAGTTGATTAGCTCCAAAAAGCCTTAAGCGGACATTCTCCTGTTTACCTTTGTCCTGTCTGCCTTACACAGACACCTCTCAGTATTAACTAGCATACCACATGCTGCCTATGATCTGTGCTGTGGGAGAGGAGGAGGTGGGTGGAAATCCCTGCTTGAGCAGGGAGAGGTGGTGGTTGGGAGGCAGGGGGAAGCCAGGCAGATGCTGCTGTAGCTGCCGTCTCTGCTGGAGCTCCAGTGAGGGAGCAGAGGGGAGGGGTGGGGCCAGCCCTGCTGTAGAGCAGGGAGCCCTGCCCAGGGCTGCAAAGCATCTGAGATGTTGGGGGACTCTGGTTAAAGTTAAACCAGGAAGGGGTCTGGGACAGACATTGTATAAACGGGTTTGAGCCAAGTCAGTTAAGTCTGATAAACCTGGTTGAATGTAGTATCTCAAACCAGTTTCAGCCATTTTTAAACCGGTTTATGTATCAGAACAGATGTTCAGTGCACAGGTTTAAACCAGTTTCTGATCACTTAAACCAGTTTATCACTTTAAACCAGTTTATGTGTTATGTCTGTCCCTAGCCTCTAAGTGAAGTCATGATAACCACCCCAGTATGGTTCCAAAAGTTTCCCCTAGCAGGAAAAGTAATTAAGTGCTCTTCCTTGCCACTGGTACAAAAAAAGAAATCAGCTTAATTTGTAAACAAAAGCAAACCACCCTTTCTGATTGTAGGGATAGCTAAGCTTTGTACTAAGCTCCCAAGGCTTGCTGTTGTAGTTTCCTTCATTGGAGGTTTCTAAGGATAATTTAGACAAACACATCAGGGATGTCACAGGTGTACTTATCCTGCCTCATCCCAGGAGGTGGACTAGGTGACCTTCAGCTCAACATTGTTATGATTTTATATGGTGGAAGAGCCTCAGCTCTACAAACTAATCTTCCCTGGGCATGTTTGCTTCAGAGCTGCCTGGAAGTAATGGAGAATCCAGCTGATCTGAAAAGAGAGGATTATTGCTGGTCACTATTGGTGACTGCTTGCCTCTAGATTTGGTGGAGTGATTGTCACAGCTACATAACATTACCCAGGTTATGTTCACTGCGGCTTCACAGTAGGGATAGGCTCAGGGACAAAAAGAAACTGGTTATTCTCTGTAGCCCTACTTGTTTTGTAACATTTTTGAAAGAAATATCTTAAATGATACTTTGTTACATCTAGAGCTAATGCCATTTTATGGGGAGGAGGGGGGATGACAGTAAAGTGAATTATACAAATCAGTATTTGCAGTAAACACAAAAGCAGTAAAGTTCTTTTAAAAAGAAAGAAGTGGAGATTCTTTTAGATGTTACTGTAGTGTTGGAAAGCAAAGTGTGCCAGCAATGGGTAAATTAAGGGGAAATATTTTGCCATGAGGGGCAGTCCTTTACTGCTCTTTTCTCCCCTGTGTAGCCAATTATCAAACTTTGTACATTCTGCTTTTCTTGCTAAGTTGCCTTCTCCTGCTATTAGTACCTGAGATGAGCGAAGCATTTGGCCTTCTTAAATAAATGCACTACTTTATTGTTTAGAGGGCTCTTTTCCTTCCCACACCAAAGGGGGTTGGTGTTTATCAGGTGCAAGATGGTTCTCAGGTGTTTGCTTTGGACCTGACACTCTCCCCTAATTCTGGACTGAACCCACATGGCTCCCTTCCCCAACCCAAAACATACACAGTGGGAAAATCCGTTTGTGCGTGGTTTTTGTTGTTTTGTTTTTTTTGTGGATAAGGCAACCTTTCTCTGCCCCCTCCCTTGCAACCCTAATATAGTTTTACTGTTTTCTTTTTAATAGCGAGAGACAACCCTGGCCCATCAATTTATATTATAAAAATATCTCAGTTTCAAATACTGTATGTTGGCTTCTCAAGGAATCAAATCTGTTATACTGTGCTAAGTTTCTTAACTTCTAGAGTCAGCATTAGATGTGTGTGTGTATGCTGTAAGGGGAAAATAGATACCTATCTATATAGATATATAGATATGATACCTGATACAAGTAATGGCTCATTATATTCTGTCCTTGCCTGAGAAACCAAGTGCTCTTTAGCTCAAATTTTGAACCCTTCTGGGTTCCTCAGTCAGACAAACTGTGTCAAAGTTGAGTGCGCCTCAGCACCTTTGACTCTTCTATCTTCAAATGAACTGATTTAGACCCTTTCCTTTTCAAACCAGTTAGCCTTTTTGGCTATAATCACATTAATGTTAATGTGGAGCTTTTAATCTGGCAGAAAGTAATTGTCACAGGAAAGGAGAAAATAACTATCCCAACTGCTCATGTTCCAAGTACAGTGTTTTAATTTGGTTTCTTTTGTTTCCTTACCAATTATCACTTAGATGCTATGTTCACAGCTTGCTAGCATGGTTGGCTCTGCCTTATTTTAGGGCCTGGATTAGGTGACAGGATGATTGCCTTCTCTTTGCAAAAATTGCCTTTTTAAAGCCCTTTTAGAAGCTGTTTTACTTGATTTTTTTTAAAGAAAGTGTGTTCATTCTGACTCCACGCTCTATTTACAGCTGGGAATTGAGTTAAATAAGTATCAAACTACACCATTGATATGAAAACTGTGTATGGTTAGAGCTGATCTAAACTGTTGTTTCTTTTCCCAACATCTTACAAAATATAAATAGCTGTGGTGAAATTTAGTGAAAGCAAATTAGATTTAATTTTAGCCACCTGTATTTTCTCTCTGCCCCACAAATCTTCCTCTGTTGTAGAAGACTACATTATGCCCAGTATTTTTGGATATCACAAGAAAGAAAATAATATATGTTATGCACATGTTACGCAGTAAGAAGCTGCAAACATCTAAATGTGTATTTTGCCTCTTTCAGTAATTTCCACTTACTTATAGGGCTAGCAAAATGAGCTTTTGGTATCCTCCAAGATAGAAAAACTACTTCTCATTTATTACCACTGCCATGACTTTGGTAAACCTAAACCTTGAGAATACTGTGTTGCTCTGGGGTAACTTAGTTTTGAAGCCTATATTTAATTGGCATACACCTTTCACGTTTTGGTAAGACAAGAGTACCTCTATTCTTTGTTAAACCATATTTATACTTGGCTCTGAGCATTTTTCTCACATTTTGTAAATCACTGTAATTTTTTTGTTTGTTTGTTTGTTCCATTGTTCTCAGGCTCTTTTTAGAGATGATACTTTCTATTTTAGGACTAAATTATAGTAGTGTTCAGTACCCTGTGCATCTTTTCTTGCCATGTATTTCTGCAAATGAAGATAAAAAATGATTTAGGTAAGGGGGTTTCAACAGCTGTGCAGAACAAAGGTCTGGAAAATGGGAGACCAGCCTCTAATGGTCTGGCTTTGACACTGACGTTCTGTATCAACTTATTCAAAACACTTAACTTCTCAGAGGCTCATTTACCTCTTAAAATGGAAAAAATATTCACCATAACTACCTCTCAGGAGTGCTGTAGGTATTAATCAATTAGAGCCAAATCATAGCTACTTTAAATTGCTGAGTTATTACTGATACAAATAATCATTAAAGTTAAGCTCCTAGCAATCTGAGAATGAGATTTCCAGTATTGTCCTTAGTTTGAAATGTTTTAAGACCCACGGATAGATGGCCTTAATAATCTGATATTGCTGTGGTTTATTATGTAATAAATTATCATTTAATTATTACCCTATGCTACTTGGTGATGTCTGAGGATCACACTAGTCTGTTTTCTAGTTCTGTTGTAAAAAGATGCCACAGCAATTCTGCAGGTTTGGGAGAGATGATTCTCATTGGCCTAAAATAATTTGTTCAACCTCACTGATAATGATGACACTTAGTTTTTATACAATTGTACCAAACCCTGGAAACTGCACAGGAGCCAAAAGGAGGGTTTTCAAATTTATATGAGGGATTCTGGGGGGATAGGGTCACAGGCCAGTGGGCCAGAGTGATTGGGAAAAACATGGTGAGCAAACATTAACATTAACATATGCGTAGAGTACATATAACAGACAATAACAACTCAGTGATAAAACCCTTCAGAGACGGATAACAAATAGGGAATATTAACAATGGGATGCAATACACTGAAGAAACCTTAAGCCCTCCCTTAACTCCAGAGGGACCCTCAAACCAGTCTTTAGCCTAAAAGAGCACTCAGTTACTGTGTACCTAGGTTCCCAGTCTGAGCCCCACTGCTGTGGCCTACTGATTCAGTCCCACTGCAGCTCCTGGTCTTTCCCTCCCCTTTCCTCTTTCCCCAGCAGCCTGCTGGGAACACTAGTTCCTGCTGCATTATTACAGTCCATTACACATGCTTTTCATCAGTAGGTCTCAGAATGCTTTACAAAGGTGGTAAACATTGTGATGCCTATTTTAGAAACCATGAGTCCGAAAGAGATGAAAACATCCTGAAGCATCAATTTCATAAATAGAGTAAAATAGAGGACAGAATTTAACAAAGTCAACACAAGTAAAAGCAGTAAGGGAACCACTGCCATAGTTCTTCTGGATCAAGCAAAACTTTATTTCTGTTCTCCTCTATTTTCAGTTTTCTTTTCTTTTAACATTTTTTTCCAACGTGTGAACTAAAATATAAAAAGTGTGAAAGAATATAAAACTATTTGGCAATATTACAAGACACTCCAGCTTCTTCTTCATTATTTGTTTCTATAGACTTCTTGAGAAATGTGCTATTTCTTGTAAAGATTTAGGACCTGATCATGTTTTATTTCAGGGATGGTATAAATTAGTGATATAGAGAAGACTGTAAAAAGAGAATAAGATTGGTTTAAATTCAACTCCTGAGTTCCTTATATTCACTAAAGCTAGGTGAAATCTAGTGCTGGAACATTTTTCTACTAAAAGATGCAGGTTTGGGTTCATAAAACCTTACCAAAAAATTCTTTAAAAATTGAAAAATTGCTTTCTTAAATTATAGGTGTAATTTTTTCCACTTGGAGTTTTTGTTTGTTTTACTTCATTTTAGTTAAATAAACAAAAAATCCACAAGGAAAGTTCAGAACTATTTTTTTTGCTTGACTTTTTGGATTTTTGACCAATTTTATTTAAGGTTTACCCAAAATATTTTTTTCAGTACAGTATGCAAACACAAAATCATTTTGTAATAGAGCTACATCTATGACCACAAGATGTCTCTATCCTAGCATTTCCCATAAGCAGCAAGGCCATATTTTGAATGTTGAAGCCCCATTTGTACAGAGAGCAGATTGAATAAAATGTGCTTAAGTGAATGTTGTAAAACCGAAAAATCTCCTTTGTTGTCATTGTTAGTTTTATACAGTAAATCAGCAGGAGTTTTAGTTTAGTTGGTATAATGTTTATAAAATGATTATGGAGTTGTCAGAACTCTTGACATATTTAATCTGCTATAAGACTTTAGCAGAAAGCTTTCAGATTTCAAATTTGTCAAATAACAAGTATTTGTACTAGGAATTATTTTTGCTTAAACAGAACTAAGTTACAGTCATCAAATAAGCAAGTAAGAACAAAGATTAAATGCATCTCTGGAAAAAGATAGAAGAGCAGTGAAATATAGCTTAAAAGGAGAAAATGAATGGTAAAAGACACAAGGAGAAGCAAAAGGATGGGATGCAATATGGTAGGGGAACATAGAGGGAGAATGTAACGGCACTTGTGTAAGCAAAGGTAATAATCTTATTGGCTTTCTCCTAATGTCAGTTTTTAACTATCACAGCTGCAGTACATGTATAGTCCCTCTCTCTTTTTCTAATCTAACATTTCAGACAGTGTTCTCACAGCTAGCTTAAACGATTGCAGTGTAATGTGTTTCCATTAGTATTTCATGTGATGGAGTATGAATTAAAAAAAAGCAGAAGTATAATAATTCATATCTTCCTTCAGTACATAATATCATTTTTCCTTCCAGCTTGTTTTATGCAAATTTGCATTAATCCTTTGGATGTATAACATACCAGCTGACGCAGTGGGGCTGACTTCTTTGGCAGGCATACTATAAATTAGTCCTGCACCCTCCCCAAGTAGCACTCTGATCTCCTTCCTGCTTGATCTGCTGCTCTGCATTCTTGTTTCCAGCCCTATCTGTCATGCTGTGCTGCATGCCACTCAGAGGCTGCCTATGCCATTGGTGGTACCTGTGATGCTGCTTGGCCACCCTTGAGATAACAGATTTAACAATATCTAGCTCAATTTGATGATAGCACATCAATTTGGGAAGTTTTAATAGATTTGGTTTATTGAAAGTTGCTTCAAACAGTTTTAAAATGCTTACAATACCCTTTACAACATGAAATAGCTCTACAGCTATGAAGTGAATTAAGTGTCTGACTACAGAGTTGTACATGCATTCTGTAAAAAGCCTGGTCTTGCTATTTGGTTCTGCGAAGCAATCTAACTAAGTGCATCTTTACTCACCAGTTGCTATATGGCAGCTCCCTTTCCTATTTCCCTGTCTAGACACATGGGACATCTTTACACATGCTTCAGGGGAGGGGGGTAGCAGGCTCTTTAATTACAGCGGCCCTCGGTAGCTGCTCTACTTAAAGTGCCTACAGCGTCTTGTGTATTCAGTGTCCAGTGCTTCAAAATGGTGGCAGGGGCTCTTGAAATAAACCTCGTTTGATGAGCTTCAGTTAAAGTGTTCCCACCACCATTTTGAAGAATGGGGATGCTGAATGCATGAGACACCAAGGCTGCTGGAGTATGCTAATTGGGGCTCAGTTAATCAAGTCTGCTCTAACTTGTCCTAATGATCACGTGTTGGAGCAGGCATCAAGCACGTGTATAGGTGCCCATGGGGAGAAGTGCTTCTCACAATCTGAACTTTCTGAATGTTATGCCAAAAAAAAAGGGGGTGGGTGAACTTGAGCTTGAACCTGAGTAGTTTCTGTTGTGTAATTGGGGACCAGAAATATCTTAAATTGGTTCAAACTTGTTCAGAATATGATTCTTTCTCACCCTGTTAATTAAACATTTGATTAGATGCTGTTTGCCTATAATTTAAGATTTACAGTTATGTGAATTGTTAACTAATACTACATACTGTAAATATCATCCATGTCTCATCTAACGAGGTTTGATAATAACACAATGATCATATAGATGCATAAAAATAAATACAAGAAAGAAAGGAGTGTGAAAGATTATCACACTGTAGCTAAATATTTCTTTACCATTTATTAATGAAAAATACCAGCATGTTTTTAACTTTTGATCCAAAGCAGAGCAAAATACCTTTAGGGATAATTATCTTTCTGACCTAAAGGGAAAATTTTAGAAGTGGTATATGGCATTCCCATTCTTCTCCCCTCTCCCCCCCCCCCTTAGTTTTTGCCTGAATCCATTATAAATCAAGCTTGGTCTTTATCCAAGTATTCTTATTTGCATTTATTGTCACAGAGGGAACATCACAATTTATTGCAACCAGAATTTCTTGCTAACAGTAAAGTAGAAGTGTTCCCCAACTTGACCTTTTGTTCAACTGATATCAGCCTTCTCTTCCTGAAATCTTTACCATCTCTAAGCTTTTTAAAGAACTGCTTTCTTGACTAGATTAGTAATTTGTATTTCACTGCTGATTATCAGCCTAATGCAAGTATTACTTGTACCATTTGGAGATGATTTTCTTGCCTGAGTAAATGTTTACAGGAGGCTGCCATGAGGGGCTTTATGAGGTCTTTCCTATTGGAGGCATCAGCCTCTTTGAACCCTCTTGCATGGGAACACTGAAAAACAAAAACCACACAGGCTAGGTAACCAAAAAAGATGTAATCCCTCATGGGCCCATGAAGTTCAGGAGAAGGTGCTAATCAATTGGAGGCTGTCAGGCCAGTTAAAAAGCTTGCCTCCTTTCTCTCCTTGGGATCTTTTGGCTGAAGCTTGATGAAAAAGGCAGTCCTTAGTGCAAGTACTGAAATGTCTTCCATCCAAGATTGAGGATCAGGAAGCATTTGTATGTGACTTTAAGACACAGAGAAACAATGTCCTGGGCTTATTTATCTTTTTGATGAACCATTTCAAGATGGACACCAGTTTGTTTTATTAAAAGTTGCCCTGTTCTAGAAGGGTTGCCTTTATTCAGGTAACATAATTAACTGTAAAGGGCTGAGAAATAAATTCCAAGTTTATTTTAAAAATAAAAGTAAAACAAAATGAACACAATGTGGCTTTTTAAATTTTTTTATAGAGAGAACAATAAAGATATGGTATGAGGCTTAGTACATTCATCTCCTGACTATTTCCATAGAAACAACACTGTAAGTTACATTTTCATTTTAAAGTCATAATTGTTAAGAATATTTGTTTGTCTTTCATTTGCCAAAGAGTATACTCTGTCCAAAGGGCCATCAGGATCACCTGTCGAAGAGAATGGACAGCATTTTGAGTTCCAGAGACCAATCCATCTCGACTATTTCAGATGCATTGTCATATAAAGGGCTCCTGGATGCATTTCTCAGCTTCACCTTTTGCCTTCTCAACCAATTTCCTAGGCCACTAGCCAAGCAATCCATGGTTCCCTTCTGTAGGCATCTGCAGGGATGTTAGGTCAAACAGATTCTGACCCCAAACTTGTGCGCATGCTGTGGGGTTAGTGGAGCATTAGAATCCTACACACCCTGAAGTATCTAACCTCAAGCGTGTAATGGTGTTACAGTAACTGGGTGGATGCATGCATGCAGATTTTTTCAAAATAAGACTGGCCCCAATGTTGCAAACACTTAGACATGCTTTTGTAGCTATTAAAGCCAGAACAGATTGCTGTGATCACTTGGTCAGCCTCCTGTATAACACAGGCCATAGGACTTTTCTGAAAACTTCTTGTTTGAATTAGAGTAACTGCTTAAGAAGAAAACACCCTGATTTAAAAATTGCAAGTGGAGAAAATACCCACAAACATCAGTTAGTTTTTTTTTTCTTTTTCCAAATGTTAATTACTCTCATTGCTAAAAATATGGACTTTAGTTTTAGTTTTGAATTTGTCTTGTTATATATTCCATTAACTAGACTTACAATGCCTTTAACTGCTTGACTGGTTAAAATTTTATTCTCAGTATAGGTACTTATACAACGTGAACAAATCACCCTTTAACCTTCTCTTTAAACAGCTATCAGCTATCTTTAAACTCCATCAGTAGATGGAGCTCCTGGAGTCTCTCACTATATAAACTACAATTTCCAATCCTTTAATCCTTCTTGCAGCTGTTTTCTGTACCCTTTCCAATTTAACTGCTTTGTTCTTGAATTTTAAATACCAGACTGGATATTGTATACCAAGAACAGTTGCACAATGCCAAACAAGAGGGAATGAAACTTCCTTACTATTACCCAAGAGTCCCTTGTTTGGATTTTCAAAGTCCTTAGTGGTCTTTCTTCCCACTGTGTTTCCCATCCAGCTCGTGTTCTGTTTTGGTTATTCACCAAGGCCTTTTCAGGGTCATGGTTGCCCAAAATGTTTCTTATCATGTAAACATGGCCCAAATTCTTTGCTCTTAGATGTATGATTTTATATTTTGGCTGCATTAAAATGCACATTGCTTACACCCTGCTTCCAACATGATCCAGATATCTCCCTATCAAAAACTTTTTTAAAAACTATCTACCACGCCCCCAATCTTTAGAATGATTTTCTGTTTTCATTGGTGATGATTTTATATTTTCTTCTGATCAAAATGTTGAATAGTGCAGGGCCTAGGATCAATCTTTAGACCCCACTTGAAACGCATCTGCTTGATGATTGTTCATCCTCACATTTTAAGATGAGTCTGGTAATTTTTAAATTCACTTAAAATATACCATGTTAATTTTGTATTTTTCCAGCTTCTTAATTAGAATGCCATTCAGTACCAAAGCAAATGTTCTATGGGAAGTCATGTATCCTATCAACGTGGTTATTTTTATTAACCAAATTTGTAATCTCATTAAAAAAAAGATATTAAATTAGTTTGATAGTGTCTAATTTGCATAGTCTGGTTGATTAGCCTTATGTTTTGTTCTTTATTAATAGAGTCCTATATTAGCCATTCTATTATTTTTACATTGCTTTGATTTTATTGAAACTACTTGCTTGTATAAAAAGTAATGTTATGTACTTAAGTGCACAGGACTAGACTGAGTTTGTGTCTTTATTGTGTTTTGGATCTCATGTTATAGAATCATTTTCACTTGCATTTTTGAGGTCCAACTTCAGTTTCTAATATGTCATAGGGGTAATTATATTATGTGTTCCTGTGACTTAGGCACTTGTGCTTCTAGATTTATCACTCTTTAATTACAAGATACTTTATTATCAATTCACATTTTAATCTAGTTATTTTAATCTGCTTTTAAATCCCTGGTAAGTGTAGTTTTGTCACCATTGAAAAAATGTATTTCAAATTTATGCTCTAAGATGTGGTGCAGATGTTTGATAAAGTGCTCTGAACTAAAGCACTTCAGTCTGATACCACAGCCATCTAGGATAAAACACTAGTCTGATACCACAGCCATCCAGGATTAATTTTGAGAGCTGGTAGATGTGCATGGATGCTGCTACAACATGCTGTAATTACAGTGCCTCAGATCACACTTGATTAATTGACTGTTGGAGTGTGCAAATTAGCATGCTTTCAGCATTCCCATACTTCAAAGTGGCAGCAGAAGTGCCTTAACTAAAGCTCGTTGAATGAGCTTTAGCTAAAGCACCCCTGCTGCTATTTTGAAGCCACTCTAATTAAAGGATTCCACCCCCCAGAGCACATGTTAAGATGGTTTTAGATTAGTATCTGCCATTTTTAAAGTTCTTTATGTTCTGTGAGTGTGTGTTTTGTTACAGCTGTAAAGTGCTTTCTGCGTGCTTAACACATGCTAAGTGTAACAGCTGGACCCAGTCTGAGTGTTTCCTCTCTTGTCTTAAAACTGTTTATTAACTCTCAATTCTAAGCCAAAACCTAGCATATCCTTGTATATCTCTGGCTGCTGGTGTCTTTGAATGAGAAAATTAAAAAAAAAATAATAATAATAAAAAAAAAAAAATATATATATATATATATATTAGTTTTTATAGCTCCCCTATTCCTTCACACTATTTTATCTGAGATCTGCTAAGGATATAGATTCTACTAAGATCAATTTCTTCTACCAGCATAGAAATCCATAAAAATTTAATGGGGCTGGTATGTGAGGGAGTAATATAACTCTTTATCAGATGGTATAAAAAAAAAAGCTGAGTCTTGTTAGGGCTACTTTAATGTGTTTCCATACTTTATATTATTAATGGTTTGTGAAATCTGTTAATAATTTGCTGTTTCCACTTTCACTTAGCTTTGTATTTTCTAGATATTATATCCATACCTACTGTATATTTATCTGATGCCATGCTCTTCCAAGAACTACCTGTTTGCTTATATTTAGTTCATAAAATTAAGCTGGAACCTTCTATTTTTTTTGTGTTTTAAACTTTTGTTTATACTTTTTTTTCTTTTAATGAAGGATGACATCCCATGGGGAAACACTGTATTAATACACTGAGCTCACACACAGCCATCCAGTTTTTCTTACCATTTTGGTAAGAAAAGGTTGACTTAAATGTTGAAACCATTGGCTTGTTCTCCGTTTCTGAATGTCCTAAACTAACTCAACCTTAAAAAATGATCTGAAAGAATATATTTCACAATGGAAAAAGAAAAAAAAAATTGTCAGATAAGTTATTCTAAGGATAATTTATAGGTTTTAATATTAAATATAACTTAGGCACATACTGGTTTTGATCTTTGTCACAGGGCACTAAGGTGTGCCTGCTCCTTTAAGGGCAGAAACTGCCTAGAGAGAGGGCCCTAGGTAACACCCCCACAGGTGCAGGTTGCCATGGCAGCAGGCTAATGAAGGAATTAGTCTGCACTAAACCCAGTCAGCTGACTGGAAGGAGGCAGGGCCCTGGGCACATATAAGCCCCAGGGCTGGGGCTGAAGGCAGTCAGTTTTCTGGCAGCAGCCAGAGGGGAAGGAGTTGATGCATAAAAGCTCCACAGAGATGCTTGGCCACCTGTCTGACCGCTGGTAAGACTAACAGGCTCTAGGAGCTCCTAAAGTGCCTGGGGATAGGAGGCACACATGGCTGAGGGAGAAACTGGGCCTCTTAAAGGCGCAGTGTGTGGCCTCCAGTATCATTGATATTATTATTTTGAGGTTATAGCCCAAGAGCTCTTGTTTTTGTTGTGGTTTAATCCAGTGGACTGGGCTGAGTGTATTGGGGGGAAGGAGGCCTCATTGGGGGCACACTACCATGCAGAGCCCCAGTGCCAGTGGGTGCAGTGACAGGGGGTGAGGAGACCCCAGTGCCAAAGGGTGCAGTTACTGAGGCTAAGGGTCCAGTGACAACAAAAGGCCGAACTAAACTGAGGCCTCACCACTAGAGGCGATGTCTAAATACCATCTGTATTTGGGGCCCCACACCATGGGTCATGGTAAAGGGATGGTTTTGGAGCCGTGCCTCTAGCCCATAAGGCTTGGGGTATCTCGCAAGGCATGTGCTTAGAACGAGACCCAGCAAGGGGTCTAAAAACCCTAAGGGTTTAGTGGGGTCCATCAGGACCGTGACTGTGTAGCAACTTGAGGGCAGCCTCCCTATCTACTGCCTTAACCAACAAAGCATGGCAGGTGAGACTAGAAGGCGCCCACAGGGCAAAGCTGGCACGGTCACAGGGCCCTAGGGGCATCACGGCTGTCTCTAGGGACCCCACCTGGTGACAATCTTAATTAAAAATATAATATTGATGATTAAAATTGGTTACTATGCATCAACATGCACCATTTGTCATTCACTGTAATACACAAAGTATTGCAGGGGTTTAGGTTGTAGCTGTGTTGGTCTAAGGATATAGGCAGACAAGGTTCCTTGGGTGAATTTGATATCTTTTATTAGACCAACCCAAATGGTTGGAGAATAGTTATTAAGCAAGCTTTCGGGTTCAAAAACCCTTTGTCAGGCTAAGGACGCTGCAGCAGTTGCTGCGTGCTCTTCCTGGATGGAATGAAAAGTAAAGAAGCCAGGGGCTGGGCTGGGCTGGGCTGGGCTGGGGAGTCAGTTGCCAGGCAGATTGTAATGTGTCAAAAATCCAATGTCTGTGTTTAGTCCCTGATCTCTAGTATCCAGGAGGTTGATGAAATGGAGCTCATAGGCTCGTCTCTGGGATGTGTTGTGTAAATTTCCCTTGAGGATCAGGACTGAGAGATTGGAGAGAGAGTGGCCCTCCTGTGAGAAATGTGCCCCCACCGGTAATTGGGTGTTTCTGTCTTTGATGGATTTCCGGTGTGCGTTCATTCTAGTGCGCAGTTGTTGTCTGGTCTCTCCTACATATCTTCCATCAGGGCATTTGGTGCATTGGATGAGGTATACTACATTCCTGGAGGTGCAGCTGTAAGATCCTGGGATGCTGATGGCTCTGTTGTGGGGTGTAGTAATTGTGGGGGTGGTGGAGATGTGTTGGCAGGTTTTGCATTTCTTGTCCTGGCACGGTCTGGATCCTTTTGGTGTGTTCTGGGGTTGAGGAAGTTTGCTTCTGGTGATGAGGTTGGCGAGGTTCGGTGCTTGTCTGAAGGCTAGGATGGGTGGATTTTGAGGATTTTCCGTACAGGTTCAAGGGATGGGTGATAGGTCATAACCAGCGGTGTGCGATTTGTGGGTGGTTTTTCTTCTGTACTGCAGCAGTTCTTCACGTGGTATCCAGGTGGCTCTTTCAAACGTGCGATCTACCTCTCTGGAGGAGTGTCCTTGCTGGGTAAAAGCCTTTTTAAGATTGGTAAGGTGGCAATCCCGGGTGTTCTGTTCAGTACAGATGTGGTGGTATCTGAGGACTTGTATTGCGAAGTATTGCATACACTTGATCTGCACTATTTTCTTGCTTCCTAACCCAGAGACTTGTCTCATTTAATATAATAACTTAATGTTTTGAATTTGAGGAGATGTGAACCTGTGAAAATTTGCTTGCTATGATATCTGCTGCTAACTTGACCTGGTCTGTACTTTCCAAAGTTTATATTCTCTGGAGGAACTCCCTTCACATCATTACTTCTGCTTCAGTGATATTGGGGACCTGGAAGTACATTTGCTCTACATGGCATGATGTTCATTTTGTTCCAGAGAAATGGCCTTAATGGGAGGAACAAATTTTGAATCTACAGATATTCTTTTGTTGAAAAATTGTTGTTTCTTCTTTTGACTGGAGTGGCTAGCCAATTTGGGGAATCTGCAGGGTTGTTTTGGTTAGGAGAGAAATTTGATGAAGGAATCAAGCATTTTTTGATGGAAGCTTATTTAATTGCACAGAATGTAATAGTCTCATTTCCCTGAACATCAATATGGCCAATTCCCTGAATATCAAATGGCAGGCATTCAGTTCCTAGCCTCC
Source organism: Alligator mississippiensis (assembly GCF_030867095.1). Lineage (NCBI taxonomy): Eukaryota > Metazoa > Chordata > Crocodylia > Alligatoridae > Alligator > Alligator mississippiensis. The sequence goes on along the minus strand of NC_081826.1, from coordinate 222,117,326 downwards.
TTCCACTAACATTTTAACCCAAAGTGTTTTTTTCCTAGGTTTTTCTTGGGGGCACATGCCTAAGCTACTTTAGCTGTATCTAGGGATTCCTTGTACTGTATCTTCTTTACTTTACTGGTGCTTTTTCTTTTTTTCTATCTCAGTCCCAGTTCTAACCAAACCAGTCTGCTTCTTTTGCATTTGCATTTATCCTACACTGTTCACATTTTTGAGCAGCTTTACACATTGCCTATGTTTTAGATAGTCTTGTATTTTCCAGATATTTCCATACAAAGGGGCATTTAATTATTCACTCAACATCATGAAAAGAAGATTTTTACTAACTTCTGTGAAGTTACTTTCAAACCCTAGTACAACATAGTTATTATGTACCATAGGAAATTTCCAGGCAGCAGAATAAAGCAGGCAGTGGTAATTATGCAGAAAGTATGAAAACAATGGCTTGGGGAGATTTCAAACTTTAAAGCACATGATTCTTGGGGGAATGCAGCTTTGTGCTTTTTCCTCTCTCCCTCCTCAAATTCCAGAGCGCACAGCCAAGCAGCCAAAGATCCAGTAAAATAAGAAGGGAAGTGGAGCTATCATCCCAAGAATGATACCTGATAGGTTAGGATGCATATTTTGGGTAGGATGTTTGGAAGCTTACACGTGTTCTGAGGTGTGGAGAATGAGGGACATTGCTGTACTACCACCTGAAGTTTTTTAAAATTTATTTTGCACACATCTAGTTGTACTTGTCTTTGTCAGACATACTCTTCCTTCATGTAATGGATGTGAAATGAAGGCTTTTGGAATAAGATGTACTGTTGCATCTAGTTTAATGTTTGTTGAACAAGCAAGCAGCAATCACAAAAGTATGGTAGAAGTAATTTTCACTTAATCCAGGAAGACTTTATGGAAAGGGTAATACTTACCTGCTTTTTTGTCCTGATACAAGCTTGTTTAACTGGTCAAGTTTTATAAATGTGCCCTGAAAAACTTTCTAAAAATAATGGGTAGCTGTAGGTTATTTTTTTTTTTTTGCTGCCTTTGTAAAATGCACCCATTATAAACTGTTCTGTGTTCAAGCCTGGTTTACATATAGTATGCATTAGTCAGATCATTATATTGTAATTAATAAAAAGGTACTGCTATGGTAACACTTGTGGTATTGTGAGTGAAAAATGCTGCCACTAATTACCTAATTTTTAAGGTACAGGTGCTATGGTATAAGCTATTCATGCTTTATAAATCTTATACTATTGTTGTTTTGTTTTATTTATATAGCTGCAAGGTAGCAAAATACATGTATACTTTGAGGTGATGAATCAATGCAATGTGGAGCCTTCTTTTGAACCTGGAAAGATAACCGTGTATTTTTGCTGGTATGAAGCACCAGTTATTAATTTCTCTAAACTGATTAAGGCTGCTGCGAAGGCAACCATTTTCATGTCGTTTAAAACACTAATGAAATTACTGTTAAAACACTAAAATGTCATCCTGACCTTAATTTTTGTTTTTGTCTAGAACTGAAATTTAGTTATCATAACCAGCTGTTTCCTGTTACCTGTTTCTTTTCTACTCATTATTTTTAGGAATTCTTGTCACAGCTTCCATAAGATTTTTAAAAGTTACACCAAATTTTAAATGAATATTTATTATTACTATATTGTAGTTATCCGTGGATTGTTAGGACTCTTGTTAGGATAACTCGACTTCTTATTTTCTGAAATGTGCATGGAATGAAGAGACATAAAGGATCACTATGGGAGGGACTCAGGTTTTGCCTTGTCTTGACACTATACATTTTAATGTTTTTGCTAAATATATTGAACCAATATATATGCTCATTTTAATTCAGCACTGAGTTCACTTGAGTACCCACTTGTAACCTAACTTCTTCTAATATATGTTTGGAGTACATAATATTTGGTTGTTGTGCTTAATGTATACTATACTTATTATTGACTAAGCTGGCTGCCTAGTCTATTAAGGAGTCTTAACCTGTCACATGAGAATAACCTGTTTTATATTACTTATAACTTTGCCAACTATTTGGGTTGAAACTCCCAAGGCTTGGCATCTGCCTCTGATTGAATTATTTTGGAGTATTTCATGCCAGATAATTCAATTATTTTTGAGAATGAGACTTGGGGAAAGTCTTACTTTTTTGTCCACATTAAAAAAAAATAAAAATATTGGGGTCTTTTATTGCAACATTCCAATGTCTCCATGTCTTGAATTGGGGACTTTGAAGTTTTTCTATGTGGGTATAGGGCTGAGTGGACTGGCATTTGTGCCAAGCAGAGCTGACCCTAGAGGGGTGCAGGGCCTGGGGTAAATCAGCCTGTGCAGGGTCCTTTTAATACTGCACGGGGCTGTGGCACCCCTGCAAAGGCAGGGTACAGCAGTGCTATAGCAATGAAATTTGGTGCCCAGAGCCAAGCAGATCCCACACGCCTGGGACGAGCTGTTCTTCAGTGGACATGAAACCAATGGTGTGCTGTGGGGCAGGTGGGGGGAGTGGCAAGCAGCTGGCTGCTTCTTGTGCGGTGCAGGGCTGAGCCACCAGCTCCAGGTGTGCCCCATGGGAGGAGCCATGGCTCCTTGGCCCAGCTCCACAAAGCACAGGGCCCGGGGGGTCGCCCCAATTTTCCCTACCCAAGGGACGGCTCTGGTGCCAGGGATGTGTTTTTTGCCATCCTTCTGAAAAATATGACCATTAAAGCCTTTGACATATTTGCTTGACACGCTCAGACTTGTTAGAGCTCTGGAGCTAACCCCCCTGAAGAGTCTATCTTCAATTCTGGAACAGATTTGGGCTTCCTAATAAAAGACATTCACTCTACCATCCCTGTAGAGTAAATGAGCAAGGTGATACTGCTACAGAAACACTTCCTTGTAGTGTTTTTTCTCAGAAGAGGACAGGCTTGATGGGAAAGCCAGGCCTGAGAGTTGCTGTAGAAGTGAATCTAAGGCTGATTGGGCCAACGAGATTGGTGCTGGAGGTGGTGGAAAAGGAAGGAGCTAATACTGGTTGGACAGAGAAACAGAGGCTGGAAGTACGTGTGTGTGTTGGCAAGAAGCCATGGTATGAGAAGACGGGGCAAAGAAAATGACAAACAGCTGGGGGAACAAGCAGGTTTGGATGAGAAGCCAGGAAGGAAGATTTGAGTGACCCAGTAGGAAGAAAGACAATCAAGTGAGTCACTGTGATTAGTAAGGGAGGTGGCAAACTGAATTGGAGTTTGGAAGAAGGTTGGGACTGGGAACACTGAACCCAAAAAGGATTTGTGTTTGTGAAGGGCATGGAAATTGAGTGATTAGTACCATAGGGAAGCTGATGGGGGGGGGGGATTAATATTGTCTTTCTGGCTTTCCTGAAGTGTTTGAAAAATGTTTGCTATGTAAGGCTTAACAATTCACCAAGGAAGATAAAACAAAGCATTAAATTACTGCTTAGTAAGTAGGCACCACTCATCCTGTGTGCTGATTGAGACAGAGGTCTGATGGAAAAAAGGTAGTCATGTATTCATAATAAATGCATATACTGGAGCCAAATTGAGTACAAGCAACTGTAATTCTAGTCCAGTAGAATAGAATTCTGAACTACCCTCCCGATAACTGCTTGTCCAATCAACTGCATATTGTTTCTTTGATGCAGTTTCCTTCTGTTCCTTCAATCGAGAAATCTCTTGCTATTGGAGAGAGACTGAAATTTTTTTTCTAAATTCTTATAGATGAGCAAAATACTTTAAAAGTGAAATCTCTGGCCTGACTGAACATAAATAGATATTATAACTGTGATGGTTCAGGACAAATGTGCAAGCTAGTTTATGTCCCTCCCAACTATACAGTTGATCATTAAAAAATGTCACCCACAAAAATCCTTGTCTTTAACATACGTAGAGACATATTGGGTCAGACTAATGGTCTATCTAGCCTCCTATCAGTCTCCAACACTGGAAAGTAGGAGTTGCTTTAGAGAAGTGGTTCTCAACCTTTTTAGACTTGAGGAACCACTTGATATACTCAAGGCACCCCTCAGAAAATGCTAGCTCTTAGTTTTCATTCTGTTTTTGTCTATAGAAAACCAATAGAGCCTTTCTCCTATTGCAAAGGACTCAGACCATGACAGGTCAGAGTGTTTTTGACACTTTCTATATGAAAACTTTGGGTTTATTTTGTGAATCATGTTTGTACACCTAATAGGCCTAACTTTGTGTGGCACCCTTGAATGGATCTCAAGGCACCTGTGACAGGGAGCCAGACACTCCTGTCACTTTAAGCAGAGAGTGCAGCTATTGATGGCCGATTTTAGAGGGGATTAGACCTCACTTCAGTATGACCCAGAAAGATGTGGACAAGGGTTAGAAGCTAGCCAAGGTGACCATCAGTACCAGCTAACAGTGCTGGCTTGGAAGACTGCCTTTATTTATTTGGTATATATGGCACAACAATCATGGTGAGAACCAATGAAAAATTATTAGTGGAAAAAGTAGCCAATAACAATAGGTTTGAACACAGTTTGGAATGACCAGGGATAACAAGTCAATACAAGTCAGTACATTACCAGAAAGAACCAGCATTCAAGGACAGGAGCTGAGAGGAGGTGAAGTCACTTGCCAATAAGATCACCACTCTCCTACTTTGAAACCTAGTAAGGAGATCAACACTTGCCTTCTGAGATCAAGGAGATTGGCGCTCTCCAAGGTGAAGCTGAAAGATCAGTAAGGAGATCACTGCTTTCCTTGATCTGTGGATGTGCCACACGTGGATCCAGCTTCCCACACGCACAGTTCTGGAATGCTTTAAGCACTCGCACACAACATCCCACAACTCATCTCTGGAGTAACCTAGCCAGGCTCACAGAGCACCCAGGCATGCCCAGAGACCCCTCTGCAGTGTACTTCTTATAGCAATAGTGCCCAGCAAGTTGCTGCTTTGTTGCCAGCCAGTCAGGTGCTGACAATATCTGTTGATCATGTGAGTTGTTACAATCTTTCACTCTTTTTTTTTCTTCCTCAACTAATCACAGCTCACACTTTAGTGCTGCTTGCTGTCAATCAAAAGCTGTTGCTTACATTTACCTCAGGATTTCTCCTGCCACTTTTACAGACCCGTCTGAGCATGCTCACCCCTTTATAAATGGGGCAATGGTTCAAAAGGTCAACTCTTTTAGAGGGCTCCCAGACCAGTCATCACTACACATGTGCACAACTCAACGTTAACTTTGGCATTACCTGTACCAAAACAGAAATACAGTCTACACTGTGTGGGGCTGCAGCAGAGGAGCATGGGCCAGCCATGAGGCAAAGGGGAAAACCCTGTGTGTGGCTGGGGAGCCACATGACCAGAAGGGGTAGAGCTTAGAAGCATACAAGTCCAAGGGCAGAAGAAAAAGGCACAGTCTGACTCCACATGCTGTGGGGGAAGGAGCTCCTGGGAGAGGGGCTTCAGGAGACAGGCCCATGGACAACTAAGCTACCCAGGGAAGCTAGACAGAGCAGCTAAAGGGGAAGTATGGTTTCTGATGGGGCATTGACCCAGAGTGAAGGTAAAGTTTAGTTTGGGAAGTGACGTGCTTATATTTGTGTTATGTTTAAGTCTAATATTGGAGGGCTGGTTTGTGCTACAGGGGTGGTATGGAGGCCATGGGGACACCTGAGAAGTGTCCAGAATAGAGCCCTGAGCAGCACAAGAGCACCCCAGCCTGGGGCTGGGACGCAAGACAGCAGTCTTGCCTGGGTCAGAGATCCTGGGGTTGAACAGCCCGAGTAGGGTGACACGAGGGCCAGGGGCATGTGGAGCACAAGACTGTTGAGAGACTGAGGCTTTCTATGGGATCCTGGGGCCGCCTCCTGCAATACTATAAACTCCACCAAGGTGTGGCGGGAAAGCTGGAGTAGGGCAGGGGTCACTGGGCCAGCGGGCGGCGGGGGGAGGGGATCACAGTTACCCTTGGGGCCAGGACTTTGCTACAGTACCCAGGGTGCCACCACGCCCTGCTTTAGAGGGACAGTGTGTTAATGAGGCATATCTAGAGAGAGCGGTGCCCTTTCATGGTTCTTCCTGGCATCAACCATCATTGGTTTACAGATGCAGTAATGGAGGTTATGGACAAAGGTAAAAGGTAAGGAGGATCTGCTGAAGTAAAAGGTAAGGAGGAAAGCCCATGTAACTGTTAACTGTGACTGTTCCTTCTGCCTGCACCTGTACTGATACAAATGAGTTAAATCACTTTAAATTAAGTACTTGCAATGGTATTGCTATGCTTGTCTCTATACAAGTGTACAGGAGCATGCAGATGTTGCAGTTGCGTCACTGTCCTGTTCTACTGCATGTTTTCATAAGTGCCCAGGCGTCAGTCCAAATTATTAGATGTTTGACATTCTTCTATATTTTAAAATTTATGAATCCTGGATTCAGCAACTTTAATACAAACAATAGGGTTTTTTAATTTAATTTTCGTGTGCAGTTCTCTAGAAGTTTGAGGCTTACTGTATGCGACCACCCAAGTCTGTAGGATGTTTCTTTGATGTTTACACTGTAGTGTAGAAGATTGACAAATATTGGTGTATAGTGTTGACTTCTGTGGGACAGCCTTAAAGCTACAACTGTATGTCATCAGCTTTCTTTTTTTTGCAGTTCAGACAGTTTCACTGGGATTTTTAAATCTTGGCTCTTAAACATGTCTTCTACGGGGCACCCAAATTTACAAGTCTTGGTCATTATTTTTAGTTTCTATTTAATTAAATTTACAAAGTAATAAAACAGATTTATTTTATAAATCCCGACACATCAATGTATTACATTAGGAGAGCAGAAATAAACTAGCAGCTTCTTTTGACAGCCATCCAATGTCTTCTCATGTTTATCCACACCAAACCCATCCTATTCCTACAACAGCCTGTGCAAATGGATACACCTTGTGGTTTTCCTTGAAAGGGGACAGACTGTGGTTGTTTGAATGAGGGGGAAGGTTTTACCAGAGGTCTTACCCTATAAAACAGTTCTATGGTGCATAAATAGAGGATGATCTGATTAGGAGCACTGTTGCTAATTATAGCTGTGTTTGTACAGTCTGGAGAGGGAGACATTCTCTCAGATGGAGAGAGCCTAAGACAATCTCTCAAGGGGTAGGAGTACATAGTTTGTTTCATGAAATCAGAATTTAGCCTGCAGTAGTTTCCAAGTCACCAGGATATGCAATGTAGCAACAAATCTGAGGTCCTAGATTTTTTTACAGCCCATTGAATATCTATAGGGCATGTAAGAAGTTAAGTTCTGTTTTATGATATCTATTGAATTATTGATTCGATGGGTGGACACTTACAGGTGTCTGTGAAGATGATATGTGAAGAGACTCTTCATCTTTTAATGCTAGATGATCCCTATGTTGTCCTGCGGCTTGATTATAAATCAGGGGGAAAAAAAGGTTTACCATAAGCAAGGTTGAGCATATTTACTATAACAAGATTTTTGAACTTACCAACTTAAATTTTACAGTGTGTTCTCACTGCTTGTATACTGGAGTTACTTTTAAGAAAAGCAACCATATGCTCTTAGGTATATTCCATGGTCTGGCATATTTATTTAATGTGGAGTACTTTTAAATGAAGGCAAAACAGGTTTAGGAAATATTAATTTCTCTTGTCTGACATGGAAGTTAACACTGGCAATTCACTATCACAAAAATAGTATTTGTTGATCTTTACAACTGCCTATACATTTTCACAGCCCATGATATCATCAGTTTTATTTTTATCTTATCTATTTTGAGAGGGGAATTTTTTGTTTCAGGGCATGTGCCATTGCTAACTGTTGGGCTAGGACAGAATTCTGTGCTGTTTGAGGGAAGGTTCAGATCCTTTCCTGGTGTATGTATTTTGGTTCAGTGGAGTTATGGTGAATACGTCACCAGATCTGTTCCAGTGCATTTTAAGTACGTTATTTTGAAAATAAATAATAAAAACATCTCAGTTATACTTGGGTGCCCCTTTAATATACCTTGCTTGTAGGTGTCATGGAAGGAAATGGTGTTTAGGGTTTGCATCAAGGGTGAATATAAAAGCAGGGTTGGGGGTGTGAGAGAGGAAGGGGAGGGGGGTTCATTCCAATTACAGAGTTAGCATCGTAAAAGGCACAAAGCAGGAGAACTCAGGTAACCTGTCTGAATCACTAACACTTTTTTGGCAATTAATTTCAAGTAGAGGGAAAGAAAAAGAGACGACATAAACAACAGATTAGTATAGGTGAGCAGTACGCATGCTAAATGTAAATGTAACAGGAATTATAGGCACTGACAGTGTTCATCCCAAAAAGAGAGTAATTAGGATGAAATTTAAATTAAATTATACCTATGCTTATAGCTATATCTTTATTCCTTTTGTGTAATATAAATCATAAGCCTAGGAGCATAATGAGAAGTGGGCACAAACCCTGGGTGCTGACTGCAGAGAGGGGTGCTGGGGGCCCCAGAATGGAGACCGCTACTAGCTCTGGCTGCATGGAGTGGGAGAAGGAGCCATGGGATAACAACAGGGAAAACTTGTACTTGATAATACCATCAAGCTGCCTGGATAGAGTTGAGACAGTTACCTGCTCCAGGGTAAGGAGCCAGGGGGTGAAGGTAGGGAGGTGTCTTGACTGCCAAATATATCTTTGTTCAACATAGCAGTTGGTGGCACCTGTAGGGGACCAGGCAACAGATTTAAATCCTTTGGCTGGGAAGCGCCTTCTCCTGTAGCTGCCAGGATTCCTGCCTCTACTCTGAGTCCTGAATGCCAGCTGGACACCATTGCGGCCCGGGGAAGCAAAGCCTACTTGGTACACCTCTGCTAATACCTATTCTATGTGAGAGTTTTTACCATAACAGCTATGATGGACTTATCAAGTACAAGTATCAAAGTGTACCATATTTTTATGGAATAGAGGAGTAAAATAATGTTTACTTTCCTACTCAAATACGTGAGTGTTTAGTGTTTAAATCTTGACCATTTGTTTATGGTAGGTCTGACCCTATCATCTCAGGAAGTTTTCTCATGGTCATTTTGAAAATCACTGCTTATTATTTGCACAATAAATTTACTTTGCAAAACAGTTAAAAAAAAAAAAAAGGGGGGGGAGGGGTTTGTGGATAACATAAACAGAAAATGAGAGTCTGCCTGTTTATCAAACTGAAGTCAACAATCGGGGAATGGAAATGAGATGCAGGAAGTGTGCTCAGTGTTTTAGTGTAAATAGTGACTGCTCACTGTGACCTGTTCTCAAACAAGCTATAGAATAAACCTGTTTATCCAGTCTACATGCTGTATAGTTTTCAATGATCAAAATCAGGTAACTCTGACCACTACTTGGATATTTTGAGAAGGAACAGAAGGCTTGCTCATCAGGTAAATATTTATATGTAGTTAGAACTGATCTATTTTGGCATCTGAACTATATACGATATAGAAGTATATTCTAAAGTTATGTCTAAATACTGAAGAGAAGAATGGTTCTTGAACAAGTATATTAATATGCTGAGCAGCAAACCTCTCTCTCTCTCTCTCTCTCTTTCCCTCCCCCCCATCCCACATACCCCCCTCTCATCATTGTGGCAGGACTAGGGTGAACAAATCAGGTTGCTTAAAATCAGAACTGTCTCCCCCTCTTCAAGCCAATGGTGTGTTGAAAGTGGACTGGATACACTGCATCGGTTTTTGGTATTCTGCCCCTCCTACTATTGAAGAATAATAGAAAAAAAAAATTTGAATGTTTTGGATGAAATATCATGGAGGATGGTTCTGTCCCCTATTTTGCTCATCTGTGAAAAAAGAAGGGATAACAAAACAGCAAGAGTCTGAAGCAGAATGACAATGGGAGGAGAGAGAGAGGGAGACATAATAAAAGAGGATGTGAAAATGAAGACATGGGAAGGTGAGGAAGGCAATAATGTGTAAAAAGAGTTACCCGAGAGAGAGAGAGAAACAAACAAATTGCATAGGTTTCTAGCCTGGCCAAAAATATATATGTGTATTCTCCTGAAAATGTGGGGTTCATGGGGTGTCATGTCTGTTTTCTTAAGTTAGTTTTACTGATATGGCATATGTAATCTGTACAGTTACATAGCATCACACTATATTGAGCCTTAGTGACCTTACATTCAGATGCATTGTGGTATTTGATCTAAAATGTGTGTGTGTGTGTGTGTGTGTATGTATGTATGTATGTATGTATGTATGTATGTATATATAGGGTCAGGATTGCACAATATAATAATAACTTTCAAGTGATAAACAAACACAAAACAGCAGACTCTCCCTATGCCTGAAGAAGAGTGTTTGTTCCCGAAAGCTTGCAAAGAACAATTTTTCCGTCTATTTAGTTGGTCTAATAAAAAATATTACATCTACCCAAGAACCTTGTCTTCCTGTGTCGTTAGACCAACACCGTCAAAGTGGTAAACAATGAGTTTCTTTGGCACCTAGGAGAGGTTCAAAGCCAAACAGCTGAAGAACAGTAATCATTCAGAATTAACATTTGACATGAGTTTTTTACCCATCTCCCTTGCAGACAGGGTCTCGGGCTGCTGCCAGGCTGCCTGCAGGGCTTCCTGCAGAGCCCCTGAGCTGCATGGAGCCTGGTGCTTTGCTCTGCGGCTGTAGGGGCAGCAAACGAAAACTCCTCTGAGGAGTTTTAGTTTGCTGTGCCCTAAGCCATTTAAGATGCTTTACGCCACCAAATTTCCTACAGTGGCTGCAATTAATGTGCAATACACCACCAACATGTACAAACACCAACACCATTGAAGTGTTGCAAAAGCATTTAGCTCACTTTAAAGGTGTTGTGCACACATGCCCCTTGTTTTGTCTACGCATGGCCTAAGAAGCAAGGTTAAGAAGATGTTGTTGTTCTGATGTCTTTTGTTGGTTTATTCTTATATCATCTTTGTCTGTATCTCAACATATGGTTACTGATTTCCTACACTGGTTCTTATTTTCATAATAATTTATTTTTGTTATCTTTTTAAGCCACTGTGAGAATTGTGATTCCAGAGCATTTGCTTGTACAGGTAGGCCTCTTTTCCAGAAGAGGGTATTCATCTTTTTTGAGTAACCACCAGCATTCCCTCTAAGAAGTGTGGTATGTGTGGCTGCACAGGCACATCTGGCAGCATGGCTTAAGCATGCCTGCACAGCCATGTATGCCACACAGCAGAGAGGGAATGCTGGTAACCACACCAGGGTCTGTTATCTGACAGAATCCCCTTTGCTAAGAGCTGGTAAGGCCTGTATGAGATGGGTATAACTGAGGCACCATAGGTTGGGAAAGTGACCTTTGCAGTATTTTTATCTGCTTTCTGTGGTCAAGCAACAGATGGCAGAGAGGGCCTTGTCACTGAAGGGTACTCTTGAAGGTGTGAAAGCACCCTAAGATTGTCTTGGAGGTACACCTGGTCACATCTGGGGTCAGAGCATGTCACACATGGTTTCCTTTTATACAAAAATTTTGGTGCTTAAGATTTCCAGTGCACTTTCTAGGTTAGAGACTTTTGAATATACTATATTTTTTCTCATTTAACCCACACCTTTTCCCGCAAAACCAGCTGAGGACAATGGGAGGTGGGGCTTTGTGAGGAAAAGCACTTCCCACAGGTCTGGAAATTTGGGGTAGGGGCAGAACAGGGGTAGCATTAATTGGTGTAGTTGTGGGAGCTATGGCAGTTTAATACTGCCACTGCTTCCTCCCTTCTTTCTCCCACGTATGACAAATTTCTGGATCTGTGGACAACTGCCTCCCCATCCACATGATGGATCAGCATAGTGCACAGGGTTGGTCCATGGATGAACTGGGCACTCCAATGCAACCCAGCATGAGGCTCCAGACCTAGCACACAGCTGCAAAGCCAGCATGAAGTCCTGGGTTCAGTGCACTGGAACCAAAGTGCAGGGTTGGATCTGGCACACACCCCAGGTGGAGTCAATATGCTGGACTGGGCTAGTATTGACGTGTGGCACAGCCTGATCATGCTGGAGTAGATCATGCTGGATTGGGCCCTACCATGTGGCAGGACCTGATTATGCTGGAGCTCATAAGCTGAGCAGCCCCTATGAAGACGGTGTTCAGAGGCAACTTGTTACATTTTATATTTTGTGGGGTGACTACTGCTAAAGAGAGATTCTCTGCATACATTCTTAATCTTTTCATATACCTGATTTTTGAATAATATAGAAGATTTTTTTGTATTGTATAGAAGAATCTCTTTTATATGGAAGAATCTATTTTATTGTGATTTTTATAAATTTTACTGATTCAAGGATTTTGATTCATCTGTGAGCCAGTTGTCAGGATGCCAGATGTAAATTGGTCGCTATTTTGGTTCTGGACTTCCATTGTCAAGACTTTTTTTATATTTGCAATCGAAGCATTTTCCTACCAGATTTAGAAGGAAAATATCAGATCACCCCAAACACCCATGAACAGGTCTATAAGACGGAGTGAGAATTTTACTTTTTTGGGCCAGAGCTATTTCTCAAACCATTTCATGTTCCTTCTGTAGAAAACTATGAGAAAAGATCTGGTCCTAAACAGCAAAGCCATATAATGTACTTTATTGAAGTCCGAATAAATCACTAAATTCAATCTAGTATCCATTGAAAATAATTTAAAAATCTATCTGGTTTCTGTTCACTTGTTGGCTCTAACATGCCTTGGATGCCTCCTGTGTGCCTTAGTGGCTCACTATTTCAAATTGGAGCAAGGAACTTGTTTTTTTCCAAGTCAGTCTATCAGAGCCCTTTCTCCAATACTAACATTGAAATTGGTTACTTTTAATTTTCCCAGCAGAAAATCCTAGCATTTTATGATGGAGCACCCTGGTTACTTTCAGCCAAAATGTGAATTTAGTGTTTGTACTGGGTGAACTATTTTACATTATGAAAGCCCATCCAACTCCGACCACTAGTGACTACATGTCTTGCAGCTCAATGGCTGCAATTTATTAAAAGGTCCAGCTGGGTCCTGCTACAACTGAGCAAAGGCTTCAGTACTTTACTGGAATGTAGAACCTCTGTGTTACTGGCTACTAAATATAACTTTAGAAATCCTGGGCTAAAAGAGTCCATGGTCTGTAAAATTAGACATTAAAAAAATTAAGCATTAGAAAAATTGAAGTTTTTCCCTATTATGTGCCATTCTTAATAATGTACTTATTGAAAAAATATTTATGCTTTAAATCTAAATACAAATCTTCATTGATGCACTGACAGCTAGTTTAATTTATGCTGGTTCATTGTAAATAGGTTATGCATAAATCTGAGAAATTAATATTTGTCTCTAGAACTTTAGCCTGTTACTTGAGTTTGAAATGACACCTAGTACTGCTGATAAAATGCAAATTTATGACTACCATGCAATTAAAAGGTTTATTATCATGGCAAATGTACTTAACATGCTACACGATTGATATCTAATTTGATTTCACCCCAGTAGCATTAGCTGGAATTTGGACATGTTTTATTTTCTGGGATATGTCCTGGACTTTCTCACCTGTGACTAAACAGCATTTCTCCTCTCAAATTGGATTCTTCTGGCAGCAAAATAACTGGACTCAAGAAGACAGCTTGAGCGTGAAAGTACCGGGCAGTTCAGCTCATCTTCATCTTGTCTGGGAACAGCAATAAATCTTCATCTCTTCTCTATGACCTAAGAAAATAATTGGTATGCTCATTACCATCTTTCATACGGAGAACCAAGTAGAACTTCCCCTTTTGCGCTATATGAAAAGGAATGGATATCTGGCTCCTTTAAACTTTGTTGTGTCGTTATTGTGCTATTTCTTTGCAATTCCCCCCCCCCCCCCCCCCCCCATATATTAAGAAAAAGCTGACCACCAATTTTTCTTTTGGCCAAGGAAAGACTTTGGCTTGAAGATAAATTATTAAACGTTATAATATCATAAATTCCAGAGCAAAACACCTTATGTGAGGAAAATAGTTCCCAACCACAATACCAATCTAAATAACTTGGATATTAGAATACATTTTTATATTTTAGTTACAGTTTGGCATTCTTTTTTGTGATTTGATTCTGTTCTTATGAATTTTTCCAAGCTTCTGCATCATTTTCCAAATATTTGTTTTTTACTTTGTATTGAAATGTTAAAGAATTGTTCTGTTACCAAGTTTCAGATAAATGTTACCAAGATAAAATTATTCCTTATGTGATTAAATACTAAGAAAATTAATTTTATAGTAGAGAGAGCCTCACCCTATGAGTTGTTCTGGTCTAGATGTCATTAAAATGTTCCTATCATAAACATCTAAGAGAAACCCACACCCTCATAGTAACTATTTAGTATTACTAAAGTTCTTATAGTGAAGGTCTGAATGAATAGTAACAGTCCACAAATCTAGTGATGGGATATGCTACATCAGACTTTCAGGCTTTGCACCATCAGATTTAAGGCTGAAGTGTTTCAAGAAAATGAAGAAGAGGTTAAAAAGATATCATGAACTCCACAATGATCTGGGGGGTTCATGGCATGTCATAAATGTTTTCTCATATTTTGTTGTATTGATATGGCCAAGACCTCTAACGTGTTCCTTTCACTTAGAGTTGGCAGATATGGCTTTGCTGCAGCTGTGAGGTCTAGTATAAGGACAATGGATCTGGGGCTTGTGGGGATAAGGATTTAACCCTGGGGCAGTCTTGGTCTGTTTCTTGCAACAATCAGTGGGACAGTGGGGAGAAACTCAGGGCTCTGGAGTGGTTGCACAGATGACTTTGTGACAGAAGGCATGAATCAAAGAAAGGATAATTTGAAATTAATATATTTTAAGGTTTACTGTCTCTAAGAAGAGTAGTAATATATTCTTTGAAAGCATCAAAAATATTCTGAATTGGAGTCTTTTGCTGTCCATCCAGACTTCCTGACACTAATTTGCTTTGCGTCTGATACTAGTTGTAATCTGTTCTTCAGCCAAAGTCCTCTAAAGTGTCACCGTGGAAATTCACTCTCCAAATTCTTCACATAGTTTCAGACATTTTTTAAGTCTCCTCTACTAACTTGGAAATATGGGCATGCCTCTCTCTGAAGGCCCAGTCAATAACATGTATAATGCAGTTTCTTGGAATAGGTTCATCCATGCTCCACCTTTCTCTTGCTCAAAAAATGCTTTGGCCTGGATTTTTTTATTACTTCCATCAATTAAAAATTTGGTGAGGTTAGTTTCCATTTATGGAAAAAGTGAGTGCCAGAATGGGAGAACAATTCCATTTTAATGCTGCTGTTTTCTTTAGTAACTGTCCCAACAGAAAAACACATTTTTAAAAGGAGGGCTGAGGATGATTGTAAAAAACAAAATCTAATCTTCACCTTGTGTCTATAGTTATTACAGATGACATGTAAGAATCAGCTGGTCATAGGTGCAAATGACTAAATCAGTTAGCTTCTTGTGTAGGTATTCTGCCAATTGTCCTCGCAATTTTGATAAACTGCATATACAGATGTATGCATGTGACTGTATGTAAACCTAGTAGCTCAAGTTTTTAAAAGTAGACCTGATGTTCTAAGCACATGGACCAAGTTGTAGAGGCTGTGGAAATGCAGAATTTCTTGGTTTTCTCCATTGAATTCAGAGTTGTAAAAGTGTGTTGTGGTTGCCTTTGGCTATTTGTGTTTTTGCTGCTCCGGCATCAGCTTCATACCAGCAGGTGCACGCATGCCTCAGAGCAGACAGTGGAGATAGGGCCTGAGGCAGCACAGCCCTCCCGCTATCCACTCTGAGGTCCATGTGCAGTTGCTGCCAGCATGGAGCTGATGCTGGGGCTGTGAAGCCCAGCACAGCTGTTTGCTGCCTGCTGCAGCTGCCCAGAGCCCAGGCTGGCTACAAACAGCTGCACCAGGCTCCAAAGCCCAGTTATCAGCTCTGTGCCAGCAATGGGGGAGAGGCCAGGGTTGCGCTGTCTCAGGCCTCCCCCTCCACCCCTGCCGGCTGCTCTGAGGTGCACATGCACCCACCAGTATGGAGCTAATGCTGCAATCTGGAGCAGATGTTCTGGAGGGTATGTTGGATAACAAAGCCCATGTGGGAAGTGGTTAGAGAAATTATAGAGGTTAGAGAAGGCAGAGAGAGATATTAATTAGAAGGAGAGAGGTGGTCTCCTGCTTGGAGTAAAGAGAAGGGTGTGGAGAAAGGCTTCTAGGGGCCTTTGTACATGTCACAAAATTGGCCTTTAAAGTGGCTTAAATGTCCTTTTGTACCACCTTTATGGCATTGTTGTTTACATTGTCGGCGGTGTACCGTGCTTTAAAAAAGAAAGAAAGATGAAGCGGCAAGCTTGATTTCCCCGTCCCTGGAGCCTGCCTGCCTGCCTGAGCTGTGTGGGGGCCTGGTGCTTCCCTCTGCAGCTGTGGTGCCCCCCAGTGCCGCCTGGGGGGCCTCCGTGCACCTCAGGGACCACTTGGCCTGCTGGCAGCTTACCCCCCCCTACCCCACTGCCAAAGAGGCAGGTAAGGATCAGGCCCTCATCCTTGTGTACACTCCGTGGGTGTTTAGTTCAGTTTAATTCTCCTTAAATTGAAGTGATGTTTTTTAAAAACCCACCATTTCAACTTAGGGAGAACTAAATGAATTAAACCCCTATGGCATGTGCAAGCAGCCCAGCTGCCTGCAGCCTATGTTGGTTGGTTGTGTGGCAGAAAGCCACTTCTGTTTCTCCCCCAAAAACTCTGCTCTATGACAATTTGGTTAGGATGGGCCCAGCAGAGGATACATACCTTACCTTTCTCTTTGGGTAACCTGAGCTGGATACATTCCTGAGGGAGAGGGGAAACCTGCTCCCTCTGCCTACGTGGCTGGTATCACATACCTGGGTGAGGGGCTTGCTCCCTGGGGAGCTAGGAACTGCCAGTCTGCCCTGCAACTAATGATGCATTTCAAATTGGTTGGCTGACAGCCAACAGGTGCTGGCCTCCATTGGACCAGGTAAATGAGGTCACAAGGGCTATATAAGTTAAGGACTGCCCAGGAGGAGGGGGCAGCAGGCATGAGGAAGACTCAGAGAGGGAGAAGAGCTGAACCATCTGAAACTTGCGCGCGCTCTCTCTCTCTCTCTCAAAACTTATGATTAAAGAATCTCCAGAGGGAATCTCCACCTGCCTCTGGATAATACTTGTGAGTAAGCCACTTGAGATCTAATGAGATATATAGCTTGCAGTAACTCAGATGCGTGATCAAAGGCTACCCAGCCAGGGGAGTTTGCTCTATGGGATTTCTCTGATATTGCTCTACCCTGTACCCTATTCTAACCCTACCCTTTGTAACCGATAAAGTTCTCCTTTGTACCTAATGTGGGAGACTTATTGGGAGTGGGTCTAGATTATACCTGGGGATCCTCTTAGTTCAGCTGACTAAGGGAGACCACTACTTGTGCTTCTGACTGAGGGAAGCATCCCAAGTTCTTGAAGTGAATCAAGTACCCTCAAGGTCTATTTTCTCTCAAGGCCTGTGTTTCCCAGGGTGCATAGAGCCAGAATCAAGCCCAGCCCTGGGTGGTGGCAGTGGAACCCCTAGGCTAGTGGGTATGCTCCAGGAAGGGGGTTGGCCAGATGTGAGGGGCCCCCAGGGAGGCACTTGGAGCCTGGAAGGTGGTCAGGCGCAGTGAGGTGGGTGGCTCAACACAGGAGCGCCCCCTACTGGCCCACTACACATTGCATAGCTGTTTTATGCTGCCTTATGAGTATTTTTAAGTTATGGCTGGTGAGAAGGAATTGGAAAAGATCTGGGTAGGGTTGTTATATCTTCCTGGGCTGGGAAGCCAATATTTCCCTACTTAATCTGCCTAATATACCTAGAGCTAGTTTAGAAGCCATTCCTTTCTCAGTCTCAACTGTGTCATTTGGAAACAATGTGGAATGCTCTGGCTACAGAGTTCCCAATTTGTAAGGTAGGAAGTAAATTGTGAAGTAACTGTGGGGAGAAAATGGAAATTCAATCCCCTTATTGGTTAGGAAAAGGCACACATCTCTCCAGTTGGCTGATTTCTGGGGCTTGATGTTTTCCCTACTTTCCTTCAGGTCCTCCCCTGACCCACTGATGTGAGGGAGAAAATCTCTTGTTTGAATCTGCAATTCTTTTTAAAAATTGCCAGATTTTTTTCATATTTATTTACAATGTTTTTAAAAAATGATTCACATAACTTAAGGGTTTAGGTTTTATAAATTAAAACAAACTGTTCTGTCCAAGACAACAATGAAAAAAACCCAGTTAGTGAAGTACAGAATTTCTTTACACAAGTCATTTTGGTCATCCATCAAGCTAATGTTTTCCCAAATGTTTTTATTTGATCCTTGATTAAGAATTTAAAGATTTAAACTGATATCTAACTTAACAAGTCAGTACTGCCCTGTTATGTTCCTAAGCCCATTTCTAGCAGGAGAGGGGGAGGAATTATTGTAGCTACTCGCTGCTCCTCTGGGATCCGTTTCCTGAATCAAATAGGTTATAAAACATCTGCTAATGGCCCTCTGGTTTCTTTGCCCTTTAGCACTCTTGATTTTATGTTGTCTAGTTTTCAAGCCTTATAAAATGTAATGCTCTCTAGCCTTTTAATAACGTTCTTAGGTGTGATGTCAACATTTTCTCAGGTCTCATCTTTCATTACTGTAGGTCTGATTTATGGTAGGCTGCAGTCACTTCCATTATTCGTAAAGGCTGAAAAAAGTACATTAAATGTTTCACATCTTAGCTGTTTCTTTATCTTCTCTCCCTAATTCCCTATCTCTATTATGACCAGGACTTTTGTTTCAATGTTGTTGTTTTTTTTAAATATGTGATGCTTATTGAAATGGTTTCTGGTTTTTCATGTCAGTTATCATCCTTCACATTTTTAAATCCCTTTAGCTCTTTAAAATTGATTTCTCAGGCTAATCCAGTTATTTACATACATTAAATTCTATCCATTGCACTCTTCATTTTTGTGTAATTAGTGATAGCTAATATTTTTTCTTTTTGCTTTGGGCTCTAGTCTCTTTAATAAATTATATTTGTAAATCTCCTATAGAAATCTCCATTAAAATATTAGCATTTGCTATTACTTAGCACACACAGAACTCTCATAGACATAGACAAAATTAGTGGGAGTCATCCTGACTGCTTTTGAAGATGGTGGGGGGGGGGGGGGGAAGATGGCAAGGACACAATAATAAAACTGAGAAACCCCATGGACCACTTCAGGCACCCACCCACGTTTTCAAACAAACGCAGGGGGTCATTACACCTCTGTACCCTACCAATTTCTCTATTAGATTCAAGGGACACCAAAAAGTTAAATCCCGCTGAAAACTGGCCTATAACCCAGCCCTGACCAGGGTGCAAAATGCCAAGGAATAACCTACACAAAGTAAAGTTAACAAAGTGTATTATGACAAGAAAACAACAAAACACTCTAACAGCAAACACAACACTTTACAACACCATAAATAGTATACAGTACTATAAATGGTTAACAAACCCACCAGGAGTCTGTCACCCTAGGTGGCAGACTATCACCCTAGAGAACTGCTGTGCAGGGAAGGCCTACTGTGCAGTCAAGGCCTACTGTGCAGTTGCATACCCCTGAGGATTTCTATGCTGTTCCTCACATGCAGGTGAGTATTAAATACCTCAAGCAAGGATGGGTGATACTTTACCCAACCAATGTGAAATGATGTGACATGAAGAAGCAGGTGAGTAGCTGGCAAGTGCCCAGGTGATCAGGACCCTCAGTCGCTGCCTCCCAAGCACTGCCACACGCTCTGTTCTCACTCACTCGCAAATCAGAAACACACTCTGGCATGAACTACTGGTGCCTCCCAAGACTTGGGCAAGGGGTGGGGGTGAGTGGGGGCTGCCCACAGCTGCCTGTAGAAGTGTTGGCAGTGGTGAATGGGGACTGCCTGTAGCTGCTGGTGGTGGTGTTGGTGGTGGGGGGCAGTGGTGGTGAGCGGGGACTGTTTGCAGATGCTGCTGGCCATGTCGGTGGTGGGGGGTGGGGGTGGCGAGTGGCAACTGCCCACAGAAACTGGTGGTGGCTTTGGCGGTGGCCAATCTCAGTGGGGGGGGGGGGGGCACATGTCTCCCCCTCCCCCCCCCAGTGTCCCACTACACATAGCCTATGCACTCTGGATCGCAAACAACCAACACAACTCAAATGCTAACTCAATTGTATGCTAGTTATAGACACACACTCAGTTGCATACACCAATTAAAGAGGAAGAGAGCGTGAGACAGAGCAAGTCTCAGCGAGCTCCAACCCCATCAACAACAACTCTGGAAAGCTGCCCTGACCCCTACACTGGACAGACTTTATAGGGCCTAAATAACTTGTGGAGACCCAGTCATTAATTTCTGGTCACTGTTAATCCAAGTCAATCAGAGTTAGGACCATACAAATTAAAATGATCACCATATCCTGTAATAACTCATTAGCATAACGGTCCTAACTGCCATGTTCCCTTGGTTACCAGACAAAGAACTTACTGCACATGCTCAGCTCTTAGAAGTAGGTCATGACATCATTGAGGTTTGCAGGTTGGATGTTCCAGAGAGTTCCAACCTCTAGTCATACCACGCATGCATAATCACATCAGGACTCTACTGTCTACACTTTAAATGCTCCCATAACGTGGATGAATATGGCCAGACATCCCTACAGGATGCCCCTTCTCCCTTGCCCTATTGGGCAGGTAGCCAAATTTTGGATGCTTACCTGAGATTTCCATTTTTGCTATTTTCTTCACATTGTGCCTACATATCCAGATTTCCATAGGCGGGTTTGTCTCCTCAGTCCTGAAACAGAGTAAACACATTTCTATCAGGATATTTTTAACTTGTCAGACTTCTCCTTTGGGGTAGTCAAATTCAGGATCTAAAGACCATACCTGCATTTCCTCAGCTAATGTTGCAGCAGCTCTAGTGAGCCTTACTCTGAATAAATGGAAGCCAAGATCATCTGAGTTAAAATAAAGAAATTCAACTACTTTCATCTGCACCACTATAACTGATTAAACCTGGTTAAAATTTCCTATTTGCATGGATAACTGTTGGCTTGAACCCATAGGTTGAATGGTAATGAATGGCTCATAATGCTTTATTGCACAAAAGCCTGCTTCCTCTTTTGTTCATAATGATCTTTGTACTATGACAGCATCAATCTGTTTTTTAAGATGACTGGTCTTAAGTCCTATTATAAGTCTCAGTGGCTAATGTCATGCCTGATTTAACATTCTTAGATCCAGAATTAGCTCCTCTATCCTAAAAGATCCCCAAGATAGTAATCTGAAGCAGCATGGACAATTACAAATGCTTGGGCAATGTTTTTACACATATTAAGGAGTTTAAAGACTAAATCTCTTATGGTGCGAGTAGTAATCAGTTTTCTGGGATCCTCTCAGAGGGGCCTCTTAACATGATCAGCAGGGATCTGGGTTTTCTGGTTGCCACAGATTTTCTCCTTTAAAGAGAGAAAAATGCAGATTTTCTCCTATAAAGGAGAAAAATAACAGATTTTTCTCCTTTAAAGGGAAACATGGAAACCTGGGTTTATATGTGTGGGAAATGGTGGGTTTCCCCTTGAAGGCTGGCAGAGTTCCAGCCTGCAAGGGGCTGCAGAGCCTGTAAGTCCTGCCAGGGTATAGATGACATGGGGTGTGTGTGTGGGGGGGGTGGAGATTTAGGTGGCAGCAGCCATGGTGAGGGAGGGATTGGGGCTGGGGCTGGGCAGGGCCAGGGCAGGAATGCCTGGACAGGGAGTGGATCGGGAGGAGGTTGGATCTCCTGGGGAGGGTTCAGGCGCCAGAGGTGTTCATTGGAGGATGTGGTGGGGCACATGACCTCCCCCCCGCCCCACCAATTTTGTGTGCTCATAGTGGGGCATGGGGATGCAGCCTGGCTCTCTCTACAGCCCAGCAGGCAGGATCTAGTGGAGAGTCTTGGTGCTGCTGCCACCACCACTGGGAGCACTGTACTAGCTGCACTGCTAAGGTGAGGTGCTTTTTGCCTGCCTGGCAGCATCAGGGGAGCACAACTGGGGGGAGGATGCAGAAACATGGGGCGGAGGGTGGGGGAGGATGTGGGATACTGGCTGTGGGGCTCCCTGGCCCTGTTGCCTTCCCCCTGGGTTCCTCCGCTGCCCAGGGGGCAGGGCCCAGAGTGGGGCAGAGAGACTCAGTGTCACCCCCACTGCCAGGAGCCCCACACCAGCTGTGCTGTCATGGTGAAGTGCCCCCTGAACACCTGGCAGCAGTGGGGGCAGTGTAAACACTGCAGAGTTGTGCTCTCCTGCTACTGTTTGGGTGGGCAAGGGGTGCCTTGCAGTGGTGGTGTGTCTGGGGTGGGGCTCCCAGCAGTGGTGGTGGCAGTAGTGGCATCACCGTGTCTCCCAAGGGAAGGGTAGTAGGCTGGGGATCCCTGAGTCTTGCAGTGGACAGCCCATATCCCCCACTCCCCATTAACTCCACTCTGGCCATGCCACCCATGGGGGGTGGCAACTATGGGTTGTGACTGAGGGGCACTGGCAGGGCCAGGGGCCTGTGGGTTGGGAGGGAGTGGCACCATCATATCAAGACTGCTCAGCACCAAAAAGCAGTGTGTGTGTGTGGGGGGGGGGGGCAGGGCAGGGAGGACGGGGGCAGCTGCAGCTGGACCTATGTCCTGGTGAGTAAAGGGGGCAGGGGAGCTCTGATTTTTCTATGATAAAAAAAATCTAAATCAAATGCCAAAATATATAGTTATTTAGATTTTTATTTTATTACAATGATTGAGGCACTAGTCGGCTTCCAAATTGCTTTAAAATTGTAAATATATGACTAAAACATTGTATCTGAAAGCTTGCAAAGAAGATTATTTCCCGGTATTTGAGTTGATCTAATAAAAGATGTCAGATTTACCCACAGAACCTTGTCTGCCTGTGTCCTTAGACCAACATGGCTACAACCTACACCTTGAATAAAACGTTGTGTTCAACTGATAGTGGCATTTTATTTTAATTGCAGAAAAATGTGGCTTTTGGGGTTTTAAAGCAGATAATTTGGGGTTCTTATTAGATAATTTGTAATTTTTTTAACAGAGAAAACCAGGATCCCTGAATCAGCCTTCTAGGAAACCTGTAAACTGCAGATACTGAGCATGAATAGGGGAAATCCTTCCATCTTTGCAGGGAAGAAATTGTCTGTTGATTAGTTTGCAAATGTCAGACATGCCACATTACCTATGCCACAGACTGAGGTAGGTGAGAAACTGGGATACATCAGCTGTAGGATCGATCCTGGCATGCCTTGAAATCTGTGAATGCAGAAAACCTCCTCTGCAAAGTTCAGAACATCTGCAGCACTATGGAATTTTCCATCACTCTGTGCAGTCAACACCACATGGGTTAAGGCGTTGCTACAGGGCTTGTGGTGCTAGTTCCTAAAATTGATCAACCTGAAAGTGAGAAAAAGGTATTAACATTATTAAGCCTAGAGATATGCCTGGCTGTTCAGTGTGTCTTTGCCTGTAGGGACTACACACCAAGTACCTTGTTCTTTTGGATTTTGCTGACTCTGAGTTATTACCACATTGTCACTTCAGAAGCAGATTTTATTATTCTGGAATATATTACTAGAATCTTAGGTTATTGGGAATGAGAAAGGTTCCAGAAATGCAATTGCTTTTGTCATGCCCTGTACATGCTATTCTATTGGCTACCTGTATGAAGTGGCAACTCATTGAAAATATGCTCAGAAGGACAGTGTGGGGTGCCTCTCTTTGGGGCTGTTGCTTGGCTTGCAGGTGCCGGCTTCACTCCACCTGGACCTATTGACTGAAGGAAGCAGCTGGCACAGGCAATGCATTATGGTAATTGTAGTTTTAGAGAGTGACAGTGGAATTCACTGCTGTTGGGGGGAGAATTGACTCTTTTTTGGTGACTGAGATCAGCATTTTCTTTGCCCTCTTGAAATGCATTTCGGTGGCAAAAAATGGTAAAACCTCCCCCAGCAGTAGTAAATCCTACTGGCACTTTAGAAAATGAAGTTTCCCAAGCGTCCTGCACTCTATGACACTATCTTGCTCTCTCATTGCTTCTGTTCCTCTGCCTGCAAGCCAGAAGGAGAAAAGGGAGTGGGAGATGCAGGGGGGAAGGTGAGAGAGAACTGCCCTGGCTGCATTTTTTCCATGCCATGCCTCTGGTTGCAGAATGTCCAATTCCATAACCTAGCATCATCAACTTGTATTGATTGATCAGTTTTGCTGTCAAACAGAAATCCCTTCTTTGGGCCATCTCTCGTTCTTATGGGCATGTGATTTGAACCTAGCAACATCCTCTCTGCCTGCTAATAGTCATAAGGTAAAGGTGTAACCAGGAGCCATCCCCTTGCAAACAAAACTTAGATGACCAGAACTTTTAGGATTACACTCTCTAGGCTGCTAGTATAGTGGATAACAACTTTTGAGGGCTTGTTTGTTTATCTGTAGGCAGTCAAAAGACTTCTGCCACAGAGTTCAATCTCTGTATGTATCAATTGATGTACAAGGATCTTCTGCTTTTGTCTCTGCAAATTGAGTTCCTAGTCTGAAATGCTTTCAGGAGATGCTCATCCCTCCCTGCTTTCTGTATTAAGAGAAAGTCTTGAAGATATTGGATAAACTGGTTACATCTGGATTTCCTTTCTACTTTACATTACAACTTTCTGCTAAACTTTTAAAGAGCTTCCATTGGGAGAGCTTTGTCAAAAAGCAAAAACCAAACAAACAACCACCCCTCTTCTCCCTAAAATAGTTATTTAATTGAATAGTATCTTGAAGTTAGAAGAGCATGTTGGGGTCCCAGGGGTGGCTGCGATGCCCCCTGGTGACTCCATGACTGTGTCTCGCTTTGCCCATAGGGTGCCCTCCCTTCTCTCTCAGCTGCCATGCCTTGCTGTTTCTTATATTTCTAAAAAGAGAGGCTGTCCCCCAGGTCTTCATGTGGCCCCAGTTTGACTGGACCCCTGCTAGGGTTCTCTGGCACCCTATGGTCTTCACTATTGCCCAGGCCTCTCATCGAGCCTCACTATTCCTCAGGCCTCTTGCTGGGCATCGTTCTATAACTGTGCTGCTGCAGGGTACCTCAAGCCTTAGGGGCCGACTGCATGGTTCCAATCCTTTCCTACACAATGCCCCAAGCCTTGCGGGTGTTACTATAATGTTATAATGTTGTTCTTGCATTGGAGCTTCGGCCTCCTTGGCCTCTGCCCCTTTACTTTCAGCCCTTTTGGGCACTGGGCACGTGGCCCCTGTCTGGTCCATGCCTCTCTTCGGCACTGGGTCCCTGGTCCCTATCTGGCTCTGTGGCCTCACTCTATGCACTCCCTAGGGTTAATAGTCACTCAAGCCTTGAGCCTATCCCTGGCAGGGCTCAAGGCTATTGCGTGCCCCTCAGGCATTAATGGGACCTCTGTATACCGCCCCTGAAGTCCCAACCCAAACCGCCAGTATAACTATAACATAAACATAAGCCCCTAGGCTATAACATAAGTATAAAGTGGGAAGCAGCCCTCTGCCCAATTAAGAGGACAAGCTTTTCTTCACCTCTAGTACTGGCAGACCTCCCGGCCCTGGGTTATACTTGTGAGCTCCCTGAGCCTCACTGGGGTTCCACAGGCCAGACAGTGGTCCATTCGGGAGCCCTGCTGCCAGGAGCTCTTCACCCTGCAGCAGCGAGGGAGTGGCTACCTGGCTAGCTCAGGCTCTGGGGTAATCTCTTCCCAGGGACCTGCCCCCTTCCTGTCAGCAGATTGCCTGGGCTGCCTGCAGATGACTGCCAGTTGGCCTCATTGCCCTGTTGCACTGGCAACCTGCAGTTGTTGCAACCTGCCTAACTTGCAGAGCTCCCCTCTGCTGGGCTATTTCTATCTTAAAAGAACAGGGAGCCTCAGGCTCTCTGTTACAGGGCCACAGGCAGAGAACTGAGTTAATTTAATATCACTTCTGGTCATCAATTCCCCCCTTTCCATATATCCTTATGCTTAATCCATTGAAGAGCTCCAGGCCACTTTTGATTTACTTCTGTAAAGCACGTGAAGTGTTTAGATTCACAATCATCTTCACGGAAACTGAGATGCTTTACTAGTCTACCATAGCCGAACCAGCTCCTCCTGCACACATTAAAATTAGAGGGCAATCCTTGGAGAACATCAAGCATTTCCCCTACCTTTTCCCTACCTTCAGCACCCAAACCAAACCAAACTTTTTATCTACCAGGCTGTTGTCACCCTATTGTATGGTCACAACATATGGCTTTCCGGCTCAAGCCAACACCACCAGTACTGAAGTCATGTTTATATGACACCAGCTTGGTTGGACACAACATGCCCTCAGGATGCTTGAGAACTGACTCCCCAAATGGCTCCTATACTACCAACTCACTGATAGTCATCACTGTAGAGGTGGTCAAAAGAAGAGATTCAAAGACATCTTGAAGGCCTACCTGACGAAATGCAATATTAACATTGATACCTGGGAGACTCAAGTACTGAACTGGCTCATATGGCTCTGTAATGTAAGACGAGGCATTGATCATTTTGATCAAACTCTCCTTACCATGGAGGTGAACAGACAAGAGAGATAAAGGGAAAGAGCTGTGATCTTACATCACCAGGATCTAGTCCTTCTTCCCACAACTGCTTGCCACATCTGCAATCAAACATGCAGAACTTGGATTGGCCTCACCGATTACTTCTCTATATACTGGATGACTGTTACTCTTTTATCAAGGGACTACTGATGGTGGCTTAGTTGTCCTACATATTTGATATTTTTGAGGGTTAGAGGGTGAGGGCCAAAGGCTTATGTTATTTAAGAGGTTTCCTTCAAATACCACATTATCTTTCCTTTTTCTGTTTCATAGATTTCATAGACATTAGGGCTGGAAGGGACCTCGGAAGATCATCGAGTCCAGCCCCCTGCCCAAGGGCAGGAAGTCAGCTGGGGTGATAGGATCCCAGCAAGATGAGCATCCAGTTTCATCTTGAAGGTGTTCAATGAAGGCGCTTGAACAACCTCTGGTGGCAGGCTCTTCCAGACCTTGGGGGCTCAGACAGTAAAGAAATTCTTCCTTATGTCCAGCCTGAAATGATCTTGTAGTAGTTTGTGACCATTTGACCTTGTCATCTCTTGGGGCGCTCTGGTGAACAAACGTTCCCCTAGATACTGGTGGTCACCCCTGATGAACTTGTAGGTGGCCATCAGATCACCCCTGAGCCTGCGCTTCTCCAGGCTAAAGAGCCCCAGGGCTCTCAGCCTGTCATCGTAGAGTCTGCTTCCCTGACCTCTGATCATGCGCGTGGCTCTTCTCTGGACTCTCTCAAGCTTCTCCACATCCTTTTTGAACTGTGGAGCCCAAAACTGGACTAAGTTTCACTTAGTCTAAACCAGATTTTACTTGTCCTTCCATCCCTAAGTTCTTTACACCCCCTTTTATTCTGGTAATTAAATTCTTCAACATGTTTGACCATCAAATTGTAAAAACAAGAGATGTAGTGTTTCTTATTTCTTTCATTTGCTTATTTTTATTTGATAGACATAGGAAGTTGGCTTTGCTTTAATCTTTTTTGTATGGTGAGACTAACCTTGCTGAGCTTACAGTATGGCTTTACTAATTTGATAGTAAAAAAGACAAATATTTTCACATCATTTCATTAAACAAAGTTTATATATGACTAAATATAAATGGAAGGCTAGATGGCATACATTTCATTTCACAGCTTTGAGCAATTGCTCAAATAGCAGAGGAAAATAAATTATCTCAAGAATCTTCTTATGTTGCCATTCCACATGCAGTCTCTTATTTTTATTTTTATTTTTTATTTTCACTTGGCATGGTTTTTTCTACTAAATGAAACTATGTGAAGGATGTGCGGGCCGGGTGTGATCCGGGCCCTTTTCGTGCTGCACGCAGGCTGTGGCCAGCAGCCCAGGCACGCCGGATCGGAGAGGGCGGGTGATGAGCTAGAATTAGGCACAGACGCGTAATGGTAGATTTGAAGATTGTTTACTTACACCGGAGATGGTCGCGGTGCAGGCTGGAAAACTTGCTTGAGTTGCGGTTACAGACAAAATGACACGAATAATCACGTGGAGTTTGCTAGGCTCCACGTAAACAGAGCTCCGGATGCCCTGGACAAGCGCGCCACCGAAATGGAAACTCGTAGATACGTCTTATAAAATTTTATCGTTCGAAGACGGGAAGAGGTGGGCGGTGGATCAGGCCGCCAGACTCCTCTGAATCTCACACAAGGTTTCTGTTGCCCTGCCGTATACCCAGAGTCCCCACGAGATCGATGTGGAGTCCTCCTCGGCCTGGGCGGAAACCGCTCAAGCCTCTTATACGGCTAGCAGGCCAATTGCTAGCCGCCACGTGAGAATAATTTAGAACTAGCCAATAGCAGGGAACAAATTTGCATACGGGTGGCAGGAACTCCTTTGCACCGTGCATTTCTGTTGCAACTTGAGAAATGCACCCCGCAAATAGAGCTGCAAATTGGCGGGAACTTTTCCCTTGCACGTGGGTTCTCTATGCAGCAAAACTCCACCGTGCAATGAAGCTGTAATTCAACGGAGATAATTCTAGTGCCGAAGCACACACAAAATCATACCTTTTGGTTATGACAAAGGAATGCTGTTTACCTTGCTTATTTTTAAAGAAAAACTAACAAACCAACCTAAAGGCTAATAGGTTTTTTAATTTCTCTTCATAGAAAAATGGTAAAACATGGCCAAGAATTCAGCATATATTCTTTCTTTCCTTTTTTGGGGGATTTGTTAAAATGTCAGACTCTGGATAGATAAAAGTTGTATGAAGTGTCTGAACAAACACTGTATTAGCATTTAGACAATATTGTTCTATTCAACTGTAGAATCGAACAATGCTGGATTGAATTAATTTGGAATTTGGCAAGAATTCTAATAGGTGGAGGTAAAGCATGCAAGTAATTGAGTGAATTTGAAGCTTGTAAAGACTTTTATTGAAATGAATTAAGGAACATCATGGCTGATGAAAATACTTGCAGAATTAGGACTAATCAATGCCAAATAAACACACATTTTTTGTTTGTTTATGGAGGTGAGAGGTATAATTAAAGGGGAAAATATATTCTTAGCACATTTTAAACATGCATTTTAGTGTATCTGTAAAATGAAGACTATTCTAATCTGTTGACACCAGATTAAGGGTATAGATTAAATGAGTTGAGATTTTATTTGTCTCTTCATGCATAGATAATGAATTGCAGTAACAGTAATTATTTAAGTTTTTTGATTCCCTTCACAGATAAAGAAATAAATGGAGGATATTTCATATTTAATAGAATATCTTCTCCTACACAAAGGCTTGCCAGTGTAATTACTATACGTTATAATTTATTCTTTATCTTTTTCTCTCATGTTCACATTATAGATCTAATTAGGAACAGACAGCCTATTTAATGTATACCTGTATTAGATATAGCATAGGGTTGATTTTAGAATAGTTTATAAAATAGCCTATATTAAGGAAGCAATTTATTTGTCTCTTATTTATTGTCTAAACTATAATTATGAACACATAATTTAGCAAAACATTAAAATAGCTATTTTATTACAGCCCTTTTAAAACTTTCACAGTATCTTGATTTATAAACACAGATTTTTGCATTATTGTTTCTGAAGGAGTTTGTCCCTTGATCTTGTGCACTGGAGATTTGAAATATAAAAAGGTGAATTTGAGAAAAATGGAAGGCATGCCCTATTTATTTGAATCACCATAGTACCCATACTGGAATTTTCACAAATCTTGAATGATCTCTGCAAAAATGTTCTGCTAGCTTTTGCTTAAAGAGCACTATCAAAGATAGTAACAGTGCTAGCGGCCACTTTGATAATAAGTGAAAGTTAGCTTGAGAAGATGTTTTTACATATCCCCACTAGTATCTTGTTCCTATCACCTAGCAATGGTAGCTGTCAGTTGTGAAAACACACTCCAAAAGTATCTGGATGAAATGATTAATTATATAATGTTTTGAGATTGAATTTACAATAATGGATGGACTTTTCCAGTGAATCAGATAGCTGTCACTCACAGCTACAGTTTTGACATTTTCAAATGCTCTTTGTTTTGTTTTGTTTTTTTGCTGTATCTAAAAAAAAAATGATGTGGTTTTATGATAACAGCTGCTTTCCTCCTTCTTCTTCTGTCATGTTGGTGAAAGATGATAATGAACTTTTCCCAGGCTATGCATTAATTA